>NW_025814824.1:40438645-41808645 GCF_022079265.1 Lynx rufus | reverse complement strand
TAGCCTTATCAAGGTCACTGGTGCCATTTGAATCTCTGTTTTTACATGTGAAAAGTAGATTTCTTTCAATTTTGTTAGGTACAGATGGCCTTCCTTTTGAGCTATTAGTTTCATATTAGAAGATACAGTTGTATGCATGTTAATATGGTTATATAAATATGCAGAAAAGGCTTTTATATACCATACTTATTTTTTTTAATGTTTGTTTATTTTTGAGAGAGAGAAAGAAAGAGAGAGTATGAGTGGGGGAGGGGCAGAGAGAGAGGGAGATACAGAATTTGAGCCAGGCTCCAGGCTCTGAGCTGTCAGCACTGAGCCCGATGCCGGGCTGGAACTCATGAATCATGAGATCATGACGTGGGCTGAAGTCGGATGCTTAACCAACTGAGCCACCCAACTGCCTCTTATATACCATACTTAAATGACATTTCCTTTGTATCTAGAAGTGGAATTTTGAGAAGGAAACAGGACCATATGTTCCTTTCTACATAGTTTCTTCTTGGGGTGAGCTGAAGTTCCTTTTCTCCCTGATAAGATTATACAGGAGGAGTAAGTTTTCCTGGACCTCCTTAAGGTCCTTGACTGGGTCTGAAAATTAAAGTGACAAAGACCGCTTAAGAGGAGAAACGTGTATTAATTTATTTAATGTAAGTTTTATGTGACTTACAAAAAGTTTATGGAAACCTTTGTAAGAAATAAACACCCAAAGATACAGACCTGATTATTTTATGCTAGATTTGATGAAGGAGTGCATGGTTGTGGAGGAAGATGATATAGGGTAAGAGTGTGAGGTAATTATAGTAAACCAAGAGAAACTTAGCAAGGCCTGTTTGTTAGAATTCTTTTCTGCATCCCTTTGTCTTCAGAGATAAGGATGCACTTTTCCTCTGGGTGTAGGGAGGGCACCTTGTATATGAAGGTTTTATGGCCTGTTTCAGGCAGGAAGGGCCAGGGAAAGGTAGAGTGACCTTCCTGCTTCTACCATTTTCTCAAACTCCTTCAGCTTAAGATACTCAGTATGCCAGCCTACTTTATTTTGGGGTAGTGAATCCTGAACCCAGTCAGGATAATAGGGTTAGTAATTTCAATGAAAAAAAGGATTTTAGACAATAAGATTTGAAAAAATAAAACAGGCTTTTCACAAGAGTACCTATTTATGCTCGTTATAGATTATTATTTCTTCTGGTTTTGTGGGTGTAGAACTGGGAGGTATTAGATGGTGGCCTTACTGAGCTTTTCCAAAGGATTTTAAGTTATTTTTTGCTATAGTTATATCATTAAAATTTTATTCAAGAAATTTGAATTTATTTATAAATATAATGGAATTAAAATTTTCTAAGCTGTATTTTCCTTGTCTTCCCTGAAGAAACTAGTTTTTTTTTCTGTAGAAAAGGAAATATTTTAAATAGTCTTGATGTCAGAGAAAAAAATGGAAGGAAATAGACCAGTATGTCATCAGTTGTTGTCTCTGGGTGCTGGGATTATGACTAATTTCTGTTTCTTTACACTTTTCTACACTTTCAAGATTTTCTGCAGCTAGAGTATATTGCTTATAGAATCAAAAACGAGGAAAATATATATGTATATTTTAGCAGACTTTCATATGCCTAAGGAGTCAAACATTGCCTGTTCTAATTGCAGAGGCTGGAACCATGGTTCTAGGCAATAACAAACAGCCCTGTCGATGTTTATATAGCTTTTAGAGCTACCTGCTTTGGATTGGTAGTACATGGAGTCACAGACTGCCTTCTCATGGCTTTTGCTGGTGACCAAAGGAAGCAGTTGTGTTGATAACTTAAATGGCAGAAAGGGCTCACCATTATCATTACTGCCACATGGTTCTTTACCTTCTGTCTCCCATGTATATATGTATTCTGTGGCATAGGTTTATTATATTTATGATGTCCATTCAGTGTATATGTGCAGTGGAAATGGATTTACAAGGTGGTGGGAGGAATTGTGAGATAATTTCACAATTTCCTCTGTCATATTTATATAGTTTAGTGGACAGTGCAAAATGAATACCTGCCTGCTGGGTGGATATGCTTAAGATTTCATTATGATTCATAAAGTCCTTAGCTTAGTTTTGAGTGTTACTTCTAGTTGGAGGAATTTCTTTAAACATAACATGCTACAGTTGTTTGGAAAAAATGCATAGAAGATTGGTGTTTGAACCCAGAAGATTGCTTTCCTACTTTTTAAGTGTGATCTTGAGGCTAGTACTTTGAACTTTGAACTTTGTTGTCCTCATCTGTAAAATGGGGATAGTAATAATGCCTTCCATTAGGATCTCTCAGGGAACATACGAAAGTCTTTTGTAAATCCATATATGTTTCATTTATTGACTAAGCTACTCTTGGCAAGCTACCTAAATTTGAATGGAGGTGATTTGGATCACATCCCCAAGTTCACAGCCTAGAGGCAAATTGCATTTGTCCATTCTGCTTAGATGAGGGGAGGTCAAAGATGTATGATTTTAATCTTATTTTTGTGAGAGGCTATGCCCATTTTAACACCCCCATAGCTTACATTAAAATACTCAAAAATAATTCTTCATTTTCTTTTCCTAATTACTTGGCAGAAATTTAGAATTGAAAGAGAGAAACTAGTAACAACCAACCTTTCCTTCATATTCCAGATCAACGAAAGGGATTCTTGGGTCCTGGAGACCAAAGAAAGAATCGGCAGGAGTGCTCAGGGTAAATTGATGGATTGCAGAGCCAGGCTGGTAATTATTTTCATTGAGCTCTAAACCATTAACTTAATACATGGGAGATGGGCTACATGAAAATCAAGATATGGACCTCTTCCCCTAGGCCCCGATGGATATATCCCACACTTTACTTCTAGAGGCAGCCTTCTCTTTGGTGGGATAGTTTCCTTTCTTTACTGGGACTGACTTGGATTTTTGTGCCCCACTGTGGCAGACCTTTTGTTTTTTGGTTGTCCTGGGCAACTGTTGGTAAAGATATATTTTTGTTTAGGTCAGCCAGCTTTCAGGGTGGCAGGAAAATGCAGTTTCTCAAGAGTTTTCAGCTGGATACTAGATAATTGACACACTGCACTCATCTTGGGTTCAAATTTCTAGAATTAGCAAGATTTAGCTTTTGGACTTTTGTGACACTCTTACCAAGTGCACAGTTTAGGTGGCCAAGGAAGTTTCTTTTTTTTTTTTTTTTAATGTTTATTTATGTATTTTGAGAGAGACAGAGCCTGTGCGTGAGAGCTGGAGAGGGGCACAGAGAAAGGGAGAGAAAGAATCCCAAGCAGGCTCCACACTTGGGGTTTGAACTCACAAACCGTGAGATCATGACCTGAGTGAACCAAAATCAAGAGTCAGATGCTTAACCAACTGAGCCACCCAGGTGCCCCAAGGAGGTTTCATTTTTAAAGCTAACCGTGGGTTGATTGTTCATAACTTACTAGTGTGCTATGCTGTGAAAGATTGTGAGCCCATAATGAGATTTAGTGACATGATTATTTAGTGATGTGTGTTTGCTGTGGGTTAAGAGAGGCTTATATATATTTTCAAGTGATTGTCAAATCCACAGTACATGAGAGCTCATTTAATCTGCACTGCTGTCAGCCCCAACCCTTCCATTATACAGTGAGGATGTTAGATACCTAGAGAGAAGAAACTATGTGCAGATCATCAGAGCCACGAATGGACTTGATCTCAAGTTTTCTGGGTTCAAGTTGCTTGTTACTTTATGGGGATAAGATACCTCATGGGATTTAGAAAGGATTAAGTCTAAAAAATCTATATTAAGAGTTAAGAACAGCGACTGACACAGAGTAAGACTTAACGAATGAAAGCTACCATCACTGTCCTCTTCCTTTTTACTTCTTAGTATTGCTATCTATTACCACTATCATGTTTTATAAGATAGTTGAACAGTTCTTTGCTGTGCGGCATGTTGTAGAAGCCCAGTTTATCATGACTGTATTTAAAGGTGATTCCATGGGGCACCTAGGTGGTTTAGTCAGTTGAGTGTCCAACTCTTGATTTCAGCTCAGGTCATGATCCCAGGGTTGTGGGATTGAGCCCCACGTTGGGCTCCATGGTGAGTGTGCAGCCTGCTTGAGATACTCTCTCTTTCCCTCTGCTCCTTTCCCCGACTCACTCATGGTCGCTCACTCTCTCTCTAAAAAAAAAAAAAAAAGACTGTACAGTGTTTGGCACTTTTGACTTCTATACTGACCCACAAAAGGCATTGGTAGAAGATAATTGATAGTTTACAATCGTAATTTTTAATTTAGTACATTGTGTAAAATGGGTTGGTAATATTTCTAACTTTGTATTTTGTCAAATGTGATTCTACTGAAGTGCATCCTTTTAACAGCAGGGATTCTGTGGAATCATGATTCATGGCTCAGCTGTCTCGTATACTTCCTTATTTCCTTAGACATCTACATGGAATATGTAATATTTCAAGTATTTAAGTTTCCTAATCCTGTCGGCACAGAGCTTTCAGTTGGAAGACTTTAGTTATAAAATATATTCTGATGTAATTATTGAAAAAATCAGACTTTTGAGGAATTTCTAATGACATGGGAATATACTCACAATACATTAATTGAAAAGAAGTGGACACAAAATTATAAATAGTATGCCAACTTTGTGGCACATAAAAAGATATATATAAAGAAGAAATTCTGGAAGGAAATGTACCAAATGACTAAAAATAGCATTATCTGTTCTCTGGGTAGATTAATAACAATTTCTAGAAATTTTTACAAATAGGGACACCTTGGTGGCTCAGTTGGTTAAGTATCTGACTTCAACTCAGGTCATAATCACACAGTTCCTGAGTTTTATGCTCTCTGCTGTCAGCCCAGAGACTACTTGGGACCTTCTGTCTCCTTTTTTCTAGTGCACTAGTTGGGATCTTCTGTCTCCTTTTTCCTAGTGCACTTTTTTCTAGTGCACCTTTTTCTAGTGCACAAGCACTAGTGTGTGTGCTTGTTCTCCCTTAAACATAATGTAAAAATTTTTCTTACAAAAAGTTTTTAAACTTTCTATGAATTACCTGCAACTCACTTCTTATACTTTATATGAATTATGTAAGAAGAAAGAAATTAAGTCATTTCTGCCTTGATAAGGTAGTGTTGGTGAATGCCTCTTTGGCTTATACTAGATCTAACTCTGATGTATTTGCAGTCAGTCTCCAGCAGTGTAGTTTAGTAGAAAGAGTGTGGGATTTGGAGTCAGGTAGGCTTGGGTTTCCAGCCAACTGCCTTCATTTAAGAGCTTGGGACTGGGCACATTGCCTCTCTGAGCTTTAGTTGTCATTGAACTGGGATGCCATCTCCTTCACAAGGTTTCTTAATTCTGAAAGCAGCTTGCTCTGAGAGGTGCTCAGTAAATATTTGCTTCTTTGTGCCTCCCAACCACTACTCTTATCTCCCAGTCCCCTACCCTGAATTCCGCAAGGATCAATTCAATGAATAAAAGGAACTTGGAAAAAAGTTTTAGTAATTAATAATGTCATATTAATTTTTTCAGTGGTTTGCCTTTTCAGTTATCTTTTTACTAAAAGTCTTATAGTCCTTGGGAACCAAACTCATGATAATTAGGAAGTGTCTTACTTCACTAATGAGTAAACTGAGCAAACCAAAATCATCATGTGCTCTCTCAAGCGGTGTGTGTGAGCATGCCTCTCCTCTGGGATTGGCCTGGGAATGTTGAGTAGAAGCATCACCATCTACCATTCCCTGGCAGTGATGTGGAGGGTGTGGGGAAGACTCCAGGGCTGAGGTAGGATTTATAATTACAGGGCTGTCTGGCCTTCCCTGAGCATTCTTTTCCCTTCCAGGATTCCTGTAATTGTCATCAGATGGCTCAGTCTCCCAAATGTTTCTGGCATCGTAGTGACTTTTGGAGTGTGTGTGTGTGTGTGTGTGTGTGTTTAAAACCAGAATTAGTTTGTGTCTTTTCTGTGGTGTGTAGATGCATGCAGATCAGGTGTCTCGGGGAATGTAAAGAAACCAGTCAGATGTGGATGCCTCCTTACCATCTTCTCTTGAGCCTTCCCAGTTTCTTTACTGAGTATTTTCCACCTGCACTGTTTCAAAGGGGGAAAAAAATAATAAGTGAGGGAACATGCAGGCAGTGGTCCTGTTCCTTTTTTGTTAAGTTTATTTATTTATTTTTGAGAGAGCAAGCAGGTGAGGGGCAAAGAGGGAGAAAAAATGCCAAGCAGGCTCTCCGCTGATAGCATGGAGACTCAGGCGGGGCTTGAACCCGTGAATGTTAGATCAGGACCTGAGCTGAAATCAAGAGTCAGATGCTTAACCAACTGAGCCACCCCGGCGCCCCAGTGGTCCTATTTTAAACTATAGTCAGCTGACCTTTTGGTCTCATTACTTTTGGGGACTTTAATAGAACATTGATTGCATCTTTTCTTGGGTCTGCTAAAGGCCTCAGGGAGTTTGAGAGTTGGATAGTGAGCAAACCCTGTGAAGAATGATTCAAAATCTTGAACTCTCCCTGGGCATGGAAGAAAAGGGGCATGTGAGATAGACCCTGAATTTCCTCTGATAAAATTTGAATGACAGAAATTAGAGCATTAATTGGCAAGCAAGTTTTAAGGTAGAAAGAACAACCCAAAAGCATTGAGGAAAAGATGAGATGTGTTCAAGAAGGAGGATGTGATGCAGTTTAGTTTAAAAATGAGAAAAGTGGGGCATCTGGGTGGCTCAGTGGGTTGTGTCTGACTTTGGCTTAGGTCATGATCTCATGGTTCATGAGTTCAAACACCGCATGGGGCTCTCTGCTGTCAGCAGAGAACCTGCTTTGGATCCTCTGTCCCCCCCCCACAACTCCCCCTCCCCCACTCTTGCTCTCTCTCAATAAAATAAACATTAAAAAAAATAAATAAAAATGAGAAAAGTCCTGGAGTGCCTGGTTGGCTCAGTCAGTAGAATTTGTGACTGTTGATCTCAGGATTGTGAGTTCAAGCTCCATGTTGAGTGTGGAGCCTACTTTATTAAAAATGGGGGTGCCTGGCTGGCTCAGAAGGTGGAACATGCAACTCTTAATCTATGGGTCCTGAGTTTGAGCCCTGAGTTGGGTAGAGAGATTACTTAAAAAATAAAATCTTTTTTAAAAATGAGAAAAGTTTCTTAAGTTTGTATTCATACTTTGAGTGTCAGCCTAATGATTCCAATTTAAATTTTTTTAATGTTTATTTTTGAGAGAGTCAGAGCATGAGTGGGGGAGGGTCAGAGAGAGAGAGAGGGAGATACAGAATCTGAAACAGGCTCCAGGCTCTGAGCTGTCAGCACAGAGCCCAGCGCAGGGCTTGAACTCGGGAACGGTGAGATCATGATCTAGGCTGAAGTCGGATGCTTATCTGACTGAGCCACCCAGGTACCCCCTAATGATTCCAATTTTAGGCTGAGTGCTGTTTGTAGAGTTAAGATACAGAAGGAATGGTCTTGCCCTCAAAGACCATTGCATTCTGAGCTTTTCAAGGTATTTGAAGTTTCCTTCATCATAAGTCTATAACCAAAAATTTAAATACAGGAAGATGTCTTGCATGGGATATATATATATATATATATATATATATATATATAGTCAAGTAAGCTCCTATAATTAGACCTTCACTGCTTTTCTAGGAAGGGAAAAATTGCTTAAATTAAAAGACAGCTAGTTAAAAAAAAAATGGAGTGATTGATGCATCTAGACCTGTATGTTTTCCCAGCCCCTGATTCCCTAAATAGAGACTGAGTAGAGAGGTGAGGTTGGACAGCATAGCTCAACTAGAGCATATTGAGAAATGTAAAATTGAAAAGAACTGCCATAGTCTCTTCTGATTGATGTTGGCTGAGAAATTGTGCTTTTTAAAAGCTACTTTGCTTTACTGACTCTTACTCATCTAACTAGTAAGATGAGTAAAAGACTAGTAAAATAGTTCATTACATTCTGATGCTCCTATTGTCTAGTGGAGGAGTGTTCTGTAAACTCACAGGGACCTACATAGTGATGTTAACTGTTGACTTCTTTTCATAAAACTGCCCTTTTACAGTTGTTCTATGAATCTTTAAGAACTATTGAGTTCAATACTGATGGCTACCCTAAGAACCATCTCACCTCTCTCTTCTGAAGTGTCTGGGAGTGGGGAATGGGAGCAGGAAAGCTGTGGCAATAATGGGAGATAACTGATGACTAATAGAAAAGTCAAGTCGTGATGATTTTGTTTCCCTTGGCAGTGATTGGTCTAAGGATGGGCATGTGACTAAGTTCTGGCCAGTAGTTTGTAAGAGACGGTCTGCTGGGAGAGGGTAGTGAAAGTCTCCAATATGGAATGAAAAAACAAATTATGGCTTGGAGCTTGGCTGTGATGCTTACCGAGCCGGTGAGCAAGCACAAAGATGGACACTGTGATAGGAAAGGCAGAGCTGGTGTCATTGACACCCTATTTACTGATTCCACAAGAGAACTAATAATTTAAGCTCTTATGAACGATTTTTTCTTACCTGGACTCAACCTAATTTCTATCCAGTAAAATGCTTCTATGCTTTAAAAAAAAACTTTTTTAATGTTTGTTTATATTTGACAGAAAGAGAGACACAGAACACGAATGGGGGAGGGGCAGAGAGAGAGGGAGACACAGACTCTGAGGTAGGCTCCAGGCTCTGGGCTGTCAGCACAGAGCCTGACATGGGGCTCGAACTCATGAACCGTGAGATCATGGTCTGATCCAAGTCGGACGCTTAACTGACTGAGCCACCCAGGTACTCCGTTTCTTCTAATGCTTTAATCATGCCCTTTTATTATCTTCCCTTCAGATCTGTGAAGTAGTTCTTAAAATCTATAAGTCACATAATCCACTATATATCAGTTAAAGTATTTTCTGTTTCAGACAAATATTCCTTTTTGGTGGGATTCAAAGCATTTTCAACTGCCCCTTCCCAAAGCAGATGCACTTCTGCCAGTGAATATTCTTGTTAACCATCTCGTTTTCACCACTGATGGAACCTTGGTGAAGGTGTGTGTGATTGAACAAACATGTTTGCTTTTGGTTTGTATTACTTTATTTTATGTTCTTTATAATTGGGTACTCTTTCCTTAGCACCTTTTTTTTTTTTTCTGCTTTGGATTGTTAGGATTGATAATAAGAGAAAAAAAAGGTGTCGGGTAATTTTCTAAAAATACATTCTATTTTTTGAGTGGTTATTCGGGTTTTAGTTGGTATTCCTTTGGGCTGTAAGGTTTATTTGGTGTCTCACTTTGTCAACAGTCCTGTTATTACATTTAAGCTGCTTCTTAGAGTATACTTTCCTGTTTAGTAAAGAAAACTCACTTTATTTCCTAAGATGAATTATAATTAGGACTGCTTGGTGCTGAGACTCTTTCTCACTTAATACCCCTAATGAGATACAAATGTTCTAAATGTGTCCTTCTGAATGGATTAGATTTTGAGAGGAATCTACTTATTTTAGTTAACTAATCCCTTTGCTTTTGTATCATACATCCTTATTAGGCTCTCATGTTTCTTTTCCATATGGAATTCCTTGTGAAATCAGACCTTAGCAAACAGTGTTATTAACTTTCAGGGTCAGTGGTACTGAAAATGTCAATGAAGTTTGTTGATTCTACATATGTTGTTTTTATGGCACTCTTGCTTTTTTATATACTCATGATAAATATAATTCCTTCACTGTTCTTGCAAAATGAATTTTGTTTCTTAGTACTTTTCTGGTATTTATGCTTCCACCCAATAGCATAAAATAATTGAATATATTTGAACTCCCCATCTACTTTTGTGTCTCCTTTTATAGTTCTGCTTAGCTTCTTGGGTTTCTGGACATGGTGTGTCTTTGTCCTTTTGCCAGAAACCTGAAAATGTCCTAATAGAAGGTTCCTGTGTTGAGTCATAGTAAATTCGGTTTGTCCAACTTCTAGGACTCAGTGTGTTACACTTGTCAGTGACCATGTCCTTCTATGTTCTGAGAAAGCAGACAAGTTAGTGAAGACGTTTTGAAGAACTTGAGCTATGGACTTCTACTTCCTGAGTTCAAATACAGGCTTCTCTGCTTACTATGCCCTTGGACAAGTTATTTGACTTCCCAATGCTTCAGTCTCTGTAAAATGGAGACTATAATGCTACTTACCTTATAGATAGTTACGAGAATTGTGTGAGAAAATTCATGAAAAGCTCTTACAATACTGCTTGTTATGTACTCACTGTACTCTTGATGTAATGGTATCTAATTGAATTTTCAAAGTACATTTTAAAGTCTATTTCTTCCTTAGTCTTCACAACCACCCTGTGCAGAAGGAAGTGCTATTTAACTGTGTTTTATAGGGGAAGTCACAGAGGCACAGTGTTAGTACCTAACTTTGTTACTGGTAACAGAGTTTGGATTATAATCTGACTCTTTCCTCTAATTTGTTATACTTGACTATAAATTGAATTGTTAGGAAGTTGGCTTGATTTTGTGATGTTATAAGCTAGAAAGTGTAGATGGGAAGGGCAAAACTCCCTATTCCTTTTTTAAAAAAAAAAATTATTTACTTAGAGCTGGGGAGGAGCAGGGAGAGGGAGAGCGAGAGAATACCAAGCAGGCTCCACAAACCCAGCCTGGAGTCCTTTGTGGGGCTTGAACTCACCAACTGTGAGATCATGACCTGAGTCGAAATCTAGGGTCAGATGCTTAACTGTTTGAGCTACCCAGGTGCCCCCCATTCCTGTTTCTTTTTTTAAATGTCCACCTGTCAAGACAGAGCCGTGATGTGGGGTTCAAACCCAGGAAATGTGAGAACATGACCTGAGCTGAAATCAAGAATCAGATGCTTAACCAACTGAGCTACCTATGCGCCCCTAAATTCCTACTCCTTAAATTTCACCCAGTGGTGAGCCAGTTCATTACTACTAAAATTATTTACTTACTTATTAAATATAAATAATTCTTAGTTTTTACAGCCCCCATATGCACAGTTTTCAGTTATTACGTTAATTAAATAACACCAGTTTCCCAAAAAGTTTAGATTTCATTTATTATGTTAACCATGAATAATTGTAAAAAGTCCAACTAGCACACCCTGTTATATGGCCCTGAAAAGACAGCAAAGCGTGTTGCTTTCTAGTCTCTGGGAGAAAAACCCGCATAACATCTTCTAAAATTGGATAATGCAAAGAGAGAATTGTCCAACAAAGACGAAAGTTGCATCAAAGAAATGAAAACTGATAACACTGGAAATGAAATTGAGCCAATTGTAAAGAGAGTTCTGGAAAAATAGCTGACCACAGGAATATCAACTCTGCCACTGTTGTAGATACTCTGTATATGCAACCAGAGGAGCTTAGTGAAAGGTAACTTATCACAAATTAAGAAGGTGTTATAGCTAAAAGGATGAAGACCTAACAGAGGAAAGGATGCTGGCAAAAAAATTCATGTTAAAAGGAACTCCTCAGAGGGATACTGCCAGAGAGAGGAAGCACAAAGGATAAAATGTTGGGAGCTAACCCAAACTTAGGAGGATACCAATTCACCGAGGTATGCAAAAGATGCTCATTTGGTGTTTTAAGTTACATAGTGAGAAGAAGACAGTACAAACAACTCTTGATTTTTTTTTTATAAAGGAAGAAAATACTTGAATTCTCAAAGTTTTGATTATTTTAAATTACAATACACTAAATATTTTCTCATTTTCGTGTGTGTGTGTCTGTGTATGTGTGTGTCTTTATAATTGATAGTTTTTAATGTTTTGACACCCCAAAAACGTTAGAGGTCCTAGAAAAATCATATTTTTCCTGTTGATTATTAAGATTGCTTTGTGTGGTTTCAGCTTGCATGGTTATTTCTATGGTTGTGCAGCAAAAGCTGCCTATATTTATTGAACCAAGGGGCACCCTTATAAGTGGTGATACAGTGATGCCTTATGAAACAAGTATTCCAATACAGATTTGGAGTGTCTCCCATGTGCCAGGCTGCATATACACATGTAAATAAAAAGTAGTCCTATTTTCCAAAGAATTCACATTTCAGTTGATTGATGAAAGACAAGATTATTACATCACAACATATACCTATAATATATATAGTACATTTCTTTGAATGCAGTAATAGGGAATTATCAGGCATTATGAGAGCCTAGAGGAAGGGCATCCAACTTATTAGTTTGGGAATTTGACGGGTGGTAGAGGCAGGGAGACAGCCTGGAGGGCTTAGGAGTTAATTTGGAAAAGCTGTTTTGAAGAGTAAGACAGTGATGAGAAGCTTGTGTATGGAAAGTGCAGGACATTTTAAAAAGTTGATTTTTGCTGGAATGTGGAGGGCAAGATGAGACAGATCAACAGTGCCATGGAACTTGTAGGCAGTGGGAGAGTCCACGGGGTTTTCCCCAATTTCTTTTATATTAAGGTATAATTTATACAGAGTAAAATGGACCGTTTTAGTATGTAGTTTGGTCTGTTTGCTCTAAGTCCTGTAACCACCACCAGAGTCAAGATGAAGAACATTGATATCACCTCCTAAAATCCTCAGTGCTCTTGAGTGACTAACCCCTCCTCTCACCCCCAGCCCTGGCAACCACTGATCTGCGTTCTGCCCCTATGGAGTTACACCTTTTCCAGAATGACATATCAATGGAATTATATAGTATATAAACTTTTAGGTCTGGCTTCTTTCTTTTGGTGTAATGCTGTTGAGATTCACTCATGTTGTTGCATGTAAAAGCCTTTGGGTTATAAGCAGGAAAATTATCTGAGATTTGATTGGAGGGTGAATTTGAGAGGACCAAGAGTAGAGGCTGTTACTCTAATTTAGCCAGGTGCTAATGGAGGAGACTTGCAAAGGTAGGGCTTGGTTTGACAAGTATGTGGGAGGTGGAGTTGGTCTCAACTGAGGTAGGGAGTATAAGAGTGACAACAGGTGGGGAAGAGAAGACCCTGTATGTTGGATGTGTTGAGTGTGGGATTACCTTGAGGTGAAGCCTATCAGGAGGTGGGCATGGAAGGAGTTGATTTCTTTAAATTCTTATCCTTGTGTCTTGCCAGAATCTAATTTGCTAAGCATTGACCTTGCTTGATATGTAGGGCTTCCTTTTGTCTTCATCCCATCACATCATCATCAAGAATTTACTCCCAAGGCCTTGTTTTGGCTTATTGCACTATCGGTGAATAAACTTGTCATGTTTTAGAAGAATGCCTTCACCATATAGTATCAGATAACTGCATTCATCTCACTTACCCATTGTTTTCCATAGATAGCAGTTTAAATGTTTCTGCAAAAGCTGTGGTCCCTGGAGCTGTAAATCATTGTTCTGTAGTCTTGAACCAGCTATAGGTAGGGGATTGTCTTGTTCCTTTTTCCACCAAAAGGGGTTCTCTGTTTTTGGAGGGTAGTATGTTTGAACCAGTTTGAACAGTATGGGATGGAAGTGTAGTGATAAATGAACACAGTATTATCTAAATTTAAGATGTGGCTGTGACTGACTCATTTTCTGTGTACTCTCTAATTCAGTGAAGGTCCTCAGGCTGCATCCAGGCTAATGGGAGAATTCTCTGCTTGATTAATGTCTTATCTCTGGTCTAGGAAGAAAAGCACCCCAGGAAGCGGTGGGCAGTGTATTTGCTCCTCTGATGAATAATGAAAGGTGATTTACCATACAAAGGCCTATACCCAAAAGGTATTGGATACAAAATTGGCTCACAGCCATAATTACAACTAACACAGCATTTCATAGGACAGCTCCAGGAGGTAGAGAGTATTTAGATTTTCATCTCTTACAAATGGGAAACTGAAGTCTAGAGAGGTAAGGTAACTTTCCCAGAGTCAGACAGCTGGTTGGGGTAGAGTTGGAATGCAGATCCAGGCAGTGTGGCTCAAGAGTGCACACTCTTCTGTGTACACCATGCTGTCCTTAGAATTCTAGAATGCTATCATGGGAGGGAGTCACATGATTATTTTATTGGTTTTAATGTTTATTTTTGAGAGACAGAGTGAGAGCAGAGGAAGAGCAGAGAGAGAGACACACACACACACAGAATCTGAAGCAGGCTCCAGGCACTGAGCTGTATGCATAGAGCCCGATGCAGGGCTCGAACCCACACACCAGGAGATCATGATCTGAGCCGACGTCGGATGTTTAACTGACTGAGCCACCCAGGCACCCCATCACACGATTATTTTTTTTCCTCACTCTTAAATTTACAGTTAAGAGCAAGGAAGTCTAGAGAGGCTCTGATGACTCACTCAGGATCATAGAGCAATGGTGGAGGCAGAGCTAGTTACAGGGTTCTTGCCACTCTTGTAAATTTTATACCTTTGCCTTGGTTGCTTGTCAGTCTCATATCTGTGAAGAATAACATCCAAGTGGGCAGACTGGCAAAATTGGTGTTTAATTCCATCCTTTTCCTTGGCCTCCACTCTCTCTTGCCTGGAAATGTACTAATTGGCTGTCTTACCATCCCCACTGTTACTTTATTATTCCCAAGGGAGCCTGGAATCACCATTACTGTTCTCTAGCCTGTCCTATTTGATCCTTGTCCGATCTTTGCTCTTTCCAGTCTCTTTCCAGTAGCAGTGGCAGAGGGAGAAGCTGTCCAGCCAGCTGGATGAGAGTTGGGTTTGGGATGGGGGAGGACGTGGGGATTCTGTGGGATTGGGATTATTACACTACAGATCAAAGACCTTCCCTTAGGGGTGCTGACCTTTGTGATTTTGCTCTTCCTGCTCCACCTATGCCTACCAGAGTTTATCCCTCCACATCTGGTGTAGGGCATCTCCCCCTTTGCAGTTGGAATTCAGAGCTGGAGAGACAGTACCATTGAATTTGCTTGCCCCAAGCACTTAACTCACATAGAACGGGGCATCTGGGACAGAGAAGGGAGCTTTTGCCTTAACAGTTTACATTTCATATTTGTTTTAATTTTGAGGAGCCACATTTGGGGGAATAAATTAATTTTCTTTAACATTTATTAATCTTCTTTTACAAAAAGTCCCTCATGTAAGCTTATTCAAATAGAGACTGTGTTTTTCTTCTGTTTCCCCCTTTTTCCCTCCTTTCCTCCCTCCCTCCCTTGTATAGTGGTCTTTGTATGTAAAAATTTAACTCCTGATCTAGTCTTTTCCACCTAATGCAATATTAATGCATTATGGTCACTCTTCTCCAGTGAGTTACTCTTTCTCCACATTCTCTATAATTAAAAATGTCCTTCTCAGTTTCAACTCAAAATACCTGAAAAGACTCCTTGTTTACTTAAGAGAAGGCAAATTTCCCCAGGTAAGTTCCCATATGTTTTCTGTAAAAGCTGGCACACACTTTCTTTGTATTTTACCCCTGTCCAGTGAGACTTTTGTAGGGGTAATCAGCCAGTCTAAGCCACTCATCTCTTTTTGCTTACATTTTCTTGGGCAATTTTAACTCTTTTGGTGCTATCCAGGAAAGTCTGCTTCTTCCTATCACAACAGAAGTTGCCCACCTTCTTTTGAGATTGTCCACCTTCTTTTCAGTTTCCTCAGATGGCCATTGAGCTCCAGGACTGTTCCTCTGAATAAAGCCATGTGCACAGAGGCGAGTTGCCCTTCAAGACCCTGGGAAGGGCCCCAGCGCATGTGTTCACATGGTCATTTCTTTTTGTGAAGTTTGCATATATTTTTGCATGCTTTTTCTTTAAGAGCATATAAGCTTTAGGTCTTACTTAACCTGCATCTGCTCTTGAGTAGTTCCCTTCAAGAAATATAGAGTAAGAGCTTCTATCACTTTAATTAGTCACCTGATCCAATTACTTTCTGTGTGGCCCTCCAGTTCTTTTTTTAATTTTTCTAATTTCTGATCTCTGAAGATAGGGAACAATTATTCATCCACACTGTCAATCAGGAGGTAAAGACCCCAACAGAAACTTTGCCAGAGGGATACTTTAAGGCTTAGACAGTCTAGTCTTATGTTGCAGTGGACTCACATTTACTTAGTGGAGAGTTGTGTTTGGTAAAGACGAATTTAAGGTTCTAGTTCTTTCTCTAATACACAAGCACATTCCCGTTTCAAGAAAATAAATTGGAAGCTGTCTCTGAAATGCACTGTTATGTCAGCATGTACACAGGAACCTTAACCAACCTCTACAAGTGACCATCTCCTGGTCTCTCAGGAGACCAGGCCCAAATACCTGAGAGATCATTTTCTTCCTGTTTGTTCACCCACTCCATTTGCCGCCAAATCCTGAAGGCAGTTGTTTTAGTTTGCTTTGTCTCTTAGAACTGTCCCTTCTTTAAAAAAAAAAAAAAAAAAAAAAAAGTCTTGTTATGATTACTGGGGAGTTGAATGGGATTGGTGGTTTATAAAGTGAATTCGTATCACTCCTTTACTCCTTTTCAGTCATACTCCCCTAGTATAAGCTGGCTATGTAATTTGGCCAGTTTACCCTCAAGCTCCCTCCAGGGCAGTGTATTCTTTGGCACTGGAGACTTTTAAAACCATGACTTTATCACTGCTCAGCTCTCAAACTTCATCCATTACAGACTCTCTCTGGTCAGAATAAGCCCTTCCTTCTGTGTTCAGGGATCTCCTTAAGAATAGGCAAGCTTAGGGGTGCCTGAGTGGCATCAGTCGGTTAAGCATCTGACTTGGGCTCAGGTCATGATCTCCTTGTTCGTGAGCTCGAGCCCTGCGTTGGGCTCTGTGATGATAGCTCAGAGCCTGGAGCCTCCTTCAGATCCTGTGTCTCCTCTCTCTGACCCTCCCCTGCTTGCACTCTGTCTCTCTCTTTCAAAAATGAATAAACATTTTAAAAAATTTAAAAAAGAATAGGCGAGCTTATCTTCACCTCCATCTCTCGCTGATGGTCTTTTTTATATTGTGTTCTAGCCATATTGTTTCCCAGGTATGCCTCCTGTTTTGCCATCTTTTCCTTAAGGTACCTACTGCTTTATACCTATGGGACACTTATTTGTATATTTTTGTAATGCTCCAGACTAGATTTAAAAAAACTTCTTATAAGTGCTTTAACTTATTTTCAAGGGTGGTAGGTGTCCCATGTACTCCGTGAAAAAGTAGCACCAGATTACCACAAAGACCTTTGAGAACAACTCACTGAACACACTGAACCCTTATTATCCATCTCCCCCACCACAATGTGAGCAACTCTAGAACTGGGGCTGTGTTCTCAGTGTCTCCAGTGTTGGAACAGTACAGCATCTGAGTCTCTCGGACTAGAAACATAGCCACATTTATTTCTTCTTCCTGTAGTGCTTTCCTCCATTCTTTGAATACGATTTTTTTTTTTCTTGTAGGAGTACTTGGGTGGCTCAGTCAGTTGAGCTCCTGACTTTTGATTTCTGCTCAGGTCATGATCCCAGCCAGGGTCGTGGGATCAAGCTCTGTGCTGGCTGTGGAGCCTACTTAAGATTCTCTGTCTCAGGGCACCTGGGTGGCTCAGTCAGTTAAGCGTCCGACTTCAGCTCAGGTCATGATCTTGCGGTTCGTGAGTTCGAGCCCCACATCAGGCTCTGTGCTGCCAGCTCAGAGCCTGGAGCCTGTTTCAGATTCTGTGTCTGTCTGTCTGTCTGTCTCTCTCTCTCTTTCTCTCTGCCCCTCTCCTACTCATATTCTGTCTCTCTCAAAAATAAACAAACATTAAAAAAAGTTAAAAAAAAAAAAAAAGGATTCTCTCTGTCTCTCTGTCCTCTCTGCCTCTCTCCCCCATTGATACATAATCTCTCTCTCTAAAATTTAAAAAAAAAAAAAGGATTTTTTTTGTTTCAACTGAAAATTTTGAATTTGTGTCAGACTTATTGGAAAAAAAAATTGGATGCCATTCTGCTAGTTCAGTTGTCACTTATCACTTTGTGTTTGAAATTTTAAATTGAAAAATCTTAGTGTTTTTTATGTATCCAAAAATTTAAAAGATTTCAATGAATATTAAAAATTTATTTGGAAAATTATCAGTGTAAATTGGCTAATTGGGCTGTTGCATAGCTAAGGTTAGTAACGATCTAGTTTTAACATGGCTTTGATATTTTATTTGATCTACTTTAACATTTCTAGACATCATCGAAGGAAGATTGAATATAGTAGTGGTATAAATAAAGTAGAGATCTAATTTGTGAATTCTTAATTCAGGTTTGTTGTATAGCTGTTAGGATCACATGCCAAAGTAAATAATACAAAGTAGTGCATATTGTTTGAAGCTTTTATTGGCTATTCCCAAATAGATCTTAAACCTAAATCAATATTATACATGTCCTGGGGGCACCTGGCTGGCTCACTCAGTAGAGCATACAACTCTTGATTTCAAGGTCGTGAGTTCAAGCCCCATGTTTGGCATAGAGCTTACTTAAAAAAGTGTCCTAAATAGTATAATTGTTTCATAGGCAACCTCAGCTTTAGGTAAATTTGTGGACTGTTGAACCTTATGATACACACAAGAGTAAACTTAAATGTAACATAAGTGTAAGTCCCTGTGATTTGCATAACTTTTCTCTTCAGCATAAATATTGTACTCATAGAAAAATTGTTGTCCTAGAAGTTAGATTTTGATTATCTGAATATTTGTAGGACTAGAGGAGGATTTAAGGTTATGTTTATGTTTAGATTTAATTTGAATGGTAAGTTAAGATTTATAGTGAACAATGTGCAGAATGTTTTATTTACTTTTTCAAAGGTTTTGAATAAAAGCAACATCTGAATCTGATCTTGGGGAACCAAGTTCAAGAAATATGGTATAATTCTATTTTAATTGTTTCCCCTAATTGCACCTTATTTCTGTTTATTTGCAATGGTGTATTTAAGACATTAACATACTTAATAGCCTGTGATTGGATATATTTAACTTTCTACTAGGTTCATGCTTTCACATTTACAGACTCTGCGAACAGGAGCACCTAAGACCTGTCTTTTGCTTATATTACTGAACCGATTATACTCTGATGTTTTCATTGCACGAAACACACACCCCTGTTTTACTTAGAGTAAATCCTTCTAAGAGTTAGGGATGCTCAGTGTCTCTGACAGAATATTTACTTCTTTTTTTTTTTTTTTTTTTAAATTTTTTTTTCAACGTTTATTTATTTTTGGGGCAGAGAGAGACAGAGCATGAACGGGGGAGGGGCAGAGAGAGAGGGAGACACAGAATCGGAAACAGGCTCCAGGCTCTGAGCCATCAGCCCAGAGCCCGACGCGGGGCTCGAACTCACAGACTGCGAGATCGTGACCTGGCTGAAGTCGGACGCTTAACCGACTGCGCCACCCAGGCGCCCCGAATATTTACTTCTTAATTGATCCATTAATACATAAGTTCTTTTTTTTTTTTCAAAATTATTTATCGAGTTCATACTGTATGATACAAAGTATAGTTGATGTAGTGGTGAACAAAACAGAGACACTTCTTCCTTGTCCTCAGAGTATCTTAAAGTGGGTAGGACCTTGTGATAAGTGCTGTGGAACCCTAAGCCCAGCGGTCCATCAGCACATGTAGTACCAGAGACTTACTAGAGTGACACCTCTGCTTCCTTTTTCTTTAGAGTTAGCCTGGTGAAGTGAAAGGGTCTAGGAAATGGGGCTAAAAATCCTCCTGGCACGAGGAACAACATTGGTAAAAGCCCAGAGTAAAGAGAAGACTTGGCACATTGGAAGACTAATATATTAAAACTTGGGGCAAGTAAAACTCAGATAATCAGAACTCTCATTTTTGGACCAGAACATTTTTCTTCCTCACTGGGGCACCTGGAGACTCAGTCATTTAAGAATCAGACTCTTGATTTTGGCTCAGGTCATGATCTCACAGTTTGTGAGTTTGAGCCCTGCATGGGGCTCTGTCCTGGAAGCTCAGAGCCTGCTTGGGATTCTCTCTCCCTCTCTCTCTGCCATCCCCCTCTTGCACGTACGCTCTCTCTCTCTCAAAAATAACTAAAAAACCAAAAAAACAAAAAAAAAACCCCATTTTTCTTCTTCAGTTTACTTTGATGAGATGAGAAGTAACTACAAATTTATTGTTTGATTCCTGCCCCTCCATAACAGAAATACTAATTTATTTTTAAAAATTTGACTTGTATGTAACTAACAAAAATTTAAAACCACTCATAATTATAGCACCTAGAGATAACCTTACTTGTGATTTTGTAACCTTCCAGATTTTTTTCAGTGCATCTTTAATTTTATAAAATTGGGATGATATTCAGTATACTGTTTTGTAACTGACATTTTGAACTTAATATAAAAGTCATTAATTGCTTTCATAACCTTGGGGGGGTAGTTGTTAAATATGAATTCTGATGGCCATATAGCATTCTGTCATGAGCCATTATTTATTTATAGAGCCCCCATATTTGAAAGATAGGTTGTTTCCAGCTTTTTGTTATTTTAAATATTGCTGCAATTAATGTATTTGTATTTAAATTTTTAAACTTTTCTTTAGGGCAATAAAAAGGTATGTCCAGGTGCCTGAGTGGCTCAGTTGGTTAAGAATCCTACTCTTGATCTTGGCTTAGGTCATGATCTCCCAGTTCATGAGATTGAGCCCTGAGTCCAGCTCTGTGCTGACATTGCGTGGAGCCTGCTTGGGATTCTCCCCCCACCCCCGCCCCTTCCCTGCATGCACGCACACACACAATCTCTCAAAATAAATAAATAAACTTTAAAACAAGGTATGTCCCCTCTACTGTGCCCCTGTTGTATATTTTGTCGATATAAGCTGCTTGTTTATTACCACCACCCCTGAAAATCAGTCCAGCCCTGATGACATGAGGTCTGGAATCTAGATCTTCAGATCTTTGGCATTTAGACCCATTCCAAGATACCTGCTTGAAGAACAAACCTGAAAATGAGCCCCATTAAATCCAAATAAATAAAAGCATACGTTGAACTAGATGTTATATGCCTAGACATGAATGTAAGGCTAATGTTGTTCAATTTTTTTTTTACAGTGCCCATATGTCTCTAGAAATGTTTTATCCAGGGAGTTTTTTTAAACAGCAGAATTAAATCTTTCATAGGGAATGTTCTTTAACTGTATGATTAAATAACCTTTCTGTCAGTGACTTGGAATATTATCTTAGTGTATAAATACCTCTGTGGAGTTAAAAATCAAAAGAAAAATGTATGTGTTTCTTGGGTAAGCACTTTTTCTTAAAGATGCTGAGAAGATTGTTTTGCACAGAACCGTGTGGAAGATCCTACGGATAGGAACCAGTTGGCTTACAGTGGTTTTATTTTTTGTAGATTGCATGCTGTTTCAGGACAGATATCCTGTTGTTTTTATCTGCTCATCCTGTGCCCATCTTACTGCTGAGCACATCATACTCAATAAATATTGCCCCAAAATACTTAAAAAAATAGCAGCTTTATTTAGATATAAGTCACATACCATTACTTTGCCTACTTATGGAGTGGTTTCATTGGTTTTTAGTGTACTCAGAATTGTGTAACCATTACCACAGTCAATTTTAGAATATTTTTATCACCTCAAAAAGAAACTCCTACTCTTTAGCTGTCATCCCCAATGCTGCTATCCCCCTCCAGCTGTAGGCAGCCATTGGTCTACTTTGTCTTTGGATTTGCCTATTCTGGATATTTCATACAAATGGAATCCTACTGTATATGACTATGTTCTTTAAGTTATATAATATATTCAAGATTTACCACGTCTCATGTATTAGTACTTCATTTTTTTTTTTTGCCAAATAATACTCTATTGTGTTCCACCAGTTGATGGAACAAACCATTTTTAATATTTAAATGCATGTAGATAGGTTTGTACTACAAAGGCAAAAAGTAAGAAAGAAGTGAAATTGCAAGACCCCAGATTGGAGATGCCTTCAAAGATTGTTAGTGGTGAAGTTATATATAAGTAAGTTTAGAGTTAAGTTCATATGGTTGTTGGGTCAAAAAGAAGAATTATCATCACATCAATCAGGATATCTTGTCAGTTCTATCTCTTGAATACTTCTTAAATTTGCTCTCTTTTCCATCTCTCTGGTAACTTATGTAAGCCACAGCTTTTGTTTGGTCATTGCCTTACCACTGTTATGCCCTCCAGGAAGCGAAAGAAGGATTTCTTTCCTTGTTTTTTTTTTTTAATGTTTATTTATTTATTCTGAAAGAGAGATAGTGCATGCTCACAGGGGAGGAGCAGGGAGAGAGACAATCCCAAGTAGGCTTTGCACCACCAGTGTAGAGCCTGATGTGGGGCTCAACACAGGGCTCAAACTCAACAACTCTGAGACCATGAACTGAGCTGAAACCAAGAGTCAGACGCTTAACCGACTGAGCCACCCAGGTGTCCCAACAGGAGCATTTCTAAAATCAGCTTCCCTAAGGAGTCACAAGTCCTTAACACAGCCTACAAAGCTTGCCTCACATCAGTCCTTGCTGCCTTTCCCCCTCTTCCCTTTCTATTCTATATTTATTTTGTACTTAAGAGGGATAATGGAGTCCTTTCTGAAGTTGTTTGAACATCTTAGATTTCAGCTTGTACCACTTCAAGAACTATGCGTTAAGAACTCCTTTTGGAGCCTAGTGTAGTGGGAAAAGCTCATGAACTCTGGAGACCACTGAGCGTTGGAAACATACTTGTTTCCTTTAATTAAGCCTCTTACCTGCAAAATAGAGGGAATACCTTGCAAGTTGTTAGGAAGATTAAGGGAGATATTATGTGAAAGTATCTGGCACATAGAATGTGCTTAATAAACTATGTCCTTTCCACTTTTCACTTAGATTATCATTAGAATGTGGTGAGTGGCTTTGATCTGCCCCCCCCCTCCTTTTTTGCTGAATATAGAGACTGATACATTATGATGGTTGCCTGTAGTTTAGAGTTTTTTTCCTTCCAAAGTTTGTATCTTTGTCTCGACATTCTGTTTTTGTGAAGTCTCTAGCATTTTATTACTGCTCTAATACCTCTGCTAGCAGCAGTACCCCCAACCCATCCCTGCATATAAAAAGGCAATCGCTTATTCTCTTTCTTTTTCTTAAAACTTTGTGTCTGTATTTTTATATTTTTTCATTATGAAAGTAATCATTGTTCATTTAAAAAAACAAGAAAAATGATGGGGCGCCTGGGTGGCTCTGTCGGTTAAGTGGCCGACTTCGGCTCAGGTCATAATCTTGCGGTCCGTGAGTTCCAGCCCCGCATCAGGTTCTGTGCTGACAGCTCAGAGCCTGGAGCCTGCTTTGGATTCTGTGTCTCCCTCTCTCTCTGTCCCTCCCCTGCTCATGCATGCTTTCTCTCTCTCAAAAATAAATAAACATTAAAAAAAAAAAACAAGAAAAATGAGAAAATAAAGAAGAGATAAAACTTAGTTGCAAACCAATCACCTGCTCTAGTGTCCATTGTGTCTTATTACTTTCCAGACTGTTCTATGCACATATACATACACATGCCCATATTTTTTGAACCAGGAGTTGTATGATTATATTTTAATTGCTTTTTCTACTTGCCCATGTATTTTTCAATGTTAGAGTCATGGAGGCATATAATTTTTTTATGGCCTCCTGGAATTACAGTGTCTGGGAGTACTGTGATTACAGTCGCTAATCTTTAAAAGAGTATTTAGTTTGTATCTAACTTTTGGTTTTTAGAAACAGTAGAGGCTTTGATTTTTAAGTCATGAGTGATTCTGATCCACTTTTTACCTTCTGAGTTAACAGTACTCATGAAATAATTTCCCTGAGATTTAATGCCGGATCCAGTTCAAACTTGCTTCTTCTACTTCGCACAGTTCTCTTGTGATGTTATCACTAACGTAACAGTACTTTCTCTCCCGTCACTTACTTATTTTGTTCTTTATCTGGTGCTAGTTTCATAATATCTTTATACCCACACCTTCATTTTCTCTTTGTCCTATACTGGTGCCTTATCTGATCTTTAATTTTCTATTTAAAATTTTTTTAATGTTTATTTATTTTTGAGAGAAAGAGAGAGAGAGAGAGAGAGAGAGAGAGAAACATAGAGACAGAGGAGGGGCAGAGAGAGAGGGAGACAGAATCTGAAGCAGGCTCCAGGCTCTGATGCAGGACTTGAACTCACAAACCATGAGGTTATGACCTGAACCGAAGTTGGATGATGAACTGACTGAGCCACCCAAGTTCCCCTTTTTTTTTTTAAGTTTGTTTGTTTGTTTGTTTGTTTATTTATTTATTTATTTTGAGAGAGCGTGCTAGTGAGCGCACACACAAGCAGGGGAGGGGCAGAGGGAGAATCCCAAGCAGATTCTGCATAGTGCGGAGCCTGATGTAGGGCTCTAGCTCACCATCCAGGAAACTATAACCTGAGCTGAAACCCAAGCATTGGATGCTGAGTGGACCACCAGGTGCCCCTCTAATCTTTAATTTTCAAATAATCATACCTTCATATTGTTTAACATGTCTTTGCATTTCACCATTGATTCTTTTTTTTTTTAAATTTTTTTTTCAACGTTTATTTATTTTTGGGACAGAGAGAGACAGAGCATGAACGGGGGAGGGGCAGAGAGAGAGGGAGACACAGAATCAGAAACAGGCTCCAGGCTCTGAGCCATCAGCCCAGAGCCCGACGCGGGGCTCGAACTCCCGGACCGCGAGATCGTGACCTGGCTGAAGTCGGACGCTCAACCGACTGCGCCACCCAGGCGCCCCTCACCATTGATTCTTATTAAATTCATTAATTTCCATTTTATTTTCCATTTATTTTAATATTCCATTTATTTCCATTTCCACCTTACCCTAAATTTGTGATTATTTAAATATTTAATTTCATTAATTATTCTAAAAGAGAGTGCTTGCCTATCTCTAAATAAAAGAATCAGGGGGATGCCTGGGTGGCTCAGTCAGTTAAGTGTTTGATTCTTGATTTCAGCTCAGGTCATTATCTCAGGGTTTATGAGATTGAGCCCCACATGGGGCTCTGTGCTAACAGCGTGAGCCTGTGTAGGATTTTCTCTCTCCTTCTTTGTCTCTGCCCCTGCCCTACTTGTGTATTCTCTTCCTCCCTCCCTCCCTCTCTCTCTCTCTCTCTCTCCCCCCCCTCTCTCTCTCTCTCTCAAAATAAATAAACATTAAAAAAATAGATCTATTTGTGGGTCTGTTTTTGGCTCCTAGCCAGTTGATTATATCCTTAAGGAGCATCAGCCATTTTAAATATTTTTAATATGAAGCTCAGTAAATCATAGTGTATATGCTAAAGATAAGGCAGTTAAATTTGAGCATGCATCTGAATCACTTAGAGGTCATGTTTAGTCACAAACTGCTGGGCCCTACTCCTAGATGTTTTGATTCTGCTGATTTTTTTAAATAAATTTATTTTGAGAGAGAGAGAGCGTGTGTGTGCATACAAACGAAGGGGGGGTAGAGAGCTGGGTCTGGGGGAGCGGAGGTGGGGAGATGAGAATCTCAAGCAGGCTCCATGCTGTCAGCACAGAGCCCAACCCCATGAACTGTGAGATCATGACCTAAGCCAAAATCAAGAGTCAGATGCTTAACCTACTGAGCCACCCAGGCGCTCCTTGATTCTGCCAGTTTGGGGGAGGGCCTGAGTATTTGCATTTCTGACAAGTCCCCAGGTGATGTTGATGCTGCTGGTCCTGAGACCATACTTTGAGAATAACTGTTCTTAAGGAACATAGAAATTATTCTTCGATTGTTTGTGCTCTCTGTACTTATTCACATTCTTTTTCTCTTTACACTAGTGGATATGACAGATATAAGTGAGCATATTTTAGTAGAGCTGTTGCCATTTAAAAAACAAAACTTCTTATTAGTAAAAAGAGAAAGGTTCCTGCATATAGAGCTACAGCCTGGTTTGAGCTAGAGCAGTAGACACAATGTTTGGAGTCCTAGTTTAGGGGCTTGGGTTGTTTGTTCCAAGACAGGTTTTCTTAAATCTCTTACAATCTTAGTTTCCTTGAAGAAAATGATTGCTACCAGGTCTCTCCTGTCTCTGCACTTCCTAAATCTTCAGGCAGCTCCTCAATGTGTTTCAACAGGCTCACAATGTCAAATACGTCAATTAGAAAATTCTTATGTATGTGGCTCAGTCGGTTAAGCGTGTGAGTTCGGCTCAGGTCATGATCTTGCGGTCTGTGAGTTTGAGCCCCATGTCGGGCTCTGTGCTGACTGCTCAGAGCCTGGAGCCTGCTTCAGATTCTCTGTCTCCTTCTCTCTCTGCCCCTCCCCCGCTTGTGCTCTGTCTCTCTCTCTCTCAAAAATAAATTAATATTAAAAAAAATTTTTAAAGAAAATGCTTATGTGTTATCAATAAATGTTCAAAGTAGTTTCAATAGAGGCATTATTTTAAGGTTTTATCATGATGGGGATTTAGAACTTGGAATCATAGATATTCCAAATGGCTTTGGACATCAGAGCTACAGGACAGCTGATGGTTCATTTGTCAGGTCTGCTAGAATATCAGGTTGAGCCTGGAAGAAAGGAGGAGGTGAGAGAGAAATTTAAAAATAATGGGAATTGAAAGTGTCTTTGGATGCATTTGATTCATTGGCTCTAGGTTCAGTTCAGTGTGCAATTCTCTGATTCCTTATCAGATAGATATAACTAGTAGTTGTTACATTTATTAGTGTACTGGCAGTTTGGACCTTTGGGTTTGAAGTTCT
Organism: Lynx rufus; assembly: GCF_022079265.1. Lineage (NCBI taxonomy): Eukaryota > Metazoa > Chordata > Mammalia > Carnivora > Felidae > Lynx > Lynx rufus. The sequence continues at coordinate 41,782,113 of NW_025814824.1, read as the reverse complement.
TTCTGCTTGACAGCTGAGATGGGGGAGATGTGTAAAACCTTTTGCAGGTGGCTGGCAGGCATATTATTTGTATTTCAATGGAAAGGATGCTCTATTGGAAAAAACACAGACGAAAGGGCTTTTGTAGAGAATCACTTAGCATGTAGGTGTGTGAAAGGTGAAGCTATAGCAAAGCCTGGCAGCTGATGAGAACACAGTAGAGTAAGACGAACAGGAAGTTTCTTCTAAGCATCTCAGCCTCTCCTGTGTATACTTGGTTAGTGCCACTGCGTGAGCCAGAATGCCTCAGTTATATGGTAGAGACGAGTCTCTTGTTTTCTGTCACTCTGAGTTGGCATTTTAAATCTTTTTAGAAGGTCCTTTTGACTGTTCTTTATTATTGTTGTTGTGCTCTGCCTTACCCCCTTCCCCCTTTTTTTTGATGGCATGACATGTGTGGTCTTCTTTTCTTGTCATAAATGAGGAGAGAATTTTAGTAGAGTAGGAAACCTTATGACCCAGAAAACATTTGCCTGAAGTGTTCCCATGTGAGCAATGGGCATGGGCATATACTAAAAGAGAGAGGAAAAAAAGGCTTTTTGTTGAGAGTGACAGGCAGACAGGACGAGCAAAGTTTAACTTAAATCCTTTCATTGATATTGGAAAGTCATAAGCCTTCATATGACACTGCCACATTCGACTCACTGTGTGATCTGGAGCTCTGTAGCTAGTACCGTAGTGTGTGTGTGTGTGTGTGTGTGTGTGTGTGTGTGTACAGTGTAAACATTTTATGAACTGCAGTGTCTGATCCATCCGTCTGTCTGGGCAAGAATGTCCCTTGATAGTAAAAAGAACAGCAATCAGGACAGAATTGGTCAATGCGGCATGTCTAATGGTAGGAAGATATTTGAAGGACTCGCTATAGACACAATAGTCTCTCTAAATAGCCTCTTTGCACCCGGAGTCTTATTGCAAACAGGTTCATTAAGGAGAGACATTCTGACACACAGCATCACAGTAATGAAAGTAGCTCTGTTTTTCTAATATTGTATCTTGCCACTTCAGTTATGCTGCTAGTACAAGATTTCCCTTGTGTTGTTGTATATTTCTCCAGAAAAAGAATCAGTCTTCATAGAATATACAATTATTTTGTACAGGAATGTATAACTCATACCTAAGATCCAGTCTTCCCTGTTTATGTGCACTAGTGCAAAAATAATTGGCAAACACATCTTCCAGACCAAAAGATTCCAGCACCTTCAATTTGTTGGGCTAGAAGATGTTGAACCAGAGTTATAATAAACTTAAAAAAAATGTGTAATGTTCAAAATGGGTTTGTGATCAATCATAAAAGAAAAAAAATATTAGTACAGTTTCCCATGAGGTGTAATTTTTTTCCTAGGGTTTTAGCCAACTCCAGTATAGTATCTGTTCAAAGAGGGGGAAAATGCAAAAGGTTTTCATCCACCAAGCTTAACATATAACTACTATATGAAGACTTAAGCTATTGGATTTTCTGCCTGTTAATGTACAGCATGAACATTATGAACATGGAAAAAAAGGTTATATTGGTTTAAAAGTGGATATGGAAAATTTAATGTGCTCAAGTGGGAACAATGGCATATTAAAAAAAACACTCATGACACAGATCTAATAATTCACTTGCCCCTGTAGGAGAAGGGTATCAGCTTTGATACTGGCTCATAGTTTATTTTTATATATACCCCTGGTCCCTGCAGTATACCCGGTGTGTGGGTTCCAGAGAAAAGAAAGAAAATAATCTGTAGGGAAATCAGCCTGGAAACCTTTCATTAAATACATTGTACTTTGTATTGTGTCATTCACAGAATCTTCAAGAAATAAAGAAAGGAAAAACCTGTTATCAGTCTGCATATGTGAAATATTATATTTGAATACTATCATTTGTTTTAAGATTAAGGCAGAGGCTGCAGACATATTAGTTATTATTCACTTACACCTGGTAGATAATGCAACAGGGATTTAAAAATTCTTTTTCCATTTCTAGTCCCCACCTTCCTGCCTGCCTCCCTCCCCCCAGACAATGGCAAAGATACTACTTTAACTTAAAGCGGTGCTGGCTAAAATGTTTTCATGTTGGAAATGTTGCTTCTTTATAGAGGATTGGGGTGCTGGGGGTAATAAAATCAGTCTTAAAATTCTTGTGGGTGTTTATCTGTCATTTAGCAAAAGATACATTTCTAGGGAAAATTGGATAAAGTGTTAAATACATTCTTCCATGAGAAAAATATACACGCTAGGGGTGTAACTATGAATAGTGACACCTTTATCAAGTTGAATGTCCTTTGGAGTAAGCCTTTGTCTTGTCATTATAGTTCATGTATTGCTGTTGGTGGGCCTTTAAAATCTGTAAACGTCTTATCTTTTTTGCTGACTATTCATGCAGGATACGCTAGGCAAGCCAACTGTGACACATATTCTGCCTATACTTGTAGCTGTCTCTTGGACGAAAATGAACACACATCTTAAACCTAAACCTTGGGTGCCATATAACAGTATTTAACAGACTTCCAGAATAGCAGATATTAAGTTTGGTTTTGATTTCAGATACCTGGGAGCACATTGTCCTACACAGTCTGTTGAAAGATTTATTAATTCTGAGGTAGCTTGTGTTGAAAACCATATTTTAAGTATAGAGGGATATAAGCCTATCAGTCTCACCAGACTGATAACTTTTTTCATACCTGTTAGACTCAGTGCCACCTCTTGGCCTCAGGACAGATACAGCACATTCCACTCCAGATTAGGTCACCTTGCTCAGAAAAAAAATATTGTATGAATTGGGGGAGGGATACAAAGCTTTTCAAGTGAATCAACCCCTGGGAGATTGGTTATCACAGTCACTGTGGGTAAGCTCCTAATTTGGAGGCAGTTGTTCCAGTGTTCACGTGGATCATTTCAGTTTTGGCTCTTTTCCTCCAAGTGCCTGTCTTTTGAGTTCTTAAGCCATAGACCAAATTAATTTAAAGATGTTGATGTCATATAGTACTTACGATTTGGAAATGCTTTCTGACTATGGATCATGAGGAAAGAAAAGTGTCTATTTTCAAGAGTGGATGACCTTTAGGGAGAGATTTCTTATTCCCACCATCCTCTTTTTCACTTAAACAGAAGAGCACAACTAGCCCATCTCTGTCAACATTGAGGGTTGGCCCTGATCTTTAAGTGACACTGGATGGGCGTCCCTGGTCAACTCTCCCATATCTCTGGATGACCAGTCTGTCACATTCTGAGATCTGGAGCTCACATTCTAGATTTGACACAGTACTGTGTCAAGTGCCCTGCTGTTGAAGTGCTTCAGGAAGGAATGAGCTTTCTGTTTCTAGTCATGACTGTTGGGTCTAACATTTATTTGAGGGCAAGTAATTCATTGAGCAAACCGTTGGGCTGCATGCCCACCTGCAGCCCCTCTTTCCAGCTTCCTCCTCCTCAGGGGTTCCAGACTCAGGGATTTTTCCTAGAGCACTTCTTGGAGTCTGGAGATACCCTGCTGGGTGGTGCGCACTTCACAGCACCAGGGTTTTCTCAGGATCTCAGACAAGCTTGAATGGCAGTGAAGCTCCGTCCATGTTAATGTAGTAAGAGGTGGCACATTTGCTGCTAATTGAGTGCTTACTGCATCCTGCTCAGTGATTTACATGCATCATTGTTGAGTCTTCACATTAAGCTGGTGAAATGGAGACTACTTTTCTCCCATTTGCAGGTGGGGAAACTATGTCACTAGTAAGGGACAGCACTGGGATTTTCAGATCGAAGCCTGATCTTACTCTGAAGCCCATACCCCTTATTGTTGTACTGACAACACATCCTAAGCTGTGTGGCCTCTTTGAGCTCTGCTCCCCCTTCCCTTGGCTCTCACTCACCATAGAATGACTTCTTCCTAGCGCTTTGGGGCCAGTCTTCTCCTAGTCAGGTGACTGTTAGTCCTTCCTGGAGTGAGCTGCATTTTCCCTATCAGCACAACAAGGGAGAGTGATTCTCTTAACTTAACCTGTTGTTGTAAATAGATAATGAGATAATGTCTCTGAAAGCACATGTTACTTATTGGTCATCTTCTTTCTGTCAGGCACTGTGCTAGAACCTCCAGCACAGCAGTGACATGGACAGACACAGTCCTTGCAAGCCCTTGTAAAGCTTGCAGACCTCTGGACACCACAAGACACTGAAGCAAAAAGTTACAAAATATCATAACTGTGCACCTCATATTTAAACCATCCACAGATGTTAAACTGACTTCGAGTTTAAGTCATGGTCTGTACAGGTGCTGGACTTTTTCAGGGTCCTATTGGTAATTTTCAAAGAAAGCCCCTTGCTTTCTTTGGTGTCGCCTTTTTTTTTTTTTTTTTTACCGAAATCCTCTAACATTGTTCTCCAGAGTTCTGCCCTCTGCCTGCTTCTCAGCTTTCTTTTTCCCTTTCTCCTTCTCTCCTCTCTGTGCCCCCATTTCTTAGTTCCCTACCTTTGCCTATTCTCCTTTCTACCATGCTCTGATTTCTGAACCCAGTTTAAATTTAATCCTTCTTCAGATCCCACCTTGTCTTCACTGGCTTTAAGTCCTACCCCTCTTTTGATAAATATTTTTTTAAAACATTGAGTCCAATTTTACATTTATTTTTGCTTGTGTAGGCAATCTACCTATTTCTCCAGTTAGAATGGAAGTTCTCTGAGGGTAGGGGCCACTTCTTTGTCTCTCTAGTACCCATCCCAGGCACAAGTATGTTTTCAAATATTGAAGTAAATTTGATTTTCTCCTCTTCTTCTCTGAAACAGCTCATCCTTTTTTGTCTCTAACATTTTCTCTTCATGTTCAGTTGGCCCATTGAACCAAACACTACATATATCTCTCAACTCCTTTTTTCTAATTCTTAACTGTCTGCAGTGTCCTCATCCAGATTCCATTCCTTCCAGACACTCTCACAGCTCCCTATCAGTCACCATCTTCTAGGTAGGTGATCACCTTAGGAGAAGGTTCCCTGGTATCCCTGGTTACTGCCACTATTTGGTGTAAGTTCTTACCGACTTCCTTATCTAAATCACATAACTGGTCTTGTTACCTCTTTCCCTGAACCAGTAATCCTTCTAAAACATAGATCTGATCATGTCAGATCTTAAATGCCTTTGATAGCTACTAAAGTATTTACTAGTGAAATGATACTTTGGGATTTTTAAATTATCCATTGGAGGAGGGGAGGTTAAGGGGGTATTAGGGGGAGTATAGGTGAAATAAGACTGACCATGTCCTGATAATTGTTGAAGCTGATGGTGTGGCTTACACCACGTTGGTATATGTTTGAAAACTTCATTAATACAATTAAAAAATAAAACACAGAAAACTTTGTACAATATATAGATAATGTCTGAACTTCTTGGCAGAGCATGTAGTGCTCTCATACCTGTCTCCCCAGTGTCTCTTTTGGCTTCTGAGATCCCTCAACCCCATAGACTGACTCTGCAGCTCTCCCTGTCCTCAGCATTGATTAGAAAGCCTCAGCTCTATGAATAAATCCTCCCTTGACTACTTCATTAGCCTGATTGGGGTCTTCTCTCCTTTTGGCTTCCATATCCCTTTGAAAGACCATCATTAAAAAGCCCATAATATTGCTTCTTTGTGTATTGCTGTGCTGCTTACCCTCAACTCATCATTGAGGACTGCCCAAACCAAGAAGGTTCCTTCCTACTGCCCCACTTCTAGTTTCAGGTCACCTGCTGCCTGCCTGTTGAGTGTTAGGTGCTTAATGAATGCTTGAGATAGAATCTAGTAGTTACTTCTGGCCTGTAACATGGGGAGAATTCACCATCCAGCATTTGGGGCTAACTTTGGTAGTGGATTCCTTTCCTCTTCATTCCCAAGACCATCCCAGCCTCTTCCCAGGGAATGAAGTGTATATGCATATCCTTAAGAGGATGATAGGTAAACTGTACTGTACAAGTGCAAGGTACCCAAATGTTCATTAGCATGTCAAAATAAAACCCTTTGCCCAGATTTGACCAGCTTTTATCTCTTTTTAATTGTGGCTTTTAAAATTGTCAGGCTCTACATTTAGACTTATGAGGTCTCCCTCCCTCTTTTTGGTCCACTTCATAAAACTGGGTGAGGGAGTTGTCTTTGCCACCTATGCTTTGTGGGAGGACATCTTCAGCCAGCCTTCTGCTAGAGTCCATTCTAAAGGCCCTATGGCTAGGCTCTAAGATGAGCAGAAGAATAACCCTTTTATCAACCTTTACAATGTATTTCACTTATTTCTGGCCACTTAATTATTCTAAACTCCAATACAACTGTGGAGCCCAGAGTTAAAAGTAGAAAATGTTTAAAAGATTTGAGAAATGAACTGATTTTTGTGGCCAGGAGAAGTGAAGACCAAGGTATGAGTTAATCACGGTTTCCAAACACATGAAATAATTTTACATGGAAGGTGGTGCCAGCTGTTAGCCATTTGAGTGAAAACAAACAAAAGGACTTAGGTTGCAGCTGGAGGGATTTTAGTTAGGTAGAAATTTTTCATTAAGTGGTTCTGGGTGGGAACTGGGTTCCCATCCCAGTAGATTGTTGATTTAGGTCCAGATTGGAGGGCAGTAAGGTGGATTTGAGGACTTTAAGCATCCTGAAAATTGGGCTTTGTGATTTAAAAAATCAGCAGCTGTGAATGCCCTCTGTGCGCAGTGCTTGTAGAATGAGGATTCCCTCCTTCCTCCCACCTTCCCCCAAGTTGAAAGAAATTAACCTCAATTAAAGAAAATAGTGATGGATGGCTACAGAGATAAATATGATATATCACACAGGAAAAACTACATTAAAAGAACATTAAAGTTGGGACAGAAAGCACTAAAAATGGAAAAATTCACAGTTAAGGTTGAAAACTGATATTGTTTACATCTCTGCTAATATGTAGACCTAACAGGACACATTAAGAAATTATGCTTTGAGTATGCTCTGTTATGCTAAGAAGTTAGTTTTTTTGACTTAACACACTCAGCTTAATATACAGTTTCGTTGCCCAGCTTTAATTAAGGCATCGTCCATGAATGATTATAGCCCATGGAAAAAAACCTGTTACTTTTACCAGAAGAGTTTTGGTGTTTGTTTAAATATGAAGTTTTGGAGGGGACCAGGTGGTGTTTCTGTGACTCTGTGCTTTGCTTTGCTTTTCCTTGTCTCTTTTTTCTTTTTTTTCTTTTCTTTCAAGATTTTATTTTTAAGTAATCTCTACACCCAGCATGGGGCTTGACTTTACAACTCCAAGGTCAAGTCACATGTTCTACTGACTGAGCCAGTCAGGCACCCCAACTTCCTTTTTTTTTTAAATGTTTGTTTGTTTGTTTGTTTAATTTATTGGAGAGAAACAGAGTGTGAGCCGGGGAATGGCAATGAGAGAGGGAGACACAGAATCTGAAGCAGGCTCCAGGCCCTGAGCTGTCAGCACAGAGCATGACGTGGGGCTCAAATCCATGGACCGTGAGATCATGACCTGACCCGAAGTCGGCTGCTTAACCAGCTGAGCCACCCAGGCACCCCTGGGCAAGCCTATTTTAGCTTTTCTAAAGTCAAGAATTTCTTTTGTAAAGCAATGAGGTTTTTTTTTACTAAAATATTAATAATAACTTATGAACAGTTTTAATAATTTTGAGTGATATATATAATTTGTATGTATTGAAAACAAAATTTAGCTTTTATCCCTTTGCTCTAGGAGTGGTTTTTTACTGCTCAAAAATAGATCTAAAATTTCGTTATGTATTTTTTAAACAAATTACTACATTGTAACAGCCATAATCAGAATCAAATCCAGTCACATTTTTAATTTACATCACATTGTGATACTAGAAGATCATCTTTCTGTAAAGCTCTTACCTAATAAGATTTATCTGCTTACTGTGGTTTTTTGTGTGTATGTACATGTGTGTTCACTGTACTCAAAGGGGTCTGGAATAGCATGGTTTCAATGTAGGGTATAGAGTAAATATTTGTGTAGGGTAGAGCTTGAAGAGTACAAAACTTAATCAGTCTTTAGCTTCTCCATCCCTTCCCCTGACTCTGAAGAGTTGCTACCTTTGCCTGTACTAAGAACCAAAATAACAAAATACTACCTTCCAAAAACCCTAGCATGTATGCTAATGCTAAGTTTTATATGCTTCCTGAAGAGGATGAATCTCTCTCTCCCCTCCCCCCCTCGCCCCCTCCTCTTCTTGCTCTCTCTTTCCATTTTGGGGGGAATTTTGAGTTCCTTCATTGACCACAAGCTTATTTGTGGAATGGGACAGTGAAAATTAACTATTTCTGAAATCACTGAGCTATGAAGAACAAATTAAATTTAACAAATTTAGTTACTAAGTCTTAAAATTTTGTTTTTGATGCAGAAAGAGAATTTGCTTTTTATTAAAAAAGTATATATAGGTAAATAAAATCATACCAACTTGTATAATCTACATTAATAAAATAGCAGATGGGTTAAAAGTGTTTCATTAGTAATTTTAAGGAAGGAAATATGAACCACAATTGTTATAGAAGTTTTCTATTTTTCTTATTGAGTCAAATGAAATTGCCCTAAGTGAAATGATTATTAGCCAGTAGAATTTATTGCATACTGACCTGGGTAATATCAATTTGGGTTCATGACAGGGATATACTCATGGTCTCTTGTCACAGATTTTTAGGTTGATTTTCTTCCTAGATAAATGAGTTTTGTTTCCAGTTAATTAAAAGAAAAAGCTCAGGAAGCTAAACATTCAGAGTGAGAGAGAGAGAGAGAGTTAGTTGAAAATAAAAAATGAAACCACTTTCTGGTGGTTTCTTTAGGACACCATGCAGTCTCTGTTTCTTAGTACAGAAAATAAAACCTGTAAGCCTATTTGGGGTTTTAAATGTGATAAAAATGTAACGTATCATCATAAGTATGCAAACATGTCTTAAAACACGGTTTTGTATGGAAGCAATTACTGGCAGTGAGTGAGCTACACACCCCAAGAATGGGTTGGGGCCAAATAATCGCACGTTTCTAAACAATTACTTTTGTGTGGGTGGGAGAGCAAGGTTAAGTTTTATTAGGAATTAATCCTAGCTCTTACTTTACTTCTGATCACATACTTGGTAACCCAAATAAATAAGAGATTTCATGTTAGGAATAGGTTATTTTTTTTCTCTTGGTAAAGTCTTCCAGTGAGGAGTGATTAGTTTTTGTAGAAGGAGGACATGATGTATGTAAATATGAACATGATCAAATGCACGTACAGTTTTGCAGTTTTCAGACTTTGGGCCTTGTAATGGTTAAAGATATTGCTGCCTTTGTGACGTGATACTTGAGCATTCTTTAGCTGGGTGTGTTGTGTTCATCTTTAACAGATTTAATGGGAACTATGAAGGTTAGATCTTATCATCTGGAAGTAACAGGCTCTGCAATTTTCTCCCAACTCACCACTAGCTTGGAAAAGACCCTGGTGACAGGTGTCTCCTTTCTGTTCTCTTCATCCTGTGTGTTTTGTTCTCTATAATTATGAAGTTATCAAGGTGATTTTGAAGTGATTATGAAGTTATCAAGGTGATTTTGCATTGTAATATTTGAGTGGGTAGCATGGATCTTTTTATTTATTTCATTTTTAAATTAAAGAAATTTGGATCTTAAAAAATTAAAGTGAAGAAACTTAATTTTTATAAAAGTGATTTTGTCTGCCAACCAATTCTCTGGAGCCCTTTGGACCTCAGTGATACTAAGTTTAGACAGATCTCTTTTCTCAGGCCAGTGTCATCATAGCTCCCAAGCCAGAGAGCTGTTTTGGGATAGGCCACAGGTTGAGCAGCCAGCTAAGCAGCAAAGGGACTAGCAGCCCCTTTAACTGTTACCAGAACACTGTATTGACCAGTGAGGCGTGGTCAAGTTACTTAACCTTTTTTCCTTGATTTTCTATTATGTAGACTAGAAATGATAATATCTGACTTTGATCTCATAGGGATGCTTCAATCCATTAAAGTCATTAAAGCACTTTAAGGTATAAGGCACTAGATATAAGGCATCTTTATTATTGCTATCATTACTGTTATTGCATTACAGTGCCATATACAAAGGGGGGCTTTTTTAATGCTAGAGTCTCAGAATGAGCTCTATGGATTTAGTAGTTGGCAGGGGACATTAAGAGGTTGGGTTACCTGTCTTCCTACTCTTGAGGCCAGTTTCTGTTCCTCACTGTCTCTGTTAGTTTGTAAGCAAAAAGCAAACTATATTATTTGCTTGAAAATTGAAAAAGAAAATTGAGGGAAATGGGAGATGGCTGTAGTCTACCTTGAATTATTTTTCCTAGGAGCTGCTGTTGGTATGGAGCTTCCCAGAGTGTATATTCTGTTGGTTCCCTTTCTGTGGCTTGCATATTCAAGAGTTTTAAAGGGGGTCGTGGGCTTTTTGATGCATCCTCATTTACAACTTTCATTCTGTTGTTTTTGTTTGTTTGTTTTTGTTTTTGTTTTAGAATACCATTTCTCTAAGGAAGAAGAAACGTTGAGAGTAGGGTGGTTGAAGATCTTTGAATGTTTTTGGGTAGTGTTTAAAGGCATTTTTTACAAGATGATTATGTTTCCTAGATCAGCCCCTTCTGGCATTTTGTCTTGAATTCTTCCTCACACCTCATATAATATTCCAGAAGGAGATGCACTTCCATATGGCCTTGGCTGGCACCAACTTGATGATGTCCTTCAGAAAATAGAAGATCAACTCTCCTCTCCCAGAGTGAAGTTTGCTTCCTGGAGTGCAGGTTCTTTGGATCTTAAGGTGTTACTTTTCTAAAATAATCTACCCTGTCCTTTGTCTTAATTTTATGAAACTAATGAGGGTGACTATATTGATTCTTCTTGGTTAAGAGATTTTGCTACTTTCTATGTTTATTCTTTTTAATTTTTGGTACATACTCTTGAGTACAATGATGTATTTTGCTTCTACTACCTTGTTTCTGGAGTGAATATTCTTGTGCAACGTACACATGTAACTTGATGACATGTCCAGTTTGTAAAGCACTTGTTCTTCAAATATAGTGCTTTGTAGCTAGATGAAGCATAAGAGAGCTAAGTGCTGTGGTGTTAAATACAAGGTAATTCTGTTCATCAAAAAAAGCTTTACAAGGGAGCCTACAGAAACAACTGCAAGTACTAAAGAATTAAGAAGTGCTGAAATAAATATGGATGGGTCAAAACAATTCATCATTTATTTGGTTTTCTAACTTTTCTTCATTTACTAGAATCCTAAAGTTACAAAGCATATTGCTTTTAAATACGAGTAGAGTGATAGGCTTTTCCAAGTCTCCTCTGTCCCCCAAGTATTTAGTGTGTAACAGTGGAATTTCTGGTATTGATTTGTTTGTATGGAAAATCTTAATGAGATCATAGTTTTGTATTTAAAGAATCACTTTTGGAGACCAGGAGTAAGAATACAATTACATGAAATTGAGATTGTTGTGGAAAATGAGGGACATGTGGTATAATACTAGTTTTTCAGAATCAAGAGTAAAATAAGTGAAATTCCTTTTAAACTGAAGCTAGCTATTGCTACCTCTATACCTGAAATATTTTCTTCTTCTTTATCTATTTATACCCACATGTGAAAATTCTTAGGTGTGGATCATGGCTGACAAAACTTTTATGTTCAATATTACCTATTTTTTTAAAGAGATATGCAGCACCCATTATTTTTCCTTCAGCTATTTCCTTCCTTCCCAAATTTCATATCATAATTTCATCTTCCATCCGACTCTAAATAGAATTTAAAGTAATTTGCTATGCCACCTTTTCCTTTGTGGTTAAATACACCTCCTAGGGAGTTCACAAATGACCTAAATGGACTAATGTGATTTTTGTATATTTCCTGAGTAGTCAAACTGGGTCATCCTTGGAGATGCCCCAGAACTGGTGGGGCTGTAGGAGTGGATGGGCATGAAGCAGATAGTTCTGTGGTTATCAGGGATTCCCTAGTATTCATATGCCTATAGTTGATAGCCAGGGTTGGGTTCATCTTGATTTGTACTGTTACTCAACCATTTTTTCCACTATTAGGGCCTAAGGAGCCTTTTTTTTTTTTTTAATTTTTTTTTTTCAACGTTTATGTATTTTTGGGACAGAGAGAGACAGAGCATGAACGGGGGAGGGGCAGAGAGAGAGAGGGAGACACAGAATCGGAAACAGGCTCCAGGCTCTGAGCCATCAGCCCAGAGCCCGACGCGGGGCTCGAACTCACAGACTGCGAGATCGTGACCTGGCTGAAGTCGGACGCTTAACCGACTGCGCCACCCAGGCGCCCCCTAAGGAGCCTTTTTAGACATTGTGTCCTAATCTTTATCCTCTCCCCACTCCCACTACTCATAAAATCCTAATGAATATGATTTTGTTGGGTAGGGTAGAACTTTGGAGGACCATAAACTACTGCAATATCTATAATATTTTTCCTCTGTTGAGAATGCATGATTTAGGACCACAACTTGGATGTACATTTTTTTCCTCCTTTATTGAGATATAATTGACTTATATAATTTTAAGGTGTACAGTGTACTAATTTGTTACAGGTATGTATTGAGAAATGAATACCACAGTAGGGTTAAACAGATAATTAGCTTTGTGTATATATGTGTGTGTGTGTGTGTGTAGAATGTACAGATTATTTAACAACTTGGCTATTTATATTCTAGCCAGTGGTGAGTACGTTTTTGGAGACTCAGTAGTGAGTACAGCTATGGTAGTTTGGTGGTAATTACTAGTCACCTTGAGAGGTTACATTCAATTTGTCTTTTCAGCCTTAGTTTTAATATGAAGATGAGTACTTGGTGGTATGCTTAGATAGGCTTTGTTAGGACATTCTCCTGTCCTGCCTTCCCCCCATTTACACATTTTTCTTGTTATAAAAGTAGTACATTTTCATTGCAAATGAAATTCAGAAGATACTTAGCTCATAGAATTTCTTCAAAAATGGAGCTGTTTTATTATGGTTTTGTACTTCTAGTTTTATATGTGATTATGGACTGCTTTCACAGATTTAAAAATGGAACAGTAAAACTGAATTATGTATAAATGTCATAGTTAAGAATGGTTGTTCTCCTGATGATTTGTTTTCAAGCTGTGTTTATTAGTATATGATTCACATTGATACTGGTAATTCCTTTTCAGTTTGAAACCATACTTACATTCTATCAAGATGATAGGATTTCAGAGGAAAAAAATTAGGAAAAAATCTATCTGATGGTTTTTCTGGCCCTGAAGTCTTAGAAATAACTATATTTTTCCATTGAAATCCTTTCTAACATCTATACAGAAAACACACCCTGAGTAAAATAAGCTTCAGGTGTGGTCCTTGACTTCTCTCTGAAAAAAAAAAAACCTTTTCATAACCAAGTACAAAATAATATTAAAGGCAGTTAACTAAATAAGTCTCAATTCCAACTAAGATTCTTGCATGAAAATTACATCTTCTGTATTATTGAAGTGTGAGATTATAGCCAGCTGTGGTAACCTATAATCCATTTCTCTACATTGCTTTTTGGTGTGAACTGAAAACTATTATCATGAAGTGAAGTCTTATAACCCATTTTAGTTGATTCAGTTTCCTGGAATTTATCACTAATATAATCAGAACACATTCCCTTAGGAATTTGTGTTTATACCAAAAACATACACTCCAACCCTGGAATATTTTTCTTCTTCCCCCCCATTCAAATGAAAGATAAATAGTATTTTTTTTAAAAAAGGTATATTTGTTACATCTGTAAGTGTAAGTAAAACCAATAGATTCATTAAAGATTCTGATTATGATAATAAAATTCACTGATAGATTTTGCTTCAGTTGCATATTAAATTAGCAGATGTCACATACTGGGCAGTTAGAAATGCTATTAATTCTCAGGTAGGAATACTAACTTGAAAATTTCAGATGACTTTTGTGCAAAATAATGGCAGAATAATGCCCCCCTGCCCCCACCACCATGTCCAACTGTTAAGAAATTGTGAATGTTACCTGCAAGGGACTTTGCAGTTAAAGGGTTAAAGACCTTGAGATAGGGATTGCATCCTGGATTATCCTGGTGGACGCAGTCATCACATGAATCATTAAAAGAGTCTTAACTTGCTGTGGTCAGAGATGTAGAGGTGGCTATACAGGAATGGCCAAATAGATACATTGCTGGCTTTGAAGATGGGGGAAGGGGAGGCCTCCCTGAGCTCAAGGAACGAAGTACCCTGGAGCCTCCAGAAAGGAACGAAACCCTACTAGCATTTTTATTTTAGTCCATGGAGTCTTGTGTTGGGCTACTGACCAACAGAATTGTAAAAAAGTAAGTTTTTGTTTTTTAAGTCACTATAAAGTAGTGGTAATTTATTATGACCACCATCGAAAGCTATCATTCCAATCTTTATGCTTATAATTTATTGAATAAAATTATTACTGAAATCTGAAAACTATGAAGGAACAAAAGCTATTTGGTAACATGGATAATACTGACCAATTTGTAGGACTTCCTTATATATGGATTGGTACAATTCCAATTCATTTTGCTTTTTTTTTTTTTTTCTTTGAGAGAGCATGTGCGTGTGTGAGCTGGGGAGGGGCAGGGAGAGAGAGAGAGAGAAAGAGAGAGAGAAAATCTTAAGCAGGCTCCACGTCCAGGGCAGAGCCCAACGAACTACATGGGGCTTGGTCTCATCACTCTGAGATCATGACCTGAGCCAACGAGTCCTACACTTAACCAACTGAGCAAACCAGGTGCCACAGTTCATTTTGCTCTTAAATAACAATGAATTGTTTGTCTTTGCAACTGTTATTTTTTTTCTAGTGCTATAATTGTATGAGGACATATAGTAGACATTCAGTAAATGTTCAGAACAGTAAAATTACATGGTCAAAATTTGCATTAGTTGTTAATGTTGGAGTTTGAGAAAGGGGCTTGAAGAAAACTAGGAATATAAATGCTTGTGTTAGGTTTGAAGAAATGTCTCCAGGCTTTTGACAAATGCACCTCACATTTCTGTCTCGTTGACAATTGTCAAGGAATTATTTAAGGGCTTATTGGAGTCAAATCCCAGGGTATACCAGGGCTCATTTCTGTCTTGATAAACGGGCCCCAGTGGTAGCCAGGTTACAGTGGCTGTGAGGAGCCTTAATCTTTCAGATAATGGTTTTTTATTAAATTAGTTGTAAAATGACAAGTTTTAAGATATAGCAAGAGATTTAAGATCAACATAAATACATACAATAAAACAGGTAAACATACATACTTTTATTTATTTATTTTTTAATATTTTGAGAGAGAACAAGCATGAACTGATGAGGGGCAAACAGAGAGAAGGAGAGAGAGAGAATCCCAAGCAAGCTCTTGCTGTCCGTGCAGAGCCCAATGTGGGGGCATGAACTCATGAACCATGAGATCACAGCTTGAGCTGAAATCAAGAGACGCTTAACTGACTGAACTACCCAGGCACCCCGACCTACATACTTCTTAATTGCTTTTAAGCTGCTTCTCTACTTTCACTGGCTAATACGTTAGGATATTCAGTCAGAAATATTTGTTGTAGCTGCACTGGGAATATAGGTCTGCTATGATAGTGCTTGTTGACCCATAGGGAAGTTAGACCTTAAATAATTACAAGTGCTGAGAATAAGGACAGGGTGCTATAGGAAGAGATAATAACCTACTCTAGTCCAGGTAAAGAAACTGTCTCTGAGGGCATCTCTGCAGGTTCAGGAAGGGGAAAAGGAAAGGGATTAAAGCAATGAGAGAATGGCTGGGGCACACAGAAAATCTGGGTCATTGTGAAGGGTCAAAAGATGGAGATGCACAGGTTGGCAGATGTCAGATCTTGTAGGGTCCTGTTAAAGGATTTTGGAAAAACCAGCTATAATTTGGAGGAGAATGGTTTGGATGGGAGAAAAAGTAAATTCAAGAGAAGCTGAGGTTGGAGTCTATTTTAACTATCAAAAGATGTAGTCTGTTCTAGGGTGGTAGACATGGGGATGGAGAGTAGATGGATCCAGAGATTATTTAGGAGATAAACTAGAAGCCATTTGGAGATTGCATGTGAGTTTTCAGAGGGGGTGGGGAGAGATTGTTATGGAACTAAAATAATCCTGCCAACAAAAAGGACACCTTCTTACTGACTTACAAGAGAGAGAAAGAACACAATTTATTATTGAGTAGACATTAACAGATTTACATGCATGTAGGATAACACAAAGTGACTATAAAGTTGGGACAAAATCTCACAGTTGGTATACATCAAAGCAGAACAAAGTACATCACTGTCTCATCTTCTCGAGAGAAAAGGAGCTTCTCCTTGTGAGAGTGTTCTGTACATCTCATGAGAAACACTTGAGCTAATTCTAGTGGTTTGTTTTTACATATTGAGGTGATCTGGCATGTGACCTTGGAGATATCTCTGCAATGAAAACTGGAGAGTGGACTTAATCCCTAGAGATTTACCTCTGTTCTAATGGTTAATGTAAAGACTGAGATTCACTATACTCCAAGAAAATGCTCTTAAGAAAATGGGAAAATATAAAATAGTCCATCCCTTTGGACTTTGTAAATGGAAAAAAATTATTTTCCAAGGACTCAGTGGTCAATGGTGCTATTTAATAAGCTCAATTCTGGAGAAGGAGCAAATTTGAGGAGTCCTAGGGCAGCACTTGTGGAAGTTCCTTTTGAAGTTCCTGTTAGGCATTCTCTTGGAAATGACAGGTAGACAGTTGAGTACGTTTGCAGTGTAGAAGAGCAGTCTAAGCTGAAGGTAGGGATTTTGGTGGCCATCAAAATTCAGTTGATAACTTAAGCCTGGGAGTACACTGGATTGCCTAGAGAAATGGGAGGTTGGGTGAGGAAGAAAAGAGGAAGTCATGTCTTTTCTTGTATAATCATGGAGTTAACATAAGTAGATTACCCTAAAAGATTACCTCTGAAGACCTAATCGTAGCAATGGTCAACATTCTCATTTTTTGTTTACTTTTTCTAGGGAATGTAGCTGAAAATTTAGGTCACATGCTCTTGTAACCTAGAATTTTGCTCTTATTTTTACTTATTTTTGAGAGAGAGAGAGAAAGAGAGAGTGAGTGCAAGCAGGGGAAGGGCAGAGAGAGCAGGCAGAGGACCTGAAGTGGGCACTGTGCTGATAGGAGAGAGCCTGATATGAGGCTTGAACTCACGAACTGTGAGAACATGACCTGAGCTGAAGTCAGATGTTTAACTGACTGAACCACCCAGGCATCCCTAGAATTCTGCCTTTTATACACTGTACATTCTCTTCCAGTTTCTTAGGTCTCCTCTTTACTCCTTTTCCTGCGCCCCTGTATATTCTGAACCACCCTCTCCTTTTGGGTCAGTGTGCTTTTGCATGCTGTCTTTGTCTCTCTTTTTGAACTGTTGCTTATTTGGAAATGTTTTCAGTTTCCACATGTAACTTTTAGATGTTTATTCCCTTTCACAGAGTGAGGTATACTTTAACTGTTCATTCATTGGGTCTGGTATGTGCCAGGTTTTGAGGCCACAGCACAGATCTTTGCTCTCTCATGAGGGTGGGTGAAATGAAGAGAATGGCTTTTGTGCAGATGGAAATAGGATGAAGGGAGAACTTGTCTTGTTGGGAAGACATACAGCTGATCCTTGAATAACGTGGTTTGGACCTTGCAGGTTCACTTACATGCACATTTGTTTTGATAAATCAGTGTTGTGAATGTATTTTTTCTTTCTTATGATTTTCTTAATAACATTTTCTTTTCTCTAGCTTAGTAATATTTTCTTTATTGTAAGGATACAGTATTTAATACATATAACATACAAAATATGTGTTGACTTTTTATGTTATTGGGAAGGCTTCTGGTCAATAGTAGTGTAGTTTGGGAAGAGTCAGAATTTATACACAGATTTTCTACTGCAAGGAGAGTGGAGCAGTTGGCATCTATAACCCCCACATTGTTCAAGGGTAGACTGTACGTGACGATGGGACCCAAGTGCTTCTTGGGTAGATGCATTTAATAATGCTCTCAGTGAAGTAGTTGTTGCATATTCAAAAAGAGTGTTTTTTTTTTTTTGTTTTTTTTTTTTTGGTACCTGTAATGGAAGGCAAATTGGAAAATGAAATACAGGGGAAAATATTCTCCTATTAATATTTGCAAAAATATTTTGATCTAGACTAAAATAGAGACCATTTTTGCCCATTTATCTTATTGGACAGCTCAGTTTGTAAGTATGTTGTGTTGGGGGCAACTTTCCTGAATAGCATATTGGTAAATCCTGTACTCATTGGAAAAGGCAGTGGTTCCTTATTGAGAGATACTTTTGCCACCTGGGGTTTGGCAAATAGAAAAACAGGTGGAGGTGGCATTCAGGGACATGTTTTTATTTTATGAAGGGTAGTGGCTGTGAACTGAAATACAAACACAAACAAGAGTGGGCAGTGATGACTTAGACAAAGATTTTTACCAACTGTCAGCATGAGATATTCAGTAGACTAACTGTTTTAATGGATTTATCTTAGACAGTTTTTCTGCTATGAAAGTGTCGGTTAATAATTCACCCTTCCTTAGAGGCTGAGGAAGCAATCACATGCTGTAAGCCGGCACTTTGGGGCCTGTCGTTTTGCTGGAGCTCATCTTGGCCGGAGCGCTGTGCCTTGTTGGTTGTGACACAAGTGCCAAGTGTCTGCACTTTGACAAATGGAGGCTTGGGAGATCTAAATAAGGGACGGTTAGAGTGATTCACTTCAAGTGGCATCTGGAGTAATGGATTACTGTAACTATTCATCTCCACATCGAGAAGAATAGAGCTATATGTATTTTCCAAAAAGTTTATTTTGAAGTAGGGTGGTGTTCTATATGGGGGAGAGTGTGGTGGTGGGAAGACATTATTTTCTATGGAATATTTGTGAAGCTTTAGAGAAGGGGCAAACTGGACTTACTGATTGATACCTTGGATATGTTTTTATTGTCTAGCTAAGTATTGGATGCAGATGTACCTGTAAGACTTACCCTTTGGCAGTGTGAATGTTAAGGTTAGAAACTTTGAGCCTATTACCCATACGAATTGTCACACAATTCGTTTTGATGCAATAGTGAACATAACTCCACTGCAGATTTAAGTACTATTTATGTGAATTTTATTTCTCTTTTTAGTCACTGAATCATATTGTGGTGTTGGCATGGTAAGTTTTGTAATTTGCTTTCTTGTGTGAAGAGTGCTTTTCTTCTACCGAATGTTCACTTCTGCATACTTTTTTAGTTAGGCATTATGTCATTACAAAGATTTACAGTTATTTAATAATGATTTATTGTAGTAATTTATTCTGCCAGCTGTGGTACATTTTCAGTGGAATTTGTAAATCAGATTTATATAGAAATTTACCAGGACATGCATTTCAGGATTTAATAAAACATACTCAAAATCTTTCCAAGTAGGTACTTTTATGCTAACACATTTGGGTTTAAGCTTTACTTTAACAACCTCTGTTAATGTTCAAACTCTGCTATGTCTGTCCCACAACCATTGAAAGAGGAGTCTGTGAGATCTGTTAAAATAAAGTACATAGTTTCAGGTCATCCACTTTGCTTCCTGACCATTAGTGTCATGTAATATTTGACCTGGGGTGTTCACGTGATGTTAAGGGACAAGGAAACTTCCTGACATTAGGCTCTCTGCAGTTCCATACATTTTAATCACGATTAGAATGTATATGCAGAATCATAACAGAGAGTGGATCTAGTAGGTTATGTTCACGTCGAAGTGTTCAGTGTCAGATTTTCTCCCCCTGTTTCAGAGCTCACTGGCCACTGACCATGTGGAAGACATTTAGCTTTGGCAGACTTGCCAGCTCACACTCCTCCTGCAACGTCTTTGTTATGGTTCAGATATGGCAAGATATTAGGCTTTCTTTTTTCTTTCTCTTTTTAAAAAAGATCGTTGAGACTTTGTTTACTTGACGGTATGGATGTGTTTAGAGAAGGATAGAAAAGAAGGAAAGTGTACAGGTTACTTTATGACTTGTAATTTTTTTCAACCTGGTGATTTGAGAGGCTGTCTTTGAAATGCATGATTGCCAAGTAATTTGTAAAAATGACTTGTTCTCTGAGACTACATGAGAATTTTAGTTCTAAGATGAAACTGCTAATTCACAGCTTCAGTCAGCTGGTTATTTTGTCTCCAGCAGCATGAAACATCTCATTTGACTTACTGCTGCCCCCCAAACACATTGACTTCATCGATCAGTTGTTTTAATATTGTGAAGACACAGTCTTTAATGTGCCTGGAAGCTGCAATTTCAGGTGATACTTAATTGTATTTAAAGCAGTACACTTGGCACTATCTATCTAAGATGGAAGTGCATTCATTTGAAAACACCGCACCCTCCTATTTTTCCTAGTAGTTTGTATTTGTTTATCACGTTCAGGCATGAGTTAAACAGAATGTAACAAAACAAAAAGAGCCAAAACAACTTAACCTCTGAAATGTTAATTCCTTTCCATTTAGGGTTTTTGTTTTTTGTTTTATTGTGGTGTGGTTTTTTTTTTCCTCCAACAAAATGTGACAAAATAAAAAGTTTGTCATCTGTTGTCTTATTTCTTAATAGATCTAACTTTTAAAAATTCTTAGAAATACCACACAACAGTTAATAACTTGTTTTCATATAGACATGTGTCATAGTGCATTAAATTTAGATCTTTTAGTGATCTCCTCAGACTAGAAACAATCTTAACATAAATTCATTAAAAAAATATATAGATATACACACATACATAGTATGGTGCTTGAGAGTTACTTTTGATTGAGTTAATATTTCTAGAAAAATTGTTATGATTTTTCTGTGATTACTTGTATGCTGTCTGGACAAATGACTCCTTAGTATTTGATATTTATTTATCTTCATTTTGAGAAAAATAAATCTGTAGTACAAGGGAAACTGAGAGATGGGGGATGTCTGGAAAGAGAACAGAAATGGACTTTCCTTGAGAGATTTCATTGCTGATCTTAAATGTGCTGCGTTTTCCTTGAAGGCATTTGCCACTTTATGCTAAAGAGACCTCAGAGGAAGATTGAGCTCTGCTCTTTCTCACAGAGCACTGCAGTGCTCACAATGTACTAGGTATCTTTACCAAGTTTAAATGCAAAGGGAAAGAATATTTTACCAGTGAGTTCATAGTTCTGGATTTAGTTTTGACCTTATCGGTGTTTTAAACTTTTTCTTTTGGGGTTACCTGAGAAAACTTTAAAAATGATAACAAATTGGAACTTAAGAAGGCTCATAGTTCAGAGATGGCAAATATGTTTCATCTTGTGGGTGAATTTTGACTGACTGGAGGGGAGTGCTTTGAGAGGGTGAGGTGGGTGAGGGGGATAAAAATATTTTGTCCTCAATTAGCAATGCTTGCCATAGCTACTGGGTTAACAGTCAATGGAATCGTGGCCTGAATTTCACTCCCTAGTATATAAACCCCTGAAAGGTACTGTAATTCTTCATTTATTCATCATGTGTTCATACATTCAACCAATCTTAAACATCCCTGAATATAAGGCAGTGTGCCAAACATGGTAAGAATGTAGAAGTGGAACAGATGTGAGTTTAAGTCTTAATGGGTGGGAGCCTTACGTGTTCATTAACAAAAATGTGAAATGTGGTAGGCAGCAATTTTGGAGAGACTATTATGGTCCAAATCAGAAATACTGAGTTCTAAGCAAGAGGGGTATTCAGTTGCAGAAATCTGGCAGTTTCTAAAGCTTCTTTGAGAGATAACTTATATTTACTGATTAGGTATGCTGGCATTCTGGAGGGATACCCATGCCCATTTGTCACGGATAGATGATTGCCTTGTCAAATGTATAGCCTCTATGTGACATTTTGATAGTGAAAGGCAAATGTAGAGGTGCTATAAGGGAAATACCAGTCTGTAGGTGAGTGGTGACACCATATGCTGTTGGATGAGATGCGAACCAGAAATACATGGTAGAATCAAGGATAGAGCATAATTTTAGTGTTTACGCATTTAATAACTTCCAAATATCTTTAGGTAGAAATATTTTAACTCTATAGTACATATATGTGCAAAATACCAAATTATATATAATGCATAGATTAAGTATTAGTCTTAGGAGGTCCCTCCACCATTTTTTAACTGGAATTCTTCAAATTATCTGACTCCTTCTTTTCTCTGAAAGTTGAAATTTATTAAGCATCAATTTTAAGATTTTTTAAAAAACAAAACAACTAAATTGTGTTTTTGTTTCTCACTGTCACTTAGTTTAGGTCTTCATATTCTGTGATGTGCTGACCATTTTCTTTTAGTGTTCCACTATAGGGTCAAGTGTAGTATAAACAGATACAAAACCTACAAACTTTCTTACATTCTTGAATACAACACAAATCCCCTGATTGAATTATCTCAGCCTCTGAACTTTCTCTTTTCTGATACCTCTTGCATACTGTTTCTAGACAAAAGAAGACTTCTATTATTTAAATTTTCTGTTCAGAAATGTAAAGCCTAAATTTCAAGGCCTCTGTAGCATGCCTGTGTATTTTCTTTCTAAACTCCTCACTTTCTAACATTCTTCATCTACCTAAGGAATGGTGCTTTTTTTTTTTTTTAGTTTATTTAAATAAATAAAGAAATAAATGAGTGAACAGAGCAGGGCCAGAGAGAGTGGGAGAGAGAAAGAATCCTAAGCAGTTTCCCTTCTGCCGGCACAGAGCCAGATGCCGGGCTTGAACTCATGAACCGTGAGATCATCACCTGAGCTGAAATCAAGACTTGGACGCTTAACTGACTGAGCCCCCCAGCCGCCCCAAACAGTACTTTCTTACCCTTACTTTTATTCATGCTTCTCTACTAATTTGGAATGTTCTCTTTGACTTTTGATATTCTCCTTAGCCCAAGAAACTCAAGTCCTATCCTTTGCTTGACCAAATTATGCTCTTGGAAGCATTGTAGCTAATAACACAAATACTGATTTGTGGCACTTCTGCTTTGGTAAGAGAGAGCAGTTATTTATGTTTTATAAATACTCATCGGCTTATGTGTGATCTTACCAACTACACTATAAGTCAGGTGAAATTAAAAGACTTTTGTATTCCATATTAAAACCTTAAAAATATTAGCACAGTTGAGAACCAGGAAAAGCAGTGCTTTTGAGTATCCTGAAGAGATGCAACAATGCATTCAAGCTTAGATATCAAACTTCTAAGAAAGTCATTTCCCCTACATTTTGCTTAGAATTTGAAAATGCTAAAACCATTTTTTGTTTTCTTAATTGCTAATACATAAAAATTGCAAGAAGTGAGAAAAGAGTACATAAGTGTGTACAGAGAAATAGATCTCCCATTCCTACTCAGAAGTAATTTCTATTTACCAGATTTTTAAAAGTATTTCCAGGGGCATCTGGGTGGCTCAGTTGGTTAAGCATCTGACTTTGATCTTATGGTTCTTGGGTTTGAGCACCGCATCCAGCTCTTTGCTCACAGCTCAGAGCCAGGAGCCTGCTTTGGATTCTGTGTCTGTCTCTCTGTTCTTCCCCCACTCGTGTTCTGTCTCTCTTTGTGCCTCAAAAATAAATAAAACATTAAAAAATAAAGGTATTTCCAGAAATAGCTTAGTCTAAATATAGAAGTATTTATTACCCCTTCCTTAAGTTTTTTCTTTTCTTTTTTTTTTTTTGTAATGTTTATTTATTTTGAGAGAGAGTGAGTATGAGTAGGGGAGGCATTGAGAGAGAAGAGAGAGGGAATCCCAAGCAGGCTCTATGGTGTCAGTGCAGAGCCCCACGGAGGGCTCAAACTCATGAATGGCAAGATCATGATCTGAGCTGAAATCAAGAGTTGGACACTTGGGACACCTGTGTGGCTCAGTCGGTTGAGTGTCTGGCTCTTGGTTTTGGCTCAGGCCATGGTCTCATAGTTTGTGGGTTTGAGCCCCAGGTCAGGCTTTGTGCTATGTGTGGAGCCTATTTGGGATTCTGTCTCTGCCCCTCCCCTGTTCACCCTCCGTCTCTCTCAAAAGAAATAAAATAAAATAAACTTAAAAAAGAGTTGAACACTTAACTGACTGAGCCACCCAGGTGGCCCTTCTCTTTTCTACTTTTAACATGAGTGGGAGTTTACCATATTTACTATTTTGTGTCTGGTCTCTTGTGATTTATTTGGAGATGTTCCTCATCAATACTCATAGCTTTATTTCATTTTTGTTGACAGCGGCTTAATATTCCTTTGAAAAGGTTCATGGTAAAATAAGACAGCAAATTCTAGAAGTGTGAAAAAGGCAGATATTGAGATATAAGAAGTAATTATAGCTAACTACAAAAGGACAAAATGATAAATTTTTAAATTAAAAAATAGAGTATTTCCAGAGATTCTTTTTTTTCCTCCAAGAGTAAACAGAGACCCCATAAGCCCTTAGAAGCCCTGAAGGTACCACTACATTTTAATTTGATGTTCAAAATGAAAAATTTTAATTAACAAGAATTACCCTATTTAAAAAAAAAGGTATATATACAACACCTTTTAAGAAAATTCTTAACCTAAAATTGCAGAAACTTTAGAAGGCATTGCAGGATATTGGGATGTGCACATATTTTGAACTCAGACCAAATTGGTTTTGAATCCCCACTTTGACACTTAATATGAGACCTTAGCCAAGTGACTTAACTCTCTTAGCTTCAATTTCCTTATTGGTAAAATGAAAATAATAATACCTATCTCATAGGACCTGTGCAGAACAAATGAAAAAGTAGTTTATGCTCTTCTTGGCACACAACAGGTGCTCAGTAAATGTATGGTAACATCCCCCAGCCTCCTTGTCTATCCAGAACTATTAATTTCTTAAGGGCTCTGGATGCTGAGATCTTACTGTAATTGTATCTTTTGTAATATTCATCACGATGTGTTGTACATACTGAGCATTTCAAACTTCTGCACTGATTTATTTCCTCTCACTGTTAAGCGTCTGGTTTGGTTTTTTTCATACTCTGCACCCAAATCCCCAAATCTCTAGAAAGAAGTACAAAGACACATACATGATCACATGTACCATATGAAGATGCCCAATAGGCAGATGTCAGGATCTCAACCAGTGATGTGCTTGTAAATGTTTAAAAATGGTTTATGGGGCAGGGGAGCTTGGATTTGTAGCATTTGCTGATTGCTGTGGTATAAATATTCCCACCATGGCCGATTTCAAGTTACCAGGGTGAAGTCAACTGACTTGTAAAATTCCTGAAAGTTTAATAGTCTGTTCTTACAAGTCAGTGGAGCAGCTGTCACACGCTGCTAGATTTCTGGACCACTGCTTTGAACTCTGATGTAAAAGCAGTTAGGGAAGCCCAGGGCTCAAAAAATGGTCCATGCTGTACCACCATCATTTTTTTTTCCTCTTCCTTGTTTATATAGTAAAGGAGTAGGAGTAGATCAGTTCTCTAAACATTTTTGGCACAGCATTTCAGTTCTGTGACGGTATCTCAGACTACAGCGGCCAAGGGTCCCAAGCTTTGTGCTTTTTTTTGTCCTACATATTTAGTGTGAATTTCTTTTTTTTAAAGGTCTCTACTGGTTAAAGGTGTTTGAGTTTGAGAACCACTGGTACTTAATAGCTCTCACAAAGCCTGTGTCTGTAATTGTAGCAGAGGCTCTAATACAGTGACAGGTAATGGGTTTACTCACTGTATAATGTAAACATATATATGTATGCATATATATAATATATATGTATACTATTATATACGTTATATATGTTATATATATTATAATATATATTAAACATATAATAATATATATGTATACTATTATATATGTATATATGTATATGTATATTATATACATATCTATTATATATTATACTATATATACTATACTATATATATACTATATATGTTATACTATATTGTATACATATCTATTATATATGTATAATATATACTATTATATATGTATACTACTGTAATATATATGTATACTATTATATACATATATATGTATATACACTTGTGTATATATGTGTGTGTGTGTATATATATATATTTAAGGCTTAGTGAAATGCAAAAGGGAACTTAATGAATTTGTGTTGTTTTTATAAGAGGTAAACAGAAAACAGTTTTGGTACCTTTAAAAAAAGGTATGACTTTCACTTATGTGTGAATGAATTCTCCATTCTCCATATAGATATGTCAGGTTAATGAGGTGTAACTTATAGCCAGGATTTACAACCTCAGATGGCCTTAGTGGCCAGGCAAATAATGGAATTGAGGTAAACAGTTGGGGTCTAATGTAAAGAGTGGTGAAGACTCTGCTCATCTGTGAATACGTGCTGAAGAGAGTAGCTTCTGCTCCACTGCAGCAGAATGTTGTAATGAAGGGACACTGGTTTCCGTTGCTGTATCTTTAGTTCCCTGAAACTCCACCCTTTGCTTATTCCCATTCCATCCCCAGCAGCTGGAAAGCCAGACTTTAATTTAAAACTTCTTGATTTTTTTTTACATGTTGGCCAATAATTAAGCACACATACATGCATACGCATACACACTCATGTAGGAAGCCAAGCAAAACAAACTAGGCCTCAGGGCCAAACTTGGCCTGTGGGCTTATAGTTTGAAATCTCTTTATGCACATATGTATATGCAGCAACTAGTATTTATTGAATGCTTATGTTCTAGGCACTCAGCTAAACTTTTTGCGCTAATCGAAATATGTAATATTCACAATAATTAGGTGAACTATTATTTTTTTTATACTTGAGGAATTTTGGCACTTTGAGAGGCTAAGTAACTTGCCAAGAACACATATTTATTAAAAGGTTCCACAGGTATTCAACGTCAAGTAATCTGACTGTAGAACTTTGGGACTTAACCACTGGGCAAAACTGACTCCATAGATGGCTCTCTTTCCTACATATGCTATCAGCACACACACAAAACATAAATAACTGAATGTAAAGGGTAAGTAGAGATTATTGTCTGATGTTAGCTCATCTGTGTGCAGTGATACAGTTTGTGCATATGTGTGCTTGATGTGATAAAGCACAGGAATGCTATATGCTTTCACACTTTGTAAGATTTTTCTGATAAAGCTTAGTGAGGCCAGTGTGTAATTTCACAGGGAGTTTGTATTTCTCTATGTTACAAACTAGACATCCTGAGCTGTGGGGCCAACATTGTCTCTGTCCAAGGGCAAAAGTTCCCTCACTTCTCATTGCCATAGTTAAACCCCACCCATGGAAATGCTCCAAGTCCTGAGTGATGATCACTTCCTCTGGGCAAGGGTATGTAGAATAAAAGTAAATCTAGCAGGAGGAGTAAATCCCAAAAGACAGAGATAAGTACTTGAGGTCAGAGACTGCATCTTTTATAGTTTGTCTACATACCAAACTCATTAATATGAATAATCATCTGAGCTGTAGTGGTTGTGGTAGCAAAAGTAATACAAGAAACAAGTCTTGTCTTACACTTCTACATCAACTCTTCATTATTTCTAGGATTTGGGTAGATCTTTGAGAAAGTGATGTAAAATCAGGTCTCTGCCATATTTCCCCTTTATTTCTACTTCTTTTTCCTACCCACATAAGATGTTTTTCAACCTTAAAAACTCCAGCCTATAGGGGTAAAACCATAAGACTCTAGGAAGAAAAATGAAAACAGTGTGTGAGAATCTATATATTTATCCGTTTAGGTTTTTCCCCTGGGAGATTTTGGAACACCATTAGACACTGTAAACCTCTTTATGGTTTATTCACTCGGTGTGGAATGGGAGAGAAAAAAAGCCAGTCCCTCTGGCAGTATTCTTCCCAACACTCTATACCCATCATGTGAATGGAAAGAACCCAAAACCTTCATTTTCAGAACTGTATCTCAGCCCCTGGCTCCTGGAGAAAACCAGTGTGGTTCAGATGTGGGATGGGAAGAGTGGTTTGCATTGGCACCAGCCTTGCGGGTGCTTTGGGGCTGGAGTACACTCAGCTGTGGGTTACAGATGCTTGATCTCCAGTATTAATGTGGCCAACATGTGAAACCATGGCACCCACAATACTACACAAAGGTCCACGCCTCTGATAGTTTGGGAAATAACTCCCAGCTGAAGAATTCCTTCATGAAGGGCTGGAATACATTCTTGAACAGAAAGTCCTTTTCCAGAGGGATAAAATCAATCAGGAAAGAGGGGCCTGATGATGTTGGATTGGGCATCAGGACTATATCATAGGTTGTCTATGGTCTTGGGGGCTTTAACTGAAAATAGAAAAAAAATGCTACCCTAATGTTGGATTCATGAATGTTCAGTTCCATGCCATACATGTAGCAGACAGCTTGTGCACTTAAACCATTATATAGTTTCTTCGGAGATGTCAAGTGCAAACCGTTACTGGTGGATGTCATCTGGCATGATTCAGGGCACGTTTGAAATGTTTCCACCAATTTTTATTTTCCTGAGCCGTCTCCAAGGTTGGTAAGATTAGAGAAAACTATATAGAAGAGAATGGAGAGGGGAGGATAGGGTTGGGTTGTGTTCTCTGTGTAAATTCAATCACCAAGACTCTTTTCAGGGCACAGAATTTATGTCTCTTCTCACCCAGGAGACCTGTGCTTCCTTCTAATGGTACACTTCAGAGAGCTGGATATTTCCATTCCCCCACTCAGGTAGTGTGCTAGTTTTCTCATTCAGGTACAATTTCTAGTGAAATAGTAGTTTATAAGTATTCAGAAGTTAGTTTATTGACTCTTATTGCACTTCTGAGCACCTAATAAATAATTTATTAGTCTGATGGATATGTGGCTACCTAACTATGGGGCATGAAATATGCACTGTTTTTCTAATACACTGTAGGGAGACCTGTTTATAAAGTATTTAGTATTGGTTTTATAATGCACCGTTGACAACAGGAGACCACGAAGCTCAAAGATCAATCTCATTTTGGCCCACAGTATTAATGCTGCTTTATAAAGCTTTATGACAGGTCACTTAGACAGTGGTCCTCACAGAGAGGACTCTGTTAGGTAGGCAGGCTGTAGTGGTTGCCAGCGCAGCAGATGAATGTCTTTGTCCGAGTCCCTGAGGTGACTGTTTGGCGATTGCTGATGTTGGCCAGGTGATGGAACTCATCATTTCCCTGCTCTCTAGAGAGATCCTGGACTCAGAGTGCCCAGTTCTGCTAATGCAGCCCTCACTAATTGTGCAGAGGGTTGGTGTGACTTTAGACCACAATTGCAGTCTTGGAGATAAGAACCAGGCAGTAAGTAGTGGAGCTTAGCTCTCCTCAGCTTTGTCTCATTTGTTAATGAAGTGACTTTCTTCCACATCTCCTGCTCCTTCATGCAAATCACATATGTGACATAGCATGAAGATTTTTGATTGCTTTGGGAAATTTCATTAGCAGTACATGTATAGACGTTTAAAAAACACTACATAGTAAACACCTAGAATCAAGGGACAGCTAAGTAAAGTGTCAAGTCAATTCTCAGTGTTTTTCTTGATAAGAATTATGTGCTAAAGGAATGCCTTATAAGGGCAGTGATTTACAATGTACTGTTGCCTATTAGGGTGTTTATTTTGGAGCAAGGCATTTACCAGTTTTGAATTAAGAACTCCTTCCTGGGGGCGCCTGGGTGGCCTAGTCAGTTAAGGGTAGGACTTCCGCTCAGGTCATGATGTTACGGTTTGTGGGTTTGAGCCCCACATTGGGCTCTGTGCTGACAGTTCAGAGTCTGGAGCCTGCTTCAGGTTCTGTGTCTCCCTCTCACTCTGCCCCTCCTCTGCTCATACTTTGTGTGTGTGTCTCTCTCTGTCAAAAGTAAATAGATATTAAAAAAAAAAAAAACAGAAACTGCTTTCTGGTTCTAAGTATTCTGCTTCCCAAAGTGGGAAGTCTGAACTACGCTTCTTGAATACAGTCTGCTTGCTTGTAATTTCTCGAGATTTTTCGGGAACCAAGGTTTGAGTCCCTTTTGCTGTTTGCCATTTCTTTTATTCATTTCTCATTGATTCACTTTAATTTTATCCTCTCCAATTGGACCAAACTCTTTGTACGTTCTGGTCTTTTATTTATCCTGTCAGTATTTTCTGAGATGATCACTTCTTTTGTGCAGATGTCATTTATTGAGCATTTACTGTGTGTTAAGCATTCTGTTAGGCCCTGGATTACCAAAGGTAGATAAAACTCTTTACGTTTCAACAAATGTAGAATTTAGTTGGGGAGATGGGTAGTAAATTGGTTATCTGACATGAGCACTCTCAATACATATATTTTTTAACCACAGGATTTTTTTTTTTATATCTCTTACCTTTGGTTTCTGAAAAAAAAAATTCCCTCTCCCTTCAGGGGCACCCTTTTTATTTATAGTCTTGATCATATTCTCTCCTAGGACCCTTTTATATCATTTTCCCTCTGGCTTAGATCTTCAATATCCTTTTCTCCACTGGCTTTGTCCCCTTTGCCTATGATGCACTCTTTTTTTCCCCCTGTAATGAGTAACAAACTGTCAACACACTAACACAGCTTCTCCCAGGCCCTGCAAACTTTTCAGACCACCTTTTTCTTACTTTACTTGCTTGCATTGCAGAATTGCTCCAGAATGTTTTACCTTTTCTGTGTCCTTGTCTTTATAATTTGCTTACTTCTTAATTCATTTATGATCCAGATTCTGTAACTTTCATACCAATTTGTCCATTAAGAGCTCTTTCTTGGGACACAAAATATAATTATAAAATATTACAACCACAAATATATCAAGAAGAATGGTATAATGAACACCCATTTGCCCAGGCAGAAGAACCTAACATGTAAAAATACATGTGAAGTCCCGGGTTACCATATCCTTTCTCCAATACCTACCCCCACATTCCAGCATTATTCTGATTTTGGTATTTATCATCCCCACCCATTGTGTT
This sequence comes from Lynx rufus, assembly GCF_022079265.1. NCBI lineage: Eukaryota > Metazoa > Chordata > Mammalia > Carnivora > Felidae > Lynx > Lynx rufus. Next base: position 41,751,245 of record NW_025814824.1, on the reverse strand, counting down.
TTAAACACTCTTACTGTATTTACTACTACTTACTACTGTGCTTCGTTTCACTATACTCTAAATATAGCATTGTTTTTTTTAAACATCTGACCATCCTTTAAACTCGAACTTCTTGTCATTCAGAACATTGGGCAATCACAGTGCCCTTGTTAATGCTCCTTCTGTCTTCTTCCACAATAACCATAGGTGTCCCCCAAAATGCTGACCTTGGCCTTGGTTTACCTTTTGTGTTGCTTCTCTGTAGATGGCTCCAGATCTGACAACTCCAGCGTCAGTCTGTTTTCTGAAGATTTCTAGTTGCCTTGTCATTAGTTTGATCTCCTGTTTCCCCACACAGAGCTCTAACTCAGCTTTCTACAAACTAGATCATCCCCATTTCTTTTGATTCTGCTACCATTTCCCTTGCACAGAATATTGTAGCTTTAGTGTCATCTTTGTTCTCATTTGTTACCAACATTTTATCAGTCATTCTTGTCCCCTGGGTTTTATCTCCACATTGTATCTTTTCTTTTTTTTTTTTTCCTGGCTCTAATGCCTGTAATCATTTTACCCAGATTATTATAATAGCTTCCTAATTGGTGTCTTTGCTTCTGTCTTTTCACACTTCAGTCTGTCTGTCATGCTGTTGCCAGATAAATCTTCTTAGTGTATACAGTAATGATCATACCGTGCCGCTGTTGAGAAGCTTTCAGCAGTTTTGACTGTTGGTGGATAACAGGATAAATAGCAACTCTTTACAGTGGAGTATAAGACCCTTCCAGTAATAATAGTTCCTATTGACCAGTCTGTCCCTTTCATTCATCATTGCTCTACACAAATCCTACCTTATCTTCAAGGCAAATTAGATCACTTCTCTAGGAATATTATTGGTTCTTCAATTCCAGCACAAATACTGCTTCTGCTTAGAAACTTTCTTTTACCACACCAGCTGGAAAGAATCTCCTTTTTCAAGTCATCTAGGATTCTGCTGCTGTTTCTCTTATCACATTCTGTTTTATTAAGGTTGTTTTTGTACATGGCTTATCTTCTGTACTAGATTGTAAACTTCATGTGAACGAGGACTATGCCTTAACTTTCTTGTTCCCTACACCTTCCTCTACTTGGCAAGTAGGGCTTTGATCAGTATTCTCTAGCAGTGACTAAAAATGTTTCAAATGTCCTTCTTTATAATAAATGGAAGAAAAAGGAGCAAGAAACTGAGCTATTGAGGGCAAAAGTGTATCGTTTATCAATTAGCAAATTATTCACGTGTTCCCACTTTGTTGCTTCCATTCTCCCCAGGGTTTGTTTATTTAACGGTTGGCTGCTGTCAGCCTTGGACACTAAAAACACTTAAAATGTGTTTGGGTAGTCAGAGGAGTATGCTATATTTGCAATTAAAAACAAACAAACAAACCTGTCTTGATACACTCTGTGCCTCCAAGTAATACTATTTTGCAGGGTACATGTAATTTCCTTCCCAGTCTCAACAGGTACACTTTGTGCTCACCCCAAATTACCTATCCCCAAATAGTCATAATTACAGATCATAGGACAATCTCAAAGAGCAAAACTGGCAAGCATAATTCACGACCCCGTGTTGTATATGATGTTCTTTTCTGTTTGAGCCATTTGGATATACTCACATTCTTGTACTGCCTAGTTAAGGTATCTTTCACCTAATTCTTTCTTCCACCCTTTTACTGCCTTTCACGTGTATCCTCATTGTGTGAAACTCAGATATTTACTTGATTCCTAATGCTTCTTACCTCTGATGAAACTGTTGCAAACAGTACATTTAATGGCAGTTATTTGATTAATTTTTGATTGCGATAAATTACCTGATGGCTTTAGTCTCTTTTTTTTCTCCCATGGCGTTTTTTTTTTCTTTTTCTTCCTTTTCTTTCTTTCCTATGGTTTTAATCTATTGTTATTATTGATAGTAGTGCCATTAACAGTAGCAGTAGTAAACTTTAAGAAGTGAAATATGCATTCAGAAAAGTGTACAAATCATAAGTGTATATAGCTTGATGGATTTTTACCAAGTGACCATACCCAGAACCACCAAGTAGATAGAGATACAGAATATTACCTGTACCTTAGAAGCTTTCGTTGTGCCTCCTGGCAACCACTACTCCCCACCGAAGATCAGTTCTATTCAGACTTAAGATCCTGTTCCTATTTTTAACGTGCTCTACTGAGTTTCTGACATCTTCTGGGTTTCTTAATTTGGAAACCATTTCCAGGTTCACTCAAATTTATTTCAACATGTTTCTATTTAAATATGTACGGATATAACATAGTCTGTTGTTTTACAAAGATTTTGGAACTTCAGGTGTATTCGTATTGCACTTTTTAAATTTGTTTTCTAGGTTTGTGAATTTCATGTAAGTGGGTAGCATCAATAGAGTTGCTTTATTTCTATGATAACTCTAAAAAGCAGTGTTGGATTTCCTGGGTATCTTTGAGACTCAATCTTCCTTCCTGACAGTAATTTAAACTATTACTAGGACATCTTCAGTGGGGCTGCAAGTTTCTCTGTCCACAGACTTTAGAAGGAAGTAAATAAATTAATACTATCTTTACATTCCTTGCAACTTCTCATGGTGATACAGAAGTAATACCCCACTAGATGCTCCCCGGCCTGTTTTTTAATACTCATTTAAGGAAACACATCACTGGTTCTTTCCTCTAGGATATTTTCTCATAAAACATTGACTTTAGCTTATGGTGGAAAGAAGCCGCTGTCAGTTTGACCTGACAGAAAATGTATGAAGTTACTTTTTTGTTTTCAAACCAAAACAGGATAGGTAAAATGTTTGATCTTTTGGAAGTTTAAGATTTGTGCTTACCTCAAAATGTTTTGCATTTGCAAATGTCTCGATTGTAAGTACTTATCATTTCCCTCATATTTTATAAACTACCTCATCTACCACACCCTACCCAAATCTTTTGATTTTTAAATTTTTCACAGTGTATCAAGGGATTATGGCGTTCGGATATATACTTGATGTTATTTTTCTGAAACTGAGCCCCTGATTAGGCTGTCAGCAGATGCTGTATCACATTGATTGCTCTAGTTGGTACAGAGACAAGTGTCAACCAGAGCAGTTTCTCCCTTCTGCAAGAATAATAATAATAATAATAATAATAATAAAAAGATGCAGCTTTTAGGTGTTGTTTGCTTATAGGGAATATTTATGCCACTGTTTAAAGTGATTTAAACTTTGGTCATATTCATATTTTTCTTAGGCGTGCTTTCCTTTCTTGGTCTGAGGTCACATAATGATGTTTTCAGTTCACAGGCTTTCTCCCTCAGTGTAAATGATCAATTTTCTTTTTGGTATGGCACTTATTATTATTATTTCTTGTCACATGCTCTGATGTGGTATTCCTGTGAGTAAACACCAGAGCATTTAGCACCCACAATGCTTTGGCCAAAAACAAACCAAAAACCAAAGGCATGCCTGCATGTCTTACTTACAGTTTGGACCATGATCTTGTCCCCTGAAATCTTCAGGCTGTTCTGGCTGAGTTTCCTATATGTTGAAATGCCCAGCCAAGGTTGCCAGGAGCCATCTGGAGAAGGTGTAACTGTAAACACGAAGTAACATGTATGGTTTTAAAGCAGACTCTTCATAGGGGAGAGAAGAGGCTGAGACTGGTCATCAGAGATAACAATACTTTTCTTCCTTCATCAGAATCTTTACAGATCCTTAACTGTATTCTGAACTAGTTAATGCATGAACTTATGTCCTTAGTTTTTAAGAGCATAAGCAATAGAATAGATATCTCCAAACAGGAAGACTTACAGAACATATAAGCGGATACTAGGTTAGATTCAGTAGTTGGCGTGTGTGATCATCTTTTTAACCTGTATTAAAGACTGCTACCTTAGCATGAAGGCATACTAGCCTTCATGTTTGGCTAGATCATCTAATAATTTGAAACATGAATGAAAACTGTTAACTTCTAAGAAAGAAAAGTTTTCCAGTTTTCTTAAAATTTAAATACCAGGATCCATGTGGTGTATTCCAGAAGTTTTTTTCATGATCATTAGATTATACTGCTATAGAATACTTGGCTGTTGAAAGAGGGGTGTTTCACCCTTTACAAGGCTACTAATGGAAGGAGTGTAGGAACAAGTGGAGAGTACAGGGATGTAGGTGTAAATGATATGTGAGTCCTAATTGTGAAGAAGGACACCTTAATGTATATTAGAACTCTACTTGAAGAGGTACTCCTTAATTTCTCTTCTTTCCTTTCCCCCAACATGCGGGCACAGCAGGGTAATATTTCATTGTTCTGTGTTGTTTTTTTTTGGGGGGGGGAGGTAAACTTTTCACTGTCCTCCCATCAAATTACGTATCTGACTCAAGGGAAAAGAGGCAGTTTCGATTATGATATAATTATTCACAAAAGGAAAGCCTCAGTTGGAATTATTGTTAGTTTTACTTTTTCTCTATTCTTTTTAGTGAGTCAAAAAATTTGATCCCTTCACCTAGAAAATGAAACTTTACACGATAAAGTAGGGATGGCAGGTTTCACAAGGCAGAAAGGTTGCTGTCAACTTTTTTCCTTAGGAATATGGAAATTTGGGTGGATTATCTGTTCAGAGGAGGTTTCCTTTATTAATTCTTTTTCCTTTTTTCACTTAAGACATCTGTTAACATTTCACACAGCCCAACAGATGTTGCAAAGCAAGTCCCATACTTTGTTCTCAAGAAAAATGACATTTCCTCAATTGGTTCCCCCCACCTCTGTGACTGGGCCCAGCCTGCTCTTTCTGCATAATTTGCATGTATTCAGTTATATTCCTTAATGCCATACGAATTTGTAGCTTCGGCATTATTTTTATATGGGTAAAGTCTGATTTGATCAGAAACTAGTTTACATGTTGCTTTAGAGTTAAGAGAGGCCATACATAACTTAAAAAAGTTTCCTTTGAGAATGGCAACCTAATTCCACATATAGGATCGGATAGCCAGTTAATAAAATATTTTTTATATAAAGTAAATGAACTACAAAAGCTGGAGTTGTTTTGCCATAAGGAAGTGCTGATTGTCATGCGATGTGGAGCGTCATTTTTATTATTTTGGCAAGAACAGGGACAGTTTTGTCTTGACAAGCCATTAGATGAATACCAGCATGTGTCACATGAAAAACCACTGATCTTTAACCCAGCTCTGTACTTAACCAAGCCTTGAAAATGAATAGTGAATAAAAGAAGAGCAAAGGCCAGTTTACTGTCATTACAGATTACAGAATCTGTTAACAGCTGCTGAACGGAACCCAGGGAATTACAGGTATTGTTCCGTGAACCAGCAGAAGTCCTAGAGATGTGTGTTATACTGTGTATATAAATTATATACATTTATTTGATATTTGCTCAGGATTTACATTGCTGGGAACATAACTAGAAAAAATGAAAAATCCTTGAGTACTTTCTCAGTATACTAAATGCATGCCTGTATCACAAAACCATATATATTTACATATAGCTGTCTCAGTGAGGTTTCCCTGTCCCCCAGTTATAGAACTTATTTTAATAAAGCAATGTGCTTTTAAGAAATCATCAGTAAGTATTAAGAAATAAAGAAAATATCCCCACACCAAGAAAAAAAAAAGACCCAGAAACATACATGCAAAGCAAAATCCTTTGTTCATTTGTTTCTTCAAGTGTTCATTGTGGCTGATATATTTTTTTTAATAGAGGGAAGAACTTAAATCTACCTCAATACCCAAATATTGAAAAGATCAGTAACATTTTAAACAGTCAGTTGTGGGAATTATTGCTTACAGAGCTAACAAGAAAGAACACACTTTCTTACTCTGCTGGTGGAATTGCATTGTGCCTCCCTATAGTCTTGTTATCCCATACTAACTGAAATGCAAATTCTTTGCAACTAATTGGATCTCATTGAGGGTACATGCACAGTATGTAGTTATATGCAAAAAGGTTTAAAAAAATACAATCTCTGTAATTACAACTTTTAATTACTATCTAAAACATTGGCATCTATAGTATAGGTTTAGAATAGATGTGTGTCTAACTTTTTACAGATTACTCAAAAACGTGATCTATGAAATGCTTAATAAGGTACCAGCTCAAAAATTAGAGGAAAAATGTTTACAGCAACCTATAAACTGGATTTTAATAAAGTCCTATGAAAATAAGGACTTTTGTTTTAAGTTTAGAATTTAGTGTCTTAGAGCCAGTACACTAAAGTCATGTTAATAGTGTAATCCTTTTCTTGGAACATTTTAAATGTTAAAACAACATAAACATCAGAAATCACTTCTAAAAATTGTCGTCTTTTTGTTTTTTCCTTCGGTTCTCCAGTCTGTTTTAACATTGTAAACTGCATTGAGTTTCTTCCTTTTTGCAAGTGTGTATCTGCTATGTTATGTTGTATGGTGGAGATGTCCACATTCCCATAATGTCTTTAATAATTTGGGTGCCATTTAGACCTAGTTGGTGTATTCTTAAGTTCCACACTCCATCTCTCATGATCAGTAAATGTGGGAAAGCCAGCTCATAGCCTTTAGTATTTGTAGTTCTTTAACCGGAAATACATGGAATCAGGGCAATAAAAAGCAATTATTGTGGAAATGATGCCTACCTCCACCCCCAGCCTTAAATTAACTTTAATACAAATGATTCCAGACAGCTATTCCATAACCTACAGACTATATAGCCAATGAGCAAACTCAAAAGTCCTCTTTGTGCCTTGCAGGTTTATTTTTTGTACCTGTGCCCTTCTTGCTAGATAGAAAATTAGCCTAAGATCAAAGACTCCGCATGCCGTGTTTCTGTGTAACAGTGAGTGGCAAGTTCAAATCATGTATTTTGGGGATTTCTAGAGAAGTCTAATATGTATTTTCAAAACTTGATTTAAAAGTTAATATTCGAAACTTAAAATCTGCAAGATACGGCATATATATACGCTTGAGGTTTTGTTTTAGTTTACTCATTTATTGTTAGGTCTTTGGGTTAACTGTTGTCTTTTATTGTAATAAAGCTTGTCCTCTTTGTAAACTAGTCTTACAAACCAGTTAAAATTTTGTTTGCTCTAATCCATTTAGCAGGTGCAGTACTTTATGATAGATTTGTTGTGGAAAAATTTTAAACCTTAGAAGGCTATCCTGGTGCTTTTTAGGCTTGTGCCTTGGCAGTAATATGCAGGTCCTAGTTACATTGCAGACCTGTTTCATCTAGAACAACCTCAAACCTTGATATCTGAAAGAGCTCAGTTTGCCTACGCTGGGTAACATTTTGTCAGAAGACTGCTGGCTGGGCAGACCAGATTTGGATGTATTAGCTAGTCAGCCTAATAACCCTGTACAGACTGTATTGATTTTCTAGGAGAGAGTTTATGAACTAAATAAACTTGGGGTTGGTGTCTTAATAAACTGCTTCTCTCAGTCTGTCACATTTAGTTACGGAGCTGTGCAGTTTAGGGGGAAAAAAGGCTAATTCTGTTACAGATTGTTCACAGCAGGGTCTCCAAATTAGCCCTTTGTTTTGTAATGCCACCTTGCTTGGGCTCGCTTTGAGCACATTTCTCAGTTTTGCCCTAATGAGTTGCAACACTGATAATGTGGCTGATGATCTTTCATTGATTTCACTATCACTTGCTTGTCTGGTAATTGATCCGTTGCTGAGCCTCTAGTTAATTATATCGGCTTTGACATGGCCCGGTCCATGGGGAATTTCAAGTCTTGCAGAATAACAGTTTTAATAAAAGAGTCTATTACTGCAGGTGCTTGCTGCTGCATGCCAGTTGATTTTTGTATTGTGTGTGTGCGTGCGTGCGTGCGTGTGTGTGTGTGTGTGTGTGTGGTTTGGGGGGGGGATGATACCTGGGAAAGAAGAGGACTATAGGACTGAAAGAAATAAGAGGTGGGGGCTGAAAGAAGAGGAAGAGGGAGTGAAGGAGAGAGGAAGGAAGGAGGGGGAGTGAGAGGGGGAGAGCCGGAGAGCAAGAGGCAGACGAGAGAGAACACGCAGGCAAAGCGATACAACAGAGCCTGAGAGGAGCGAGGAGGAAGCTTGCTATTGACAGTGTCCTTAAGCCTCCCACAAATAACAGCCATTAGTGGGAAGGTCAGAAGCTGAGCAGGCAGCTTGACTGAGGCACTGAGTGCCACTTCAGAAATCAAGAGGCTAGCAAATTTTAGAGGGAGTTTAAGTGGGTAATAGCTAGCTGTAAAGGTACAGTCACTGTTGACAATTGACTCATAGGGGCTTTTCCTGCCCTCCCCCCTCAAGAATATTTTTATTGACCACAGGTGGACTTCATATATTTTAAGGCAACAATTCTTTGGGTTCTTGTTTGTTTCTTCTCAGATATTGAATTTGCTGCTTTTGAGACTTTTTTGTGCTTAATGGTGGTGAACCGGAGGGAAGTTTAACAGAAAAGCTTTCAGGAGATGTCGGTTCTAGAGGGGAAGGCACATTTGTGTCAACATAGTGTACGTTTTCTCATCTTTTCTCATTGTCCACTAATGACACAGAGCTGCCATTGAAGCTCTTTTCTGTTTCTTTTGTTGTTTCAGAGAGTAAGGTTTATTGTTATTCTTGAGTTAAGAAGGAGCAAGGAGAGTGGTACATTTGTCCTCGATATTTGTAGGTGGTTGAAGATTAATGTTCCTTACATTTTAAGTTTAGGAAGGATGGCTTTTTCCTGCTGACTACTTTTATGAGATGACATGAATTTAGCTTTCCATTTTGAAGTTACTGTTTATGTACTGTGCATTTTCTTCAGTTCTGCTTTTCCATAAATAATATAGATAAACACTATCTAATAAATAGATGTTTTAAAACTGGTTTAATTAAAAATACAACATGCTACTCAGGTTATATTTCATCAAGCATGCATTGCAGAATTTTCCATAGAGATCTTGAATGAAAAACAGAATTTTTATATTCATTACTTTTTCCCTGAAATAGGACAGGCTTTTTTTCTTCATCTTTTTCTTTTTTATGATTTGAAAGGATATTGTAGATGCTTCATCCAGGAACTTTAACAAAGGCTTTTTTTGTTTGTGAGCTTTAAGAAAATGTACCCTTTTTTCCTTGCCATTCTATTTCTTATTAACATCCAATTTAGTAATTAATGACCAGAGGAACTGGATATTAAATAGTATGTATTTATTTTGCAAATGTTTACTGTACATCTTCTATGTTCAAAAAACTGCTAGGTTTATTTATTTACTTTTCAGAGTGGAAGGTCAAGTTTCTATGTACATTATTTTCTCTGGGAGTTTATATGTGGTTATAAATAGCCCAGCATATACTATAGGACTTTTAGGAGCTAACATTTAGACAACAACTGAGCCAACTTAACATTCTCTTACTACTGAATATTTTTCTTTATTCCAGTATAATTAGAAAAAAAAAATGTTTAAGCAGAGCAGTTTGCAAACGTTAAAGTAAAGTCTGATGTCAGGTCTTGCATGTTATACCCAAAAGCACTGTTGGGAAAATCTCCCTGGGAAGGGCCTCAGCTTCTCCTCACACCGTGTGCCATCCCTGTTCATGGTGCTGCTTGGAGTGTGCCTAAGTGTGTATCTGTGTGTTTGGAGAGGGGTTAGTGCAGAGTGTCATTTGGTGCCTGACAGTGGAACAGTGCAGTTGACTCTTAGCTCTGCTATCCAATGACATGCAGTGGCTGAGAGTTTGAAGCTGATGGTTGGGTCTCCAGTGCTGCCTGCACACCTGACAGGCAGCTGTTAAACCGAGCAAAGGCAAGCTCGGGGAGTCACAATCTATGCATAAATGATAGGGGTATCTGTGCAGAAGGTGCGAAAGAAGCACTGACCCCCTCCTTCCCCCAAAACTCCCCCTTCCCAAATGAAATGCACAGTTCAGCCAGCTTCTTAACTACACTACACTCCTGCTACTGGCTGCCAAGAGGCTCAAAAAATCCACCTTCACTTTTCAGTCAGAAGAGGCAGAAGTGGATGTGAGAGAAAGAGAGACACAGAGAGACAGAGAGCCAAAGAGGGCAAGAGACTTGACTTTAAGAGACTCCTGTACTGACAACTCCATGCAGTTCGGAACCAGAACGACTACGGCTGAACCAGGGTTCATGGGGACATGGCAAAACGCTGATACTAACCTCTTATTCAGAATGTCCCAACAGGTAAGTTTCTTTCTTTCTTTCTTTATTTTTTTTTAAACCTTGAATTGTTATGTGTACTTTTTTTTCTGCTATTTTCCTTTCTAAACGTTTTTAAAAATTTGATCAATCCGCAGTTAGGCTCTGTTTTGTCATAACTGTGGTGTTGGAATGTGCAGGGTTACTTCATGGTTTCCCTGAGGGCTCCTTAAAAGAAAAAGGGGGAAAGGATAGTGAAGTAAGAGAAAGCAAAGGCATTCGTTGCAAAGTTTCACAGTATAGCCTGGGTCATGGGAAGACTTTATTTCTTTGTTTTCTGTTTGAAATTAAAAATAAAAAAAGCCACCACCCAACAAATGTATCTTTCTGTCTGTATTAATCACTTCATCAAAGTGTCTGCTGTCTTGGAGTAGGTTCTCCAACCAAACAGCCATAAAATGTAGGGGCCCCTCTGCACAGCTAGACCGACTTCATGGGCTGGAAGCAGCTCGACTCGACCTGCGGAGAGGAGGCTGTGCAGGAATCGCTGCCAGCGCCTGGGGTCGAGGAGGAGGCGGCGGTGTGCGTGGCGGGCCGTGCCGGCCGGTCCCAGTTCCCCTGCACCGGCCGCGGCCGCGCTCCCGCCCGTCCACCTCCACGCTCGCCCCTGCGCTCCCGCCGGCGCCAGCGCCGGCTCGGCTCCCGCACACTCGCCCGTCCGCCCGCCCGCCCGCTGGCCAGCGCACTCACACTCGGGCGCAGCCGCGGCGTCCTCCCCAGAGCCGCTGCGCTGCTCGGTCCGGGCCGCGCTGCCGGCGGCTGGGTGTGCTGGCTCTGCCCGGAAAGCCGACGTGTTAGTGTGAGGCCAGCGGCAACTGATAATTAATCACCAGAGTCGGCGGCTCGTACCATGCGCTTGGTGATACGCGCCCTGCACACCCGGCTCTTCTTGCACAATTGCTGGCTCTGCGGCTCCGAGGGGGAGCGAGGGTGAGAGGAAGCGAAGGGAAACAACCCAGAAACTTTCATCTTGGACTGTGCTCAAGCGAGGGAGGGAAGTTCCCTGGTGCCTCCCTCCTAGACACGTCTTGCTTTTCAAAAGCCTACACCAAACCCACACAAAGCAAGAGTTAGCATGATAGTGTCATCCACACAGCACGAAACTACTACTGGAAAATGCACTTGGATTTTAAGTAGATGGCAGTTAAGAAATTGGTAATGTTCCACTCATTAAAAAAATATATATATTGTAGTTGCTTTCTTTTTCTAAAACCTGTTTTGCTTGCAAGAGTTCATGAGGACTAAATACTTTATTGAGTTAATTAGATTTTTTAAAGCATTGGTAATGAAGGAAAGAAAACAATTTGGTAGGCTGTAAACTACTGGAAGTTTAGAGGTACATCTGCAAAAGCCAGTGCTCGGAGCCAGGGTTTTGTAGGATTTAGCTAGCGCAGTTTTATCATGCCTTTCTAGATAGGATAAATGCATTTGAATAAGGTGTATTTTGACATATCCTGTAGAGGGACCCTGATTACTGCTGATACAGTAAGCTGGGATTTAAATGCAATCAACATAAACCCAATAAGCAACTCTTTATGAGCCATTTCCCATTCTTGCAAGTTAAAAAGTTCATTTCCTCCCAGAGATACTCCTTTTCCTTGTAGAGTGCCTTGAGAGGTATGTTTCTGAGGCACATCCCTGCCTGGGTGGCTCTCTCCATAGTTGAAACAAGAGTATGTTTTCACTGACTTTAGGAACAAGCAACTTGTGCCGCACTTTAAAAATTAGATGTCACGTTTAGGGTTTTCCTTGAGGTAGGGGAGGTAAAGTGTGTGTGTGTGTGTGTGTGTGTGTGTGTGTGTGGTGTGAAGGGAAGATTGGCTTAGATCTCTCTCTAGCTAGAAAAGAGTTAATAAAACCAGATAGAGATAATGATCAATTGATAAATGGCTATTGAACCGCATAGATGGTGTTAGATTGCTTCTTTGGCACTAACCCATTTCCAAGTAGATTTGAATCTAAGAAGACTTTAAGTCCTGGAAAACATTTTAGCTAAAAAACAAATAAAAGTAAATTATACAAATGATTGATCAGAATTAGGAAAATAATTTGAAATCACTGAGAGAAAGAAACTTGTACAGCTAAGCTATTATGATGTCTTTGATCCAGTTACTTTGTGGATAAATACAGATCTATTTTGTTTCTACCTGTGTACATGTATATGTGTCTGAGCCTCAGTTGACTATATGAAAAGAGTAGAAATATAGGGAGGTAATTTATGCATAATGGAAGCTATATAAAACTGTGTAATATTATACCATTTACTAAACAGAGTAGTAAAATAAAAGGAGAAAAATCACAGCTTTAAAAAGTGTGATTTAACTATATATATGTATGTGTGTATATATATGCATTTTTATTTTTTGATTTTATCGTAGTTAGTGACTCCCCTCCCCCTCTTTTTTTTTCTGTCATGGTTACTAAATATTTACCCTCCTGTTCATTTTTGGAAAGCATGTAAAGAGTATATGAGTTTACATACTTGTTTTTTCCTTCAGGATAAAAACATTTGAGTTTGAGTAAATATTATGTGAACTTAAATTCAAACTGTGTAAATCTAAAAAATATATGTGCTTTACGTGTTTAATATGTTTATTTTCTGTACCTGTAGTTCATCAGCAATGCTGATTCAGTGTGTGTGCGTGTGTGTGCACACGCGTGCTTGTGCACGCAGCAAAGACACTTTTCTTGAAATGTTATTTCTTGAAGTTAACAGTTTCAAGGAATACTAGTTTCAATATACACATTAAGCCACCTTTTGTTTTACTACAGGTAAAAGTTGTCCAGTGTAATCAGGTATGCAAAATTCTGAATAAAGAGGTTTTTGTATATTATGATTATTTTAATTTCTAAGAAAAAATTGATTTAACTCATGAAATGAATAGAATTGACTGGGTATACTTTTTTTTATTTCGAAGTTTTCTGTAGTGATATAAAAACTATAAGATTCACCTGATAATTTCTTTAAACATTAGAAGAGACTGAGTGGCAGGTTTCAAAACTGAGCTACAGAGAATTAACTACCAATATTATTTAACTAGAGCAAAACTTGTAGTGGGAAATATCTCATGAATACTGAGATTCAATAATCTAGATTTGTGTCTTCTACAGTAAATTAGGAAGTAGAGCTATAAAACTCTTTTGTCTTTTGTATGAGCAGAGTTGTGTCTGATTATATGTAAATCTGTCAGTCTGTCCAGTACTAACAAAAAGACATCACAAACTGAAGCCAGTTTAGATTTGGTAGAATTAAGTATGTTTCCCTTAAGTTCAAGATATGATAATTTTACCACATTTTCCTGTCTTTCTACATCTTTCCCATGTTTAAGCGTGATTTTTTTAAAAAGGATAATTTTTTTTCCATACAAATATTTGATAACCTTAAAGGGCATGACTCTTGGACTTTCGTAAAGGAGGTTCTTTTTTGAATTACTTTGATCAGTGACAGGTCGAGAATGACCAGAAACCCTTTGCTCATCTTCTATGTTAATCTCCTAGAGTCTAGAATGTTATTTTGCTCATTTTAACCTCATTAAGTTTTGTTAAAAGCAGAACTAAGGCCTGTTTTTAGAAGTTGTTTTTTTAAATCAGGTTTTAAAAGGTGATTTTTCTATTTCTATAAATATTTTGCGCATTTGAGAGACTATCAAATAAAATTCTTTGTAGCTACTTCAAGGAATGCAATAGTCTATTATATTTTGAAATCTTTCCAGACATGAAACCGTAACAGGTAAATGGCTCCAGCCCATGTTTTACACATTATTAGAGACATTCACCTTTTATTATTGGTGAGGTGTATTTAACCTGTTTCAAATAAAATGTAGATCCCTTAATAAGGTCTCTTTTCAGACACAAGTGAAATACTAAGTTAGAATTATAAATGACTCTGTGCATCATTATGTAGTAATTTAGGATTCACCCAATGATGTAACAAAATTAACAACATAATTTCATTGTGAAACTGTGTCTTATTAAAGAACAACTGTCTGACATTCTCTTAGAGTTGCTTTATTTAACTTCATGCAAATATTATTAGTAGTGACATTTTTCTATTGTGCATTAGATTCTCTCATTAGCATGATGTGTTAGTTATCACCAGAGAAATCATTTCTTAGGTAGGTGAGGGGCAAACCAAGAAAGCTAAAAATTAAATCAACGATTTACATTAATACTAGAGCGTCTGCTCACCAGAGATATGACAGAGTAAAGCAAACTTTCTTTCTAATATAAAATCTAGCACATTTCAGAGAAATGATAAATAAAATATATTGTAGGAAATATATAATAACATTGCTGGAATCCATTTAAAAGCATGTTTGATATGAATTTTTCTCCCAGTAGTCTTTTAGTTCTTTCTATTCATATAGGCAAACACAGTTTCAGTTTGTTGAATCTGTATTTTAAAGTGGAAATGGTGGTTTTGTCTGACTTCCTACCTCCCCTCACCAAATAATTTAAATGTTTATTCACCAACAGTTTAAAAGGCACACATACAGTTTTTCTTATAAGTCAGATGCCTAATTGTGTATCGTGGTTTGATTCTTCTTTATTGTTTGTGCAGTACATTTTTATTCTAAACTCTGTCCCACTCATGTAGACATCCCTTTTAACATAGGATGTATATTCTTATATAATCAGAGCCCTGAGTAAAGCAGTTGATAGTTAATGGTCTTTGACAATGACTTTCATTGCCAGGCATCATCCATCCCTAGGTTTCTGCACTTTTCCCTCCCTTTTTACTCCCCTTCTTATAGTTGGTGTGTTTTGGTAATCGTCTCTTAAATTGACCAAACTTATGGTCTTGATAGGAAAATATTTATATTAGGAAGCATGTAATTTCAGCCTGTTGAATTACCAGGCTGCTACCTCCAATTTAGTTCCCTTCTCTAATTGGAGTGATAATATGTTTCATTTTGAAGTTTTAACTACAGACATATATTCAAATATAATTCTTAACATCCACTCTGATAGTGTAACACTAAAATACGAATATTTGCATAATTGTGAAAATACATATTGTAGCATAGACAGGTGCTTGTGTGTTGGCCTGTACTTTAAGTCTGTGTATAACCTGCAGACTTCACATAACATTATATAAGTCTGTGTATAACCTGCATTACCTTCACAGTGGAAAGGTAATAGGGTCCTATACATGGTATTTATGTATGTGTTAATGAAAATAAAGCATGCACAAAATATTCTCAGATGTGTCTGGCGTATGTGAAAAACCTGTGCACAGATTTCAAGATTATTTTCAACACAGTACACTAAGTGAATTTGAACATAGTAGGTGATCATTTTGAAATTGTTTTTCCCTTATTTCTGTCAACTGCAAACTGGTACTCTGTGTAATTGTTAAGTCTTGTGCTTAAGGTGAGTAGAGTAAGCACAGTTGAAAAATAAATCCCTGAAGGTGCAGATACCTTATCTATAATTGTAGGTATTTTTTATAATTATATTTATGAGTGTATCTTAACATTCAGTGATAAATCCAATTATTCATGCATGGCTTTATGGAAATGTGATTAATGTAGTGACAGTACAGATTTGGGCTACCACAGCAGCACATCCTCCCTCTCCTGTGTCAGGGTTAAGAGCCGCGGCAAATCCTCCCTAACTAATTAGATGCTGAGTAAGGCATCTCTGAGAAGTTGGGGCAAAAGTGAATGGGTCACAGCCAAAGCAGGATTGCAAGGACTCCAGTGATAGTGAAAGCATTCAAGTTTGCCAGGTCGTTGTGACACAGGGAGCTGATTCTGAAGGAACAGACTGTTACAGATAGTGAGCTGGTGTCATCTATTTCGATGAAAAACAAAAATTCTAGTGCTTCTGCCTTCCCACCTTATATGCATTACACATACTTAAAGAAAGTTACATTGGGCATCCACTTATAACAATCTACAAGGGTTTTGAGAGGATTTTCCTTGTGAACATGAATAGCTAATGACTGTACAGCCGAAGAGGTATTTTCTCAACTTGGACTCTTGATTAGAATATATGTATCAAAAGGAATTCAAGAAGAAACTAGAGTTTGCTTTAACTTGAATCCTACTGTTTTAATCTGTATAAGAATTAACTTACCCCCCCCCCCCCCCCCCCCCGTAGAATATTGTCAGGGAACTTTGTGGTCATAGGGAGAACAGAGTGAATCGTGGGATGACTTTTTCAGTGAGAAATTTTGTCTGGGGCTCCCTGCTTGTTACTGTCCAAAGAACATAGAGTATAATGGTTCCAAGATTTTCTTTCACATGAGATTTGGAGCCTGGTTTGTTATGTGCATAGAATGAATTCTTCACCATGTGAAAATCCTCTTGTACCTTTGTATGTTTTTGCTGTTACATACCTACCCTTCTCTAGGCCTTGGTCAGAAGATTGTTTGGGGATTGTAGGAAATGATTGATCTCACCTCTGTCTGCCAAAGCTGATGCCATTTTTGTTTCCCGAAAAGCAGCTGGCTTCCACATTTTGCTTGGTGATCTTCATCTAATGAAGGACAGGGAAAAGAGGGAGAAAGGGAGTCAAAGACCCTTTCAAGGAACTTTGACATCTATTTTTGAGCGTTAGAGAAATAAAGGAAAAGAGGCATAATTCAGGAATAACAGCCTTTATATCCTGACATAAAAGCAAAACATTGTGTAAAAGAGGGGACTTTTTCTTGTAAGGTAAACTAGTAAATGGGCAGGAAGAATAAATTGAAAAAACACTCTGAGCAGCTCAAGCTCTAAGAAAGTTTTAGGCTGTGCAAGATAACATCCCAAAAATGATGCCTAGGACTGTGACACCACAGTGTCTGCATCTCACTGAGCTTGATCTGTACTGCTGTCTCTCTCTCTCTCCCCCCAGGTTTAAAAAAGAAAGTTTAGAGAATAGGAAAAATAAAAGTGTTGATTCTTTCTTTAATTTCTGCATTCCCCGTAAGAAGCCTAGCAAGTTTCATGGTGGAACATTCAGACCCTTAGGTGAAAAAATTTATGACTGGAGTTCCTTTGGATGAGGGCAGTGTGCAGTGTCATTCTATTCAAACACTCTTTGTAGCATTTCATGCCCCAGAGTCAGAGATGAGGAGAAGGGAGGAAGTTCTGTATCATTTCTTCATTCAGAGTCTTCCTTAATGGAAATGCTTGTGGAACAACAATGTATTACTCAAACTGGCTAGCTTAGAAATCAGATTCTCAGCTTATTAATCATCATTCCAATTAAAAAAAAGAATTGATCCTTTAACAATGAAATAATATCCTTTTGTTTTTCTTTAATTAAGCCCATCAGTTTTTCATTTCTCCCTGTTAGGAAAATGAAAATAATCTTGAACAGTAGGAAGTTACTCATTGAAACACTGATTCTCTTGAGCATATCTGACATCTTATTTACTCAGTATTTTTGGACTGCAGTGTTATTTTGCTACTGTCTGTAGAGTTTGTGTGTTGTTGAGGGGGAAGGGTTGATTTAAGTCTCATTTTTGTTTGGTTGGCAGCAATTTACTTAATGACCTAAATACATGGTTAGTCTGCTCTTTTTTCCTATTTCCGTTTCCCATAGACCTAGTTTCTTTCTCACTTCATTCTTTCCTTTCACTTCATCTCTCCTTTCATGAATTTCTCCTTACTTTCACTGGCAATTTTTGCCCTTATAATAGAAGAATTGAAATGCACCTTAAATGTAACAGAAACTGAATATGACCTTTTTGCCAATATATCATTCCGGCAGAGGTATGGGAAAAGAGGTGGCATCCTCAGATGTGGTCCTTAGTGTGTGAGTGCTGACAGGAAGACTGTCCCGAGTTTTGCTACGTAAGGGTTCTGTAAGTAAGGGCGTGATAAAAACGTGTAACCAGGGGCCCAGGCTTATCGTTCAGAGGCGCTGAAAGGCAGCTCAGTTTGATCCTTTCCCTGTGTAAAGAAAGTACTTAGCTGAAGAGATTTTGCTTTTCTCTTTTTTCTTCTTTTTTTAAAAAAAGCAGTTCTTGGATTTATCATTTTGTACAGTTAGACTTCTATCTGTACAAGAGCAGGAAGAAGACACAAAAGGTTTTCCTTCAGTAGGTGGAAGGTATGGCTCTTTGAGACAAACTGCAGTTAGTAAGAGTTAACTGGAACTTTTAAAAAAGGAATTAAAATGATGGCAGGGCTAATACTAATGGATGACATTATGAAATTGAAAACATGCAGTATACATAACACAATGAGGATTCACTACTGTTTTGTTTTTAATAAATTTTAACTCATTGTCTTACATGGCAGAGAGATTGTTAAAATTGACAAGATTAAAAATATTATTCTGTATGGGAAAGACATAGCTTCTAGTTTTATACCTGCTGTGCTTTTGTGTGACTGTCATGAATTTTTCAACTTTATTAAGGTGTTTTTAAGTGGCTATTTGTTCTCTAGACAGTTCTTCAGGACTCCTGTTTGATGATCGGAGAACCTGAACCGGAGGTTTGAAAAGAAAAATTTTAGGATAATGAATATTTTACATGCCAAAAATAATTACTTTCAGCCGGCTTAACATAATAACAAAACCAGTATTAAAATGAGAGTCTCCATTAGCAGGATTTTAATATTTTCTTTTTCTTCTTTTAAATTTAAGCAAGAAAGATTTCATTGACTTAAATCATTAGGATGGCTGTTTGGGGCACCTACTCAGGCATAGGTAAAGAAAGCTGCCCACTCCTGTGCTCTATGCTAGTGCTAGAGGGTAGTGGACATGACTGGGAGGCCACTTGTAAGATATGGGAAAAAATTATACACCGAGCATAATCCTGAAAGTACCCCTTGAGTGAGAATGCCTGTAAACATTTCCTTTGTTGACCTTGTGTCAAAACCTAACTTGAGTCAGCTAGGTTGTCTGCAGCTTTATTTAATAATGCTTTTCTTCTGTTCTTTGTTTTTTAGTTATAAAGAAAGAACCCAAATCAAAGCCCTGCTCTAACACTTACTATATTGCTATGGAACATAGTAAAAATTCATATTGTTACATGACCATGTATTCATATGTGTTGCATAGATATGCAGCAAGTGTGCACCTGTCCATTGGTTGGTGGTGGGAATTAAGTGGTTTATTTCTAGGTTTGTTGAGGATTTGTTAATGGCTGCCTCAAATGCAGTGAGTGTGTGCATGGCTCCCCCTCTTAGAAAGAATTTCCCATTTAGGAATCTCATTGTAATGATTCCTTACACTCTATAACATTTCTGTTCCTTGAGTATAGCTTTTTTTTTTTTAACGTTTATTTATTTTTGAGACAGAGAGAGACAGAGCATGAACGGGGCGGGGGGGGCAGAGAGAGAGGGAGACACAGAATCCGAAGCAGGCTCCAGGCTCTGAGCCATCAGCCCAGAGCCCGACGCAGAGCTCGAACTCGCGGACCGCAAGATCGTTGAAGTCGGACGCTTAACCGACTGAGCCACCAAGGCGCCCCGAGCATAGCTTTTTAGTGAAGCTCCATGTCATTCATTGGGAAATAGCTTGATTGTTATTTTGCAAATTGGTATTTTCAACCAGTGACAAACTATAGTTCTCATACAAGTTAAAACTAAGCTGGGATAGAGATACCAAGGTGAGAGCCTTTAATTCCAACTTCAAATATGTCCTCATTTTCTTTCCTAGACACTTTTTTTTGTTCTCTTGAGCAACTTTGGAAAGTAATTATTGGGCTGAATAAATCTTAAAATATGTTACCAATCCTATTATCTACTAAATAGAGCTCATTGTGGGAAAGAATTTTTCCAGTTTTACTATATTTTTGACATTTATCATAAATTAAGCAGGAAAGGGTAGAGTTACAAGTCCAACATCTGGGAGAGCTTGTTTCAGTAGCCAGCCTGGAAGCCCGAACCCTGGCTTCATACAGGTGAGACATGTTATGGGAATAAAGGCCTTATGCATTTAATGAACCCCGCCTGCCTGTCAGCTTGGTTTTTCATGCACCATTGTTGTTCAAATAAGAAAAAGAGAGTGTTCACAGCCTGTGGTGAGATTAGAGTAATGAAAATGAAGTGTTAATCTGTTGATAGCAAGTACATCTCATATCCTGCATCCTAGGCCACATTCATGCGTGCATAATATATTCCAGGTTTTCTCATGACCGGAGAAGCTTGGATGTTCATTATATTAAAAACACCCTTTTGGTAAAAGTGAGAAGTTGGTTACTTTAACTTGTGCAAATAGTTATTTTTAATAATTTCTTTAAAAACCCACCAGTCAAACCTGCCTTCTGAGTGTTCTGATAAAACCACTGTTCTTTAGATGCCAGTGTCCTTATACTTTTGGTCTCTTTTAAATTTTTTTTTTTTTTGTTTTAACAAATGCAGAATGCTGATGAGAGCCTCAACATAAAAGCCTATTTAGAGATATCCTTTTCTGGAATTCAATGATTAATAGAAAGAAGGGAGGGGTTAAGTGAGGACAGTACCCTAATCCCCATAGAACATGGGTTAAATAACATTAAACATTCATTATCACATATTTTATTTTTCATCTTAAAACAATGAAGTGCAAACAAAAATAACAAAATCAGGAGTCTTCTAGAACTACTTTATGTATTTACAGCTGCCATGATGTGATCCTGAGGAGACCAGTTTAAAGCTTTGGTCATCACTGGTGAGAATTAACTGTGTTTTTCCATAAAATTTCTTTTCTAAAATGTTATAGTTGATCAATCAACATGAATGTAGTAAATTATATTTTACCTAGAATTTTTGTTTTAGTTTTTTGCCATTTTTTGATATGTTTTAGATTTTCTTATGATTTTATTAAGTAGGCTCTTTGCCCAATGTGGGGCTTGAACTCATGACCCTGAGATTGAGAGTCATATGCTCTAATCCAACTGAGCCAGTGAGGTGCCCCTATTTTTGTCATTTTGCAATTGAGAGGTCTTAATTTTTTCTAAAACTGACATGTTTAATGAAGAAACAGTAAGTTTAGTCTTAGATCATACCAAGATGTTTCAAAGAAAATAATGTGAACATTTATATGCATGCTGTCCCATAGGATCATCTCTTTAAGAAGTACCTTAAGAGATGGTTTCAAAAGAAGTATAAAAGGGGTGGGGAGCGCTATATTAATAATTGAGTTCCAGGTGTCTGCTGCTAATTACTAAAATTTCAAACATGGTATTAAGGAAAAATACTTTCCATAAGGAATATATCATATTGTTGTTCAGGTATGAGGCTTAAGACTATACTTATGGAGCTCATACTTATGGTATTTTCTCTTTTCCGATTTCAACTGGGAGTTGAGGAATGCAGTATGATCATTACAGTTTTGTGAACTGTTTACCTAAAGTTGTTCAAGTTGTTAAAAATCAAGAGAATTTGGGGATTAAGGTCTGATTGTGAAGTAAATTTGGCATATATTCAAAAGTTACTTTTTTAAGGTAAAAATGGAAGAAAAATGCTTCTCTCTTAGGAAGGAAACAACTAACCAAAAAGTAATCTTTCAAGAATGTGGACCAATGATAACACATCATTTCAAAACACTATACTAAAATTGATTTAAATTTTACTTTTTAATAAGTTGTAATATGACCTGTCACAGCCTATTTAGTACATTACTGTACAGTACATCATAGATAGCCTGTTAATATAGTTGGATGAAGTGAAAAGGTACTTTCGTTCCTTTACTAAAATAGGGTACTTTTAATTTGTAAAGTCCAGTAATAAGTAGAAGTACAGTGTTGCTGTGGTTGATTGGAAATAGTGAAATAGAAAAGATTTTCTCCTTGTACTTCATTTTAGTCAAGAAAAAGAGCAAATAGAAATGCAGGGTGCCTTTGTCATAAACATCTGCTTTTAGGTAGTAATCATTTTTAAAGAAATATGCCATGACTGTGAGGGTCATTTGAACCTGCAATAATGTCTGTTTAAATATATAAATACATATTGTGACATACATGTGGTGTCTGTAAAGATGTGTATTTGCTATAATATTTATGCATCCTAAATGTTGACTTTTAAAATTTACCTTGAAGATATATTCTATTTTCATATTAAGGTTAGTTTTCACTTAAGTGCATGATCATTCTAGAAAGGAAGTACAGAAGCGTTAACATGGGAAGGAACAAAATGGATGTGTAGATCTGGGCAATAGTTTGACATGAACGTCTTTTCTGGGCTGGGACTTGTCAAACTATTCACTAAGATGAGATCATCAATTCTGGATTTACTTTTTAAAGCATTTTAATTATGAAAATGATTTTGCATTTATGTTTTATTGAACAACTATATTTTGAAATTCTGCATTGTTTAAGCCCATGAAATGTGTATTTTTAAATCTCTGTTCCTAGATACCCTTCTCTTTTTCTTCCAAAAACTCTACAAACTGTCTTTGGAGTAGTATGACATTTTAAAGTTCAGGAGTTGCCTAAAAGGGCATGTGGAGGTAAGGTAAATTAAACCAGTGGGGTGAGTCTGATGGGGTCTGTGGTGGACCAGAAAGCTCTTCAGCTCTAGCCAATTGTTACCAGGTGGGAATGCAGGCCTGGTGTTGTGAGATGATCCAACAACAACAACGACTATCTCCCTGCCCCCCTCCCCCCCCCACCTTCTTAAATGAGGAGCCAGAAATCAAGATTTTTATGTGAAATCTCCTGATTTTTAAATCTTGGCAACCTTTTCAAATATTTTTTAAAGTGTGTGGTCCAAGCAAAACTCATCTGCAGGCTATATTCAGCCTACCGGTTGCCAGATAGAAACCTCTGTTTTAGATAATATTTTAATGGATGAAGATAATAGTTTCATTGCATGTGATCATTCATCTTGGGAATTCCCCACTGGGATGAACCAAATTCTTCATTTTTTTTCTGCACAATTGAAAAAAAGGTTTAGTAAATATGTTTCTGGTGCTGATAGTTTTGATGTATAGCTTTTCTCTTTATGACCCACATAAAAAGAAAAACATGTGAGCAAAACAAAAAAAAAATGGTCAAAGGATTTTAATAAAGGTAGAAAAGGTAAGAATTTTAGAATTAAAGAGAAAGAAAGGGAGATTTCTAAACTCTGAAAAGAATCCCATGATTTGTGTCAGTCATTGATGTAGATGAAAAGCTGAATTCCACTATAAAAAGCTTTTCATTTCACCTTTAAGCAGTGATTCTTGGCCCTGAATCTTTGTGGGATTGCTGTAATTTACCAGGCAATTGATTATGATGTCATGAGGAGGAGATGGACCACAAGGGGAAAACTTCCCCATACTAATTTGGGCAACGCCAATATTTTATACAGGCTTCAAGAAAACATCATTTATGTTGTATAAGATGAAGTTTTCAGTGTCTATTTAAATTTTTTGAAGGGGCTCTTTAAAAGATATAATCTATTCATAATTGAAATTCTCCAGGCAAATCAGATATCAACATTTTCAAGAGAACAGGTAATTAATTGGTTTGAAATTCAAATTGGAGGTCATCCTGTTATTGATTTTCGTGGGAACAGGAAACAAGAACATCTTGTTAAAATGATCTGCAAGTGGGGCCTAGGTGTGCCTAGGTTCTGTCTAGGGCCTTGTTGAACAGCATCACTGGACAGTATCAGACACCAATCAGAAGGGAGTCATTCCTGATGTAAACATAATAAGCTGTTGGTTTGCTTCCAAAACTGCAGAGAAGAGCTGAACTGTAGAAAAGACCAGAGATTAACAGTTTGTTTTATAATAAGTCAGGTATTTCAAATCAAGTGACTGGTGCAGCTTGTTACGAAGCATCTGTAAGTTTGTCGGAATGACGTTAGTATGCCATGTTCAAGTTCAGCATTAACACAGCTGTGACTTACCACTTTCAGAAACCTTTCAACTGGGAATTTGATAAAATATCTTTAATACAAGGGGAGGGGAGCACTGAAGTAAAGAGTGCGGTGAAGAATAAAGGATAATATACTCTTTTAGATGCTCTTAATTTTTATAAAATAACCTTTGTGCTTTCTGTTTGATAGTTGTATCATTCCATATAGGAATCTATTTTAAAGCAATTGTTTCTCTCTGCTGTGTTTATACTTTCTGAAAATGGTATAATGTGAAGGTAACATGAACTAAGTGGGTGGCAAACATTATGCCTTTCTAAACTGAAATATTTTAATTTTAGCTGTGCTACACAAGTTGGAAACTTAATGCAGCTTCTTGTGGTTCAAAGTAAAATCCCTAAAAAAAAAAAAAAAAAAAGAGCAAGCCTTCCATTCTAAATACCCTGAAGCTGTTAATTCAGTTATTTCCAGGTTGACATAGTTTTGTGTAGGCATGACAGTGGCACCAACTATCTACATTAAGCCTTAACATTCCACAGAACCATTTCAAGTTTATTATGAGCTTCAAAGACTGCTCGTCCCTAAGAGAATATCAAGTTCAAGCATGTCACTTTGCCATAGTCACAGATAACTTTCTTAAATCAAAAAGTACCTTTCTTGAATCAAAAAGTCTGATTTTCAACAGGTGATCCTTGAATTAATTTCTCAGTTCACTACAGACTCATTTTTCTGACCCTCTGTTGCTGCCCTCTTGAATCTTGTCCATCCATCCTGGTAGCAGTGGTTGGAAACTACCCCACAATAAAGCAGGGCTTATCACACACAGTGTGTTTAAAGTTCTGAGATGATGTCAATATTCTTTTTCAGCTTTATTTCAGGAGTTTGTCATTGATCCCATTTTACCAATTCACAGTAGGATTTTCATTGCGGTATTTAAACATGTAGCTGAGGAGGAAAAAGATGCTGATGTTTTCCTCACAGCTGGGAATTTTACACCATGGAAGGCTAGTGCTCCAGGAAAGGATATGGGCTGTTCAGCCTGATCCTCCTGGTACACTGCTTCTCAGGGAAAGGAATTCCCCATTTCCTGAATGTGAAATGCCTACCTTTTTGGAGGTTCCTGGTCTTTGGCTCCTAACTCACTTAATAGACCATCCCTGTCTATACCTTGCATCTCAGAGATGGAACTTGACGGACTAGTCAGCATTGCAAAGGTCACCCTAAAGCTATTGGCAGAATACACTGCCCTTTGTTGCTCAGTGATGATAATGCTACTGTAGCAGTTAACTGGGTGCATTAGATTGAGCTACTTTTCCAGAATACCAAATTACCTATTTATTTCATTTAAACACCCGATAGAATGCCCATTCACAAGCTGTCTCAAGTGTGTTTTCAAAAGGGATCTTAACGATACTTGAAATACCAGTGCTTTGGCCACAGGAGGGATAACGTGCAGAGTGTGTACCCGTTGTATGTTTTGCTTCAGTAAAAGTACTTCTAAATTATACTTATTTTGTAGTTTTCTTATTGCCCGAAGTGAAAACTTTTCCAACAAATTTGAAAGTCCAAGGTATTCCAAAAAGACCCCTTATGTTATTTTGTCTTTTGTTAGTATGTCAATACTTAATATTATGTTATGAACTTTTTTATTAACAAAAAAAATAAAGCTTCGTTTCCTTTCATGTTATTTTCCATAAATACAAAATGTGGAAATAACTTTAAACATACTGCAAAAGTGGGTTTCACCATATTTTTATGTATGTAAATTTACTTCTTAATTTACTTAAGTTCAAAATTATATTCAGAATCGTAGAGGAATGATTGATAAATGATCACACTACTTATTTGATAGCAGGGGAACTATACTTGAAATAGTTTGCATTTTGCATTCCATTGATTTTTTTTTGTGACACCAGTATAGTCTTGATATAATTTCTAGTACATAGGTAACATCTTTGCCTCATTTCTCGTTTAAATAAAAATGAGTAAAGATCCAAGATGCTAAGGTGCTAGCGACTTTCACTAATTATTTTCACTTATGCATGTACTTTGGACTAACTGCTTTCCCAAATGATTTGCCACATACTCATCCCTCCCCTCAGCCCTCCTCCAGTTATGTTTGGTCCCAATCAGATTGGCCAAGCAGTGTAGGCATTTAGAATTAATTCCCTCTTTGGTTTCAAAACAGTAAGTGAAGACTCAGAAATCCCTTTAATTTACCTTTTAGTATCTGAATACAGCAGAATCTGTCCTGCCTTCCTTTCATGCATCTGTTCAGTTGTTCATTGAGTTAGGTAAGCACATCTAAGGCAGAATATATTTCCTCTGTCCAAAATAATAGAATGAAATCAGTGTTCAGTTAATTCAACCCTCAAGGTAACTAAATGATTTAAAATAGGATGGTTAGTTGTAAGTTCAGACTCTGACCGGTATCTGGAAACAAAGTATAGTGACAGTTTTGTGTTGTAGGCCCTTTATGACTTTGGTGAAAGGACTTTCTTTTAGAGGTATGTTTATCTTAGAATAATAATCATTTCATGCTGTTCATTTTTTTTTTCTAGTTGACCCATTCTCCAGACCTTTAAAAAAACTTTTTTAAGTGGATGTAAATTCCATTTTAATTAGGCCAGTGCAATCTAATACTGCAACTAGCCAGGAATGGAAGAAACATGCTGGAAGTTAATACAACCCAAATCAACCATAGCCAGATAATTCCCCTGTTCTTAGTAACAGCCCCCTTCCCCACCTCCACAATTAAATGACCCTGTTGTTCTGGAGTTTCAACAAGACATTTAAGGTTCATTTAAAAAAATGATCATCCTTTACAGGATTCTTTGCTCTTGCATTTCTTTCTTTCTTTCCCTTGCCACACAGCTGTCACTGGTATAGGAGAAAGATTGGGGGGAGGGGAAGAGGAGGAAGCCCTGTTCAAATCGTGTCACGTAGCACTAATTCATCTGCTCTCATTAGAGGGAGCGAGGGACAGCAGTGATGGCCAAGAGCTGCACTCCACACATGACACGCGAACAGTTTGGGGAATAGAAAATTGCTTTCTCAGGAAGCCCAGCCAATTAAGGACTTGACCATATTGAATGTCAAGTGTTAATTTAGGTTTTTCTTCATTTTCCCAGTAGTAATGCGGGTCCTGTGATGAGCAAATACATGTCAAGTAAAAGTTGATTGCATGAAGGACCCGGGTATTATATGTCACTGACAAGTCACAAATGTACTGAAGTCTTTTAACCCCTTAGGTGAGTGAGGTGGAGGAGGGGGAAGGGGAGAATGGGATTAATGGTACCAATAATGATAAGGATAGATAGTTTACACAGGGATAGCTTGGATGGGACAGACAGCAATGGTAATTCATGCAAAAACCAAGGATAGGACAAATCCTACTCTCCAGGCATAGAGACCCTTGAAATGCATACAGTAAGATTCTTTCCCATTGAAAACATATTGCCTAGAATATATATTCTGTCTCCTAAGATTTTATGGAAAGGAAAAGTAGTGTACTCCATGGTCTTGACCTAAGAAATTCCTTATTAATTATCTCCTCTGAAAGAAACAAAACATTCATTAAATAACTATACTATTTTGGACATTTTAACCCATTTGCTCAACACAGCTGTAAAAGAAGGGCTATTTATAATTTCAGTTTTTAATCAAATACACATTTTTAAAAAAATGGCTCTGTGTAATATGTCATACAAAAGATGCAGAACATAAGATTGAAAGAATGTTTGTTTTCTGTCATAAGTATCTCTGTTGGTGAATGTTTACCCAATAGAAACTGGTAGAAGGTCCATCATTGTCTTTCATTTCCTTTTGTGCCCAGTTGTAGAAGGGAAGAGATTCCAGCTTCTGTGAGTGAGGTAACTTCGCCTTTTTTTTAAACTAAATGTTGAGCATTGCCCATCATGTATAGCATCTCATTTCCATTCATCAGCATTTATTTACATATGAATGTCTCGAAAAAGAGAATGTCTGTTTCTGTGCAATTGTGCAAGTTGCAAATAAAAATACTCCACAGTTTAAAATACTGCTGTGTGTAGTTTAAACAATCTTAAAGTGAAACTCAAAACAGTTACAGTCCAATCATTTTTGTTCTTTATATGTAGAACCACTTTCCCCTTTCGTACCTTTGAAGAAATGATCATAATTAAAACACTGTTTGGAAACTTACTCTCATCTGTTTATTCCCCAGTTTTAAGACACTTGCCTTTGTGTGTTGACAGTGCTTGCACCTTAAAAACTTAAGTCTAATAATGCTTTAATTTTGGCAGCAAAAGCACCAACAGAATCTTTTTCTCTACCTCGGGTTAGAAACACTCTAATGATGCTATCATTATATTAAAAGTGGGCTAAATTTACATTATGGGACAGTTAGGAAACAATTCCAAGAATTTCATGTTTAATAAAATAGGTTTTTCTTAAGAAAGGAACATTAGGGTAGGATGTAATATCAGTTAACGTTTCTCCTGTCTCAAAGCTAACCAGATAGAGTAAGCGTAGCCCTCTCTTCCCTTCCTATTTTGATAAGCTCTATGGAACTCTGGTGGCAAGGCGAGAGTGCTGTTTAATTACAATCCAATTGTCAGCAGCTTCTCTTCCGCTGGGTGTGCTGAGAGACTTAAGTAAGTTTCCGTAAAGTAAATTCTGATGATGGCAGCTCTGGTTGCTGATTCAAGTTATTCCTTCTCTTCTGTGTCACTTTTGACGGATGGTACCTAATGCAATCAACCACAGGCCAAGAAATCCTTTTTTTTTTTTTTTTTTTTGGTTGTGTTCGTAACTGGACCAGGAATTCCCCTCCTCCCTTGATCTCTGCTTCAGATGCTTGCTCCTTCCTGCCTCCCCCCACCGCAGTACTTCAGCCCAGATAGGAAAGTGAAGAGAACTGCGGTACTACCCAGGACAGACTTTCCCTAAACCTCCTTTTCCCAGTGGTGAAGCTGAAGCTGCCTCCCTTTGCGTGCGTTTTTGATAAATTTAAGAAGTCAAATCGCTGACACAGATAGATAATCCAAGTGTATAGGGTGAAGAGTTATAAATTAACACATTATTCCCTCTTAATGTGAAATACTTGAGAATGCATTTTCTCAGTCCCCTGACATCTACCCAGTGAGGGCTCGCATTGTACTTTTCAAGTGGCATTGATTTGTTAAAGCGCTGAATTAGCATCTCTGGCCAGCTGCTTGATCCACTGTGCTGTTGTGGGGCTCCAGTTCCTCCTCTCTCCCCCAGCCATCCCCTTTTTTCCTTCAGGCTCCCTCTTCTTTTCTCTCCCTTTCCCTGCTTCTTTCCACTTCACTCCTCCCAGCTCATTCCTCCACTCTTTTTCTCTCACCCCCTTTTTTCTTGTTGCTTGCTTTTCTTTCAGTCGGATTTCATCCACACCATCTCCTTTTTCTTCATTCCCTCCTCGATCCACACATCTCCTTTTCTTATCTCTTGCCTCTGAGGTGTGCCTTAACTCAGGGTTGACCTGTTAACTGCCTGGGTGTGGGGTAGTGGTAGTTGATTTAGCCAATCCATTGGCTCCAAGTGGACTCTTTTTGAAAGGAATAAATGAACTTGTGTTTGTGCTCCTTGTAATAGAAGTCAGTGAGAAAAATCTCACCTATTTTGCTTTCTAGGAATTAAAAGGTAGCTTACAAAACTTTTAAACTTGTATTCTTAAATGCCATTGCACATGGTAAGGTTTTCTTTTGGTTAAGAGGAAATGAAGATCACCAATGGTTATCACAGATTTGATCATCTCAAATGTACCCACCAAAATAAGTTAATATTTCTATAAAACTTGAATTTTTGCAACTTTTTGCATTTCAGTGAACTGATAGGACTTTATTTTGTAGCAAGTTCTATGCTGTTGATATTTCATATAAAATATTTTCATTGTGGTATTTGTTCCATGCTGTGGTTTCTGCATTATGATGCATCACTGTATCAGTGGAGCAGTGACTACATTATAAAATTGCTTGACAATTTGTTGAGAAATAGAATGAGATGGATTATCGCTTTTTTGAGTGATGTATCTCAAAATTCCAGAGGTCTTCAGAGGAAATGCATCACAATCGAGAGGATTTAACATGCCTCTTGTATATTCACAGACCTTCACTCTTTTCTTTCTCTGAATGTTTATACTAGATACTTTGGGATCACTGTATTGATTAATTTGATACCATCAAAAAAGTGTATCTGTCTGGATTTAAAGAGAAATTATCCTTTATAATTTTAATCTCATATCTTGACTTAGTGCTGTCTTCAACTTTACTAGGTTTCCCAATAAAACATCAGAATTGGAATATGAATATATGTTGATGTCAGGTAACTTGAAAAAAATCATGTATTTATTGCTGTTTTAATACAGATTAAAATGAGTTTATTTCAGCACTTACATTTTGAAATGGAAACATTTAATATAGGATTTGATAATCTTTGATAAGCTTCTCTGTTGGGTTGATCTCCCACCCTCCATCCCCCAAGTCAAATATAATTCCTCTTTTTTTTTTTTTTTTTTTTAAATCAATTGCTGTCCTCCTGTCTAGAATTAGCATGGCTTGGCTAAGGTGAAGGGATTAGAATGACTTTTCAAGGCCTGATAATGTCTGTTTAAAGGAAAGAAAAAGAAGAAAATTCTTTTAACTAGGGCTTAAGACTAATTCCAACTACTAAGGAGACAAAAATTACTCTAAAGAAGACAGTTTGGTTTTATTTTACATGTGCATGTTAACTTGCTTAGAGATGATCATTTTGTATTTTAGATTATTCTCTTCCATGAAATAAGATGTTCTTCAATTGTTACTGAGGAGAGCACATGGCCTTACTCAAGGAGATTAAAACTGGAACACCTTCTGCCTTTTGTAGGGATAATTCGCAGCTCACCTGGCTGTAGTTCAAGGTCAAGGGCAAGCAGGAGAGCTCTTTAGAACTGCCTGGGACTATAGCAGAGAGGAGGAATAATAAAGACAAAATAATAGGGCAAGGTTGAAAGTGAAAGTGCCCCATATGAAAATAGTTAATGATCAGAAAAGTAAAAAAAAAAAAAATCGGGAAGGCATACTTTAATAGTGGAAGAAAAAGGTTTTGGGGGGCAAAATGATGGTATCTGATAACTTACAAAATTAGTAAAGATACTGTTGTGATTGGTTGTAAAGGGCCAAATTGGCATCAGAACAGAGTTAAAAAATAATGAAAACATTTAAAAACTTTTAATACTTACATTTTTCGTCTGATTATCATCTATTTTTCTTTGATTTGTCAATTATGCTCCCTGGAAGGCAGAAATCTCTGCACCAGTAATAAATCAATGAACCTAGAGTTATTTTTTTTTTTAAATCTCATTCGTTACTTGCTTTGTGATAGTACTTTAGCTACGTGAAATGGTTAAGTGTGGATGTTTTAGAATTCAACACCTTTGAGTTTTTCTCTAAAATTCTCAGGAGAAATCAGAATTATTTCTGTTTTTGTATTTTGTAAATCTAAATTAAATGTCACTTAAATGCGAAAGAACTGGCGGCTTTGATAAGTAGTCCCAAAAGCAAACCATTTTGTCAGTAATCATAATCTAATTATGAATGCAAATGCAAAGTTTGTTTTTTAAAAAGTCCTGAGCAAACAAAGGAAACAGAAAAGTAGACCACTCTGGGACACAGGGAAAAAGCATCCCCACACTTAAACCTATGACTTTCAATAGTAGCAGTAATAATAAGAACTCTTGGCATCCTCCCAAGTCCTGTTGAGAGGGAGCAGCAAATGGCCTGCGCAGTGTGTGGCTCTGCAGAAGTTCCAGAGTGACACATGCATCACAAGCCGGTCACAATGCGAAGGGTCAAGGGTCATGTTCAAGAGCAGGGTGTTGCTGGATGAGGCTGAGGAAGCAGAGGTGGCCCCTCTGTGCTCACTGTGTGGGTCTGTGTACTCCTTTCCCGTCAAAGCTGGCTCAGCACGGCCAAAAAAGCGGTTCCTTGGCAGGGTTTAATGGCAGGATGATGTAGTCTGTTGTGACTAGTGCATTCCTTTCAGGTTAAACTAGGGAAATGGCATTGTGTTAAAATTCCAAGTCGCATGAATGTTTTATTGCCACAGTGCATTTAGCCCTCTAGGGGAGTGTGTGTGGCGGCGGGTGGGGGTGACTTAGAGACTCAGGAACTATCAGAAGAACACTTCCCTTGGAAAATTTTACCCACCAGCATGAAGCTGATTTGCTGTGATGGTCACTTAGAAGGGTTTCGCTTTTTCCTAAACTGTGGCTGTTTAAAGTCTTGCAGTCTGGACAATTAACAGCTGAAGAAAATATGACAAGACACACGCAAAGAGGTTGGGAGATAGAGAGGAGGAATGCGCCAGAAAGGAGCTGAGCTGCCTTCTTGTGTAAACTACCCGAGCAAGAGCCCCCTCCCCCGGCCTTGGTCCCTGTCTCCCCCCTCCCCGTCCCCCCCCCCCCCGCCCCCGCCCCCCCTTCCCCAGGCTGTGTTTTGCTGTCTGCCTGAAGGCCAAGAGTGATCTGTTAACCTTGCACCACTGACTGGGAGGCCACTGCAGCTCATGGTACTGTATGTTACCATTACTACTCCCTCATTCCTTTCACTGGCTAGTCTGGTTTCTTTTTTTTCTTTTTTTTTCTTTTTTTTATTAACCATTTCTTTGTAATAATGGTTTATATTTGTTAGAGGGATACAATTTCAGAATGCAGAAGGTCCAGTTTAAACAAAACAAACTTCAGTATGGTGCTTGTTTTTTCCCCCCTTGGTATTTAGAAGGGGTAAACTGAACCATTCTAATTCATTTGCAGCCAGAGGTTTCCAGTGTGATTTAAAATCAGGAATTCTGGAAATAGGGCAGTTTAAAAGATGCAAGTCATCTGGGCTGTGAGTCTTGTAAAGGGACTTTGTTGTGAAACCACGTGAGCATCTTCAGGGTTTTAGGACATTTTCAGGCTTTCCAGTTGTATCAGATTTATCCACTTTGCAGATTTGCCCCCACCCCAGTCCCTCTCCAGGGGACACTCTAGCCTTCTCATTCGCTGTTCCAGTTGTTTTAGGCTTACAGTTAGCTGAGGGTGTGTATGATTTGACTTTGGTTGTAATTGTGCATGTTACATGTAACTCTCAGGATTGCTTCACGATTTATCTGACTCCAGTTAATTTACAACAGATTAAAGTGCGGATGTATGAAACAGCCTTCTGACTTTACATTGTGACTTTATAAAATATTCATGTGCCTCATTTTTTTCCCAGTGAATAGGAGAAATACGGATTTTCTTGGGCTTACCTAAGTAAAGATACCATAATAGTTTGAATTTTAATTTTGAATTGCCTTTTAGTTTCTCTTTACTTTCAAACCTTAATACTTTTTTGTTTTCATGTTCTTGTGATGTGTCATTTTTCGTCCTCTTAATAATGCATATATATATGTATATATATATATATATACACATATACATATATAGAGTTGTGTATGTGTGTGCCCGTATGCCCACAGACCTTCTGATCACTGTCAGATACAAGGAAAAACTTGTAGAGTTGTTAAACTAAGGTAGTTTTCTCTTGATAAATAAGTTATTTTTTAAAATGTTACGTAATAGAAATTTATATATTTTTATATATTTCTGTGAAGTGGTTTATATACCTCTGTCAGGTGATGATTTTGTCCAGATAGACCTCTGAGTTTAATCGGATTAATGCTATCTGTATAATGGTTTGTTCTTTACAAACAGATACATTCATTGTCTATGGGAGGTCTTAAACCAATAAACAGTTAACTCTATAGTAAGAATCAAGATTTATGTATGGATGCGGCACTTCAGAATTTAGATGAATTGATTAGATACTTTACGTAACATCCTAAAGAATACTCCAAACTAAGAATGCTTTCTTTTTACTCTGTTGGATGTAAGTGATGTAAGTGATGTTGGGAGTTTTCTTCTGGTGATTTTTGTTTTTAGTTGCAGATTTTATAGTGCACTTTTCAGAAGAATATTAAACTTACTTTGTGTTGGAGTTTTTTCCCTGTTACAGCCAGTTTCAAAATTAATTCTTTATCCTAAATAGTAGTAGAAAAACTCTTTAACAGTGCCAAACTGGGGGGAAAAAATCTATCATGTACATGTAGATTGTCTAAAAATATATATGTTATCTTGATCATGGAAGCAGTTTTTTATTATAAAAAGGATGTGGTTATTTCAACCTTTTCCAATTTGATTTATTAAAAATTTTCCTTCATAATCCAAGAGGAAAAAAGAATTACTCCTATATCATGTCTAATAAGAAAATTAAAGTTGATTTAAGATTTTTAATATCAGTACTTGTTCTCTCAGCATTTTCCTGGCCCCATTGTATCTGACATGAGTGTTTGGTATTGCAGAACTCGGGAGTAAGATTAAAAGATGGGACCTGACTTCAGAGTCTAATGTTGCCACTTAACTAGTCTTGTGACCTTGGATAAGTCACTGTAATTCTAGTCTTTATTTTCTTCAATTTTGAAATGGGGAAAAGAACAATTAGCTTGAGGATTTGTCAGGAAGATGAAATGAGATAACACATGGGAAGCTTTGGGACCCAGTAGCTATTGAGTAAACTGTATATCCCTTTCTTTCAGCTTGCCCTTGGGAAGCTTGAATTTGGGGGAACAATGAGGTAAATTTAAATGAAATGTTTTAATATCTTCAGTTAAAGGAAGGGAGGGTAGGCATTGGCAGACACTTTTTTTCTTTTTTTCCCTTTTTCGATTTTTTTCCCTTTTTTTGTTTTTTTTTTGTTTTTGTTTTTGTTTTTGTTTTGTTTTCTGAGAATCCTCTTGTGTCATCCATTAGTTTTGCATTTTTGCCACTCTGCACAGTTCTCACCAGGTTGGCCTTTGTGGATGTCAG
Source organism: Lynx rufus (assembly GCF_022079265.1). Classification (NCBI taxonomy): domain Eukaryota; kingdom Metazoa; phylum Chordata; class Mammalia; order Carnivora; family Felidae; genus Lynx; species Lynx rufus. The sequence goes on along the minus strand of NW_025814824.1, from coordinate 41,716,509 downwards.
TACATTGCTGTTATTTCTGTGATACCAGTTATGATTAGCTCTAGACTGGAGGCAAAGTTGGGAAATTCTGCTGAGTTCTGTGGACATCTGTATCATCACTTCTAATCATGTGCCTGAATGGAAGCTTCCTGCCTTATTATACTCATTATCATTATCATTTGGTAGTAGAGCTTGAAGCTTGATTGTGTAGATAAGACCCCCACCTCTGTCCCTGGCTTTGTGAATATTCACTTGTATTCATGGAATTAGGGTCATACTAAAGCTGGTAGTGTTTACACCTCTCAGAATCAAACAGAATAGTAGCAAGCAACATACATGTACATCTGCACAATATTTTATCTTCATTTATAGTCTTGCATAGGGCTTGAGAACTATTGAGCAAAATGTGCTGCTTTTAGTGCTTTTTAATCCTGTATTATATTTTATCAGAAGTAATTGTGTTCTCCTGTGTGGTACTTCAATATTGTTATAGATGACCTTTGATTAACATTGTTATTTTGCTTAACATCTAGTTTCTTTTAGCCAATCCTAGTTTGAACGTACTGCATCTTCAGATCTAAAATAAATATTTGGCTTAGCATTTATTTTCATCTGTTACTAACAGTAAAAGAATGAGGATTAAAAACTAACAACTTCATAGCTACCTCTTAGCTCAGCTGGTGTGCTAGACATGGTACCCATGTTATCTTATTCAATTATTAAAAAGCATTCAGGGCAGGTACAATTTTTTTTTTACAGATGAGGAAATAAAGTTTCAAAATCTGTAACCAGAAAAGTTTACCCCAAAGTCTTTGCTTTTTCCTCTGTCTTAATTTTTAATCCATCTGTAACTTAAGGCAGCTATTAAAAAAGAAAGAAGAAAAACAGTAGTTGTACAATCTTCTGGGGATTTTCTTCTTTCAAATTAAATTTTATAAGGAAGTCAATATGTAGAACTGACAAAAATCAGAGGTGCTTTAAATGGAAGGGGTACAGCTACAGAGTCCTATGTTTTAGGCCTCTACCAGAGATCCATTGACTACCTGATCAGAAAACCAAAGCCTAGTACTCCCACACTTCCAAAAACGAAGGCACAGCAAAACCTTAGTTTCCCCATCTGGGAGTTAAGGGTTTTTGTTATTCTGAGTTTGGAGGTGCAGTTATGGGGAATTCATAGGAAAAGCCAATATCTGCATAATTTTATTATATTTTTAAGTTTTTTTTTTTTTTTTTTTTGGAGAGAGAGAGTGCGTGAGCACAAGACAGGGAGGGGCAGAGAGGAGAGACAGAATCTCAAGCAGATTCAGCACCATCAGAACAGAGACAAATGTCAGGCTCGAACCCATGAACTGTGAGATCATGACCTGAGCCTAGATCAAGAGTCAGACCTTAACCGACTGAACCACCCAGGCGCCCCTGTCTCTGCATAATTTTAAATTTTTTTTAATGTTTGTTTATTTTTGAGAGAGAGACAGAGTGCGAGTGGGGAAAGGGCAGGGAGAGAGGGAGACACAGAATCCAAAACAGGCTCCAGGCTCTGAGCTGTCAACATAGAGACAGAAGCGGGGCTCGAACTCAAGAGCTGTGAGATCATGACCTGAGCTGAAGTTGGACGCTTAACTGGCTGAGCCACCCAGGCACTCCTATGCATAATTTTATTTTATTTTTATTTTTTTTTTAAATTTTTTAACGTTTATTTATTTTTGAGACAGAGAGAGACAGAGCGTGAACGGGGGAGGGTCAGAGAGAGAGGGAGACACAGAATCCGAAACAGGCCCCGGGCTCTGAGCTGTCAGCACAGAGCCCGACGCGGGGCTCCAACTCACAGACTGTGAGATCATGACCCGAGCTGAAGTTGGACGCTCAACCGACTGAGCCACCCAGGCGCCCCTATGCATAATTTTAAAAGAGAATATATCTAAGAGAAAAATAGTATAAGTTAAATGCCAATGTAAAAAAAAAAAATTAGTTATGTCATTGTACAGCTTTTCACATATTAATTTTCAGGGCATAGATTTTGTTTAATCCATAGCAATGAAATAATTTTACTGTGGGAAAAGTCATAAAAGACCAAGTCACAGTTTTCTGTCTAACTGGAGTCTGTGTCTACAAATATATCCATACTCTACTTCAGTATGAAAGTTTTTGTGCTTTATATTTGCTATCTGCAAAGGTATATACGTATATATGTGTAAGTGTAAAGATGAAGAATATGGATAGATTTAACTGAGAAAATAATGTAGAAAACACTATTTAAAATAAACTGCTTGTAAAACAAATTAATTGACATGGTAATTTTGTAATATCTTTATAAACCAGGAATTTCAAGTTTTCTAACTTGTTAAATTTATACTGGGATTTTATATAGTACTTCATTAGAAATGTAATTTCTATTTCATTAGCTAGTGTGGTGGGAAGAGTCTAGACTTTTGAGGCAGATTTATCTGCATTTCAGTTTATCTCTTTTTTATGTGACTTTGGAAAAGTTTTGTAACCTCTCTGAACCTCAGTTACTTCACTTATAAAGTGGGACTTAGAAATCATGCCTGTAAAGTCTGGCACAGAGAGAGTGAGCTGTTTTGGTTGTTATTAGCAATTTCTCCTTCCGTTATTCTTGTGGTTAGTTTTCAAGCCTTATGCGGTGTTGACTTAGCATCTCATTATCAGTGGTGGTACTCGGTTCTTAATATTTGTATCATGTACATACTTGGCCTTTTCATTGCTGGTTTAAAAAATACTTTTGTTGAGGAAAATGAAGATGGAGACAGATCTCTCCTTTCTTACTCTTCACTGAGAATCAGCCACTGAGCAGCATAATTCTAAAATCTTATGTGGCTTTTGGGTACTTTATGAACCTTTTTATGGTAACCCAAGTAAGACACTGATTGAATTAATACATTTCCATTCGGAGGACTATTCTGTTAACCTCTCTTCTTCCTAACCCATGCATGCTTTTGCAGGGGACTTTTTCCATCCTAACTGAGGTTGCTATATATAGTGGGAATGCCAGTGCCTAGATATGCAGGCTATTGGTAAGCCTAAGAGCCTTTTTGTCTTTAAAACAAAGAAAAAAGAACAATTAAAACAGCAAGAACAAAACTAGAAGCCTGCCCCAACCAAAAAATACAAAAAAAAAACAACAAAAAACAAAAACCCCAAAACACAACCCTTTATTTTCTGAAAAGCTTAGTGATTTTTAAATGCAGAATCTAAACTCTGCACCTTGATCTTAATTTATAATAGTTTAAACTTTTTTTATAGTGTTTGTAGAAAGGATATACTCATTTTCTACAGATCTGATTAAGTAAACTGCAGAAAGTAAAAATAAAAACTTTCTGAAAAGCTGCCACCAAGGAACCATTTCATTAACATCTTTTTAGTCATATTTTCATTTGCAAAGGAAGGATAGGTGTCAATAGCATAAAAGGATTATGGATACATGACTTGCATTTTAAATTTTACTCAGCCCTATCATAGATACCTTTTTATGTCTGTAAATATAGATGTCCATCATAATTTTTAATGGATTCCTAGTAAATCATTGTACCATAATTTATTTAATGGACTCTTGGTTTGTGGACATTGAGATTGTTAGCAGCTCTTTTCTTTTAAAAGGAGTGTTGCTTGAATATGCACAGTCTTGTTTGCACTTGTATTCTTACTTCCTAAAGATGAATTCTTAAAAGTGGTGTTGCTGGGGAAAGAGGTATAATTTTGCAGTTTAAAACAAAATTTGGTAAACCTTTTCTATAAAGGAGTAAAGACTAAATATTTTAGGCAGCCATGTGGTTTTTCTATCAACTATTCAATTCTGTCTTTGTAGCCACAGTCATATAGGCTGTATAAAGGCATAGGTGTAACTATATTTCAATAAAACTTTACTTACAAAAGTAGATCACAGGGTAGCAGTTGGCCCACAGGCTGTAGTTGTCTACTCCTGGCCTGAAACAGAGGAGACACTGATGGGAGATGGAAATTTATCTCCGGTTGGCTATATGCTTCTCTCATAATATCTTAGAAATGTGTTCCTATCTCAGGGCAGTGTAATGGGTTGAGTACTTTCTTTCCAGGTATATGGCAATCAATACATGTTTTAAAGATCTTATTAAAGGAGGTTTTCATAACTGCTTCTACTTCAAAGCCTAGTAAATTTTAAACTAAGAGGCTTTATATGCCAGTATTTATTTTTATCATTCTTACGTTAGATTTCAGGATATGTTAACAACTTACGGGGCAGAGAAACATCTCTTACATTTATATTGTAGAGAAAGTGTTGTACATTTTCTCATCTCTAGAAGATTGCTTTGATGGAGTCAGGTTTTAGAGGTATCCTCAAGTAAGCTGGAAGGAGAGTCCAGCAAGAGAAGTTATTATTTCCATGGAAACATGCCACAAATCAACAGGGTGACATTGCATTAGTTACTGAATCTTTACAGGCCAAATTATACTCAGAAGAATGCTCTGTGCATAAATAGTAACCTCCTTGCATCTTGAATTTCTATAAAATAGGAATTATTGGCCCTTAACTGCCTTAAGGGTGTTTGTTGAAGATCTGGTGGAATAAAAGTACAGTTAAAATCACTGTATTTGTAGCATTGGCTTACTGGTGCCACTATGAATTTTAAGAGATTTATTTATTATTTATTTTGCATGTATTTGTTGACTATCTGCTGTGTGTGTGAAGCAGTGTGGTAGGCGCTATGGGGGAATACAAAGAGAAATAAGTTTGTTCCTGCCCTTAAGGAAAGAAAAACATATATTTACAGTCCAAAGTTGTGTAGTGCTGAGATCCCGAAAGGATGGTAGAACACTGGGGGAGGAGGTCTCTCCTGCCTGGGGGTATCAGAAAACTTCCTAGAAGGAGTGGCATTGGAAAATAGGAAGATTTCAGAAGTATAATGCAAGACAAGGTATTCTAAAAAGAGCAGCATGAAAACTATGTCACATTAGGAAAGTCCAAATCAGTATGCAAGAGACATCCAGTAGTCTAATTAGACTGTCTATTAAGTATTTGCCATGAAGGAGGAAGAAAAGATAAAGCTGGAAAGGCAGGGTAGAAAGAGCTAGGTTGCAGAGGGCCCGGAAGAAACTTTAATTGGTAATTTGTGGGGAAATCTAAACATCATCTAGGAGAATATGTTTGACAGTTGGAGTGGTGATACATGGCACTGGTTGATGAGTGTGAAATGATAAAGGTGGTATTATCACTTTAAGGGTTATGGCAAAGGTCTTAGCATGTACTTGTTAGAAATGATGTGGAAGGAGAGAGATCTGTGTGTGTGTGGTGGGGGGAGGCAGCTGAAGAGCTTGAAAAGGAAGAATGGATAGGCTTTCAGTAAGCCCATTTACTGGATTTGGGAAATAAGGCTTTTAATCATGATCTGTTCTGAGTCTCTGTTGATAGGATTATGATGATAACATTGCCAAAGACAGAAGTTAGGGGAGAGCTGTAGTAGACAGCTGTAGAGACAGGATTGCAAAGAACCTGTTTGCTTTGCTTGTTTGGCTCCAGGTGTTAACAGGACACTTGGAAATTTCTAGTGGGAGCTTGAAAGTGCAGGACTAAAATTCACATGAGAGGTAAGGAATGGGGAGGGATTTGGGAGCAATTCTCATTCAAGTGGCCCATGAAACCTGGGAAAAGCATCACATCACCAAAAGGGAAGCCTGTAAAGAGAAAATGGTGTGTTATAGCATTACTTATCATTAGGTAACTTGGTGACATAAGTAGCTCTTTGTGTGAGGCTACTAACACCAAAAACAAACAGAAAAGAAAATTATGTGTTTTATCATTTATAAAGCATTCTGTTGTCTACTAAACTGCTTCTTTTAGCCTCTAAAGCCACTAGATTTTAGCAGTAAAAAATATCTGAAAAATTACTTTGTAAGGTTCCCCAAGGAAAATCTAAGAAACTCTCTTTTACTTTCTCTTCTCACCACTTGCTGAGACCTCCCCCCCCCCCCCCCCCCCCCCGTAACAAAGCAATGCTCCTGATAGGAGGGATTTATATTCACTTTTTAGCTGTCTGGTGCCGAGTATAGCACAGCATTTCATCTCCCCTAGATCTCACCCCAGTTAGGATCAGTGGACTTGGGATGGGGTGTAGGGGCTGTGGTTAGTGGGAGGGTGGACACTCTGTAGAAATCAACTTTGTACATTTTTGGGCATTTTCTCTTCTTGGGCTGAGGTCCTCAGCAGGCTTGGAGGGGTATTGTGCAATACACAGTATGACTTATGTTTGAATTGGGAAAGTTTTTACTGTATGGAACAGCAAGACTCAATTTGCCTTCCGTTCCTTTCTTATCATTACCTGTGTTCAAACTTTGCATGCAAAGAAAACCACGTTGATTCATTGATCTTTGGCATGCTGCATTATGCACTTTGGCAGCCTGGTAAAGGCTCCCCTGGCTCTCCTGTTTACAGTAGTCGGAATTCCTCTGGTCTGTTGATACAATTTGTGGCCTCCTTCAGCCTCACTCTTCATAGTGAGTCTGACTCCTGTCAAACGGGGCAAGGGGCTAGTCCAGAGAAATCTGTATCTCTAGACAACCACTGTGCATTAAATCTAGTTTAAGTGCTTTGTATTTTACCTCTTAAGCCATGTATGGCTACTAAAAAAATTTTTTTTTAACCATATAGGTTTAATGGAGATGATTTACTGGGTAACTTAAGACATTGAGTTTTTTGGGGGGGTAATAATTTGTTTTCTCACTGTCTGGCACATAACACAGTCTTGTATCTTATTTCCTCCCTCAGACTCCTTTTTCTGCTTTCTCACATACATTTTTTTTCTTTAATATTGTTAAACTTAGAAAAGAAGCCCCTTTGATTTGTACCATTTTGTGCCTCTGATGAAGTAAGATCAAGTAAAATATACCTATTTTCTTCAAAAGTAAACTCCTTTCTAAAAAAAAAAAATAATGCCCCCCACTTAAAAAATTCAGTGGCTTCCTGATCATTACGCAAAATAGCCTCTTTCCCCTCATTAGAGATAGTTACGTAGTTACATTTATCCTCATTCTTGATCACTGTGGAAAACCAGGGAGGGAAACTGAGTGAGTAGAACAAACCCAGTGGCTGAGTTCAAGGTTACCTGGATCATTTTAAAGTGCTTTCAGGGGCGCCTGGGTGGCGCAGTCGGTTAAGCGTCCGACTTCAGCCAGGTCACGATCTCGCGGTCTGTGAGTTCGAGCCCCGCGTCAGGCTCTGGGCTGATGGCTCGGAGCCTGGAGCCTGTTTCCGATTCTGTGTCTCCCTCTCTCTCTGCCCCTCCCCCGTTCATGCTCTGTCTCTCTCTGTCCCAAAAATAAATAAAAAGCGTTGAAAAAAAATTTTTTTTAAAGTGCTTTCAGTTTAAATGCTAAAGTTAATGTTTATCCCCAAATCATCCTCTTCTGATGTTTGCAGCATCTGTGGAGTCGGACAGACCACTGCTCCAATGGCTAACTCATTTTGGCTTTCTTACTTAAGAGCCCCCTTTAGAGTAAGATTTTGGGACACCCTGGAACTTATGCCCTGATGCTTTCTTCTTCTTCCTTCTCTACTCTTCCTTACTTTTTTTTTTATTTTTTATTTTATTTTTTAAACGTTTATTTATTTTTGGGACAGAGAGAGACAGAGCATGAACGGGGGAGGGGCAGAGAGAGAGGGAGACACAGAATCGGAAACAGGCTCCAGGCTCTGAGCCATCAGCCCAGAGCCCGACGCGGGGCTCGAACTCACAGACCGCGAGATCATGACCTGGCTGAAGTCGGATGCTTAACCGACTGCGCCACCCAGGCGCCCCTCTTCCTTACTTTTTAAAAGAGGCGTATGTTTTCATTTTTTCTAAACATTTATTAAAACAATTTTTTCTTCATGTTTATTTTTGAGAGAGTGAGCGCGAGCGCGTGGGGGAGGGGCAGAGAAGGGGAGACAGAGGATCCCAAGCAGGCTCCACACTGAGAGACAGCACAGAGCCCGATGTGGGGCTCAAACTCCCGAACCATGAGATCATGACCTGAGCCAAAGTTGGACACTTAACTGACTGGGCCACCCAGGTGCCCCAAGAGGCATATATTTTCTAAAACTAAGTTATCATCTAAACTGCCTTCCCAGTTATTATTTATTTTCTTGTTTATTTAGGCTAGTGATTCTCCGATGTTAATGCTCCTCAGCATCACCTGGCTGGCAGGATTGCATAAACAAATGGCTGGGCAGCACCCTGGGTTTTGTCACAGTGGGTCTCAGGTCTTCAGTCCCAAAGGCATTTCAGACACGTTCCCAGTTGATGCTAATAATGTGCCTTGGATGAGGAATATACCTTGAACCACTTGCCTAGACTGTTAGTTTTTTCTATCTGTTTGCTGTTTTGTTCAGTTCACCCCCCCCCCCCACCAAAAGGGTAGAGATTCTTCAGATTGTATTCACCTATGTTTCCTGGAAGCTCTGTATATTTAATTCTTAGGTCAGGCCGCTAGCATGAAAGAGTACCCAGAAATTTGCCTTATGTTTTCATTGTGAAGGGCTTGGTTGGGGCAGGAGTGTGAGATGTGCCGCTTTCTGCTCCTTCCTCCAGTGAAGAATTTAATGCCCAATCTCTTACAGTTTTGACAGATCTTTATAGACTTTCTCAACATAGCATTCTAGGAAGCCTTCTGAAAGTTGATTGACCTGGCCCTTAATTGAGACTAATTGAATAGATATTATTTTTTAGTTTCCCTAATTGCTTATATTATTCCTTTGATACTTGAGGTTTACTTCATCTCCCCCAAATCCCTCTCTTGGTCTCAAACTTCTCAGCTCTCATGAGAGTGTGTGCTGGGGGTGGGTGTGTGGGCCCTTATCATTTACTAGTACTGTGTCCCTACTGCATGCTTTATCTGTGTCATCTCCTTCAACCTAGCCAACCTTACACAGTAAAAACAATTATTCCCATTTTATGGATGCAGGAAACAAGGCTCTGGATTGGTACTTTACTGATCAGCTTTACAATTACTGCCTCTGAGGTTAAAGCAGAATTCTAACTCCCAAGCCAATGTTCTTTTCATATTACCTGCCTTTAGGATAGTTGGAGATGAGCCCTGAGTACAGAAGGAAACTTAACCAGGGCATATATAAGCATACTTGAAATTTCACTTAATGTCACTTGTCAGACTTGGCAATGTGGTGTATATGCCCATAAGCAATAGTCTGAAGTGTTAAATTTCCAAAATACTCAATTTACAAGAGTGATTGTAAACCAGTTGAAAAATAATCTGATTCTGTACTTTAAGTGTAAAGCCCGCATGGCACATTTACAAATAACTTCATTCACATTTTCTTCTTCAGTGCTAAAACCCCTGTAAATCAAGAATTGGATAAATAAGCCAACTCTCATATGGTAGGAGGCTTTTCTAGTGAAATACTAGCGTGGTAGTTGAGAGAACTTTGTTTTAATTTCAGTTTCACTCAATTTGTCAAATGTGGGGGAGGACTGTAGTGATGGACCCTCAGTTTTCTTGTTTAAAAAGAGTACGATAGAAATTTTCTCCTCTCTTATTTGTCTGAGAGGGGAATAAATAAATACTATGTGTAAAGCCCTTTGAGGGCTCTGGAAGAAAGATTCTATGTAATTTCAACATTATTCATGGTCCATCAGGCTCCCCAGGGTGTCACCAGCAAAGAAAGATTTTTACATCCTATCCTACATTTACAGTATAAAACCAAGGTATTGTTGTTTGTGGCTGTGAAATCTCCTGTAATTGTGCCTGCGGGGGTGCTCCTATCACAGAGCCTAGGGCCCTGGCTCACCCAAGAGGGCCAACTCCCAAGGCAGAGGGAGAGTGAACCCCAGTTAAACGGTACCTTGCTCCTGAGAGAATGTGCCCCCCCCCCGCAGTAATCATCTGTGTCTGTCAACCTGTTGAGTAGCAGAATCACTTCCTTGACCCTTCTCTGCTCTCTGCCGCTTGATCCTGTAGTTCATTATTCTGAGATGACTCTAGAGGGGACTGTCCTCTGTCCTGCTCAGTTCTGTAATACGTCTGTCATTCTTACCGTGTTCCTATTGATACAACCCTGCCTCATCTAAGGCCTCTGTAAGAACTAGCATATTTCTGGCCATTCTGTATTGGAGACTGGATCAATACTGTTTCGACTCACCAGTTCCTTTCTGATTGTTAAGCAGTATTTTCATTCTTGAGCTTTAGGTTTTGTATACTTCTCCCTTCTGAATCTTAGGCTGGGGTTCCACAGCTGAGAAAGGTTAGGCCCAGATTGTTGTCTTTTAGTTAAATGGTAGCCTGAAAAATTGGGATGTAAGTTATCTGCACATCCAGCAACTTAGTGCATCTTCCTCTTTTTTATTTTTTGTGTTCATTTGTTTGTAGCAAATGTAGTGTTTAGTGTACATCTTTATCTTTACAGTGTTGGGTAATTAATTTATTTCTTTCTCTGCTCTTTCTCACAAGAGCTCCTGACTAGCTTATTGCCAAATCTGTTTCCCTTAATGGTCTTCCTGAATTCTTTGTGTTATCTGAGTAATTTTTCCTCTTGCTGCTTGGCATTGTCTAGCCACTGAAATTAGGCTGATTCTATCCGTGCTTCTCTCTGGCTTGGAATGTGACAGAGTTTGTACCCAGCCATGTCCCTCAGTCTTCTGATGGGACTCTTTTTGGTTTTTCTCTCTCCTTCTCTGTGTTTTTTAAAACAAATTTTGTGTGTCCACTCTTTTCCAAGTTTTTCATGGGTTCAAATAGTTTCCCTCATCCCTGCAACTGCTAGACTGAAGTCACCAAAACACACACACTTCAGAACTGATCCAGGCTTGTGGCCAGCTTAACTGAAGAGTCTTGAGCTGACATGGAAGTTAGTTTGTTTATTTAGGCTCTGATTTTTATAGTGCCTATCAGGCAAATGACTACCTGAATGTTTCATGTTTAAAAATGAAATTAAATTTCAAATGGGCTCTGACTCTGCAAGAAGCATCCCAAACTGTGTAATCCCTTTTCTTGGTAACATGTTTCGTTTCTCAAGTTATCATTTCTGTGTCCCTTTGTTTCTTCCATTCGGTACACACACCTTCTGCCTCATTCAGTTTCAGTTGTTTTGAGTAGTAACTCCTCTTGTGGGGCTTTTTCAGTCTTCTTTTCAGAAGTCTGGCCCCTAACAATTTTTATGTGTGATCTCACTAAACAAAGAACTAGTGTGTGTGTGTGTGTGTGTGTGTGTGTGTGTGTGTAGGAAGCCTGCCATATTTCCTCCCTGCCCCACAGAAAATGTGTTTTCTGGAAGCCCTTTTGACACTGAAGTGAATGCCCACTGGCCCTCCCTTGCTGAATTCCCCTGAGAGGGGAGAAAGGAGGAAAGAGAGGGAGGCCTTTATGCTTGTTGTCATATCTTTTGTTTCTGCTGATTATACACAAAGTAAGTTGTAAATAGCTCTCTCACACACCATGATTCCTTTGAGGTATGTCCTGGAGAGTAGATATGCACTCAGCTTCAGCTTACCCAGGGGATTTTAGAGGGTCCCTTTCAAGGCCTCTTACTTCCTGTTACAGCTCTAGCACAATGAAATTTAGATGAGTACCAGACAATTACCATTCTCATAATTAAACCTGTGGCGTACTGTTCAGAAATATTAGCCGATGAGTTTAATATTTTTTATTGTTTTTAACATAAATGTTTTTATTTAATAGCAAAAGATACTAAAATGCAAAAAAGCATAAAAAATATGATGTCCCCTTAGTCTTACCATTTTTCAGAGATAAAAATCACTGTGAAACATTTGTGAAAATCCTTATAGAGAACACCAGCATGAAAGAAAGCAGATTTGGAGTTCTCCAAATCAATTTAAATTTTATATTCCAGGAAAACCATGGTTAGGTACACACCATATTTTATTATCTTAATTTAAACTGGAGTGATAATAAGGAGCCAGACAATTTATGTCTGCTGTATCTGTCAGTCATGTTTTTGATCGCTTATAGCTAGCTGTCTCACTACTGAGGGTTGTAAATCAAAAGGCCTAATTGTCTAGGTGTGCAGAGTTATAACTAATTAGGTTACCAACTTTTATATTTTTTGGTTTTTCCTTGGTATATTTTGATGAATTAAGAAACAGATATAGCTTGTTTTCCACTTAAAATTTTTTTCTTTACCTGATAATGCCACTAAATGTAATGAAGGGGGAGGGAGAGTATTAGTAAATGGTGAACCCATTAGTAAAGCTGCAGCTTTGTTTTAAATCTCAATTTCCTCATCTTTAAAATATGGGAGTCCATTTTCATGGATCCTGATGGCTTTTTTTTCTGCTCAGAAACTCTAGGATTCTAAGTTTTTGTGTGCTAAGTCACGTCCCTGTGTAGTTCTTTTCGTGATTTGGATTGTGGAAACACTCTAGTAGCCTGGCACTGTTTTCTTCTAACTTATTCACAGACCTTTTTGTTCTCTCTCAGAAACTGTGTATTTCTAAGTGTCTGACGTTGTAATTGAGTGTAATTGTAGTTGTTTAACTTTCTCCTTTCCTCTCAAGAGTGTTTATAAAATGTATTCTGTGGGGCAGAGGGTGGTAAAAAGGAACTAGAAACTTAGTATTGGTGATACAGTCAAATACTAGTAAGGTAAGTGGGAATTTGTTTTGTGTACATAAAATAAAGTATTATTTACACTTAATTTGCAATATATATATTCTGGCTCATGGAATCTGCTTTAATCAGTTAAGTCATCATATATATTGAGGTTTTATAGGAAGCTGTGTGTTGGGTTTTCTTTTCCTGTGGAATATTCTAAGATGAATTTTTTCCCCAGTTCTTCTATTGCCCCATAGGGAGAATTACTGTTGCAGAACTCATTAGTGCCCCTCCATATGTCAGCTGAGGGGTGGCATCAGCATCAGCCTGCATGTGCCACAACACACATGCACAGTGTCTCTACTCTTCTCCATGCCCCATTTCTTTCTCATTCCTCAAGTTAGAGGCTAAATTCCTTTCACATTGCTTATGTTGTCCTAGACCACAAAGCAAGTAGTAGGTCTTGATAACACACCTTCTCCACTTCCTTTGTCTTTTTTGTAATTTCTTTCATATGAAACATCAGCAAATCCCTCTAGAATGTAAGCCACTAAATGCAACTATTGCATGTTTTTCATTAACTTCTTTGAAATATGTTCTGTCTTTTTATTTTTTTAAGAGGCCTCATGCTTTTTTTTTAAAGTTTTTAACAATTTATTTATTTTGAGAGAGAGGCTGGAAGAGAGAGAGAATCCTACTTGCAGTGCAGAGCACAGTGTGGAGTTCGAACCCATAAACCATGGGATCATAACCTGAGCTGAAATCTAGAGTGGGGTGCTCAACCAACTGATCCACCCACACGCCCCTGTTCTCAGTCTTGTCGAGCTAGTTACCTATACTGAAGCCGTGGTTTTGTTTTGTTGTGTTGTGTTGTGTTGTGTTGTGTTTTGAATTGTCAAATGGAGATGCTCATATCCTGTAAGACAGTAGCAAAGAAAAAAACAGGTTAATCTGTATGTAAGGTGCCCACAGGGTAGCATGACCGCAAGTGCTCAGTAAATGTGACTCTCTTTCTTCTCCTTTTGGGCTCCAGTGTGAAATTTGTGGGTAAAGAACAGTTAATTTCAAAGAAAGATGATAATCTGCCCATGTCACCTTAGGGACATAGGCAAGAAGAGAGAATGCAGGACTTGAAAGAAATTGGAGAGTTGCTCCTAAAAATGAAGAATCGGCTCAGTGCTCTTTTTTAATATTAGTAATATTCAGTGAGGAACTTGCAAAGTGGACTTTATTGAAAGTTGTTTAGATTTAGAGAAGTGAACTGATTTGTGGGTCAAAAGAAAGAGGGAAATACCTTCTAAGGCAGCATACTTGGCTGAAAACTTATCTCTGAGCAAAGAAAATTGACTGGCACAGATAATCCTAAGTGGAGTTAAAGCACAGAACAAAACAGCAGAGGTGGGCTCTGATGGGGAAAGAAGACAGGGTGAAGTTGATTGATGGACCAAGATTCTGAACTACATAGTTGTATGATTCATAAAGATAGTATATGTTTGGAAATACTGAGTAGTGATTCAGAGAAGTTTTTTAAAAAGCAGAAAGCAGGTTTAGGTGGAATCTAAATCCTTTTGTCTTTATCTCAGAAAAAATCTGAAATGAAGTAAGTAGGTGACAGTAGGTGACATTTTGGGATGAGATCAACTAATTAGCTAATTTAGTTTTGAAAGGGAATCTTAAGTGGCTTTCAGTGTAGAATTTTAGATATAGAGAAATGTTCGAAATTATACTTGTTTTCTTATCATTTTTATTATGGAAACAGACATAAAATAAGCCTCTTCAACAAAATTTAGAGATAGTAAATAAATAATAAGTATTGATAAACAGAATCTGTCTGTGCTAACCTACTCCATGAATAGGAAAAATAAATTTGATTAGGTAAATGGTGAAAAGGAATATTATTCATTATAGAATGCAATGTTTTTCACTCTCACTTAAGCAAATTAGATGACAGAGGGGAAAAGCGTCACCAGTATCAAGAAGAGACTCTACATTTCTTTCTCTCTTTACTTTAACCTTCTCTGCTTTCATCCAGAGATATTTATATAATGCCTACTTTGTGCTACATGCTGTGGATACAAGGGGGAATAAAAATTTTGTATATCTTTTATTCTTGGAATTTACCTTCTGGTAGTTAATAAACTTGATTACATGGTATTTACAATATACTTGACATACTGAGTGTCAAAAACCAATGGAGTCATGATGGCCTGTTTCATACCTGCAGTTGGGATGTCCCTGCTTCTTTCTGGATCTAATGTGTTTCTGTGCAGTTCTCAGCAGCCTCCACATCCAGCATCTAACTTGGCCATGTTCCCCCAGGTTCCAGTGGCATGTGCTGGCAGAGTGCTGGGTGCAGACTTTTGCCCAAACCTGGAGGAGCCAGACCAGAGGCTGGAAGTCCAGGTTGGAGTCTTATTGCTTTATTAGTTGGGGGTGGTGTGACAGACACAGTGGTCCCTGAAGGCCATACAAGTATAGCAGGGCCATCAGGAGGTGGACAACTGTTGAGACAGGTGTAAAAGAGGAGCCAAGGTAGCATGTGTGCAATGAGAGGTCCTTTTCAGGATAAATTGTCTGTAACTGGAGATAATTAATTTACTCATTCAAGAAATGATACATACTGCAGTGGATAAGAGCATGGTTTCTGCCTCAGTTGACAAAGTTACAGTGAGGCCTTTGTCAAGTTACTTTATCAAACTAAGCTTTAGTTTTCCCATCTATAAAACGGAGATTCACCACCCAAAGTGATTATAAGGAGTAAGTGTTCTAACTTCTACCTAGTAGTTAGCAAAGGGCCTGGCACATAATGGGCACTCAGTAAATATTAGCTTTTATCTTTTAGAAGTATCATGTGCTCAGCACTGTGCTTGGCACTGGAGACACATGGTGAGCAAGTCATGCTTCCTGCATTATTATCCCTCAGGTCAGGAGAATAGAAGCCATTCAGCTGGGCACTGTATAGAAAAATATGATTTAATGATAAGTATCTTCCCTTTTCATGTATTAGGAGCTATGTCCTGTGACACAGTACTTACTTGGAATTCAGTTCATGTTATGTGGTCTTGGGAGATTAGAAGTAGTTTGGTGTATATCAGATTAAGAATGTAAATACGACATCGTGGCTGAAGACCTAGCTCTGTTTTTATGTGCCTATTAGGATTTAAGGGATGTGTGTGCCAGTAATGCAAAGATACTGGCTGAAGTTGTAACATGGATGGCATCCCCTAGCATGAGCAAACACATAATATTTTTTTAGGGACTCCATTTGGCATCACTTTCTAAATTTTCAGACTGATGGGATGAGCATGGTAAGCTTGGTCTTAAAACATTTTTACTATTTAGACACCCCATATGAGACAGGAGAATAGTTTTAAAAATTGACTTCTTCACAGTTGGAGTGAAGGTAGAAGTGGTGGTAGGAGGAGGTTTCAGTTTTTATGGTACTGAAGAGTATACCATCTCCTGCACACCTGCTCTTGGCCTAGGGAAGACCACCTGAGCTCTGCTGTGCCACAAGCTGGTACTGCCCGGGTGTTGTATGGCTATGGTACAACAGAAAAGCAGGTGTGACACATATGAGACATGATCATGTATTTCCCAGTTTTAGAAAGCTAACAGCTTGTGTGTGACACACAAATGCAGAGTGATGGAAGGCTTTTCATGGAGAGTGGTCTGATCCTTGACCTCCTTGGGTAGGACGAGTGATGTTCTTCAAACACATCACCTGGAATGGTCTGTCATGGGTGGTTGTTGGATAATCTGTTTGTGAACCTTGAGTTATGGAGCAAAAAGCAATGGGTTTTGCAGATGTGACTGCGTCAAATAAAACTGAAAGAGACCAATGGAGCATATTATTTTAACATACCAAGAGAGAAAATGTATATTTACTGGTTTAAGTGAAACCCTGGTTGTAGGTAGTTAAACATTTGTAGAGTTGACAATTCAGCACGGTCCTTGCAAAGAAGACCAAGCCCCTGGGCAAAGAAATGAGTCTCATTTTATTGGGCTCCTCCTTTTGCAACACTATTTTGGCAGACTGAGTGGAAAGGTTGATTCTATTCGAAGATAGTCAAGTACGGTGAATTGGTGGATTAACTGGGACCCATTTGAACCATTTCCTTCTCTTTTTTCCTCTTCTTTTCTAAATATGGCTTCCATACATTTTAATAATATCTGGTACATATCCATATTATGTCAGTCATAAAAAACCTGACACTTAATAATGTTCTTCACCGGCTAACAATTTTGGGAGTAGTTTTTCGCTTAGAGTCCTTTCATTCTTGCCATGGCATGTATTCTGGTCTTCCTCCCCCCTGCCCCAGGAACGAGCCATTTCTTAGTTTTTCGTCTAATTCTGCACTCCAGGGAACTCACTATAATACATGCCAGAGGCATCTATTTTTCCTACTTGGATCTCAGGCTGTCCCCCAGGGCCAGGCATTATATCCACTAGAGGATTTGCTGTTTGGCCTCTTGATTCTGAGAACAGCCTCTTGTACACCTCGATTTAGGAGCAATGGTTTATTTATATCCTTTCCTATGAAGGATTTTCATTTAGACATACAGTGCACCCATATCTGATTTACTTTTGTATTTTAACTGACATAATTTCTCATGACTGGTGGAGTTCCTTTCTGCTCTTACCTTTTTCCTTTTCACTCTTTTTTGCTATCCCTAAAATTTCAGATGGCTTAGCAACTTTATTGCTTAATAATCCCAAGATCCCTGACACTCTTTCATGAATGCATCTTTGGTTTTGAGTAACTTTTATCCTGGAAGTCTGTGTTTGACTTGACTTTTGCGAGGGTATCTGCTGGCTTTTTGTGTTAATATGCTTAACTTTGAAAAGTAGCTGGAAATCAAGACTTAGATTCACTGTCTAATTTTGTTGATTTTCCTCAGTGGTTTTTGAAGTGGGTATGAAACTGTGTACTTTGTTTAGCTTTGGAGGTTAACTGATATTAGCAAAAAATTGTGCTCTGATGTAGTTATTTTCTAGGAAGTGGTTATTCTAGTTTAGACTTCCCTTAATTGCTATTAAATATTGTATTTTCAATCAGAGAAAAGTTACTTTTTGAGTCTAACTGTGCTTCATCCTGCATTAAGTTGTTACAGCTAACCCAACAGTTTCTTTCTTGGTTGGGAATTCAAGATGTGGGATTGACTTGATATTTTTCACCACTAAAGTGCTTAGAAAATTAGGGTAAATAATGAACCAATATTTCAGTACCAGATTAGACACAATTTACTGTGATGTTTCATAAACCACAGACTCCTTTCTTCTGTGAATGCGTGAAGGATCACTTTTTTTTTCCCAGACATACCGGGGTGCAAGTGTAAATTTCCATAAAATTTAAATGAGGTGCTTCCTGTAATTAATGAACAATTGTGGCTGCTCTCTAGTCTGCATTGTAATTAACCGTGATCAGGCTTGTTTAGTGATGACACTGTTCCTGTAATAATTTGACAAGCTACTGTGAATTTGCCAGGTTATTAAACAACCTGCAGCATTCACTTATGGAATCACAGGGATGAGCCTGGCGGCTGGCTGCTGCTAGTTAAATGCAGCGTAAGGGTGAACTGAAAGCTGCTTATTGAAGTCTATCGATCACCATGACCAGATTTAAATTCCTATGATTTTGGAGAAGTTAATTAATTTTGTGTGGGTTGTCTTGAAAACTTTTTATTGCATAATAAACCTGCTAGGGCAAAACTGGTCATTTTTATGAACTCATAATGAAGCCAGCAAATTTTCTATATTATTATGACCAATATGCACTACACAGAATCTGAGGTTTCCCCTTCCCACCCTATTAAACAGGTATAATTATTTAAAAAACAACAACAAGCAAATTCATTCACAACATTCCTCAACTACAAGTTCATTCTGTGTGTGTGTGTGTGTGTGTGTGTGTGTGTGTTAGAAACAGCAGATGACCTTGTGCTAAACACAGTCATGTTGCAGGTAGAGCAAGCCATCTAAGTGGACCTTATGTCCATGGTCACTAGTGCACTCGCCTTCCCCAACCCCCCTTCAGGTTAAGAACTGTTCAAAACGTTACTGTCTAGTTACTGTGGTGTCTTTCATTCAGATTCTGTTTATTGACTAAACCACAAGGATTCCTGCCCAAAGTACCAGGCGGTCTATGCTTGACTGATTTTGATTTTCTAACATCAGCCCTGGGGTTTATTTGAAAAATGTACATACACTGCAGCTTTAACAAGTCAAGTGACTGCATGTTTTTGACCACGGAGTAGAGTATATCTGAAGATCATTAAATTTAGGGGGGGAGAAGAGGGGTGGAGAATAAGTGTAGTAGTCATTGTACCATTGCAGAATATGTGTGTGTGTGTGTGTGTGTGTGTGTGTGTGTGTGTATGTGTGACACATGGTTTTTGTCTTTTCATCTTCTCCAAGAGCCAGAAAGTTTCCTGCCGTTCTCTTTCCAGCTATTGACAAATGATTGCCAGATGTGAGATCTTTGCAGTGCTCTTTCCCTCAGCAAACCTGCAGCGATGGGATATTTGATTCTCCCTTGCCCATTTCATCTCCTTTCCACATCTGCCAGGGACACACAAGCAATACATCCCTACATGAGAGTTTAAAGTTTATTCAGCTCCTTTTTCCTCTCTGATACAGTGTTTGGAGACAACAGAATGAGGTCCATATGACTCTCTCCCAACTTCACTGTATGAAATTAGTTGTTTATTTTACTTATCTACCTCTTAGTAATTGAACTATTTCATTTTAGTTTCGGTCCATGGAAAATTTGATGCAACTCTGGGAGTGCTAAGAGTTTCCTATTGTTGTCTGCTTGCTGCAAGTATGCCATCATCTTGACTTCTCTCTGATCGCCTCAGTTCTGATACAAACTACACTGTTGGTTTCATAGAACTTCCTAGGAAAGTAATTTTAATAAACAACTGTCAAAATATTAAGTGTAGCATGTCTATAAAATTCAGTAGGCATTTAAGATTAAAAGAGCCATCTATGAGGGGGGAAATTAAACTTGTTTGGCTTGATTAGCTTATGCTGTATTTGTGTCTATTGTCAAAGTTGATATGGATGAGGTCCTAGTTTTAATCCCAAAGAGTTTATAAAAGAGAAAGTACACTGAGTTTGGGAGGCATCTGAAATTAGGCTGTGCAGGCCACACACATAATCACTAACATGCACAGAAGCCTTTTGCATCTGCTTAGAATCTGTATTGATACTGATTTTTTTTCTCATCTCAGTTTAAAGATATTTTCCAAAATACTCTTATAGCTTATGTTCATACTATAGGGTGGGCTGACACAGGTGGCCTTTCAGTTTTCCTATTACACTTTTTGGCAAAGAAAAAGGTCCCTTATTCCCTGAATAAGATCAGCGTTTTTTTGTGTTTTTTTTTTTTTTAACATTTAAAAAATAATCCATAAAATGTCTGCCACATGTTCTCTAGTTGATGGAAATGTTTTCCAAATTAGAGCTGTAGTATTGGACTCTTACTGTATCAGTGCTAGTATGTTTACTGTTTCTGCTACCCTGTTAGCTACTCTTACCTACCTGTGATTATGTGAATTTATATTTTTTGTGAACTTAAAATGATGAATATAAGATAATTACTATTTCTGAATTTCAGTATTGAACAAGAATTTTGGTTTTTGTTAAGAAAAGAAGTAAATGGCTTTGCTCATTATTAGAATCAAAATAAGAAAAGTCTGAAGTCTGTTTCTCAGTATGTTCTTTGAAAAAATAACAAAACAGCAAAACTTAACAAGAAGAAAAACAAAAAGCCAACAGCCCCTGAAATGAATAAATCCTACTAAGCCCAAGACAAATAGGTAAACCAAACTCATCAAAAACATATACATGAAATGTGTGTAACTTTTTGTATATCCATTATATTATACCTTTCTGTAAAGTTTAAAAAAGGTAAAGGGGGGGCGCCTGGGTGGCGCAGTCGGTTAAGCGTCCGACTTCAGCCAGGTCACGATCTCGCCGTCCGTGAGTTCGAGCCCCGCGTCAGGCTCTGGGCTGATGGCTCGGAGCCTGGAGCCTGTTTCCGATTCTGTGTCTCCCTCTCTCTCTGCCCCTCCCCCGTTCATGCTCTGTCTCTCTCTGTCCCAAAAATAAATAAACGTTGGAAAAAAAAAAAAATTAAAAAAAAAAAAAAAAAAAAAAAAAAGGTAAAGGGGTAAAACTGCTTGCCACAAGTTGCCAATATGTTATATGTTTCAACTAGAAGTATGTGTGGATTAGGATAGAAGAAAATTATCATTGAAAATACAGATAATGATAAACTGTCAACATGTTCTCTCTCAAAAACAAGATGATGATCACGATGAAGGTGTTAAGTTTAAACAACACTCCTCAAAACAACATTGCCAAAATCAAAAAGGATCCCTGTGGAAAAGTTTATATTTTTATTGTCCTTTGACATTCTCTGAGGACTGACGCCATGTTAGGCACTCAGTGGATGCCAGTGGCTGGGAAGGTGGAGGTGAAGAGCTCTTTCATAAAACAACAAGGTTAAGAACTCCTGTGGCAGGAGCCAAGTTCCTCCGAGTGTAGATCACTTCACGTAATTTGCCTTTGCTAATGCATTTGCTGGTTTCTCATGCCTTCCTGCTTTTTCCTCAACATGGTTACTCTGGGAGGCAGAGAGGTGCTAAGCAATGGAGGTGTCATCCGGCCCGTGTACCTAGGGAACGTCCTTCAGAGGACGACTTGTCACCAGCCGTCAAAGAAGAGAGTGGCTTTGTGGTCTCTGAACATCTGGCAGCGCTGCACAGGAAGCTGAGGGGGTGTCATTAATTGTGATGAAATAATTTAAACCATCAGGAATAAATGAGGCTGTTAAGCTAAGTTCAGATTCCATTTGCCATGCACATGTGTCTAGCAGCCTGTGTGCAGTTAAAAAAAATTGAATTATATTAGCTCATGAGTAGAAGTGAAACAGATACTGTAAATGAAACAAGTTGCTGTGTAGTGATGACATCGTGTTGAACCACTTCACAGAGTTGCAGTTTGTAGGATCAATATATTGAAAGTGGTACATTATTTAATGAATTTTCATATAAAAGCATGCTTAGGGTCTTGAGGGATAGAGTAAGGACCATTGGTTTATTGGAACACAGGATGGGTAAGTGGATGAGTAAAAAGAAGCAAGCCACTGAGTCAAGGCGGATTGAGTAGGTGGGGTTCTTAGCCTGCTAAGCCAGCTGGATTGATGCAGAGCTCACCTTTCTATGGAGTTTGGCTTGGGGTACAGTATTCAGTGCAGTTGTTCTGTATACATACTCTAGGCAGGAGGACAGTTTTTCTTTGTAACCCACATTGGATGTTCCTTTGAGAGCTCTGACTCTTTGGGCACATCTACATTGTTTTCTTGAGGATAGGGACAACTATCTATGGTAATAGATTATTCCTCAAGCAGACAGACATATTTTCAAGGCTTTCTGAAATCATGAAGACTGATTTCAAATGTAATTTTCAAGTACTGTGGAAAGAGACAGCTCTAATTTCTTTACAAAGAAAAGACTGTCAGGTTTGGAATGTTGGGGCATCTCTGAGGTTTTGAGCACTAAACTGAGCAATGGTGTGCATGTTCCAAAGTACATTTCTAAAATAAAAGTCATTCCCTTACACATAAGCAGAGTTTTCAAACATGAACTTTCATTTAAAAATCAACATAGGAATTTGAGAAATAAAGTGAGAGTTTTTTTAGATACAGAAAGCCTTTTTGAAAACCACCACGGAGGTAATCCCTTTGTCACATACAGGCGATGGTGCAGAGCGCCAGCAAAACTTGGACAAGGGTCATTTTACTACAAATGTCTTCCCTTACTTTGTTCTATTGGTCCCCTCTAGCGTATTGCCTTTCTCTTTTCCTTGTTGTGTACCTCTTTTTTCTTTCCTTTCCTTCTCCATTTTTCTTTCCATTATTTTTATTTTTATTCCTTTATACTTGATTCTCTTCACAACCAACCTATTCTATCCTCCATAAAAGTGAACTGCAGTTCTGTTTTCATTTATAGTCCTAGTTTTTCTGCTAGTAAAGATTAATATTCACAGTTACTTAAACTGTAACCTTAAAAAAAAATCAGGTTGCATTTTTACATAAATTTGTCTGACCAGTGGTGGATTTTTTTAAGGAACGTGAATGGACCTCGATTCATTTTGTTTTTTTTTTTTTAAAGAATGTACAATACTCACTAAATTATCCCTTTTCTTGGACTTTTGAGTGGAACTGTTACTGATGAAAGCTAGAAATATGTGGCTCCCAGTTACCATTTTCCTTCTTCCCCTGACATAAGGAGGAAGACATGGAAATGAAAGTACCCTGAGTTTCCTGACATCTAATAAAACAACCAGTAGTTAGGATATTGCTTTTGTGTATTTTGATCTTGGGATTTCAGTTTAATTGATGAAATAGAACATGAAGATTTGAGTTCTTCAGATCTGTTTTTTTTGCATTGTTGGAAGGGTTGAAGGGTTGTGTGTATGCATAGGCATTGTGTCTAGCAAATAGCAAGTAGTAAATGCATTATTGTCATTATATAAATGTATTTTACTAATGTCGGTTAAGCAGATAGAAATTAGGAAAAAAATTTTGCCTGAAAATTTCAAATACCTCAGCCATTTAAATAATATTCACTTTTGGGGCGCCTGGGTGGCTCAGGCAATTGAGCGTCTGACTTCAGCTTAGGTTATGATCTCGCAGTTCGTGAGTTCGAGCCCCACATTGGCTTGCTGCTGTCAAGCTTGTCAGCACAAGCCCACCTTGGATTCTCCATCCCCCTCTCTCTTTCCCTACACTGCTTGCGCTCTCCCCCAAATAAATAAATATTAAAAAATAATATTCACTTTTAAATAGTTTTAGAATTTTTTTTCCTAAGAATAAGGAATCCAACATAGTAACATAGGGAATTTTGAACAAAATACCTATGCTTTTCTTTACTTGGAAGAAATGTCTGCATTCTGTAGTGCATTTATTTGTTTCTCAAAACAAATAAGAAAGTGATAGTATACTCAGTAGTTGTTTGAAGTTTTCTTTTGCAAGAATCTTAGTAAATACTTAATAGATGAAAAGCAGTTTCACACACTTAAGTTCCCTCCTCCCCTTTTCAGTTTTGGTGGAGTATGGATTGGATGTCCCTACATATATTCAGGACCTTTTTAAAAATTTTTCTGCTGCTGTTGTTACTATTACTCTGCTTTTAAGTGGCATTAAATTTGTGGATTCTGTATCTTGAGTTCTATAGATCAGGTACATTATAGATTAAATAAATCTTGGTCATATTATCTAGATTTCAGATAACCAACTTAACATAAGTTCCTGTTGGGAACTGTCAGTATGAATATAAGAAATGTTGATTAAGATGCTTATTTTACTTTATGTAAGTTCCTGAGTCCTAATAGCTTCGTAGATGCTTCATAGGAAGAAGAAAAGATAGAAAAACAGGAAGTATTTTAATTCTTGGCTTGAATAGAGAGAATTGTACGTTTATGTGGGAATGTGTGCATGTATGTGGGTTTTGTATATACCTACAATGTATATGTCATTACATAGTAATGCATATTTTTTATGTTTGTAAGAATAGCTAGTGATATTCTATTTGAATATTTTGAGTTAGTCATAGTAAGTAACATTACATAAATGAAGATTTATACTGAAAACACATAGTTCACCTAGTTCCACCTGCAAAAGAAAGAAAAACTTCTGTTAGGATACATAATAGAATCTCAATTTATATGTGAGATGCCTTATTTTTTTTTAATGTTTATTTATTTTGAGGGAGTGAGAGGGAGAGAGAGAACACGTATACAGGAGGAGCAGAGAGAGAGAGAGAAAGAGACACCCCAAGCAGCCTCCACGCTGTCAGCACGGAGCCTCACGTGGGGCTTGAACTCACAAACCCTGAGATCATGACCTGAGCCAAAACCAAGACTTAGACACTTAACTGACTGAGCCACCCAGGCGCCTCATTTTGAAAACATGTGTGTGAGATTCTTTAGGACTCGGTATTTTTTAAAATATGGTTTCATAACTTAAACCTGGAAATTAGCTGAATTTATGTAATCTAATGTCTTCATTTTATGTATTTGGAAACCCAGGTCCAGAAATTTTAAAAGATTTAGCCTAAATGACATAGTTGGCAAAACATTCTCCATTTCTGATGTCAGAGCCTTTAAGATATTTTTTACTGGTTTTTAGTCCTTCAGAGTTTGTAAGCATTATACAGCAGTGCTCTAAGTTTTGTTTTCTTATCATGTAATATTATTTCATCTATTGTGTCCCTTGTTCTTTATAATCTGAGTATTAAGAATGCAAGGAGGCTACATTTTTAGGTACCACAGTAATGGTGTTAGCAGGTTCCCTCATGAAAACAGCAGATTCTTCTGCCTGATGCAGGAAATATGCTAACCTGATGCTAAGAAATGGAATGTTTGGCTCTGGCTTTTTTGCTTTTATTTTCTAGTGTGAGTTCTAGTATTTAGGTGTTTGACAAAAGCTAACTCTTGAACATTAAGAGGCGGAAATAGTTCCATCTAAATTATCTCTGTTTCAAAAGAGAAGTGCCATTACAGACCTCTGAAGAATGGAATTACCCAAGAATATAAGTGTTATTTTTTAATGTTCAGTACCTGCCACTGGAGCTTCATGGAGCATAGATGCAGGGCAAGTACCCTTGAAATCATTGTTATGATGAAAACCATATTTAAGTGCCTTTTTGAATATGGTACTGTGTTTGCATCCTATAAAAAGTGAGCTGAATAGACACCGTCTCTGCCCTCTAGGAGTTTATAATCAAAAACAGAGAATGTAGCTGACATCTGTTACTGTATTAATGTCCTACAAATAAACATTGATCAAATACATAAATAAAAGTTTTATATCACAGACATGTAAAAACCTTTTTACTTGCCTGATTAAATAGGTAAATAGGCATCCTTACTCCCACACTGAAACTATCCATGGACATTGTAAAATGACTATAGTGGAATAATCCTGACACCAAGACAGTCCTTTATATTGTTATTTTTAAGGGTTTCCAAAGAGCGCTGGCATTACCATGATGTTACTGATAGCTTATTTAAGCGGGTCTGGATTCAGGCATGTTTTTAGCTTTCTGGTTAAATTTTCCTTCCTTTCTAGAATTTTCTCATTTCAAACTGTTGACTAGTGGTACTTGTGATTGTAAACCAGCAGCCTGGAGTGTACTTTAAAAATTTTATCCAAGCCCCTGATGTTAACAGAAATGATTTTTTAAAAAACTAGCAGCCTTTTTTTCCCCTCTTCAAATTGCTAGAAACTGCATGAAAACAAATGTTGGAGCTTAGGGTTGATGCTGTAACAAGATGAGGTTATATATCCAAAAGGCTTTGAGGGAAATATTGGTAAAAAGATTTAAGTTCACAATTTTGGAATAAACAGATCTGGTTGTAAGTTTAAGTAAAGCTATACAAAACTAAAATTAAACGTACAAGTGTTGGCAGAGGGAGATAGGTATTAAGTTTGATAAAATGTTTTCTTTCTGCATGCTTCAGTTTTAATGCAGGGTATTTTAGCAGTCACTTCATTTTTGAAGTGTGAACATTGGGAAGTCTAAAGGTAAACCTGTCTTAAAGTTCAAAATGTTAAAAAAATAGCCATCCCTAGCCCAGTGTAGGTGTCTGTCTGTGTAAATTAAAGCATGTGGATGCATAAATTAATTAGAAGAACAGTTGCTGATATAAATCAAACTTATTTGGTATACTGATGAAATGAGCATTGTTTATAAGATTATCTTGTTATTTAATCTCTTCTATATAAACCTGGCTGGTTAGCATTATGAAGTAATAATACAATTAATGTGATGATGGTATACTTTTTCTTGGTACAGGCCTGATCCTGCAGGCCTTTCTTGACTGGGATTTGTGTATATAGAGGGCCATAAGAACTGGAAATTTTAATTAGCAAGAATGTTCCTCCCCTCCCCCTCCAGTTATGTGCTGTCCCTAGGATAGTTTATTCTTTTTGAACCACTCATCTGCTGACCCTAGAAGGAAAAACTGCCTTCAGATACTATTTTCTCAAAACATGTGCAGAGTTCATTATGAGAGTTGCTTGCTATCTTGTAGCTATATGCCACTGTGCCACTGGGTCTCAAATAAAGGGAAAATTTTACTTATAAATGAAGCCATTAGGAATTTCTTGAATAAACAAAGGTTTTTTTTCTTTGATGTGCAAAGGAATTTTGCTTATAACTCCTAGTCATAGAAGTCCATGTCAACACATGCAAGGACCATTCGCTATCTTTCATGTGCAAGGGAAAGCATTCCTGTCAGCTAGGGAGCAGAAAACAGAAACACTTGAAAAAAAATAAACAGAATCCTAGTGCAAAAAAAAAAAAAAAAAAATTGTTAGTGTCATTAGTTGGAACTTGCTTCAGGACTTTTGCTTGGTATTTTTTGCCCTTTTTACTCTGCTTGCTTTCCTCATCCCCATCCCCCAGAGGTTGGTTTCTTTATGTCCCAAAATGAAAACTTTGTTTTGGGGAAATTAAATCAAAGGTATGTATTTTACTGGTTTTGCTCTCAGGTTGCTTAACTATTTCATGGCATTCTTTTAGTCTTTAACAGAATTTGGAGTGGTGTTTAATAATTTAACTAAGGACTTGCAGAGAAAAAAAATGTCACAGGTGATTTACTTTGATTTACTTTTATGAATGGAACCTGATGACTGATATTTGTTGTTGCTACCTAAGCTCATCTAGAGAATGGATTTAGAACAGTGTCCTTTTAGGGTTAATACACATAGCAGTTATGAATATGTGTATAATGACAGCTTTCTTTTTTATTTTTTAATGTTTATTTTTGAGAGAGAGACAGAGTATGAGTGGGGGAGGGGCAGAGAGAGAGGGACACAATCCAAAGCAGGCTCCAGGCTCTGAGCTGTCTGCAGAGCCCAACGCAGGGCTCGAACCTACGAACCACGAGATCATGACCTGAGCCGAAGTTGGATGCTTAACCGCTTAACCGACTGAGCCACCCAGGCGCCCCTGTAAAATCTTAATTGTGATTTCATTTTGCCCTGAACAATCAGGATTTTTTCCCTTCTTTACTGGTTTGTGTTGGTATTAAACATTTCCAAATTGACAAATCAGATATTTGGATATAATATTTTAAAGATTTTTGTTTCATCTTCAGAAGAGTGCCAAAGATACCTCTGTTTCAAAAGTGATTATCTGTGATGCCATAGCAACATCCCTGACTGTTAGCAGAATATGTATTATTTCTGTGGTTTTGTGAATCAGTAACCACTAAAAGATTTCAGAACAATCATCTATGAATGATTTGTTCAGAATGTGCTTAATGAGAGAAACTGTGGCGTAAGACAACCTCACAATACATGTAAGGATACTTTTTCAGTGTTACACTTGGCTCTGTTCTGGATTATGCAACTTGGATTTTCAATCACTGTTGTACTATGCAGATATATTTGATGGAGTTTGGGTCTGTTTCCTGGGAAGCTGTGCAGGACAATACTTGTCAAACCAGTATTGAAATCCGGGGATCTGCTGACTGGAGCCAAGCATATGGTGGGACAGGAAGCTTTCTGGGTTGAAGAGGTGACTAACAGTGGGCTGACTGCCCTTCTCTGCTCACTTATGAGAGCCTGCTTCTCAGATCTGTTAGGAAGTAGGTTTCAAAGATTTGAAAAGACACCATGAGGCTGTGTGTCCTATATCTAACTGGGAGTGATGCATATGACCACAGCATATGAGCAGCTCTGGGGTATAGTCTCACTCTCTGTCAAATAGAAGCCCTAGTAATAAAAGTAGAAGGGCTACAAGTTGTGCCCTTCAGAATTTTTCCGAGTATGGTTCCTCCATGGGCTGCTACTGTTTCTGGATGGGAAGATCCAGCCTTCTGGGTCTTCTGGGTGCTTTTCTAGTTTCTCTCCTTTTATCATTTATCTATTCTTTTTTACTGTGAATTGTGTATGTCACTATCTGATATCTTCTTGTGTTTTGGTCCATTCAGATATTATTTTATTTATACATTTTAGGATCTTTTGGAGAGCTGACTTAACTAGGTCCCCTTGCGAACAGATCACAAGATGATGACTTACATGACGGTACTTTGTTTGGGTAGAGTCCAGAGTAAGAATGAAGGACCAGAGGAAACCACAATGATGAATTATTAAAGTGATCAGTACTACTAATGGGTGCTCATTCCCACTGGGGCCTTTGGAGGCACCTCATGAATATGTCTCCCCGCAAAATAAAAGGGGAAAATGTTTACCCATTGACTCTCATTCTTGGTGGATCATTGTGGTCCTTTGAGCATTAAGTCCCTACACTTCCAATTTGTCAGGAAGCATGATGCATGTGAGGCAAACTCAGAGTCAGACGACACTTAGCTATAAATGGGGGAAGTGAGTTGATATGGCTGGAATAAGAAGTGAGACAGGAAGGGTTTTTGGTGGTGCAGAGATGGAGCCCACTGTAGGGACAGACAGGTTGTTTTTTATGTGGATCTAAAAGCGTAAGAGTACTCCGCAGTATTTGCTGCCTCATTTGTTGTAGTGCTCTTCTCACATGGGTTCAGTTGTGCCTTTACCTTAACTTTGGTGTTTGAAAGGATTGTTGGCATTTTCGTTAGTAATTTTAGCATTCCACTTGGAATATTGGTCAGATCAGAGTGAACTGGAATGTGTAATGCATTTCCCTTTCATGGACACAGATCCACTGCTTTATCCACAGTGAAGCACAAAACATTTAGAGGCATTATCTCAATTATATTCCATATCCTTGATTTTGGAATAGGGGAAAGTTGTTAACTGCTCAGCTACTGTTAATATTCTTCTAAAAAACACAAGAGAGGGGCGCCTGGGTGGCGCAGTCGGTTAAGCCTCCGACTTCAGCCAGGTCACGATCTCGCGGTCCGTGAGTTCGAGCCCCGCGTCGGGCTCTGGGCTGATGGCTCAGAGCCTGGAGCCTGTTTCCGATTCTGTGTCTCCCTGTCTCTCTGCCCCTCCCCCGTTCATGCTCTGTCTCTCTCTGTCCCAAAAATAAATAAATGTTGAAAAAAAAAAATTAAAAAAAAAAAAATAAAAAACACAAGAGTTACTTAGCAGAATTCTGTCACAGGGTGATTTGGCTCTTTCACATCTTCAAAAATGAAGGCCCAAATCCTCACTGTGTTTTTCCAAATGGACCGAGGAACCCCAGTAGGTATAGTTCATGCTTCTATTGAACCGAGACATCTGATACATGAGTGAAGATTTAGGGTAGACTGTAAGGAAAAACTAAAAAATAGTCTCCAGCAGGATTAAAACATTACGCATGTCTTCGCCAGTTATATGACAGAAGAATCTGTTTCAGAAACCAACTTTTAACAAAAGCAGTTGAGTTACACAATTATTATATGTGCTCTTTTTATTGTAGTTATGTATTTTTACTGGAGTCATGGTCCCAAAATTATAAGGTTAACTACTATCGTGACTCATGCAGAGGGTATGAAACATCAAAGTTTCCTACCATCCATTCAATCTGCAGTTCAAGTCTCCAGCACCTTTTGCTTTTTTTTATATTAAATATAATTTATTGTCAGATTGGTTTCCTTGCAACACCCAGTGCTCATCCCAACAGGTGCCCTCCTCAATGCCCATCACCCACAGTTTGTTCTCAGTATTTAAGAGTCTCTTATGGTTTGAATCCTTTCCTCTCTGTAACTTTTTTTCCCCCTTCCCCTCCCCCATGGACTTCTGTTAAGTTTCTCAGGATCCACATATGAGTGAAAACATATGATATGTCTTTCTCTGCCTGACTGATTTCACTTAGCATAATACTCTCCATCCAGTTCCATTGCTTCTCAGAAGTAGATGAACTGATCTTAATTCTTTCTCTGTGGTATATGATTTCTTTCCTACCTGGGTATTTCTGTTTTTAAAGAAATATATACTGCTTATAGGAGTGACACTTTATGGGTGGCAGAGAAAAACGAGTTCTCTATTTGTACAGGTAGATAGAAGGGACACGATTGCACTGTATCTGACATACAGTAACTCCCTCAATAAATTATTATATTTTATAGAGGTAAAAAGGACAGAAAAAAAACCAGAAAGGCAGACTCTAATATGAATTTATAACTATTATAACATCCTCAGCCAATTGGGAATTGTTATCCAATGAGACATTTTTCTGATTTGCTCTTTTGCTCCAGTTCAAAATGGCCATTACTGTTTCAATAAAGAA
Organism: Lynx rufus; assembly: GCF_022079265.1. Classification (NCBI taxonomy): domain Eukaryota; kingdom Metazoa; phylum Chordata; class Mammalia; order Carnivora; family Felidae; genus Lynx; species Lynx rufus. The sequence continues at coordinate 41,685,771 of NW_025814824.1, read as the reverse complement.
TTCAGTTTACTCTGCTAGAACTTTCTCTTGGTCTCAGAGAGTTGAACAGTTAGGTGATTTGAGGTTAAGATATCTTAGCACCTTTAGGGCAAAATACAGTCTTAAGGAGTGATAGAATATGCCGTCTAGAGGATAAGGAGTTTTAGGTTATAAGGAAAATTATTCCTTTTGTGGGCTCTTCAGGAACAATTTTCTATCTTGTGGTTGGTCACTTTCAATGTATGGCAATTGCTTTCCATTATAATCCCAAGCTTTAATCAATAGGTACCATATTATGCAACGTATAGTTACATTCTAACCAAAATATGTCAAATGTGGTTTCTGAGTGGCTGATTTACAGTAAGTCTTCCTCAGTCCCTAAAGTGGGTATAATAACTAATTTGAACTCCCACAGACTGAGGCATTTTTCTTCAATGTTGGGGGGTGGGGTGGGAGTGGGTTGTAGAGATAGGAGGAGCAGTAAACCACTATTTCAACTTATTCACATACAGATTGATCCATTGTCATCTCCTTTGCATCTACATGGATTGTTGTGAATTATCTGCTCACCCTGGGAGAGACGTGCTCTGAATTCTAATAATTTGAAATCTGTGAATCTATTAAAACCATATTTGTAGCTCTAAAAAAAATTGATACTCACTGGGCAGTTTGCCCAACAAGAGAAAGTCAAAGAGATTATACACTTATCCTAAGTAACAGCAACCACCCTGCCAATTCTTCGTTTGAAAGAATACAGCAGACCCAAATTATACATCTAGGGGTAAGGGAAGACAAGAAAAGAACTCAATATATCAAAATCAGAAAGTAAATTCCACAATAATGGTTACAATAATGTTTCAAGATGTGATTTCAGCTTAGGCCTAGTCATTGAACTAATCATAGCTTAGATGGGTTTAAAATTGTTTAAAGCAGATCCTGAGGTTGTTAAATATGTTTACCTCTCTCACTTGAAATCCGAATATTCAGTCATATACCAGTAGACCCTGAGATTACATGGGTCAGACAGCGACCTCATTGTTTGACACACTGTGAGGCCCAGAGTGTCACAGTGACCTATTGTGATCAAAACATGGTCTTTTGATTTCCAAACCAAAGATTTTTTCATCTGGTACTGAATTAACACATTTAGCTCTTCCAGTTTGCTAGAATAGTGATGTAAAGATGCCTAAACTGGTGTTTCCAAAGGATCTCTGCTTTATGCAGTGGATTTAGGTAAGTTAACTTGTTAGAGTTGTACTGTGATTTTCCCAAGGGATAGATTTTGTCTTTTCACTGATAGAGTCTCAACTATTATTCCTGGCACTTACAGGATAGTACTGATAATTGCTTGATGAGTGAATGAATGTGATAAATACTGATCTTTAAGCCATGAAGTCACACAGGACAGGCAAACCAAGAAAGAATTTACATGGGATAAAGTTACAGTCAAGTTCTTGAATAGGTGGTGTTTTTCTCTGACAAAGAGAGTGGAGAATCAGCAAACAGCCGAAAAATACTCTCCTCGAGGGTAAGAACCAAGTTGTGTCCCTCTTTGTGTACTCTGGTGTCTGGCACACAGTAAGTTCTAAAAAATACTCTGGCTTCCTCTCTGTATAAACTTGAAGTACACCTTTCTTTACTTCCGTATTAAGAATCTGGTAAATGTTTTGGTTTTAAAAGATTTCTTGTTTGATTATGTCTAAATGATACATGCTAGAGAAAGTGAAATGTTATCAAAAAAGTAAATCTCTCATTCGATTTAATTAAGTCAATAGGAAGTCGAAAGTCCTATTTGCTCAGATCCTTTTTTTCGATAATTGAGAATTGACTTTCTTGGGCTGTTGGAGGTGACTACTTCAAATGACTACATTTGGCACTAAGTAGGGAGCCCTACTATTAATTTTCAATTAACTACGTTGTTGATTATCTTGCGCAGTAACAATACTTCAGTTGTTTGCACTGCCTATCTCAGTTGAGTAGAGCACGGAATCAGCAATAACCTGATTATGGATTCTATTCTTGTATGGGCTGGTTAGACTTGCAAAGGGAAAAATCCTTGAATAAACATAGTGCTCTAAATGTTGGTTAACTGTTGAATGAATGAATGTTATTATTACAAAGAGGACTTGGCTAAAGAAGGTAGGTCATCACATCTCATTACCATTCTTAGGTAAACAACCAACTAGTGACAGTAATTTCATAACATTGTGTGTGTGTGTGTGTGTGTGTGTGTGTGTGTGTGTGTGTGTGAACTATATTTCTCTCTGATACTATTCACCACTTTAATGGAAATAGGAAACCTACAATGTTCATTGTTGGCTTAAACATTTTTCAGAGTAAAATACTGCCCTAATACTAGTTCATAAATACTTGAATTTGTATGTGAATTTTAAAACCCTATAAACTCAAGCAGAAAAAAATTATCCAAAAGAAAAACAAAAAAGTGAGTAAAGTGTCCATGTTGAATAATACTAATTACATTAAAATGAAATAGATAGCACTTACTCAAAACATGAGAATTTTTTTTTAAAAGATATATCACTTCTAAAATATGTGTGAATGTAGGGGCGCCTGGGTGGCTCAGTCAGTTGAGCAACCGACTTCGGCTCAGGTCATGATCTCAGGGTTTGTGAGTTCGAGCCCCGCGTTGGGCTCTGTGCTGACAGCTCAGAGCCTGGAGCCTGCTTCTGATTCTGTGTCTCCCTCTCTCTCTCCTCCCCCACTCATGCTCTGTCTCTCTCTGTCTCAGAAATAAACAAACATTAAAAAATTTTAAAAAGATATGTGTGAATGTTGCTTTGAATAGATTAGTGTAGATTACATTTTATACGGTAGCAAAACAGATAAATTTGCTGTTTAGATATGGCGTCTGAACTGAGAAAACATATCACATCAGCTGCATGTGTGTTGAAGGGTTTAGATACAGAATCACCCAACAAGTCTTAGCATTGAAAGCTGACCTATGGTTTCTTGAAAGATGTTTTTACTTAATTGCCAAGATAGCTCAGATGTTGTTTACTGTGTTGTCAGTTGCTCTGTAGTATTCAGATAATTGAGAGTATTGGTCAGTAACCTTTTTGTGCCTGTGTTTTTAAGCTGTTGTTTGTTTCTTCTAATAAAGCATATTAAATATCTTTAATATGCTTGTCTATTTTATTGAAGTATTCATGCTATTGAGAAAAACAAAACATCTGTATAGTTATAGGGGAGAATATTTGCAATGGAGATGACAGAGATCAAGGGAATGTCAAAATTACCAGAGTGAAGAAAACAGAGAATTGAAGATGAGACCAAAAACAGAGAGAGAGAAAAGCCCTCTGGCAAAACATAGCTCTAGAGGAAAGTATGTAAGAAGGTAGAACTTCATAGAGAAATGTATTTTATGGGGGAAAAATATACTAAAAGTCACATGACTTGCTATTTATTGAAAGAAAAATTCAGATTTTATGCAAGAAATAACTGAAAGGAGTTATTAATGAAGGAATTACTGAAATTACTGCTGTTTTATAAATACAGATAATCATTGAATTATTACAAAGAAAAGAACTAATAAACTGATAAATTTTCAAGTAAAATGTTAGTTTATTATTTCTAATCCTGGAAGTCTTTATTATAAAAATGGCTAAAAAACTAATTGTGGTAGTTTGTGTCTTTTTAATTAGTGATGATTTCCTAAGAAGAGTTAAACAGGTAGGAAGTATATGTTTACAGATTTTTTTTAAGCTGGTTATTTTTGTTATCAAATGTTTAATTATAAAGGAAAGAAAACTTGGACATGTCCACCTTCAACTTTTAAAAAGTTTAGAGATCATAAAATTAGCAAAGTAGAGGATCTTTGGCCACTGTGCTTAGGAATACAAGTATGATCATATCGTGAATGATCTTCATTTGATTTGCCCAGTTTTATGATGTTTGATAGCTTGGTTTAAGAATTAGTAAATTTTGTTCTTTTTAGAAAATCATTTGGCATTATTTGGCAATTTTCGTATCTCTAAATTAGTCTTAGATATAAATTCTTGATGCTAGTCAAATATTAAACACACTTTTTTGTTTGGTAACACAGGATAGTTTCAACCACTAAAATAAGATGGTAAGGATTGCTCAACGTAAAAGAAGTTACAGGTCTATCTAGTATGGGATAGTTTCTAAGATTTCTAAGGCACCTCCCTGATTTATAAAGAATTCCTTGGATTCAGAACAAGCTAGGTATCTGCAACATTAGACATAATATTTCATGGGTATAAGTGAAACATGCCAGTGCACACATTTCATGTTGACATGTTTACAGAAAAAGTCACTGAATTATAATTATTAGGTGTAAGATTTGCATGGGCTTGTGTATTAGCCAGTTGCAGGATGACACAGCTGTGTACATTTTGCTCAAGACTTAGCTCAGATGTTTCTTCTGTAAGAGTTCTCTCAACACCTTGTCCACCTGGTCTGTGTTTCTTGCTCATAGAGCTTTCTGTGTATCCCTCTATTCCTGTTCCTACTACACTGTGTTATAATTGCTTTCTTAGTTAAACTTACCCCACTTACCCCTTGATTTGTGGCCATGTCTCATTCATGTTGATGTCTCCGCCACACAATACAGTGTCTAGTATATGTCTATCAGGTGCTGAGTAGGTGCTCAAGTGTATATATATTGAATGAATGGAAGGATGAAAGAACTAGGAAAAAAATACTACGTGATGGCAATATCACCTTATATTTGTAGAGCATTTTTCATTATTTTTCACCGCCACTTAAACAAGTCGGCATGGGGCCATGCTGTTTAATTTATAGATGAAGAAAAGGCAGATGATTTGACCAGACCCAACAGGTAGTGTCACACCCAGTCCCCAACTACCTACTTTGGGTTGATTGTTCATTCTGTGTTGCTGATTCTTTATCAAAATAACACAGTTAATGTAATGAGGCTGATTGAGGCCAGGTTTAAAGCTGAGAGTTTACCACTAGAGCAAAACAGTAGTATATTCAGCCAAAGAAACAACCAGCTTCCTCTTACTTGCCCCCCTATTTTTCTAAATGCTGTTACTACCCCTGCTATTATTTTTCTGTCATTTTTGTGAATCTCATTGATGTGAGCACTTAGATACCATGCCCAACACCAGACCAGACTGGGATAAGGCAATTTCCAGAAATGTTTCCCAAATAGAATTTCTGAATGTGCTGTTGTTTACTACAAAGTCCAGGTCTCTGTGGTGCCCCGAATCAGTCCCAGGCTAAAGGGAAGAGGCCCTAGGCAGAAACTTGGTGTCACTGCCTGACTCAAGATCACCATTTAATGTAGTTAGAGTGGGATGTTATTAGACACCAAAGTTTTGGCCCTGTGAAGTTATGGTTAACAGAGCTGGTAAGAATTGTGGGCATTCTGGCAAAAGGCAGCCAGTGGAGTAGAAATAGTATGCTAATGTGCAACAATACCAGCAAGTAGCAGGCAAGGACTGGCATGGGACGGTAGGCATCCTTGGGGCCGTGGAGGTATAGGAGCTCGGTGACATGGAGCACTGCCTGTTGAATCCAGTGTTTGAAATGAAATGAGCACTGCCTTCATAAGTCTAGAGTTGGTCCTTTTCTTGTTATGGTATTTCCCTTTTCATCGAGAAACCAGGATGAAGGCCTTATCAGAGAAGTGGGATAGAGGGAATTGAGGACTTTTAGAGGGTTCAGTTTGTATGGCAGATCTCTAATAAGAATGGCTACCTACTTCAGTTAGATCTTTCCTTGCATGGGGATTACCTCCTCCCTTGTTTTGGACCATACACTTAATATTGCAGAACTTTATAACTAGTCTCTAGACAAGTTCCTATATGTTTAATAGTACATTTACTCAAACAGGAAATTGCTTATTAAGGCAAAGGTTTTTGGAAAATCTGCTTTCATGAGTCCCCTTTCATATTTCTTCTCACTAAGTAAGTAATATTCACACCTCACACTTTAATTTAAAATTTTATTCAGTGTATTAGATATCCCAGCAGGGATTTGCGATTTTTTTGTGTGATTTTTTTTTTTTTGCCCCTGTATGATATGTGATTTTTTTCCCTGTATGATGTCAGAGTAGAGAGGTAGAACCTGAGTGTAGTTACAGAAAGACACAGTTTTAGAGCAAATGTTCTAAGAACTTGAATAAAAATATCAGGATTATCTGATATCAGATATCGTCTGGTTCAGCCCCTTCTTGTTATAGTGTGGTTCAGAGTCACATAGCTAGAGTAAATAACCCATTTGGTAAATGAGACTGAACCTGTGTATATGTTCATTCAAAATATAGTGGGTTGCCTGCAAATCACTGGAATTGTCAGGGTGGTGGTGGTGGTGGAAGTTATTAAGATGTTGTCAGTGGAATCACCACATTTTAGAATGAAACCACTTAAATGATGAGACAGGATGTAACCAGAATAGTCTATGACCTCCTTGAGGACAGACTGGAAGATTTCCCCTTTATATCCTTCCTGTTTAGGGTACTGACTGGGAGTAATAAAGACTTACAAGTATTTTTTAAATGATTGAATAAAAACCATTGATTCTGTAGCCTTATTTAAGAATGGTATTTCTAGAGGAGAAGCTAGTGGAAAGTTCCCCGTATTTTGCCATCAAATGTTCATTGCTTTTTCTGTTTTAAAGTTGGTTAATTTTCATTTCTTGTGGTGCGTTAACATCTGGCCAGTTTTCTCTGGCTGTTCTCCATTGTGATCAGTGTTTCTCATCTAGCATTTAAAGAAAATATTGGAGATGTGGTCTGATTAGTGAGTAACAGACTGGGATTTTGTCCTGTTCTATGCTTTGTAGGTTTGTTGTGTTTACTTTTTTGAGCCATATGTTCTAAAATGTTTTAAATATGTAGCATTGTAACAGCTACTGTTTAGAGGACCAGAATATCTATTTCGAGTACACAAAATAAACTCCTGAACTAATATGTCACTGTTTCCCCCTCTCCCCCAAAGGAGAAATGTTAGGAGTTTAATGGGTTGAATAGAAATTTCCTTTTGAATGGTTAACTAAATTGCTATCACCTTGTAAGCCCCTAAATCCCAATCTGTTTTTCTAAGGAAACATATTTGCAGCTGTTTCAAATAACTGGTGGTTTGAAGATGATTGTTAGTGTGGTTTTCTACACACCCAGAACTTAGGCCCAGCTCTGTTCCTTGTCTTTGAAGCTAAGGAGTTGAGTTAAATAAATTCAGATTAGTTTTATTCATTAAATATTTTGTTTTTTTTTTAAATCCTCTATTAATATTTAATTCTGTAGTAGTCATTTACAAGATAATTTTTATTCTTTTGTGAATTTATATAGACATGTGAAACATTTTGAGAAGTTAATTTTATTAATTTTTTTTTTAATTCAGGGATTTCCGTTACAACCAATCACTTATATATATCTAGTCTTTAAAGATAAGTAAGAAAATCAGGTGAGTAGAAGTTTACAGCTGCCTTAGTAGGAGTCTCCAAGGCAGTAGTTCTGTATGACAGTTGTGACTTAGGGATGTCCTGGGTGGGGAGGAAATGATCACATTGAACTGTTAATGGCTTCTGAAATGATGAGGCACAGGGCTCTAGAGTCTTCTATAATGTGGACCCACACTTGATTTTCACCTCTGGGGAGCTAACATAGAGCTATATAATTTACTAATCACTTTCCCATGCACTACTGAAGTTGGTCTCCAAATAAACTATTTGAGATTTAGGCAGAGTAGGTGGTACCCACTGTTTTATAAATGAGGAAACTAGTTTAGAGAGGTTATGTGGTTTACCCAAGTAAGCTCACAAAGCTAGCAAGGACTAACTTTAGTAGGACTAAAACCCAGGGTTTTTCAGTTTAACATTGAGCATATTGTCCATTCCCTCATGCTCCTGTGACACAGGACTCATCATCTTTTTCCTTCTCTCTAGGAATGGAAAAGGGAAGTCCTAGGTTGTAATCTCAGTTTTAGCATGTGGCCCTGGGAAGATTACTTGTTTTAAGCCTCAGTTTATCTTTAAAGTGGGATCTATGGTATTTGCATTTATTGTATTCAGGATTAAATGAAATCATGTATCACTTTGGCACCTCCTGTGGGCACTCAGGTTTTTTTTTTAACTTTTTTTCTCTCCACCTTCCCTTTTTTCTTTTTTTTTTTGTCCAAAGAAAACTGGCTTTATTTGTGTGGGCAGATTACAGCCTATTTTAATGGGTACCTTAAGCAGCTCTTGTTTTGCTAAGTTGTGGGAAGTGTGCACATAAACAACAAACTAATACAAAGTACTGTGTAGTACAGTCTTCCTATGTATTAAGAATCAGGAGGAGTACAGAAAAGGAAATAATAATGTCTTCCTCTGGAATAAGGTTAGAAAAGGAGGTGCTATTTTGAGCTGGTCCTTGATGGTTTTAGAAGCTGTGGAGTTTCCAGAAGGTGAAAGGCATCAAAGGCATGGGTAACATTATGAGCAGACTGCTAAGTATATACTATTTTTGGGGAACAGCTAAGCAAGGGGTCCCAGATGTGGGTGAAACTTCCTGGGAGAAAAGATGACAACAGATTTATAAAGTGATCTACAGGGGATAATTTGGCTGTATTCATTTAACATATTGAGCATATAATTCTGTTTAAGACACTGATTTGGTTGTTGATTATACTGTGGTGAATGTGACAAAGTCCTTTCCTCCTAGAGATTATATTTCAGTGGAGAAGACAACTAATACTAATAAGCAGAATAGATACGGTGTATGTTAAGGGCTATGAAGAAAAACAGAGCAAGGGGATGAGGAGTTATGGTAGGGAGGGTCCTACTATTTTAAGGACCTGCCATGGAGTGACCAGTAAAGGCAGCTTTGAAGAGATGACATTTTTGCAGAGGCCTGAGTAAAATTAGAGAGTGAGTCCTGCACAGATCTAGAGGAAGAACATTTTAACAGAGGGAAAGAAGTCATAAGGCCCTGATGTAAGAACAAACTTGGTGATCTTGAAAAGCTATGCCATTGTCAGTAAAATTCATCTTAAAGGATCCTGAATATTCAGAAGACCATGATGAAAAGGATAGCCTTTCTACATGGAAGCACAATGGCATCTGACTGTAATACTGCCCAGGGCCCTCTGCATTATGTGTGTGTATGCAGATGCATGCTTACCTGTGTCCCCTTTTCTATCTATCTGCCAGTTACCCATCTACCCGTCCAGTTACCCATTCATGTATCCATTCACCCAGTATTTGCTGAGTACCTTCTATGATGCAGGCACCATTCTAGGCCCTGGCTCTCAACAGAACCCATGCTTAAGTTTAATCACATTCCAAAAGGCAGACCATTGTAGAAAAACTTATGTGTTGGCCATACCTATTTTTCTGAACCTAGTTGATAATTTTAAGATAATGTAAACTGTCATCTTATCTTCTGCCATGTCAGTGAGTCATATGTATTTCTGCTGTTGGTAACATCCTACAAGGGTGTAAAGAGTTGAAAAAAGGGGCAAAAAAAGAGTACTCACCACATGTGGGTAAAGAAAACACTGGTACTGGATATTTGATAGTTGGATTGTCGGTTCTGGCCTACTTAGTGAATCATCTGTGTGGCAAAATGCAGCCTTTCCCTAAGAGACAGACCAAGTTGTTTATTGATGCTGGGGAGGAAAAGGGTTGGGCACATACTTGCAAGACCTATGATCTTTCCCAGAATTTGGAAGGATAAGGGAATTGCTAAGAATTTGACATTGGAACTGTTCCCTCTAATTGTGGCTTTGGCCATTTGAAGGAAAAAAAAGGTTAAGGAATCCAGAAGGTGATATGCAGAACAATATGAAAGCTATTCACGGTAAAAACAAGCATTTAGCCAAGCATTTGGCTACATTAATGTGTGTTTTAGTTTGAGGCAGTGTAAACTGAGGTGGCCTTGTTTCACAGTGGCATTTAGGAAAATTAACTAACATGTATCAGCTACTCAAAAGTTTTGTTTTCTTTCCTCTTTTTTATTCTCCCTACCACCCTTTTATACTAGTTTGTTTTTCTTTTCATGCTTTGAAATTATTGCAAAAAGAATGGCACTCAAAGTTTTTGTTAATTATAGATAGACAGTTTAACAGTGCACATTTCCTTCCACTCATTTGGTAGATACTTCTAAATTGGAGAATTTCTAATTTGCCAGACGGTTGGCATTTTAATACAGAGATGCTCACCTTCCTCTCAAATTAGTGCCTCCTTTCACCTGGGGGTGATTTGGATGCCATGCCTCTCTTGTCCCAGAGATCATGGTCTATTATAATTATTTTTTAATGTTGAATTATTTTTGAGAGAGAGACAGACAGAGCGCAAGTAGGGGAGGGGCATAGAGAGAGGGAGACACAGACTCTGAACAGTCTCTGGGCTCTCAGCTGTCGGCATAGAGCCCGACATGGGGCTCTAACTCTTGAACCATGAGATCATGGGCTGAGCTGAAGTTGGATGCTCAACTGACTGAGCCACCCAGGTGTTCCAGATGGTCTATTATTGAGACTCTATTTTTCCTATGTATTGAGTTAATTTTAATTCTTTTTAAAATAAATTTTCATGTGTATCAAGCATGTTAATTTTAGAGACTAAGAGATGAGAAGAAGCAAAACCATGATCATCTATAACCCCAGCCACCCTAAGATAAACATACCCACATATCCAGTGTAGCACTTCAAATGAAGCTTTTGGTGATTATGTTTACAGTATGACATATAATGAATACATTGATCTATGTTTATGTATTTCTATGTATATAATATCATGAACATCCTTCTATCATCATTAGGGACTGTACGTTATTCCATCATGTAGATTAAATGATTCTCCTTTAGCTTATTTCCAGTTCTTTCCTATTACCTATATAAGAGCAGCCTCTTTGTGGTGCAGGCTCATTCCCATCAGACTATAGATAGCCAGGTCACACCTCTTTTCCTATCTGGCAGGCTGTTTTCTGACCTTCCATTCAGAACTCAGCGTGTTTCCTATCTTCGTCTCCTACAGCCTAGCTTCTTACCCACAACAGCAGCTCTGGACTTGACCTTTCATCCCATACCCCTTGTAGGAGCTTTTTGTTGTTTTTTATTTCATTGTGGTATTTGCTTCTTACCACTTTTGCTCTTCCTTGAAGTCTTTTGGGTTTTCTGGCTCTCCATTCTTACAGTTCTGTCCTTACTTTTCTAATTCCTTGTTTTCTAGTTCATCGTTTTGTGTTCTTTTAAATACAATTTTTTTCCTGGTTTTCTTCTACACACTTTAGGCAGTGGCCCTCATTCCCTTTTTATATTTTTACTGACCTGCTGATAACTACCCAACTCTTTCTTCATCCCAGACTTCTCTGTAGGGCTCCATGTTTGTAACTTCAGCTACTGTGGATGCTCTGCTCAGCCAGTCAGAGCCTAAATTTTTCAGGATCTCTTCAGCCAGACTCTGCTGTAGGTTAAATGGCATCACCACCTGTCTAAATCCTACCCTTGTGGGAAATGGGAAAGTCCTCCTAGACTCTTCCCTTTCCCTAGTTCCCTCCCCAAATCCAAAAGGCAACTAACTCTACTGTTTACCTCCTCCTTTCTCTGCAGTCCCAGTGCCTCTGATCTTATAAAGACACACATTATTTCTTCATTTCCATCTTAATGTTTAAATTTCTCTGGGCTGTCCCTCCTGCTGTGACTAGAGTATTCTAACTTGCACATCTGACCCTGTTGCTTCCCCCGCTTCCCCAGTCCCAAATCCTGTCCTTCCCTCTATTCACCTGTCTGCTATTGTTAGGGATGAGTTGAGTTCTCCATTCCTCCACTGTGTTCTTTGTTCTTCAGGTAGTTAGGTACTGTCTTCGTCTGTGCTCCCTGAACACCCCACACCAGGATTTCTCAACCTTGGATCTGTTGACATTTCTGTTTGACTGATTATTTGCTATGGGGTGCCATGTTGTGCATTGTACAATATTTAGCAGCATCTTTGACCTCTACCCATTAGATAATACATTCTCCTCTGTCCCCAACCCCAGTGATATAACCCAAAATGTCTGTAGACATTGCCAAGTGTTTCCTGAGCAGCAAAACCTCCCTTGGTTAAGAACACTACCCTTTTATGTATGTTTTCTGAAGCACTTACAATAACGTTTTGTGTTTATGTCCTTACATGTTTATCTTCTGTCCTGTTAGAGGTCAGAACCAGTGCACCTCTGCATCATGAGCAGTGTTAAGACCGAGTGGCCCTTAGTCAGCATTTTCTGTGTGAGTATATGCCAGGATGGACCCCTCATTACTGTTCTCAGAAAAATGAGAAAGGACAGTCAGCAATGTTGAGAATTTTGCCATTCTGCGAGGGATATATATAGATAGTTTAATTTGATAATTTATGGTGTTTTGCTTTGTGATGAATGGATTCTAGGTATTATTCTATGGGTACATGAAGAAGTTGTACAATATCTTTTGCCAGAGTTCTTTTTAAAAGAGACCAGTTTTTTTTAAAGGCTGATTCATTCATTTCATTAATTTGTCAATCATGTCAATCACCTGTTTTATGCCAGGGAATATGTTTATTCCTGGATGAAACAGTTCTAGGATTCTTGAAGCTTTCCAGATAGATACTCAAGGAACAATTTTAATATAGTGAGATAAGAACAAGTCACGACATCAAGGATTTCCAAGATAGTGAGGTGAGAATGACCCTCCAGGCAGAGGGGCCGTGTGGATGTGTGGTGGGTAAAGGGGACATTTATGTGATATTCCAAGGAATCTTAATAATGTTGATGCTTTGTAGAATTTACAATAAGCAATCCTTCTCCTGCCTTTTTTTTTTGCTTTTATTGGCCCTGTGATAAACATTTTATATTTCCTTTATGCTCTGTTTTAATGATTTTCCCTCCCCCATTCTTCCCTTCTTTACCTGAATTTCTGTAGTATGAAGCATAATGTGGCAAGTATTCTGATCTCATGGCCTACTCTGTCTGCAGAGGTGTGTGTGAGTGAGACCCCTTTTAATCATTCGTATAATGATTGGTGGCTCCCTGTTGTTAAACCACAGTTATTGATCCATCATCGCTGAAGTACATGGCTGAAGGAACTGGTGCTGTCAGGCATTGATTGACTAGGAAGGAAGTGTAGAGCTATTCTAACTCACTTTTATTTTCATCAGCAACAGTTACAGTAGAAGCTTGTGCAAGACCTCCATGATGGAACATCACTTTTCCTGCATTAAGAGGTGTCTGATGTGACTTAAATTGCCAGGATAACTCACATGGCTGCATTTAAAATACTTAGAACAGAAGAAACTGTCCAAAACCTTCTGATCTGACTTGGCTAATGGTTCAGACTCTGGAAAATAAATTTGGGAGGTGGGGTATGCGTGAGAAAGAACAGAAGTAGTATAAAATTATTCCTAAGCAAATTGAAGAATGTATAATACATTTGAACATTTTATTGAAGAGTTATTTCTACACAAACTGCAGTCAGACAAAACAAGCATCTTTTTGTATAAGTGAAATTGTTTAATGGCTCTTCAAATAATCAACTTCAATCCATAATTAATAGCTGTCTCTTGGTACAGTTTTTATATTTTGGGCAGTTTCAGGAGGATTTGGGGCCTCTGCACAAATATTTTAGACAAGGATATGATTGGAATATACTGTACGTATTGAAGGTGCCTCTCGCATTTAGTTCAACTTAACATATATTTTAAAATCTGAGATGACAATGATTTATTTTAATGATGCTTTAGTAATGTTCCTGTTATGCCTCTAATTCTGATTAGAGCAAGGAACAAGAAAAACAAAATAAATGATGGGTTTGGGGTGGGAGAGGAAGGAGTAGAGGGATATGTTAAAAGAGTGAAACCAAAAAAGAGAGGACAAAAGCTACCATTTCTAGTGACATGTTATCCCTGCCTCAGAGCCTGTGCGTTTGTCCCTCTCTCTGAATATTTTAGTTTTGTTATAATTACAGTATCTTGCCTGCACTTTGTCCCTCTGATCCTTTGTTAAAGCCCAGATCACTCTGTGCAGACTGCGCTTGTAGGTGTGATTTATTGAGTGACAAGTAGCTGTAGGGTAGAACCCCCGCCTCTGTACCTGACTAAAGTATTAGACATCACAGAGCTGGGGCATGCAGGAGGGGGCCTGGGAAGGGGGTGGGGGAGGCGAAAAGCAAAGAGCTGCAGTAACACAGCAGCTCCTGGATACAGATCAGACAAGAGGTTCTGCCACAAATCACCTAGAAACATGTCAGACGCTGCATGTTTGTTGTTTTACACTGAGGGCACAGCCGTAGTCCAAAAGTATTGATTCTTTTCTTTGTACAGAGACAGAGACTGTCAGCCCTAGCTGGCTGACCTTGGTATGGCTCAGACAACTATTCCCCACCCTGCCGACCAGATGAACCCCACAGGAAAAGCCTAGGCTAGATATGCCAATGTCCACTTCACAGGCACAGAGAGAAACCCATGCCTGCTGAAACAGCTCCTTCTGTTTCCCAAACAGCTCCCCTCCCCTCCCGCCTGGGCCCCCCAGAGTGCTCCTTGTGACAGAAAAATTGGAGGCAGGATTCTTGGAGTGTGCGAGTGTGTGTGTGTGTATGTGTGTGTGTGTGTGTGTGTGTGTGTGTGTGTGTGTGTGGTGTATTTGTGTCAAAATGCTCAAAAGAACCCCATTTTATTTAACTGTGAAATAACCTGAAGGATGTCTGGCCGGCGATATGTATGTGTGTGCGTTTTGTGTTTGAGGACACAAGAGGAGATAGTTTATTTTCTGTTTGTACATATCAAAGGAGAAATCTCTGTGTGTGGGCACTTAAATATGTTTTGAGTTTTGGGGGGGTTGGGGTGAGTTTTCTGCTCTTTCTCTGTTCTAAAATCTTTGGAGACAGGTGAGATATGAGAAAAAGAAATCACCTCTCACTCTTAATTGACCTGTGATTATTTTCAAAGTTGTTTAATAGTAAAACTACGTAGATCCAATTACTGTATGAACCCACAATTTTCTTTCTAGGCTTAAGCTTTGTAGTTGTCCTTAATTTTGTAGCATTTAAAACATTTGATTTATTTTGAAAATCACGTAACTTTTAGCTGCAAAAACTTGTTTGTAATTTAGAGTTCATATTTGTTTTAGCTGAATATAAACACAGATGTATAGCCATCAACATTTGAAATAAAGAGTTTAAAACTTGAACCTGTGAACCCTTAAGAAGAAGGGATCACAGAGGCCCTTTCAGCAACCACAGCTGATCGTTTGCTGGGCTGGGCCAGTAACTCCAGTGCTCCAAGAAGGCTTGCCTCCAGTGACATGGAAGGTGTTTCCAGTGACTCCTTCCCAAAGCTGAGTGTTTTATTTTGACTAACAGTAACGGGGAGGATGCCTTTCACTTCTAGGAATGTTGTTGCATGCACGATCCCTGTCCATAAGATTGAGCATCTCACAAGGAAAATTCAAGTAGCTTTCCAGTTTTGCCAAACAAGAATATGAGGCACACTGATGGAAAAGAAAAGTGGTGATGTCATGTGCACTTCGGGATATTTAAAAAAAAAAAATCTCTCTTTTAAAAATAAGGTTTCTCTTTTCCAGATAAAGTAATGCAAACAGGTTCAGTGTGTGTGATAAGATACAAAATCTGTATAACTCACCTTAAATTTTATTAAAATGAGTTTTTTTAAAGTTGACCATTGAAGATAAAAATAGCAAGTATGTGTAAGGCATCTTAAACTCATTACTTACTTGTATTAGAAACCCTTTTATTTTCTATGTCATACTATTGATATTCATACTATTTGTTTAAATGACTATTTGGCAGCTTAAAAGAACACTCAGTGATTTAAAAAAAATTATTTGTTTTATAGTGAATTTATTTCTTGATCTTAAAGTGAGATCTTTTTTGAGGCATTGGGATCTCCGGACTCCTAACTCCAGACTCCAGGGAAAAATTTTCTAATATGCCTTTCTCTGAAAACAGTATGAGACCTAACTAAATATTTTAATATCTCATGTTGATTCTAAATAGTTCTCCATTCTTTTTGCTGGGTCTTTCTCATCCAAAACAGCCTTACATTTTAAGGTTAAGAATAACTGAGCAACTCTGCTTTTGGGTACTGAAATACAACAGCAAATTATTTAGGATATATCAGTGTCTTGACAAATGAGTAGTCTAGTCATAAAATGGAAGATGACGAGTGACTAAGCTATCTAAGAAATACCATGTAAGAAAAATAATGCAGAGAACATACGAAGAATTGTTTAAGATCTGAACACTATTTTTTTTAACATTCTGCTTTTCTTTTAATATATACATGCTAATCATCTTTCTCTTTTCCCTGTATATGTTATATCCACTTGATTTACTACTGAAATTATATTGCTTTTGAAAGTGTCAGTTGAGTTATCCCTTGCCTTGTTAGTATCATGTTTGATTTCTTGGACAGAGACATAAATCACTATCTAATATGCAGGTCTTTTGAAGACGCACCCAAGGTTTATTGCCAGTAACAGACTAGTGGCCTTATGTGGACTTTCCATGAATAAAACAGATTGATGAGCCATTTTATAGCATCGCAAGCTGTATTATAAATACATCACCCTTTTCAGTAATTTAACGTGAGGAACAGCCTAATGAGCTCCCAGCCATGATCAGCCAGAGAGCTGGGAGTTCTGTTTAGCTTCTGGGACAAGTGACTGGTGGAGGATAAGAAACCCAAACCCTGTAATGTTTTCCTCAGTTCAGTGACAAAACCTTTGCAATATGAATCATTTGAAACAACAGTAAAGTCAAGTTGCATTTAGAATTGGTCAGAGTAATAAAAAGTGAAATGTATGTGCATCTGATTTTGCTTATAACTGGAAATGTAAGACAATTGGCTTTTTGGGTTATTTGTTTTTCTTCTTTCACTGATTGAAGTCGTAAGCAAAATTGGATCAGCAAATTATCATTTTGGAAACATGATCTAACATCTACCTAACAACTTGGAAGAGAAACAGATAGACGTGGTTACAATGTCATGAAGTTCTCTTTTGAAAGTATAGCTTAAGATGACTATTGATTCTGTGATTCTGTATTCCAGCCGTGTCTTTCACACAGCCTACAACACTTTGACTTTCATATCTAAATAACCTTTATAATACCCCTGTAGAGTAGGATGAGTGGGTGGTATCTGAGGGTAAACAGTTATTATTTTCCTCTTTCTGGTGAAGAAACAGAGGCATAGAAAGATGGGTATTTCCAAAGAGTTATCTGAATAGAAAGGAAAACAAATGAATTATTAAAGTAAATGAATTATTAAAAACAGAAAATAAATGAATTATTAGGGGTGTCTGGGTGGCTCAGTCGATTAAGCATCCGACTTCAGCTCAGGTCATGATCTCAGTTTGTGGGTTCCAGTCCTGCATCGGGCTCTGTGCTGACAGCTCAGAGCCTGGAGCCTGCTTAAGATTATGTGTCTCCCTCTGTCTCTCTGCCCTGCGCATTCACACTCTATGTCTCTCTCTCTCTCTCAAAAATAAACAAACATTAACAATTTTTTTAAAGTATATTGTTTTTAAATACAATGGATGCCAACATTTAGAGGACTTACACAAATACCACTTTATGGACTTCAAATTTTCTTAACAGCCTAGAAGAGAGACCATACCCAGTACTGCTAAAGGCACAGTTTTGTGAATGAATTTTTGCTACCTGGAGGCTGCAGTGTATTTTGAACTGGAAGGTTCTAGAGGATAGTTCACTTTTCTGAATGTAGTTGATTATATTGTGCTACATAATCCTACCCTTACCAAATACCCAGTTGAAACTGTAGTTTACATTTTTAGAAGTCAGGCTTTGGTCTGAGATGTCATTACTTATAAAAGGTGAGTAATTAGCCTATTGTAAAAAAAATTAAAAAAATTTTTTTCAAATATAATTTTCACTATGAAAACAGCTAGGCAGTTTGGCAGACTCCATTATTTATACTGCAGACGTAAAGTACCTTGAGTGTACAAGGGAAGAATGAAGAACTGAAAAGACTTTAATTAGTCTTTACAGAATAGGCAAAACCAGAATATTTTACCACTGAGACATAAACACATCAGTGATGGCGTAACTCCTCTGGCTCCATCATGCCTATACTCAGACACCATGCATCTCCAATTTTAAAAAATAATTTAAATGGAATGGGCCCATTTATGCCCTCAGTTCCTTATTAAAAATTGTTGACAAGTAAAATTCCATTTTAGAATATATCTGTGGACAGTCAATATTGTTTTGAATTTTAAAGAGTTCCTGTGTCTTATGAATGGCAATATGCATTTAATATTCTGTATTCAGGGCAAGGTTCTTTTGAAACCAGCTTTGCATTCATCTCCACTTTTGCTTTCACCTCTGCTCTTTACCTTCCTCCCCTATACATCTGGGGTTGTGTGTGGACTGCAGGTCTAAACTAATCAGATTGAATGAACTACTTCAGTCCTCAGTTTCTCTATTTCGAAAACTGTGGGCTGGAATTTAATGTTTCTTGAGGGAGTATTTGGATGAATATTGCAGAATGAATTTATAAGGTCTTTGTGTCTGCATAGAAGTCAATATTGACATTCAGTTCTATTCTTTGGGGAATCCTAGAAGTATACAGCTGGGTGCATGGTCTTGGCATTTTAGGTTAGTCTGAACCAAGGCTTGTGGGCATATCACCTATGATTCTGTGTCATTGGCCTCTCAAATAACTGAAGTTTATGGAAGTGCATTATCTGAAAAGAAAATTTTGGCTAATTTATCATTTAAACATTAGAAATATCTTTCTCTTACAGATTTTGCCACCTGAACATAAAATCATAAAGATATTTAAGCTTAAAAGTAAGAAATAGAGGCATACAGAAGTAGCTTTTCAAACATGCCGCCATTGATTTCCTACTGAAAATCCTAAAGGAGAAGAAATCCTAGGGGCAGGCAGATTGTGTTCCTTCCTTCCTCTCTTTCTCTGTCTTTCTCTAATTTGTGCCAGTGCTCCTAGTTTTCTTCTTGAGTCGGTGATACTTTTCATAAGAAAATCATTAGGCTTATGGGCGGAAAAAAAAGAGTCACCAATGGACTCAGTTCTCTCATGTGATTTATGAGAGTTTGAGAAAGAACTCTTTCAGGCCTCTCTTCTTCCCAGGGACTCTAGAAAAGTCTTGTTCGAAACTAATGGTTCCTGAAGAATTTTCAGCTGCAGGCCACTAGCCTCTCAAAACACTGGCTGGTTCAGGGGCATAGCACATGCTGCTTTTTAGGTCTAAGACTTGATGGCTGTGTGCAGAGGACCATGAGCTCATTTAATGCTGTCAGTATTAAAACATTTTGGAAGTTGTCTGTTAGGCTCATTCTCTCTTTCACTGGAAGTGCAAACAGACTGTTATTTGTGGAGCTCATCCTTTAACATTCCAGTAGTGTGCAAAGCGTGGGGTGAATTTATATGTATATACATGCACTTATATGAAAGGTATGCCTTTGAATTTTTTGTCACAGAGTCTAAGGGAACTAAGTAGCCATATCTTTTCAGTATAAAGACATCAATGGTTTTAACCCAAAGCGATTGACTTAAACTACATTTTAACGTAGGCTGAGTACCTCATGTGCGTTAACTGCCCTCTTGTACTTGGTCACCTTTAGAGGGCATAATTCTGTTGGAAAACTATTCCTAATGAATTGCAATAGAGATCAGTTACGTAAGTTGTGTTAGTTATGTCATTTGTGAGATTGCCTGATGTGGAATTGGTCAAGAGACTAGAAGCTGCTTGTCAAATGTTTCCCTTAACTAGTGTAATATTTTGTGGTTTGCAGATGACACAATTCACATAACTTACTTGATGGAACCTCATTAGCCACCCCTTAGTCCACCTTAGCAAAATTATATTATTAAACTTGTGGCCATGATAGGTTCTGTCCTTATTACTTTGCATTCAGCCCAGGGAATAGTATTTGCTTTGTGACACCTATCTTCTGTTTTTAGTCTTTGAGGAAGCCAAGGAAATCCCATATTCAGAATCATGTTTCTAATGTGCTTTCCAACATTGCACACAATGAATCTGGTCCTGGCTAATAGAACAGGTTCTATTCCCATCCAGGGATGGGTAGTCATCACTGCTATCATGTGAAGCACCTTTCACCTTGCAGTCCTTATTTAGTGCTCTTTTGGCTGTTCCTGTCATCTTCTCCCTCAGAGTTTGAGGTCCTGATGTTCTAATGTCTTAAAAGGAAGACCCAAAAATCTCTGTATCAGCTAAAAAAACCCAAGTGCATGGCAGTGGTAATTACAACAGTCTTTGTAACAGTGGAGTGATTGTTGCACTGTTGTCACATCTGCTCTGTCTAGGAAGTCTTTGCATTAGAAACTTCATGTTTATCTCTTCGGTAAATAACTTTTGTCCCATATTGTCTGTTAGCTGTTGCTGAGATATCTAAAAACTGTGTGTCTTTAAAAAAAAACACATTTTTTGAGTGCATGGATGACTCTCTATAATCCTGTCTTCAGAGGGACCAGTCCATGGATGCTTTACAGCGACTGCCTTTTAGTATTTAATTTCTGTCATTTAATTTTGTTCAGTTGTGTGAATGAATTCACTATTAGTACATAAACTCTTTCATAGAGTGGGAGATTGTTTAATAGGTTGGAATGTAGTCCATGGCTGTGGAGTAGAACCAGCTGACTCACAAATGAGTTTGAGTAAAATACTGGTCTAAATGTCTAAAATACCTTTGAGCCTACCTAGAAGATCAGATCTAAAGTTTCCTTTCCTAATGAGCAGTACTTGACTTACTGAAATGATGAGAATTCACATATTGTTGGATCTCTTATATTTTAACCAAAAAGCTTTGTTAAAGGCCTCTTTATTCCTTAACCTTATGACCTCCCTTTCTCTCTCTCATTATCAAAAATCTCTTCATCGTTGCACTTGGATCAAGCCTCTTCCTAAAGTTATTGTCATCTTAGATTGTTCCCAGAAGCATCACCCCAAGGGAAAAATCGTTGTGTAATAGAACAACCTAATCTACATCCTATACATTGATTCTTCATCCTCTCCACTTTGGCTCTCCTTTGACCTTTTTTCCCTTAGCGACATAGCAGATGAGGCCTGCTTCTGTAAAAGTCTGTCTCTGAGGATATTATTCTTCCTGTGGTCTCCCATTTTCTTCCCAACTCTACCAGCCCCCACCCATACCACACACAGTCCGCTAACTCTCTGTGTAGACTTGGCAGCAGATTCCACCCCAATCTTTGTTATGTAACCTACCACCTACCCCTTTTTGGCAAGGGACATAAGACTCAGCAAGTTGTAGCAAAGAGTGGAGTTAATTGGAACATGTGCTGAGCTCAAGTTTGCAACAAAAAAGGGCTGATAGACATCAGGAAAATACAACCATATGTAGATGTTTGCTTGAGAGTATGTGTATGCATGGGAAGTGTCGTCTACAACCAGGTTGCACTGAAATGAAATCAATTGCTTTTCTCCTCCTCTTCTTCCTCCTCATCCCCAACCCCCCTCCCCACATGTAATACTTGTAACTTGCTCTCTCATGCCTGCTCATGGGTGGGCATGACCTGCTGAAACTGACAAGTGTGAAACAGAACTGTCTCATACTTCACAGGAAGAACCTTCTGTTATTTATGCCTGGTACTCAGCTATGGATAACATCCATGGACCTCCTATCTGTTCCCAGTTGTTGCACTATGGTCCATACCTTTTGTTGATCTCCGCCCTTATTTTTGTATCCACTCTAGAACTTTAGGATATTTTTTGCATAATTTTGCATATTTTTAAGTTTTATTTATTTTTATTTTTTTAATGTTTATTTTTGAGAGAGAGAGAAACAGAGTATGAGTGGGGGAAGACACAGAATCTGAAAACACAGAATCTGAGGCAGGTTCCAGGCTGTGAGCTGTCAGCACAGAGCCCGACACAGGGCTTGAACTCATGAGCCATGAGATCATGACCTGAGCTGAAGTTGGATGCTTAACCGATTGAGCCATCCAGGCACCCCACATAATCCTAATTTTAAAATTTAGGTACAAAAATTTACATAAAATGTATAGATTTTAACTATAGTTTAATGAGTTACACTCATGTTAAACTGTCACCCTAGTCAAAATCCTTATCATTTTCTTCACCCATAATGTTCTGTCATGTTCCTTTTCAGTCAATCCCCTTTCCCCTAGAGACAATCATTATTTTGATTTGTGTCATAAAACATTAATTTTTGCCTGTCCCAGAACTTCATATACATTGTATCATACAGTTTGTATTATGTTGTATCTGGCTTGTTGTTGTCAACATACTCTTTTGAGATTTTATACATATTGATGTGTGTATTAGTAGTTTACTTCTTATTACCAAGTAATATTCCATTGTAACAACATCCATTAACAAGTTTTGGACATATTTTATGAATTGTTTCTATATAATGGAAATAAACCAACATCACAGTTACTCTCGAGTTTGGCAAAGAGTTCCCTGTCATTATATGTCTGATATAATTAGAAGGACTTTCCGTTACTCTGCTATCTGTATCTAAGGCTGCTGAATTCCCCAGCAGTGGGCTGACTGTCCATCTCAAAGTCTCAGGCTTCTCAGTATTCTTGGTCCATATTCCTGCTCTTCAGAGAGAATAGTGACCTCTGTGTACACTAAGGTGGTTCAAAGACAACAGAGACAGGACTTGGATGCTTCAGTTGTTCTCCAGTGTCTTAAAACTTTAGGCATCCTCAATTATCTTGTGAAAATCTTTATGCTGTTAGAAGGCAGAGGTAGAGGTGTTCTTTGTACACGTGGAGGTTCTGAAATACTCTGAGAGCATTTTCAGAACTCTTGGAAATGGCCTGAAAGGAACTTTGTCCTTGAGATGCTCTGAAAGTATATTTTACATTGGATGTCTGTCCTCACTTTTCCTGCTTAGGTTTTGAGGGACTGAGAACCTCAGAGCCATTGGACTTGAGTTGCCATCTGAGAGATTCATGTAGTCCCACTGGCCTGGATAATTCCAGGATAAAAGTGCCAGTTGATTAGGTTAATAGTAGCTACTCTTCATTAAGCTACTTAACCGTTACAGGCAATGGGCTAAGACTTTATCTACATTATCTCAGATATAATCTCCCTAACACCCTATTCATGTAAGTACTGTTATTATTCCTACTTGATATCCAAGGAAACTAAGCCTTGAATAACTTACCCATGGTTACACAACTGATAAGTAATGGGACAAGGATGTGGTTCCAGATACGATGTCCAGTTTCTCAAACACTCTACCCTCATGTCCCACAGATCCCTTTTGCACATTATCTTCTAACTAGTAAAAAGGTAATGTGGTGATGTAGATATATTTAGTAATGGACGTTTTAATATTATTATTAAACTCTTCAGTATAATGGAAGCTATACAAATGAGAGCCAAATTAGAGCCTCTAATCACATCGGATTCCTTTCATTTAAGGGTCTCAGAACATGTGAAAAATAACAAAATAATAACATTTTTTAAAGAATGGAAGTAGTAAGGACTATCGTACGAAATTTGAAGATGAAGATTTTGAGACAAGATTCCTGAACTTTCCCACAGCGCTACAGCACTAGAAGAAATCTCATGGCTCATACTGTACTCTTTCAAATATTCTTTTCTGTTATCCAAGCTGAGGTTTGAAGAACATTGTTAATTATTATCTTTTTAATTTAAATATGACTCATAGACAGGGACTAGAGACATTTATTTTGGTATCTGTTTTAAGCGTTTACCTAAGAGAGTATTATGATAGCAGTCAGTAGTGAATCATTTTACATAGATGAATTCAGCATTCTTGATAGGCAGTGTTTAGGATTCTTTGTAAAGCACAGAATGATGCACAGAGTTAGGTGCTAGTTTACAAAGTCTGCTTCTAGAACGGATCCTACTTTTCTTCAGACTTTGAAGAGGAAGAGATGAAGCAAAATAAAATGACTAACTCAAAGGAAAAGAAAGAGGAAAGAACAAAGAAAAGAAACATGCTAGAGGCAGCAGTCACCTGTTTGGGAAGTGTAGTCCATCCTTGACAGTCATTGGTTTTGCTGTATGATATTCGATATGTGTATCATTTATTTACTGTCTCTTTTTCTGTTTTTCCCTTCAATACTCTTAGGCTGACACTTTATGTTAACTGTCTATGCTACTCATTATACACTTCTTTTCATGTTTGTTATTATTAGTTTAAAGGATAAATTGTGATTTTCTATAAACACAAAGCACTGGCTTAAAGAAAAGAGGAATGCTTTAGAGAATTTGGGATTATTCAGAATCCCAGTGAGTATAAATGACTTAGCATATCTAGACTGTGTTTGGAGTCTATTTCTTTTTTTCTATTAATAGCTATAACCATTACATAGTGAAAGGAATTTTCAGCTTTAAGTTGCCTGTGAAAGTCTATATTCAACTCTTTTTTTTTTTTTTTTAACGTTTATTTATTTTTGAGACAGGGAGAGACAGAGCATGAACGGGGGAGGGGCAGAGAGAGAGGGAGACACAGAATCGGAAGCAGGCTCCAGGCTCTGAGCCATCAGCCCAGAGCCCGACGCGGGGCTCGAACTCACAGACCGCGAGATCGTGACCTGAGGTGAAGTCGGACGCTCAACCGACTGAGCCACCCAGGCGCCCCTATATTCAACTCTTAATGCTGTGAAAAAGAGAATCTTGCTTTAAAAATAATTTTACAAACAAAATATATTTAAGGTGCATGGGATATTAACTTTGAATAATAGAGTTCAACCCCCTCATTTCTTTGCTCGTGTGATGCCTTGAAATAGCACTTATAATTATTTCAGAGATCTAGATTCTCTTCCCATTTCTGCCCCTGACTCACTCCATTGGTAAGTTAAGAATGAAATACCTCTCTAGAAAATCTTTTGATTTTATATGTATAGGAAACTTTGATGTCATTGTGGAGAGGCAGAATAGAAGTTAAAGGTATTTCAAAGACTTTTGATATAGGTTACCATTTGTTAACTATGAGTCTTTGTCATCTCTAAAGGTTGTCAGAAAGTTCTTCTTAAGGTTTTCTTGGAGTACTTTTTTCAGGTAAGGTGTACCCCCTCCCATGGATATTTCTGGAAGTTTTACAGTGTCAAGAGAACTCAAGTTTTTAAAAACTGGCTAATTGTCATCATTATCCTTTAAGAAAATGTGCTAAAGAAAGCTGATGATTTCCTAAACATAAAATGTTTAGACTTATGCCATCCTGGAGGAGATGAATTTGGGACTCAGAAAAAGAGCCATATGCTTGTCTCATTTACCCCAGAGGAGGCCCAAAATGGTGATTGAATACCCGCTACCCCCATAAATATCAAGAAACATAAGTAGTGATCACTGTTCTTAACATGTTTATAATATTAGATCTCCATATTTTTTCATGCAAGAAAAAATAAATGACTAATAATTCTAGAATTCAAAGGTAGGAGGGAAGGTGATGTTACCAGACACTATAAGTAGTATATAATTAGAGTTGGATCTTTGGTGAAGATGGGTATGTATGGATATTTCTTTCAGTTTCCACCGATGATACAGTCAGGTTTGAAAACCACTAATGTAGTTTCTAGACCAACCTTTCTTATTTGCATATGAGATCCATATGATTCACAGAAGGTAAAATTATTCTGTGAGATTAAGTAACTCATTATTTGACACCTAGTGTTGGAATTCAGGTCTCCCAGGTTTGGATAGACCTGAATTTTTCTCAGCACTCTATATGTGTTAATCTCATATTAATTCCAGCTTCCTGTCTTGAAAAGATAGGCCTTTATTCATTTGTGTGGTTCTCTTTCTATTATGGTAATCATGGCTCAGTTTAGTGAGCACTGACTGTGGTTCAGGTCCTGTGCCAAGAGGTTTATAGAGATTGCTTCCTTAATTAGGAAATATTAATATTCTTATTTCACAGATAAGGAAAGGGGCCAAGAGAGATTCTTTTAGAGCAAGAGTAAGTGGGGGCACTGGGATTGGAATTTGGAAGTTTGATTCCAGATTTGTGGTTCCTAAACTACTTAGCTGTACCTTTCCCTAGAAGGGTTTGATTGTTACTTTTCATTCCAAAACAAAAAGTTTTGTGTAGAGAGTTTAAGCCATGGGGATTCTAGACCACATTCTGAAAGCCAGAATTAAGAAAACAAAAAACATGGCCCCCGGCACTCACTATTTTCCTTCCCCGTTTCTTGAATCCCAAGAGAGCATGGGATATTAGTGATGACAGTCTTTCTGTTGCCAGACACTTTGCAACTGGTAGTAGATTTGCCTCAAAGATTTTTGTGTCTAGAGAAGTTAAAAGAAAAAAAAATTAGCGAGTTGGGTGCTGTTGGATGGGTGGTTTTGTCATTGGTCTTATAGTGTGATTTGTGTTGTTTTATCACTGAAGAAAAAATAAGGAAAGCTCTATGGTAAAGAAGAATATGTTAAAATATACACTGTACCTTCCAAAGAAGAGTTCAGGTGTGGGTGGCAATACTTAGTAGTATCGTGTGAAAGGACCTCAGATGTTTCTTAGGTTAAAATCAGAAGCCCTTATGGCATTGCCTAAAACAGCACTTCTAAGCAGAATGCTGTTCAGACTTGTTGAATGTTATAGGTATTCTTTTTTTTTTCTCCTGTTCATTAAAAAAAAAAAAAAAAAAAACCTCTTTATGCATGCACTTTAAAGTTTCAAAGTAAAAACCCAAAAGTTGTATTTAGATATAATTTCAAGTTGAGGATAGGGAAGTGCAAAGAGCATATTGGCAAGGTGATATTTTAGTAACATGTAAGATGAATATTTTAGAAGTAGGGTCACTGTTTATTTTGGCTTATGAATGTGACAGTAAGTCTTAACTATGACAAAGAGGTAGAAATCAGATGATAAATGTTGCTTAGTAACTTTCAGTGTTCGGTGTTTACTTACTATAGAGAACAAATCTTTAACCAGTAAGTTGGTAGATATTAGTTGGTGACTTTAAAATTTTAACAGCAAACAGGAAAATGGTTGTTACATTCAGTAACACCACCTTAGGTAGTATTTCTGTTATTTTTTGGCTTCTTCCAGAAAAGGACTTAAGGTGGTTATATGTTTATATATGCATTACTTCATTTCATCTTTATGCCTCTATTGAAGTGTGGCATTTATTTGGACTAGACTTCCTTATAATAGAAGTTTTAGAAATACCAGCTAGAGACCCACTAATTTCAGGCACTTATTTAATAGGCATATTTAGTCCAGTAAATTATTTAACTTGCATCTTAATACTTTCTTAGTATAGAAATTTTTAGTGATGAGAAACTGTTTGGCAATTAGACTAAAAAACCAGGAAATTAAATAGGTACAACAGATTGGGACAGTAAATAGTTTCATAATAGTTATAAGGGTTCACTTTGGAATATCTGAGACAGTGCCTTAGCAAATTTATTTAGTGTGAATTTTTAAGTTTCCCAGGAATGAGAAAGGGAACACTTCTACAAGGGAGAAGAGACTTCTCACCTATGTGACCAGTACCTTTTTCCCCCACAATTTTAAGATCTCCTTGAAGATTTGATTTTAATCTCACTAATTTTTTGAATGATTTGCAATCTGAAGTGTTTTGAAAAAATTCTCAAGTAACTGTGCAGAGTATGCTTGCATGTATATTTGTATTATAATGGGAAAGTTTAAAAAGTGGACTTGCTTGGGAGTTTAAATTTCTGGTAAATGGATTTCTACAACATAGACCAAAGCCATCATTCTTTGTACTTTTCCAGTAGTTTACTTTATCCAGCAAAGCCTCATGTTTCTCCATGTGCATTTGTAGGTCTCATTCTGAGGTACTAATCTGTTTTCACATCCTGGTATGTCTGTAAATGCCCGCAATGGTAATAGCTCTTTCTAGAGCTGTGAACTTATACTCGAATCCTCATTGCCCCTTTCTAAAGAAACGGGATTATAGTGCTAGTTTCATTGTTAAGAATGAAGCTCCTGAAATCTAGAGTCTTGATGTCACATAACCACAAGGGACATAGCCAGGTCTTGGTTCCAGGTGTTCTAATGCTCAGTTTGGGCTCTTCATCAGCTAGAGGGTTATGCTGGAAGCTAAAATTCACATATGTGATGCCTTCTGTTAGGATGTTCTTGAAGGGCTACAGGATTGTTAAAATCTTTTAAAATACACCCGTTAGGTTCATGCTTGTCTGCAGCAAGCCTGCCTTCACAGTTTCTTGCATAAACTTGGGTATATTCTGCAAGTTTGCTTTTAGCCTGATAGAATGATCTCTTAATGGGGTTGTATAATTTGAAATGTTAAACACTTAATAAGAACAGGGGACTCTTTGCTTCCTGAGGAAACTGTTAACCTGTAAATGAAAGTTGAAAATTAGTAGTTAATAATTGCCATTTTCTAACATGAAAGGGTTCTATCCCCCATGTGTTTTGTTAAACATTGTAGAGGTATCAAAATTAGATGAACTCTTATGTATCTCTGTGTAATACAATGTATTTAGATAGTCTGGACAGAAAATGTGTTGGGAATGATGGTCATAGCTGAGGGAGGGAGGGAGGGAGGGGGAGAGAGAGAGAGAGAGAGAGAGAGAGAGAGGAAAGAACATTCATATGTCTTTGGATATTCAGTTTCCTGATTTAATCTAACATAACCAGTACACTTATTTTACATGCAGCCCTTGCTGTTGGATTTTGTAGTCTATTGACTTAGTTTTCTTCTTTTGGTTAATTTTCTTAACCAGAAATGTGGTTTGGCAAGATTAAGGATGGAAGTGTATCAAATAGTTCACTGGTCTCTAGTTTTTATGAAGATCTTTGTATTGCTACATTTAATTTATAATCATTAGAAGCAGTATAGTGGAAATGAGTTCATACATCTGTAAAAAATAAAAATTGGTCTTTAAAAGCAAAACAAAACCCTTCAAACTGTCACTAGCAGGGGCAAAATGTAATCCACGTAGGGGTTTTTTTCCTCCTGCCTTTTAACTGTGATGCTGTAAGGTTTGTTTTTGTTGTTATGGTTGTCCTAAGGAAATAAAAAGTTTTGTGACAGAATTAAATAAGAAACACTAACAGATAAAGATAATAAAAAGAGTACAGTAATAGCATTCGATAGTGGTGTGTTGAAGTTGTAATTGCTTCTTACAATTTGAAATAATTATTGAAATATATGTTAGACCTCTGCCTACAAAAGTTAAATAGGCCAGAGGGTGAGCTTTTGTTCTTTTCTAGATATTGGTAATTAGTAAGCCCATACCAAAATTTAATATTAAGATAAAATGGCCATGATATGCTCTCGTACTTAATAGAGGCCAGTGATAGCCTTTCCATGAATGTGAATTCTCATCACTTCTGTTCCTTGAACTGAATTTTTTTTTGATGAAATGGCTTCTGAAGTGTCATCCCAGAATACTTTATTAACTTCTGTTTTTATAAAAATAGTTTTTTATTCTTTTCATAACCTCAAAAGTTTTTAAGTCAGCACTAAGGAAAAGATTCTTTCAGGGAAAATAGCCTGTTACACATGATACTTTTTACTTTACACTTTGTACTTTTTTCTCTTTGTGAAAATTCCTTAACTCAGATTTTCTAAATGTCTTACGCATTCAAATAAATAATAACTGAATCATTATCCTGAAGTTACATTGCTATCCTAGGCGTGATTAATGTCTAATTATTAGCTTTAACTTTTGAAATATGTATTATCATTGTGTTTAGATACTAAATTTCCTGCTAAGAATCCTAACTCCTAGCCAGTGGTCTTATATGAGGCAATTTTTGTGGGCATTTAGAAATAGACTGAATTGTATTTATTTAAACGGAGGAAAGGAAATAATAAAAAAAAATATCCCATTCCCTTCAGAGCTTATTATTGTCTACTTGGCATATTTTAAAAGATGAGAAATTTAATTCTATTTATTTAAGGGCATTTTTTTCCTGGGAATATACTTTTATGCCTGGAATATGGCACAAATGTAATTAGAGACATAGGCTACTTAAGGAGTGCAGGTAAGAACCCAAATCTGAAGAACTGTGTTTTGGAAAGGTCCGTGTAGTCTTAAGACTTTTGGGTACTTAGTGTGTTAGTATGTCTTACGTCTTAAATGTTCTTAATGCTGGCATGGTTATGAGAATAACATTTCTTTTTTATTTCTTTTTTAAAATAGAAAGTTATTTAGTTCATTTCTTAACAAGTTTTCTTTTTTATCCAATAACCAGTACAGTTAGATCTGTCTTGAATCTTCAGAAGTCCTGTTGATGAATATCATTTGACTGGATTTAGAAACTACCTTGATGATGAAAAGTTTGCATATGTTATATTTTTAACATTTTTGTCCACATCCATTTGGTTTCATTTGAGATAGGAAATGGAAATAACAAGACACTCTTAGAAAATCTTGTTTCTGTAGACGGCTCAACCTTGCCAGAAACCACGAGGCAGTGGAAATATCACGAGAAAGCTTGTTCCTACAAGACTCCCAGACTGATTACCAGACCAAAGACATTCCCAGAAATTTAGCTTGAAGCAACTATTTAAAATTTGGGAGGTAGATTCAGTCCTTCTCAGAGTCACCACTGCTAATTATACTTGCTTGTAATGTCCCAGTGATTTTGTTATCAGCCACACCTCAGTGTAAAAATCAAAGTAAAATAATAATAATAATCAGTGTCTGATTTTTTATGTTTCCTCCAAAATATATTCTTGCCAGACACTTAAGATCTGTGTGTTTTGCTGTATGTAAAATTATACCTTGATATTCTTAACATTTTGAATCTCTGTATTTTTTTCCTTGCCTGACACATGTTGTTCACCTTTGATGCACAGGATGGCTATTTCCTTTTTTCTTTTAGTCTTGTTCCATTAATACGTTAATTTAAAATTTCTAGTAGGTAGTAAGCTCTCCTTACATAGTTGAAGTCTATTCCATTCTGCCAGGTGTGTTAAACACATAGTTGTGTTTATGTGTCTTTGAAATACAAGGGGTTGCTGCATCTTTCAAAGTGCTGTTTATATAAGCTACTATATATATTTTTGAGGTGACCGCAGAAATTTAGTTATGACTTTGAACACTTAGAATTAGTGTGATAAATCCCATGTTTATTATGTACTGTTGTGATTTAAACCACACCTTGGGTTATTTTGGGGGGCTGGAGCCATCCATTTGAAGTAGGCTGGTCTTCCCCTGTAGAGGCTTGCCCCAGCACGTTCTGGATAGATAGCTTTGATGTCAGGTGAACATCACAACTGGAACTGCTATGTTTACACTCTGAATCTCTCACAGCATCTCACATAATTCCATCTTCACTTTAAGTCTGTGAATACATGGACAGTAAGAAGAAGGAGAATTTCCCTTTTAAAGTTTGCTTGTCCATTAGACACCTTAAGAAGGCCTATTCCTTTGCGTCATTTTCTGTAAAGTTCATATATGGGGCTTCGTGTTAATTTTGGGCACAAAATTAATTCTATAACCTTCATGTGCTTAATGAAAGCCGTAAGGATATAATAATAAGAAATGGAGAAAAAAATTTGCCCCTTCATAGACAACAAGAAGAAATAATCTGAGCAGTTGTCTTTGAACCACAGCAGGAATTATGCTTAAGGTCCCCTAACCTGTTTTTCTCATTAGCTGGGAAAGCAGTGCTTAGGCACTTTTTTTTTTAATCATGGAATAATTATAAAACAAATGATTTAAAATTGTATCCAGATTTTGCATCAACACTCTTTAGTTTACTAATTAAATAAAAGTTGTGGCTTCAAATAACATCCCACCTGTTTGGCTTGTTGTGGGGATCTGCTAAGTGAAATATAGAATTCCAGTAGCTTGGCTCAAGAAAGAAAGAAAGAAAAGGCAAAGTAACCCAGAAATTTATCACTTCCCTTCAAATATTTTTGAGGTATTCTTTGTATTTGGAGTCTGTTACTGTATTCCTCTTTCAGCTGTGCTTCATAGTGTAGAGATGTATACATTAGACATGTGACAAAACAAGGCTTTCTCTAAAAACATTCACCTTCCTGCACAATAAACCACAGCTGGTCAGACATTCTTTTCCTTTTCTTTTCTTTTCTTTTCTTTTCTTTTCTTTTCTTTTCTTTTCTTTGTATTAGATTTTTTTTCTGCAGCGTTATGATTTTTATGACCAATATGCCAATATGATTTCAAACTTTAATTTAGTGTTTGAGTATGTTGGCTCACTTATCCTAAACATCTCCATATTCTAATGTTCTGGAGTGGTCCAAGGAACATTCCTAAGATTATTTTGCCATTTTCTTTGTGCAGAATTTGAGTATCCTTGTATCTTAAGTTTAAATTGCTCCCAGTCTTCCAATATTAGAAAACAAACAAACAAAAACTCTTCATAATGTATCTCCTGTTCTTACTTGCTGGGAGTCTTTATTCCTTTTATTACCTTCTTCTTGTACCCTTTACCCATGTCATATGGAGTGTATAAAGTTTTGTTAGGGATAGTTTTAAATAAGTATTTTTTAAATTTTTCCTCTGTGTTGACAAAATCCACCTTAAAATGTAGATAATTGGGGCACCAATTGGGTGGTTCAGTCCGTCAAGCAGCCGACTTCAGCTCAGCTCATGATATGGTTCATGAGTTCAAGCCCCACATCAGGCTCTGCGGATAGTGCAGAGCCTGGAACCTGCTCAGGTTCTGTGTTTCTGTCTTTCTTTGCCCCTCCCTTGCTCACACTTTGTCTCTGTCTCTCTCTCTCTCTCTCTCTCTCTCTCTCTCAAAAATTAAAAAAAAACATTAAAAAATTAAAATACAATAAAATAAAAACTAGATAATGGCACTATGCACCATATCTAAGAAAATTCGATGACTTACCTCTTCATTTTTTTATTATAAGATTTTGTCCAAAAATATATTTAGCTTATTGGAATCTCTAATAAGAGTTGGCTAAGAAATCCATACAGTAGAATTGTCCTTCCCATTTTGAAATATATAACTTTAAATTATATCATATGAGTACACACAAAAATCGGCAGTAGTAATTCAGACTGATCTAATTACTATTTTTTTTTTACTTCTCAGTAAAATTGTATATTCTCATAACATTCTAACATAAAGACTGTGCTTACTAAAATAGAAAAATATTTGCTATTATCAAAATACTCAAAGTTATTATAAGACAGTAAATGAAACTAGTTAGAGCTTGTGGCACATTGACTGATAAATTTTACATGACAGAGACCAAGGGAAATAAAGACATAAAATTATAAAGTAAAGAAAATTAATTAGTAACTTCCACAAGTAAGGATGTTTATGCAAGAGCATTGTTACCTACCCATGTTCAGAATAATTTTTGGATCAAGATAGTTTATGGTGGTACCTTACAAGGCACTCAGTTATCTTGTAACTCATACAACACGGGATAACATTAAGCCCTTTTTAACCATAGTGACGATATTCAAGAGCCTTGATTTTTTTTACAAATAACTTCAAATATAGTGTTTGTTATTAAACATTGATTAGTATCAAAATATGGCTTCCATATGGGGTGTGCTATATGTAATTTATACCAAACAGGGGGTATGCTATATGTAATTTATACCAACCACATCAGTAATAGATTCTATCAAGTGTCATTCCACTCCACCTTCTGTAATTGAATATGAAAGGAAATTGCTGGTGTTACTGGATTGGATTAAAAGAAGAAGACCTTTATTAGGTGTTTTTTTCCCCTTACTGTAGGGCACACCACTCCTGGAGGCAGATTCTTGTGCTCTGACTTCAGTGTTTAAGAATGAGATATTTGAAGGTGTGTTCATAAGATAATTTTGGTAACTGAGTGGCAATAGTTCTCTGAGATCAGATTTTTAGATATACTACCCTTAACACACGGATTGTATTTAGTGTATTTATCACTAGACAGATATTTAGATTTCATGTGACTAACTGTAACAACTGTATTTGTAGAAATTGGGAAAATAATAGCAGCTAATGATACCCTTAAAGTGTTTTAAGTAGGGGGGAAGGCAAAACGAGGTCAGAAATTAATAGCAGAGAAATGGATATATTGGGGAAAACTCTACATTGACATTTGCAAAAGAAGAAGGTGCTGTTTCTGTAGTATACTTAAGCCCATTGAGTGAGCCTGGTAGATAAATCAGAATTGGAGGATATAACTTATATAAATAGTTCTGTCAAAAGGTAAGGTGAGTAGAGCCCTGTTGTGAAACAAACTGTTTAGGGGAGAAATACTAATTAGAAATCACCTCTGTTAGCTGGTGAGCAAAGAGAGAAAATTTGGGGTAGCACATTTAAGTGTAGATTGTAATACTTTATCCCCTGCTAAATAGCCTATAGAGCAGGCCCAAGGTTGGCATGTGATGAAAAGCAGTTTTAATATATTTGTTTCCCACTGAAATTCCAACTTTGGCTTGACTTTGGGGTACATTTTTGGTAATTCAGAATAGATTAAATGAAGAATCATCTTTGAAAGTTGCATTTTAGGTATTTCCTTTGTTGTATGGTTCTTCTTATCAGCATCTTGCAAATATCCTTTAATTTGCGAATTGCTGTTTATGTGGATCTGTATTGGCATCATTGTTACGACATTGTGATATACCATATTTCAGAACACTTTAATAATTATCAGGCAGATAAAAACAATGAAGATGGAAAATATCCTAGAAAATAGCGACATCATGTAAAGTTTTTGAATGGTTTTAGCTGGGAACAAACCACAGATATATTTAAGTAAAAATAATTGTAAAGTAGAGCCATAGTGCTAAAACAAACAAACAAACAAACAAACAAAGTTATATGAGGTAGTTGGTGGCAGTGGACTGTCCAGGGTTAGAAATATTTACAAAGAAAAAGAGGCTTTTTTTGAATAGAAAACAAAGTGAGATTTTAGTTATTGTAGCACTAGGTTTAAGAGTAGCCATAATGAAGCAAGCAAGAATAATAGGGCTTTTATTTGTTATCTTTCTAGTTAAGGCTCAGTAATAATTTCATATATATATATATGAACATATATATACACACACACATATATATACATGTAAACATATATATACACACACACACTCATGTATGTATATATATATATATATATATATATATATATATATATACCTTTGTTCAGCCATGTGCTGGAACAGAAGCAGAACCCTAGTTTCCTACTTTTGTTCTTTGGTATGGGGCCATTGTGTTTCAGTAAATAGAGACTTTTGCCTTCTCTTTTTAGACATCTAAACAATGGCAATAATCTATAACTAACTGCTATTCGTTATGTTGCAGAGGCAAATTGTGCAGAAAATTATGGATAATTTTAAAAAGATGAAATACAGGTGGCTCATCTAAAACAGACTCCAATTAAAACCACATTGTATTAAATAGAGCCTGCTTTAGATAGACTCCTCTTCATGCTAAATATGAATGAAGCAACAATTTTAGATATAATAGCTAGTATCTGGATTTTAATATGATCAGTTCTCATGCTTCAGGGCCCAAATATTACCAGCTGGTATTAAGAAACCTCTCTCTTATAAAACTCGATTATATTGTTTTCCCCCAGGGTATTGCGTTAGGAATTATTGAAAAAGTGGCTTTTATAGGGTATAGACTTGTGCATAAATGTTGGTGCTAAAATTTGACTGGTGTCAAAATTTGCATCACAGTGTTTTTTATCTGTTATCTTATGAATTAAATGCATGAAATGGTGCCTTTGGATTGTGTCTCAGCCAAAGACATGGCAGCATATCCCCAAAATAATGGGTGAACAGAGGTTTGGTCTAGACCTAAGTGTACACTGTGTTGTGGCTTATATGAATTGGTTGTACCTGTTACCATATGAAGAGAATAATTTTTCCAAGATTTGATTGGTCCAATATGCTAATATCTGCAATTAGCAATATCTTGACAAATTGTTTCCTTAATTATGATTTCATCACTCTGGCAGAATGTGACCATTAAAATGATTTGGGAATATTGTGTTTTTTACATATGCATATTCTTTTTATCTTTGTCTTTCTTTGCTTTCAGGCTCCAAAAGACATAGAGAGCCATGTCAGGTTTTTTTGTTTATGCTTTTAAAGAAATTATTAGCTAACGAGGGATCCACAGAAGTGAGCTCCTTGAGGATCAAGGAGCAGGACTGTTTATTCCAGAGTTTTCAGTATCGAAAACAGTACCTCGTACATAGGTGTTCAGTCAGTGTGTTTTTTGAAATAAAAAGGAAGCTGAGGTGCCTGGGTGGCTCAGTTGGGAGTCTGACTCTTGATTTTGGCTCAGGTCACGATCTCATGGTTCATGGGATCCAGCCCTGTGTTAGGCTCTGTGCTGACAGGGTGGAGCCTGCTTGGTATTCTCTCTCCCTCTTCTCTCTCTGCCCCTCTCCTTTCTCTCTGACTCTCCCCCCAAAACTCTCTCTCTCTCTCTCTCTGTCTCTGTCTCTCTTTCTCTCTCTCAAAAAAAGTAAACTTAAAACAAATTTTTTAAAAGGAGTTAAAGGAACGATTTCTTTGTCGTAGTCCCCATGTCTCCACCCACCTCCCACCATCCTGATGAAGCAGGTAGCCCTGACTCTGTGGAGAATGGAGCAATGGAGCTTGAACAGTTTTCACAGTGTAATTAAATAAAGGGGACTTCAGAGGTCTTTAAAAGGATCCTCCCTAAGTAGACCCTGCCTCCTTTTCCAACTCTGGTTTTGTCTCCTTGTGCCACAGCAACACAGACCAGCTTATAGTTGTCTGCTGATTCTGTGGTATTTCACCGTAGAGCGTTCTCCCATGTTGTCTGCCTTCTTCCCTATTCCTTCTCCTGCCAGAAAGTTGTACTTCTTCCTGAAGTCTTTTCAAAGCCTCAGATGAGTTAGTGCCTTTCCTCTGTTTCCCTGGAACGTTTTCTGTGCATTTCCAGACACCTAGACAGTGTGTCAAATTGTTGATGGCAGAAGCTCATAATAGCCTCTCTTTATATTTGTTCAAACCTGGGCCTGGACACAATGCTAGGCCGTGGTAATTGGTCAATGAATATTTGCCAACTGAGTCCATACTAGCCCTCTCAGAAATCATAGAATGAAAAACGTTGAATGTTTCTTTAAGAATAAATCCTCCCAATTACTGGGTGTGATTCTAAGTTCTATGTTACAAGAGTATGGTTGTTAATTTAGCTATTTCTGCCATATTTCAACCTGGATTATCATATTTTATAGATTTGTTCTGTGGTATTGATCCGTTATGGTGTCACATACTCCCAAGGCCCCTGGATTGGATTCTGCAGGACAGCTTGCTGTGGTTAAGGATGAAGGAATGGTGTTTCACTGGTGGGCATGGGCTTTTATTTTTATGGAAGTGCTCTGGCAGTAAGAGGTGCTATTTAAAGGTATTATTTTTATTAGAAAGGTGAAGATTTAGATCTATGGTTCATTAATTTTGTAAAAGGCTAGTGTGTAGCTCAAATTGTGAAAGTATACTTTTGGGAAATTGGGGCAGGAGGGACATAAGTAAATATAGTACTTTAGATTTTACAAAGAAAATACACACATAAGTGATAAATGTGGTCTTTAAAAAATTATTCAAAGAAACCCAATTTTTTTTAGAAAAGCTCCTCAGTTTTCACAGTGCATAGTTTTGAAGTGTAACTACTAGTGAAGACCAGAAGTCTAAATACTAGATTTCTTTTTTTTTTTTTAATGTTTATTTATTTTGAGAGAGAAAGAGAGCTTGAGCGAGCATGGGGAGGAGCGGAGAGAAAGAGGAGCAGGAGAATCCCAAGCAGGCTCTGCACTGATGCAGGGCTTTATCCCATAAACCATGAGATCACGACCTGAGCTGAAATCAAAAGTCAGACACTTAACCAGCTGAGCCACCCAGGCACCCTTAGTTCTAGATTTCTTAATTATCAAATTTATCACACTGGAGGAAAACCTTGGAACTTATTTTTCTTGTGTGTAATTTATATATGCTAAACAAACAATTTAGAAAATGGAGTTTAACAACAATGTCAATAGTTCTGTTTTATCCTTTTTCTTGCATTCATTTTAAAAATAAAATTAGGGTCACACTATGTATACTGTTTCATAAGCTGCTTTTTGCTTATTAGTATATTGTAATTATCTGTCTCTATCATTAAATTAATTACTATGAGTTTTAATGATTCCTTAGTAATTTTATCATGTTTGACTTAACCATATTAGTTCTTTTTTGATAGATTTCATTATGTAATATCATAATCGAGTTTTGCATGGTTTCCTTCATAGACTAGCATGCTTTAGTAGATTTAATATGAACTAAGAGTGGTACAAACTGGTTGTTAAAAAAAAGTATGTCTTATTTATTTATCAGCGTACTATTTTTCAAATTCGTATTTTAGTGACTATTTGAAAAGTCCCTCGTTCTTCATGCTTGAATGTATGTCTGTCATTTGCTCTTTCCCCAATACTATTGGTACTCTCATCCCTGCGCTTATATTTGGCTTAATCCAACCATATGGAGAGATATGACTTCTGGACTCAACCTGAACACTTAACTTTGACCAACTCGGACACAGACACAGCAAAATTCACTCAGAAAGCATGTAAACCCTTTTAAGGGCCAAGGATTTCTCTGTTAATGTAATGAATCGTCTGACCATTGTTTAAGTATTTCATTGATGATAGCTTCACTAAAAAAACAAATATTATTCATAAAACTGAGGTATAAACAGAAAGAAAAGATATGTTAATATAACTTTTGTATTGAGTTCTTACTGAAGGAAGCATCTTTACAATTAAGCTCAGAAAAATGTGTTTAGCTAAATTAAATGATAAAATCAAACATCAAAAGCAAACGTTCCCTGTTAGTACTTACATGTGATTTCCCAGTATTTACAACACTTGGCAAAAAAAAGAAAAAAGATAATTTCACCTCTTTTTTTTTTTCCTCATTGAGACTTTGGAAAAGCCAAGAATGTCAACTCTGGGTTTTTTTTTCCTTTTTTTTCCCCCTCAGAGCAAGCCTGAAATGGTCCTTGTGCGCTACATAAAAGCTACTGATCACTTGATAATGTTGGTAAAATTTTATTAGCTATTGCCTTCGCACACTATAAAGGTTAAAAAATCTTACCATTTCCACTTACATCTTAC
The DNA here is from genome assembly GCF_022079265.1 of Lynx rufus. NCBI lineage: Eukaryota > Metazoa > Chordata > Mammalia > Carnivora > Felidae > Lynx > Lynx rufus. The sequence goes on along the minus strand of NW_025814824.1, from coordinate 41,646,810 downwards.
ATTGCTAGACTAATGCTGCTGGATTTTCTTTCTCTTTAGCAGTAATGTTTATCCGTTTGAATGTTGTTTCACAGAAAGGAAAAGTTCATTTGTGTAAAAATATCTGGGGTTTGCCAGGGAATTTTTTCAGAATGCTCTGTGGTTACAAATGAAGCTTATTGTTGTATAAATGGCAGGTTTGAATTTTTGTAGTAGCTCGTGGCATAAGTTGATAATCTGTGAATTGCTCTGCGTGTGTGTTTGTATGTGTTCGTGTGCGTCCCATCAGCCTGTCTGTAAGTAGCTGGATCTTGTGGTCCTCCTCCTGCTTCCCACCTCCCTTATTTACATACATGGATACGCACAATCTTTAGTCTAAAGGCAAGTCCCCAAAGATACACATTGGAGGATGGATGTGGGAAAGAAGTATATTTTTTTAATTGTCTCTTGCGGCATTCCACTTGACAAAGTAACAATACTTTCTAAAAACTTAAGTTTTTTGAATTTGTGGATTTTTGTCTCACCTCTGCAATTTCTGAAACTTTCTCTAAACAAGATGGCTGGCACGTTCTAGGGACAGAGCAGAGACACAGAACAGAGACAAAGCCGCTCTGAGAAGGCAGACACACTTATATTGCTTGTGGTTTTTCAATACAGCTGCTTTCAGATGGGCCGGCTTGTTCTACGCTGGTTCTACTGCCAGAGCAAGACTGTCACACAGCTGGTAGTACTTACTGTACTTGCGGGAAAGTATGTGATTCATTAGTTGGAACCGTATGTTTTTCACCAGTTCTGGTCATGTTTTTGTTAGGATGTGGTAAAAACATAAGCAGGGGGTGAAGGGACAATGGAAACATGTGACTTGTTAAGGATTGGCCCCAACCCATTATTAGCTAAATTGTACACCATAAAATGTCCTCTGTACCTCATAAGACAAATGACTTAATTTTTTATTCCTCAGTTGAGGTCATTTAGTCGTAAGTAGTAAAAATTATCAACACTGAGCTCTTTTTCTCTTTTTCTTTTCTGTAAAGTATTATGATCCGTTTAAACCCCAAATTATAATATGAAGAGAAGTCATGCAAGTAAAAGACATTAATTTGCTGAAAAATGCCGATGACGGGTGAAGAACTTTAACTGGAGTGAACTCTTGCTACTGATAAAATACGAGTATGGTATTACAGCTAATAGGAAACACTTCTAATACTACAGGGTGTGAGAAGAACAATAAATGTGAGTTCCTTTGTCCACACACAATCAAGCAGACTGAAGTTGTATGGCTGGATGAATAAGGGACCCGTCTTTCTTGTAATTTTAGTGTTATTAATGGGCTTGCATCATAGTATCTGAAATGGTCAGTCTTGGTATTGTGCAGAACTGTTGGTGTGAGCTGCATTGAATATTGGCCTCTGATCAGGTAGATTTTTAAGCTTGTGAATATTTTACAACTGCGCAGTCCTAAACCATCATCTGAAAGATGAATGTGTCTCTGCTCTGTTGTGTTCTCTGTACATAGGTGTTTGTTTGCTTTAACATTTGCTTTCCTCTACTTCATTTAAACACTAGTGATGCTTTTTCTTTGTCCCCACCCCTATAAACCTACTGTTGAGATATGTGACATTTTTGAAGTCTCTCTAGGTAAAATATTGGCACATTAAACCTCTACCCCCTGACGTCGTTTTTAAGCTCTTTTAAAAGAGTTCTGCACCATTCATGCCCCAGCACATAGACTTTTGTAGTTGCTGGACTCTGCAGAATTGGAACCAGGTCTGTCTCTGACAATTAGCTCAACTGGCTGCAGCATAAATAAAGGAATGCGCTCAGGGGTTGTAGTCTGTGACACGGTTTAACAGAGCGTAAAAAGGTGCATCTGTTCCGTGCCCAGATTCAGTCGCCTCACTGTCACTGGGAAGTTATCGACACGGAGACATGCCCGCGCTGTTTGGTAAACAAGCGGCAGGTATTAAATTAACCAGGCTGTGAGTGTGCAAAAGTGCTGCTTTATTAAAAGCCCTGCTATCTTGGCTCACTGCTGGGTCACAAACAGTCGCTAGAGTATCTATTAAGATGACTCATGACAGCAAATACTCCAGTACTCTGTCCCCACCTCCAGAGTGGACCATTGACCTTTGATAGCCTGAGTGCCAGTGGGGGGATGAAGGAGAGAAAGACAGAAGGAAAGGTGTATATAGGCACTTGCCTTTTATGGTTGGTAGGCTAAGCAAGAAGACAGTGAACACTGAGCAACCTCGAGCCAGGTTTTCGCTTAAATTGTGCCATGGAATCCAGTACCAAATTGTAGCCAGGTTTTTGTTTTTGTTTGTTTTTTCTGACTTTCTGCCTCACCCTCCTTGTGGCTGCTACTTGATTTGAAATCTGAAATAATGAGATAAGTGTGTGATCAAAGTTGTTCTCTGTCTACCTATCTTGAGTAGACAACACACATCTTGTCATACACTTCCAGGTAATATTTACTTTTGTTAACTTCTTTAAGCATTTCTATACTTTTGCCTTCAATATTTCGAATGGAAAAAACACATTTTAAGGACCTTTTGCTTTCACTTAGCAATGCAGTGATTTTTAAAGTTTGTTTTTCTTCCAGCTTCACGAATGCTTTACAGAGGGTTATGTGTAGTTGCGTACATTGATATGTTGATATGTTCTTCATTTTCATGGTCTTACAATCTTTTTGGGCAATCTGCTTAGGTCTGTAGGCAAACATAACAAGATAATTTCCAGTATACACATCTGTGCAAAAGAGACGGTTATTTCTGAAATTTTCCTGTTCCCCTCCTGGTTGTGTTTCTTTTTAGAGCCCCCAACTAGCTCCTCATCCATTAGAAGATGATGTAATGCCAGTGGGATCTAGCCCCACACAGCTTGAATTAAAATGATTCCAGTTGGTGATACTTGAATGTGAATGACCAGAAGGTGTGATGCATTCAACACTGTATTTGAAGTGCTCACCTTGGAAATCTCTCCCCTGGCTGTTAAAGCCCTTTGGTCCTCATCCTGGAGATCTTATAGCCACACCTGCATTCCTGCTGTCCAGACCTGTCTTTTATTGCTTGCTCTCTTTCTATAGTGATGTCTGGGTGGAGGAGTGAGATGCAGAAGGAGTGAGAGGGTGGAGAGGAAGCATCCTTTCTTATTGTTTGCTCTGAAGGAGAGGGTTGGACAGGAAAGTATTCTATCTGGAGAGTGGTGATGCCTCAGAATCTCTTTCTTTATCTTTGTAACATCTTTGCTGTATGAAGTTTAATAAGCCAGCTGTGCAGTTTTTAAAAGCCAGTGGATTCCATTTTTCATTTGCTTTCCTCCCCCTTTGCTCTGAGCTTTCACTCCCTATTTCCTTATTTCGCCCCCCCCCACCCCTTTTCTTTATCTCAGGGGAGTTCCCTGAGTAGCAAGACTGAAAAAGAGCCGAGGTTTATGTTAGAAGAAATTAAGGTTAATGATCATTGGCTCATTTTCATATTCTGTGGGTGTGGATGGAGGAGTAATCAGTGCAGGTGGCCCTGCCAGTTGGGAGTTTTTCTTTGTCATCAAGAAAATAAGGAGAGTGCAGGGATTGAATTACCACAACTATTTCAGGACTAAACATATTTCATTTCCCGATCGGGTCTGGTTTAAGGACACAAAGCTGACATTAATTTTATCCAAAGAAAGCACAGCAATTTTTTTTCTTGTTTTATAATTTGACTGAATGCATAGGGTGGATGCATGTTCAAATTTAATTCTAGTATAATCTTACAAATAATACTCTGAAAAGCAAAGGGGTTTTGATTCAGTTTGACAGTTTATGTTTCTGTGCCCAATTACCACTTAGTTATTGAATGTTAAAGAGCTGCTTTCTAAAATGTGCACGCGGACTGCACCAATTGGCTTCCCAGCTGCCTGCTATTACATGAGAGGTGCTCCCTTCTAACTTTTTAAAGGATGTACACATTTAAAGGAGTTATGTTTAGCTAGCAAAGGAAGTGGGGGATTTGGTTAGGAAGTAAGTGCTTGCTGGCCTTGAAAAACTATCTTGTGTGTATTCTAATTTCAGTCACACAAAGACCATTCTCCAAGTAATACTTTTTGAATGTAAAGAAAAAACTTAAATACCTAAATAAACTAGGGAAATAACCATGACTTTAAAAATGTATAACTTTTATTTAGTACCATTCCTTAAAGTCTTTATGTGTACTTAATGCTACTAATGTAACTTTCTACGAGTGAGGGATTCTAGTTGAAGATATGGAAAAGGAAGATTTGAAAGTTGACCAGAGACAATAAAAGTCATTGAGAAAGAGTGTCAACACTAGCCATGCATGGTAGGTTTTGCTTTCTTAGCAGAATGCAGCAGGCAGCTCAAGTGACCTGATTTGTTTTTAAAGCACAAGGTTTATTTGGCTGTTACATTGTGAGTATAATATTAATGATACTAATGTAAAATTAACTTTTATGTTGTGTGAGCACTTTTTCTTGCCTCCCCCTTTAAAATTACAGGTATTTCTATATCTATTTTTGTTGCCATTGTGAGCATTTATATAACTCTGTATATAAGATAAGCCACAGAACGATTGGTATCGTCAGGTAGTTATGCTAGTATATGTCAGGCAAATATAAGTAAAGGTGGGTTTTGGTTTGATATCCCTGTGGTATGAGCCCACGTGCAACTGAATATTCATTGTATGCCCATTAATATGAATACTTTGTATTATTAATAACACATGAAAAGACCATTCTCAAACATTTAGAGGGCAAGAATATTTTAGTGTTTCTGGAAGCTCCTTGCTGTGAAGAAATAAGATTTTTTTTAAGCACAGTTTTTAAGAGTTTTAAGTAGTATTTTAAAATATTTTTAAAAGAAATTTGTTATATCTTAAGAAATTTTCAGATAGGCTAATAAAACTTAATATTGAATGAGATCTTTTGAAATCATAGGATTCCCAAGTTTAACATTTAAGCAAATCATGTTATTTAAAAAACCTTCAACAAAGATGTAGTAAACCATTTTCTAAGATAATGCCCCTCCCTGTTTATTTCTTTGCTTTCTACTGAATCCTTTTCATCTTGCGTGCATGATAGAGCTCAAAACTGGTTTACTTTGATTTTCTCAAAGGCTTTTGGTAAGAGCCATTCTCAGTATAGCCCACATACATCTGGTATTAGCCAAGAAAAGAGCGACTATGAATTAATTCAGCCTCACTTTAGTATTTATCTGTTAAGCATTAGGAATAATTATAAAAGCAAATAATGTTTTATTTATATATAAGTTTATTTGCAATTGGTATTTTATTTGTATATCCTTAAAATCAGCTATACATGTAGCCTTGTAACATTGACATTTTAAAATGGTCCGCTGAAATGCTTAACAGAGTGTGATTGTTTAAGCCATTCAGTTTTCTCTGCAGACTCCTTAACTTTGGCCACACCATTCTTTTTTTTTTTTTTTTTTTTTTAAGTTTATTCTGAGAGAGAGAAAGCACAAGTCAGGGAGGCACAGAGGGGGGTGGTGGAGAGAAAGAATCCCAGGCAGGCTCTGCACTGTCAGCACAGATCCCAATGCAGGGCTCAAACCCACGAACCCTGAGATCATGACCTGAGTCCATGTCAGCCGCTTAACCACTGAGCCACCCAGGTGCCCTGAGGCCACACCGTTCTAACTTTTCACTTGCACCTATCTGCCTGAGCTCTTTACTTTGATCTTTCATTCCTGTCAAAAGTTTCTACATTTCTTGCATTCCTCCCATTGGAAATATAGAATATAACAGAATTCACTGGTAGCTCCTTTTTGCTAACTATGTATTGGGATTTTAAACCCATCACACCAGGAAATAACTCAGTCTGGTACAATATGCTCTTTCCTCTCTCTCCCAGTTTGTAGCTCCTGACACTTGTATGCTGCACTTTCAATTTCTTATGGCAGACCTGACTGCTCCTTCTGTCTCGTTTACTGGAATATATCCATAAATGAGGGGTGTGTGTAGGTGTGTTTTAAACATACAGTAACATACTCCAGCAAGGCTTTCAGTGAGCCAGGATATGGGCTTCAGTTTCACCATCATTTTGGTAAAAATACATGTATTAAACAGATCCTGAATTTCTGCCCTACGTTTAATCTCCTCCTGTTTTCCATCTCCTTTCTCCCACTCAGGATGCAAACTGAGTCAAACTCTCAACATAACTGTAAAATAAAATGTTTATTCCTATGAAGGAACTTAGAGAATGAAGTTGTTCATCATTCTGTAATAGTAGAGAAATAATAGTGCAGAATTACATATTTATTTTTTAAAAAATTTTTTTTTTCAACGTTTATTTATTTTTGGGACAGAGAGAGACAGAGCATGAACGGGCGAGGGGCAGAGAGAGAGGGAGACACAGAATCGGAAACAGGCTCCAGGCTCTGAGCCATCAGCCCAGAGCCCGACGCGGGGCTCGAACTCACGGACCGCGAGATCGTGACCTGGCTGAAGTCGGACGCTTAACCGACTGCGCCACCCAGGCGCCCCCAGAATTACATATTTAAATTGTTACCTGAAATTGGTGTTCTTTAGATTCTTCATCCTTAGTCCTGTTTTAATCACATAACACCAACAGTTAGTATAAGTTGTAGAAGCATTAGGCTCCTAAAAATCTCCTTGCTCTGGGCCTGGCCACCCAAGAGCTATGTGAGGAGGTGTTTCGTGAATTATCACAAAGTTAGGAATAACTGATGAGATTGGTGGAGCTATTGCTTCAAAAAATGCTCCTCCAAGAGGGATCAGCCACACCTTGTAATTTAAGATATACCTCCTATGATTTAGTAGAGAAACCACTAACGCTTTTCTGAGGATTTTGTAGGGGATATCTGTAGCCTTCTTACCAGATGAATTACAGTCACATGTACCTGTGATAGTAAGTTTGAATTCACAAAACAAGCAGCTCCGTTCATTGCTTTATAAATCCATATCCATCCAGGGCACAGATATTTTTTTTATTTTATGCATGATCTTGAGTTATTAGTCACTGATGGGACTCTTGTGATTAATAAGTTTGCCTACATTAAAAAACATTATGCAAATCATTCTGAAAAACTTCAGTTAAAAAGAATCATCAAAGTGAGCTGTAGGTTCTTAAATTAATTAAATAACGAATAAAGCCTGTTTCCTATTGTTCACTGCTTCTTTAGAGCGGGCCCAAATGAAAATGGACCATGGATTTTAGGAATGAGAATCTGAAAAATAACTAAATAAAATTTTACAGTATTTGGAGCTGTAAAATTTTGAATCTATATCCTTGATTTCCATCCCTCTCATTTGAAGGTAATGAGGCTCAGAAAGTTAAGAAAGAAGATCATTGTCAAATAATCAACAACAGACTGAAGATGACGAGAGTCCTAATGGTAGACCAGCACTATCCAACATTTTACACACAATTTTAAATTTTCTAGTAATGATTACCAAAGTAAAAAGAAGCAGGTTAGGTTGACTTTAATAGTCTATATTATTTAATCAAATGTATCAAAAATCACCATGTCCGTGTACATTAGGTATAAAAATATATAATTAATATGAATATCTCTTAAGACATTTTACATTTCTCTTTTCATACTGACTATTCAAAATCCAGTGTCTGTTTACACTTACAGCACATCTCAGTTTGGACTAGGCCACATTTCAAGTGCTCATTGTCCACATATGGCCAGTTGCTAACATATTAGACAGCGTAAGTGTAAGACACCAATCCAATTTTCAATCCAGCACGGGAGTATAATAGCTTAAAAGGGTTGACTTGGATTTTTAAAGTCACTATTTTGCTTAATTTTAGGAGAATTGATGACTTTGATATAGAATCGAAAAAGTAACTGAAACTTGGGGTAATAAGTCTTTGATAGAAGCACATTTACTCAGAAACATCTTTCTGACCAGCAGTTTTGATTCCTTGGTAAATAAATGCATAGTAATACCTCAAGCAAGTAAATATTTTCAAGTTATTTGTTGACTTTCTTCCTTTTTCACTTTACCCCCTGTGAAGCCATGCTGTCTCAGTTTGCTAACCACAGACATGTTACAGGCAGTGTTGTGGGAGAAGATAATGTCTCCCTCTGTTTCTCCCTTTGGAGGTTGAAGGCAGTATAGCCTGGCGCTGCCCCGAGCTGAGGCTGTCCGCCATCTGTGTAAGGAATTCACAATCCCAGACAAAAGAAATTGGCAAAGTCTTCCCTCTGTCTGTTCTCCAGATCCTCAAGATAGCCATAAAACACCTGGACAAAATCAGCAGGTGATGGCAAGGGAAAGAGAATGATCAGTCACAGGCGTTGTTGAATCCTTTGAACATTACTTATGGCCTGGACACTGCTGTCACCAGGCACAGTTTGATCTTGGGTAAGTTTTCTGGAAGAGCTTCATTCCCTGGCTCTGTGACAACAACAGAACCAGATAACACTGTGGATAGGGGAGAGAAGAGGAAGCCCAAGGCTTCCCTGCTTCAAGGTATAGCAGTTCCAGGTGGTGTTACCTCCATGTGTGTAAGAACATCCTGAAGAAATAAGTTATATCACCAGATGCATAAAGTGTGCTTATTTAGGTCAGTGTTCTTGCCATAAACCTGCTAGAGAAGTTAAAATGTTCTCTTATCTACTTACAATAATTGATAAAATGTTTTTAGAATCTAACTATTTGATTGGTTCATGCATATGCTGTGTTTTTAATCCATTTTCTGCTTTAAAACTCATTTTCTGAACTTATGCTGGAAAAAAAAAGAGAGTTGGCATTATGTTACTCATAGGCTTTTAAATATTTTTTGTTGTGATGGCCACACAAAGCCACACATATATACACTTCCACAACAGTTTGTGTCCTTAGGACTTCTCTGACTGTTTTTGTTGGAGCAGGGTAAATGTAACTCTAAAACTCTCAAAAAAGTCATCTAAATGCATCTGTTCATACTCACTTTCTGTCACGTGGCTTACTTTCAACATCTTTTGGTTTAATGACATATCCACAAGATTTAATCGACAGTAAGACATGATCTGGGTTATCTGTTTTTTTCTGTGACAGTGTTCCATACCAGCTGAATTGCATATCATGGAATCTGGTAGAGAAAGGACATGTTTGTAACAGACCAGGAATTAGGCTATAAAGAAATGCACTTTTGCCGATAGAGGTTTTAAGCAAACTCCTTTAGCTGTTACCTTTTCATCAGTGAGAGTTAGGATTTAATATGATGGTATTTAGCTTTGTTTGCCGCTGCCTTTTTTAAGGGTCCTATTTTAGCTATGATCTTTATTTTCAGTGAGAGGGCTAAACCAGAGCAGAAGCGGTGCTGTTTAATTCAGAATTATCCTCTTTCCCTTTGGCTCTGTCTACAAATGTAACCCTTTTTCATATAAATGGCGTCAAGCTTCATTGAATTTAGCTCTGTCTTGTTAAGTACATTAATGCTGTGTTCTGTCATTCATTACATGAGAATTAGTTGTCTATTACAAAGTGGGGGTTTTTGTTTGGAGCCTGATCATGGGAAGAAGGCCACACGTGGCTTAATTTTTTTAAGTGCATTGAATACTGGACTTACTTATTTGTGACTTGTATACCACTGAAAGTGTCATGCAAAATGATGATTCTATCATTGAGAAGCCCACCTTACACTGAGCAAGAAAACCTAAAAGAGAAGAACACTTATCACCTTCCTTTTTAAAAATCCCCTTTCCCCCATGTATTTTGTCACATTTTTTTAGTGATCTATACAGCGTCCTTAGAGTGTGTTACGGAAAGTGTTAATATCTTAGAGCAGCAGTAATAATAATCCTTTTACTCAGAGTAATCATGTGCTAATCCACTGGTAAGTCAAAAGTATTAGATCATTTGAAATTCATTGTGTCAGCTCAGTTGAAATAACTGGTATGGTGCTATAAACATTTAGAGAAAGGGAGTCTTTGAACCCAAATAATAATGTCAAATAGTTTGTTAGTGTTACATGCTCATGTTTAAGGGTTTCATAAGCTCAACCCATGGACAAGAGCATTTCAGTTTACATCAGTGTGTAATGTATTATTTTAACTGAAGGTTTATTTTTATTTTGTTATTTGGGGAAAGTTTCTTTTCCTCTGGCACTTATGGACTGGGTTTTTATGTTATAGTTTTCACCCAGCAATCACAGGGAATTTGGTGTGCCAGGAAGCCTTTTTTTTTTTTTTTTTTTTTTAAGAAAATGATTCTTGTTTTTCTAAAGTATTGTGTTGAATTTGCTCTGTGCTCCTTTATTTTCCTCTCATATTCTTGGGAAGAGCACCAATAGTATACATAGTAATTTTTCTGTGAACGTTTTAGCTGAGCAGTTTGGTTTCATTTTTCTCCTCTTGTCCCCCCATGAAAGCCACCCCTTCCTTTCAACTTTTATAATTCACTTGAAGTATTCTCTTCCCCCCTTTCTGAGGCCTCACTTGATCTACCTTTTTAAGATAGTATTTCTTGCTTTGATGATCTTTTTTGCCTGACATGGTAGATGTTCAATTAAAAATTTTTTGAATTGCTTCCCTTCTAAAAAGTTGGGAATTTTGGTGATTCAATTAAATGTGCTGCCATGTCAGTAGATGAACATTTTTGCTGATAAATCATTGTTTCCTCTTTCCTGAAAGTCAGTTGAGTTTTGCAAGAGCACCTCTTTCTTGAAAGCTTCAAAACTAAATAAGCTTGCAACTGTTGTTCTTTACCTTTGAGACTAGTCAGCTATCAACTGTAGAAGGCATTGAATTACAGCATCCTAAAGTACCAGCTGAATTAATTGTTTTTTTAAGAATGCATAACTTAAGTAATCGAATAGTCAAGGCTCATGTAGAAAGGCTCATCCTTTCTCCACCCCATGTTCTCACTCCTTGCTTCAACTTGACCTTTGATTTGTAGTTTTGGAAGAATTTGTGTAGGGTTTATGAAGTATTGTAATGTGAGGTTCTCCTCCTTTTTGAGATTGAAATTTACAGAACTTTCCTACTGATGGCATTCTGTAAATAAGGAGAGCCCTCTGAACATTATACTGGATGTCATGTCCCAAGTCCACTGCCATGTTCCCCTCCTGCTGGATCATCCCATGAACAGACTATGATAATGAGAAAGTTCATCTCAAAGGAAGCTTTCTCTGTTACTATAGAATGAACCAAAATCTGTGTAGAATATCTTGGGTGCTTAACTTTGGCCAGAGAAAGAAGTTGTTAAATGCAATCTGAACATTTTAGGCATGCCCCAGCTCAGAGAACAAGGCCAGATGGTCTGGTTTAAATCACAGAAACAGTGTGTCTAACCAGCAGACCCCAGCCATAGAGGTCATAAGGCAGGGAAGGATTGGTCTTGATGGTCCCCAAGGCATTGGCCTCACTGATAGTGTAGTGCTACACTGAGTACGGGATTGGGGATGATTGATAAGATTCCCATAAGCAGGCCTGGCTAGAAGGGTGCCTGTCTTAAAAGTTGGTAGTCCTAAAAATTGCTTTTGGTCACTGTAAAATGACACTTCACTTTAGAGATTAGTTCAGGAATGGTTTTATTGGCATTACTGGGAAAGGGTAGCATGTCATAATGACAAAAAGTATGGACCCCAGAGTCAGGCTGTTTAAGTTTGAATTCATTTGTACTAGCCGTGAGGCATTCTATGGTTACTGAATTCTCTGTCCCCCAGGCTCCTCGTCTGTGAAATGGGCATTATAATACCTATGTCCTACATAGTTGAAATAAATTGTGAGGATTGAATGAATTTATAATGCCTGAAACAGTACCTGAAATATGACAAGTACTATGTATGTGTGTAAGTTATAAAATAAAACTGAGTGCTGAGAACTTTTAGTGCTTCAGAGAACCATCAGTAAAACCCTGGAACCTGGCCCTTCATTAACTGAAAGGTTTTAGTAATCTTTGTGCCTGCCACAAAGACCATACATATGTGCTGTGTACTTAGAAGCTCCTATAGATAACCCCACAGTTTTGTCGTTCATCCATAGGTAAAACCTGGAGGGGATGGCTCTAAAACTCTTTGTGGGATTCCCTTGGGTGAGAGTGGGCTGAGTAAACCCCACTTTGATCTAGAAATAGGGCTGTTTTCATAATCCTTTTTATATTGTTCTGCTTTGCTTTCTTTGGGTAGTGCATTCTTTCTGAAGCATAATATAATTTGTCCTAGAATGATGTTTTTTAGTTGCATTTTTTAAAGCCCAAAATGTTTTAACTTTCAGTTTGCATCTTGCAAAGAAGCTATATCTGACCATCAATTTTGGTCCAAAAATCAAGCGAGTCTTTGTTTTTTATTGTTTATGTATTTTTAGGTTTTGCTTATTAATCCTCAAATCATTTAGATGTGTTACATTTTCTTTCCATTTTGGTTATAGAATAAGTAACCTCATTTCCACTGCAGTGCCAAGGTTAAAATGAACTTGAAGATAGACCATGAAATTTACATTTATCAATGATCATCATGACCCCATATTCATTTTCATATTCTTAAATTCTTAATTTTCATATTCTTAAATATAATGGTTGTCTGAATAGGTACTACAGATGTGCCAACACTATCATTTAAGCCTTTCACAAGTACCTGTTGTCATTCACATAACTGGGCATTATGTTATTTGTGGCAACTCTTTACTATATGGTTACTCAGAAAGCTAATAATACTTGCATAAATGGCAGTGGGGACAAAATAATTCAAATCAGGAGGAAAGCATACCATGAATTGCTAGGGAGAACCGCTGAAAATTCCCACATGTGCCCAAGAAGTCATGCTCCTTATAGTCGTGGAAACATTAAGTGGACATGGTTGCCAGATTTGCCAACTTAATTGGAGTTATCTTGGTATAATACAGTTGGACAAATGTGACTATTGAGCTCATCAGACTTGGTTTTGAATTCCACTTTTTTCATTGACTAACTGTGAGGCCTTGCCCGAACCATTTAATTTCTTTGACCTTTAATTTCCTTATCTGTAAAATGGAGATGATAATAGGACCTATCTTGTTCAGTCATCATGAAAGCTAATTCATGTATGTTAAAGTATTTACATGAGTATAAAATGTTTAGCCTAGTGCTTGACCCATAGCAAGAGCTTGAGAAATAACTCTTAAGATTGTGAGTTTTTGGAATTTTGAGACCGGCTAACTTACTTGCTATATTGAAGATAGGCTGTGTATTGTCACTCTTGGTACGTGTCATTCCTGTGCCCAGCAGCAAATATTGCCTGGCTTGGGGCACCACTGTGTATCCACAGAGCTTTGTTTGAGGGTGGGAAGAATTTATTTTTTAACTCCATAAATTAGGGTAGTAAAGCCATTTACCTTGACAACGTTGAGTTCTTTGGATTGTTCCTTTAGGAAAAAATAATTTTTCCAAGTGGTTTTGTTAGCTTTTTAAAATTAAAGTTGTCACAGTGAACTGAATTTGGTCCTGAAACATACATATATTGATTGCCTACTGTATGCTGGGCACTATGCTAAAGTTTGGGAAACTGAGATGAGGAAGACACTATCTTTGCCAATAAGTTCATACATTAATATTCTGGAAAGAGATCCAAGTTTTGGCAAATGGCCAACAATTTTTATTACAGTTTCATTCATTGAAATCCCATGTGTGTGTGTGTGTGTGTATGCCCCCAATATTTTTTTCTCAGAGTTTGTGACAGTCAAATTTAACATGGTTTCAATTCCAAACATATATATACTTTTATTATTATTATTATTGTTGTTGTTGTTGTTGTTGTTATTGTTATGACCACTGTAATTTGGGTTTGAGCCTCATTTTGTTAGCTTTGGCTCTGGAGGCACATGAACCAGGAATCTGGATTTATTTTCATTAGTCTTTTCTTTCTTTGGGGGCATTTTTCCATAAGGTACTACCCCTCTCCCTTTTGTGGCTATTACTTTTTTGTTGTTGTTAAGCCACATGTCACATGATATCATCTAGACAATTTGAAATACACAGTCTGTCTGGAATCTGAGACAACTCAGAAAATTTTGCAATCCTTCCTGACACGTCCAATGACAAGCATACTTGTCACCTTTCCTTCTTGGAAATCCCAGGGAATTATAGTTTGCTGTCTTGGTTACCAGGAATTTCTCACATAAAATTGAATTGATGGTTGGATATTTAGGGATGTAGGGGATCTTAAACCATGGTGAGAAGCCTAGGAGCCTCCCCCTTAACGCTTGTCCGTTGTCACTTAAGTAAAAGGTGACAAGCAGTACTGCTTGAACAGAATACAGGGAGTTGAAAAACAGAAGGTAAAAGCTCATCTCCTTTTCCAGAAGAGCTGTGTGTGTTGTTTTTGTTATAAATACCTGTTCTGAGGAGTCTGAGTAGTTGTAGTGGAATGCTCCACACCCTGCTGCCACTACTGATTTTGAACAACATATGGCATCTGGGGCTGCCTTTCTCTTTGATTTCATTTTTCTTTTAAGCTTAAAGTTTGCTAAAGGAACATTTTTTCTGGGTTGCACGCATGTAATGGAACCTTCTCTTGGCCTTCGAGGCACACTGTCAACATAATGGTCAGAGAGTTTGTAGGTTTCTAATTATTTCTTTAATGTAGTATATTTTTCTTTATGGCGTGTTCTGCATTCTGAAATCATAAAAGTACATATATTCTTACTTAAACTGGAACAATAGATGTACAGTTCTAATAATTGTAGTAGTATTCATATGCTAGGAAATTCTCAATATTCCCTGTGGTTCACAGTTTTAATATAAATTTTGCTGGCTATCTTTTGTTTTGGTGTGAATTTGTTTTTGACACTATCTGTATAACCTTATGCTCTTAGATATTCTCTTTTCTAAAATGCCCATGGTCTGTGAGCAAGCCCATGCTGTCTTACAGCCATTAGCAGGACTCGTCCATCTTCTTGGCTGATCTTCTTTCCCCACGTTGGCTTGTTGAATTCAGTTAAATAGCTTTTTCATGGTGCTGACGGCCCAGTACTGTGCTAGGTGTGGGGGGTGATGCCAAGTCAAACAAGACATGGTCTCTGACCTTGAGGACCTTCGAGTCCAGTGCCTCTTGAAAGCCTATCCATCTTCTAAACCACCTCCTTCACTAAGCCTTTTCTCATTACCTCAGAAGAAGTAGTCTCTCTCCCCTGAACCCTAAAGCATTTTGTTTATGCCTCTCTTGTCACATTGATCACATTCTACTTTATAGTATAGTTATTTGTGGTCAGGATTATCTCCCTACTCAGTTGTAAATTCCTTGAGGACATATTTATGTTTACAGGTCAGAGTTTAGAATTCTGTTTTCCGCATAGTAGGTGTTTGATAAATATTTAGTGAATCAGCGGAGCCATGAGAATAGAAGTACTTGCTAAGAATTGGTGAGTGGATTTCCTCATATTTTAATATTTGGTACTTATTCAGCATAGTTGAGGGAATTTAATTTTCAAGTCTTAGTGTGATAAAAGGAAGGTGAAGAGAAATACAAATGTCTAGTTCTGTACCTTTGATAAGAGAAAGGTGGCTGGGGAAGGGGTGGGGGTATGAGACTGTTTAATGTGTACAGTATTATATCATGAGGCAGATACTTAATTTCAGGAAACAGCCTAATGAATATGAACACTTGGAAAATTAGTTGTCCATTTCATTAATTGTTTATTTGTGAATGAACGGGGCTAGTCAGCCTGGACGATTGCTTGGTTTCTGGAAATCGGTATACTAAACTATCTCCAGATGTCGGGAGTAAGAATGACATCCACATTTTATTGCGTGTAACACTTTGCACAATTCACAATTTGAGCTTGTTTTTTTTTTTTTTTTGCTTCTGTTTCTAGCACTTCATTTTATTTTAGTGTTAGATCCCTGTACTCTTTTTCACCTCCTGCAAATTAACTATTAAAATAATTAAAAGGAAACATTTGGTAATGTGCTTTCATTAGAGTTCTGTGGTCTAGTTAGAAGAAAGAGGTTAGATTATTTTTAGTATGGAGAAATTCTTTTTCTTTAACTGTTATTTCTTTGGGAGATATTTATGTGATAAATGTACATGTATGAGAGTTTCAAAAACTTTCAGTTAAGTCAATAATTGTTCTTTTATTCTGCAGGTAGAATATTTAAAATTGACTTAATTGCTATTTTGTAGATTTGAAACACGCTTGGATGACATAGCTTCACAGTGCTGCTCTTACATGTTATTCTTTATTGAGTAAATGCAAACAGACTGAAGACTTCTTGCCTTAATAAATTATGAAGTGAGACTTTATTCATCTTGAAATTTTTTTGGCTCTTTATGCAATTATTTAAACAATAACGCTGATATCATGTGCTTGTCTTATTTCCTCACCGTCCCTGCAGCAAGTGTCCTAAATCCCCTGCTTAGAAGCTGCTTGGGAACCTGGGTTTTGATGGATAACCACTCAAAAATAACATTAGATCGATGTCTAGGGTTAGATTTTTAAATGTCACTTAAAAATGGCATTTGTGCCATAGTTCACTTTACAGTTATTTTCCAGATAATTCAGAATACTAGAAAAATCCTTCTGGTCCCAGAAGAAAAAGTGTACAGTGAGCCTTTTCTCTTCATCTGCAGGTTGTAGAGGAAACTCTGGCTAGACCCTTTGGTGACTAATTTAAACTATCTGGCAGGACGATTGATAGCGCCTTTTCTTTGTATTGTGACAAATATATTTCGGCTGCAGTTTATTAACATAATTCAGCACAACCACAGACATATTGTACATATTAGAGCATAGAATTAGAACCATTTTTTGCACATCACAGTCTTCTCTCACTTGTACTTTTTTTTTTTGACAAGGATCTGGATAATTGCTTCAACAAATGAACTGCTGTGTTCATTCTGTTTCTATAATTTCATAAATTGTTTTCAGGCTAAAACCAAGCAAGCTTTCACTGAGTTAATATAAAGAACCACAGTGTAATTACAGGAGCTGTATTATTAAAAAGTATGACAGAAATGGCAGGCTGACAGCTACTTTCTCCTTGCTTTATGACAAAAAATTAAATATCTCTTTTAAGTGTCAGTATGCAAGAGTCTGCTCTACATACATCATCTTGAAAATGGGTATGCACTTATGACTAATTATTTTAAATATGTGCATGCTGGTGTTCCCCTGAGAAAGACGCTGTGCACTTGTGGCCTCCTGAATGTTGGCATTCTTGAACTCTGAGGCAGTAGTGTAAGGTGAAACATTTTGGGTTGGAATGCAAATTAAGTTTGCCACAGAGTATCATGATTGAGATCAGATAGAAACTTTTTTCAGGTGTACATCCTGTCTTCTTCAATAATTCCATTTAAATTCTGCTGGAGAAATGGCTCAAAGATCTCTATCTCTGTTTCAGTTCACGGACCAATATAACCCTGATAAATTATTGTCATTTAAGTGTTTTGTCAGTTTCTCATGGGACTCTTACCCCTTCACTCTCGTATCTGTGGTCTACTTTTTCTTCCCATACGTAAATTGTTGGGAACCTCAGATTCCTTCTGGGGATATTTAGGAAAAATGTTACTCATTGGCCATTCTTTTCAAGTCTTAGTGAATCTAATTATAGTCGTGCATCTGGCAGGCATGAAAACCATTAGATGAGCAAAGAGGGCTCCCAAATGCCACTCCATGAGTGTAATTTAAAATGCTTCAGATTCAGCATATCCTTCTTCAGTTGCATTATTAGGTACATCCTCTTGTACTGTAATCCTTCTGGTTGTGGTTACATGGTGTATTCAATCCTTGCCACTCTCTTTCCCTCTCCCTCACCATTGTACTATGTGATATCTGTTGTGTTGCTAGGCTTTTCCTATAGAATTGATCGGGATATTTATTATGTTTATCTATAATATGTATGACATAGAAATAGTTTGGTATTTAGGGATAAAACAGAAGTGACTCCCTTTCTTAAGAACTTGTCATTCTCAAATAAATACAACTTAAAATGAGTGGGAAGCAGGGAACAATAAAAATAAAACCAAATCTATTTGTTTTAAGTTTATTTATTTTGATAGAGACAGAGCACAAGTGGGGGAGAGACAGACAGAGAGAATCCCAAGCAGGCTGTGCACTTGGGACTCCATCTCATGAACTGGGACATGATGACCTGAGTCAAAATCAAGATTTGGACACTTATTGACTGAGCCACCCAGATGCCCCAAGCCAAACCTAGTTTTTATACCTCTCCATTCAGTCAAGACTGAGGAACCATGGGAATAGTTAGACTAGCAGGAAGGCCAAATAAGGGATTCAGGACTTAATGACGAGATGGAGGAATGAGGGAGGAAGAACACTATGAAGAACAAATAACGCTGATCTTTCTGGCAGTCCTACAGAAAAGCCCTTCCCCACACTAGGCTGAATTAAGAACCAGAATAGAAATCTGCTCGATGGCATAAATTCTGTAAGTTGCATTTCCTAGCTACAACTTTAGGTGTCTAATCTTTGTAGCCATGCATGTACATTTACTGCCTGTGACACAAGTAAAGAAATAGGAGACTACCACATTTCTCTAAAGATACAAGATTAAAGTTCAGTCTTACTCTTTGCAAGCTGTACCTAGTTTGTGCACTGATTCTGTATCCTCATATTTAGTTTGTCTTCCAGTTGCAGAGTTTTTACCTTGGAGTAGCTCATGTTTACATTTTACCTTTATACCTTGAAGCTCCTGCTTCATCTCTCCTCAATGAAGCTGTCTCTTTTTCTCTGAGACTGGGTTTAGATATATGTTCTCCGTGTGGTATAGCACCCTATGTGTATCCAGTGTACTTTAAATTGCTCATTTACTTACCTTACAGGCTAAGTTTCTTGAGGGCACTGTCTTACAGTATCTTTATCTGCAGTTCTGGCTCAGAGTGGGCACTTAGAAAATATTTGTTTAACTAATGATTTCACTTCTGAAACTTTTACTATAAAAGCTCTTTGAACCTATGAGTGGTAGCTGTGAAAGGCCCCCTGGGGTGCCGTCTTTTTTCCAGCCAATCAGTGATTAGAGTTAGCTGAGACTGTACATCAAACAGCATCTCATTCCATAGCCTGCACTGAGCTTTTTCATTTCACAGAACAGTGTTCTAGGCACCAAAGGAGCATACAAAACTCTCAGTCCTTTTCTGTATAGACTAAAGTTAGGTTGATGATGTATGATATTTAGGAAGCATACGTGCATGATAAAAACTCATACTTTGTTATATAAACCTAGAGTTTTGAGGAGATTTGGAGTATATTCCAACTCATGCGTGTCATACAGAAGTGGAAATAAAGTTTGAATTTTGCCTCTTTCGAGTTCACATGCTAGTGGATGACAGATTTGGAAGTAATACCTCAGTTTTTTAGGTCCTCCTGACTCCCTCCTCCTGTCGGATTCTCTTTTTACCACAGCAGCTTCTGTATGAAGTGGTGAGGGCATACCTAAACATAAACTGCATGTCTGGATCCACACATTGTTCAGATCAGAAACGTGTTTTCTTTCAATGCTTATTTTGTCTAAGATAAGGATTAGTACACATAATAATAGCTTTTATTTACCATTTACTTATGTGTCTGGCTTTGTGTGAGGCTCTTTAGACAAATTCTCTGTAATATAAAAAAAAAAAACCCACATAGAAAGTAGTGTCATTCTGTTGTTACAAATGAAGAATTGGTGGCTCAGAGAAGATCAACACCTTGCACAAGTCCGCGTGGTTAGTGAGGATTACCCTTAAGGAAAATGGAGGATAAGGGTAGATTTAGTTAATCACAAGCTTTCTGCTCTTCTCTTGCCTGCCTTCCCATGGTATGAATTAGTTGCCTCAACTTAAAGTTTTGCTCACTATAAACAGTGCTTTGTGGTCAGTCCTGGCACTGTGGCTGCCAGTCCCACCATGCGGCTTTTGGAAGCCAGGGAGTAGATAGATCATGGTAATAAGACTAAGTTGGGGGTAGCACGAACCCTGTCTTACTGATTTAAAAACTGCTTTCACACTAACCTTCCATGGGAGCCAAATTTCATTTCCTTGTTTTGTGACTTTTTAAAAAGGTATCAAGTTTTGTTAATTTACAAATTAGATCACTAGCACTTGTGACCAGAATATTATGGGGCTTTCCGTATGAAAGTCTTAACTGCCTCGAAAGGGTAGGAAAACATTCCATTTGATATGAAGAAGTCTTAAAAGGAACATCAGCTGATAGTGAAAGCATCTGTGTGTCATATATGAGTGCACTGTGCTGTGTTCAAGTAAATTTGTTAGCTTCTCTACATATTATTTTTAACAAGACTAGTAAGGTATGATAACAAAAATACTGTCTTATTATTATCTTTTGCCTTGAAAATGTATTCCATAAGGATATAATAAAATTACTGAGGCGCCCGTGTGGCTCAGTCAGTTAAGCACCTGACTTCGGCTCAGGTCATGATCTCGGGGTCCATGAGTTCGAGGCCCATGTTGGGCTCTGTGCTGATAGCATTTGAATTCTGTGTCTCCCTTTCTGCCCCCCATGCCTCTCATGACCTCCGCTCATGCTCAGTCTCTCTCTCTCAGAAATAAACATTAAGAAAAAATATAATAAAATTGTTTATTTACTTCTAAGTGTAACCTTTATCACAGCTCCGTGTGTTCAGACCTGAGCCACCTATCAAAGTGGAAATGGAAAAAACAAAAAAACAAACAAAAGTTGAAACAGTTATAACCAAGTTTAGAAGTGTGGAGTGGGTCCTGTGTTGCCTTTAAATGGCATCTCACAGGAACACTGCCCCCTTTCCTCTATATTCCTTTATTATTGTCTCCATCCCTTGGAGCACCTGGGTGGCTCAGTTGGTTAAGTGCCAACTCTTGGTTTTGGCTCAGGTGATGATCTCATGGCTGTGATGTCATGAGATTGAGCCCCACATTGGGTGTTGCAGTGAGTGTGGAGCTTGCTTGAGATTCTCTCTCTCCTGCTCCCTCTGCCCCTCCCCTGCTCACACGTTGCATGCTCGCTATAAATAAATAAATACATACATAAATACACAAATAAATAAATAAAAGTCCATCCCTCCTTATTTTCTCATTTTTTTTTTACTTCTGAGGTTTTTACTTTTATCCATTTTAAAAACTGAATACCTATTTATTTCCCCCCAAATCCATTCTTCACAGTCTGCTAGAGTGATTTTTCTCTTTTAAATTATTATTATCTTTCAAGAGAATCCCTTTTAAAAATATTTTTCTCAGTTCTCTCAAATTTTGGTCTTTTGTACATTGCTTTATTCACTGTTCTAAATACACATGTAAACTAGTTTATAAGTAATCAGTTCTCTTACTTAGGACCCCAAACTTGCTCATCATTGAAGTTGGAAGCCCTCTCTTCCATTCTATGAATGGATCTTCTGAATGGCTGGTTTAAAAAAAGATCGTTCTTGAAAGGTTGGACTAACTCCTTATTAAATTTCACCCAAGTATATCACTGTGTACCCTGAATTGTAAAAATACTAATTTTCATGGCTCCGTTCTACTCTGGCACTTTAATATACTCCTATATCATATTTTTTGAAATTCTCACTTAGGTTCCTTCTCTGACAGTAAGAAAAACTTTAATTCAATTCATCTTACATGTTAAATAAGGAAAAAAAAACTTATGTAGCACTTGATATTTCATGGTAGTCATGGGACAGAAATGAAGATTTCAAAATTTTGAGGCAGCAAGCCTAGTGGTTTAAGAGTCCAGATAGTAGACTAGATTTGGCAGGAGTCAGAATCCTGCATCAGCTTTGGGAAGGTTAGTTTTTGTCTCTGTGCTTTGTTTTTCTTACCTATAAAATATAGCGTATACCCTCCTAATAGAGGAACATTTAGGATCAAATAAATTATTCTGTGTGGAGTGTTTAGAATAGTGCTTGGTATATGGTAAGTGCATGGGAAGTGTTGACCAGTATTACTATCAAACTCTGTGGACAGGATATAAAATATGCAAAGAAAATAATATATTCTTAAACACACTATTTTAAGTAGGACACTTCCTCTCTTCATTCTTATTTATTTCTAGTGAATTTGGTACTTCTTGTATTGATGGAGCCTGTACAGCTTGTTTTAACAAAGCAGTTGAAGTCTTAAGTGTGCTGTTTTTAAAATAATGATTTGTTTTTTGACATATATGAGAGGACGTTTTATGAAGTCTGTATTGAAGGAGATATGTCCATTAAGAAAACTTATTCTCTATTTTTATAATTCCCAGGAATGAGGGGATTTGTTTGGTATAGTAACCATATTAGTTTAACTAAAACAAACACATAAAAACAGACTGACATCCAGAAATATATTTGTCTTTTGTTTTACAAGGTCTATTTGTTTATTAAGGTAAAATGCATATAATTAAAATCCACCACTTACAGTGTACAATTCAGTGGCTTTCAGAACAGTCACAATGTTGTGCAGTTATCGACGCTATCTTACAAGATCTTTTTACTTGAAAAGGATTTATATTTAAGGAAAGTCATGCAGCTTTTTAAAAACATAGTAGTTAAGTGTTTCATAAAATTAAAGCATTAGAATACAATGAAAATTAACAGTATTGCTGCTTTTGTAAAAAATGTTTTTAAAGAAATGTACAGGTTTGGGGAGAGAAATAAAGACTGAGAGAAGTTAAGATAGAACCTAGATAGCTACTTTTAATGTTACATTTCATTGAATAAGCAAGAAAATTATTAATGCTTTTAAAATCATGAACTAATTTGAACAAGATAAAAGAAACTATTTTGTCAACATCCAACTCAAACTTGAGACATTTAATATTATTTATATAAGATTTTATTTAGAATGCAAACTCAAAATGATTTTTGCTAGAATTTATATAACCTTTGTATCTTTTTACATTTGATTTGAGTAAGGAAAAATTAACAATTTGTATGAAAATTTTAAACATGTTATAGTCACAGAATAGTTCGTACAAGATGTTTTATAGGACATCTAATTTGTTGGAGCTTGAGAGAAAGGTTTTTAAGAAAACCTAAACAAAAGAATTTTAAAGAAAAAAATTACATCTTTTAATGCTTTAAGAAACTCAGCTGAGATTATGAGCAGGAACACTAATGGGAGATTTGAGGTATTGGCTATGAAGCTCACTTCAGATACTACCGAATAACCTCATGTTATTGCCGGATGTCATAGTACTTCCATCCTCTTATATTCTTTTGTCCACACTGAAGCATCTTGAACAAAAGAGGATGTTCTGGTTATTTGCTATCTCTATTATAAAAAAATGTTTGAGATCTGCTTATTGCTGATAATATTTATTTGTACTGTGGATACTTAATGTTTCCAAATGATACCCTTCAACCAAGCAATTCTGTACATGCACAACAGAGTATGACTTTTAAAGTGGACTGTGCAAGACAAACCTGACTGTTAAATGTTTGACAAGTATTTACATGGGTAGTATTTAATAAATTTACATTTGTTTTTAAATTCACATTTTAAAGAATATGAAATTAAAAATTTTTAACAGATTGCAAGTTTTCTTCTATAATACTAGCATTCTGTCTGATGCTGAGGGGAAGTAAATTTTGCTTTTAGCCCTGTCACAACCCACGCACCTGGATGTAGTGCTGGATTAGAGCCTCAGTCTTGACTTTGCATTGAAAGTGGGAACATTCCTGTTTGCAATGCCTGATTTCATCCTTTCCTGGACTAAGGAGTAGGATTGCTTTTGCTTCTTGATTTAATCAAATCTAATACTAGTTGGACAATTGGAGGCATAAAGGGCAACCATCAACAGCTTTTCAAAACATAGAATGCTATTCCAAAACGATATTCCAGTAATGAAATTTATTAGTGCTTCCCAAAAGTTTTAGTGGGTGACCCGTAGAATGCTCTTAATACATGCAGTGAGGCAGCTCCTTCTATTTCTAAAGTTCATCATTTTGTTAGGTAATATTATATATCATAATAGTATAGGGAGTGAAGGAATAAGATAGAGGAGAGAAGGAGTTGAAATGAAGATTGGGAAGCATTAAATGATAAAAATCCACCTTCCTGGATGCAGTTAATACAGAAATGTAAAAATGTTCCCATCTGTCTAAGCCATCATTTCTGATGTAGTCCCTGGAGGAAGTGGCTGAAAAGTCATTTCCACCTAATGGGTTGTTAGGTTGCTTCTGTACAGTAAGTTGGTGGTTGCAGCCCACTTCCTCTAAGACAAAGGACTGTGTCTCTAAAACCCCATCACAACTGACACTAATTGGCATTGCTGTCGGCCCCGAGCTGTGAAAGCAGGCCTGCGTGGGCATACAGTGGGGCGCGCTGTTGTGTGTGTGTGGCACCAAGGGGAGGACTTTTTCTCAGATTTTGCTGGTGGGTACGTATATTCTGCTTTTACTTTTCTGACCCCTGTTCTGGCAGTTTATATCATCTTCAGCATTGTTATTTGACTTGGGGAAAAATTCGATGAAAGGCCCTTTGCTGAGCACTGTGTCATTGGAAGGTATCCTCACCTTTTATAGTGTTGGGGCTTCCAAATGTTATCACTTATGTGTGAAAATCTCTCTATTAAGTAATTAAAATTATCAGTAGTAAACATAGTTAATAAACAGACCACCTTTTACCTCATATTTTTATGCATCTAATAAACTAACATTTTTGTTTTCTCATTTTCTTAAATGAGGAGCCAGAAGAGGGCATATCAGTCTTTCAAAAATCAGTTTGGGAGCCATTTGGCCCAATTCACTTACAATTACTGTAAATTAGGAGAGGAACCTGCTTTGTATTCATAAAGGTCTGGAGCCGAAGGATTCAGTTGCTGCAAGGGGTTTGGAATGACCAAAAAAAAAAAAAAAAAGAAAGAAAGAAAGAAATGAAAGCACATTAGCACGCTATCCTTAGAAATTTTTAAGTATGTCAAAACTTGATTGCTGTATGTGTTCCAGACTTTGATGATTATGTACAAGGGAGGGGCCTGGGAAGCGTAGAGAAGGATAACTGAGCAGTTATATTGGAGAGGCACTTTCCTATACATTACTTTTCAAAATGTGCAGATATTACCTGACTTCCATTTATAGTGAAGTGAACTGCAGTCATTGCCAGTTGTAGGCAAACTCTCTTTCTTAAATGCATATTGAAAAATTGGTGAGTGGTGGCAGGAGGGAGGAAGGGAATTACTAAGGGAATTGATTAGTCATATGAATCATTCATGTCTCTTCCCTGCATCCATTTAAAATGCAAACGGATAGCCATTTAGGCACCCAGACCCTGGCCCTTTTCTAGCTTTCTCTTTCCCCCTCCATCAGTTTCAGGCTCAGGGGTATGTAGTGGGATCTTGCTTCAACAGTTGGCTTGGACCACAGCTCCCTGTGAAAGGCTCTGCTTTCTAACATTGGGAAAGCTCATGAGGACTTCCTCAGGAAACTGCTTAACTTCTCTCACAGTATCCAGAGGGATGTGAAACAAGTTTGGGGTTTCCCTTGGCCCCTGAAGTCCTTCAAGCAGAGAATCACCTTGCATTTATGTCGTTTATTTAGTTCTCAGCACGGTTCCATACCTGTTTTGGGCACCATACTAATATAGACTGTTACAGGGCTGAAACTAGGGTGAGGCCACTGAGGTGCCAAGGGTGCAAAATTCTAAGGGTGCACAATCCTCTCAAGATTGTGCTTCGTTGAGATGCTAATTCATTAATTCTGGAGTGTGGTCCTGGAAGCCTGTACTTCCGCAGAGTGCTATGGATGATTCTTACAGTATCTGTTCTGTTTTATATCTAATAGAAAAGGGCTTTGTTTTGCTTTGTTTTTTAAAGAGGTGGAAGCATTTGGCTAATAGCAAAAGAGGATGGAGATAGTACTCAAACTTTTCTCAACACATTGATAAATCTCACCTTCATTGTACAGACTCCCCTTGCTTTATCTATAGTGTCTAAATAATAAAAGAAAAGATGCACCTACACGATTTTCTGTGATTCCAAATGAAAGCAAGAAGTAGTTTCACATTGGAGATATTATTAGCACACATTTTAGACTTCTCACCCCCTGTCCACTTTATATTCTTTGTTCTCTCAAAAAGGTAACATACTTGACATCTGTGCAGAGTCTTAAGTTATTAACTCTTCCCATATAATCTAATAGCCTCATGCACAAACAAGCTTTAGTAGCTGATACAACACTGCCACTTTATACCACTTTGGCACCAGAGGATTTTTCCTCATCCTCATTAACTTTTTAAAATCAAGCAAGATTAGTTTGGGGGAATAAATCTCTATTTTTTAATGTTTTGTTTTATTTATTTAGAGAGTGAGTGAGTGCTCATGAGTGGGGGAGGGGCAGAGAAAGAGGGAGAGAGAATACCAAGCAGGCTTCATGCTCAGCACAGAGGCCAACATGGGGCTCGATCTCATAGCTGTGAGATCATGACCTGAGCTGAAATCAAGAGTGAGATGACCAATCAACTGAGCCACCCAGGCACCTTGAGAAATCTCTGTTTCAGTGAATTGACAGAATCAAAAATTTTTGCATGGAAGTAAATATTGAAAATGTTTTGGCAGTTAGAATATGGCTAAATAAGCATTATGTAGTCTAACTCTAAAATTTGTTAATATCTAGATAAAAGGTAAAAAGTTGAATCTATCTGTAGAGTAGTAGTCTAAAGGAAAACAATACTGTGCACATACCTACCAATTTAAAATTCTATCACTCCTACTTTACTTCTATCCAAGGCATATCATCTGGTAGCTGTGCTTTGTTGTTAACTTGAACACAGGTAATATATTTTACAATTAAAACAATAGCCTCAGATTTACTGGATATGATCAAACACAAAATATTAAAACATGTTCACTGCCAGTTCTGTGGATATTCAGATAGTATTTCAGTTAAATCATATGAATTGTGCTTTCTTGATCTATTTATGGTTCACCCAAGTGGAATGGACTAATTGTCCAAATAGTGTAGGAAATAGTTACCTTATAATACTGTGAAGTACTTGGCAGAAATATAGTTTATACTCTGTTTTCTTGGGTTCTGTTTGTTTTTGTTTGGCAGTGATGTCCAGTTTCATGAACAGCAATGTCTGTGGTCTGTGGTCATCTACTTACGGTCCCTCTGGAATTATTCAAAATACATAATGTAGGCTAGGCATAGGCTTTCGATATATTAGGGTTCTGAATGTGGGTGACTGATAAATGTAGTAAAACTTTGTTGGTTGCTACTGTCTTCCTTTATCATTCTTTGTAGACCACCAAAGCTAGTTTGTGTGTATTTGATCATCTAATAATGTATTCACTTGTCTAAGGGTAATCATAGTGAAGAGGTGGAGACACCGTAACATATGGAAATACCTTCTGAATCAGTAAAGAAAAATTGAAATGTATCAAAGTGTTAAACATCTTAATATATTACCTCTTTTTCATGTATTGCTTACCTATTAACCAGTATCCTGTAATACTCTGAGCATTTCATTCCTTTCCAGAGCAAGAGCACAGATTGAGAAGGTTTCATCTGTGCAGGGAATTCAAATTGACTCCCTCACCCTACTTTTTACCTTTACTGGAAGACAAATCGAGGGAGGTGTTCATTTGGAGATGTTAAATGGGTATGGGTGTGTGTGTGTGTGTGTGTGTGCGCGCCTGTCATTGAAGGGCAGTTGTATGTAGGCTTTCGTTGACAGCTATCACTGCATCTTGCAGCAAGGGAATTAGAATTTTCAATTTATACTTCTTATTCTTCGACCCTAAGAAAGTTGTAAATTACTACAGCACAACTTATGATTTAACCCTTCAAATCATTTGAATATGGTTGATGTTAAACTCCTATCCCTGATCACTTTGCATTCAGAATTTAGTTGGGAGGGAGCAGATGTTATGTTGGTGTTTCACAACTTCTGGCCTTGTCTTTGGAGTAACAGAGTTTTAGCACATGAAAGCACAAATGCTTCGTGTGGACAGATCACATACATTTTAGAAGTGTTGCTCTTTAATGCTCAGTTGTGTTTGTATAGTGTGAATCGATTCTTCAGAGGCTGAAGTTTTACATGTAGCTGTCCTAGAGGCATACTCCTATTAATTTATTCATATTAAAGCCACAACATGGTATTTTTAGTAACACTTGGATCAAGGAAGAACAGGGGCAGCTGCAAAAAAACTGACTTTAAAAAAATGTATTTTGGCGTTTGGCTTTTTAAAAAATGGGCAGTAAGCTATCTCATTGCCAGATAGAAGCAGTAGATATTATTGCCCAAGGATATATATATTGTGTGTGACAGAGGTAGTGCCTGGCTCATGAACTTTGACGAGTTTGATTTTCTTTTTTTTGATTTCAGGTACTATGTATGTGTATCTGCATGTGAGGTGTGTGTGTGTCAACTTTGGCAGCAGAACGATGGTGATGGTAGAGTAGAAGAAGGTATCTCTATAATGATAGACCTAAAGTTAGAATGTTACTAATATTGCCTTGAATACTAGCTAGGTATGCATCATCAAAAGAAGGTGCTTTTTTCTAGGATATCTAAAACCTGTCTTCCCTCTAATGACTAGTGGAGTCTACCACAGCCAAGCTGACTGAGAATGTTAACCTCTTGTCACTGTTGCCTGAATTTGGATGATCAGGAAATTATTTCTGTACAACAGCTTGCATATTTTGGTAGTGTATTCTATATGTTTTACGCATTATGTGAATTTTATGGTGTCTATTTTCAGATAGGTATCCCTGCAATTAGTAGATGCTATTCATTCACAGACATTTTAGCAGATTTATTTATTTGTTTGTTTATTAAAATTCTCAAGGTATTACACATGTTATGTCTACTGAAAAGCTTTCTCTGCTTTTGTTTTTTTCCTTAGTATGCCAATACTTAGAAACATGATTTTAATGTAAATTATATATTGATAGCTTCTTAGCATTCTATCAGATTGAAATTTCTTAGAAAGTTATGCAACGAAAGATTTGACAGATAAATGTAAAGTGTCTAGCAAGTGATATGAATAGTAACTGAGATTTTACTTCATTTTTGTTGGCTTTCTGTGCTATTATTAATATTAGAATATGTGGTTCCTGGTCTGTGCAGGTATGTACGAGGGTCTTTTTTGTCAAGGGGTTGTGCCTGCCTATACCGAGAGACAAATTATTGCTTTGGAATCCTTAATTATTTAATAAAGAGATTCTATGAGATCTCAAAATACAGATTTAATACCTAAAACTAGAGGGGATAAAATAGGAAAACCAGACACATGAAAGAATATCATCTTTATGTAAGAGATGAATTATGATATTCAAAATCACATCTAGCTTTATAGAAAAAAAGGAGTAGATTTATTCTATACACTAAGATTATAGGGAAAATGACATGAAAGCACATGCTGATAAAGCTTGTGCCTTCTGGTGTATAAAGCAAATATCTAAATATATGTCTGTTTGTGTCCATATACAGAGTTAAAGGACAGTTTTCCATGAAATAATGCATTCCTTTAGAATTGCTGTACATTTTCATAATTTTTAAAACATTCCTATTGTAACCTACATCAAAAGGGCAGCCAGGGTTTTTTGTGTCTGACTATACATATGCATTATAAAAAAGTGAGTCTACTGTAATTACCAGTTTGCAGAGCGAATTCCTGCAGGGTTTGTACTCTCCCCATTAGTAAAAGAGATAAGTTGAAATGTATTAAAATTTCACTGTACAACTGGGAGTTTTTGTTCACAGTAAATGTGTTAATGTTTCTTCATTGCTTGACTGTTTGTGTTTAAATTTAGGCAGCGTGCCCAACAGGGACAAAATTATAGGATAAAGCTATGTATAAAAGAAAATCCTTCTGAGAGCACCAATAAGGCTCTTTTTAAAAATAAGCAGTTACATATAATAGTACATGGCTGTAGCCACAGAGAAAAGTTTTATCTGTCTATTTCAGAATTATTGGAATTTTTCTTTCCCTTGTGTAAAGGTTAAGAGGACTGAGTTTATGTCAATAGCTAATACACTTTGATGTAAAAACATCTATTATTTTATTCAGTGTTACTCCTGTAAAAAGAAAAAAAGATTCCTTTTTGTTGTCCTTATGATGAAGAGAGGCTAATAGCATTTTGAGAGAGAAGTGATAGATCACATTTTCTTCCCTGGGAAAGGAATTCTTTCTTGTTAAGAATTCTAATTACAGCCTGTTATATTTTTTGGAGCATTTTTCTCTGCTTTTCTTCATTGCCATGAACTTAGTAAATACATTTATTCACATAGATAGACTTACATTAAAAAAATTAATCTGCAACCACTATCACGTGTAGTGTGAGTACATAATGAAATCCACAAATAGAGGATAAGGCTAGTATTTCTCTGTAGTGTAGAGTGGGCAGGAGTTGAAGTTATCTGTAAACACCGACTATATACCCTTTAGCCAGCCCGCTCCTCTCTCTCTTAAATGTGGAAAATGTATTGTAGTTCCTACTGTTTGCCTTTTTTATTTTTTTTGTCTGCTTTTCCATACATGAAGATGAAAGAATTTGCCAGTATCCATGTGCCATCTCCATGGCCTCATACCACAGACCCACAATACAGACTATGTAAAGAAGCAAAAATAAAATATAATTCCTCATCTTTGAATGTTGCTATCAGTGTTTTGTAGTCTACGTACTGATAATGTATATGGGTATGCAGAGAGATACGGGGAGGGGGTGGGGATGCATGTGTATGTGTATGTTTTCATTTGTTTGGATTCATACATCCAAGTACCCATAGGAAAATATGAGAAGCTCCATGAATATTTCCTGTTGTATATTAGCTTTCCATCATAAAATGTATTTTCCCCTTAAAATACGTTGGTTCACCAGAGAGAGAGATACATTTAATTCTTCCTCCTCTACACTGTTCTTTAAAAAGTAAATTTTTAACTGATAGACCTTGAAGTCCTTTAGAGCTATTACTTTCTTTTGGCTAATTCGTACAAAGGCACCATATGAAAATTGGATTTTTGATCTGATGGAGTGATTTTTGAGTTCTTATGAACCATTTATAGTCTATCAAGTAAATCCTTCTTAGTTCACGGATTATTGACCCAATGGACCATATTAGCTGCTTCGAAGCTGTTATAGCCCATTATGTTGATTCAGCTGACACACATGTGAACCCAGTCCACATGCCCAAGATGACATTAACATTGTTCTGGAAGACTCCCTTTTTTTCCACAAGGCTTTCTATTTATTTCTTAATTTTTAAGAGTTAGCTCAGAGTTCCTGACAGCCATTGCATACGTTTCTCCATTTGCTCAGTAATGTTGAAGCATTTGTTAGCAGCTAGATGGTCTGCTTTTCGCCATCTTTCTCTATAAGTATATGTCTCTCTTTTGTCTTTTAACCAACTAATCCTTACAAGAAAAAAGAGAATAATGTTTTTTCAATACTCTAGGGCACGTTTTACCCTCAGATGCTTATAGATTCCATAGAAATTTGTGAGGTTTCTCTGAGCATTGGAATGTAGCTCTTTGAATTTGAGAAAACTACCTTTTAGAAGAAATGATAACGTTGTATTTGTGTTTTTAAAAAATGTATTACCTGAGAGGTTTCACTTGAAAAATTCTGGTGACTCTAGCCAGTGGTAAAATCAAGATGTGCCGTTAGTGATTTATATGAAGCTCTAATGAAGCCAGTCCAGGTCTCAGCACGGACCCCTAGGGAATCTGTGACCTAACATAAATAACGTATAAGAGGGCATGTAGACTGTTCATCATCTCATTATTATTATTTGTAATGGGTATGATTCCTGAGGTGATATCTGCTCTTGGGCAAAAGAGACACATTCTTTCATAATCAGACATAATTATGATGTACAGTTATATATGCACAATGGAAAGTATTAAAATGTTTATTGAGATACACTCCTTATTTATGGGCAATCCCAAGACATGTAGAAATAAGGTGATACAACGTAAACCAAGTGTTCTTAAGAATACCTTGTGTCACTTTTTTTAGATTTTGGCCTTTCTTAGTATAACCATTTAAAAACTCTACAAAAAGCTGCTCAGAGTTGCTTTCTCTGTCTAAAATGTACCATTTTGTAGAAAATCCTAGTATAAATTAACTGCTTACTTAGCAGTTTACCCCACCTTTTTAAGTTGCTTAAACCTTTACCCACACCTCTCCCTTTGAGTGTAGTTTTGTCCACATCTCTTACTTCATTTTAAACTCCTGTTGTAACTGAAAAAAATGTATATCTGAGGAAATCTCACTGTGGAGGGAGGGTAGCAAGGGGGATTATTTCGCTTCTTGCCTTTCATACACAGGCAGAGTGGAAAGAGCCCTGGATTACTAGATGTGGCCATTTAAGGACATCTCAGAGTCTCATTTTCTGCTGTTTGAAAAATCTCTAATTTGGGGGATTTTGATGATTAAATATGAGAATGTATTTGAAATATTATGCAAGCTTCATAGCACTGTACAAACGTAGGATATTATTAGTCTCACGAAGGCTGCCTCAATTGGCCTGGGTAATCAGAGTTGTCATCTGAAATGATACACTCTAAAATGCAACAACTTGTCTCCCTTGTTGCTTCACTGGGATAAATTCTTTTCACAAACCTAGAGGAGTAAATTTAGTTAAAAGGTCACCCACCTTTTATGTTCTTGCTTGGTAAATGGATTGATTACTGTGCTTGGCATTTGAAATAAGGTGGCTAGCTCCTTTTGTAGAGGATCAAGATTTAGAGGTACTCCTTCCTTGAAGGAGTCCTTCCCACTCTGCCTGGCAAGGAGAGGCATCATCAAGTCAGGATGATGTCTTACATTTGGGCACAACTTGGGATAAGTCTTGGGTTATTCCTGCACCTCTTTGCTTGGTCACCAAAATCTGAGATCATCATGCAAATCATCGTTCCTGGGATTGAAGCTGCTTCTGAAATACTGGAACTCAGGCTTTCTCTTGTCTTGCTTCTTGCCTAATGAGGAAGTATTTCTTTGTAAAGTGCTTAAAGGTTTATAAATCTTCTTGCATCTCATTATCAATCCCTTCCTTATTAATGTCTTCCCCATCATATTATATTAGTAATTGTTTTCATGAATGCCACCGAGAAATGTAATCACATTACCACCTTTCAAATTGCATTAGTGAAAATGAATAAAATGTATATCAATGGAATACAAAATCGCTGATTCAACATTAAGGTGAAATGAGATGAGTATTGCTTAGCATTCATGTGATATCAGAGGTGCTTTGGCTCCTTATATAAAGTTACGCATTCTGGTAAATGTAGACAGAGTTTAGTTAAAATGGGTTACTTTGTATGGCGAGCTAATCCCTTATTTTCAATAGATGATAGGTATGTTCATTGAAAGAGTATTTCCTTTCTAATTATCACAGCTGCCTGTGTGAGTAGTCTGTAAAATGTGTAAGCATACAGGCAGTAAATGGAATATCTTAATTGTTAACTGTTAGGTAAGAAAATAAAATGTTTCTGCCCAAATTGAAATGCCTTTTCATTTCCTGTTTCTCTAATATTACTAATTGCCTAACAAAATAGCTTGTATTACCATAGGCCTAATTTAATTGGGGGGAAAAAAACATAACACATGCACTCCAAAGCCTGCATGTGCTTTGATGCCATAGAAGCATGGATATTTTCCTTATATAATTGGCTATATCCCGCTGTTGATTTTTACTCTGAACTCCTAAATTATTTAAATGGGGTCTTCCTCATGTCGATTGATAGTAGGTTGTGGTCGTAAGGTAATGACTACAGATGCTCATTGGATCCATGTCTGTGAAAATTTATGTGCCTGTGTATATGTCTCTTTCTCCCTGTTTGTGTTTATATATTCACACAAAGTCATGGAAACATTAACACTCATGTGTAAACATTTACTCAGAAGCTTATGGTTTCCCCTCTTTGCTCCCTCCCCCTAAACCAAATTTGCTTCATGACTTTTGCTGAAGTAACTTTTTCATGACAATAAATTGAGGAATATTTTTCCTAGTATATATGACAGAATTCATCATTATCAGTTTTTAACAAATTCTCTTAGTTGTTTTAGTATCCTGATATTAGTATGTGAACATAACTGAGAATCACCTTCCCGGCCCCCCCAGTCTGTTGAAGAATGTCCTAGATTTTCCTGATGGAAAAATAGCAGTGGACTTAGAAAATAATTGCCAGTTTTTAAATGGATATATTAAGTTTTAATATTTTCAAAGCAGAAGGTATTTTCAAATTTAAGCAACAGTGAAATTTTTTCATTTGCTTTCTGTTTATCCACTCATTTAGCATTTGTATATTGAAGACCTACTAGGTTAAAGAAGGGTGTTCCATTACATTATGTATGCTATCTTACGAGTTAAGTAACACCTTATGAGGGAATGCTATCTTATGAGTTAAATAACACCACCAGTAGAAACCAGAGGATGCAGTGAGTTTTGTCCCTCATCCCTCTTAAATAACTCTAGTGAGATAGAGTTCATATACCATACATTCTACCATTTAAAGTATACCATTAAATAGATTTTAGAATATTCACAGCTGGGCACAACCATCATCAGATTCATTCTGGCACATTTTTATTACCTCAAAAAATCCTTTAGCTACCCCTGCAAGCCCTAAGTAACCACTAACTACTTTCTGTCTTTATGGATTTTTATGTTCTGAACATTTCGTATGAATGGAACCCTATATATGTGGTCTTGTGAATGGTTTCTTTTACTTAACATAATGTTTTCAAGGTTCATCTGTGTTGTACTATATATCAGTATTCCTTTTGATGGCCAAATAATATTTCATCATATGAATATGCCATATTTTTTTTATTGATTTTGCCACTTGATGGAGGGATCATAGCTTAAAATTTTTTTTAATTTGTTTAATGTTTATTTAGTTTTGAGAGAGAAAGCGAGCGGGAGAGGGGCAGGCAGGGAGAGAGGAAGACACAGAATCTGAAGCAGGCTCCAGGCTCCAAGCTGTCAGCACAGAGCCTGACACGGGGCTTGAACTCATGGACTATGAGATCATGACCTGGGCCAAAGTCAGACGCTTAACTGACTGAGCCACCCAGGTACCCTTTAAAATTTTTTTTTAAATGTTTATTCGATTTTGAGAGAAAGTGAGACACAGTGTGAGTGGAGACAGCAGAGAGGGAGACACAGAATCTGAAGCAGGTTCCAAGCTTGTAACTGTCAGCATAGAGCCCGATGTAGGACTCGAACTCACGAACCGTGAGGACCTGAACTGAAGTCAGGCGCTTAACCAACTGAGCCACCCAGGCGTCCTGGGATCATAGCTTTTAAGAAAAACTCAAAATAAAGTTTAAAAATTCTGGATTTTAACAGTAAATGGTGTTGAAAGGCCGCTTTTCCCCAGTGAATCTCTTTCAATTATTTTGGAAGTGTTTATTGTGAAGATGATGTATTTCCTTGATCAATAATTTTATTCTCGTGGTGTTTTGTTGAAGTTTGACCATCTTTGAATTGTCCAGCTTTTCATCTTGACCAGGTTTACATCGTTGGCATTTGGCCCTTGTAGTGAGTCTGGCCTTACTGTGTATTTTCAAATCCTCTGATTCAGCCACAAAATCTAGTTTTGAAGGCACCAAGAAGTTTCAGAGCCCAAAGGTACAACAAAATGATCTTTTGATCAGGTTGCTATTTCTTCGTATGATATTAAAAACATTGAGACAAATTTGAAGGAACATTTTATTGAAGGGTTAATTTTTCAATTTCAAATTTATCTTACCACCAAATATGATACATACATCTGCTGTAATTTTCCATTGTGAAATTTTGAATGGGTTTTGTTAAGCAGACAGCATTAGCTTCATTGCTTCTCATTTGCTGTTGTTACTGTTCTATTACAAGTAGTGGCATTTACGTGCAATTCAACACTCTGTGGATCCTTAATTTTTATAGTACACCTTAGATTAACTGATAATTTCTTTTTGTGAACTCTGTGAACATTGCACATTCAAACTCGGGTTTGTATTTTTCTGGTATAAATGCTGAAAACATACCCAGCTTGTTATAAATATAGATTTATATTAATAGTCTAATAGAGTTAGATAAGACTTCTAGGTTGTTATAAAATTTCTTTGTAGGATATTTAAAATCTTGCATCTTTTGGTCAGTGTTCAATGTCTGTTCAGCTCATGCTGTTGTATCTTGCTTTGCAAACAAGGATTGCAAAATCCTGTAGCAAAACAGGGGGATATACCTTTGCTTTAATCCTGTATGAGTTTTGTAATCAAGTAAAAGTCCATTTCTTGTGCTGTTGTCTAGTTCATATTGGCCCAGTAACTGTCCACCATGCAAAAAAAATTGAGTTTTCTTTGCTCAGACTGCAGTGTGTGTTGGACAAATTTAGGATACTGAGGAGTTCTAAGAGGCAGTGTCCTATAGATTTTCTAAGTGTTAGTTGACACTCATAGTACTTTTGTTTTGTTTTGTTTTATTTTATTTTATTTTATTTTATTTTATTTTATTTTATTTTATTTTATTTTATTTTATTTTATTTTATTTTATTTTATTTGAGAGAGTGTGTGTACTCATGGGAAGGGGGAGAGAGAGAGAATGAATGAATGAATGAATGAGTCCCAAGCAGGCTCCACACTTAGCAAAGAAGCCTGACAGGGAGCTCGATCCCACACCCTGGGATCATTTGACCTGAGCCAAATTCAAGAGTCAGATGCTCAACCACCTGAGCCACCCAGGCATCCCTCAAAGTACTTCTTTGGAAAGTTGTTTCTTTTCCATTAGGTTTATGTATCAGCCGTGTGAAAATGAGAGGGGAAAAAACTGACCTGAAATTTGTACAGGAAGCTATTTTCTGACTTAGTCACCATTACTGTCATGTGAATTCTTTAGAATCTTTGTGACATTGCTATTGAAGTACTCTATTTGTCTTAGGTTTTCATATACAAGATTTATAAATGTGTGTGGAAGTCCCACTAATCTCTGTGCATCTTTTTGGCCATTCTCTTCATAGTGCTTGGCAACCATTGCTTTGTAATTACTACAGTGTAGTCTGTGACATAATACTTGGCTTCCAGATTTGTGAACAGATAATTTTATTCCACATTTTTATTTATTTATTTTTAAGACCAAAGTCATTCAAGGATGATTTTCCTACTCAATAAAATGGTTCACTTGATCTCTGTCACCATGTGTACCTTTCTTTCTTGGACTTGTGTGTTCAGAGATGAATAACATGTAGTGATGACTTAATAAGAGTTCATGGTAACACAGACTATTTTGTAGCCTCATGGAGGATTGGCCAGTTTTACATATTTATATGTACATGTGACTTCCAAAGTAGAAAATTCCGTTTATTAAGAAATTTGTTGTTAAAAATAAAAAAGGTAAACCTTGTCACTTACAGCCATCATAGGCAATTAATTTGTATACTTAGAATCTACCCACCTGCATTTACAATAGAAACTGATAGGACAGAATGGATGCTATATTAATGACTAGCTCTTTCCATAATTCAGTTTTAATGTAGGTCACTTGAAGGGAGCTCCTGGCAAATAGTATTTCTTGTGGAAAGACAAAACCTAGAATTTAAATTTTTAATTTTTTGTTCACTTTGTATGATTACTGCTTCAGAATATACGTCTTATGTTTCTAATTGCCCCCTTGCCTTATTTTGCCTTTTGTTATTTTATATTAATATGTAACTTGTGTACATGTCCCCAGATAAGAAACGGCTAATAGATTTATTAATTAGACTTGTTTATAGTTCTTTTATGAGGTACACTAAATATTAGCTGAAGCAACCATCCATGTTTTCCTGAGAAATGTCATTTGGTGAGAAGATTGATGTTTAGCTCCCATATTCTTGCAGAGTTCAAGCCAGCTATGAGCATAATAAAGCTGAAGAGACTTCAGTTTTTGTGATAACAGAATCTTATTTGAATATGGCTTTGGAACTCATCCAGAATACTTTCAAATGCACTCTAATTTAATATTCAAATGTAAAAATGTTACTGCTCAAACTTTGATTAAATATTTTTATTCTAAATTGGCCTATTTTATTTTAGATATACTTTGAATGTCAATATTTATAATTTACTGGTTTAATTGTATGTTTTCTTCCTTTCTCTGTAGAGAATGGATATAAACTGATTAATAATTGGGAAATCACCCTGTCATTTAAGAGCCATGTAATATCCATATAAACATTTCTGATCCCTAATATTAAAAACAAATACTAATCACTGTCATGCTTATCTTAGAGGACTATAGTATGAATAATATAGCATCATGTATGTCAATCTATTCATTAAGACTATGTGTTAAACATTTTATAAAGCATTGGATAAATAGCACATTGGGAAGCATCATGGGAAATTCAAATATAATATATGGAAAGTTTCTTAGTGTCATAAATGGTTTCCATTTACTGAAACTTTTTACTGTTACTAGACACAGTGCCATGGGCCTTATAGTCATTATTTCATTTAAGTCCTTTGACACTTGTGATGTTATTGCTACTGTTAGAGATGAGGAAAAAGGCTCTGAGAATCATGTATTTCAAGTGCCTTTTGAGTACCTGTCATTTGCCAGTGTACGTTGTAATCTCAACAAACGTGTTCGACTGCCTTCGTGGAGCTTAAATTCTAGAAGGGAAGACAGATATTAATCAAGTATTCACACAGATGAATAAATACATTTATATGTAATAGATTATAGATAAGTTGCAGATAAATATTCACAACTGTCTTAAGTGCTATGACAGAAAAACCCCTTGTGAAACAGGAAACTAATGGGGAACTTGACTGGGAAATGAGGGCAGCTGCCCTTAGGAATAGAAGTAGTATTCGAGTTAAAATCTGAAAGATGAGCAAGTTAAGAGTGTACAGTGGGGTTGAATGGTGGGCAGATTGAAGGGCTCTGCCCAAAGATTGCCTGACTGAATGGGATTATAACTCAAGGTTCTCGGTCATATGGAGAGTTCACACAGACCTGGGTCGGCTTCCTGTGGCTTTATTAGTTCAGTGTCTTTAGGCAGGGTACTGAATTATCTCCACCTTAGTTTCCTCATTTGTGAAATAAAGGTAATGATAGTGCTAACCTCACGGTGTTTTCTGAGGATTAAGAGAGCTAATGTTTGTAAAGTATGTGACATTAGTAAGTAGAAAATGGCAAATATCCAGTAAGTCTAGCTATTATTAATGATACTAGGTAATAGGTTACTGTTAAAAAATTTTAAATCTACCTTTGGAAGAAGAAAAGACAGAAATAAAAAGAGATGATTGCTTCTCTAGCCCTTTTGAGGGCTTCCTTCTCTTCTTAGGGTCTTTCCTCTACACCTACTGCCCACAAACTCTGTCAAGTCCCTGAACACAGGGACTCTGCCACCCGTTTCTTGCCACTTAACACAGTACTTGGCTCCAAAATAATGGTTTTTGCATAATGATAGTATTTGAAGCTGAAGGAGGGGATAGAATTGCCAAAATAAAAAATGAGAGAGCCTGGCCGTGGGAAGCACCTGTATTTATTTACAGTGGAGAGTGAGTGAGAAGTTGTTGCCAGTGAAACTAGGATTGTTGGTCTCTACAGCCCAGGAATGAAGGAAGAGTGCCGGAAGCTGCACTGAGGTCTCGGAAGACCAGGAGACTAGAAAAAGGGACCAAAATTCATGAGAACATTCCTTTTGGAGAAAGTTTCAGGAACGTGTGGGACAGAAACCAGATTGCAAAATTAAAATGTAGGTGGTTGTGCGGAAGTGGAAGCAGTAGGTGTTGGGTGCATGGATTTTTCTTTCAAGAAATCCATGGTAAAGGTAAGCAGAAAGAATAATTACTTTTAATAAGTTGCAGGCTTAAGAAAATTATCATTGTTATTGTTCTGGGGATTTGTCAATGCTGATCATGTAAGAACTGAGAAAAG
Organism: Lynx rufus; assembly: GCF_022079265.1. Taxonomy (NCBI): domain Eukaryota; kingdom Metazoa; phylum Chordata; class Mammalia; order Carnivora; family Felidae; genus Lynx; species Lynx rufus. The sequence goes on along the minus strand of NW_025814824.1, from coordinate 41,607,120 downwards.
AAAAACAGAGCACTCCTGATGAGTCATGGAGGGGTTGATAACCTGAGATAGCCAGACCTGCATGAAGATCCCTGATATATAGGTGGGAACAGTCTGACTAAACTGTCTACTCCTTTCCTGGTGTCCCCTTTCTGCCACCTCATCGTCATCTCTGGATTTTCTATAGTTGAGAGTGCTCAGCAGTGAGTGGGAGGAATTCACATGTTGGCTGAATGAAGGAAGACGTGAATATGCTCACAAAAATGAAAGCTTATCCATTTCTGCTCTTCCCAGCTGTCTCCTTGTAAAGCATGTACATTTTTGAGGCTTAACTGCTTTTGATAATTTTATGATAATTTATTTTCTTTAAGTGTGGGTGAGTTGGCAAGTGATCACATTGGTTCTGTTTTGTTGTGAATAAATAGTATGTCAAAGTTTTATGCTGTTTCAAAAATGTTATTTAGAATAAAACTTCCTTTGAAGCCACAATAGTCTCTTACTCAAAATATTTATTTAGACCATATTGTTTAAATATATATAATTCCCTTAAGGAACAATTGTAGTCTATAAAAATCTGAATTTAAAACAAGTAGACCTTCTGGAATTCATAGAAATACAAAATGGATATTCCAGTGTTTAAGTGTTTATATACAAAAGGAGTTGAGGTGTTCCAATGTTTGTGTGTTTAGGTACAAAAAGAGTAGAATTCATAAAAAAAGGATGATGAACTTAATTCCCAAATGTGCCAGATGTATAAAGTTACTTAGGTAGAGAAAATATTTAAATCATAAGCTGGTTTAGAGCAAATGAATAAATGATTTAATCAGTGAATAAATAATTATACATAAAAATAAAGCAAATCTGTAGTCTCTTAATTTGTTCTGTCCTGAATGTAGCAATAATTAAAATTGACAAAAGTGTGCTTTAAACACAATATAAAATTAGGCTATTTTTGTAAAATAATTAAATATTAACAAAGTAATGATTTAAAACATGTATGTCTTTTATGATGGAGTTAACATATAATCCTTGAGAAATCATTTTATTGGGGATTTTTAAATTTTGGTAAAGCAGAGGTGATTTTTTTTTTGGTATGTTTTTGAAAGCTTTTATTAAAGCTGTTCAGATTACATGAATATTTTCATTTCAATGTGGTTGCCATATCTGAATTTATAATTAGATAGTTTGTGAAGTGCATTTTTTTTTCTTTAGTAGAAACACCTCCCTCTAAACTAAACTGTTTTGTTTGAGTTTGGGTTTTTTGACCATATTACAGTCAAGTAGTGAGTTCATTAACTAATGAACATGTTATTTAAAGAAGCTCTTTCTAACCTGTTACATTCTGATATATTGCTCAGTCAGTAAACTATTGAAATTGAAATAAGAAACTTTGGGAGAAGTATTTCCTCATATAACCTACAAATATATATATTATTCTTGCTTAGTCAGCATTTCCTTTGGTGTTCCTATTTCTTATTAGTAATTCTTCAAATCACGATACATAAAGCAAAGTTTCACAACCTGGCTAATACATAATTGGACTGTTGACATTGGAAGACAAACCCTGAAATACCAGGCAGATTATACAATTGCGTGTTTCCCCAGTGGTAATGGAGCAGCAAATTAGAGGTGGAGGTGAACTAAGGAAGGAGTCTATCGTGAAGACAGACTCTTATTGCAAACCGAACAGGGAAAGTATAGATTTAATGTTCATTAGTGAAAGTGAAAAACTTTTCAAAATTGCCTGATAAGGGACAGTAAAACCTGTCCAGTTTTACTCTCTGTAAATGGAATTGGCCCAACAGTGTTGACAATATCTAAAATACTGTCTGTTATAAGTGAGACAGTTTATATAAAAATCCAAATGGAATATGAGCTCTAAGAATATGAGCATCTGGAAGCTGTGTAAGTGAGCATATCTTTCAGTTGTAGAACTGCAGTTTCAGGTAGTTGCAGCCTCTCCTCCAAACACCACTCCCCCACCCCAAATCAGTAAGCATTGATTGCATCTAAAGCTGTAGAGCCATCTTTTCCTGGCAGGTCAGATAGTTACAGTATATTGTTAATCTGTGAATGATCGGACTAAGTCCCTTCTGTCTTCAGAATTTCCATGCAAATTAGAACTAAATATATGAGATAAATTTATTAAGTGTGGTCTAGGAGCATAAGGTCAGCTTTTGCACAAGTTTTAAGCACAGGTTTTTATCCATAAAAAGTTACACTTCATTTATGCTAATTTTCTGTGGATTCACTTTATAATATAAACTGGTAAAATGTTTTTAGAAAGTAATCGTAAAGAAAGTTTTTTGAGTGTCTTTTTCAGTTTTCTAAGATCCAGTTGGATTGTTACCAATATAAGATGTTTGCATAAATGGCTTTTCCTATTCCATATATGATCTAAAAACAAATTTAAACTTGGTTTCTTACATCACCATTAAAGTAAAAGGAATGTTGTTTTGTATTTTTCAAAATAGGAATGAAAATGAAATTAATATATCAAAATGGAAAAACAAGGAATTGGAAAGTAGATAAATAATACCAGAAGTATGTTAGATTTTATTGAGCCAATAGGGATGTCTTTCAAAGTGTATCTGAAAGATTAACAAAGCATCTAAGTGAAACTCAGCAGAAGAAAAGTAACATTCTAATAATAATATTTGTATGTCATGTTTTACTTTCACCAACATTTCACTTGAGCATTATTGTAGTAGAATGTATTTTCCTGCATTATTGTCAAGTGGATAAACTTAAATGGGAATATATAGTAGCAGCAATATTTTGTTCTGTTTGGGATCCCTAGCGTTACAAATCAAGCATCTTGTAGAATACATAATCCCTTATTCTTATTCTGCTTGGTCTACGTTTCTAATTTAAAGGTTAAATATGAATGACATGAAACATTCTATTAGTGTGTGAGCTTTGTTTTCTTACATTTTTTTTTGGTAAGAGATTTTGGTGGTATCCAAATTTATTTTTAAAACACTCCAGGCCCCTACCAACATAAAGCCTTTAAAAATGGAAATGGATGTTACTTATTAAAATGGTAAAGAAATACAATACCTTTGAACAGATGCTGATCCTTTTTTTTCCTCTATTTTTCAGGCCATCCGTTGCACACTGGTAAACTGCACGTGTGAATGTTTTCAGCCGGGGAAGATTAACCTGAGGACTTGCGATCAGTGTAAACATGGCTGGGTGGCACATGGTGAGGAAAATCTGGACTTTTCTTCCTGTTCTTGTTAGGTTCATGTGAATGTGCGTATTTTTTCAGAGCAGTCACTGCCCTGGAGAAGAGAGGGGTCAGCTGTGCTCCAAGAGCTAGTTAACATGCAGGCTGCAGCTCTCAAACAGCATATTCTCGGCTCCAAGGAATAAGTCTAGGCAAGCAGTTCTTAGCAGAAGGGTGCGATGTTTATAGGACAGTTGGGCCGTGGGGTTCTGACTGAACGTAGCAGCAGCCAGCAAGCACCAGGCCTGATGGAAACTCAAACATACCACAGTTGGCCTTTCAGGGCCTGTACCTCAGAAGGAGGCTGGCAAACCCTCTTTGCTTGAGGAGAATTCGTCGATGACTGCTCACCCTTGTCGTATGCTTTTGAGGCCGCATTTATCCTCCCAGATGTTAAATTTTGTATGGTCCAAGGTGAGTGAGAGAGTGAACGGGAACATTGTTTGGCTAGTATCTGAAAAAATAATGTGTAAATACCCCCTTTCAGTGCTCATCGGGATTGGAGGTGGCCGGTGTTGAATGGGGGCTCTGCATAGGTGTGTCACCTGAGGGTGACCCATGGCCATGGCTGCAAGTGTTGCTGCTTTTTGCCAGATGCACAGAGCTGTTCCATCAGTGTGGAACATTGAGCATTTAGTATGTTCTTATGTATGGTTTATGTGTTTTATGTTCAGGCAAAAAGAGACTTAGAAAATAAGCAGACATTTTCTTCCTAGAATGTAGAATTTTTAAAGATAGGTGATGTTTATAAAAGAAATCTTGGCTTGAGATTTTTTTGACAGCCTGGGGTATTGGCTTCTCAGTCGACATATTCTTCATTCCCAAACTGTGCCAAATATCCAGTGGGTTGTATTTTTATAAATGTCATGTTATTCTAGCAAGATCTGAAGTAACAACACTGGGCCATGCCTTTGAAATGCTTTTAATTTATCATGTACCTTGCTTGTTAGGGTGTGTATGTTGGCATTGTGGGGACATTTCAGCCACATTTCTGTGTGTGAGATCGAGAAGGGATAGGTAGGGTAGCAGGAGAGGAATACCCTGGAAGGGGTGTGCCTGGCAGGCAGAGCCACAGTCCTTTAGTGCCTCCAGGAATGGAACTCCTTCCTGTTTCATTAGCAGGGCCAAAATCTGAAACGTCTCGCAGTCTAGTTTTGAACAACAGATGAGCTGCTGTTAAACTTTTGTAGTCTATGTGTATTACCACATTCGATGATTTCTTCTCTCTTCCGTATTCATTTCCTAGGGTTGCTGTAACAAAATACCACAGACTGGGTTGCTTAAATCAGAAATTTGTTTCCCCACAGTTCCAGAGGCTAGAAGTCCAAAATCAGGGTGGTTTCATTCTGAGGACTCTTCCTGACTTGCAGATGACTGCCCTCATGTTGTGTCCTCAAATGGTCTTTCTTCTGTGGATGCATACCCCTGGTGTCTGTTTGCATCTAAATGTCTTCTTGTTCTAAGAACACCAATCAGATTGGATTAGGGCCCACTCTATTGGCTTTATTTTAACTTAACCAACCTGTTTTTTTTTTTTTTAATGTTTATTTTTGAGAGAAAGAGAGCAAGCATGTGCCGGGTACATGAAGGAGGAAACGGGGGAGGGACAGTGAGAATCCCAAGTAGCCTCCATGCTGTCAGTGCAGAGCCCAACGCAGGGCTCTGATGCAGGGTTCAAACTCACAAACCAAAATCAAGAGTCGGATCTTTAACCAGTTGAGCCACCCAGGTGCCCCTAAAACTTAATCAGCCTTTTTAAAGGCTCAGTCTCCAAATATAGTCACATTCTGAAGTACCAGGGATTAAGGCTTCAAGGTACGCATTTTGGGGGAAACACAACTCAGCCCATAACACTTCCTAAATATCCTTCTTTCCCTGAGTAAGTGTTGGTAATAGGTACTAGAGCTTATGTCCCAAGCCCGTCAAGACTCACAGAGGCAGTATGGAATCTCATCCTGGCTTTGCAACTTCAGTGGCTCATAGTTGAGCATCTCTGCAGGTCTGCCTCCTTATCTGTAATATAGGATTAATAATACCTACTTTGAGGATTGTTATGAGAATTAAAGATAAAGCATATGAAGACTTTCAAATAAATAATACTGTGTTGAAAGTAAGAACCTGAACAATGGATAAGCAATGAAAGTAGGTCGATCAGTTAAACAAAGGACTTTTCATTCATTCAGCTCCCTTTTTTTCCAAAGCCATCTGTGTTCCCATCATCTGTCTACGGTGGTAGCCTTGTGAGTATAAAAGTTTACTGTGTCACCAGTTTGTTTTACCTATCCAACTGCCACATGCATATTACATTAGTAGTGTAATGGGGTGAGGTGGGAGAAGAAATATTTCTTCTTTCTCGAATAAAATAAATTATTTGTAGCCAATGGTTGTTACTGACACTTTCTGAAGGATGTGATTTTTCACTAAACATGAATTAGGCATTTCTGTTATATTAGGCTGTGCTTTTTCTACTGTGTCCTTAGAAATCCTGGGTTTCTGTGATATTAATTGTAGAGTTTCCCAAGTCTGTCTTTCTCTCACCACTGTGAATACCTTGATCTCTCTTCCCCCCTCTCCTCCTTCAACTGTGTGTCCATATACAACTCCAGATATGTACGGGGTGCCTGGGTGGCTCAGTTGGTTAAACATCCGAATCCTGGTTTCGGCTCAGGTCATGATCTCATAGTTTGTGGGTTTGAGCCCCACATCAGGTTCTGTACTGACTTAGGATTCTCTCTCTCTCCCTCTCTCTCTGCTGCTCCCTCACTTGTGCTCTCTCTGTGTCTCAAAATAAATGAATAAACGTAAAAAAACAAAAAACAACAACAACAACTCTATGAGGCACCTGAGTGGCTCAGTCTATTGAGTGTTCGACTTCAGCTCAGGTCATGATCTTGAGCCCTGCATCAGGTGCTCTGCTGTCAGCGTGGAGCCCACTTTGGATCCTCTGTCCCCATCTCTCTCTCTGCCCCATCCCCGCACTCTCTCTCTCTCTCACATACACACTCTCTCTCACATACACACTCTCTCAAAAATAAAATAAAACATTTAAAAAAAAACCCCAGCCAACTCCAAATATGTACATGCAGACTTACAAACTCCACTCTTCCTGTATTCATTAGGACAAATACGATAGTGAAGGATTGGCTCCCAGCTTTTGAGTTGGCAGTGGGATGAGAGCACCCACTCTTTTTGCCCCTGGCATTCCAACTAGTTGCTTCATTCTCTCCCCCTGCACAGAAAACCCAGAAATCATATCTCTAGTGATTTCTGTGCAGAGGTGAAACACAGCAGCCTTCCTGGCTGCCTTATACAGTACGGTGTCCTATGTGTGGCACGAGGAGGAAATTACTTGGTTTTTTTAGTGTGTGATTTTTCTCTGAAAGTGGATGTAACAGGAGTGAGACTACTGAGACACATCTCATAGAATCATTGTATCGCATCGCTAAACATACTCCACCTGTTAATTGTATTAAAAAAATATTTGCTGCTAAAAGATAAAGATAACCAAATGTCAAATCAAGTGTTCTCTATAAAAAGAACACCTTTTACAAACTTGATGGACTCTTTTGAACAAATATGTTCCTATATCTCTTTATAGTTTCTTTGTAAGATGTTGGATTTCATGGGCCATTATATCACACATACGCATGTGCACACACACACACACACACACACACACACACACACACACTCTTCCATAGCCTTACACATTTATTCTCTAACCTGCTTCAATTGTTGACATTAGCTCCTTTACAGTAATCTTGAGAAAGATGTTTTAAAAATTAAAGGGAGTGAGTGATTAATTCATCATACTATAACACCTGGGTTTTGAAATTATGCACTGGGCCGTGTGCGTTCTACAGATTACTTCCTTGAAATCTTTAGCACCTTTGAGTCAGAGAGGAAAAAACCCTAAACAGTTCCTTGACTACCAATAGGTATTTCCCACTGAATTAATAAAGGATTTCCTGTTCTTTCTCCCCATTAAAGAGTTTCAGCTCTTTCACTTAGATAATAGAAAGCAGGGCTTTATTGAATTTAACTTTATTTCAAAACAAGCTTTTTTTGGTATACGATCTCCATACCTATAATGTGTAATTAACCCAGAGTTCCTAAGTTTGTGAATTTCCGTTCAGAGTTCTTGGATAAAGGACTCCAGCATACTGCCAGCTAATTCATTTAACAACTATTTTTTCCTACCTCTATTTGCATTATCTTTTCTGTGTGTTTCCTTCATTTGCCTAAGATATAGAGTGAGTTTTGAAAAAAATTAAAATAAAATTTCCTACAAGTTTTAATTTTCCTTGGTTCAAAAGTGCCAAAATAAGATACCAGGATAAGTAAGAGCAGCAATGGGCTTCTTTACTGGTGACATAAATGTTTATGTTGGTAGAAATTTAGTTTGTTGCATTTTGACCCTTTCCCACCATACTAGAGTAGTAATTCAACCATTCACAGAATTAAAGCTTCAGCCAAAGATTTTATATAGTCTTAGAAATTAGCAAGTATCACTAGTACATACCCAGTACTGGGTAAGTTGTATGGGGAGGGTGGTAGGGATAGTGCTTCCTTCTAACGAGAAGTGTTACTAATAGGACTTTGTTGCCTTTGTAAAAAAAACAAAAAACAAAACAACTGGAGACACGGTATAGGGGTTGAGAACTATAGTACTAAGTCACTTCTGTTATTTATTATTTGCAAATGAGTTTTAATGCCTGTATTCTAGATGAAGATTTCATTTCTAAACCATTAAGATAGAGTAGTACAAATAAAAAAAATAGTAAACTATGTTCTAAATGATTTTAGTAAATATCTAGTGGTAATCCAAGACAACTGGAAATTTTTTTTTCTTTTATGTTGGGTTGTATTTGTGTATTTGAGAAAAGAGGTGGGCAGATTTTAGAAAGGTAATGTATTTAGAATTTTTTCCTTTACTAGATCAGTAATTTTTACTTCCAACAAAGCCCATTTGTTAAAACTACCTTTAAAAAAAATCCACTGTCTCTTAGTGTGTCTCATAAGCATTTGGCAAGGAGATGAGGCTTGATGAATAAAAAATATATTACACAGCTTAATGAACCCCACAGCAGCTTTCTCGGTACAAATTATTTCCTTTATAGAATATTCTGATTTAAACCAAAAGCATGCACCATTCCAACAAGCTGCATGAATGATAGAATTTTCATTCACTTCCAAGTGATCTGAATTAACACTAGTGTTATTTCCTTTGGCTAAGGTCTGCCTGTGAGAACGCTTGTTGCACCAGAATTCTTGAGACCTTTCTTTTATTATGTTCTATAAATGTGATTTCTCTTTACTACTTGCAGTTCATTCAAGGAGAAGACAGTCCTATGTTATTACTTTAATTACTTGGTCATCAAGCCAGCTGCCTTCCTGCTCATATCCAAACTATTCAGATTTTTTTAAAATGTAAAACGAGCAGGCTAGGCCTGCATCGTCTGGATCATCAATGAAGAGATATTTAGTAAGCATCTATCATAGATAAAGTACTGTATCAGGTGTCCTTCAGCTCCTCAGTTCTGTGCCACAGGAGATAGCAGTATAAAGTTAATTTAGTGTCCTATAGTAACCAGTTTTATGGTTTAATGTACTGTAAGACTTAATATTCATATAATCCATTAATTTCAAACCTCTTTTGTAATTCACTGGAAGTAATTTTTCTTTTTTTTTTCTCATCATCATTGAATTTGAATTCTCAGCTTTTACTTGATATATCTTATCAGAACAGGGATTTTTATAGAGACCCTGCCCCAAATAGAAATATAAGACCTCCCATTAAATTTGAATTTCAGGTAAACAATGAATAGTTTTTTTTTTTGTTTTGTTTTTTTAGGATAAGCCTGTATCTGCAAATTTAGCTCAGTGGTCCTGTATTTTTATTTGCTAAAACTGGCAAGCATACATCTAAAAACATTTTAGTGAGGCTTAATTTGCGTATTTAAATCTTAAATCAGGGCCATTGGTTCTGAACATTCTGTAATCAGAAACCTTTTGATTATGTCAGTCTTACATTTAGCACCACGAGATCTCAGCATTCTGTTTACAAATTCCTCAAATTTGTTGGCGCCCTGGTACTTTACAAGGATTTAAGCGGAGTGGATCAAAAGCAGTAGTTTTCATTTTATCCCATGAAAAGTCACATGTCTTTATTATTTGTCCCAGTCTATGCTCTTCTTATGAATTGTCTAAACATCTGTGGAAGTCGTTTATTCCCAACTGGTAACTCTGTAATATTCTTCCTGACTTGAGTCCAAAGCCCAGTATAATTAATGTAGTAGTAACTTTTCCTTCTTCCTCCTTTCTTCCCTAGTTTTCTCCCCTTCACACCCCAAATAGATGTCTTTTATCATAAGTAATAAAGCATGACATTTCTGTGACATCATGCTCATTCCAAATAACTCAGCAGTTTCTGTATGATAATTCGTACATTTTTCATGATTGAGCGAGGAGGGTAATTAAAACTGAGTCTCTTCTGACAAAGGGAAAGGTAATCCTCCCAGATATTAACCTACAAGAAAGCTCTGAACCTCCCTTTAATTGACCTAGAGATTGTCCCAATAAGAGTGAATTTTGCTTTGGGAGAGACTTGTTGCAGGAGGCTGTTTTGTTTAGGATTTGATGAAAAGTGTAAGAAAGGTACTAGCTTGAGTCCTTAGCACAGGGAAGTAAAGACAAGCTTTGCAAGTGAGAACTTGATCCTTTGGGAAGATGTAGGTGTTCGTGCTTCCAGGGCTTTACCTAGAAACAACGTGGGTAGGAACACCATATTCCTCTTCTTCTGGTACGCTGCTTTGGAAAAGGTGGGAACTAATGTAGTATCTGTTTAAAAGAATCTAAGTAGACTTAGTTCTTCCAGATTAGGATACTGAAACCTGGCTTGCCTAGCTGAAAAATTCTTTTCTAGTTAGAGAAACCGGCTTTTTGGTGCCTCCTAGCTCTGGTAAGGCAGTTGGGTCCCCGATCTCTCCATGGACAAAGTCGTTGATCATCTCTCTGGTTATTTTTATTTTAAAGAGCAAAAACAAGGCCATTTTCCTGCCTGGCACAGGAGCCTTCTTTGCTTGACCTGAGGGCACCGTGCCCTCTTCTGCTTTTCTCCTTTACTCCCTGATCATAGCTGATAAGCTTTAAAGGGAGGCCATCCTCACAAATGCAAAGGTTGGGTGCCTGATTGATGGCATTAACTATATTCTTATTGTGTCCCTGAGCTGCTTATTTTGATTTGTTTCTTAGTCTGCCTACCTTTGGGATGGTGCTTTGAACTCCCTAAAATTTTTCGTTTTTAATCACAGCACAAACAGTGCCTCCCCCTCAAAGTCCTGGGCTCTCTGCCTGTTAGCTCCCCATGTTTTGTTTTTTTTTTTTTCCCCCTAGCTTCTTCTTACTCAGATGGAACATAAGATGAGTCTGGTAAATTCTGGCCTCTAAAGTATGCAGTACCAGTCTGCTGCTAAGGAGTTTCTAGGGAGGATCTTGAGATTGAAACATACAGGGCTGGAGCCCCAGGATATGAAGAAGTTTCAGAATCATAAATGGGAGGCATGATAGAAAAGTAGGGAAGAGTGCAGTTCTGTTTAAGTTCCTGTGCTGCTCTTACCACCTACTATCAGCAGAACTTTGGCCAAGTTACGTAATCTCTATTTTCTCGTCTGTGAAACGTGGATAATGATAGCACCTAGTTTGTAGGGTTCTTCCTAGGATTAAATGAGATAATCTACTTAATAGTGTTGGTTATTGTTATTTCTGAACTCTTCTAGAAGTACAACTTCAACCTCTGAGGGTGTGACAGACATGTTTTAATATCGTTTAGTGGTTAAAAGTTGGCTTTGCCAGATGGTGGTCAAATCTCATTTCCGTCCCTAGTTAGTAAGCCTCAGTTCTTTTATCTGTAAATGTAAATAATAACAGAAATATACTTAAATATCACAGCAAGGTTTTGAGGAAGATTAAAGGGAAGAGTAGACTTAATACCAGTGATAATGTCCAGAGCCTCACTTTTAAGGTGCAGGTGGTGTGAGCTTCTTTCCCCTTCTAGGGAAGATTTTCTTCAGTGCCCAGTGGCAAAGTTTAGGTTACCAGTTCTTTTGGCTGTAGGGCCAAGTGTTCCCTAGGTGAAGTTGTTTTCCCCAGTAAATCCAGTACAGTTCCATTCCTTCCATTTCCCCTAACGTGTCATTTGAGCCCTTATTTGAACAGAAATCAGAAACACTTTTTCCCAGAGGTCACATTTTGAGAAGTGTAGACCAGTTAAAATGAATTGTAAGAGTATTTATCTGTTCAAAGTCCAAAACCTAAATTTTAGTCCTAACCCTAATTTGAGGCAGATTTCAAGCTACTTTTGCCCATTTTCACACCTATCTTGCATGTGAAGTGCTCTGATGGGCTAACCACTTTATCATTTTATTGTACTTTATTACATCATAAATTTTTATATCTTGCTAACGATCCTACAGGAAGCTTAATTGTTTATAGGAACATCTTAATTAACTGGAGTTCACCAGGTTAAGCAGAACACAAATTGAAGGAGTTATAAATGAAACACTCAACTCCTCTCATTTTACTCAGGATGCTCTGTTCAGGTATACGAGGAGATTTCCTTGGGGCATAAGGACCTAGTATGCTTCAGCAATATCATGTTGATACTCTCAACCATCCTTCTTTCTGCTGTGTCATAGTGATGACTTTTTCTAAGCATGGGCCCTCCCCCTACCCTTTATTGAAGAGTGGATGAGGTAAATAAGGTAATTCTGAGGAATTCTGACTTGTATTCTGGGAGGCATAAAATGTTGCTTATGCATCCCATTCCTTACCAGTTTTGCCTTCTAGGAGGGTGGTAGGTGTTTGTAATTCTTCAAAAGCTTCTTGCATTTATCTGCTACTAGTTAGTGAGTGTGTAGCCAAAGCCCTGTATAGAAAGTATTTTAAGGTGTTACTGTCACAACTGGGTAGAGTCATAAGCAGTGTCTGTTAAGGGGCCCGGTAGTAAGGTCTCGCTCTCCCTGGAGTTCAGGGAGATCCTAATTTTGGCCTCTTAGGCCTCTCAGCCAGCTTGTATGGTCAGGCAGGTGACAGTACAAATGCAAGCTCAAACCCAGCTAAATGAAAGGACAGTGTTGTTGGGCCTTAAATTCAGTTTGCCAAGGAATGCAAAGGTAACTCTAGACCTGGCTGTCCAATCAAGAAGCCACTCTTATGGATGTGAGCACTTGACATGCAGCTAGTCCAAATTGAGACATGTTGTAAATATAATGTATACACTGGATTTTGGAAATGTCATCTTAAAAAAAATGTAAAATACTACAGTAATAATTGTCCATACATATTGGTAATACTTTTGAGATACTGGGTTAAATAAAATATGTTCTTAAAAATTAGTTTCATTGTTTGTTTTTTACCTTTTAAAAGAGACTAAAAAATTAAAATACCGGACTTGAATTCTATTTCTGTTAGACATAGCTGTTCTAGGCCCTCGGTATGAGATCATGTATTTGGAGGCCTGAAGCTTAGGTTAGAGTGGTTTACTGGTAGAGTAGTTAGAATTGGTGTGAGAATCCTAAAAACCGAAACCTGAGGCTCTTGTCCTCCCTTCACTCATCACTGTCAGCTCTTTCCCAGTCCTTCGAGCTTTCACACTTGCTGCACTATTGATCATGTCCAGTCTTTCCTCTGCTCTTTTCCTCGGGGAAGAGGGATCCCCCTTGCCCCCAGGAGCAATTAAGTGTTCCCTTCTGAATGAGCTCAGCACACTTCACGGAGACCAGAGGGTCGTTTCTGTGTAATACTGATCCCTCTACTAGCTTGGGAGCTCAAGGAGGGCACTTCTTCATCTCTGTGCTGATACCCACTGCGGCATTGCCCACATGGGAGCACAGGAACAAAGGTTTGCGGAAACTCCTAAGTGTATCTAAGAGTCTCTGACTCCTAATTGCCATTTCTTTTCCAGCAGCCTCTTCCATGCTAAGTGGTAAGCACAACTGCAGACAGCTTGCCTTTAGATTCTGCATTTCTCTTTTCCAGCCTTTCTGTTCTCACCTTTTGCTGTTTTCTTCTGTCTTTAAACAACAAAACAAGTGAAAGGTAGGTAGGAGGTTTTAGCAGCCTGACTAGCCAGGAAGTAAATTTTAGAGAAGTTCAATTTGTTTGATCATTAACAGATGTTGGCATTTTGGTCTTACTCAGAAGGTACAGTTTTGAGTGAACTATCTTCCAGTTTTATTTAGTAGTTCTTCAATACTCCTTTGCCTGCAAAAATCTGATGGATAGAAATTCTCCCCTCCTCTCTTTGGTTGTCCATGTTTTCCACTATCAGTAAAAATTAAAAAACAAATCAACTTCTAGCATAAAAGAAAACACCTGTTTGGCTTGGAGAAATTGGCCAGGGAGGTCTTTTCTCTGACAGGCCAAAAGCGACCATCACAGGGCCCCTTATAAAAAAAAAAAAAAAAAAAAAAAGACATTTTTTTTTCTTTATTTCATGTGAGCATTGGCAGAAACTCTGACAAGCAGTTCTTCATATTTTATTATGTTCTTGTCTGCAGAATCTCTGTCAGGCAAAAACCTTGTCAGCGGAAAACCTGTCGTAGGATCAGAGGAGACAAAAACAGGTGTCACACAGGCAGTCAAAACTGAAAGAAAAAAAAGATTAGGCTAAAGAGAGAGAGGCAGACAATTACATTAATGCCATTGCTTTTATCTTATAGATGTGTGTTATTATCTCGGGGTGCTGAGTGCGCAATTGCCTCAAAGAAAAGTAGACAGGAGACAAGGGGAAACTTGATAGTTATTAACTGAAGAGGCAGTGTGTCAAAGCTGGATGGGGTTCAAAGTTTTGCAAAGGAAAAAAACTGCAGGCAGCAAGCAACGGCTGTGCGGTTCTGCTTTCGGCTACATAAACCTAGTAGCAATCTAACATTTTCTACTTGGAAACAGATCATAGAGAGAAAAATTAATGAAAGATTTCATTTGGAAGTTTTTGGGGTAACATTTATCCTATGTACATGTGACTGCATCATAATCTTTTCTCTCTTATAAAATCTTGCCACAATGTGAGGCATGGTGAGGCATGAAGACAGGCATTTGTCAGTTCAGCTGTGTTGTTTGGATATGTTTAAAACACCTATTATCAACACACTTTTAATTAAAAAAAGCTATTAAGAAGCCCTTTTACTAAGTGTGAACATCTGTACATGCAAGCTGTAAATTAGGAGATCACATATGTGTGCCTCAGTCAGAGACTAAATGAAGTTGGCAAGTGTTTTCTAGTACTGGTTTTTAAATACAGTAAAAAAATCTAAAGGAAAAGTTGCTACGTTTTAAAATTTGGATTTATTTTTATGATTGTGCCTTTTAGTACTAATTAATAGAACTTTTCTTCTATGTAGAAGTTAGGGCCATTGTTATTACCAAATTGGTAACCAGAATTCAAAGAGCTGATCAATGTCTCCCCTCTTTCTTTGTTCACATCTTTTCAAGAGACCTGACTTCTTTTCTGAGAGTTTGGGCTCATTAAATATTGGTGGTGATATAAAATAGTTTCATTTCGCCGACGGCTTAGACTCTGAAAGATATTTAGCTTGTTGATAGCTCCTACATGTCAAACAGCTGACCAGTAACTTTTGGCTGGGATGGCAACTTTAAGTTTCCTGGTCTGCTTAATCATACATTGATCATGTTAGTGGAAAAATCAGCAAGGATTGCTCTAGCCCTTAACATTTTCTGTTCATGCATTTAACGGTTAGTTTAGATTTTTCCTAAGACTGCCTTCTTAACCCCTTTTTTATGAACAAATCTTTATATAGGGTCTTTATCCCTCCAGTCACAGATGCAAAGCAGCTTGATACTTGATATATGCATTAAGCAAATCCAGCAATCCAGAAGAAAATACATAGGAGTGTCAAAAGTGTGTGTGATAGCCCAGAGTTTTAAGGGATTATGTTGGGGGAATAAAAAGAAAAAGATAAAGATTGATTATAGATTTGGAATGAGATTTCAGGCTGACTTACTGGGAGAGGGAAGGAAAAATACTTGTGACACAAAGGTGATGTTTATTAAAAAAAAAAAAAGACTATAATCATTTCTTTCTTTCAGGTATTTCCTACCAGATGCTGGCTTTTTGTATTATTTTTCTCGGTTTTGAAATAGTTCTTCACTGTATGTGATAGAGTTTAAAGCATATGTTGTATAAAAAATAAATATGCCTTGCATTTATGTTTCCTTAATGAAATTCTTATATACATATATGCTACTTTAAGAAAATTAAGTATTTAAAGCTAATAAATTGGGAGTAGGGTAATTACTCTCTTGCAGAAGAGTACATTTTTTGTATAATGAAACGACTTGATATCATGTTTTTCAAGTAATATATTTCAATAGTTACTTTTAAAACAAGATATGTTTTGTAGTCAGTGTACATTTAATTCATTTTTCTGTAAATTAAATAAAGCAAGGTTTGTGTAGTCTGCTTTCAGCTAGCCTTGTTGACCAGAGTTCGGATAGAACAGCAAGAGTAGAAACAATCCCCCAACCTGGTTGCAGCAAGTAGATTCAATTACCAAATCTCTTCCTAGTTTTACTGTCAAGTTTGTAGATTAAATTTTCTCTTTTCCCTTTAACCACTTGTAATGAAGTTGCTGTAAATGAGGAAAGACATGCCCCCAAAAGTGGGCCATGTAAGGAAGAAGGAGAAGAAATAAAACCAAGGAATTATTTAATCTACTAGCCAAGAGAGTGAGCTCCTGCATAACCAAGCGTTGACAGTCTACTTTTATGTGTGCCTCAGTCAGACTTTAATGATTTCCAAAGTCTGTTGTGAAGACTTTATTATGCATAAGGCCACAGGGGGGAAATGCCAATCAGTTTGAAATATTACTACATAATCTCAAGTGGAGCTCAAATTTTACCCTGGAATAATTGTAGGTGTTTGTGTGTGCATATCCACATATTCTGAAAGCTAAATGTCAACTAGGGATGATTAAAATCCATAGGATGGTGGGACCTCATTGGTACTACTCTTGTCCCCCTTTCCTTGCTACAGATTAGAATCACATTCGTAATGAACCAGAAGAGTATTCATATACTTATCCCTCATGTAGGAAGGGACAAGAAAAAATCAAGAGCCATTCACATAAGGCATGATAAGGTATAGTAATGTAATTGGAGTTTATGGAGGCTCTGTAGGTTTTTGTTTTATTTTACTTAAAAATACTGACACACTGTTTGTTCAAGGAAAAAAATAAACCCTTCACACATAAGGGCTGACAGCTTTTATCACCAGGCTTGGGGATCAACTCTTTCAGCTATATATCATTCCTTTTCTTCTTTTTTTAAAAAAAATTCTCGAAGCAAGCCTTCTCCTCGGTATTAAGTATCCTAATTAATTCAACCTTGACAGTTACAGTTAGAAAGTTGTGACTTAAATGGAACATGAGTTATTTTGTACTTAAATTTTCCCCAATTATATGGTTCTTTTCCCCAAAAGTAGTGAATAAAATTGCAGATCTAAATATTACTTCAAGTCATAAGGAATTCTTTTAATAACAGTCATTGTCTGCCTTCATGATCGATTCTCTGATTCACTAAAAAGTTTTCAATATGTCATCATTGCCATTTATTAATGTTTTCCCCAAGTGCTATGGCTTTTATTAGGGTCTGGCTCACGATCTATGAGTAGGCTAAGCCTTTGCCTTGCGCCCTGATGCTCTCTCGCCTAGTTAGAGAGCTGAGTCTTATAATGGGAAAGGATTGATGTTATAATGATTCCAAAGGGTCCCTTTATGATGAAATTCTAAATACGCAAAATCCCATTAAACCTGTAGAAGTTCATGGGCTAGCTACATTGAAATGACATATCATTATATTGGGTATAGCGTGCATATTATAAAGTATGATATAATTGGAAGTTATTGGTGATATTAGCAAGAATGAAGAGCCACCCACCCTCATAAATTCAGAGTATTTGGGTATTTGAAGTAGGAAAGGGAACAATATTCCCAGTGATCAAAACTTTAAAATCTGACCCCAGAAATTGCTCTTAGAAAATCCTGTCCCTAACAACTTTATTTCTGAACTCTTACAGTAATTGTGGAATGAATTCCATAAAACAGTCCCTTAAAAAACACATGTTAAATGTTAATCTATTAGAAATTAAAATCATGCTCTTTGACCTGGAGCTCCTAAAAGCTGACCACTTGATGCTGTTATAATTTAGAATCCGAGGGGGAATTGAGGCAAGAGACATGGGGTTCTCGAAACAATTAGCTTTCCAGTTTAAGGCTCACTTGGCCTTTCTCCCAAAATGAAAGAATGAGTTTCTTTACTTTTTCTTTCTTACTTGTAAAATTGCTTCAAATTAGTATTTAAAATTTTAAAAATATCCAGGGCAAGACTGGAAATTAGTGATATAGAAGATTTCCTTTTAGGCCGTTTTCATACAAATTTTTCATTGTTTTCCTCTGCAAAGTAGGTGGCTTTGAAAAGTTGCCTCACTTGGCTCACTCCTGATTGAATGGCTCTGAGCTTCACACTGCCATGTCTGAACAGCTGTTACATGGAGTCCACTGGACATCAGGGCCTGAAATATTCGAACATATTCCTGGGAAAACCACCTAACTCACTTGAATCTGGCTTTTAAAGAAAGTTAGGTTTAAAAAAGTTGTGGAAAACTAAGAACTATAAACTATCACTGAGAGCCAGTTTTCTAGGATCAGTGAAAAGCACTTTTATACTCCTACATTAAGAAAAAAAACTATCTGAATATGTTCTTATTTCTGTGACCTTCACAGAAAATATTAGAAGTGAAGTCTGTAGAATTACAGGTTTACATTTATTTTAATTTATTTGAAGGTTTGGGGAGTAATTCCTGTTATTAAAAATTGAAATAAAAAATAGTTATTCACATTTCATTTGATAAATGCAAGTTCTTTTATAACCACTCTTCACCCACCCACCCCCAGCACTATTTTATACTTTTGAAAACAGAATTTTGTAAAGAACATTACTTTGTTCTTTAAGTTAGCAATATTGTTAAAAGTGTATATTCGTATTTATTATATATTTTGCATTATGTTTTATACTTAATTTGCATTTGCTTTATACATTTACATTAATGAACCATAAAAATTCTGGCTGTTTCCTTATGTTGATTCTGTTTTTAACAGAAATGAGTTTTCTTCATCCAGACTTATGTGTCATTTTGGGGTCTAATCCTGTCAAAGTGTTTATTAAAAGTTTGATATCCAGACCTCAATTTCTCCTTTGTTTTATAGCTAGAAAATTACTAGTTTAAGCTTTGGTTTTTGCCACTTTAAGGAAATCCGGGTAAATTACGTTCGCTCAGTTATCTAATTCACAGTTTAAGAAACTCTTGTATGAATTTTCTTTTTCTAACTAGTATCTATATTGTACAGTTAAGCCCTTTTCTTTTACCAGATAAAATTCCACATACTAAAAAGAGATTCATTTATCTACTGGCTTTTTTTCTATAGACCTTTTATAAAAGAAAAATAACCTTTTCTTTGTAGATGCTGTTCTTACAGTCTTAATGTGTGACTCTTCTCTGACCTCTGTCCAAAGTCTGGACCAGCTATATATACCTTTTCCTATAGCTATGAGGCCATAAATCTAGCACATTGATCACAGATCTAGTGATCTGTCCTATGATTTTCATAATGTCTGTACATTATGTTCTAGTCTACGCACCATGTCATCAAGCTTATTTTAACAATACTGGATTTCATCTTGCTGTTATCTAGAAATCCATTGGATGCCCCCAAATAATTCTCAAGTAGTAGGAAAGAGAATAGATTATGCAAGGCTTGGTCAGTTTCTGTTCAGCTAGCAGCCCCACCTCACTCCCTAAACTGCCACAATTACCTACCTTCACTGTTCTCTAGAGGAGTATAAAGATAAAAGGAGAGGGACATGGGTGAAATTAAGAATTTGGTGGCACAGTAGAATCATGCATTTAGCTTTTCAGTGCAAATACACTAATGGTCTTTTTCTATATTATGTTCACTTAACTGTGTTTATCCATTCAACAATATGAGGGCTGGACACCCTTGAGTCGATTATGTGTCAGATATGGTTGCTGCTTAACATCAGGCTCTTGTGATAAAATGGGCACATAAGTGACCCAGTAAATGGGCACCATATGGTTGGGATGTACATGTTTGGCATACATCATTATTGAGACAGTTGGCTCTTAGATGAAGGGACTTCTCCAGAGCTCATGGAAAAAGAAAATGGAACTTGAAGCTAAAAGAAAAATTTAGTCAGAAAGGTAAATAAGAGGGAGGAAAGGCAGTTAAGGAACAGCATTGAAAACAAAAAAAATTTTTAATGTAGTTTAGCAGATGGAACCTTGCTTGTGTCTCCAGCCTCATCCTGTATTATTCTGCTACTCTTTCTCATGTGCTAGCAGAATTGGCTTTGCCTAGAAGAGCCAATTAATTTGTTACCCATTTAAATTATGTTCTCATGTTGCATACCCAGTTTGTAATTCTGTGCATTAATGAGTATGTTTAAGATGTCTGTTTTCCTCAGTAGCCTATTAATATTAACTTCAAGGTGGCTTGAATCATACCTGTTTTGTTCTCCACTAAATCTCTAAAACTTAGCATAGTGCCTAGAAATATTCATTGAGTGACCAAATACTAAAGTGCTAGGAATGTTTGAAAGGTAGTGTATAGCTCATTGTGGTTGGAACAGAGGCCTGTGTCAGTTACTAGGATGGATAGTAAATTGATCTGGCCAAGGTTTTCTGACCCAGGTTAAGGACTTTGTGTGAAGGGCGAGTAAGGTAGAAAAGAGCGACTTGTGGGTTGTATTTAGGTTGTATTTAGGCCAGAGAGAACAGAGATAGACCAGACCATCAGGGGTTACTTGCAGTAATGGAGGTGTGAGAGTCTAAAAGTCTGTGCTAAAGTGGTAGAAGTTAGGCCAGAGAGGAGGAATTGATCCAGGAGAAACTGTGGTGAAAAAAGTTATGTGTACTAAGTAGCTTGAGATAATTTTGAATGTTTTTGCTATATATAATGTTCAGTTAGAAAAAAACCACCAGCAAGATAGAAATTTGTATCCATGGTGTGGACCTCAACTATATGAAAAAAGTAGATGTAACTATATCAACATGTGGACATTAGCAGTTTTTGGATGATGGGATTATAGATGATTGTTTTATTGTTGTCTTTCATTTACAGCGTTTTTTCAATGAGTACTTTTGACATATCTAATCAGAAAATAACAACAGTAACACAAAGGTTTGTTTCAAGCCTAGTTTCCTTAGTTCTACTTTTCACAGCACTAAGGGTCAAGTACATGTTTACAGTTGAGGACATGGAGCTTGGGTAGGTTAGGATTCACATGTGTAGAGTAAGAGTGGTTGGATTCCTAGAGGCAGCTCATCTTAGGCAGCTGCAGAGGCAGCTCCTCTAGAATCCTGATGCTTCCCGGGCATCTCTATTGATTTCCCTTCTACACCCCAAACTAGAAAATCTTAGTCGTCCTGTATCTGTGTCTCATCATCTCTGTAAGCATCTGTTTTCTTCCCCACACTTTTTAGCTTGGTCTTGGTTCTGTGTTCTTCCTTCCTTGCTTCCTTGAGTTAAGGTAGTGGTCTTCAAGCTTTTGGCTTGCTTGCCATTAAAAAGAGTTTTGAAAATGAAGAGCCATCCTAACATTTTCATATACTAAGTAACTTGCCAAGGTCATACAGCAAATAGGTAACAGAGCTCAGATTTGAACCTTTGGAATCTGTCCTTAAGAAACTGTCCCTTATTGGGAGGACAACGATCTTTTTTTTTTTTTTTTAACACTGGGAATTTTAAATCATTGTTTTAAGTCATTATTATTTTTTTATCTCCTTAACTCTTGTTTCCAGTTCACTGTCCCCAAATTACCTTACTATAAATGCAATCATATGTTCACTGGTAAGTCTTATATCATTCAACTTGTACATGCCAGCCACAAGAATTAAGAAAACAATGTAAATAGAAATTTTATTGTTTAATTTGATCAAGATGATAAAATCCAAAACAATGTATATATTACAAATTTTTATAATTTATTAAGCACAAAATGGATTTTTGTTAGAAATAAAATGGATGGGGCTATAATTTTTTTCTTCCCAGATTAGTTCATATATCAGGAAATGAATAATACTTCGTGTAAGAAAGAGAAAAAGGTGCACTATCATTCCTCCGTTCTGCAGATACTACTACTGAGATACTTGCTCACATTAATAGGTGGGATTAGCAACTTTATTCCATCATCATTCAGTTCTTAGAAGTCATTTCAAATTACATGCCCAAAACTACACAATGATCAATTAGTTCTGTTAAAAGGAAAGAAATGAAAATCACATACCTTATTACCTAGATGTTGTCATAGTTATTCACCAATTCAGTTTCTGGAAATTTTAAACCTATTAATGCCTATTTATAAATTTAGCTATTAGTCTTTCATTTAGAAGCATATTATTTATTCTAGTATACACAGAAAAGATTGAGGAAATAAAAATACTGTATTAGTTCAAATAGTTTCTGCAATATGCTTTTTTTTTTTTTGAAAAGAGATACTTCTGTCATTGCAGATTTAGTTATCTTGACTGAAAATTTTCACCAGTGCTCATGGTCAAATCATGCTGCCAAATCTAATTTAATTTTCATTGGAAAAAATTGAACTCACATTTCAATTCAAATAAAGTGAATATATTAATATGCATTTTGAGAAAATTATTAAAAAATCAATATGTTGTAGACTGGATTTCATAGAGTAGATTACTAAAACAGTCTAGAATAAAATGTGGAGCTAATAAAATTATTCACTTTACAATAGAAACGCTATTTCTTATTAATTAGTTATGATGTAATATAATATAAACCTAAGGTTTTTATGAAGTGAAAAATATATTAGAAGTCATGAATAAAAAGTCATGGTCTTACTTTGATAATGGGGTTCCATGTGTGTATCACAATATAGTGTTGGATTCTAAGAACAAATTAGGTTAAGAGTCACGTATTATAAAAAAATTTATTAATTTGCCTAGATCTCATGGCCAAACTTTTTGTGTATTTATGAAAGAAGTTACGTACTGCTAAAAAGTAAGTGCTTTAGCATTTAGATCATAATTTATGTTAATTTTACTTTTATTAATAGGATGTGCAAAATATTCAAAATTTTATAAAAAAATAAGATGAAAATGATGAATAACCATAACTGAAATATTTTGATATTATTTGATTAAATAATACCTTATTAAGTGATCAGCATAGTTTCTGAAAGAAATCATGCAAAATTTCAAATCTCATGTTTTATCTAGTGTGTCTTACAAATTTTGTAGGTCTAGGAAATATTCAAACTGAATTTACTGAATTTACAAGTATTCATATACTCAGAGCCTTTTCTTCCAGGTGATGATTGCTACTTTTAGGGATGAGTGTCAGGATTAATTGAAAAGAATGGTTTAACTTTTAATATGTTGGGAGGCAAAAGCCATTTTCAGTATTGGACACTTTGGCTTTGCTCTTACAGGATATTTTCTAAAGAGTGATTCGTTATTCAAATAGGTAGGAATGCTAGAGGTGAGTGCATTACTCCTGTCCCATTTTACATTCTATCTGAATTCTGAATATTCCAACATAGACCCACGTATCAAGTTCTAGCTACCCTTTACCCATATAGGTATAATCAGGAGAAGAGCACCCCTTCCAGGTTCTTGGTGCTTTTATTAATCATTAAAGGAGGCTTTCACAAAGCCTTATTTATTTCAGCACCCAGGAGAGTTTTCCACACTGAGTCAGCACAGCCGTATAAGGCCAGTCAGAGGATACACCATTATTTTGTAAAGAAGGAAGGGTACGGTTTTTTAAAGGAGAAATGTGAATGGCTAATCTGTATGTGCATACAGGCCTGTTCTCAGGTGGATCAATTTTAGGAAAGACTAGAGGATTACAGGGTCTGGAAATTGAGTCCCCATGTCTGCATATTTCTCAGAAGGCCTTAACCTCACGTGTAGGCCCATCATAGTTTGAAGTCCACCAAGTTAAGGCATCTCCCAGTGGAGTATTGCAAACATGTTCTACTCTATACACTTGACTCTAGCCCATCCCTTCACCCAACTCTGTCTGTGATTTTTGGTGTGGCATGTGTAATGGTATATGTCAGAGTCATCCGTTTTCAAACTAACCCTGACCATCTCTCTCTCGACTCTTCCTCAGAGGGTGTTGTGGCTCTGTGGCTGAGGTTTGCTCAGCACCTTCGTCAGTGGCTGTTTAGTTACTGCTGACCATGCGCCATATCCCTCAAGCTGACAACTATTGTTTTAGTTAAACTTCTAGGCCCTTGTCAAAATTTTGTATCTAAAATTATAAATCATTCTAATGTTATAAAATATTTAGTAATTTCTATGTCCTGTTAACAAGAAATAAAATTATATCATACACTTTCCATAGCTTTGGCCTTTAGTACGAAGGCTCCATAGATTGCCCATCTGATTCTTTTGTACTTATCTCTAACTATTTTGCCTCAAGTATTACACATTCTTTGGGTAGTCTATTCTCTGACACATATCAGTGGTTCTCAAAGTGTGGTCCCTGGCCAGCAACATCAGCCTCCTGTAGAGACTTATTAGAAATGCAAATCCTTGGTCCCCACCGCAGACCCAATCAGAAACTCTGGAGGCAGTGGTCCAGCAATCTGTGTTGTCGTAAGCCCTTGAGGTGATTTCTGATGCACATAATGTTTGAGCAACCTAGATTGCTCTCCTCCTCTCTCACTTGCTGAATTCTTAGTTGTCATATAAGACAATGCCTTCCTGGCAGAGTTGCCCTCTCTTCTGTATCCTACAGTACTTTATCAAATCTCTTTTCTGGCATTTATACTGATTGCATCTGTCTACTTTTGAAGGTGGAGGCCACAACATAAATTACTTTTGCATCTGCATGCAGCACCTACCTTGGTGATAAGTTATTAAGTGCTGGTGAATAAATGAATGTATGCATGAATGAAGGAGAAGAGCAATATAGGAGGAGTGGTGATCAATAAGGTCAGCTGCTGTGAAGAGATCATGGAGAATAATGAAGGAAAAAAGCTATTGGATTTCATAGTAAGGCAGGTGTTGGTGACCTTTGAAATGCTTGCTTCAGCAGAGTGATGGGCAAGAAGCCCAGATTGCTGCGAGTTAGGGACTTCCAACATGATGAAGATTTGCAAGTTTCCAGACTTATTGACTGTTTATCTGAACATGTGGTGGAAACAGAATTTTCT
The DNA here is from genome assembly GCF_022079265.1 of Lynx rufus. Classification (NCBI taxonomy): domain Eukaryota; kingdom Metazoa; phylum Chordata; class Mammalia; order Carnivora; family Felidae; genus Lynx; species Lynx rufus. The sequence goes on along the minus strand of NW_025814824.1, from coordinate 41,582,630 downwards.
TGGGAGAAATAACTACGTGACCTTAGTTCAGTTACTTAACCTCATTGAGCCTGTGATCTCTGAATAGCCAATAATAGTAATACTGTGTGATTTTTTATTTTTTAAAGGATTAAAGTAGATCATTGTAACCCCCTAGAATGCCTGACATTTACTTAGTACTTACATGGTCATTTCCCTTAGCCCCCCACCCCCACATACAATTTATTTAATAATGCTGATGGTGTCCATTACCCTTTGTAAATTTGCATAAGATATGAAATTGTTAAGGATACCTTTATTCCAGTCATTGGAGAAATTGTGAATTACAATTGGAATTGTGAATTGGAGAAATTTGGGCTGGAACTAGTTGAACCATTGATAGCTGCTTTGAAATTACATGGTATCCAGCTGGAAAAGTACCCCCAAAAGTGGAATATTTTTTGATACAAATTATGGAATCCTACTTCAAGCAGACATATAAGGGGAGTGTGTGGAGAGAGGTTTTTTTTTTGTTTGTTTGTTTTTTTGGCTCATGTGGCAGAAAACTTCAGGGGATAGTGCCAGCCTCAACACTGCCATATCCATATCTTCTATATCAAACAGTATTATCAGTGGTTGGTCTTTCTCAGACCATCTTGCAGACTGTCTTCTATATGATTCTCATTCTCAAGCATATGTATTAGCTACAAATATCTAGGAAAGGGAAGACTTACCAGGAGTTCAAAGTAAAATCCTACATTCAATCTCACCTTTCAGACTTAGGTCACTTGCCCATTCTTTTTTTTTTTTTTTTTTTTTAATTTTTTTTCAACGTTTATTTATTTTTGTGACAGAGAGAGACAGAGCATGAACGGGGGAGGGGCAGAGAGAGAGGGAGACATAGAATCGGAAACAGGCTCCAGGCTCTGAGCCATCAGCCCAGAGCCTGACGCGGGGCTCGAACTCCCGGACCGCGAGATCGTGACCTGGCTGAAGTCGGACGCTTAACCGACTGCGCCACCCAGGCGCCCCACTTGCCCATTCTTAAACCAGTTGCTGTGGCCAGGGGCCTGGGATGTCCTGGTTTTCCTGGCCTGGCTTAAGGAACATTCTAGTCGATGGAATAATTGGTACTGAGTGTAGGAGAAGAGTGGCTCCCCAAAGGGAAATCCAGTTTCTGGTACCAGAGTGAAAGGGAGTAGATGCAAAGCAGACAAAGCATTTGATAACATCTTATTGTATACAAAAGTGCTTTTTTAAAAACTGTGCTTCCATGAACCCTAGGGGTTCCACTGAAATGCTTAAACAAGTTGAAGGGAAGAAGAGAGGAACAAATGATTGGAAGCTCTCTAATCCACATGCACTCCAGCTTCACCAAGGGTAGCTTTCGTTTTATATATCTTTATATCCACTTTTTGTTAAGATTTCATTTCAGGGGTTCCTGGGTGGCTCAACCAGTTAAGCATCTGACTTTGGCTCAGGTCATGATCTCGTGGTTTGTGGGTTTGAGCCCCGTGTCAGGCTCTGTGCTGACAGCTCTGAGCTTGGAGCCTACTTCAGATTCTGTCTACCACCTTCCCCCCGCCCCCGCCTCTCTCTCTCTCTCCCCTTCTCTCTCTGCCCCTCCCCCCATTCACTGCCTCTATCTCTGTCTCTCAAAAATAAATAAATATGAAAAAAAAAGATTTCATTTGAAATGGAATTTGGGGAATACCATTGGTACAGGATAATTTAAGATGGTTAGACGCTTCAAGTATAAAGGTAGGTGACTTTTTTCACTTATTCTCATGAATAAGTTCTTGCCTTACCTCCCATTCATCCCCATTGGCCCACCTCATGTTCCTAAACCCACCAAGACTCAGACTTGAGTTCTCCACAGTCAGATTCAGGAAGATCATGACATTGGGCAGACATCCAGTTCTTAGTTTATTGTTATTATGACACTTAAAAAATTGTCACTTACCCATTGCCCACCTAGGAGACATCCCCAAAAGTGGTTGACAACTTGGTGACTCGGTATGATCCAAAAGCAGAAAATTTTGATACATTCAAGAAATTTGACAGATAATAAATAATCTTTGATGATCTGTTTAAGCTGAAGTTTGTAGTTGACATCTGAAAGCTGGGTAGTTTAATATTTTTCAAGCCTTCATCTGTGGCTCATCTCCTAGGTAATTTCTGCTTAAATCACACTCTCAGGTTTTTCCTCTTATCTACTGTTGACTTTCTTTAAATACCTGGCCCACCCTTTCATGCTCCATATGTTTATGTAAATAAAGTTTTATTAGAACACCGCACGCCATTAATTTAAGGCTTGTCTGCTCTTCCTCTTTAACAGCAGAGGTGAGTACTTGTGAAACAGAACATATGACCCACAAACCTAAAATATTTACTGTCTGGACTTTTACAGAAAATGTTGTTGACCACATATTTATGTGGCTTATAGTAGTATTCTTACTTTTTGACATATGGTGTATTTATGAAGAAGAATCAGGTAATGTCCTTGTCATATTATTCTCACTTTCTGATGTTCTCAAAAGCATTTTTAGGGAAATGTTTTTGCCTTATGTTTCCAGTTGTGCTCTTTCAGTTCTTTGAACAACTTCTCAACAGTTTAGTCCTTTTCAACTTCTTGAACTGCCAGCCCTTTTTTGAAGAGTAGGAGGGAGAGAGTGACAACTTTCCACCCAGCCCTTGCACACATAGTACACACACTTGCATGTACTTAATGCATGGCTATAGGTACCAAACATAGGTACAAAAATCGAGATTTAGTGTCATCTTACTTTCCCTCCACTGAGCCCGCTTGGTTTCATATTTGTGGTCATAGCAGTGTATTTGGTGAAGAAGTATTTGATGCAGGCCAGGAGGGTTGATGAAGGGAAATGGGGAGAGGAGCAGATTTTCCCTGACCTGGCCACTGGATTCTTTAAGCAGAGCAGCTTACTCATCAGAAGGCTGAGTAGAAAAGCTGTATTTGAAGAAGAACAGGGATAATAATACCTCATTCCTGCATTTTTGCAGTCTAAATGCCCTGTGGAGTGAGAGAAGACTTCAATCCCTAGGCTTGTGAATCCCTTATCTTTCCCAAACGTTAAATTAATTTTTAAAGCTATTTATTCAAAGTTGACTTAACCACTAGAATAGGAAAGATCAGACAAATCAGCTTCAAGAAATGAAGTATGAGGAAACCCGAACTCTTTGACAAAGTATTCCTGGGAGTAAATGTGTTGAATGAAGCCAGCGGGTAAATGATAAGGGCCTTTACACTGTGGATGTAAGAAAGCAATTTATCAAGAGTACATGAACTCTCTGGTGACCATAAGTCAGGAGGAAACGAGAGTGGAGGAGGAACCCTGGAAAAAATACATTTGAAATACTTAAAAAAAAAAAATGTGTGTGTGTGCATGTACTTTTAAATACCTGCATTAATATGCAGAAATACTGGCATATTAAAACAGGAGTAGCTCAGTGTGCACATATACAGTTACCTATACTGTGAGGAGGTCAGGTGGTGGGAAGAGTGGTAGAGAAAGGCCAGGCATTGGTTTAGAACTTGGAGAAACCTTGGGCACTCTCAGGTGTAGTTATGATTTGAGTCTGGTTGTTGTCTGGTATCCATTTCCCTGACTTATGAGTTTAGATGACCATCTTTCAGGCTCACATGTTTATCTTTTGTAATCTCTGGAAGGTCATATGTGTATAATTCTGACAGTTGATCTAAGGCTTTTGTGTTCTCTTAACCAGTTCAAAGCACCTCTCCTTCATTATCTCAATCTTTGCAGTGTCTCTTTGAGCCTTGTAGATGAGACAATGTTATCTTAATTGTTCACATTAGAGAAACTGAGGAAAATGTAATTACATTATCTGCAGTAGCGTTCCCAGGAACTCAGATAAGGATGGGGACTGGAAGGTATGACCTTATCTTGGCTTTTAGATCTAGATGTAACTTCCTACATACGAAGAGAAAAAGTCCTCAAGTGTTTACTGCGCGAATGGTCATCCTGTTTTCTGTACTGACATAATACTCCTGAAATACACAGAAATTCTTCAACTTTGATTTTTCTCATTTCCCACCCCTCCCCTTTTTCATCTGATTCTAAACCCTTATCATAACTGTTAATAAAAAGGGACTAAGTTACAATTTGTATTTTTTTTGTGAACATGCCAGGGAACATTAAACTGTCTAACAGGTGAATAGCAAGAGGGAGAGTTGAAAGGACTACTTCTTGGGATAATCCTTGCACGCTAATTTCGTTTGAGTTAAATTACTAGCCCTCTACACAGATGTCACACTTTCCTTATTCCCTCAAATTAGGCCTTTTACCCCTGTAGTCTAAAGAACGTGTTCCTCTTCCTCTTTAAACCACTCAGGTATTTCTGATCTTATTCAGAAAACTGGTATCCGTTGAGCCTGCTCTTATGGCAGGAGTTGGGAATTGTTTGTTGGTCTGTCTTTGGTGAGGGGTGGAGGACACCATGGTAACTTGGGCTGAGCCATAGTTCAATTAGCAAATTAATTAGGTTTTTAGAGCCAGCCACAGTCATTTAGAAACATTCTCAGTGGCTCTCTTTCTAAAAGTCAAATGTGTTTTGCATTTGCTGTCGTCTGCAATTTATAAACCATCAAAAAAAGAAAAAAAAGCAAAATAGGAAGGGGGTGGGGAGAGAACTATTTACATTGCAAAATTTTGCTTCAACATCTGTGGTTATGATCCATCTGTAGAAATGGAGCCCTGATAACTTCCAGTGACTTGTTTCTACTTTCTTTGTCTCTGTCCTTTCCCTTTCCGGAACTTTGGTGGGACCACCACAGCCTTGGATAAGCTCAGCACGCAGCACCTATACCACCCCACCCAGGTGGAGATTGTGCAGTCCAACGTGGTGTTCGACATCAGCAGCCTGATGCTCTACGGGACACAAGCGGTGCCTGTGCGGCTAAAGATCCTTCTAGACCGTCTCTTCAGTGTCCTGAAGCAGGAGGAGGTGTTGCACATCTTGCACGGCCTGGGCTGGACTCTGCGGGACTACGTCCGGGGGTACATCCTTCAGGTAGGGGGAGGACGATGAAGCTCGTGTCTGGGCAGCTCTAGGAGGGCTTGAGGGAGAACCCTTGCAAACCTGGTCTCTTTCCTGCCCCTTGCAGGCCTGGGCATGCACACCCTCTTCTGATGAAACTGGTCCTTTTGGCAGGCTTGTCAGGGAACCGGAGGGAAGGCAGTGTGTCCCAGCACGCTGGCATGGGGCCTCAGTGGCGGATATTAAAAAGGAAAAAGTGGCCTGTTGCCTAGTGTTGCTTTGTTTGCATCTTTTTAAATGCAGTGCTCTCTCCCTACAACATGAGCTTCCTGCTTCTCCAACAAGTCTGACTGTAGCCCTACTAAAAGGAAGGGCTCTTTGAGGTGGGCGATGGGTATATGAAAATCTGAGATTACATTTCATCTGGGTTTATAGAGCTTTAGCTGGCACTGAATTGGTGCATTTGGTGATTTTTGGGGGGTTGTCTGTGTACCCTATTTATTGCTTCTTCATCTGAGTCAAAAGAACTGTAACCTCTGTAAACTCCCTGCTTTTATAACTAGAAAACCCTCACATTCCAAAACACACAGACATTGTTATAGATGTGGCTTTCACAACACCTGTTCTTCTAGCTTGAGTTCCTTCTTTGTGTCAGTGGCACTTCCAATCTGGTAAGGGTCTTTTTAGACTTTTCCTAGAGGACTGCAGCCTCCACTTCCCACCCCCGCCCCCAACCTCCCTGCATTTTTTCGTCATTTTTTGCAGTATGAGTCGTTTTGCATTGTGTACTTTGCCTCTGAAATGTTTTTATGGCCATCTGTCTTCCTACGACCCTTGAAGGGTAAATGTTGAAAACAGCATGTTGGGAGACCCCAGGATCCAAAAAGACTACACTGGACGATGAAGAAGTACTCCCTCCTGCCAAAGGAGATCACAGTTGGAGAAGGTAGAATCTGAAGTGATTTTTGAAATTTCTTATGGGGATAATATCAGGAGAATTGACCCCTTCAAAAAAAAAAATTGTTTTTGGCTCTGCCAGGCTTGTTTATTCCCTGAATTGCCCTGTGCTGTGTGCAAGCCCTTGGCTGCCAGCTTGGTATGTGATGAGTGGGGAGCCTCACATCTCCCCCTTGCTTTAACCTGGCATAAACACACACACATTCCTGTCATTCTCCTATGTGGTACCTCCAGGTGTTAGCAAGGGTGGGAGAGCAGAGAGGTATGATGGCAGGAAGTAGAGAGAGACAGAAGGTGGAATACCTGTCGGCTCCCGTGACTGCTTTGGTTAGCACTGAATCATTACTTAGTTTAGTGAGATGTCAACTTGGAAGGCACAGAGAATTTGGCCCTCAGAAGACAAGATGATGATGATAATAGGAATAATTATATATTACGTTTTCAGTTTATAAAAGACCTTCACAAGCATTATCTCATTTGCCTCAGGATGGGGCCATTTCAGTGGGGTGAGTGGAAAGTTAAGTGCTGGGTGGTCAGGGGACATGAGGGGGCATGAGGTCCAGGAGGAAGGGGCCAGGAAAAATAAAGCACGGAACCAGTTTCACAATCCCTGCTTATCCTGGCCTGGAGATACATATGGTACCACATCTTTCTACAGTCATTTCTACAACATGATTATTAATGTCCATTTGGGATAGCTCTTACTCTACAGAAAGGAACAAAACTCTTGCACATTTTTGAACAGAAGTGTTAGCTTGGCTAAGCACTCTTTATTCAAAACCTGAGGTAGTATGCCCCAATCTGGTGCCATCTTTACTGTAATACCATCAACGCTGTATTTCAGTTCTATGTGTATAGTTTTACCTAAGACATTTGGAGCACAGTATCTTCCTGTCCAGACAGATATGTGAATGACTGATTATTTGCCCTCTTAACCCAGTTCACTATAGCATTTTGATGACAATAAATATAGAACCTGCTGGATGTTCTGTGATATGGTCCTAATGTTTTGCCTTTACCAGTACCTATTCTTTGTTTTCCTGGAAATTAGTATTTAGGTGTTAATTTTTCTCCATTCTAGCATATCTCTAAGGCACACATTGAAAATGTGCTTTGAAATATACTTCATGTTTCTTTTTGTATGGGGGCCCAGGTTTTAACAATACAAAATTATAAGAGAAATTAAGTATGAGAGGAAAATTCAGCAAAACTGTGTACTGAAATTTATAAAGTCTCTTATTTGGGAGTGAAATGTTACACTTAAAAAGAATTCTGTCATTTATCATGATACTTAAGTTATAATTAATTTTTATTAATTTAATACATATTTTGACAAAATCTTAAACTTAATATAGTCTGTTTCTCCTTTCAGAGCCTAGAATTGACATTTTGAGAAAATCATAGATGATTTTTACACTAGAAGAACACTAGGTTTAGTTTCTATCTTGCTTTATTGATAGGATTGATATAATATAGATTTTATTTAAATGATGCTTTTTGTTACTCAGTTTTTATCATCTGCTTCTTATGAAAACAGTTCTTGGTTTAGGGAAAAATCAAAAGGTTGAAGGATCCAAAACTATGTAGTAAGAAATGCTCATTTTGCTTGAAAAAACACTAAAAAAAAACAAGAGTTAGGCTTATAGAAATAAACTGTTTTCCTCTACAGCAATGTGATTTGGTTATTGGCCAATATTTTAAAAATTATAGGTAGTAATGATCAGGTATACACAAATGACTTTGAATATAATTATATGTAACATTTTTATGCAAGTAGACTGTAAAATGTGTGTCCAAAGTTTGTGGAATCTTATAATGCACTGTTAGTGTACAAGTCATTTTATCTGGCTAAAACTCAATTGTCTTGTAGCCCTCAAGGCATCAATTTTAGTGTTATTGCTCTCAACAACAGTATATTGAATATTATGTCAGTTAAAGGAGAATAATTATCAAGGCAAGTTAGGGTGGCTGTTAGTCTTACCACATATTGACTTGGTTAGCAGTTGGGTATAGATTGTGTTACTGGGGAAATGAAGATGTACAGTAAGTTGAACTGGTGAAGCCAGGATATTAATTTAACTCTCCCTGGGCCTAAACCTACATCCCTTATGTATATACAGCTACTGCTGGTTTCAGAGATAGTTTTGAATGTGGAAGAATAGCAGGTGTCTGATCTGATTTTGAATTTTTGGATGTGGGGGAAAAGAGGAATAGACTGTTCAAAACTATCATTTACAAGTGTATATGAAGAGATTATTAAAAGAAAAAGGGAGATGATAGTGATGCCACAGATTCACTTAGAAGACTAGCAATATCTTTCAAGAATCCTGTGCTGTTTTGATAAAAACTACTTTTAACTTATATAATTATCCATGTAATTCATAAGCGAGACAGCAAGGTGTGATATGTATAGCATAACTTGGACCACAATGACTTAAGAATCCAGGTAAACCTTAAAGGCAGAAAACCTCAGACTCTCCTGTGTAGCAATTAGAGTGTTCATTCATAAAGTACAGAAAAAGTGAGGTAGATTTTAGGCATTTTTCCACAAAATAGCAGAAAAAGGAAATAGGCAATTAGATGCTAAAATCTAAATATGAAGGACCATAAGATGTTTTTTCTGCTGCCAAAGAATAATTCTTTTTTCAAGTCTATATGTCATGGCACATATATTGACAGTAAATAAAAGCAGTGTCCTGCTCTTTCCCCATTTTCCCTGTCTTTGACCTAGGATACAAAGAATATACGTGATCATCATCGTTGAATTTAATCATTTAAAACTCAGGTGTTCACCCAGTCATTTTTCCGTTTGAACTTGTAACTGACTTGCAGCCCATCTGTGGAAATCTCTTGCTTTGCAAATGAGTCCTGCCAGAATTCAGAGAACCATATCAGACACTTCGAATAATTAGCTAAGGTGTCAGCAGCCTTGTGAGAGGGCGAGTAGTGATGCACATTTCAAATCACCTGTGTCTTGAAACAATCAGAACTAATAGAACCATCAATACTTTAGGAGAATATTTCCCAGAGTATTCTGGGGGCACTAGTCTTCCAGAGGTCTAACTTTAGATTTGGCAGCAACTATACTCAGGATCTTTCTGATAGAGCCTCAGGGTACACCTTAGCATAATAGAGGCTGTGAGAAGTTCTGGAATAAGTGGCTTGTGAGAGTAGGTAAGTAGATTTCCACCAACCTTCTTCACTTCCGAGCCTTTTCCAATCAAGCTTATTAGAACTCTTCCTCAACTTGAGGCATTCACGTATAAGGATTCTTCTGCCTGGACTCCCCTACTCCTCTCTCTTCATGGGCAATTACTTGTTCTTTAGGTGTCAGCCAAAGTCCTACTTTTTCACAGAGGACTTTTCCATCCAGGTTAAGCAGTGTAAGTCTTTTCTCCTGTGGCTCTACCTCAGGACTGTTTCCCTCAAGCTCCAGTCCAATTTAAAATCAATCAATTAAGTCAACTGTTAAAATGGTTTTTTCTTGACTTCCTCACTAGGGAATGCCACAGAGGCAGGGTACTCAATAAATATTTGTTAAATGAATGGGTAAAAAAAATCTGCTTAACTTGGTATAGCTTGATGTTTCACCATGGAACTCATGGAATATGCAGTAACTTCAGTTGGTCCAAGGGTCCTTAGCCTTTCCTCAGGTTTCCCAGGTACCAAATGCTGTAACAACAGATGCGCTCCTGAGGGTGGATGGGAAGAGAAACAAAGGCTCCCACACCCTCTAGCTAGTGGTCGGTGTAGAATTAAGTGTTTTGTGGTATCCATGTGTTAGAAAACATCAATACTCAGCAAACACTTGTATTTAAACAGCCCTTTGCAGAGCAAGTTCACATACGTTAGCTCTTTGAATCCTCTTCTACCATTCTCTTGTAGATATTGCCAGTGAATTAACATTTGGAGTAGATGAAATTCATAGGAATTGACTGACTTTTCCATGATCACAGAAGCTGTTAACTGGCACGGTTAACGCACTCCAAGCTTCCAAGGATAAGAACCACTTATCTCTTATTTATCATTGTAACCCAGCTCCAAGCATCCAGGCTGGCACATAATCTTCCAAAATATCAGAGGGAGAAAATTTTGAAATCTGATTTGAACTCAGGTCTCTGATTCTATGTGGAGTTACTTGTTTTTGTTGTTGTTGTTTTAAGACTATCAAGCTGTCTTTCCAGAATGTAATATGTGAGAGCCTTGTAGCATCAGAGTAGCATGGATTAGGGAACTGAGAAGCCCTGAGAATCTTGAACTAAGAGGTAGTTAAGATGACTCTTGCATTCAGTGACAGATATTATCCACCTGACCTTAGTGAAATTGGTTCCTCTTTTGTGTTCCTTTTCTTGGGCATTTCTTAATATTCCACCTGCTTTTAGGTTACTTTCCCCAGTTTTTTTTTTCCCCATGACCCCAGCTTTTCTCTAAATCTGGTATTTATCATTAATGCTTTATTGTAAATTCTGCTCTTTGGCTTATCTTTCCAGGAGTACATGCCTTTTGAAAGTATTAAAAAACCTAATCAATAAGATTTCAACTATATCATGTGCATGGGGTAGAGCAGACAAGAAATAGCTCTTTTCTGGGTCCATAAAAGGATATCAAGTTGAATGGCAAAAGGGGACACTGGACATTGAGTAAGAAGATTGGGCTAAAGTCCAATATATGTATGTGAGTGTGGAAAATTTGCCATTCTCAGCCGTAGTTTCTTCATCTTTAAAACTGAGATAACCCCTTACACCCTCTTGCTCTTGAATGGCAAAAGGTGAAATGATGTAGATGAACACATGTTGTAAAGGCCTACTCAAGTTGGTATTTTTCACTTCTATGTATGTATAAACCTAATTCCGATCAATAACAACAGGGAAATATCAGGTGTCAAACCTGTTTCCCTGCAGATATCGAATGCTTAGAAAAAGATAAATACATTTAAGGCTTTCGTTAATAGGATAAATGCTAGTTGTTTTAGTAAATAAACCCTGAAATACTAGTGGCCTTAACAACAGGAGTTTGTTTCTCTCTCTCAGCAAGACCAGTCAGCATTCCTGGTTGGTGAATGTTTTCCTCCCAGAGGTGATTTGATTTCCCCAAACTTAGGTCCTCTGCCATTTTATGCCTCTGCTATTCTCTGGGGCCTCAGACTCCTCATCCAGGTGGAGGTTCTGTGTGGGAGGTTTTCATGGACCAGGTTTGAAAGCAGAGTGGGCCACTTCTTCCACATGTCACTCATTGGAGCTTACATCTAACTGGGGCCAAGTGCCTGAGGGAGTTAGGACACATAGTCTCAGACTGAGTAGCCACTTCCCAGCACCACGGAGGATGAGCACAAATCAGTGCCCCACTCAGGTGTGGTAGGATAGCCATAATTCTACCTTCTTTTTATACATTGGACAAGGAAAGCTTGGGACAGCAGACTAGTGTATTAAAGCAGGTTCATGGGTTTGAATTCTAGCTCCATTTCTTACTCAATGTGTGAAAACAGGCCTGTATCTTTATCTGCCTAAGCCTTGTTTCTCTCACCTGGAAAGCAGGGATACTGTTAGTACCTCATGGGTTTACTGTGATGATAAAATAAGATGATGCATATAAAGCATTTAGTAGTGCCACTTGCTAAGTATCCAGTAAATGTTAACGATTAGCATAATGATAAAAAAGATGATGATATAGACTCTTGCCAACGTGGCCATTTTAGACCTTTATGTATAAAGCAGCCTTAAATCCTGGATTTTTTTTTTTAATTTCATTGTATCTCTTAGAACAGAATGCCTTCCCAGATAGTCAGGCAAAAGAGTAGCTACTATTCAGTTGTAAATAAGACATACACACATACGTACCTACACACACAAACCTGCATATAGGTACATATGTAATACATACTTGATTACAAATAAGAGCAGGAAGTATAGTGACAAAGACTTTGGAGTGGGGCAGACTTGGGTGTGAATCTTGGATTCAACTTTTGATGGCTTTGTTACCTAAGGTAGGTCATTTAATGTATTCGAACTTAAGTTTCTTCATTTATAAAGGTTAAATGAAATGATGTTTAAAAAGTACTTAGTGCAGTAACTAGCCCACAACACTCTAATTAATATTAACTGGTACTACATTTTGAATGTGTGAATATGTATTTGTGCTTTTTCTTCTTTTAAGTTTTCAAGTAATGACTTATTCCATTAATGACTATCATTTTATTATCCTTGCATTTCTCTTATTTTGTCAGCTCTTCCAGTATGCTTCTAAGCACCAGGCACAGAATGAATGACTACTTAATGAATTTATTAAAATGATTAGAGTATCTGGGCTTTCACCCCACTACATAAAGCAAAACTTACTCAAAATAGACACCCTTTCTTATGGATATTACCTGACTTCACAGACTTTTAAGAAATTTCTGGAGCAGAAAGAAGAATGGATCTAGGTTTAAATTCGTTTAGGTAGTAAACGAATAGCAATAGACTCGATAGCAAGAGTCAAATAGCAAATTTTACTGATTAATTACATTTGCTGAGTACACAAGAGATCTCTCAGGAAGCTTTCACTCTAAAGGACAAAGCAGCCATAAACAAATCATGCAGGTTGCATGATCAGAATTGTAAGAATATACAGATTACCCATAGTAGTGACCCAGAGGAAGGATTATTTGACTCCCAACTGAAGACTGGTTTATCACCACCATAATGTAAGGTGTCCTTGCATTATGTCAATAATATGTGAATCTTTTTCAGAAGAGAAAGATTACAGGTGTGAATGATCAAGATCCCCCTGTCTTTGGCAGGGATATACAAAAGGTAGATGGTTCAGGGCAATGTTCTATATTTATAGTGTCTGTTTTCTAGAGTGCTTGGACTACTCTACAGATGTTATCCCAGCAATTCTCTTAGCCTCCCTATTAGAGAGATAGTTTCAGAGACAGTTATCCCTGGTTTTAAAGTTATCGTGGCTGAAGGCCTCATGCAGGGTCAAAGCTGGAAGTGGAATACAGGGATTTTGAATCCTTTGCCAAAGCTCTAACTATTTGAACAGCAATGAAAATAAACACCTTATATCCAAGGACGTAGCTTGATGTTTTGTGCTCAGAGTTAAAATAAAAATATTCCTCCCTTTACCCTTGCAAAGTAGAAATAGATACCTCACCAAACTCTAGGATGGAATGCAGTGACGGGTAGAATAGAATTTGTGTCTGTGGGACATGGAGAGAGGGTTTTTGTGTTCCCCAGGAGGAATAAAAAATGAGCCCACAGCTCTCTGGCCATTCACCATTTGATAAGAACCAGTTCAGATTTACTTGAAATGGATATTCTCTCTGATGGCACTGATTAAACCATATGGTCTCCAGAGCAACACTTTGACATGCTCCTTGTTGAATTTGAAGTGGAAGGCTCCTGAGCTTTGGGTTTAGACCTCAATTCTACCATCAATTAACTCTCTAGCTTTGCAAAAAATACATAATTTCCATAAGCCTCATTTTTCTGATACCTTCTTACTGGAGTTTGGAGAATAAAGGGAAGTAATTTGTTAAATTCATAGTAGAGGGGCGCCTGTTTGGCTCAATTGGTTGAGCATCCGACTCTTGATTTCAACTGAGGTTCGTGAGTTCGAGCCCTGCATCAGACTCTTTGCTGACAGTGTGGAGCCTGCTTGAGATTCTCTGTCTGCTCGTCTTCTGCTCTCTCTCTCACCCTCTCTCTCAAAATAAATAAATAAAACTTAAAAAAATTGTTTTTAAAAAATAAATTCATAGTAGAGCTTAGTAAATATTCTTTAAGTAAATCCATTTTCCAGATCACCAGAAACTTTTTGATTCTTCAACTTGTCTATATAGTTTATTTGAGCTACGATGTCTTTTTCTAATATTTCCCCCAATTTGACAAAAGGGACAGGTAGAGGATGAGAGGGGCTTGCACAAGAACTGAAATCTATTATGACTGTAGCAAAGAGTCATAGGAAGGCTCTCAAGACCCAGCCCCAGTCTGCCATCTGTTTCTTTTGAGTGACCTACATTTCACATTCTCGTATGTGAAATCATAAAGGACTGTGAAAAAGTAGAAAGTGAGATGAGCATCTGCGTGGGTTTCTGGAAGCTTTCGCTAAATCCATACAGATGGGACAAACATAAATAAAGATACACTCATTTGATTCATGTATGATAGTCTTAATAAGTAATGCCAGCAGCAATTGGAAAATAGAATGTGGGCCAATACATTTGCTAGTAGAATTAAAGTGACCACTGCCAAATTGAATTACTCTAGGAAGACCTGTTGAAAGAAGAGATTCTTAAGGAAGAAGAGAGATATTGTTACATAGCAGAAAGGATGGAACAAGATTTTTCCGTACAGGAAGAATGCTGTGTTGGGAAGAGGTGTGAACAAGTTTATGGGGGAGAGTTGCATTTCAGTTAGATGAGCAGCACTGAGCTGTAGTTTAGGTGAGTGTGTTAGATCAGGCCTGAGCCTGTTGCTCAGAAGCTCTTCTGGATTCAGCTGATAATTTGCCTCACATCCCTTTCTTTTTCTTTTTTTTAAATTAGTTTATTTTTAAAATATTTTTTAAGCTTTTATTTTTAAGTAATCTCTACACCCGACTTGGGACTCAAACTCACAACCCCGAGATCAGGAATCACATGCTCTACTGACTGAGCCAGCTGGGCACCCCGCATCACATCCCTTTCTAAGGGGGAATGACTGGTGATTCTTTTGGTTTACAGACATGGCATTTGTTGCTAATAACCCTCAAAAAGGCCAATCACTGGCTAGTGGCTTTATGAACAGTTGTTTTAGAAACCCACCACTGGGGGCGCCTGGGTGGCGCAGTCGGTTAAGCGTCCGACTTCGGCCAGGTCACGATCTCAAGGTCCGTGGGTTTGAGCCCCGCGTCAGGCTCTGGGCTGATGGCTCGGAGCCTGGAGCCTGTTTCCGATTCTGTGTCTCCCTCTCTCTCTGCCCCTCCCCCGTTCATGCTCTGTCTCTCTCTGTCCCGGAAATGGATAAACGTTGGAAAAAAAAAAAAAAACTTTAAAAAAAAGAAAAAAAAAAAAAGAAACCCACCACTGAGGTCCTGTTGCTACCTAGAAAGTGTTTTCATTGATTGGTGGCACTGAGTAAGCTGTTGTGTTCTCTCTCCCTCTCTCAGTCAGTCACTGTAGACTTGGGGATTGGAGAGTAGAACAGTTTTGCATTTCAACAAAGGAGTGTTTTACATGGCTATAGTAGACCATTATTCATAAGGTCCCCAAATAAGAGAATGGGGTATCAGTTGGTATGCATTTTCTGTCCAGAGGTCATCTTCAGTTTATTGTGTATTTCTTGCCTATAGGCCCCAGGAAAGCATTTCTCAGAGACTTTGAGAACTGAAGGTCCTGTCTGTAAGGAAATACTTTAACCTGGTTTTCTTGTTCTCATGTAATTTTCTCTCTTTAACAAAGCCATAATAATAGTGTCAGAGGCAGCTTTCTAGTTAGTATGAGTAATGTGGTTGCTGGATTTTCTATTTTTATTTTAATATGCGTTTCCTGCTGTGGATTTTCTTTTTCTTTTTTGGTTTTAAAAATAGCAGTTGAAAAAGTGTGGTAATTTGAAGACTCTGGTGCACACTGCATCCTCTCTGGGATGCAATTCTAATGCCTGTGCACAACAGGCATTTCTTTCAGATTCCTCCGTGAAATAAATAGAATGTTTGGAACACAGACGACTGAAAATACTGGCTTACGGTCATGTTAGTCCAGGCTTCAAAAAAATTGACATTTAAACAATAGAGTGTCTATCTATAGGTTTTTGTCTCATATTAAGCCTATTTATTTTATGGTGTGTTGATAAAACACAAAGTGAGGTAGTCAGGGACATACCTTCAGTCCCTTCATTCATTTGCCTCTTTTTAAAAGTATGCACATATCTTGAGAAATTTTGAATTGACAACAACAAAATACACTTAAATTCCCCTTGAAAGAGTAATTAAGAGCTACTTGTTTCTGCGTCCTGTCATCTCTGCCAGAATTGGAGTTCATGCTGAGTATATTCCATTGAGTCAGCCATCATTCCATCACCAGCCGGGATTGCTTTTCCACGTATTGACATGTGAGGGAATGTCTGCCTTGCAGTAGCCATGGGCTTGTGCCAGATTTTGAGATCCATAGGGGCAGTGCTGGGAGCTTTTCAATTCTGAATCAGAGATCCAATTCATAATAGCTGAGCCAGGGAAACCGGGTTGAATCTGTGGCCAAAACCACGGTAAAAAACTTTTTTTTTTCCTTTTCCCTTTTCGCAATGCTTTATTGCTTTAAAATATGAGTGCCTCTGTCCATTGATCCTCCAGTGACTTTACGTTGGATTCAAATTGTGGTCTCTTAGGTGAAAAGGTCAGTGTTTTATTCATTCAGCCACACATCGATGGAGATTAACTGAGAGCAGTACGAGACATTTGGATCCTGCCAGACCTAGGGCACCTGAAAGAAGTTTATTTCTTTTCTCCCTAGCCTTCACTATGCCTGCTGCAGAAGAGGATGGCCCTGTCTTCTGGGAGTGGGGGAGGGTTTTGATTGGCTGTGTGTTAACTGCCTCAAATCCATGGCCATAGGGTGAGTAAGAACCCCTGAGAATCAAATATGTCATCTATGTAGCATCACCTGATTTAGTGCTTTTCCTCAAGTCTGAGATGTCTCAAGGGGCCTTTTTTCCTTTGCAGCACTGATCTTTCAATGAGGTGCTAGTGTCTGTCCTGAGCAATAACAAGGAAAAACCATGAAGTGTGAACAGCTCTTATTAGGGGGGTAAATGTCATTAACGCCTTTGTAGCCTTCCTTGCAATCTGAATGCTCTTGTCAAGAGAGTGACTTACTGAAGCCTCCTTTAAAATCATATAAATGGAATATAAGATGGTGAAGTTTTACATTTTAATTAAGCAAGGCCATTAGCTTCCTTTACTTATGCATTTTTGTAGTCAATTACGCTTGCATCCAATAGGGTCGACCCTCTGAAATAAGGCTACTGAAAAACTGTCTACAAAAATTATTTTAAGGATTTGAGAAACAGTTTACTCTAAATCAAAATTCAGATAATTTTTTGTGATTGTGGGGAACAGATGCTTCTCTCTGTTTTAATTTTATAGACTGATACACTCCTGTGCCTGACCAAAATGTGCATATTTTATAAATGGTATGGGAAAATGCTAGCATTTCAAGTTAATGAGTAGGTCAGTCTGAATTAATGAAAAGTCTGAAGCATATAATGTTTAAATAATTTTATTATTTTCATTACATAAATAGAAAATTTTCTCCATCTGTGAATTGTCTCCTGAAGCAAAATTTTTATATGCAAAAGATTTGCTTAAGTAAATCTCTTGTGCAAGTTTGAGATTTTCATTCTAGTCTCTTGTCATTCTGGGATGTGTCTTTGAGTTAAAAAATAAAAATATGTTGGATAGTTGTGTGACAGTAGGGTCAGATGCAGAAAGAAAATTGTCTTTTTTACTAAGCATATTAATTTTTAATAAGGAAAAATGAATTGAGACATCTGGTTAAAACTTTGGGGAGGTAAATCTAGAAAACTTATAGGCAAGTTAGAGGTGGTGAATGGAAATTAACCATATGGTACCTGTTATTACTAATTTAAGATGTATAATTTAATGTGTTCTGTTTATTTAATGTACAGTCTTTGTTTCAAATTTGGTCTTCCATCCATTTTTAAAAATTCCATTAGGTCACAGCTTTCCTTTACATTGTTTTCTTCCTATTCTCAGGAAAATATATTCAGAAAAATATATTCATTTAACAAAGTGCTGCTATATTCAAGTGATAAAGAGATAGACACTATCCGTTCTGTTACAGCTCTCCGTCTAGTTGAGATTGGGGCTCAAGTTAAGCTAACTGAAAACAGAGGTCATTAGTGTACATGTTGTAATGAATATATAAGCATGATCTATAATTAGTGCAATAATGAGTTATATTTAAATAGACTCTTTGGACGTATTTCCAACTTCCCTGAAAGGTTAATGCCTTAAAGAATTTTAAGCATTCCTATCTTGATTGTACTATTAATTCAAATTCTGCAATTAAATGACTGACTAAACAAAATTAATTTTAAATCCGGCTCCCACTTTTTGAATTAAAAACATTATTTTAGTTTGAATTAATGAGATTTTGCTGTCTTATTATGGAAAACACACCTATTTATTAAATCACAGATTGTAAGCAGCAACAAGGTGTTTCCTTCGAATTCCTTAACTCATAAATGTTTTGACAAGTTAATAAAAACTTACTTTAAAAATTCCCTTTTAGTGAGACTCCAAAGATCATTTTTAACTCCATCAGGATCAGTTTGCAAAAGCTACCCATGAAGTCACTCACTTGACAAGCAAATCTCCATGGAATTTCTACTGTCATTGCCACTTGGGGAGTAATTGGGCCAATTAAAATGTAGATGATTTATTTATATTAAATATAGTGCCTATTAAATTGCGAACATCAAACTTGGAGTGAGTCTGTATTCTCTTTGTTAGTTTCCTTTACTCAGTGCACAGAATTTTAGTTCACCTGATTGCTTATTTGACTTATAAGTAATGTATGTATATAATTAAGGAAGGTGATAGTCTGGTACCAGTAGGTTCTTCTTAATGGAAAGTGGTCTTGGATTTGGTAGCACAATAAGAAAGGCCATCTGACAGCACTGTCTGCTTTGTTGTTTCTTTTCTCTGTGTTCTGACTTAACACCTGGATACAGGTTATTAATGTAAATTATGATTTCTAAGGTTCACATTTTAGGATAACTTTGCAAAAAGATGTCTGGAATATCAAGATTATCAGAAATGTACAGTAAGACTTCATGAATGTTTTTCAAGACACCAGATGGAAGGAAGCTTTACTGCATTATATTTCCCATATGGAAAAGTATCTGGGACCTGAAAGGGGCACACCCTTGGAGGGGGGAATGCTTCTTAAAAAGGAACTTTATAAAAGAATGCTCTAGTATAGAGTTTTCATGCATGATTTATTCACTTGAGCATATTGCTTTGAAGGCCCAAACAGCATCTTGGATATATGTTGTGGTTTTCCAGACCTGAGAAGTTGTCTGATGGTTTAAATTTCACAAACTGGTTAGATTTGCCTATGCCACAGGTCAGATACGTCTTGCTGAGTCTGGTCGCCATCTATTTTAGTCAAGGTTTAGCTTTTGTTAAAATTGTTGAATTGGGTTTGTTCATGAAAAATGTATCTTTCCTTTACGTGTTATTTTATATTAACAGAAAGTCAAGATGGTAGAATTTGTTTATAATTTTTTATTGAGATATAATTGACATATAGTATTATATTCATTTCAGGTGTACAACATAGGGATTTGACATTGTGTGCCTTGCAAAATGATCACCATGATAAGTTTTGTTACCATCTATCAGCATACAACGTTAAAATACTATTATTGACTATATTCTCCATGGTGTACTTTGTGTCCCCATGGCTTATTTAGTTTGTAACTGGAAGTTTGTACTTCCTGATCCCCTTCACCCATTTTGCCTACCTCCTAATCCCTCCTAACCCCACTTCACTGTGGCAACTACCAATCTGTACTCTGTATTTCCATGTCTGGGTTTTGTTTTGCTTTGTTTTTTTAGATTCCACATAGAAGTAAAATCATGCAGTGTTTACCTCTTACTGTGTTAGCTGTTTCACTTGGCATAATCTCCTCAAGGTCCATCTATGTTGTCAAAAATGGCAAAGTTCCATTTTTTTTTTGATTGACTAGTATCCCATTTTGTACATGTGTACACATACACAGTATCTTTATCTATTTTTTTAAAAAAAATTTTTTTTTTCAACGTTTATTTATTTTGGGGACAGAGAGAGACAGAGCATGAACGGGGGAGGAGCAGAGAGAGAGGGAGACACAGAATCGGAAACAGGCTCCAGGCTCTGAGCCATCAGCCCAGAGCCTGACGCGGGGCTCGAACTCCCGGACCGCGAGATCATGACCTGGCTGAAGTCGGACGCTTAACCGACTGCGCCACCCAGGCGCCCCACAGTATCTTTATCTATTATGGACACGTAGGTTGTTTCCATATCTTGGCGTATTGTAAATAATTCTGCAGTGAACATAGGGATACATATATCTTTTGAAATTAGTGTTTTTGTTTTCTTTGGATAGACACCCAATAGTGGAGTTGCTGGATTTTATTTGGTAGTTCTATTTTAAATTTTTTAAGGAACCTTCATACTGTTTTCCATAGTAGCTATGCTAATTTATATTCCCATCAGCAGTACATGAGGCTTCCTTTTTTTCCACATCCTTGCTACACTTGTTGTTTCTTGTCTTTTTGATAATAGCTTTTCTGACAGGTATAGGGTGATATCTCATTGTAGTTTTGATTTGCATTTCCCTGATGATTAGTGATGTTGAATGTTTTTTCCTTTTTTTAATTTTCTTTTGATTTTTTGAACTTTTTTTCAGTGCCAACATGTTGGCCATCTGTATGGAAGATGTTTGGAAAATCTTTGGAAAAATGTTTATTCAGATTCTTTGTGCATTTTTTAATTAATATATTTTTTGTCATTGAGTTGTAGGGATTTTTTAAAAATATATTTTGCATATTAATCCCTTATCAGATACATGATTTGCAAATATTTTCTCCCATTCAATAGGTTGCTTTTTTATTTTGTTTATGGTTTCCTTGGCTGTGCAGAAGCTCTATAGTTTGATGTAGTCATGTTTATTTTTGCTTTTGTTTCCCTTGCCTTTGGACTTAGATCCAAAAACAAAAGCAAAAAAAACAAAAAACAAAAACTCACTAAGAACAATGCCAAGGAAGTTACTACCTATGTTTTCTATGGTTTCAGGTCTTATATTCAAATCTTCAATCCATTTGAGTTATCTTTGGCTTATGGTATAAGATAGTGGCTCAGTTTCACTCTTTTGCATGTAGCTCTCCAGTTTATTGAAGAGTCTGTCCTCTCCCCATTGTATATTCTTGCCTCCTTTGTTAAAATTTAACTAACTATATGCAGTGGGTTTATTTCTGGGCTCTCTCTTCTGTTCTACTGATCTATGTGTGTGTGTGTTTATGCCCTAACCATACGGTTTTGAACACTGTAGCTTTGTAATATAATTTGAAATTAGAGAGTGTGATACTGTCCGCTTTCTTCTGCTTCCCTAAGTTGCTTTGGACATTTGGGGTCTTTTATGGTTCCAAATATAAATTTTAGAATTATTTGTTCCACTTCTGCAAAAAATGCCTTCGATATTTTCGTAAGGATTGCATTGAATCTGTAGAATGCTTTGGGTAGTATGGACATTTTAACAACATTAATTTTTATAATCCATGAGCACAGAATATCTATTTATTTGCATCTTTTTCAGTTTCTTTCATCAACGTCTTAGGGTTTTCAGTGTGTAGATCTTTTACCACCTTGGTTAAAGTTATTTCTATGTATTTTATTCTTTTTGATGTGATTGGAAATGTAATTGTTTGATTGCTTCCTCCTGATATTTGTTACTAATGTATAGAAATGCAACAGATTTTTTATATTAATTTTTTGCCCTGCAATTTTATTGAATTCATTTATTCTAGCAATATTTTTGGTCTTATATATAGTATCATGTCATCAGCAAATAATGACAGTTTTACTACTTCTTTCTGAGTTTATATGCCTTTTATTTCTTTTTCTTGCCTGGCTAGGATAATCCAATATTATGTTAGATAAAAGTCAGGAGAGAATTGTCTTGTTCCTGATCCATGATATTTGCTGTGGGTTTGTCATAAATGGACCTTATTATGTTCAGGCACATTCTCTCCATACCTACTTCATTGAGAGTTTTTACCATAAATAGATGGTGAATTTTGTCAAATGCTTTTTCTGCATCTAGTGAGATGATCATATGATTTTTATCTTTCATTTTGTCACAGTGATATATCATGTTGATTGATTAGTGGATGTCGAACCATCCTTTCATCCCTGGAATAAATCCCACTTAATCATGGTGTGTGATCCTTTTAATGTATTGTTGAATTTGGTTTGCTAATAGATTTGCATCAAGATATTCTTGTCTGGTTTTGGTATCAGGGTAATTCTGGCTTTGTAAAATGAGTTTGGAAGCATTCCCTCCTCTTTAGTTTTTAGAAGAATTTGACAAGGATGTGTATCACATATTCTCTGAATGTTTGGTGGAATTCAACCAGTGAAGCCATCTGTTCCTGGATTTTTGTTGGGAGGATTTTGATTACTGACTCAGTCTGTATACTTATAATCAGTCTATTCAGGTTTTCTATTTCTTCATGAGTCAGTCTGGGAAGATGGTGAGTCTCTAGGAGTTTATTCATTTCTTTTAGATTGTCCATTTTTATGGTGTATAATTGCTCATAACAGCGTCTTAGTTCCTTTCTACTTCTGTGGTGTCAGTTGTAACTTATTTTTCATTTGTTCTTATTTATTTGAGCCCTTTCTCTTTTTTTCTTGGTGAATCTAGCTAAAAGTTCATCTATTTTGTTTATCCTTTCAAAGAACCAGCTCTTAGTTCCATTGATCTTTTTTATTGTCTTTTTTGTCTCTATTTCATTTATTTCTGCTCTGATCTTTATTGTTTCCTTCCTTCTGCTAACTTTGGACCTCGTTCTTTTTCTAGTTCATTTAAATGTAAAGTTAAATAGTTTATTTGAGGATCTCTTGTTTCTTCAAGGCTTGTATTGCTGTGAACTTCCCTCTACTATTTTTGCTGTATCACATAGATTTTGGTATGTCGTATTTCTGTTTTTATTTGCCTGTAGGTATTCTTTTATTTCTCTTTTTATTTCATCTGTGATCCAGTAGTTGTTCAGTAACATATTATTTAATCTCTATTCATAGCCTTTCTAGTTTTCTTCTTGTAATTGATTTCTGAAGTTTTATACAATTATGGTAAAAGAAAAATACTTGATAGGATTTCAGTCTTTTTTAGCGTATTAGATTTGTTTTGTGGCCTAACGTGTGATCTATCCTGGAGAAAGTTTCATGTACACTTAAGATGAATGTGTGTTTTGCTACTTTTGGATGGAATGGTCTGTATATATTTTTTAAAACCATCTGGTTTAGGGTGTTGTTTAAAGCCAATGTCTCCTTACTGATTTTCTGTCTAGATAATGTATCCAGTGGTGTAAGTGAAGTGTTAATTTCCCTTGCTATTGTTGTATCACTCTCATTTTCTCCCTTTGGGTCTGTTTATTATTTGCTTATACATTTTGATGCTCCTATAATAGTTGTATATATGTTTATAAATATTGTATACTTTTTGTTGGATTAACTCTTTTGTGTAGTGCCCCTCTTTGTCTTTTATTCCAGTCTTTGTTTTGAAGTCTGTTTTGTCTGATACAAGTATAGCTATACCAACTTTCTTTTCATTTCCATTTGCATGGAATATCTTTTTATATCCCTTCACTTCCAATTCGTGTATGTACTTACTTCTGAACTAAGTCTCTTAAAGGCAGTGTATATATGTGTCTTTTTTTTTTAATCCATTCAGCCACCCTGTGTTTTTAAATTGAAGAATTTAGTCCATTTACATTTAAAGTAATTATGGATAGCTGTGTACTTATTGCCATTTTATAAATTGTTTTCTGGCTGGTTTTGCAGTTCCTCTCTATTCTTTTCAACTTCTCTTTCTCTCTTCCCTGTGGTTTAATTATTTTCTGTAGTGTTATGTTTAGATTCCTATCTCATTTTCTTTTGCATATTTACTATAAGTTTTTGATTGATATTTACTGTGAGGTTCACATATATAATCCTATGTATATAATAGTGTATTTTATTTGATGGCAGCTTAAAGTTGAACACATTCCAAAACTATACATTTTTACTACTACTCCCCCCATATTTTATGTTCTTTATATCCTATTTTACATCTTTCTTATTTTATGTGTCCCCTAATTATTATAGGTTTAATTTTAGTATTTTTGTCTTTAAACCTTCATACAGGATGGTAGTACTTAAACACTAGTGTTATGTGGTGACAATAGTATGGTGTTATTTTTCTACAGGGTTCTTTCTTTCATTTTTTGAGATATATATCATATAATCAGTTTCACTTGGTAAATATTACATAAACACTGAGGAAGTCATGGAGGACATAGATCTTTTACTGCTAACCACTTATTTACAGCAATACTGTGAGAGAATAATAATGTACAATGTTAAATATAAGATAGTTTGTATAGGTTTTGTAAATACTACCACAGTGTTTTAAGTGAGATACAAGGAACCTGAATGTACTTTTGCATAGAATGATATCAGACATCTATAATATATACTGAAAAGTAGTGCTTATAGTCATTGCATATGTATTCTTTTTGAAATGACATTCGTAGAATTAAAGCATATTTCCTACAGAATAAACGTATGAATGGTATATAAAGCTTTTGCTATCTAGAGTAGTTGAAAATTCTATATAATTTTGTTAAGTCTGGAACCTCTAAACATATTCAGAAGTATTTTCCTACTCGATAGAAGTTAGTGAGTTTGGTAGATGCTACTATGTTAAGAGTCATACTTTAAATATTTAGTTTTGATTAAAATAATATACTAAATAGAATGAATTCCCACTATTTATAACTGAATTAAATTCGAGGAGCATATAGTTAAGTGCATAAAACAGACAGGTAACACAAACATGAAAATTGATTTTGTTAATAATAATTTTGTTTAGAACAGAACCCAAAATTTGGCTTAGAAAATGTTTCCAAATTTTTCTCTTTCTTCCCCAAATAGATCTTTGGGGGAAAGAAGAAAAATGTGAAGATTCATCTTTTTCATGTGAACTAGAGTATTAGCTTGAGTTAGAATTCTTTATGATATTTATGGGACATAAACAGAGCCTTATTTAATGTTATAGTTTCTTCGGACAGGGCTTAAATATGAGACTCTAAGAGAAAAAGGAGTATTTTTTTTCTTCATATCAAATAAGCTCTGAAATTCATGCTTATGAAAAGAAAGGAAAACAGTTGAACACAAAAACAAAAGTCTGTGTTTTGTGAGTTTTAAATTGTGAAGTTAAGAAACACATATTTAGATGTTTTTAAAAATCCATACACATCAGCTTATTAGTGATTTTATTTTAAGACCTTCTGCAGAAAAGAACATAACCAGACTTCACAATAAGAAAGTTCTCACTGGGTATTTTAGATGGCCTTTATAAAATTTCATCATCATTTTGTACTTTTACACAATGTTATATGCCCTTAAGAAAATCAGAAAGACGGAAATATGGAATAATCTAGAGGAGCATTTGGAGAATTTTAAAAAGGTGGGATAGAACCAGAGGAACAAGGGCATTTATTGGCAGGTTAAAGAGTTTTTATCTTATAGGAAGTTGATTCTTTTGAAGTAAGTAAGGAGTATATTGGGTATTCATTGCTGCATGACAAACCACCCCAAACTTTGTGGCTTAAAATCACCACCATTTTATTATTGTTCACAAGTCTGTGGGTCAATTGGGAAGTTCTGCAGTAAACTGGTACATTGATGGGGTGAGGAAGGAAGGTGGGCTCTTCGATCTAGGATGGCCTGATTTACACATCTTGCTGTCTGGTTGGTACAGGCTGTTAGTTGGGGCAATGGAAGTAGGTAGGTGTTATATCTCATCATTGAGCCCGTTAGCCTGGTCTTGTTCCACATGCAGATAATTTAGGGTTCTGAAGAGTGCAGAAGAGGGAAAGTCCACATGTGCAAGCACTTTTAATGAGAATCTTACTTCATGTTTACTAGTATCCCATTGACCAGAACAAATCACATAGCAAAGCTCAGAGCCAGAGTGGGAGATGAGTACTCCAGGACATGCAAGGAAACCTGAGCAATTTGGGAGTCAGTACTGAAATAATCAATCACCAGATTAGTGTCTTAAGAAGCTCCATTTGGTAGTCTTATCTGTGTGGAACCAGGAGGGAGTCCTGAGCCAGGCTGTCTAGTTTGGAAGCTGTCACAGTAGTTCAAGTAGAAATAAGCCTGGCATTGGGGTAGTGGCAGGGAGATTAAATAGCAGGGTTAGATAAAACCACTTGCTGACTAGATTCAGTAGGTGTGGGAGAGAGAAGGTGCTCATAGATTGATTCCAGGATTCAGGGTTGGGTTTGTGAGAATGTAAGGACCTGGTAGAGTTTTGGACCTATTTATGTTTGCAATGAATATAAGACGTCTGTGCAGCTTCTTAATTCCTACTCTGCTGTCCAGAAACATTAATGAAATGAGACTACATCTTTGAAATTTCTATTTTTTTTAACATATTTCTTTAAAATTCATGGCCTCATCCCAGCGCTTTCTTTACCATCAGCCTTGCAAAGATGATTAAATGACGAGAAGCACTTCCTCTCATTTTTTTAAAAAGCACATGGGCAACTTTGCTATAAACAAAAAGTCCAAAAGTTTGGATTTCCTAGTTTCCTTTCCCAGAACTGAACATCTACCTAGGATTTTTGAGAACTTAATATTTACTTGTGTTTCTTTGAGATTATTTTTATATTTCAAATTATGTCAACTTTGACAAAAGTTTAAAATTTGGTGACAACAACATTCCTTTCTTAACCATTTTATGCTCCATGTTTCAGAGTGAAAGGACAAAAGTTTTGCTTCTTTTTCAGTTATTCACTTCATAATCTGAGGTTTAACTCCTCCAAATTATGAATTTTTTGAGGAAATCTTGTCTAGATTATTTATGAAAATACATAAAAGCCATCTTCCTATTAAGTGAATAGAAAATTAGTTTGGTCGTGGTTTTTCTGTTCTTTTGATACATGGATGGAGTACTTTTGTTGTTGTTTTTTGTTAAGGGCATGTGACTTGCCTCTAAGAGAGATAGTTGGAGAAAAAAAAAAACTTCAGTACATGATTTGCTTCTGGAAGAAAAGCATGAAATTTATCATTTAAGATGAGTGTACATAAATTGTTGTACATAAGAAGTAACTATAAAATAGATTTTAATTTTATATTGCGATCAGTTAAGGAAGAGAGAGGATAAGGTAAGAAAAAATGAAAAAGGAAGAAAGACATGTTTTTAAAAATATTTTTCTCATTTTTTTTTTATTAAGGTAATGTAATTTTGCAGCCATGGGTACAAATCAGATAGAATTAGATTGCATAGTTAGGTGTTCCATTCCTGAATTACTATTATATGATTGTCTCATTCATGGCCAATCACAATTATTGTAAAACTAAAACAAGAAGCCTTCCACAGTCTTAAATCAAGGAAGAAATATTCTCCTCCTAATTCAGAGTAGTTGGCTCTGCCAGCCACCAGATGATAAATAGAGTAACAAGAACCTGTTAATTGGCTCTTGGGGTCCTTAGCACTTGAAGCTCACAAAGGGATTTCACATGTAGTGATCCATTTAATTTGGAGACCTATGGAACAGATAGAGCAAGTTTTATTAATTTTGTTTTATAGGTTATTAAGCTAAAACTTACACTTCATAATGGTGAAAAAGCTTAGTAGCATCCCAAACTGAGTACTCAAATTTGGCTGTTCTGATACCACAACTAGACTTTTTTGCATTGTGTAATGTTTATCTTTAAATAATAATTATTTGTTTAGGTCTGTTGTAAAAAGCACTTGCATAATTATTGATTTATTTGATGGTCACAATCAAAGTCTATCTCTATTATCTAGATTTGTATCCTTAGAGAGAGAAATCAGACTTCCATTTTTTATAGTTACATTGAAATCTCCTATATTACTCATAAGAATGGCTGTCTTAAAATTTGATTTTTAGACTGTGTTTCTCTCTAATAAAATTCACTTCTATAAAATTTTGCCAGCTGCTATAGGAAGACCTATAAAACACTCATTTTAACTCTAGTAATACTTATCCTGCCTTTCTTCTTCTTGTTGGCATTTGTAGGATTTCCTAATGGTTTGCTATTTAGTTTCAATATATTTCCTTTTAGTAGATGATTTACAAATAGCAGTAATGTTGAAAAATGTAATGTTTGTTTTAAGTCTATAAACCAAAGATTGAAAGAATGTGATTGTGGATGTATGATGTAATATAAATAGGCAGATTTTTATTCCTATCCAGATTTAGTTTTGAGAATATGAGTATTTGATTCATCCTGATTTTCATCTTAACAGATATTGCTACATGTTTAAGCAAAAGTAATTTATCTCTAAATTTTTCTTACATCTCAAGACCTTATAAGCTGTCGTTTTTTCATTGGCTTCAATTCAGAATTATTTGACTCTTTTGTGCTTTATTCCTTAGGTGTATTTATACCATAGATTAGTTGACAGTTTTTTTAAAAAAACAAGAAAAGAGTTGCAATGGCTAGAATCTCATTTACTAATTTTTTATGAACCCAGAATACTCCAGGCATTAAAAAAAAAAAAATTGTGTTCCTGTGACTTAATCTTTGTGTTTGTTTCTAGAGGCTGTGCAGGATGTTTCCTGTCTGAGGCACAAACCGTATATTTCATTTGTCATATCTAATGTTTTTCATATCCGGAAATCATGCTCCATGTTATGTTTTACAAGGCTTCATAAAAATAAGTGGTCCAGATAAAATTTATAGTTATTTTTAAAAATCTGTCATACCAAAATTATCTGTCTTTTCTTTTTCTCCTTCCCAAATGAGTACAGATAGGATTATGAAGTTTAAATGAATGTGTTTTTATTTTATTTTATTTTTTTTTAATTTTTTTTTTTCAACTTTTATTTATTTTTGGGACAGAGAGAGACAGAGCACGAATGGGGGAGGGGCAGAGAGAGAGGGAGACACAGAACCGGAAACAGGCTCCAGGCTCTGAGCCATCAGCCCAGAGCCCGACGCGGGGCTCGAACTCACGGACCGCGAGATCGTGACCTGGCTGAAGTCGGACGCTTAACCGACTGCGCCACCCAGGCGCCCCATGAATGTGTTTTTAAATGAAGTCTAAGTTTGACACTAGACAGTCATCTATTATTCAGAAGAAGCTGGATGTTGGTATGTTGGTAAATGCTTTACAACTCTCTAAATTAAAAAATAAAAAAGACTTGAATCACGGTGTTTGTTGATATCTATGGCCAAAATATCACACCATGGCTGATTTTAGACCATCAGCACCAAGTCATCAAACATGGGTTTGAGATGAGAGGTACAGTAACACACTCTTCTACAGTATTTCCACATACTATATGTAAACAGAAGTACATTAAAGCACAGATAATAGTAAAATGTGGTCGGATAATTACAAGTGATGAGTTTTGACTGCCTTTATTTTTATTTATTTTTATTTACCATTATTTTTAATATATTTTCCTTAAGGGGCACCTGGGTGCCTCGGTCAGTTAAGCATCAGACTCTTGATTTCCACTCAGGTCATGATCTCACAGTTTGTAAGCTCCAGCCCCACATTGGGCTCCACACGGAGCCTGCTTGGGATTTTTTCTCTCCCCCTCTCTCTCTCTGCCCCTCCTCTGCTCGGGCTTTTTCTCTGGCTTTCTCTCTCAAAATAAATAAGGGCGCCTGGGTGGCTTAGTAGGTCAAGCGTCCAACGTCAGCGCAGGTCATGATCTCACAGTTCTGTGGGTGGTTCAAGCCCCACATCTGGCTTTGCATGGATTTTCTCTCTCCATCTCTGTCTCTGCCCCTCCTCCACTTGCGCGCGCTCTCTCTCTCTCTCTCAAAAGTAAACATTAAAATAATAATAAACTTTAAAAGATATATATTTTCTTTAATTGTAAGTTTATGCAATTTAATTATTAATAATGCCTGTGTTTTGACAACCAGCTTAAAAAATTCCTGAACCTTTAACGGTGTGCCCTCATGGACCTGTGCGAGTTGGCTTCAGCACACCACTCCATTTATTTTTTTTTTTTAATTTTTTTTTAAATGTTTATTTATTTTTGAGAGAGAGACAGAGTGTGAGCGGGGGAGGAGCAGAGAGAGAGGGAGACACAGAATCGGAAGCAGGGTCCAGGCTCGGAGCTGTCAGCACAGAGCCTGACACAGGGCTCAAACTCAAAGACCGCGAGATCATGACCTGAGCCGAAGTCGGACGCTTAACTGACTGAACCACCCAGGCGCCCCCACACCACTCCATTTAAATCCTGAGAAGGATTGCTAGGCCTGAGAAGATAGGTTTGGTCTGTACCCTCTGTGGTAGAGGATACCTTGTGTTGTCTGTGTGCCCAGGGAGGAAGGCAGCCATTTTCTCTTTTAGCTTGAATTACTAAATACCACCTGGTCCCATAAATACTGATATGTATATTAATATAAAGCTTGAATGGAAATAAAATCCTGGAATCTTTTAATAAAAGGTCTGGGAAAAGATTTAAGACTTTCAATGCAAGCATTATTTTTAATTCTTTCTTTTTCTGTTTCTGTGTCTCTTGGCTATTACATACCTCTCAGTTAAACATTAAAAGGAAAAAGGTCTATCTTGACTTCCCATTTGGCAGATTGTATAGTTAGGACCTCCAAAAGCCATTCCAAGAGCAAGGATAAGCTATTTGCATTACTTTTTCTCAACAGGATATATTGATAATGTATAACATGAAGTAGTAGTTTGTACTTACAAAAGAAAATAAACTGGAATGCCTTTAAATTGTTAATATACATTACCAACTGAGGTAATAGAATGAACAGTGTACAATGAAAGAATCTGATGCAACTAAAGGCAGACTTTTAAGTGCACTTTGTCAAACTTTCTTGTTATTTAAAAAGAGAGAGAGGGCGAGTTTCTTCCTGTATTGCTATTGGCAGCTTATAGTATTACTCAAGTATTTTGAATAAAATAATATGTTAAAAATACAACTGATTCTTTGGGGGAATACAAAAGATCTCTAGACAAGTTCATTTAGATAGGTTGACAAAACTGCTGGTAAGCACGGTTAGGAAGAAAAATTGGGCATATTTTGTGTATAACCCTTTGAGTATTAATTCTGACCAGATCACACTGTAAATAATGTTAACTGTCATAAAATAAACACAGCCGGGGTTTGCACCATATGTTTTATAATTATTTTTTGCAGCTTCTTTTTTTTGTTTGTTTTCACTGAAATGGAACCCACTGATAGCTCTGTGAAGTTATGTTTATATAAAAGTAAATTACACTTGTACTTTAAAAAACTTGGCTTCACAAGCCAGTCTCTCTAGGCAGTTTTTGTTTAAAAAAAATAAATGAAAGAAAAGCTTTTCTCTTCTTTCTTTTTGCTATTTTTGCTATTTTCTCAGGAACATAGTCTCAAACAGAAATCTGCTGTAACGTCTTTGTGCCAGTTTCTTGTTTTTGCACTTGTGAAGGAGATGCCTTTGGAATGCCACCCAGAGGAGGGAATCGCTTAACCGCTGAACTCACAGAGGGTGTTTGGCTTAAGTAGCCCTGGAGTGGCCTTTCAGACTGAGGCTACTGTGGTCTCCTAGTTTGTTTTTGTTTTTTACCTTCCTGCCTGTGAGTGTTTAACACTGTCAGAAGTAAAGCTCAAAGCTCCCTTGGAACATTTAGTAATTTTAAAAAGTGTTATTATTTTCATAATCACCATCTCCTCTTGATCTCAGGGGAGGCTGGGAACCCTTGATTGTCTTTAATAGAGCATATGAAACTGATAGTGCCAGTGGGAGGTGGGTGGCAAGTTTCGTAATATGCCAGCCTCCCCCAACCCCTCCCTGCTCATTGCTACATATGTCTCTTGGCAGATCTGACAGTATCCATAATTACCAGGCACTGTGAGCCCTGACCATAGAACCCTTTCTGCATGACACCTGTCCAACTCTTGCCCTGCTCCTGCATCTTCTCGTGCCTCAGCTTGCTGGCCCACCTCACGTCAGAGCAACAGTCTGCTGTTAGTGAACTCATTTCTCTTCAGATTCTCAGACACCAGAAGTTCTGCCCACACAGTTTACAACATACACCATGGTTTGTGTTACAACCTTTCACACAGTAGGCATTTTGTAAACTTGTGGGAATGAATGAGAGAAATTAATACAGGCAGTTCTCTTGTTATGGTTTCCATTTGCCCTATATTAAGTGCCTTTCCTACTCTTGACAGATTTGCTTAGCACGATGTAATCTTTTCTGTAAAAAAGCTCATCTTCATCATCGCCTTCTCTTCGAGACAGAGAAAAGGTTGCTCAATTTTTATAGATGCCTGAGAAAGAGACCCTAGGGAACCCCAGTTGACTTTAATAGTGCTTAGCATAGTGCTTAGTGCTTAGCTTTTTCATTGGAAGGGGGAAGAAAAAAAGAGAAATGTACAAGGAGTTTTGGAACTTAAAAAAAAAAAATGTTTTATTTATTTTGAGAGAGAGCAGGGGAGGGACAGAAAGACAGAGAATCCAAGCAGGCTCTGCACTGTCAGCACAGAGCCTGGTGCAGGGCTCAAACTCACAAACCATGAGATCATGACCTGAGCCAAAATCAAGAGTCGGTTGCTTAACAGACTGAGTCACCCAGATGCCCCTGAAACTTTTGTTCCAGAATGTTTCAGTAAGGTGAAAATACTATTACTGAATTTTGTAGATGGAAGAAAACTTGAAGATGAAGCTATGTTCATTCAGTCGAGAATCCACGCAAAGGGAAGAATTATGCCAAAGGAAAGATACACAAGTAGCATCACTTTAGTGGTTCATGCCTGTACATAGTCAACCTTAGAAATGCTTTAAAAATCTGCTTTTGGGGCGCCTGGGTGGCGCAGTCGGTTAAGCGTCCGACTTCAGCCAGGTCACGATCTCGCGGTCCGGGAGTTCGAGCCCCGCGTCGGGCTCTGGGCTGATGGCTCAGAGCCTGGAGCCTGTTTCCGATTCTGTGTCTCCCTCTCTCTCTGCCCCTCCCCAGTTCATGCTCTGTCTCTCTCTGTCCCAAAATAAATAAACATTGAAAAAAAAAAAATTTAAAAATCTGCTTTTGAGGGAGAGGTCATAAAATTTGGGTTTCGGTTTTGTTTTGTTTTTTTTTTTTTTTAATGGAATAATTGTCAGGCATTTGTAGAAAGTCAGGTCAAGTATAAACCTTTCTTTCTTAGAAACTTTGGCAGTCTGTTTTATAAATATTGTACTTGAAAATTATGATCTAATATCTATTTATAAAATTTTACTTCACTTAACAATTGGTAATTATCTTCTTTATAAATATTTGATGAAACCCTTTTTCCTCAACAGTAACCAAAAAGATTATACAGTTAAGTAAGATAATTTGGGGAAATGTCAAAATATATCAGAGCGTCTTTTTAAATATGTGTTCCTGTTTGCTTATGAAAGGAATACAAGTTTGATTTAAAAACTCAAACATTGCTGTAATACATAATTCATAGAATGAAAGCTGTCCCTACCCACTTCTCCCAGAGACAACCCCTATTTTAGTTATTTAGTGAATTGGCCATATATTTCCATGCAAATATAGTGCAAATTAATTCTTCTTACTAATTTTAATAAAGTGGTTAATTCTGTATATCTTATAGCTTACTGTTCAAAATTTTAATGATATAGCCTAGTCTTTGTGACAGACCAATAAACAGCCTGCCCTCTGCTATCCATCGCCCAAATAATGTTACTTTGTTTGTAAAAAGGTCCTTTGCAGATGTGATTAAGAATCTTGAGATGAGAGGGGCGCCTGGGGTAGCTCAGTCCGTTGAGTGTCCGACTTCACCTCAGGTCCTGATCTCGTGGTCTGGTCCATGAGTTCGAACCCTGCGTAGGGCTCTGTGCTGACAGCTCAGAGTCTGGAGCCTGTTTTGGTTTCTGTGTTTCCCTCTCTCTGCCCTTCCTCCTCCTCTCTCTCTTTCTCTCTCAAAAATAAACATTAAAATTTTTTTTTAAAAGAATCTTGAGATGAAGAGAGAATCTTGGATTATCTGAGTGGGCTGGCTATAGATACCATCATAGGTATCATTATAAGAGAGGGGCAAGAGAGATTAGAGACAGATACGCACAGGGGAAAATATACACTGAGGAGAAAGTGAGGTGAAGATGGGGACAGAGATTGGAGGGATGTGCCTGTGAGCTAAGGACTGCCAGCACCCACCAGAAGGCAAGAGAGAGGTGTGGAACAGACTCTCTCCCAGAGCCTCCGAAGAGAGTTCAGCCTTGCCAACATCTTGATTTTTTACTTCTAGCCACCAGAGATGTGAGAAAATAAATTTTTATTGTTTTAAGTCATAAGGTTGTGGTAATATTTTACAGCAGCTCTTGGAAACTAGTATGAGCCTCTTTCCATGTTGGTATATGTAGATCTCATCCACTCTTTTTCACCTCCCGGTATTTTTCTGTTGTATGGATGCACTGCAATTTATTTAATCTTTTATTTAAAGATATTTGGTTGTTTTTATTGTTTTGACTTTACAAATATTGTTTTAGGTAATATCCTTATATGAGTGTTTTGCTGCATATGTTAGAGTATTTGTAGAATAGCTAGGTGGAAAAAGGATTGTCAGGTCAATAAGTAGAGACTTATAAAACAATTGTAGTTTGAATAGGTAATAAAACACCTAGTTACTCCATGCCACCCATCTGCTCAGTTATCCACCTCAGATGCACTCCCTTTTATTAGTTGCTTGTATTTGTATATCCTTACAGAGATGGTCTCTAAGTGTATACATATAAGTATTATTTTTATTTCCTTACACAAATAATAAATAGCATGCACAGCTTGCATATGGTATTCCTTTTGTTCTCTCCCCCCCCAACCCCACCTCTTAACAGTTATCATGGAGAAAAACAACAACAAAGACCCAGTTGTGGAGAAGAGGTAGGAGTAGGTGTATTCATTGCAGTTATTCACTTAGTATGTGCTATGTATTTTCCAAAAAATTTGTCTGAATTTATACTCCACTAACAATATATGACTTCCTTTGTTTTCTAAAATGAGACTGGTCCCTAGGTATCGCTTTTGCTCTTAATTTTTTTCTTTTCCTTCTCTTGACAGCTCTTGTTCAGTAGTGGTAGAAGAATACATATGATCGTAGGAATTTTCAGATCCTATAAAAATGAAATATAAAAATATGTTGAGGATATTTATTCTCATAGATTTCCAACTCAATATATATTGAGCTTCCAGGCTTTTCAGAACATTGACTTGAGAAAGAATAACTTCCACTCTTGATTTTCCTAATACATGAGAGTTTTCATAGTATCTACTTAGTTTATGCTCCAGAGTCATGGTACAGTAATGTTAATAATATTAGTTCAGATCAAAGTGGCAGATGTCATCTTCATTCATATATAAAACTTTAAAATTATCTCAAGTGGGGGCACCTGGGTGGCTCAGTCGGTTAAGCTGCCGACTTCGGCTCAGGTCATGATCTCGCGGTCCGTGCATTCGAGCCCCACGTCAGGCTCTGTACTGACAGGTCAGAGCCTGGAGCCTGTTTCAGATTCTGTGTCTCCCTCTCTCTGACCCTCCCCTGTTCATGTTCTCTCTCTGTCTCAAAAATAAATAAACGTTAAAAAAATTTTAAATTATCTCAAGTAATAGTATCTCAAGTAATAGTTATTACAGTAATTTTATTTTCTAAGCTAAAATAGTTTCTTTTTCTCATTGGAAGTTTTTTTTTCCCCTCATTTTGCTATTCCAGTAAAACTCTTGAGGCTCCTCTTATTCCCAACTCCAGTTTACTCTTGAAGATACAAGATGCATTTGGCATCTGTTCTGTTGTTAAGCCCGCAGGAAAAATTATAAAGCTATTCTTGCAAATTTGTCATTATTATTAAGAACAATAATTCACCACATGATATATCTCAGCCTTTCTCCACCTTTTATCTGAGTTCCAGGATGACATTGCCTTCCTAGGCAAGCCAGTATTTGCAAAGTCTCATCTCTCCCTCTTTAATTTATAGCGATGCATTGCATTTGGGTGACAGGCAGTTGTTCGTGCTTGAATAACCCGGGATTTGAATTCTACAATTTGTGGCATCCATGTAATGTTTAGCAGTAGGTACAGCTGTTAACTATTCGCTTATAAATAATCTTTTTCCCTTCTCAACCTGTCTCCCAGGTAGTGTACCTGTCACCATTAATAACTCTTTGGCAGCTCCCTGGTGATTTGACCCATCAGTTGTCTTTCACAAAAGAGTGGTGCTCTGGCCTGCTATTGAAGCTTATATAGGTTCCTTGAGCTATTCAGTCACCCCAGCAACTGTATTGTTGCGAGTCCCTTGACTGCAGGGAAGCTGTGTTTCGGGGCTTTATAGGCAAGCAACTGAACACCTCATACAATTTGAAAAAGGTAGCATTGCATTTGGAACCACAGATGATAAGACCTCCCTCTTAGACCCCACAGCAGGGCAACAGGTGTAGGTGAGGGAGTGGGAGATGAGTGGTGAAGAGGACCAACACCAGGTGAGGGAGTGAGAGATGAGTGGTGAAGAGGACCAACAGCAAGTACAACATTTCTGTCTCTTTGATTCCATACCTACAGATAACTATTGTAGCATCATCCTTCATCCTCTGATGTTTGCAAAGTTGGGGTTGGTGTATTTGATCTGGTTAGTGGATCCATGAGTGTGGCCCTCTGTCTATAGCTAAAGCTTAAGAATTAGAGGCTGGCGGGGTGTGCCTGGATGGCGCGGTCGGTTAAGCATCCGACCTTGGCTCGGGTCATGATCTCACAGCTCGTGGGTTTGGGCTCTGCACTGGGTTCTGTACTGACAGCTCAGAGCCTGGAGCCTGCTTCAGATTCTGTGTCTCCCTCTCTCTTTGTCCCTCCCCTACTCACTCACGTGCTCTCTCTCAAAAATAAAATAAAACATTAAAAAAAAAAAAAGAATTAGAGGCTGGAGCTATAACCCAGAGGATGGGAATTGCCCTGTAAGAAGTCCTTGGGCAGTTTTTGGTTCCTTCAGTTAGGTATATATTCCTTGCCTACCCTGCTTCTGCCTCTATTCTGTGTACAGAATGTTAAGAAATTAGTGTTAAGAAAATGAAAGAGTTTTTTAAACTCGCTTTCCTTGGGCATATCATGGTCATGTCAGGGAGGGGAGTGGGGGGAGTTCACACATATACTATTTGGGCATACACTGTGGGCATATATGGTCTACTATACATTGGGCTAGTACCATGGATACAGATAGGAAAATGTTGTGATTGCTTATTGCCTCTTAGTGAGTGACTAATGTCTTACATTTCTTTGTCTGAGAATATGTCTTGGCAGTACAGGATTTCTTCAGACACAGCTCAGGAAATGGCAGAGAGTAAGGAATCACAAGGAAAAAAAAAAGCATTAAAGAAGTAATCCCAGTATTTGTGAACACAGACTATGATTTTAAAATAAATCCTCTAAGGAGTAAATCAATTAGGCATTATGTTGGTTAGGTTTTCAATTGGAAATGGATTCACCCTCCAAGTGATCTTTGCTATTCTCATCTCACTGAGCATAATAAAATAGAAGATGATCAAATTTATAATACCCAGAACAATGCCATAATATATTTGCATTTATATAATTTGGGTATGGAAATGGACATACACACATATCCCATATATACTTATTTTTTATTTATGTACTTATTAAATGCAGTAGCAATCTGAAAAGACCTAAAGGAGTGAGAATCTTAAATTCTCAGGGAAGCTGAGACACACAACAACCCAGAATGAAGTGTTTCAGTTTACTTTCATAAGGGCAAGGGAAACTATACCTATAACAACCTGTATTCTATGGCCGATAGAGTAACAGAAAATATTAAGATAAATAAAAAGGTATTTAGTTATAAGTTCAAGAATGATAGACCCTGATTCTGCTATATAGAATGTATTTTTAAAGTAATAACATATTTTAAAGTGTAATAGATGCTGTTTGTTAAAAATAATAAATTATACAAAAGATATAGTTGAAAGTAAGTCTTTGATATTGGGGTATAGTGCTGGAAATAGTCTATGCATATAAAGTACACATATGCTTCTGTTTGTTTAATAAAAATGGTGAGGTAGGATACAATGAGCACATTATTCTGTTCTTTTCATTTTTCATGTAATAATATATCTTGTACACAATTTCATATCAACACATAAAGAGTCACCTCATTCTTTTCTAACAGCTACATTGTATGGATGTGTCATAATTTATTTGCCTATTGCCTCAACCACAGATAGACTAGGTGTTGAAACAAAGTTTTTGAACTTTGGCATTCTGTAGGTGAGGAGGATAAATAATAGTGCATTGTTGTTTTTTTTTTTAATTTTTTTTTTTTCAACGTTTATTTATTTTTGGGACAGGGAGAGACAGAGCATGAACGGGGGAGGGGCAGAGAGAGAGGGAGACACAGAATCAGAAACAGGCTCCAGGCTCCGAGCCATCAGCCCAGAGCCCGACGCGGGGCTCGAACTCCCGGACCGCGAGATCGTGACCTGGCTGAAGTCGGACGCTTAACCGACTGCGCCACCCAGGCGCCCCAATAGTGCATTGTTTTAATTTGCATTTCTCTTAATGATGTAAAGCTTACTATCTTTTTATGATTATCAGTTATTTCTGTTTCTATTTTACTAAAATGTCTTTTCAAGTCCTTTATACATTTCTAATATCATTGTAAATCCTTTTTCTTATCATTTTTAGCACTTTTTTACGTGCTAAAGAAATTAGCCTGTAGTCTATTTATGCTATAAGTATCTGTTCTTAGTAGCTCTTTAGCTTTTTACTATTCTTTGCTTTTGTTTTTCATTTGCTTTTGCCTTGGAGGTTTTCTGGTTTTATTTTTGCTTTAGGTTTCATGTACTTTTATTAACCTTTGATTGGCTTCTGGTTCTTCACTCTGACTTAGAAAGATCTTCCAGTTTTCAAGACAATTGAAATAGTTCCTGTTATCTGCTAGTATTTTTATGTTGTATTTTTATTTAGTGAGTTTCCATCTTATTGAATACAGTTGTTCAGCCAGAATTTTTTATTTCTTGAGGTAGTGAAAGTATGTTGTATGTCAGTTACCTATCTTTTCATCCACTGGGATGTTATTTTAATAACATTTGATTAAAGTATATAAAACACTTGAAATGATTATCACATATTCAAACAGCAGAGTCATAATTATCAAACGTGTTATTTAATTTAAACCTTTAGTAATTTGTAGGTACAATAATGAATGCATATTTAGAATAAGAAATCAACCCGAAAAACAAAATTACTATAGTCGTGGAGGTTCGGGCCCTTTTCTTCTGATATCTCTTTAGGGAATTTACCAGAAATGCGTTCATAGAAATCTTTCCTGGTTGCAACTTGGCTTCCCTTCTCCATCTATAAAGTTCTACAACTCCCTGAAACTAAGGGCCTGGGCAGATGAGGAACCTGAGGCTTAAGCCTCATTAGCTCTCTGGTAAATCTGCTTCTGAATATCTGGCAGTCATCATGATCATAGTCTGCACTTCATTGTGAATTCCTGAGTCATTAGCACCCATAGTGATTAGTCCCAAGATTGACAGCCTTGAAGGGGTTATCATCAACTCTGTTCCTACTGGCTTCCTTGTCATTTTATTTCATATTATTGTCTTTATGATGATTCACTTCTCTTACTGTGCATGGTGTTCTTTCGTCAAGTGCTCACAAAGTGATAAAGAGGAAAGGAAGAGGTTGAAGAAGCAGCTTAATTCACAATACAACCCCATGTGGCAGTGTTTTTTGCTTTCAGGGTTTTTGGTTTTGGTCATTAGGTGAAGCTAACATCAGAGATGTAAGATAGTACAGTTGTTGAGACCTTTGGAATTTTTTTTCTATTTTGTTAAAAAGTTTATACATGTCTTATCTTTTGTCGTATTTTTGAAGCAGATCTAACAGGATTCACCCTCACAATTGTTTGCCCAAGCAACTTTAAGACCTAACCTCAGTCTTTAAAAAAAAAAAAAATACTCCCATGTTATATACATGAATGGAGTCATTCTCACTGTTACTGCTTTGCAAACATGCAAATAGACACTGAAAAAAAGAAAAACCAATACCCATGTTTTCTTTTACCACCTCTGCTTTCATGGTTCTTTTTTACTTTTCTCAATCTCCTGATCAAATGAATAAGTAAAATAATCAAGTGAGGGGGAGTGAATTGTTGGAGCATCCAGCTTTGTTTATGGGGCTTACTTTAAATTTCCCCTTACGGTTTTAGGGTTGATAGGTGACTTTATACTTTTCTGGACAGCTGGGGGTTAAAAGCGAATTGGTGGTTTCAAGTTTTGGCATTTTTCAGCTTGCTCCTCAGGAGAATATAAAGTGCCTATGGAGTGGGTCCAAACCAGTGGATGTTTAAGAGAAAGGGAAAAAAAATATTTGCTGTAGAACATTCTTATGTGACTTAGTTGCCTTCTGTTGCATTAAATGGATAGAAAGAAGACTAGTGTTGTGCTTCATAGTTTTTAACATTAAAACTCTCTTAAAAAATCCCGAACCTTAAAAAACATGAAATGACCTTCAGGCCTGTTGGCTCCCACTGTTTAGTTTATCAGGTCTCTGTCACACCCTTCCCCTCCATATAAAAAATCCAGAGGGAAGTGTGAAAAGCATCAGAAAGTCTCCTTTATGCCAGTTCAGGCTTTTAGTCGTTTGCCAGCACCTTCATCTCTTCATATGTTTCTAGCTAAGGTCTAACATGGAACAAAAACCCGACAGCAATGGAGACCAGATGCCGGTATTTCTTCTCTGTCACTTGGCTGCTGAGCAGATGGAATTTATATCAATCGGGCATGCTAGGAGGAAGAGGCCGTGGCAGCCAACATGTGGAACTGGGGCTGAGTGACATTTCTGCTAATGTTTTGTCCTTGTAGAACATTATGCTTCCTCTTTGCTTATGAGCTGTGGTTTTCCTGACTCAGATGAGGTTCCAGCTCCAGCTGGAATGGCTGTCGCTCTTCCCCTCTCCCCCTGCCCCCCTTTACAGGGAGTGCTGGGAGCTATGGAGGAGTAGTGGGGCCTGCACAATGGAGCTCTTTATTAAAATACCTGACATCTGCATGCAATGCAGCAAAATCATCTTAGCTCAAGCAGAGGAATGCGCCAGGCATTACTAGTCACTTTTTGTCTAGTGCTGTGTGCTTGTTTGATTTATATAATGAGTGAATGCCTCTGGCAAAAGAGGACGTTGAGCATGTTATTGGAGGGGAGGGAATTTTATAATTTTTTCCAAGAAGCATTGTCACAGACAGGCCTAAAATATGAGTATTTAAAAGCAGTTGTAGTCATCACATGGATTTCTTGCTATGGTTTAAAAATGTTTGCTCATTATCCCCCTTCTTCCCACTTAAGGTAAGACTAGAACATTTGAAAATCTAGTTAAACATGACATGGAGTTTTAATGTTGTTGTCTACTATTGGTAAGAAGTCTGACTTTTAAGAAATTTTGTGTTACAAAGAATCCCCAGAAGAATGACAAAAAAATACATATTTAGAAACGCAAAGGCACATACATAAAATAGCTGACGAGTTGCTAATTCTTGTTCCCTCCCTCAGACAAGTACGTTACCCTTTCATATTATAAGAAATGTGTATACATGCAGAAATCATTAGATTTTCTACTCTAATGATGTAAGCCATTTACAGTTGCCTATTTTTGGCAAGTAAATAAGAAACTGCCATGTTAGTATGTTATTTCAGAAAGCACTGAAGTGGTCATGAAATTACTGCTTATACTACAAAATCATCAACTATTTCCCCATTCCTACAGAGTCAAATCCCTATTTCTTGGTGGAAATTTGATTTGCGGTTTTGATTTGGTTGCTAAGAGATTCAGGGAAGGACACCAGGCAGGTGAGTTGGTGAGAGATGGAGCCTCTACTACTTTATCGCTTTTTTTCCAAACAGCAGCTTCTAGCAGATCTCTTCTAGATACGTTGGCCATATATGTTGTATCTTGAGTCTTCTAGAAATCTCCCAGGAAGCCTGGCCACTTCAAGAAATGTAAACACTGTCCCTTTGGCATTTTGTTTTTAATGATTGTCCTAATGATTTAATGAATTCCTCCTTGTGCCTCACTGTTCGGCGTGCTCATGGCCCCACAACTACACTGGGAATGAAGTAAATCCATGTAGGTTGGGTAGAGGCTGGGGTACAATACTAATATCAGTATGTTTAGAGAGAGTCCCAATTCAGTCTTTCTTGGAGAAAAATTCTTCAAAATTGCTATGGAGTTTCTGGTTTTGGGGTTGTTTTTTTTCTTACCTATGCTTGTACTATACTGAGCAGAGGACATTTTAGGTATAAAATTATTTAAGTAGTCTAGTATAAGGAACCCATAGTTATATGGCATATGCCTGTAATGTATACGTATACAGTAGAATCTGGAGTCACAGAATATAACTATTCCTAAGTGAGTGAACTTTAGCTATCTATACTCAAAAATGATATCAGTTCAAATAAATTGTTCAGATTGGGCTGGTTGGTTGGAAGGAATCTCCCTTTGTACTGTCCCGTGTTATATGTCTGGATTATCCCAGATAATGTTGTATCTCTTGCTTTCCAAACTCTTGCCTTCTAAACCACAGTTGTCCAAACATAGGAACAAGACAGATAGTGAGAAATGCCTTTATACTCAACTACGTACGATATTCCAGAGGAATGGGAATCTCTTGCTCTGTTCAAGTTGAACTTATACCAATTCTTTTCTTATTCAATTTTACATTTAGCCTTTTAATGTTTTTTTAATCTTCAACTTATTTTTTGTTCAGGATATTCTTTTCTTGCTTCTCTCCTTCTCCCACAAAATTATTCATATCATAGAACACAGACATAATGTGTTCCCTTTCTTGTGACCCTTATGTCAGGAGCGCTTCAAGCTGGACAAACCCAAGTGTGTTGCAGAGGTGATATTTTTGGGGTGGTGATGAATGGTCCAGGATAATTGTTATACTCTTGGCTCAAGGTCCTATTAAGATTTCAGACGTGGAAAATGCTTCCTCATGGGCCTCTTGGAACTCATATGTGTGAGAGATTTACCTGGAGAGGAAAGGAACTGACTTCATCCTATGGAAGATTATAGTAGCCAAAGTCTGTGGATGTCTGATGGATGTCTGTCCTTTAGACATCCTAAAGGAGGATTCTTGAAGATAATGTGTTCCTTGGATTTTGGTCTCAGGGTTTGTAGCACCAGCCCTACCTATCTCATGGTTATGGTCATCTACAACTCTTCCTAGATGACAGTCCTTTACATACCTGGAAGGACTGTGCACAGTCTTTGGTATTATGTGTTAAAGTCTAATTCTGTCTCTTCCTAGACATATGAATTTGAGTAAAATTACTTAACATCAATGAACTTCTTTTCCCTTCTGTAAAATATAGACGATACTGTCTACCTTACAGGGTTACCAAAAAAAAAAAAAAAAGAGAGAGATAATGGTAGTTGAGGACCTGGCACAAAATAAGGACTCCATAAGTGGCAGCTACTGTTGCCATTGTTGTTAACAGCCATCACAGCCTGGGCTAGCCTTCTGATCTGTCATCTGTATGTTTGCTTAGTTAGTAGCATCCCCCCAGTCTACCTAAAATATACTATCTCATGAGTCTAGCTGCTTCCATTGGAGCTCATTAGGCCTCCAAAGCAAGAAACTCTCCCACATGTAAGGTTGCCCATTCCTGTCCAAAGACATACTTTTCTTCTTTGAATCCCTACATCCTAAGAGGGAGTTATGTCCTAAGTCTTCTATGAAGGATGATTTACAGCAAAATCTCCAACCTACTAGCAAAGGTGAGTTCCTGTCTTTTGAGACTTTATACCCTTGCCTTTGATTGCTTCAGCTGGGGCTTTGCCTCAGAATCACCCCAGATACCTATTCTTCCCTTGTTCCTTAGCTAAGGTGCTGGGATTTATTATGCAAATGAAGGTTATATGTCTGAGAGACAAAGAGGCCCTACTCACTAGTCTGTATTGCAATTTAATGACGATTGAGAGGGAGGTCACCAAAGGGAGCATTCAGTCCTGTTTAAAAGAAATTGGGGCAGAGCTCTTGCTTGTGTCTCTTTAAGATTAATCTGACAATTCTGGCAAGCATGTCTTCTTTTCTTAACATAAGGACATGCTGGTAATGCAACCAGGGGTTTTCTTGTTGGACGCATCAAACTATATGATGAGACATTTGTTTTCCAGTTTTATCAAAATATACGACTTTTACACCTTTGATCTTAAGCCTCATGCAACAGATTTTAAGAGAATAAGATGAATAGCAAAGTGGGGTATTGTCTTTATGCATAAAAGGTGTGTTTTCTATTATAAAATTTAGTTTTTATTGTAATAATTTTATAAAGAATTTAAGCTACACAGAAATCTGTATAGTAGATAATGAATATACTATACTCTTCTATCACTCCTCCAACCTAAATTTCATCCTTGCAAAATAACTGGTGAGTCCTCATAATCAGTTTGTTGGTGTTCCTTCCAGACCAGTCAGCTTTTAAAAGGATTTGGTAGACATGATGGCATGAAATACTTGTGCCAAATGCTGTTTTGGATTGGTCTACAAATCTCAGGCATGGTTGAGGATTATGCAATTATTTGACACATTGATCAACTTAGCAAACTTAGTACTTAACTCTGTGACTCCTCCATTCCCTTTTTGAGATAAAAATTTATTTAGTTACATTAAGTCTTCGCTTGACTTTGTTTATATAAACGCCCGAGGCTGACTTTCTTTCAAAAATGAAATAAGTGACTTTTTTTTTTTTTGTCTCTCTAAGTTTTGGAGGAAGGAAGTAAACTAATGAACTTTAAACTACTACAAATAAAAATAAAGTCTGCTTTCTGCCACAGAACATCAGGTCAGGTGCATACATTTACTTTGGTTTGTTTTTTTGTTGGTGGTGGGTTTTTTTTTTTTGCTTGTTTTTGTTTTTTTGTTTTGTTTTTGGTGCCATTAAAATTAATTTGTCAGTGTAAATTTTAGCACATAGGATTTTGTTTCCCTTCTTTCTCCCTTTCTGGTAAGGAGTACAATTGAAAACACATACTTGTGATTATAATTGGACTAAAATTTCTGGCAGAGCTATACTTAATATATCACAAAACTTTAATATAGTAAGGTAAATATTGCAGTAAATGCCAGTATTTCAGTG
This sequence comes from Lynx rufus, assembly GCF_022079265.1. NCBI lineage: Eukaryota > Metazoa > Chordata > Mammalia > Carnivora > Felidae > Lynx > Lynx rufus. The sequence continues at coordinate 41,537,780 of NW_025814824.1, read as the reverse complement.
TATATTAGCATATCCTTGCCTTTCATTGTTCTGAGATTGACTAACATTTAATTGCCTTGCCTACTTTATAAAAGGAAAGAAATTACCTTATAGGGGTATGCGAACTCCTGAGGTTTCTCAGCTGTGAGCCCAGCCAAGTTGCTCTCCTCCAAGCAACCACTTCTCTCCTTAACACACAGATCCTTATACACAACAGTAAATAACCCTCAGTAAATTTGAATCTTATCTCAATCTAAAGACACCACCATCATTATGGGGGAATGTTGTTAGTCTGCAAAACCTCAGTCAGTTTAGAACAACAGAGCAGTATCCAAACTTTCTGGCTTTGTCTGGATATTGTTACGACATGTGTTGCCGCTGCATTCCTGGGTGCCATTTATAGAGTGATTTCTTAAACGTTGATTGTGTCACAGTGCAACTGACCAGTTTAAAGCAGTTTTGCTATATTTCCTTCCGAATCAAAAAACCCAAAAACATCTCATTATCATTTACTTTATTTAGAGTTGGAATCCCTTGATTGTTCTACTACATTTGCAGTAAGTATAAAAGATGCTTTTCTCCTGACAAATTCAGCATTTTAAAACTATCCATGGGTGGGGTGCCTGGGTGGCTCAGTTGGTTAAATGTTGGACCCTCAGGATCTCCTGGTTCATGGGATGGAGCCCCGCATCTGGCTATGTACTGACAGTTTGGAGTCTGCTTGGGATTCTTTCTCCTCTCTCTCTTTTCTCTTTCTCTCTCTTCTCCCCTCTCTCTCTCTCTTTCTCTCTCTTCATCTCTGCTCCTCCTCCCTCTTGCACACTTGTGTGAGCGTTCTCTCTCTCTTAAAATAAACTTTAAAATAAATAAATAAAACTATCAGAGTGATTTTTTTTTATTTTTCACCTTTTTATTAAGACATAATTATACAGTCTTAATGAGAAAATTTTCCAGTTACTTTGGATTTTAGGATTAAAAAGGAAAAAGGACACTTATTGACTGACCTCGTTTTGTATGCTTCTTTGTATATTAAGACTGTGTATGCTAAAAAGAACTGGCTGTCAGATAAAAATAAAGAATTTTGAGTTTTCACCCTGTATCCTGGGGTATGTGGAGTACCCAGATATGTAATATGCAAATTGATGGTAAATAAGTAACGTTACTCTCTGTTTATGTAAGAAGATCTCCTGAGTTATCTTCATATTTGCATAATTGTTATTCGTTGTAAACTCTTTTCTTTAAAAGACGGGATAAGTGTGTTTAGATTTTTTTAAGTTCCCCATAATCATTGAGACATCTAAGCATTTAACTTGCAAAAGCACCTCACAGTACATGGTATCACAAGGACTCAAGGACATTGCTCACACCAGCCCTGTCTGGGTAGGATTTAAAAAAAAAAAAATACACAAAGAAAATGCATGTTAATATGGCTGAATATTCATTAGAACCCTGTGGCCTGGGGCTGGAAGCACAGTGAGGCTGTGTGTTTACCAGGCCACCCGAAAGGCAAGAGGGCATAAGGCACTTATAAACAGTGGCGCAGCACAAGCAGTGTTGTCTTTGAAAAGTTTTCATTTTCCCTTGAATCAGCTACAGTCTCTTACTTAAGGTCACTGCAGTTTGCAATCTTTGGCAGAAGGCTTCTTCCTTTTTTGGTAGTGGCAGTCTGACTTTTTTTTTTTTTCCCTTTTGGAAGTGTTTTCCTCTGAAACTGCCATTATCTTCCAAACCTGTTTCATGTTATCATTGTCAGATGTCTCTTCTCTGAGTTTCTTAGAACAAAATGTGATGAGATATATATATATATATAGATATATATATATATATGTGTGTGTGTGTGTGTGTGTGTACACACGTATATATATGAAATTTTTTAAAGCATAGAATTGAAAGTCATATGGTTATGATTTGAGAATGTCAAGCTTGATTTTTTTTTCAGAGTTTAAAAAAAAGTACCTTTTTCTCTGGGCAGTGAACTCGCTGCAGAGACATCAAAGAGAATGTGTACTGGATCAAGGTGATTTTTTTTTGACCACATCATTGCCAGCTGTGGTGTTTATGATTAGAGGCAGGCGTTCCAGACACCTCCGAGTCCTCACTAAGCGTCAGATCTTTAACAGGATCCATCCCAACTGAGTGACACTAAACAGACAGCCAGAGGGGAGTTGGTGGGATAGAAGAGGGAAGGGGGTGGGGATGAGGGAGCCTTTGGTGCCTGGTGCACTCACCAGCCAAGCTGTAACAAACTCGGCTAATGCCAGGCTGCAGGCTGCCCAGAGGCCCCATAGCATGCCTTTCAGTGCAGCTTTCATTAGCCAAGGGGATGACTAGAGCCCAGCAAACACAGTCATTGATCCTCTCTCATTGGGCTCAGGGATATGCACTGTCCAGGTCACAGCCCAGTCGGCTTTGAAGCAGCTCCATTTCACACCGCTGATGGCCACAGACTGCTGGCTTCCAGGAGCTGACACAGTTCCCTCTCCGATCTCCATGCTCTGCTCCACGCAGCTACCTACATTGAATTCCCTCTGGATGTTGCTTCCACTTGTAATATTAACACTTGTTTACTGGTCCTGTTGACATAAGAATTCTGTAAATAGCCAGTAGTACTGATAGCCGTACATGAAAGTGAGTCCTCTTCCTGCCTCCTGTTCCCTTCTGGGTCAGTGCAATGGGCAGTTTTGCTAGTTTTAAAAACCAGAATATGCTGCTGGGACCAGGAATAAATGCAATAGGTTTGCAGGTGAATATTTGGGAATTATTAATCTCAAGGTGAAAAAGTCTATTCCAGTGATCACCCTTAAGAGTAAAAGAAAGAAGTGACTTGTTTGATAATTATGGACTTCTTTTTTCAGTGCAAAAGGGTATTTTTTTTTTAATTTCCAAAAGTGTCAGGAGATGCCTCATTTGCATACAGAATATCTAGAAGATGGAGAGGAAAGGAAATTTATGAATTTGATTTCAAGGAGGATATAGACAATAGATTGCTAATGCAGGCTGCTTTTAAGAACCATTCCTTGATTACCACTATTTTGTTTTTTTTTCTTTTTAAATAGTTATCTAAGCAACTAGATGTTAGGGCTGAGTGAAAACCAGATGATGAAAGTGTGTAATATTCTGTCTTTTGCTCCTCATTTTGGTCTTCCTGCTCTGCATTCCCATGTTCCCCTGGCTTTTCTCGTCCCCCCAACTGACTTCTCGCCATCCTCCCTGAATAGTGGAAGGTACGTTGGTCCTTTGCACAGAAGGAACATGAAAGTGAGTCTGAAGACTAGTAATTCTCAGGCTATATGGTCTGGGGACAATAGAGATTAGCCCATCACTTGAAAACCAGGTGGCTATAGAATGTTCAGGTGGACCTACATGTTGGCTGATGGCACTTCTCCGAAGGCTTGAACCAGAGTGTATCATTGGGACTCACATCTTAGTGGGACTACCATAGTACAGATTTTTACTTGAGAACTGTGATATCCTGCTATCGTCTTACAAAAGAAAGTGGGAGGACTTGCCCACATGTATATGTGATTCCTGCTTACCTTGCTATTATAACAATAACCAAAACAATAATAACCAAACGATATTCTATGCCATTTATTTGAACAGGCACCTTATATTTTCATTCAGTTTGTTTTTTAAAGGTTTATCTTACATGAAGAGAGTTAATGATGATTTTTTGCTAGACAAATACACTCACTAATTAATGTTTAGGGTGACGTTTTTCTTTGATGAAAAATGTGTTTTCATATAAAATTATTCATAATAGTTTTTTATAGAAACCCTTAAAACATCAAAGTTTTATGATGTACTTAAGACTGTGCAGTAGTCCATGTACTAACATTGCAAGTAAATGTATAAAGTAGAACAATAAAGTAGTTTTATTTGATGTGCCTTTGTCATCATGCAACAAGTTAGTTCAATCAGTTGTTTATTTAATTACATTGTTGCCCAGGTTCTATTTTACTGTTTTCATGACCTTTAATAGTCTTCAGATCTGCTCTGTGTCAGCATTATCCCATTTTACAGGTTTTGCAACAGAGGCAGAAAAAGGATCTCATTATTTTGATTGTGAGTTTTTGGCTTGAGGATTATTATTACTCAGGATGTGTTAGTATTCTTAGTCACAACAACTTTTTAAATTGGTCAGAATTTTATTCGCCGCATGTAGAAATAGCAGTTTTAAAAAGTGCTCAGCTCTTTTGTTTGAGAGCATGACGATTATATCAACATTTTGATGATCAAGCAACCTTTTAAGTATTTAATTTTCCCACCACTTCAGGGAAGGAAAAAATGCTTAAATACTGAAGAATATAACGTTTATCAAGTTTTCTTCAAGAAATGAGGTGGGTGTGTGTGTGTGTGTGTGTGTGTGTGTGTGTGTGTGTGTAGGTAGGTAGGTAGGTAGGTAGATCAATAGATAATTGATTTAAATAAAGTAGGGTCCACATTAATCTTTTATTCTATTGGGAATGTTTGCATTTGTATCAGAAATATCATTAAACAATGAGATTTTACAGGGAGCACTGTTGATGGATATTAAAATGAATGTTTTAAGAAGGTTATTGGCTAGAATAGACACACAAGTACATAAATACTTAAAAGTGGTTCTTTTGTGTTATTTCAGTGAAATGTTATTTTGTGTAATATGGAAAGAAATACCTTTGTTTGCTTTAGCAACAGAAAGACTTGATTTTTATGCTACTGGAGTTTAATGAAGAGTAAATTTAGTGATGTCTGTTAGCATTTCTGAGAAAGCATTTACATTAAATAAAAGCGGAAGTGCTGTTAGGTCCTACTCTTGCCCTTCCTTCTCCCTGCCTTTGGTGGAACAAATGGGTCTTTCCTGACAGCCCCCAGGTATGGGTCTGAAAAACTCTCTTAATGAGACCTTCAAACTTGGAGTCATCTGGAAGGAAATAAGGTACTTTTTGTTCGTGTAAAAACTGCAGCCACTACCCAAATTAAGGACAAAGTGAAACTCACTAGCTCAGTGAAATTTGCAGCTCTGTCAGTTTAACACCAAATACCACCTCTGGCAGTAAATCACCTGAAGATTTCATCCGTCACCCATTGATAAAACTTGATAACATCTGTTGGCCAATTTATTCTCCTGGAATTTCCTTTCCATCTTCCCCAGCCTGTAATGTGCATAGTTTGAAGAGGAGGAAATGATTCAAAAATCTGTGAAGACTTAAACACCTATTGATTTCCAACCAAGGAAAAAAAAAATTAGCCAAGTTTTTGTATTTGAAGAGCAGGGCAAACATATACAATACATGTAGTTCTATTGGGGCACAGTGAATTTTTCTGACTTAGTGGCATGATACATCAAATTTAAGAGGAAGTGAAAGGAGAGAATACATAAAAAGAGGTCAGATACATCTGGGAAGAGTTGTTCCAATATCCAATAGCTGTGTTTCCTGTCTTTTTATTTCCTAATTTCATCACACAGTGGTGTTAAATGGGTCTCTCTGCTTTCCTTTCATAACCAAATAGGAGCCTCTCCTTTTAGTAGCTGTTGTATACCACCAAGGAAAATCACTGGCTAGGTAGAAAGGAAACCAGATGAAGGCCTAGCAGGAGGCTCTCTACCCAATGAGAAAGCTGGACATTTTCTCTTCTGTAAAGATGATTGATGACCTGTGGATAAAAAATAGTGGGCTCTGAGGCCAGCTTCTCTAAGGCAGCTTGAGCGAATGTGTGGCTAGTGCTTCCTTGATTAGCAGAGGTCTCCCTGACCTTGGCAGTGTGTTGTGACTCATAACCTTGCAGGGATGAATTGTTCCTGAACAGTTCCTCCAACATCTGAGGTACAAACAGGTCTTTTTAGTCATTTGTCAGACACCAGAGGAGAAAAATGGCCCAACCTCTCAAGGCCTGAAAACAGACTTGAAGATTTAAAAATACTGCATACACAAATTTACTTTATATTCAGAACCCAAAATCTGGACTGTAAGAAAACTGTCAGCTGATCGTTACAGTTTAAAAACTCAGCCAGATCACCTCTTTCTTAGAAATGTAAAAAACCTCTCTCTCTTCATATTCCTTCTTTAGTTGTTGTTATGTGATGTCATACCTTGGAGCTTTAGAGTTCTTTTAAAATAGCCAGTAATACAGCTTTTTTTGGCCAGATAACAAATTTCTTGCTTTTCTGACAGGTTTTGAAACTTCTTGCTTTCATGTGGAAGCTAAGAGTACCTACCTCTTTACCTAGGATAGTGTTTTTGACCAGTTCTCATTTTAAATTAAGAGTCTAATTCTGTTCTTTACTGGTTTTCGGTAACTTTGGTGGATATCCACAAAGGAATCTGTTGTTCCATTTTAAAAATTTTGGAGGTGGTATGGATTCCTACTAGTGTTGTCAGTGGGATTTATTGAGTAACTTACATGTGTGCAAGGCTCTTGAAGATTAGAGATACTCATGTGTTTCCTACATTGAGAGTCTACAGAGCATCTGCCCTGGGTAAAATGGTTGTAGTGCCCTGATCCACATTTACATACCAATAAGTAGGTCTTTTTGTTTTAGAATTTGAGGACTTAAGTGTAGAATTGGCCTATAAAAAAAGATTCCAGGCCAGGATGGTTCCTTGGAAAGATAGTTTCCCAGAGGCGGTGTGATTTGTGCTGGTATTGAAGATGCTAATAGGTGGTGACGTGGAAAGGTGAAGTGGGCAATCTAGGCGAGGGCATTTAAGATGTGCAAAGGTTATGGGGTGCCTAGCTGACTCAATTGATACAGCATGCGACTCTTGATCTCTGGGGGTCATGAGTTCGAGCCCCACATTGGGCATAGAGATTACTTTTAAAAAATAATAAAATATGCATAAAGCTTACACAGTTCAAAGAAGTAGAATCTTTCATGCGCAGAAGGCAGAATATCCTAGATGGGAGAAAAGCTGATTGTTCAGCAATGATTTTGTGTGGGGGAAGCTCCTGTAATATGTAGAGTCTGTGTTTAGCCTTGGGGCAGTAAAGAACCAATAAGAGTTTGAGCTGTACAATGATATGATGAAAATTTCACAGCAGGAGAATTATTCTGGTAATAATGTGTCAGCTAAATTAAGGTGCGAAGAAGTTAGAGGAATACAGTAATCCAGACCAACACATACATGGCAGAAATGAAACAGAATGGATAGTGGTTTAAAAGACTTACAGTGAGAGAATCTTCACGAATCTTGTTGTTTTGTACTGAGTGTTAGTGGTGAGAGATGTAAGAACTATGTCTCTTTTTCTTTTGTGTTATTCTTTGTAAAATGTTAGTGATTTAGTTTACAGTCGTCCAAGTATGTGGCAGGAACCCTACATACTAAAACCTGTTTAAGAGTTGTCTGTTCAAAAAATGTCCATGGTGGTCAAGATGTCTTTCACTAGAAATGGTAAGGATGTATTGAGCAGAAAGAAAATTAAGTCTTCTCTTAGATTTTAGAGCTGTATTTAAAAACTTTGTTAATATATGGAACTGTGGCCTAAGAAGCAATACAATACAGTCTTTTGGTATAGTAATTAAACATTGTATTCTGGTTAGAAGACCTGAATTCTTCAGCGGCAAAGAAACCATTTCTTGCTTATGTTGGTATCTTCTGTGCCTAGTAAAATGCCTGATATGTAATCAGTACTCAGTGACTAAAAACATCCATAGAACTTGCATTCTCATTGGTAATGAAATGTTATAATAATGAAGCATTGCTGTGCATTATTGCAGAAATGTCACTCTTCTTTGGAAAGCTCAGTAGTTAAAGTCTCTGAGCAAATAGGAAGTATCCTCAACTGCCTATGGAGTTACACTAATGCTACATAATTAAGGTCCATTTATTCCTCCAGTAAATGTTTATTGTGAGCCTACTATAAGTAAGTTGTTGAATAGGAAGCTTTCAAGAAGGAACAAATTCTCTGCCATCAAGAAGCTTGTAGACTAGATGGAGAGATGAGATCTCTCCATAAGTAACTACAATATTAGGCAGAAAATACTCACTACAGTATGGAATGTCTGGGTGTAAAATGCTGTGGAAGTTCTTAAAAGAGGAAAAGGTTATTTCTATCCCAGAAGGTCAAGAGAGCTTTATAGAGGAGTTTACTTTTTTCTAACCTAGTCTGGCAAGGGTAGGTAGGATTTCAATTTGCCAAATGGCACAGGGGCATATAATCATGCATGCATAGGAAACAGTTAGTTTGACTTGAATGTGGGATTAAGAATAGTCTCAAGAAAGAAGCCAGTTCTGTCCAGGAATTTCCCTGATAAATGATGATCCTCCTGAAGGTCTTTTGAGGTCTCATCCAGAGCCTAGTGGGTAGCCTCCAGTTACTCTCACATACGTATTTCTGTGACTTTTCCAAATCCCTGTTACTCGTATAAGAAGTTTTCAAAATTCGGTATGAATTTTTTTTTTAATTTTACACTTGACCATTAAAAAGGTAAAAACTTTTCTGCAGTTTTCACTGAAGTTTTAATGGGTAAAGTTTGTGATAGGTTTTAAAAGCTTTCATGGACCAGTATCTTTGCCAGTTTATTCAACTGGCTTTTCAGAGTCTACTTCTTACTATGCCTCTGGAATAAAAGTGAAAAGAGCTACCAGAAAGCTACAATTATACTGTTTATTTGGGGAAGTATTTCTGGTTGCAGTACTCCAGAATTTTTGAAAGAAATTGTAAATGTGGTTAATGAGACTTTGTGTACCTGTGACCATCCTACAAACGTGCTAAAATGAGAGTGTGGCCTCACAGCTTGAGAGGCTGTTGTTCTGCTTGGAGTGTTAATACTGTTATGAATGCTGAAATGAAATTCAGATGACCTCATTGAAGTTCTTGGTGCTGTGATTAAGAGGTGAATTTAGAAGAGGAAGTGTGGAAGATTTTTTTTTTCTATAATGTAACTGTTACTGATATGGGCTTAAACCTCTCTGATTGTCTTTTAAAAGTTTTATCTGTGAACTTTAAAACACTTTTTTCCTTCAGAACAGCTTTAGTATTTCAAGCTTAAAATCTTCCCTCTTTAAATCCTGGCTGCATATTCCTCTCCCCTCCCCTCCAGGCACAGTTTTCTCTAAATCTTGGTTGGCTCTGACTCCCAAGAGTTAAGACTGTGTAGCTTCTATAAATCAGGAGACAGCTTCATTATCAAAGTTATGTGTTTTCACCTTACTAGATAGCCAGTCCTGGTGTTGGTGCCAGGCCCTGCCTTATCATGTAACCATCAGCACTGAATACTGGAATGTTCTTTGTTTGGATTATTTACTCCTTCTGTAAACAAAGATTAGAGTAAAAAATGTCAGCAGTAAGGCCCAAGCAGAGCTGACTGTTACTAGAAAATTGCAGTAGCGTGATGTGGGATATGATTTGCTATTCCTAGTCAGCATAGCAGTGCCTTGCTATTTATATCTGAGTTCTGTGCTGATGGTTTTACACATGCTATCTCATTTAATCCTCCCATTAGCCCTAGAAGCCTTGGAAAGTTCTGTTCTTCCCATTTTGCAGATTAGGAAGCCAAGAGTCCAAACCACCAAGAGTACTGACCCAATGTGTGTTGTAAGTAGCAGACGACTGGGTTTCAAACCTGGACATCTGATTCTAGTGTCTTCTCTTTTACTGACTACACTAAAGAAGTTACAAAGATGTTTCTTTGTATAAAGAAGTTTCAAAAATGGTTCTTTTCTTTCTTTAATTGAAGTATGGTTGACGCTCAGTGTTACATTAGTTTCATGATACATATAATCCTAAAGCAGTTATTTCCAGAACTTCTAAGAAGTTTGTTTCTCAGTAAATTGCATAAATTACTGCTTTTCTTCTGGAACGTGATTACTTACGATTTATCTTGGTATGCATTTCCACATACAGTATAGGCAAAGATGAGGAAACTATGACTTACAGAAATGAGTGATGTTGCCAAGATAGATAACACCTGAAAATGCAGGTGATGTGTTTTTACTTGAAAATTTTCCACATGGATTTTGACTTGATTGTAGGTGCTGAATATGCTTATATTTATTCAGGGCATCTTCATTTCTTGACAGCAGTAAATTTGTTTTCTGATTCACTACAAGGTTGTTTTTCTTATTGAACTATATTTTCAGGATGGAACCCCTTAAACTTTATAACTATAACCATAAATATGGTTAATGGGCTTATTGGCTTGTTAAAAATTGTATAGTGTTGGCACATGAAGAGGCCCACATAATTGCTAAATAATGGTACCTTGAATATTTATAAAGGTGCTATTGATTTGTAGTTTGTATATCCATATATATTTATAACATTATGGTGACAAATAAAAACTTGAATAAATAATGTTGTGTCTGTAGATATCAAAGATAGTAAAAAGTTGCCAGGTATAATTAGAGCTGCCTTATTTAAGTCAACTCTGCCAGATTATCATTAATCAGATTTTTTTATGAGAGGCTGCTTGACCCCCTACTTTCCTGTCTCTTAAATTTGTCATGTTACCATCTGACTGGGACAGTTCCCAGATAGCTGTATTGTGTGATGTTGACTGATACATGATTGTTCCCCGCCCCCCACTTCCCCACTGCCTTTGTGCCCCTGTATTTTGTGTGTTTTATTTTAAAAGATCCCTTCGAAAAACAAAAAGGAGCACAAAGTGCTTAGATCTGCTAGAGCATGTTCTAGAGGCACAGAGTCATTTATTCCTTCCCTTGAGTGTATTCCTGGTGTAGTATCTGAAGCTAGGCCCTGGGAAAGAATATTTTGCAGTCTCCATGCTCTTAGCACAGAGCCAGATGCCGGGCTTGATCTCATGAATTGTGAGATATGACCTGAGCTAAACACAAGATTTGGATGCTTAACCAACTGAGCTACCCAGGTGCCCCCCTTTTTCTGACCCTCAAAATGTCCTTATTCCTAACATGCCAGTTCTGCTTAGAATTGGTATTTGTTAATGTTTTGGGATAAAAAATATATAGGAGATAAACCATGTATATTACATTTTAAGATTTTTTTTTTTTGCATTTCTTGCTGTTTCTATTTTTCTTTCATATATTCTAAGAAACTGCACAATTCCACTTCTTCATACCAGTACTATCTTGGGGCAAGAAATAATTCCTATAACTGTCATGGTAGGAAATTTTCACCTGTGCTTTTGGAAAGTCTTATTGGTAAGGTAAAAATTCCCAATCCTATAAATCTAGAGTGAATTAAAATATGTTTGCAATAGCTCCTACTTTGGTTTGGTTCATGAGGCCAAGGAAACCACCTTCTGGTATTTATGCATTTGTTTTGCCTTCTACAGGGATTAACCCCATCCCATCATCAATGGAGAGCCTGGAATGCCAATTTACAGTCTTTCTGGAGCTTACTGCTAATAGAAATCTTATAAAATGGAACAGCATTGTGTTTTTGTATAAAGTGTGGGTTTCCTGTAATTCTTAATTTTTGGTCTAGTTTTCCTACTTGATTCTGTGACCTCTTCACACCTGTAAAGGGTCTTGTTTCCAAATCTTAGAAGACACAAAGTAATTGCCAGAATGACATTCTTCAAGTGAATTCTTCAGTCCAATGAAGAATAAGAGCAGAAAAAGATAAAAAAACAAAACAGAGTGGGAAAATTTGTCTAAACCAGTATTCCCAAGGGTATTCTCACAAAGCATTTTTTTCTGTGGGATGCTAATAATTGTTGGTGAAGGTTAGATGAGTTTGAGAAAGACTAGGTGAAAAAGTGTTAACCCAGCGGTGCCTGGGTGGTTCAGTTGGTTGAGCATCGGACTTCAGCTCAGGTTATGATCTCACGGTTCATGAGTTTGAGCCCCTTGTCAGGCTCTGTGCTGACAGCTCAGAGCCTGGAGCCTGCTTCAGATTCTGTGTCACCCTCTCTCACTCTGCCCATTCCCCACTCACGTTCTGTCTCTCTCTCTCAAAAATAAATAAACATTAAAAAAAAATTAAAAATCAATGGAGTAAGTGCACATAACATAAAATTAGCCATTAAAAAAGTGTTAACCCAAATTTAACCTTTTAATGTAAGGATAAGCATTGTGTATGTCTTTCTTTCCCTCCCCCTAAAAAAGAGCCATAGAATATGTTACATTTCCCAGGAAGACCTTTTTCCTGGGATTAGCAATTTATAAAGTACATGTTAGGAAATACAAAGTCAGACAACACCCTTGCAAATAAGAAATGCATTTAAATATCCAAGAAAGGACAAAGTGTCTTGATATTCTCAAATTTACTCACTTTTTCTCTGTTCTTAAGCAATTTAGCTGGTGCGGTTCAGCAGTAGTTGAATCTGTGGGTATCTACAACAGGCCTTAAGAGTTCTGATCCCCCTCCAGGTCAAACCTGGAGTCTCTTGACCTTTCTTTGAGAGTTGGTTGTATTCAGCACAGAGAAAAGGTAAGAAACTTAGCCTCTACCCGACTCCTAATGGATGGGATGAAGATTTCCATTAAACCAGTTGTGGAGAGGGGGCTTATGGGACCCCTATTCATGCTTCTTAGATGTTGTGTGTACCCCAAGACAAGTGAACTCCAGAGAAGTACTCTCAGTTTGTATGGACATTGGTTTGGGCAATATGAGAGCCAGTTTTTACTTGACCTTAATCCAGCCATTTAACTTCTCTGAATCTAAGGTTTTATTCATCTTTTACTCACCATCTGTACACCCAGCCATCTATCCATCCGTTTCATTGAATGGTTGTGAGGGAAAAAAATGTGTGAAAAGTGTTGACAGTTGGAAACTTAAAGAGCATTACATAAAAAAAAGCATGATATCATATCAGTCAAAAGATGTGTTGAGGAATGGTTTTCATCACTGACTCATGAAGTAAGTTATTTCCCTTGTTCCACAAGATTTTTGGTGAAAAGAATAAGCCTTACCCGTTTATGTGAATAATAAAGACTCCTTTCAGCTGATTGTTTGGAAAGCTAATTAGACTTCTCTCTCTCTTCCTCTCTCTCTCTCTCACGCACACACACATACACACACGCTAAAGAGCATATTATAGAATGATAAAGCAAAGGAACTTACACCATTCCACCTGTATAGTTGCTCATTTTATCCTCAGAACAACTCTGTGTACTAAGTATGATTGCTAACTTTATTCCACAGATGAGGAAACTGAGATCATGTAAGTAACTTGCCCAAGGTCACACAGCTAGTAAGTGACAGAGCTGGGATTTGAATTGAGATGGTTTAGCTCTGGAATCTATGCTGTTAACCTGTTTTCTACTGCCTGGTGATTTATGCCAGGATGCTAGAAGGGATTCTACCTTGTAGAAATGGCTTCACATTCTGATGGTCAGTTAACTAATGTAAGATACTGGACAACCCCGTTAACTGCCTGTCTCATTCCTATGAAAGTATTTAGTTAGGTATAAAACTCCAAATAGATATTAAATATTAGTGTGATCTTAAAACAAAAGTGACAGGTGTCTAGATAATGCTCTTTTCAGTACCATATTTAAAATGATCAAATGAGGATAACAATTTTTCTCTCACCTGTATCCCTGCCCTACCTATCCCACAAAACTAAATCCTTTAGCCACACTTTGCAAGCCTGTGTCAAAGGTGGTTTGACATAATGCAGACCTGTATTTGTGACCAGATGGGCAAGGACAAAACAGACTCTAATTGTTCAATCACACATGAAGTATGAATTTTGAGTGTAAGATTTCTCATTCTAGATATTTTTTGAATTATCTTCTTCTTTGGGTTTGAACCCTGGAAAATCACAGAAAAATAATGCTATTCTTGCCATCTGTGAGCTTTCATTTGATTATAGAGACAAGTTATATATACATTTAGAAGTTTAAAAGTGTAGCTGTTAAACAAGAATGCAAGAAGTGGCAAAAATTCAGGTGTATTGGATGCTCATTAAATGCCCTGGATTTGGAGATACATGAGGTTACTAAAGATGGGAGGAAGCTTAATGAGGCACACGAGAGTTAAGTTGAGTTTTGGTGGATGAGTGGGATTCTGAACAGCGAGGAGAGTATTCTTGGAGAGGGGCAGGAAGAGAAGGAATGTGGTGAAAAGTAAGGTACAGAGTCAGCATGAATGTAGCCAGAGATGTGCTCCAGCCAGGGGGGGGCTGGCCTGGAGGGTTTGTGGAGAGAAGGAATAGAGGACCTGGGGCAGCCAGCTACATGGCTCAGGTGCTGTGAATTTGTGAATACCCAGCTACAAAATGTGGTCTTCGTGTTTTAGGTGGTCTGGTCATACTGAGGTTTTAAAATGGAGGAATGACATTCAGAAAGCTGAATTCTGAGGACAGAATAGCAGTTGATATTGCAATGATAGAATATGATAGAGGATGGATTGGAAATTGAAGATATTGTAGGCAGAACAACCAGCTGGAAGGCTATTTAAGGTTTCATGGAGAAGTTACTACATTTGATGGTAGAGCAAACAGGAGAGGTATATGTTTGAGGTATGTCAGAGGAACAACTGATGGGGTTTACTGTGATATGGTTAAATGCTGGGTCATTGTATGGTAATATAATCAATAATTTATTAACTAATAATAGATTAGTAAAAATAATCCCTTAACATAGGCTCTGGAATCAGACTACCGGAATTGAACACAAACATACACGTGACTTCAGTAATTTAACCTGTCTGAGCCTTAGCTTTCTTACCTATAAAATGAGAATACTAATATTCACCTTGGAAGATTGATGTAAGAATTAAGTGAGATAGCATGTAAAGGGCTTGGCATAATGCCCAGCAGATACTTGCGTGCAGTAAATTTTAACTATAGTTATTCGTGTACCTGTTTTAAAATTTGAATTTGCTTACACTGTGGTTTTTTTTAAAGAACTGAACATACTTGTGTTCCTTTTATGGCAGATAGACTAATTTTATCAACTAATAAGACTGTGATTAATAATATCTCAAATGTGTCCAGCATCTATGTTGTGTTGTGTTCACATTATTTTTTACCATTTGCTCTCCAGTAGGCCCGGGGCAGATGGTCTGACCCCCTCTGACAGAGGAGCTCACTTCCTTCGAGGAGTAATGGGAAAAGGACCCCAGGGTTGGGCCTCCATGGTAGAGCTGTAACCAGAATCCAGGTCTGTCAGTAAAGCACTCTTTTCCAATACCAGACATCACAGTTCAAGATAGGAGACAGCAGAAAACAGAAAATTCTTTAAAAGCTCTTTACCTGTTCATAGGCATGACTGACTAACCCCCACCGCCTTCTTTCAAGGATGCACACTGTGTCCTGCACCATGTTGGGTGCTCATAGCCCAGACTCTTCTCCTGGCTAATTCATACTCGTTTCTCTGCGTTAAGTATCATCCAGTCTAAATGATGTTTCCCTATTTTTCTTTTCTCATAGCTCCTATACTTTTCTTTCATGTCACTTTTCACACTTTGTAATCCTATGTTTGTTTACCTGTTTGTTTATTTAATATCCATCTCCCCCACCATACTCTAAGCTCCTTGAGAACAGAGATCATTTCTGTTTTATTATTTGGTATATTTAGCTTCCAGTATGGTTGTGTGGCATTAATAAGCAGTCAATAAATATAAACTTGAAAATGAATTAATGAATTAGAAAATATGTAATACTCCATTGTGTATCAAGGGGTGTGGTCTCTGCTTTTGCCAATAAAGCTTACTAATTAACATCATTAAAATTTGCAGTCCTGGAATTTTATCTAAAGTGGACAGAATAATAACTGCCCCCATTTACTTCATAGAGCTGTTTTGGGGGGATAAATGAGATAATGCTGTTCTTTCTAGTCTAGAAATGAGGCCTGTCTCATAAACAGGGTGCTTAGGGAGTTCCCCTCTCACAGTTGGAGATGACTCAGAAACGCCTTTCTGACACTGCAGTTCCTAAAAAGGCTGCTTGGAGCCTGGTGGAGTGGCCATCTGTGAAATGGCGTGCTAACAACCAGCAAGGCTGAACAGACTCCCGAGCACCTTACTGTAGGCACTGCCAGACTGTGAGGAGCACCTGGGTCTCACCTCATCTGTGGGACTTTATTACCGTCTTCAGAAAAAGAGCACCGTGCCCCTTATGATGGCAGCAGTACTGTTAAAAGGCTGTTGGTGTGGTGATGGGAATAGGCAGAAGATACTCGTTTCAAAAGAAAGCCCTCTCTAGCTACTAGCCCTACCATTCAAGGCAGTGCCTTGCTAGGTATCTGGGAATTATACATTACTCTGAATGCACATGTTTGAATAAGATTTTCTCATCAGTTTCTGGGATTCTAAAGAGCTTGGTAGGAGTTAGTTTTTGATTATTGAGGCAACCCCCTCCCCAGCTTTGGAAAAGATATGGATCTCTTATTTCTGACAAGCAGAAGGAAAAAAAAAACGCACCTGGCTGTGTTGTTGCCATAAATATTTAGATGATGAAAATTCTCTTAAATATTTAAAGAAACTGCTGAGCATAGCTTAATCATCTTATTGAGAGCCTTAGATTTAAAACTTGAATGTCTGTTCTTAGGAATGAAGCAAGTTAAACTGCCTTAAAAATAAAGTGCCTCACGGTTGTGTCGTAAAACCTCAACTGACATTAAGGTAATTGTGCTTAAGTGCAATTTAGGGCCCTTGTGAATGTTTGTTGTAGACACAATAATGACGCTATTTTTAATAGTCCGATGCTAGTTCTAAAGAAATAAACCTATATTCTGCACGTGTCCTAAACAGAATCATTTCAGGGGAAAATGTAGTCTTAGCAAAAAGGACAAATTATAGGTTGTGGCATCATTATATGTTTCAAGAAAAAAAAAAAAGAAGAAGAAAAGAAAAGAAATGGAATCTTCTGTAGTAGGGGCTTGTATAGTCCAGAGTAGTGTAATCTTCCCAGACTCTCAGACACTTTCTGTCGTGGCTAATCTGACTCCCATCAGTCTTCTGGGACCCCTGATTAAATGCAGATATTCTAGCCTATGTTGAGCCTTTATGGGAATTAGAAAAAAAATGCCCTTTCTGGACAGATGCATCCGAAATCAGAGCACATGGCTTGGTCCTGGTGGGCTAGGCCTCAGCTAAATTCAGTGCCCCTGCCACTTTGGGCACGTTCATGCAATGCACACATCGAACCCTCCATCCCCTGGATTTACTAGATCTCTAGACAGAACATACCTACTGTTAACAGGTTCTCTGGGAACCACATATGTCAGATTGATATTCATATCACTATGGTGGTGCTTTTGAGTATGTGGTCTGTTTAAGTGTACAATAGTCTCTTAACCTTCAAGCCTCAAATCCTCAGAGCTAATGGCATGACTTCTAGTATAGAAATGGACCCACTCTATGGAACAGAAAAGCAATTTCACTTTATCTTGAATTTAAGCAATATTTGGGAATATTTGCTGCTGATTTCTTTTGTCGTGCTGCTCACTGTCATGTTAGACTAGGAAAGCAAATAGGTTAAACTACAGTCATCCTTTTTTAGTAGCTGTTAATAGTTTAGATAAGAGTTGATGTTCCATCACCACCCTATTCAGGCCCTAATCATTTTTCCCCCTTGGGAATCTCTGCAGCAGCCTTTAAACTGGTCTTTTTGCTGCTAATCCATTCTCTCCTCCAATTCATATAAGGTCACACTTGCTAATGATGCTTCAGTGCCTTTCTTCTGGTTGAGGCAAAGTCCAAACTCTTAAACATGGCATGCCAAATCTTGATCAAAACTCAGAGAGGGGTGCCTGGCTGGCTCAGTTGGAAGACCATACAACTCTTGATCTTGGGGTCACGAGTTCAAGCCCCACATTAGGTGCAGAGATTACTACAAAAAAAAAATAAATAAATAAACTTAAAAAATAAAAAAACTGAGAGCGATCCCCCTGTGTCAAAAACCAAGCCTTAGAGGACTTACGAGGCCTGCATGACCTGCTTCCCAGCCTTCCCTCTCCGACCACATCCCCTACTTCCCTCCCCCTTACTCATTTGAGTTTAGCCACACTGGTTTCCTTCCGCCTGCAGTACTTTCCCCCCAGATATCAGATCTCAACTCTGAGGTCCCTTCAACAAATCTCTCTTTGGCTATAATACCTGAAATTCCAGCTTTCCCTCACTCCAGACATTTCAGATCCTCCTTCCCTACTTTGTTTTTTCCTCGTTAAGAAGTAATATCTAATGTAGTCCATATTTTATGTAGCTAGCCTATTACTTTTCTCTTCCACCAGGATTTAAGCTCCATGAGGCTAAGGATTTGTGTGTTTTGTTCACTACAGCCCTCAGTGCCTAGAACAGAATCGGGCTTATAGTATGTGGCCAGTAAATGTTGGATGAACAGAGGACTGAATGAATTTGGCCCCTGCCTGCCTCTCTATCCTCCTGTCTCATCAAACTACTTCATCTCTCTCTTGTTCACATCTTTCCAGTCGGCCAGCTTTCTCGCTAAACATGCCACACTTTCCCCACCTCCTCAGTCCCTTTTTCCTTGCTGCTGCTTCTACTTACATGGCTCATCTTCCCCTGCTCTTCCTTTCAGACTTGGCTCAGAAGGCATCTTTGCTAGAAAGCTTTCCTGGGCCCTCCTGTGTGCAGGCGGAGCACCCTCTCCCAGTATGGTACCAGCTGCACTGCCTGCTGCCTACCCTTTTGCCTGGCTTTTCCATCAAACCATACAACCTCCTTGAAGGTCTTACTAGGTTGTGTATTCTCCGTCCCTAGCACACTGTAGACATGTCTGAAATGTTTATTAACTGAAGAAAGGACAGAGGGAGGTTACTATAGATCTGAAGAATTATCTTAGTAGTTCATTCATCTTTATGGTCTGCCTAGAAAAGTTGCTGTATTTATTTTAGGTACTCAGTAAAACTCTGTATGAACCAATCATTAACTTGCCCTTCCTTCTCCCAATGCCTTATTAAAAATTTAAAATATTTCTAATAAATATGTTTTTAATATTGAACTTTGAAGAACTCTTCTGAATTTATAACTTTTAGCTTCAGGTAGTTGACCAAATCCGGATGTCATCAGACAGGGCAGAGAAAACCTCTTCTGACAGTAAAAATCTGTCAGGATATACTGGTGGGCAAATGGGTATTTCAAGGACCTCAGTTTGTATGTGTTTTCTGAGAAACACAAATAAATGTCTTTGCTTACCTGTATCAGTGTTGGCTGGTAATATAATGCTTTCTCTGTGTGCATACTTTGTTCAAAGCAGGTCTTATATAAAAAATAAGTGGCTTAATCACTCATTTACAGTTTCCTCTATGAAACTTCTGAATAAAGATGAAATAACATTAAGAGCTGGGGAATTATAAATCTGTTTAATCTCTAGTGTAGATGAACAACACAAAATATTTTCATAAAAGCTAATGTTGCGAATGTTATTTATACTAATGATAAAGAATGTTGTCTCAGTAATGCCTATAAAAAACTTACCTACATGTTAAGTTGTATTAAGGCACACCATTTTAGATAGCTCATAAAGATTTTAGCAGCAGTTTGCTGTGACTGATTTGTAATGATGCTTATTACCCGTCATTATTGGGTCAACCTTATGTATAGCTATAGAGGGAAAAATTGGGCAGGACTTTACCATCCCCAAAGGCTGTAGCTTTTGCTAGTGTTTGGATGCATGGCATGTATTCCTAAAAGATCAGAAGTATAGCGTGTGATTTCTCGATGGACCATAACATCACAGCAGGAATACCTATACAACCTGCCAAGTAAATACATATTACAGTAATTCTCAGTCTGTGCTTTTGTTGCTTTGAGGAAACCATATGTAGTAGCAAATCCCTCTTATCTTTTGCAGTTAATCAGTTGAAGTGGTGAAACTTTACCAAAACAAATCACATGTTCTAAGTATCTTAAACTTAAAATATTTAAATGTGCATTCATTCTCCAAACTTTTGAGGTATAGATGGCTGTGCCCATTGGTATTCTAAACTGGATTTTTACATATGACATTTGTAATGTATCACTAGGATTTTCTCCTTGAGTTACTTTTTTTTTTTTTAATTTATTTTTTTTTTCAACGTTTACTTATTTTTGGGACAGAGAGAGACAGAGCATGAACGGGGGAGGGGCAGAGAGAGAGGGAGACACAGAATGGGAAACAGGCTCCAGGCTCTGAGCCATCAGCCCAGAGACCGACACGGGCCTCGAACTCACGGACCGCGAGATCGTGACCTGGCTGAAGTCGGACGCTTAACCAACTGCGCCACCCAGGCGCCCCTCCTCGAGTTACTTTAAAGTGAACCTAGAATGTGGACGCGAATGAGTTGCCTTGAGTGCAGCAGTCTTAACTCTTTTACAGTTGCCTACTGAGAGCAGGATTTTTTTTAAGTGATCCATCCTTGTCAAGGCTTCCCAAGGCATTCAACTTTTTGTTACAATCATATTTCATTGATTTTTAAATAATATTTCATTAAATTATGAAACTGTATATATATATGTATTTTTTTTTAATTTTTAAGTTTATTTTGAAAGAGAGAGAGTGTGAGTGGAGGAGGGTCAGAGAGAGAGGGAAAGCGAGAATCCCAAAAAAGGCTCTTTGCTGTAGGCATGGAGCCCATTGTGGGGCTCAATCTCATGAACCATGAGATCATGACCTGAGCTGAAATCAAGAGTCGGATGCTTAACTGACTGAGCCACCCAGCACCCCTAAACTATGTATATACATATATTTGAAGGATTTTATTTGTAAGTAATCTCTACACCCAACATGGGGCTCGAACTCAAAATCCCAGGATCAAGAGTCACATTCTCCACTGACTAAGCCAGCCAGGCGCCCCATGAAACTATATTTATAGATGAAACTCATAGTCAGATCTAAGAACAAACAACTGACTCTTCATAAATCATTAAAAACAGGGTGCATAACATGCCAGAGTATGGTTTACTAGTTTTGTTCATTTAGCATGCTGTGGATATCAATATACTTACAGAGGGAATGATGATTTTGATAAATTTGGTAACATGTAGTCATTATTTTTCTTTGTTCCTATATAACTTAAAAATAGATGAGATTTCAACTGCAGTGAAAATAGTTCTAAGACACCAGTAGTAAATCCTCTGTACTTACATGTGCACACTTACACACACACACACACACACACACACATTACAAGTGAACACGTGTATGTATCTTTACATCTCTTTTATTTTAATATGGCTTCATTGTCTTCTTGCTTAAGCCTTCAGACTTCTCACTCTCCCTTAAAATTCTGTCATTTCCCCCTGCTTGCAAGGTATTCAGTATAGATAGAAAAAATATTCTTACTTCTGTTCCTCTTCTGTCTGGTCAGTTACCAGATCTTGTTCTTTCTGGAAAATGCATCTTCTCTTTATTTCAATGGCCACCCCCCTTGATCAGACCCTCACCACCTGCTGAGTATATTACTGAAATGGACTTGATTTACCACTTAGCCGTGTACGTCCTTGAAGCTGTGGCCAGATCCTTCTTCCATAAATCCCACTTTCATCATTTTACTTGCTACTCAAAATTCTCAGTGGCTTTTCACTAACTGCAACATAAAATAAAAAATATTTGTCTTAGCTGTCTGTGCCAGTCTTAACATGGTCCCATTCTCATTTAAAATGTCAGGTTCTGCTCTTTCACACCCTGTGGGAACCTGCCATGACACCCACATGACAGCCCATTGCTCTGTTCGCCAGACTTGTACTCCATCTCCTTGCCTCTGCTCATTTTGAACCATCTGGCCAGTAGGATCTTAGCTCTTGTATTCGGCTTATTCAAATTCTTAAAGATCCCTGTCAACTCTTTCTTACAAGGAATTCAGTACCAGCAAGTTAGAAATTGCCTATTCTGACACTAAATTGGGCATACTGCATTTTATTGATAGTTGTCTAGTTGTGTTTAACTCAACTAGAGAATAAGCCCTTTCAGAGTAGGGACCCTCTCTTCTTTGTATCTTTTTCACAGAGCCCAGAGCGCTTTCTATCTAGCACACCTGTACTGACCACCTGACTAAGGAGAATAAGAGTGATTAGGCCATTGTCCCTGCCCAGTAGGTGCTTAGAATGTATCAACAACAACAAAATGTCCTTACATACACACACACACACACACACACACACACACACACACACACACACACACATAATATGAAGTACATAGATGCTAAACTTTGTTCCAATAAAGATGTGAGTTGTATTTAGATGGGCTTTTAGAGGAAGATGAAATTTCACTCTGATAACAGGGAGGAGGGTTTCTGACTTGGTGATACTGGAATTAGATATTAAATTAAACATTTGAATATGGGGATCATCAGAAGAATAGAAAGATGTTTATTTTCTTACAAAATATCTTTTTCAAGGGAGAGATAAACAGTATTGTTACTCAAGTAGGCATTAGGAAACTTTTAATAATTTGATCCAGTTCACACAATTCATCAGGGCTCTTACTCCAGCACAGGCGTTTTGAGCACTAAGTTCTGTCTCTTCAAGTTCTGTTAACATTCCTTGGAGTCACCTGAACATATGGAAGGATCTGAGTTTTTAGAGGGTAAGAAACTTTTCAGCCCCCCCTCCCCTTCTGTAACACTCAAATCACTCAAGAATGTTTCCTTTTGAAAGCACTTCAAACCTGCCATGGAGTTAGCCTTTGGGGAGGAGAAAGGCGGGTAACATAAAATATCAGCCAAGAGCCTTTGAAGATGGGTGATGTGTTTTTCTCCTTAGGATGCTAAATCACACATCACCACACATGTGCATGGAAAATGAAAAATGTCAGAAACACATTTATGTAAACCATGGATCATATTTGCATATACAACATTTCAGCTCAGCCCTCCTACCCTCAGACCAGCAATGATTGATGCTTTATATTTTGCCTTTTAAAAGATTTATCTAGTTGCAGGATTTTGCTGTATGTTAAAACATAATATCTCAATGCAAGGTGAATTAAGATTATTACACTATAGACTTATGCTGTCTAATACAGTAATCAATAACCACGTATCCATTAAACTTAAAATTTTTAAAAGATTTCTTTAGTTGCATACCCACATTTCCAGTATCCATACCAAACTGAGATATGTGGTAAAGGTAAAATACTTAACAGATTTTAAAGATTTAGTACAAAAAACAATTGTAAAATACTAAGAATTTTTATATTATATGTTGAACAGATAATATTTTGGACATGTTGGTTAAGTAAAATATATTATTAAAATTAAAGCTAATTTTACCTCTTTTCACATTTTTCTTGTTACTTGGAAATTTAAAATTACTTCTGTGGGTCAAATATTTCTATTTGACATGCTGGCTTAGAAAACTCATGTTAAAATTTTATTTTTGTATAAAGTTTTATACTGAATGGGCTTGATAAATAAACATTTTGAAAGATAGGGTAATTAGTACTAACTAAAACATAATTTAGATGGTTTTG
Organism: Lynx rufus; assembly: GCF_022079265.1. Lineage (NCBI taxonomy): Eukaryota > Metazoa > Chordata > Mammalia > Carnivora > Felidae > Lynx > Lynx rufus. Next base: position 41,514,532 of record NW_025814824.1, on the reverse strand, counting down.
TGATTCCTAAAATTTTTTGTTTATAATTTTGATGGGACCCCACCAATCAGTATTTTCCTTTTTTTTGTAAAAAATGAAGGCTTTAATCTGTGTTCAGGATATTATCTTTTTTTTTAAGGACATTATCTTTTAAAATTGTTTTTGGTTTTGAGCTAGTTTGACTTTAATCTTTGCTCCTTGATTGGCTAGTGAGTAAGGCTAACGGAATAATAGGGATTAAGATTCAAATATTTCAGAAACGCTTCCACTACAGCATTTTTTTTAAATGGGAACTTAGAATCAATACAGTATCTAAGACAGCACACTAAGTCTTCGTATTTGCAGGCTAAGCCCTGAATCAGATATTTCAGTGAACGAAAATATCTCCACATATAACCATTCATTTGCCAATTAAAATTTTTTTTTGTTTCCTACGAAAACATTTGACTCAATAGCTTTCATGTGGAAATACTTCCACAAAGTTGTTTAATTTATTGATGTGAGTTCAAATGAGGTTCAATGTAATTTTTCAGTTAGTTTAAGTGTTGGCATGTTAGTGCTATATAAACCCTATTTGCCTACTTATCCTGTTGTCATTTAATTATTTAAAAAGAGGTGTCTTGAGCAGGGAACAGGCTTCCTAACTTAGGCGTTGTTAGTATTTTATTTTTTATGTTATTTAGAACATCAAGATATATGTGAATTGTATAGAAATTAGAAACCTTTCAAAGAAAAAGCCACTTGTATGGTTTTGGGATAACCCCTTACTGAAATTGTTTGTAATGACACAGAAATTGAAGTAAAAAGAAAGGGTGCCTTTTTGTTCCAAGTGAGATACGTAGTTTGTAGTAGAAAGATAGCACCAAGAAAGAGCCATAAATAGTAGTATTGGGGTTTTTGCTGAATTGAATCACACTAGTGTCTATATATTTTCCAATGTTGAATTCTCTCCTCTAAACTTGAAATTTGTCCTGTTTCTCCATCTCTGGTAAAATATCCATGGAAACAAAGTGGCTTCCTCATGGTTTGCTCATGAGTCCATGTTGATTCCTTACTGATTCTGTATTATTAAAGACCAAACAGACATACAAGGAGGAGAAAGAATATTTCATACAGCTATTTTCCCTACTAAGGAGAACCCATAGAAATGTGTATTTTTGAAAGCCACCTTCACTCCAGCTATTCGGCTTTTGGGCTCATACAGCAGTAGAAATGTTAAAGAGTGACAAGAAATTATTATTTCTGAAGGTAGCTCGTCACTTTTTCCTCACAGGAGTTAGCTGGGGTTCAGTGCTCTCTTTGGTCTTATTTGAATGGTATTTTATCAGTCAGACAAAATAATATTCAACTATTAATATCGTTCTGCTAAAACAGTTTAGAATAAAGATTTAATGTTCTCTTTTCAGTGAAGGGCTTGTGCCCACCGTGCAGGACTGTAATAAAAGAGAAACAAATGAGGCAGCTCAAAGTTATGGCTCTCCATGGCTTTTAGGTCTCTCATACATTTTTATAAAACATATATCAGAACTTCTGAATTGTTAAATTGGGTTATTTTTTAATGCAATTGTATTCAAATAGGGACCTGAGAGTAACCTGTTAGGTTTCAGCATTGAGAACAGGCTCTGTCCTGGCTAACAGACTTATTGCTGTTATTATGTCCTCTGGTCTGTAGCCAGGAGAGGACAATTGACCTCAACACTGTGCTTCTAGCTGATCTTCAAGTAAACTGGTGCACTTCCAGCTCCTCTCCAGGCTCACCTCCGTGCTCTTAGGCAAACAGGTAACCAGCTTGCCCATCTCTCTCCTCATCTGTAAAGGGGGAGTCTGGAAGGTGTCACTTCTGGATTCCCCAGTGGATTTAAAAAGCAAAGATGAGATGAAAGATGTCATGTGAATCTCTCAGATTGCTACTGTTTAATAATTTTCACTCTCCCTAGAAACCTAAAAGTGAGCTTTAAAGAACAGAAAATGAATTTTAGCTCAAATATTTGAGAGTGTGATGTATCATTAAATGTTTGTGGGAATGTACTTTTGCTGAAAAGGTGATCATTAGGGTTTAAGTTAGCGTTGCTCAAAATAATTTTATGAAGAGACTCTTTCACATGACACTGTTCACCTGTGGTACTGGAAGGGTAATAGCATAGGTATATATTGGTTTTAGTGTGGGGGAATTAAGTGCAGCTGGACTTCAGCAGGGATTATTCCTTTCCCAAGCTAGAAATTTACCCCAGCCTCAAATGAAGGAGGAACATGGAGTCCTACAAAGCCAGGAATTATATTATCATTCTTAACTCAGAAAGTATGATTGCTGTCCCAACACTTAAAAAGACTGAAATTTAACACTCAGGTCTTCATTTTTTGCACTAGTCTCCTCCTGTCAGGCTGAAATAGGAGTGGAAGAGGCCAGAATCATCCAAAGTAGATGGATTGCCATGACAGGTTGTTTTGACTTTAGTAAAGTTCTTTGCATTAAAACAAACATCCCTAAAACACATTAGCCTCCCAGCACAGGAGTGGGAACACACAGAGCAGGAAGCCTGCTGTGGTCTTTAGGGAAATCTTGAGTGCTTTGGGGTGATTTATTTTCAGAGGGTTTGAACGAGATCAGCTCCAGAGAAGACAGGAACATTCAGGATGGTGGGAAAACAAAGTAATGGACTTCTTTCTCCTGTCGGTTAATGGTCTCCCTGGAAAGCTATCACAAAGAAGTGTTTTGTTCTGTTTTGTGGGAGTAGGGGGTGGAGTAAAGTTATGCATTGAATGGAACCATGGTTGTTTGTTTGTTTGTCTGTTGCGGTAAGCTCCAGCCACCTGAGATGAGCCCACTGAAGTGGAGGACCAGCCCTGACAGACCCAGTATGATGCCTTGATTGGGTTAATATAAAGTTGATTTCTTATCAAATTAGGCAGAAACTGCAAAAGGCTTGTGGCTTTGAGATGAATTTAGCTTCTGAATCCAGAATGGCCCACAAACAAGGTTTTTTTTTTAATAACAGATGCGTAATGAACATTCCTGACCCAAGTTTACAAACATGCAAACTGGGCTAGGAAAGATTTACTAGATCAGGAGGAAAGCCCAAGTTCAAGGGAGATACATATAGATCTTGCCTATCCAGCTGTGTGAATCGGCTTCTTTTTCTAATACAGCTCAGAGCACTTATATTACGTGTTATTAAGATTGGTCATTTAGACCAAAGCTGAGCTCCCGAGAACTCTTCTCAGTGACAACGAAATTGTTATGTAAGTTCAGAAAAAAAGGAAATCAGAAATACTGTGTGTGTGTGTGTGTGTGTGTGTGTGTGTGTGTGTATTTAAGGAATTTTTCAGGAAGCTCACAAGCAATGAGTTCTTCTTTCTTAAGGGACGTTATGAAACCACTGTAGTCCTCTTTTATATCGGAGTTGTAATTATAACGACAGGGATATTGTGTTCTCTAACAAATATTCAAGCTTCCTGATACCACGTTGCCTAAAGCCAGGCTTCACATACGGGTACGTGTAACATTGCCTCTTAGTAATCCCCCCATCACTTGTCATTGGCCTTTCCCTCTCTCAGTGGAAATACCTTTATAGCCTGTGACTGGCCTGTTGCTTTTGTTTGTCTTAGGTTCATCATGTCTTTTATAGAACACGAGAACATATAGATCCTTGGGACATAGTACCGAAATATTTAAGGGCTTGATAGGAATAAGTGCCCTCTTTTGGAAATGGCTTCATGATGCAGTTGTATGCCACTGGAACAGTTGGAAAGAGGAAAATTAGATCCACTTGCACACTGGACAGCTCTGTTTTTAACACATGATTATTTTATTGAGGTGTACATTAATTAATCCTGAAATAAGATCCTGTGTGACATTCAAAGTTGTGTTGAGTAGCTCAGAGTTTAAATATTTTAGTTTTACAACTCTGTTATGCTGGCAGCCAACAATGGTGTCTCCGTGAAATCAGCATATGAGCCCTGCTTGTGATGACATCTGGAAAGCTTGTTTTATCTATAAGCACAGTTGTAGACAAATGAAAGCAGACAGATGTAAGGCTAGGGTGGCATCTTCGCCTCAAGCACTCTCTGGCTGTACATTTTCCAGTGTGTCAAAAACAGGGAGCCTTTTTTCAGGGGTGGAATAAAAACATTCTGTCACATCCATACACCAGCTACTGTGCTGCCTTTTCTGAGCTCTGAGGTGTAAAATGGCATATATTGTTCAAAGTTTAACAGGAAGAAGAGTTAGGAGTCTGTAGGAGGTGGCTAAGTGTAAAAGGTACATGATGCAAAGGCAGAAGAAAACTTGGTGTCATTTTAAGTCTCAATCACAACCCCTTTCTCCCGTGAGAGCCAGGAGGGATGCAAGGATTGTCAGAAGGGGATTTGGAGTTTCAGGTGTATTTTTCTTTTTCTGTTATCTTTATCATTCACTGTGAACAGCACCCACTGTGTATTAAGCACCTACTGTGTACAGGGAAGTTGACCTAGTAGTTCATGTGGATGGGTCAGAGATAAGCTTTAGGATAGGGCTGTGCTTAAAGATGGATACGTAGAAGTCTGAAAGTCAGTGGTGTTTCATGGTTAGCTTTCAAGTCATTTTGTTCAGGGACTATTCTATAAGAAATTTTATACAAGGGCAGCTTGCCTTTTATCCCACTCTTCTTTTTTTGTTGTAGAAATAAGTATACCTCAAAATATGCATACATACGTGCATATGTATTTGCTGGAATCTGGGTTCAAGCAGACATTTTTTAAAGCTCTTGACCCTACAACAGCAATAGACTTTGCTATACCTGCTGTGGATATGAAGTCTATATTTTCATCTCTGGGGATTTATGGCTCCATATTTCATTGCATATACTGTATATACCATGTAACTGTCACTAACTATTGTTAAATATGTTTTACTGAAATTTTAGGAAGGCAGATACAGTCTCGTTAAGCATCTGGGTAGGAACTAGATTGCTGCTTGCAGCCAAAACACATAACTTTATAGTAGTGGAATCTCGTATCTGAGGAAACCACACAGATACATGTAATTTGAGAGCAGTGAAATAATGGAAATGTACGGAAGGGAATAGTATGGCCTAAGGAAGTGAAATATGTTCAGTTGCTTATGTCCGGATAAAAGTCTCTCTTGGCTTCAGCAGCATGTGTCTTTTTCAGTGGCTCAAGGTGGTTGAGAATATCCTCTTTTTTTTTCTTTCTTTCTTTTTAGCAGGAAAATTGCATTATGCTCTTAACAGGGGAAAACACAGATGTCCCTTTCCTGTCCCATTCCCATCACGCCATCATCAGTCCTTTGAAAGTGCACGGTGTTGAGTGCCACTGAGCCCTGAAAAGTGCCTTTGTATGTACAAAATGACACTGTTTTGTTTTACATACTGTTAGGCATGGTGGAGAAAAAATATATGTGTAATTGAAAATGTACAGCAAATTGCCATTTGTACCTGCAAAGACTAAATGGCCCAGTCATTTGGATTGTTGGGATCTTAGTAACACCTGAGTGAACTGATGGGCCAGCCAAGGGAAGCCACTGGACCTTTGTGTGACTTCTCACTTAAAGCCAAGTAAGGGGTCCCATGACTCCATCACTGTTCTTTGAGACTCAGTCTAGCCCCAAGTGCCCTGGGTAAAAACCCAGTAGTGCTTGACTTCTCTGAATTTGTTCATTTAAATTGGAAACACAGAGAGGAGGGAGTCTTTTCTTGATTCTTGGGATCTGGTTTTGCCTGATAACATTAGGATCAGAAAAGAAGTAACAGTTACATAAATTATCCGCAGACCATGAGTTGGAAACCAGAGGGATTTCATGTCTCATCGTCCTTCCAAAAACTGAGAGTTAGTGAAAGTTTTTACAGTCCCCTTCCTCAATGCCAACTTAAAATTTAAACTATTAAAATTGATACCATCATTCGTTTTTGTGTCCTTCAGTTTAAGAGGAGATTTTTTTTCTCCTTTTAGTTTGAGTTTCTTTAGCTGAATATTTAATTTTTAAATTTTTTAAAAAATTTATTTATTTTTGAAAGAGAGAGAACGTGAGCAGGGGAGAGGCAGAGAGACAGGGAGACACAGAATCTGAAGCAGGCTCCAGGTTCTGAGCTGTCAGCCCAGAGCCTGATGCAGGGCTTGAACTCACAAACCACGAGATCATGACCCAGACCAAAGTTGGACACTTAACTGACTGAGCCATCCAGGTGCCCCAAGCTGAACATTTAATTTTTAAATGTTTACCAACACTATTGGGTTGATTTAATAGCCACCAGGAACCTTGTGCTGATACCAATTTGATTTGTTTATAAGTTAAATGATGCTACTAAATCTATAGTGCTATTTGGTCATCTTGAATTAATCAGAAATATCCTTTATGATGCCATCTCCTGGAAGGCTGTGTTTGCCCAGATTAAAACTATGCTTGTGGCAACATTAAAACAAAATTATGGATCCCTTAATGGTACTAGTAAATAGTAATTTGTACTGATATACACTGATCTTATATTATTATCGTTATTATTATTGACAACAGTTGGTGCCTACAGTGCACTGCATACAGTACAAAGTTTTTTTCTGTTTTTACCAAGTGCTTATATTATCGTATCAAAGGCACTTTGAAATTTGATTATCTTATATAATTCTCATAATGATCCCATGAAGTTGGTATTACTATTATATTATTACCTCCATTTTGTCCATAAGGATACAGGTTCAAAGAAGTTAACTAATATGTTGAAGATCACACATCTTTGTAAATTGAACTATGTGTACAGGCATTGATTCCATATTCATACATATTTATTTTCTGTTCTGAATATATTATAACCATAAGGTACCTTATACATGTGTTTTTTACTTAAAAACAAATGATCTGTTGATTTTTAAAAAGATTATTAAAATTGGGCATTGGTTCAGTTTCCCAAATTAGTTAATAAGTTTGCAGTAACATCAGTGATGGTAAAGATGTAACATTAGATTTCCTTCAGGCACAGAGTTCTTTTTGTTTGCTGGAGAGGCAGTACAATGTATTGGTTGGTGGAAAAGTCAGCTGTGAAAGTTGCTGAAGATTGAATCCCAACTCTGCTACTTATGACCACTGTACGATTCTTTGTGCCTCGTGTTTCATAGCTTTAAAATGATGGTGAGAATTTGTTTTCTAAATTTTATTTCTTTATTTTGAGAGGAGGGGGGAAGAGTGTGAGCAGGACCGAGGGGCAGAGAAGGAGGGGGGGATCAGAGAGAAACTCCCAAGCAGGCTCCACACTGTCAGCGCAGAGCCCAATGTGGTGCTCAATCCCACAGACTGTGAGATCATTACCTGAGCTGAGGTCAGGAGTTGGATGCTTAACCAACTAACTGAACCACCCAGACACCGGGTGGTAAGAATATTAATAGTACCTATTTTATGAAGATATTTTGTGTGTTGAGTGAGCTAAAATATGCAAAGCACTTAGACTGGTACATGCCATATAGTAAATACTGTATGAGAATTAGCTGCTATGATTATTTTGTGGCTGTTATTGTGATAACTTAAACCAGTGTATGAAGCTTGCAAGTCATTTTCAAATTTTCAGAAACATTTGGAGACTGTCAAAGGTAAGTAAGTATTCTTCCAAAGGTTAAGCTATTACAGATAACATTTTAGTATCTTTGTGCTGAGCTGTTAAAATAAACAGATAAATAACCTAGCACATATTCTTCCCCGAATGCATAAAGAAAGAATTTAGAACTCAAATGCAAGTAAGATTATATTAGTCTAAATTAAGCACTTGAAATGTTTATATCTGTACTTTAAAAATGAGTGCTGACTTGGTGATATCAGGAATTTTTTCCCTTGAAATTGTAAATTATATGCCTGTTGTCTCATGCTGATCAATGATACATAAAGAAGACCCTTACAAGCAAATATAATAAAATGGTAATTGTAGAATTTAGATGGTAGTTACATGGATGCTCACTGTAAAAGTTCTTTCAACTTTTGTGTATATTTGAAAATTTTAATGATGAAATATTGATGGAGGAGACTTATTAACATTGCCTCCCACTCCTCTGGAGGTTGAAAACCTTTCCCAGACTTTGTGTCTCTGGCATGATAGATGGCAGTCATAGTGGTGTGGAATACACATAGAAAGACACTCTCAGAAATCCCATTTCAGTCTCACTTGTGTATTTTCTTACCACCAACTTTGAATTTTTTTGAGTCCTTTTGGTTTTTTTTGTGAATTGAATTCTCATTTGCATTTTAGTAATCTTCTTAATATCACTGTCATGCTTCCTTTCTTTAGTCAGAGCCGGACGATCTTTGAAAGAGAGCTGAGAAGGCAGGGAACAATAAAGTGGTTACTTCAAGTTAATGACACTCTTACACAATGACATTTCTTCATGACCTAGCAGAGTTTGCCAGGAGTTATATGGTTAACATAGAGCTCACATTTTCTGAGGCTAATAAACATCGGTACATTAGATGATCTGTAGTTATTACTTCTGAGAGTCCTTTCATCTTGTAATTTGTGTTAAAAGATGTTTTTAGGATGAATATTCTGTTATGCTAACACTGTTCATCGAAGAATAAGATTAGAAATTAGGTTGTGGATGCCACCAAGAAAAAGACAACATTTTGTAACTGTAGGGAATAAATGTTAAGTTGAAAATTAACTTTTCTGGATTTTTTTGGCATGTGTCTTTTTAAGATAAAATGCGTTTTCTTATTAATTATAATGATTGTTGTAAAGTATCCCTTTCTTCTCTCTGCCACTCAGACCAATCTAGAATTTTGTTACTTAGTTCTGGATATCATATTGTATGGAGGAGTACTGAGCAATTGGAAGTGTGACCATCAGTGACTAAGGTGGTGAAGGATCTGCAGACAAAGCTTGGGTGAGGGATCAGTTGGAGACACAGTGTTGGGTCTGGAGAAAAGCCTGCCGAAGTGGAATCTCCTCCCCATCTGTAAGGGCTTCCACGTGGACCAGAAAGCAGACTGATTGTGTTAATGCCTCAGAGGACTGAAAGTTATAAGAAGGCAGGTTTCAGATCAGTGGAAGGAAGGAAGTACAGAGTTAGAGCCATGAAACAATGAAATGAGCTGCCTCATAATATAATGAGCCAGATGCAGCTGGGTTCTTTTCTGCCTGACTTCTCCTGTCATCTATTTGCAGGATATGGCAGGACACAGGGGCCCGCCCAAACCTTTTTCTAAAGAGAACGATACTTCCTGAGCACCTACAGAAAGACATGCTGAGAAGTTCAAATAGGGGGCCAGGTACCTCCCCAAAAGTAGAGTGTCCTCTTTGTTCTGGGAGTCAGTTGTAGAGTAGAAGCTAAGGAAAGTTTCTTTTCAAGTCTACTCTGGGGATATCTGCTTTTTGGAAGCACTCAAGGGACAGTATATCTTAAATCAGGATTCTGATACAAAGAAATAGATATATTCATTTTTTGATTTAAAAAAGTAATTCCATAATGTTAAAGCCGAAATGAAAATATAATTATATAATATTTATCTTTTCCCCATCCATATTTTATAAAGTTCATTGTTTTAGGGTTATTAGGAAATAGTCTAGATATATTAAATATCTTCCAGTGAAGGCTTTAGTTTTTCAAGTATATTTGGAACTACAAGCAAATAATGCAAAATTTTTGTTTCTTTGTGTTGAGGAGGAAAGCACAAACTAAAAATTTAAAGATAAGATGCTTATGTAACAGATCAAGAGAATAATATAAGAATAGCCCTCTCCTTTTGGAAAAAATGTTTAAGTTTGACATTTTTAAACAAATGACTGTGGTAGTTAGCTGCTGCTTACAAGTTGTAAAGTCTTGGTTTGTTAAGAAAATTAAGGAGAGTTGGCTTTTTTGTTGTTATTTATTGATTATTGTTTCCTTGTCACATTTTTATCAGGAAATGTTTGTCTTTAGGAGCAAATCCTAGAAACTAAAGGTAGTCAGAATGGTACTTTGACCATTCTTCAAGGGGTGATCTTTCTCTGTTTTGCCTCTGCCTTTTACTACTCTGTCCCTGTGGACAATATGGGGGCAACACGCTTCTATGCCACTTCCAGTGGAATATGGCAGACCCTGCTACTTTATCTTTCTTCTGCATCCTACATTACTTCCAGTGGTTTCACTCTTTTCTTTTCCCACCGCAAACACATGTAAAACCGACAAATTGTAAAGTTTTTGTGCATTTTAAAACCTTTGCACCCTTATACTTATTTAAAATATGATTTCAGGAACAATCACCTTGTAACATGAAAGAGCTCAGAAAATGACCAGAACTTAGTATGTGTAGGCAGAAAATCAGGAGACAGTGGTAGGTGAATTCAGCATTTAGGCATTTGACAAATACTTACTGAATTCCTACTTGTGCCAGGCAGAGCTGCTAGATTCTAGAAGTTAAAATGGTGAACAAGGCAGATGTGATTCCTGCCCTTATGGAACTGATTATATAAGCATATACATGTAAATTGTCATAGATTCTTTAAAAACACACACATGCACACAGAGGGCTTTAAAAAGGAATCTAGGGGACTTCTGGAATTGTTGCCTTGGTAAAGTGAATTTTGAGCAGAGATCTGAAGGATGAGTTGCACTTCTTTTTTTTTTTTCAACGTTTTTTTTTTTTTTTTAATTTATTTTTGGGACAGAGAGAGACAGAGCATGAACGGGGGAGGGGCAGAGAGAGAGGGAGACACAGAATCGGAAACAGACTCCAGGCTCCGAGCCATCAGCCCAGAGCCTGACGCGGGGCTCGAACTCACGGACCGCGAGATCGTGACCTGGCTGAAGTCGGACGCTTAACCGACTGCGCCACCCAGGCGCCCCTTCACTTCTTGAGGGAAGTGGGCAATGGTAGGGGGTTACAGGCAGGAAAATGCGTGGCCTGCTAAAAGAACTAGCAGTGGACACCTAACTGGAGCATCCCTGGCGTGTAGTAGAGAGACTCCAGAGCAGCGTCGGGGCCTGCCTGGAACACACGCTTCCTTCTCTGCTCTGCTGCTTTATTTTGTGGTCCTTCCAGAATTTTTCCTCCGATCATCACCACAGGAGAGGGAGGATATGCTGTTTTTGTTGTAATGAATCGTAATCCTCTATTATTTCAGGTATCTGATAAGGGTGTCTAGAAGCAATAGAACGAACAGTCGCGTCAGGGTCTCACCTCTTAATGGCAGACCTTTCGAGGGAAGCCCTCTGAGCTTTTCATGGTGGATAAAGTAAAACTCCTGTTGCTCATTGTCTTCTCCTCCAGGGTGCCCCTGGTAGGGAGTTGATAGGAGATCTTTTGGACATGGGCACTGCTTCACTGTTGACAGAAAGACATGGCGAATTTGATTAAATTAAATTAGGAGCATGTGTATGCTTGACAAAGTGAGCTAATGAAGGAAAATGCATCAAAAGGATTTATGGTAAATTGATTAAAATTTTTCTTTGCAGAAAACCCTTCCGGCTTAACGCTTGGAATTATAAGTCTAACAGTGCTTCTAGGCCCTCCAGGTTCTCACTTGCCTTTGCAGTAGGCAGTTAGGGGACTTCGCTTTCCTTTGAGCAGCCACTCTGTCTGCAGCATACTCTGTTGCAGGCAAATGTATTCCCAACCTGCAATCTGAATTGCGTGGAGGAAAGAGGATAAAAGACACTATTTGATTTATTAATTTCTAGTGGATTAGAACTACAAATGTTTGCTATGTTTTTAATTTGAGAAGTAGAGAGAATCACAGCAGCTTTTAATTATGCATTTTGTGTAATGCAGCTCTGAATAGAGCAGAACAAAATTAAAATTGTGGATCAAATACTAAATCTGAGTGGATACTAAAGTGAGCTGTAGTGTAATGCTAATGGTTTTGCATCTTCCTGGCATTATGTCAATAATGGCTCTAATCACATTAAGTAGAGAGCCCATTAGCTTTCTTTGCAGCAGCATGCACCATAGCAACATACTGTGAGTTCTGAAATAACTTTTGACATATTTTTTAGAGCATTGCCATGTTCAGTCTGAGAGGCATGTGTAGAACGTGCGTGTGTGAACACAGATGTGTTCACAATGCTATATGTGCAGTGATGTTCTTTTGTTAGTATAGACATGTTAACCCTACCTAACATTGTCTTTGAAGAATGTAACCCAATGCCCTTATCTTCATAAATTTAATAGATTATCTATATATACCTAGAGGGGTGTGTGTGTGTGTGTGTGTGTGTGTGTGTGTATATACACACACACCTCTATATAGCATATATATATTGTATAGCACAATATATACCTAGAGGGATAAAGGCCTTTTAATATTTCCTTTCTTTGTTCTGTTCACAAATGGCATGGCATTTTCTAACTGTCCAGCCCTGTATAGTTCTATTGCTCTGTTGAAGCTTGAACAGAGCACTCTGGTTGAGGTTCATTTGCTTTAATGCCATTTCAGGTCCAGTTTCGTGGAGTGCTTTGTGCTCCCAAGATAAGCTTACCGTGTGGTTTCATCATGGGTGTTCTTAGTGACTAGGAGACTAGAATTAATATGGTATGTAAATATTTCTTCTTTGAGTAGAACAATCTTGAGTATTTTTAAACATTCAAATGATTCAAAATTTTTCACTGAAATTTTCAAGTGTAACTAAAACTCAGTTTTTCTGTTATTATACTATATGAAAATAAACATGGGAAGATGATAAGGGGATTTTCAAAATGGTAGTATTACAGAAGTGCTTTGTTCTCAATATGTATGTGACTTGATGACTTATCTTCCTCGCCAAACCTTCACTTAACCAGTATATGTACATCTTATATGCTTTCTTCTTTCTTACCTCCTCTATCCACTTGCCATGTACTGCCCAAAAAAGTTGCTTCAGTGTTCTGAGTAAATACTGATGCTTTAGTCTTCTAAATAGCCCTTGAACCCATCCCTCCCTCTCTGTCCCCAGAACTCAATTCAGGCCCTCATTGTCTTTTCCTGTTTTCATGTTAATGTTCCTCTTTCTGCTATATTTCAGTGGTATTTAAGTGATATGAGTGACATTTAAGAAAGCAACATATAATAATGTGTATGTGGAGTTTATTTTTTCTTAAGAGGTTCTCATAAGTTAGGATGCATAATCGTAACTTTTATTCAAGATGGGTCATCAAGGGTAAGCACCCTTAAATTTCACAGCTGATCACAGTGCACTCGGTTTGAGCAGTTACATAGTACAGTTCTCTTAGAACTTGAAAGCAAATGCTACGTGGTCGAGTGTTGGATATGTTGTCTGTTTATCTTTGGTATCAAAGACCCAGGGAATTTGGAGAAACATCACACAGCTTTTGGAATTATTCAGACAAACTGTAATATCACATGACTGTTCCCCCAAATGTTAAGACATTACTCACTGGATCTTAAGACATTTTAAGTACTTAATCATCATGATACCCTAATGAGATAGTCAGGAATGAAATTTAAATCACTTTAAATTGGGGCAAGGAGAGGTAAAGTGACTGCCCAAGTTTGCTTTGACAGTGATTAAACTAGGATCAACTCTAGAAATAGTTGCCTTTTTATTTTTATACGATAAAATATACTTCCACTTAGCCTTTTAATTCAGAAGAGTTAACTTCAGCTCCTTAAAGGAATTCGTAAGTGCTACCTTACATACATATGTTGCAGTCTTACCTTTTTAGAGCACTTTCAGGTTTATGCCTAAGGGAAAAAGCTAGGGCACCCTTCTGAAAATGAAAAATATGAAACATGTTCTTTTGTGACAATCTGAATTTTTCTGACTCATCGTCCCTGGCATTCCATCACATCATGCTGCCAGGATGGCTTCCCTCTTCTGCAGAAATACAGTGTTCTCGGTGACAAGTGCCATTCTGTCTGAATACACATTGGAAGCACTCATAGGAAAGGGTAGGAGCCATCTGACTTGTCCATTGTAGTATTGTGCCTAGCTCCAAGGTGGTCTCCTAGATGCCTGGCCTCCCAACCCTGTCGTCTCCTTTCTGATGAGATCTGCCTTGAAAATCTTCTGTAGCTACAGCTGCCACATTTGGGTAGATGACCTATATCTGATTCCCAAGCTTCCACCTTCCTTATATAACACAATTCCACATTTTAAAATGCCCACTGACTTTTGATGCCTAATGGTATTATCGGTAAATCCATATCAACATAACTAAAACTGAATGTCTATTTTATATTTTATATTTTTATATATTTTTTTATATTTTTTATATTTTATATAAAATTTTATTTTTATATTTTGTATTTTACCCCCTTTCCTAAGTTGTACCTTCTCATGATTTCCCACATTGACCTTTCACTTAATACGTAGCAGAGCCTCCAAAGGCTGGGTTGTATGGAGTGCCTCCTGGAAGTTTTAAAGCTTGATAAAACATAGTCTTTACCTTCCAGAGACTTAAGAAGAACCATAAGATGATTTCAGTCACGTGTGGAATTTAAGAAACAAAACAGACGAATATATGGGGAAAGGAGAGGAAACAAACCACAAGAGACTCTTAATGAAAGAGAACAAACTATGGGTTGACTGAGGGAGATGGATGGGAGATGGGCTAGATGGGTGACGGGTACTAAGTAGGGCACTTGTGATGAACCCTGGGTATTGTATGTAAGAGATGAATCACTGAATTCTACTCCCAAAACCAATATTGCACAGTATATTAACTAACTAAAATTTAGTTTAAATACAATTTTAAAATTAAATAAATAAATAAGAAATATAAGATATGGATCATACTTGCATTGCAGAAATCTCACTGTGTTTGCAGGCTGGAGACTGGTTTAGGACTGAGGGAATGGGCGACCTGGTCTGGAAGAAGGTGGAAGGTGACCGAACCAAGTGTCCTTGCCAGAATTTTTGTCCTCAAAGAGGACACAGTTGAGTGAAAGAGAATAGATATATGCAAGAATCTAGGTGAGAGTAAAGCAATCAGGACATGTTTAGAAAGCTTCCATTTCAGTTTTTCTTCGTTTCCATCATTCTCTCTCTTTGTCAAACAAATGTAGGGCAGCATCTCTCCTGAGCTGTCTCCACCTTTTCTCTCCACACACCCCTGCCTCAGCTTACCCACCTACCTACCTACCCCCTCCCTCTGTCCCTCTTTCCTCTCTCTCTCCCACTCATCCTCTCTCCTCTCTCTGTCCTCCCTCTGTCCTCTCTCTCTGTCCCTCTCCTCTCATCTTATTCTTCTTCCCTCCTTCCCTCTTTCTGTCCAGGAAATGGGAGGAGGAGAAGAAGAAATATAAGAAAAATCTTGAGATTATACACCCATAATGTCCTGGGCTTTTTTCCCCCTGTCAGCACAGGGCACTATAGTGTTTCTGGGGCCTTTAGAATTTATCCTTATAAAATCATCAATACAACTTGAGCATCCTGTCTTTTAGAGCTTCTTGTTCCTATAAGGTGAATGCAAGATTTACAACTGGTAAGCTAAAGTTCGGTCATGTACACTACCTAGTTTCTTAGCAATATTCAAAATATAAAAAGCACACATAACGTAAATATACACACATAATGTAATATTCCATAGCACATAGGCTGAATAGCTCATAATTTTAAAACACAAGATTTTTAGCTAGCTGTATAGACATTCAGCAAGCATTTTACATTAGCTTGCTGTGTACTAAGTGCTTTGACTATAAAGGTAAAATATGCAAGGTTTGTTAACAAAGGTTTGTTGTCATGCAAGGCGACATTTACACATAATACTGTGTATTGGTGGTGTGGACAAATAGAGATGTAAGAGTATACACTTTGGTGCCAGACTCGGGCCTAAATACCTTCCCTACCTTCTTCACTTACATCACTTGGCTAAGATTGTTAGCCCTTCTAAGCCTCAGCTTAGAGATAGTAATAGTACCCACTGTATGGTGATTTGGGGGGAAGTTATTCAAGATAGTGTGTGCATAGTAGATAGCAGAATACTTGGTGGAAAGTCAGTGCTCAAAAATGTTAGCTGTCATTACTGCAATATTCATAAGGAAAGGAGTTTCTCATTGTGTCCTGGGCATTCAGGGAAGATTTCACAAAAGATTTAGGTAACAGGAGAGGTGATGCCAAAAAAAAACATTACAGTAGGAGTTTCTCAGGAACAGAGTACTCTGTCCAAGCGAACAAGACAGCATCCATTAACACGTAGAATTGTGAGGAGCCATGGCCTTTTCCAAAAATCTGTGAGTCCGTATTGCTGGAGCATAAAAAGACTCACAGGAGATAAACCTGGACAGACAGCCAGGGGCCAGATCTTAAAGAGCTTTGTCCAGAAAAAGACATTTTGAGTTGAAACTCTATGCCAGTCATCTTCTTTTTTTTTAATTTTTTTTCAACGTTTATTTATTTTTGGGACAGAGAGAGACAGAGCATGAACGGGGGAGGGGCAGAGAGAGAGGGAGACACAGAATCGGAAACAGGCTCCAGGCTCCGAGCCATCAGCCCAGAGCCTGACGCGGGGCTTGAACTCACGGACCGCGAGATCGTGACCTGGCTGAAGTCGGACGCTTAACCGACTGCGCCACCCAGGCGCCCCAATGCCAGTCATCTTCTAATTGGGGTACTTATGGATTAGACATTGAGAAACAAGGAGATGGTGTTAAATTTCTATTTATGTTTCTTAGTTTAATTTTGCCTTATAATATTCATACCATGTATAAAAAACATTTTAAGGCATTATATATTAGTATGGTAGTACATGTAAATAGTTTGAACATGTATTCACTCAGTACATAATAATTATTTTCATGGCTTGCATTTTTCTGATTGGTTCTGGCATTGGTTCAGAGTGATCATTGCCTAGCTGTACCAGTTATTAAAAGGTTTTGATATAATTCCTTTAAGTAAGTATACCAGTTTTGGGGTCATGTACTCCTCTCGCATCACTGATCATTCGTCTGTTGACCACTGCTCTGGGTGATGGGGAATCTTTGGAGGATTTGGGACAAGGGAGTGAAATGATCAGAATCATGTGTTAGAATCATCATGGGGACAGTGTCCTGAGGGTTCAGTTAGAGTTGAGCAGGTTAAATAAAAGAAGAGATACCACCTTCATATTTATTTAGGTCTAAGCACATAGTTCATAGCTGAGGCATAGATATTACTCATCCTGACAGAAGACTTCCAGAAAAAAGAAAACATAATTTGTTTTTTTTTTGAAAGCCAGAATTACATCATATCATCTAATGATACAATTTTTTAAAAAAAAGAGACAAAAATTAAAGACTTCTTTCAAAAATATACATAGGAGAAAGGAAAAGTAGATATGTTGAGAGTACAGGCATAATATTTAAATAATTTTAATAACATGAATGGCCAGACACTGTACAATAATAACAAATGCACAGATGTTGGCCCGTATTCCTTACCGGTCTAGTATGCATCAGCTGAACATGAGCTTTGGGGCTTGGGAATAAATAAGTAAATACATATATATATGTGTGTGTGTGTGTGTGTGTGTGTGTATTTTTAAGGGTCTCAAAGATTTGTTAGGTATAATTAGCATCTACTGTATTCCCCCTTCCCGCTTCTAAACCATTTATCTTTGTCTTCTTGAGCTTTGAATTCTGTACTCAGAGGAGGAATTAGGAAATAATCTCCTGTCAGTGTTGATATGTAACCATCATTTGCCACAAATGGGAATTTAATTCTCATTTTGTCCGTGCACTGAAATGGCACCAAGAACACCTTCCATTTGCGTAGATCAGTCAAGGGATTTAGAAGACACTTGTATGCTCACAATGGCAAATTTTTAGTATAGTCCTTTTTCTCTGCTTCCCAAAGTGATCTCAGAACATCCTCTCATTCGCCTTCGTTTAATCTCTTGAGCATTAACTTTATTTCACATTCTACAAGGCTACCTGTGTTTTCTGTTACTCAGCACACAATCACTTCTATCAGTGTGACTGCACACCTTCCATAGCAGCCTTCCTGTCTTTGAACCAAAATGGAATTCATGACAAAGGAAAAAAAAAGTTGCTTTCAGAAATGAAAATCGAGGGAGGCCCACAGTGTAGTATGAAGAAAGAAAGAAACACGTGAGATCTGAATTGGAGATTTTGGTCAGTTCAAGAGAAGAAGAAAACTGGGGAGTCAAACCAGGAAATCAAGCAAGAGTGGAAGGGAAGAAACTTTAGGTAGGGGCCTTTTGGTATCTGAAGCACAAGAGAAGGGTAACATCAAATAACTGGAACACCACAGATGAAAACAGAGAACAAAGGAGGTGAATGTGAAAACCAGGAACAAGCAGTAATGGAGCTAATGGCTACTTCTTTGAATACCATCACAGATCAATGTTGTGTGTTCTGTCTCTCTTCCCTATGTCCACCGTTAAAGAGGCAGGAATGATGTACCTAGAAGACAGATTGACTTTTTTTTTAACATTTTTATTTATTTTTGAGAGACAGAGGCAGAGCATGAGCAGGGGAAGGGCAGAGAGAGAGGGAGACACATAATCTGAAGCAGGTTCCAGGCTCTGAGCTGTCAGCACAGAGCCTGACACGGGGCTTAAACTCACAAACTGTGAGATCATGAACTGAGCTGAAATCGGACACTCAACCGACTGAGCCACCCAGGTGCCCCAGCAGACTGGCTTTTAGCTGTCGTATAATTAAAGCACTTTATATGTGAGGTTGCTACTTTCTCTTGGGTGCGATTTTTTTTTTTACGTTTATTTATTTTGAGAGGGAGAGAGCGTGAGCAGGGGAGGCGCAGAGAGAGAGAGGAAAAGAGAGAATCACAAGCAGTCTCCCCACTGTCATTGTAGAGCCCAGCATGGGGCTTGAACTTACGAACCAGGAGATCATGACCTGAGCCGAAATCCAGAGTCAGATGCCTAACCGACTAAGCCAAAACCACCCAGGTGCCCCTGTTGAGTGGGATTTTATCAGATGTTAGGTGAGGTTTTTTCTTTGCTTTTCTCCAAATTTAGTCTTTTGACTCGTGTTAATTATCTTACCAACGTGAGGTGCAATACTTGGGTCTTGGTTCCCACTTTACACCAGTTTGCTCTTAAAGGCAAAAATTTAATTCAAACTTTGAGAAGATAGAGAAGACATAGGTGTAGGTGCCTCTATCTCAATATAAAAGTTGAAAGCAGAAACCTCAGAAGATTGTTCCTGAGCCCTTTAAAATGGATAACTTTATTCTTATAATAAAGCCCAATTTAATTTATATTGGCATGTTGTTTCAAGTGGCATGAAAACTTTTTTCTTTGACTGAATGGAGATGGTTTTCAGTTATAAAAAAAATAAAGAACATGATTGAAGAAATCTTAGGTTAGCTCAGAGACAGCAGGAGGGTTTCTGAGAGAGTGGGAGTGGAAAAGCAATCCATAGACTTGCCGATGGACACTCATTAAATGTTAATAGGAACTGCATGTGATGAAAGGCAGGCTGTTCGGAATTTATCTTGTAACCGTATGTCTACAGCTGGAGGTATGCAAATGGAGTCAAGGAAAGGCATTAAAGAAGTTATTTGTTAGGAAATAGAAGGACGATTCTGTTTACTTAACCTACCTTGAAGAGAACGCTACCAGCATTTGTAAACTGGAAAGCACAGGAGAAGTGAGTGGTCTTCCATCCCAGTGTCAGATGGAAGATGTTGTTAGAACAGGAGTAACTCCTTTCTAAATTCCCAAGAAGGTTGAGCACCCCTGATGTAGTAGATGTATAAAACCATGTAGCCAACATTAAGGCCTCTTGTACTTTGTAACCTCCTTGAGTCACTAAAGCAGGCTCTCCCTAGTGAGGGACCACGTCACTGGGTTCTGTGTTTTGACAGGGAGTTGCACCTATGATACCTGAAACCTTCTTACACTCCCCTGTTTAGTGCTGGGTCATTGGAATGCAGGCGTTGGATTGAAGCATTATACATAGCGGATTAATAATATAAGTATCTGTGAGGCCTCACTTAGGAGGCTCTTAGAGGATTAATAAAATATTTACAAAATAACCTATATGATTGCTTCATTTTTGAGATAATTGGCTCTAAATCACATCATAAATCTTCACTCAAGTGGCTTCTCTCTTCTGTGAAAGAAATTCCATATTTCTGGAAAAGCAGGAACAGATTCCTGCCATACCTTTATTAAAAAGAAAATAAATAAATAAAAAGCCTAGTTTTTGCACACACATGTTCTGTTGCTTACACACACATGCAGAGCCAACACCCAACAAACCAATAAAGAGTAAAATGATAATTTTTAAAAAGACTTCTCATTGAATTCAGTGAATGGTATTCACATGAAAAGCATTCCAAAAATTCATCCTTTTATTACAAGAATTTTATTTCTGCATGTTTTACACAGAACCTAAAACCTAGAAAATCTTAAGCTGATCAAAGTAATTAGACTATTGATAGAATTTTTTCTTATTTTAACCTTTGCCTTTAAAAGTCTCCTGTATCACTTACTGTTTACTATTTTATATGGAGTCTCAGTAGATCACATTGTACAATCAGATTTCTAGATACAAGGTTAAGATTTCAGTTAGTCCTTGGATTTGCGCTAAGACTCTAACTATTTATATGAACAACCATTTACTGAGTGCCTGCCATGTTCCTAGAAATTTAGCAAGAGTTTTTTTTTGAGTATTTATACTTCATTTAATTCAATCCTAATAATAACTAATACTCCTAAGAATATTCCTAAAAGTCAAGTATTACTATCCTTGTTTCATAGCTGGGAAACTGAGGCTCAAAGTGGTCATAGAGCTAGTAAGTAAAAGACTTGGTGTTGGAGCACAAGTCTGTGACTTCACACCCCATACTGTATTTTAATTTGTTTTGATTTCATTTCATTTGATTTGATTTTCTACTCCATTCTGCCTCCCTTTACTTCCACAAAGTGGGTATTTTAGGATTGTTAGAATCAGAACTTATCCTTTTTCCCCTGAGCATCAATGGTCTTTTATGCTCTTTTACCGAATTCCCCTTCAATTGTATGCTATTGCTCCTATTATATTGCTGCCTTTTTAACTATGACTTCTATGATAGAACTTGGAGTTGGCCTCTTGATACATGTTATCAACATTAATAAAATATTTATTACATGATTAAAAATTTTTCCAGAAATCCATATTAAAACATTCTTTAAGGCTAGAAAATATTTGTCTGGCAACAGTCTGCTATATATATAATGGAAATAGTTTTACCCCATTTCTTTTCATTTTCCTTCTCAAAGCCATCACAGAAATGGATAATGGAACAGGCAGCTGTGGCCATAGGAAGTCTGTAATTTGTGGTTTATATATATATGTATATGAAAAATATATGCCAAAATTATATGCATTTGCCATGATTTTTTCTTTTTATTTGTTGCTCATGCAAAAGCTCCAACTCCACTTGTCTTATTTGTGATTAATTGGGATGTCTTTGTTCTCTCCATTGTAGGATCTAAAAACCAGTCTCTGTCTTCACTGAATGCCAGTGCAGCTGCTGTTTGCATGCTGTTTGCTTTGTTGCTATGTGTGTGGGTGCCTCAGGCCCAGGTCCTGAGTCCCCCTTCTCCTGCCGTGCATTGCCTGTGTTTCTGTGGAGAATGGTAATGTTCTTGGATCAGGGACTTTTACAAATAGGTGTGTTCTTCCTTGTTGGCTTGGAGTGATCAAAGACCACCATGTTTCATTTTGCCCAGAGCCTTGAATCCCGCCCCCACCCCCCCATCTTCAGTAAAACCCATTGCAGAGAGCTTTACCCTAAAGCCACAGAAAACAAATCCAACACCTGTGTCTTGAGAGCATTACTTACAAAGGCTTGGAAACTCCCAGAATGTTGTTTATGAAGCATACTCTTAGTCAGGACTCATAGGAGTTTCTGTGTCTCTTGTTTCTTTTCTAGCTACTTGGGAGCATCAGGCCCTTTTGTAGACAGAGGGAGGAAGGTCATGTTATAGAACACGATCACGCATGTCAGGACAAATGCTAATTCACTTCACTGAATTCTGACTAATATCCTGAGGGAAGGAAGAAATACATGCATATGGGTGTATTTTGCCTTCCATTTAACTCTCTAATTTCTTTCTCTTTTTTTTTCTTACTTAAATAAGGATTTCTGTCTTCATTAGTGGTGTTATTCACAGAGACTGTAGAGTTTCTGCACTTGCCTTGCCCTTGTGAAGTGGAAGGAATGTGTTTTTCTTTTGCCATATCCTTACTCAGCACGGGTGCTTTTATTATAAAACCAGGAAGCTAACCAGAAAGACAGTGCTTGTATTTCCTAGTTGTTCCCCTCACTCTGGACGTGAGCTGCAATGTAGTCGGTAGCCTTCATGTGTGTACTCTGTGCTGGATTAATAAAGTGAGGTAATGCGTGTCAAGCACTTTTTTCCTTAGTGCTTGGCACATAGTGAGTGCTGAGCGAATGGTAGTTGTTACTTTTCATTGGACCCAAAGTCACATTGCATCTCTCTCTTTAATGCAGATTTAGGGTAGCCTTTTTGTTAGATCTGAAGGTCAGTTTCTACCTTGCTGTAGAGCTTTAGGAAATGTTGACTTTAAAATAGGAATTTTATTTTTTGTACATTTACATATAGTTGGTGGATTGGTTTGAAAACAAAATGCTTCATTGATTTCTTTTTCCCGAATTATTTTATGTTTCCAGCTGATTGCTATAAATAAGTTGGATGTCATATTTGTGGACTAAGAACTGACAAGTCAGTTTCAGACAACAATGAAGACTTTCTCTCCTATTTAATTATAAAATCAAAACCAAGAGATTCATAAGCATTCCCATGTTGATTTTTGTTATTGGAAGTAAATGTTGAAAAGGACCCCAAAAGTTGCTTTTCCAGGGTCTACTGGATCAGAAGCCTTTTGGGGGGAACTATTAGTTGCATCTTCTAATAAATAATATTTTTATATTAAATACTCATTTGAAATGATATTATCTAAAGAATGTAAAGCTAGCATAGTCCCTTGGCTTCTATGAGCCATAATCTCATGTATCTATTATTATGCAATTTACAAAAGTAGATATTTTTCTCCCCTTAGGTACAGACTGAATTTTCAGTAATGTTTTCGGACTCATTGTAACTTGACACCATAGAGGGAGTTAATAAATCACACCTTTCTATGCTCAAATAAAGACAGCCATCTCCCTCTCTCCCATTCCTGGATCAAGTATCAGAGCTGAGCTTGTGGCCATCTAGAACCACAAATTACAGGATTTGTTTTTGTATGGGATCGCAGTGGGGGTACAGATTTGAAACACTGATAGGTGAGTGTGCGGAAAGGTGTTAACACAGCAGGCCTGAAGAGCCATCCTTAGAAAGGCCTGTTTATGAAGTTGGCCACTGGCTGGCATCAAGCAACTTGGATTTGGGGCATGTTCCACTATTCCCTAACTGATGAGTGGCTCACTGTTCTAAATTGTTTGTGGAAATAATACAGTTTATGGTGAACACTTGCTTTCCTTCCAGGAGTCTGAAATTTGGAGTTTATTGATAGATGCTAGGCAGAGGGTACCCATGTGACAAATCCCCAACAAAACCCATGAGCACTGATTTGCAAATGAGCTTCCCTTGTAGGCAGCACTTAACATGTACTGTCACAATTCAATGCGGGAGAAATTAAGTGCATCCTGTGTGGCTCCTTGGGGGGATAACCCTTGGAAATATGTGCTTGGTTTCTTCTGGACTTTGCCCCTTGCTCCTTTTTTCTTTGCTGATTTTGCTTTTGATTATCCTTTCACTGTAGTAAATCTTAGCTGTGAGAATGACTGCTGAGTCCTGTCTCAGTGATCTAGGGCTGGTCTTAGGGACCCAGTTAAAACCTAACTTGTTTAGGATTCCACATAAACAGAAAAGACAATGTCTGAAGTGCCTGAAGATTTGCCTTCTGGATGCCCCCATTTTTTATCATTTTCTTCCTAAGCACTACTTAATTTTGATGTTTAGTAAATATGTTTAGAATATAATACAATTGGGTAGGCATTTGTGGCACATTCAGATATCAGTGTAAATTCATTCCTTTTTCTCTACTCTCATTGGAACTGAGGTGTAAAAATTGGAGAGACTTAACATGATGTGTTTTCTCTCTTACGTGCGTGCATGCGCGCGCGCTCTCTCTCTCTCCATTACCCGGTATTCTAATAATTAGAAATAAGTACCTACTAGAATTCTCCTCCTTGATAGAATACAGTGTCAACTGACTCATTTTGAAAATGTTTTATGAGTTAGAAAAATAAAATAACAAATATTGCCATACACTAGAGTTACTTTTTTTTGGGGGGGGGCATTGTTACCTTATTCCACTTCTTAGATGATTATATAGAATAATGCCTTTCCATACTACACAAAAGAGAATTTTCCAGAGTTTTTAATGTCTATTTCCACTTGAAAGGACTCTTCCTCACTGAGAAAAGAAAAAGAAACACTAGTGCCAGTGAGAAATATCATCCAGGAGAGCATTTGGAGAGAAAGTACAAGACAGAAACTGGATTCAGGAGTGGCTACACTGGTCATTGTTGACTTGCCCGCTGCTGTTGGCCTGGTAGTGTTTTCATCCGTTTGAAAGAGCTTGCATACACTTTGCCTTTTTAGTCTGGTAGGATACCTTTATGCCTTACTTCAGAGACACTTGAACATAGAGCAGATAGAACATGTGGATTTATAGACCACGTCTGTTTTACACTTGATGAAAATAGACACCAGAAGAAAAAACAGGTGGGGTGACAACAATTTTTTCTTCTCATTCTATGCATTTTATTCTTTTTTTTTAATTTTTTTAACGTTTATTTACTTTTAAGACAGAGAGAGACAGAGCATGAACATGGGAGGGTCAGAGAGAGAGAGAGGGAGACACAGAATCTGAAACAGGCTCCAGGCTCTGAGCCGTCAGCACAGAGCCCGACGCGGGGCTCGAACTCACGAGCCGTGAGATCATGACCTGAGCTGAAGTCGGAGGATGCTTAACCGACTGAGCCACCCAGGCGCCCCCCTGCATTTTATTCTTTATACAAACCAGAGCTCCATATTAAGAAGTAAATTGATATATTCAAAGTTGGCAACTCTAGTCTCTCCTTTCTTATACCTATGTGTTTATTTTGTCTCTGCCAGTTTAGTTTTACCAAATCTTCTGTGAGGTTTTTCTACTCTTCATCCTGCCCCATCTGCTGATATGCCTCCTGCTCTGGCCAGAACTCCACTACTTATTGTTTCAATTAAATTATTTCAAATGTTCTAATACTCAGCTTTAACATAGAGTAATTCAGTGTTGACCACAAGTAGAGATTGTATATTCAGATCCCATATGTGAATTTTTGAGCTCCCTTTCTAATATTAGTTCCTTTTCACTAAATTTTTTTTCCTCTTAGCTTGTTTTCTTCTGACAGCTTCCCTTTTTTATATACTGTCATTTACTTTTGCATTTTAAAAAGTTTAAGTTTTTGCACCTACACCTGTAAACAGTTCTGTAATAAAATGAACTCAGAAGCATAGGCCCAACCAAGATCTTAAAATATTCAGAGAAAAATGCATTTTTACTTGCATCAGAAAATATTCACATTTTTATTTCATAAGTACATAATATATAATCTTTTGATATCTTCATTTGCATATGTGACTGCTGAACCAGACATTAGACAACCTGTGTTTTGGATTCCCTCACACTGGCTGTTTTCAGAAATCTAGTGAGCACCTGTCTAAAGAATATAGTTGGGTTTACAGAAATGACAGGTGGTCATTTGTCAACAGAAATGAATTAGCTGTAAGAACAGCATGATTTGTTAAAATATGTGCAAGGCTCCATCCTAGTTGCGATCAGGGCATAAAGATGAGTGTTCTGGAGCTTCTGTACATGCATACCCCAGAGATACTGTTGGTTTGGTTCCAGACCATTGCAATAAAGCAAGACAAGTGAAATTTTTGGTTTTCTAGTGCATATAAATATTAAATTCACACTGTAGTCTCATAAATGTGCAACAGCATTATATTTAAAAAAAAAACACTGTATATACCTTAATTTAAAAGTACTTCATTGCTGGGATGTCTGGATGGCTCAGTCAGTTAAGCATCTGACTCTTGATTTCAGCTCAGGTCATGATCTCGCAGTTCCTGGGATCAAGTCCCACTCTGTGCTGTCAGCGTAGAGCCTGTTTGGGATTGTCTCTCTCCATCTCTCTCTCTCTGTCCCTCCCCTCCCCTCCCCTCCCCTCCCCTCCCCTCCCCTCCCCTCCCCTCCCCTCCCCTCCTCTCCTCTCCTTCTCTTTCAAAATAAATAAATAAACTTTAAAAACATTTTATTGCTAAAAACATGCTAACTGTCATCTGGGCTTTCAGTAAGGTGCAATCTTTTTGCTGGTGGAGGGTCTTGTCTCAATGTTGATGGCTGCTGACTGATCAGGTGGTGATGGTTGGGTTGGCTGTGGAAATTTCTTAAAATAAGAGAACAGTGAAGTTTGCAACATCTGTTGACTCTTCCTTTCCTGAAAGATTTTTCTGTAGCATGTGATGCTACTTGGTAGCACTTTCCCCATAGTAGAGTTTCTCTCAAAATTGGAGTCAGTTCTCTCAAACCCTGCTGCTGCTTTATCAACTAAGTTATGTAATATTCTAAATCTTTTGTTACCACTTCAACAGTCTTCACAGCACCTTTACCTGGAATAGATTTCCATCTGAAGAAACTATTTTTCTTTGCTCGTCCATAAGAAGCAGTTATTTCCTCCATTGAAGTCTTAAGCCCCTCAGAATGGTCCCACCCATGAGGATTGGAATCAACTTCTTCCAAACTACTATTATGCTGGTATTTTAACTTCTTTCCATGAATCATGAATGTTTTTAATGGCATCTAGAATGCCAAATCCTTTCCAAAAGTTTTCAATTTACTTCGCCTAGATTCATCAGAAGAATCACTATCCATGGCAGCTATAGCCTTACAAAATATATTTCTTAAATAATAGGACTTGGTCAAATTACTCTTTGATTCATGGGCCACAGGATGGATTTTGTGTTAGCAGGCATGAAAACATTAATCTTACTGTACATCTCTATCAGAGCTCTTAGGTGACCATGTGGATTGTCAATGAGCAGTAATATTTTGAGCGGAATTTTTTTCTGAGCAATAAGTCTCAATAGTAGGCCTAAAAAAATTCAGTAAACCATGTTGTAAACAGATGTGCTGTCATCCAGACTTTGTTGTTCCATTTATAGAGTATAGGCAAAGTAGATTTAGCATAATTCTTAAAGGCATTAGGGTTTTCAGAGTGGTAAATGAATACTGGCTTCAACTTAAAGTCACCACCTGCATTAGCCCCTAACAAGAGAGTCAGTCTGTTCTTTCAACTTCTGATGCCAGGCATTGACTTCTCCTCTCTAGTTACAAAAGTCCTAATGGCATCTTCTTCCAATGCAAGGCTGTTTATCTGTATTGAAAATCTGTTGTTTAGTGTAGCCACCCTCAATAATTATTTAGCTAGATCTTCCAGATAACTTGCTGCAGCTTCTACGTTAACACTTGCTGCTTCATCTTGTGCTTTCCTGTTATGGAGATGGCTTCTTGCCTTAGACCTTATGAACCAGCCTCTGCTAGCTTCAAGCTTTCTTCCCCAGCTTCCTCACCTTTCTCAGCCTTCACAGAATTGAAGAGAGTTGGGACTTTGCCCTGGATTAGGCTTTGGCATAAGGGAATGTTGTGGTTGGTTTGCTCTTCTATCTTGACCACTTAAAATTTCCCCATATCAGCAGTAAGGCTGTTTTGCTTCCTTGTCATTCATGTGTTCACAGGAGCAGCACTTTTTATTCCCTTCACGAATTTCTCCTTTGCATTCACAACTTGGCTAACTGTTCAGCACAGGAGGCCTAGCTTCCAGCCTAGCTTGGCTTTCAACATGCCTTCCTCACTAAGTTTAATCATTTCTAGTTTTTGATTTAAAGTGAGAGACATGCAACTCTTCCTTTTACTTAAACAGTTAGAGGCCATTGTAGGGTTATTATTGGCCTCCTTTCAATATTACTATGTCTTGGGGAATAGGGAGGCCAGTGGAGAGGGAGATACGGCAAACAGCTGGTCAGTGGAGCATTCAGAACACACACATTTATCGATTAAGTTTGCCATGTTATATGGGTGTGGTTCATCGTACACCAAAACAATTACAATAGTAACATCAATGATAATTGATCACAGATCTCCGTAACAAACACAGTAATAACAAAGAAGTTTGAAATACTGCAAGAATTACCAAAATGTGAGCAAATGCTGTTGGGAAAATGGCACTGAAAGACCTGCTTGACACAGTGTTGCCACAAACCTTCAATCTGTAAAAATGCAATATCTGCAAAGTGCAATAAAACGAGATGTGCCTGTACTCAAGGGTCTGATTATACTGTAAGGGGTTATCCCAGATTGCGTGTGACCTGTGTAAAATGGAATATAGTTTTAAAAAATCCCACGGAAAACAGATGGGGATTCTGAATAGATCACAGGATTTATGAACGGGGTGATATTTGAGAGGTGGTCTTGGACGACAGTGGGGCCCCAGAAAATTGATGACAGCATTCCAAGTGGAAGGGACAGTGTAAGCAAAAATATGGTGTTTTGAGAAAGTATAGTGCCTTCACCGAAAGGTAAGTTGTCACGTTCAGCTCCAAGGTGAGAGTGTGTATGAGAGAAGTAAGACTTAGAAGCCAGATCTGGGCAGTTATTGAATGCCAGCATGAAGAATTTATGCTTAAATCATTTAGCAAAGGGGAGCTAGCTATTCAAGTTTAGTTTGGAGGTCAGGACTGTAATGTGATCAAGAGGTATACTTGAGCAAAAGCAGCCTGGCATCAGAATGTGAGGGAAAG
This sequence comes from Lynx rufus, assembly GCF_022079265.1. Taxonomy (NCBI): domain Eukaryota; kingdom Metazoa; phylum Chordata; class Mammalia; order Carnivora; family Felidae; genus Lynx; species Lynx rufus. The sequence continues at coordinate 41,485,839 of NW_025814824.1, read as the reverse complement.
AAAGGAGTAGATAGACGAACAAGGAACAATTACATTAATCCAGTCAGGAAGGAATATTGGCTATCGCTAAGCTTGTGAGGATAAGTTTGAAGAGACTGGTATGTGATTGGACAACTGAGTTAACCAGGAATCGGTCAAAGGAAAATTAACCTTCTCAGGCCTGGATTTCAGAGAGAATGGGGGGAAGAGAAAAGACAGGAGAGGTCACCCTGATGGAGGCTTGGGTGGAGGTGAGTGGATAGGAGTGCCTTCTGTGCAAGGCATTTCAGTGTAGTTCTAGACTCAAGACTTCCAGTTTGAATCCTGGCTCCAAACAGTACTAGCTTTATGACTTCAGGCAAATTACCCAACTTTGATGTACCTTAATTTTCCCATCTATAAAGTGGGTTTGATAATAGTATTTCAAACCTCATTGAAGTGTAGATGAATGTAATACATATATATTACCTAGAGTCTTTCCTGGCTCAATGCAAAGTGTAGTCACTATTATTTTGTTTAATTTTCAGAAGTCTAGTAGGTAGCTACTATTTTTATCCTATATAATATATGAGGAAACCAAGGCACAGAGGCTATATTATGTAAAGCAGTCTTTTAGCCTGAAAATAGCATTTCAGTAAAAAATAGGCCTCTGTGCCTTTGTGTGTTTCATATTTTATCTGTTTTGTTTTCAGAATTCAGATAATAGTTTTTAGAGCAACTGGCTAGTTACTTTGCTTTATAGGTAGAATCCCTAAAGAAATCCTCAGAGTTGAAGTTGCCCTCATAGAAGGAGATGGAGCAAATGCAAGACAGAAATGAGAAATCACAAGATTGATGGGACAGCCAAATGAGGATTCAGGAATTGATAAGTATAAAGTTACTTGTGGAAGCTAAAATGAAGGAAGATGTATATACATACACGCATATTTATAATTCTAGTAGTTTATTATTTCCGTGTCCAATACTAAACTGACTGGTTTAATTAACGTGTTCAGTCCTATACAGAACACCAACCACGAGAAAGACTCTGTTGAATTTTCCTTTCTAGTTCTTCATACAGTAGTATTTAATTTTGATCCAGAAAGTGTCCAACATAGATAAAAGCAATGTCATTTTCCAAAACATTTTTCTAAGAACAATAGGTAATGTTTTGGTATTTGCAAAGAAAAAAAAAAGTGGTGAGGACCAAATGTTAAAAATCTGTATTTTGCTAAAACCATCATTCTCAACTTTTTCTCACCCCCAGCATACTAATAATGCAGCTCCCTCCCCTGCACGAGTGGTCTTAGGGAAAGACTTTATGTTTCTGTTGGACATTATCTTGATGGACAGGAGGGGAGTTCGATTCAAGGAAAAATGTTTTCCAGTTAGGGCTGGTATAGGATTGAAGAGAGTCCCAACTGGTTGGAATCTACTCATCTACCCAGTATGTGGCATTGGAATGGAATGGATGTTCTCTTTCCTGAGTCAAGAATCATTATGCCAGGAGAAGAGGATAATATTGAGAAAAAGTACTAGACAGAGTCAGGGGAGCTGGGTGGCTTGTCCCAAATCAGCCACATACTTTAGCTTCCTGACTTGGGCAAGACACTTCTTTGTGAATATTCTCATCTGTAAAATAATAAAAGTAGCACTGGATGACCTCTAAATTGCCTCCCAACGTCTGCATTCATAGTATTAATGAATTCGTTCAGCACTGATTTATCTGGGCAGTGGGGATATAAAGCACCATAATCCTGCGATAAAGAGACCTAGATGACAGAGAGGTACGAGCAAATCCCTGAAGGAGCAGGTAATTCTTGCTAGGAATGGGGAGAATAGAGAAAGAGGGTGGATAGGAAGTATTTCATGAAGTGCTTTAAGTTGGACCTTGAAAGAAGAGAATGACAGAGGCAGAACAGAGAGGGGTTCGGAATCAGGTAAGACTTTTCCATACTCAGGAACATTTATGGCAACTGGCTGGAGCATCAGAGGTCTTGGCAGGAGATGATGTTGGGAAGGTAGATTGGGTTTATATTGAGGGAACTTCAAATGCCAGGTATGGGAATTTATTATTTATTTTGTGCACAGTAGAGGAACTGGTGCAAGTTTGTTAGGAAGGGAAGGGAAATAGTCCTAGTCTCAGTTTTTAGAAATGTGATGAGAATGCATAAAGGGTGGGTTAAGGTGATTAGGGAAATACTCCTGTTTGTTTTCTAAATGGCTGTCTTCACCTAACTTATATCCAGGTACCTTGTGGCATTATTATTGATCCTTCCAGGATTGTCTCCTTTCTATAGCCAGCACTAAACTTCACAAACACCAAGAGTTTATCTCCCCTAAATGCACATTGTGTCTCCCCCCATCCACAACCACATTGACAATACCGTTAGCAAGGTTTTTAAGAAAGGGCAACAAAACCAAGTATTAAAAGAAAAAGTTAATGGTTTAAATTCACTTTCCTCAGTTTGGTCTCCATAGTTAGCCTAAACAGTTAAAAAAAAAAAAAATCAGGAAAAGTTTTAACCCGTTAGTGGTTGTCACAGTGATGTCGGTCTTAACTGAGATCTCTTAACTGTGGTCTAACACACTGAAAGAAGAGAACATTGTATAGCTTTCATTTTTGCCTGCAGCACTTGTTGGTTGAAGCTGAATTGACTGAATGCAAGACAGACACTGAAATCATTCTTTGGGGATTCAAGGGAGCCCTAGGGATTGTGCTTAGAATCCGTGAAGCCTGTCAACTCTGGCTTTTATGTTTTCCTTTCTTTCTGCTGCAGCTTTTTCTTCCAGCCTGTTCAGCAAGTACACCAAGAGGTACTGTATGTGCGCGTGCGTGCGTGCATGCTTCCACCAAATAGCTTTATCATCAGTGCTATGAGCCCTCCCTTACAAACTTGTGGCCGTCATAAGCGGATTTGATGCAGGCTTTCGACACGCCCAACTCATTGCGAGTTGAAGACCATCCTTCAGATCGGTGTGGCCCAGTTACTTATGCTTGCCAGCTACCAGCCACCTAGGTGTCATTTAAATGGAGACATTTTGAGTGTGTCACATTTCAAAATGTTTTAGTATACTCATTAAATGGCAGTCATCTCAGGAAGCCAGATGTTTCTACCTGTTCTCACATAAGTGTTTATTCACCTGATAATCTGCAGAATCATAGATTCCCACATTATTTGCAATTGACTCATTCTGTCTTTTTGAAAAATATGTTCATATTGTCCTGTTTTCCTGTAGATTGTATCAGAGCAGATATAGTCACCTGGACAGAGCAATGGACTACACTAATTTCATTGATATAAACATTGTTAAACAATTTCAAATGAAACTTCAGAAACAGTGTTCTGAACTTGTTTAATAATGTTTAAAAATGCAACAATGAAATTGGCTTAGCCTGTGGTCTTTATTACTTTATCTGTTCTCAATTCTATGGATTCTGTGTTTTTTATGTGTGGACTGGTTATAAGTGACCTAAATAAATAATAAATAATTCAACTGAAGAGTGTGGTTTATCCCTAACCCAATGAATTTGATTTAGAATTGACAAATCTTTGGAATACTTCAAGAATGCCACATCAACTATTAAATAGTAGGAAATGCCTTCAGGAGGTTGAGCTGGTGTTATGATTTCAGTTTCACCTTTTTTTCTCCTCTTTCCTTCATTGCTCTTCACCCTCCACTCACCCTCAGTGATATTGTTGTGATGCCACTACTGAATTCCAAGCTATTGGATTTGATATATAACATAAGACATTAAATATGTTTTTACTAATTGTGATCTGCTAAAATCACAATTGAAGCTCTCTGTTGAAGCTTTTTTTTTAAATTTCAGAAGCAGTATTTAAGTGATGACACGCAGTAATTTGTTCATCCTTCCGTCAGTGTAATTTACAAGGCAGTGGCAGATAAACACAGCAATACAAGATTCATTTACAGTGACACAATGGCAGATACACAGAGCAGAACCCTGCCTATGAGATAAAGTGGACTGAGTGACTTATGCAGTAATTAGGGGATAATTGTCATTAACCTCACAAACAGTAGTTTACCCATATTGTTTAAAAGGCTCCAGGATGCGTAATGACAAGGTAATCTGTCAAAGCGCTAGGGGGAAATATTAATAAGATTTGTGCAAGCCTGGATAGAAAATATGCAGAAAGCGGCCACATTAAGCTAATTGGTGGATGAATATACACTTGTAAAAGTGCTTCTAATGGCACGTTTGCTGCTCTCCAAATGACTACCGTTAATGTGGAGAAGTGGGCTGCTTAGAAAGTCAGGACTGCTGGGACAAGAGGGTATTAAGGCATGCAGACGCAGTTATTACCTTGCTCTGTAATGCATGCTTCCTCCTCTTATCCTCCTTTATTTTGAATTTCTGAGTTTTTTGTTATAGTAACATATATTGATTATTTACTGTGATTATTCTGTTTTTGATCTATATTTGTTCAGGCAGCCACCAACTCCAAATCACCTCAACTTTGTGGCCACATAAAATGTTTAATATCTACATTGATAGCTGCTTATAAATATACAGAAACTGTTAATGCATACATGGATTTATAATTATACGTACGCGTGTGGGGGGGTGCCTTTTATAGGAACACATTTAATCTGAGCAATCAAAGGAAAGTATATCCATCAACAGCCTCGTGTATGTGTTACAAGTAATAATGTGTTGTTCCCTGATGAATGCTAAAGCAGGAAATTAATCTTTGTGTTCTACTGCTATTCTTATACCCAGAGAAGAACAAAGTTAAATCTCCCAATACATCTTTCTGTTCAGTCACACACTCTGTCCTGCGTGTGTTTTGTAGAATACTCAGTCCTTGCTGTTTTATGGAATACTGCCTAGTGAGTGTTCAGTCCCTTTCTACCCCTGCTCCCTCACGTGCTAATGAATATGTTCAAGTTCCTTAGAGTTGTTCAGTCATGTTCAGTTGTAGAGTAATTCAAAGTATAATATGTTGAAATAGAATCATCCTTTCAAGCTTTGGAAGCTCTGAAAACATACCAGTATTCGGTATCTTGGTTGCACAGATAAAATTGCAAAGATTGGAGTTTGTGGCCTTGAATTTGTTCCAAAGTTTTGGCCCTTACCCAATGTATAAAATCACTTTTCAGTGGAAAAAAAAAGATTTTTTTTTTTTTTTTGCCGTATGTTTGTGCTGTTTATCAGACATTATAGGAAAGCACATCAGGAAACACCAAGGTCTCTAGCATTTCTGTTTAGATATGTAAAGCCCCAGCACAGACCCCTAGATATATAGAGGCTTTCTACAAACTCAGTGTCAAAACTTTGGTTACAGAAAGAGAGGCAAACGAGAAAATGTCGACCTCAAAGCAAAAATGTTAGAAAGGGCTCTGGTAAGTTTTGTTTATTGCAAAGCAAGTAGATTTATAGCTGTCCTAGGACTCAGGCTTTATCTTGGTGTCTGAGGGGAGAAGAAAACAAGACCACTTTCAGGGACCATCCTTTTCCTTCCTCCTGTTTCTAGTGTTGTCTCTGAGGATTTCAAACTGCTCCTTCACTGTCCCAAATGATAAAATGATATACCCAGTGGCATCTCCGTGCTGATCATCCTCAAGTGAATAACTCGTGTCTATTTAAAGGGTTTAATTGTGGGGAGGGTCTTATATGGAAATACTACTCTTCTTGGAACTGCAAAGATTACTGGAAGATGACAGGTAGTTACTTATTGCTTTGTGGAGGTTTAGCATTTATTTTGGAATTCTGAGGCTGCAGAATTCTCACAAACCCTAACGGGATTTTTGAGGGATTCCCACAGCCTCTTACGGACTTCTTGAGCAGTTTCTTGAGTTTTCAAGCAAACTTTCCCCTGGAACTGGTCATTGAATTGACGTGGAATAAAAATTAATCCAGAAAAATGAGTACCTCTAATTATGTCACTGATACACAGCCCCAGACAGAAGCATCAAGGGAAGCATCCAGAATACAGGATATAATACAGTAACTCTCAGATGAGGGCATGCTTTTAGTCATAAATGCATGTATTTCTAATAATTTGTACACAGTTGGTTAAAAGGAAAAATATTAACCTAGGGTTTAAAACATTTTAATGAAAATTATTTGTTGGGGCGCCTGGGCGGCTCAGTCCGTTAAGTGCCTGACTTCAGCTCAGGTCATGATCTCATGGCTCGAGAGTTTGAGCCCTGTGTCGCGCTCTGTGCTGACAGCTCAGACCCCGCTTCAGATCCTCTGTCTCCCTCTCTGCCCTTCCCCCGCTTGTGCATTCTTTCTCTTTCTCTCTCTCTCTCAAAAATAAACATTAAAAAATATTCTTTAATTATTTGTGTGTCCATATTCTAGGCATAGATACTTGAGTGATGGAATTAGAGAGTCACATAATGGAATTTTGGTTTATCAAGGCATAGAAGTTTAGTAAGACTGTCCTTCTTACACAGGAGAAAACCGAAACTGGGTATTGGTTACTTGACAGCACACAGCTAGTCACTGGCAAAACCAAGACTAGAATTTAGGTGTTATTTACTTATGTTCTTTATTTCTCTCTAAGGTTGACTACTCATAAGTTATATTAAATGAATCAAAATCTGAAACTTTAAGATAAGAATTCTGTTTGGGGCACCTGGGTGGCTCAGTCAATTAAGCATCCAATTCTTGGTTTTGGCTCAGGTCATTATCTCCCGGTTGTGGGATCAAGCCCGAGTCAGGCTCCATGACCACCGCATGGAACCTGCCTGGGATTCTCTCTCTCTGCCCCTCCTGCACACTCTCTTTCCATCAAATAATAAATTAAAAAAGATTTTTTTAAGATACAAATGCTGTTTTATCTACAGTACAGTTAGATATTCTGTGCTTATGTTAAGGACACACAGATAATTTTATGTTGGAGTTTGGTATTCTAGGAATATCAGCTGGATTTAAGATTCTCTATTTTGAAACTTAAGTGATTCCTAAGATACTATTATTAAGCATTGAAATATGTCATGTCTTTAAAAGTTTCTCAGGTTTGATTTAATACAGAGCTAAGTAATTTGAAAAGTACTTTTTGAATCTTTGAAGTGCAACTCTAGACATTATAGAGTGTAATTTACTCCTCTGAATTTTTTTTTATATGGCAAAGCAAGGCACCTGCCTTATTTATTTGCAAACAGATGCCCATAGAGGAAATCTGTATGCCTTGTTTTAAGCCAGACCAGCTAAAATTCCTGGGTACAAAGAAGAAATCCTGACAGGCCTTCAATAGAGCTAAGCTGGAGCTTCTGTGATTAAATATGTTGTAATCCTGGAGTAATCTATCATAATCACAGTTTTTAAAATAAAAATGCTGTACAGACTGTTACTAAGGGGGAAAAAAGTGAGAGTCCTCTATGAATTATATATTCTTATCTGGTCCATAATGAACATAGCAAAGTGAATTTTTTATCAAAAGTCAAACAATATGTTTTAAAAAATACAAGAACCGTTTAAAACTAGTGCCCTGGCATCTTGATAATGTTATTTTGGTTAGAGAGGTGATCAGTTTGAGAGGATGTATTGTTCAATTTTTCAGTATTTTTTTTCTCTTAAAAGACATCTTTTTCACCGTAAAAAACAATTTCAAATGTGGATCAGAAAAAGAAATGGTAGAGATTTATATACTGGAAAATATCAACCCCAGTACCTAGAAGTCACATAAAATCCCCACGATGCTTTTTTCTCCTGCTGCCCACTCCAGTCAAGGGCCATGTGCATCACACTTCCAGTTCCATCCATGGAGAGACATTCCTTGACTTTGTGCTTTTTATGCAAGTAATTTGATATGAATTTGATATGTATAGCCTCAGTATACCACCATTCTCCATAATCCAGCATTTTGAAGGTTACCAGACTGATTTATAGTGAGGTTCATGTACAATAAGAGTGAACCAAGTATCATAGTCATAGTCTCTGTATGATCAGTAACTCTTTTGGGGCCAGTCCCTATATGCAACGAGTATAGAGGGGAGACTTCAGTGTTAGCATGTCAGCTCACAAGGACCAGTAAGGTTTATCTTTTGACAGGAAATTCTGTAATACAAAGTTTTCTGAGAGCTCTAACATTCTAACCATTGGTGGCTATTCCTGTAGTATTCATTTCTCCTTAAGGGGAAAAAGGAGGAATCAGGAAGATATTTCAAGTCCAGGTCTTTATAATCTGGACATATTGAATTTATCACCAGTTTCTGTAATCACAGCAAACCAAAATATACCTAGCTCTAATGTTTGCACACTTACTAAGTGACAATGATGATCTTGGGTTGATGAGGAAAGCACATTTGTTTTCCAGGGGGGATGTTCATGTGGATAACTGTTAACAAATAAAGTCCACTCTTGATTATTGTCATTGGGAAGTTTTTCTTTTCTGTGTCACACCCCATTGATTCTTTTTCTAAATTTTTTTTTAACGTCTATTTATTTTTGAGACAGAGACAGAGCATGAACGGGGGAGGGTCAGAGAGAGAGGGAGACACAGAATCTGAAACAGGCTCCAGGCTCTGAGCTGTCAGCACAGAGCCCGACGCGGGGCTCGAACCCACGGACCGTGAGATCATGACCTGAGCCAAAGTCGGACGCTTAACCGACCAAGCCACCTAGGCACCCCCCCACTGATTCTTTTTCATGGGACACCTCTGTCCTAGAGAGGAGCTGAGGAAACAAAAATGTGACTGGTCAGCTTTATATTTTGAAGGTAAAGTGATGCTCTTGAGAAATTCTGCAAAATACGAATTTCCAAATCATAGAAATTGAGTAGAGTTTTCATTTCCCAAAACAAATGTTGATTTTTTTTTTATCAAGTCTAATTTGAACCATTTGGTGCAATCATGGTATAAGTGAGTATTTTTCATTCTGCCTACACATAGCACAGTTGTTTCAGCTGGCCTAGAAACATTAGCCTAAAATAGTGGAAAAGCACAATCACATAAAAGAGCTCTGTGTGAATAAAGAATGGTATAATTTTGTTTACTTACACAACCAAACTGTTCCACTGTACATTGTATATGCTAGTGGTGCATCTTTCTCAGTCAGCGCCCTCCAAGAAATATGTGTTTAAATGTAAATTTGCTAAAACAAATAAGCATGCCAAGTTCTTTTCCCACATAATTTCAAGTGTTTCTCAGAAATTATCACAACATTGCTTAAAAAATTTCCCTAAGTACTTCCCAGAATCTTTTACTTCCAATAATTTTTTTCTTTTGCCATTTCTGTTCATGTCCCCTTCTTGTCTGTTACACAGACACACACACACACACACACACACACACACACACAGACACACACACACGTGCAGGCACATAGACACACAAAACTTTGGCCCATTCATGCTTAGGATTGCCAAGTCATATAAATTATAGAGATAAATAAAATTTAATCAAAAGGGGGGCAGGGAGGAATTGGCTGTGATATAAACAGAGAGCACCCAGATCAGTTAAAATTTTTGGCTAAAGAGAAAAGTTTTAATAGTGGCTTGACTTCAGAAAGACAACTTAAATGGAAATATCTGCATGTTACATATGGACCCATCTGAGTTCTAAAACAGGTCACTGTGGGAGAATGGGACAAACGAGGACCAAAAGTTTTATTACTTCTATCTTTTTTTTTAAACTGTGCATAATATCAAAGGCTTCCCTTCCACAGAGTGTCTTTCTCAAGCTGCTGCTACTTCTAGTCCTCAGAGCCTACCCTATCCGCCCACGAGTAGCACCCATGATCTCTCCATTTGCAGATCCTGTCTATTAAGTTGGTGGAATGCCCCCACTCATATGATCTGCAGTAATGGTCTGAGCCCATCGCTTGCTCCTGAGGTGACCCAGAAGTTAGATGATATATTTCCTAATTTCTGGGTCACATCCTGACACATGTCCACATAATCAAGAGTCCAGCACAAAGTTAGGTGGAGGCAGGCTAAGGCAAACTAGCTGACTGCTTCTCATCAACATCATCCAAAGTGTTTGTGAAGGTGCGTGCACTCAGTACACGGCTGCCACACGTCAGTATTAACTGTGCAGAGAAGCAGTCTCCAAGGTTTTAGGACTGCACACCCCTTTGGTAAAAATATTTGACCTTTTACCCTAATATATGTAAAGCTCTTTCTAAATCAATAACATATTACTGTAAAGCCACTTATAAAATATTAGCAAAAAATAATCTTTTAGGTAGAAAAAAAGAAATTTTTACTTACTCCCCATGTCACAATGGATTGTGGGAGAGAATGGAAGAGATGTGTGTTTGTTATTCTTCTCACAAAACAATGCAGGAAATAAGCAAATGGTCTATAAATGGGATGAATTATTAATGTTGAGCTCTAAGTGTGAGATTTCATGCAGTTTGCATGATTTAATGTTTTGAGTCAACTTCATTGAGGTATACTTTGCATACAATAAAACCTACCAATTTTAAGTATATATTCATGTAAACATCAATACAGTCATGTTATAGAACATTTCCATCACCCCAAAAACTTCTCCAGTGTTCTTTGCAGTCAGCCCTTTTCCCCCACCCTCCACCCCTGGTAACCACTGATCTCCCCTCTGTGTCTACAGTCTAACCTTTCCCAGAATTTCCATGCATGGAATGGTAGAATGGTAGTTCTTGGGGGGTCTGATTTCTTTGATTTTTAACATTAATGCTTTTGAGAGTCTTCCATGTTTTACTGTGTATCACTAGTTTATTCCTTTTCAAGTGCTTAGTAGTATTCCACAGTATAGCTGTCCCATTCTTTGTTTGCCCTTAAGACTTAAACATCTAGAAAACCAGGTAAAATTTATGATTCATAGCATTGCTTCTTCAATTATAACCCTGCAATTACTGTTAAATTTTACCTGATAGAGTACCAAGCTAGATAGTCTTGAAATTTGGTAAGTCTACACCTTCTACCCAACCCTATTCCTCTTGCCTTGATATTTGAATTAATCCTGAAGGATAGAAAATAGAAAATTCCAATGGAAAATTGGTCATGAAAATAAGTTGCCAATATGGTTATGTTGGAATAATTTCTTAAGATAACACAGTTCAAATCTATACATGGAATCAAAAAGTACAGCTCATAAATTTCTGATTTTGTTATAGGTGGTCAGCATTCTCTACAGCTCAATGTCATTTAAGTAAAAGATTTAAAAGTATACCAAAGGGGAAATAGTTTTAGTTCTTGGCTAATCATTTTTAGGATTTTTTTTAAAAATATGCCTTAAACTTGACTGACAAGAAGTTCATGTAATAGAATAGAAAATTAAATTATTCTCTGCTTGTCTTTTAAACAATCTTCTTCTTAATAATTTGAATAATGTGAGAGAAAATAAGTTCCAGAACTCTGCTGTGTTCAGTATTTCCTCCCTCATTTCCATGCATGGACAGAAAGAAAGGCTTTGCTTTCCCTCTGTGCTATAGCATGGTAGTGGCCTGCCATGAACACAGATGGGTTCCTTCTTGGACTGGGGAGTCTGTGGGCTTGAAGTCACCTGACAGTCTAATTATCCCAAAGTTTCTCATCTGGTCTCTCTTCCATCTCTTTACATCCTTTCCTTCCCTACTGTCCCTTTCCCTGAAATAAGAAAAAACAGTCAACTTTACTTTACTTTTACTTTTAAAACTATAGGTTATATAAGGTGTTTTGATGTGAAGAAAGGCTTAAATAAAGCCATTGAAACCATGACAGTTGATTCTACTGCAGAAAAGATTTTAAAACATTACTCTGCAGAGCCACGTAGAACTAGGTGCCAGGTTTCTACTGAGTGATAATCACCAGTTCCAGCAAAAATAAAAGGAAGTCTTTTCATCTAAAATACTTACATGTAAATATTTTAAGTGTTTTATACTTCTTCTGAACCCAGTAAAACTGGTTTATAAGTCAGGATTATTTGGTGTTGCTCATCTTTTAATTAATAGTATAGCTGGTTATTTCACAGGAAATCAATACTTACAATAATACCTTGCATTTCAGTTAACAGGGTAAATCTTATTATCCTCATTTTGTAAATAAAAATTCCCAGTGTAAAGGTTTAAAGGTCACTGAACTCTAGTTACAAATGGGAACACCTTAAGAAACTGACTCACAAACTACAGAATGGACTGGGAAGGATAAGATCCAGTTATACACTCTGATGTGATTTATTATTCTTATGCAAGACCAGTGTCCCCATATGGGTTGGTCGGCAATCACAATATTCATGCTGGTCTAACATAATTTGTTTTTTAAATGCTTATTCTGTGATAATAGAATAACTCTTTTTTATGGCTCTTATTCACTCTGGTAAAGTTTATTTGATATGTAAGGGGGCTGAGATTCTAGATCTGTACTTCTCAAATTACCTGTGAGGAAGGACCAGTTCTCCCCACCTCCATCAGTTTTGAGCCAATACTTATTAAATAAAATAAAAATAAATTAATAAAAAAATCATGCTTTTTGTTGTTTCAGCAGTGTCAAATAGCCCAGAAGTTTTCCAAATGGTTACTCTCAATTATTTGCAGACTGGTTTAAAATTAAAAAAAAAAAAAAAAAAAAAAGATTCTGGTCCCTTTCAAATAGCATATAGAACGTGCATGGAATTCTCTCAAGCCACTGTTTTGAGAATCACTACACCAGACCATGTTTACCTCTGTCACTGAGATCTTCAAGGAAAAAGAACCCAGACCTTCCTTTTTCCCCTTAATGATTTCCAAGTCCCATTCAACCAGTTTATCCAAGGATGTGCTAAACCTGATAGCCATCTGTAGCATTGAGCTTGCATACCCATTATGTTGTATAAGAAAGTCAACTTGTTTCTTTCTGCAGTTGCTCTACAATGGTAGTAGATAACTTTGATCAAATATGAATGGCGGCTTCTGTGGCAAGAACTTCTGTGGCACTTCATATTGCCTGGATTCAGAGGGTGCCCTGTCAGGAGGACCCTAGTTTGAGTATGTAATGTAGATGTCTATCCTGTTCCCAAGCACGTTTGTTTGCAAAGATGTTATGTTGTTCTTCTATGTAGTATAAATTGCTGTTTCTATTACCACTATAAATGAAGCGTCTCTTTTATGATTCAGGCTACGAGCAAAGTTCTAAATCTTGCTTACCTGGACCTATTCCACTAGAAGTAAGTGGTTTAACGTAACAGTTCCATTTTAGCAAAGACAGCTACTCAGGACTAAAAGAGGTCTGAAAGGCAGTGGTTTTAGAAATAGCGGCAGGCATTGTGGAGGGCCAGGAGGAAAGAGAAACCATATGGGACTGCTGTGTTCCGTTGGAGGAAAGAAGATAGGAGGGTGATGGAAAGGAGATGCCTCAGGTGGGTTTGATCAGTTGCTATGGTTTCTAAGGGCTGTTTTAATACCAGAGGCTTCCAGCTGTGTAAGTACATTATCGACATGCAGATTTAGGTGAAGGCTACCTGGGGAAGAAATGACTGTGTGCTGCTCAAGTTGCGTTTCAGCCTGAGACACAATCCATAGTAAAAGCTTCCATAAAAGAACAATTAGGAGAGTGGATTTGATGCTAAAAGAAAAACAGTGTGGAGGAGGACTTTACAGTGCTTCAGAGACCAGACTTGTTCAGGAGAAGTCCTATTTCTTGTCACAGACCCACTGTGCCCACCTGGGAAATGACATTATGGATGACCGTCATTATACTCAATGAACTTAGAGTCAGAATTTCTGGATTGGAGTCCGAGACCCTAAGTTACCATCTTGGCAACTTCAACCAGCCATCCCCCTTTCCTTCACCCCTGGTCCCTCATCTGGTAAACATTTGCTCAGCTCTGGAAGCTATTATGAGGTTCAAATGAGATAATCTATACAAAATCACAATTTATTTTTCTATTTACCTATAGCACCAATGTTCCCCCTTGTTTCCCACCCCCCCACTCCAAAACAGGTTTGTAAGGAGACCGTTTGCTTTGAGTGATACTTCTAAAAACTAGCTATTGCAGGACTCCAGGATCATGCAGAGTCACCATGTATACACATCATCATCTAAGTGTTCTGAGAAGATACCTGCATGAGGATATTTAACCTGAAGGCTCATGTTATCTACAAAATGAGGGAGGGCCAGTTTATGTAGGAATGGACATCCACACGCACACACCCACACATATACTTTATGTAAAATGATACAATGCTAGAGTAAGCCTTATAAGGCATTGCACGTAACTATTAGAGCTTGTTTTTTGTAAAGCAATTTAAATAAATGATACATATCTCCTTACAATCGAGCTAGTTGTCGTGGTTCAGACCATACGGTTTTGGTCCAGAGAGAATTTTATATCACAAGGCTGAGTAGAACTATCTATAAGGCAGAATTTCCCATTGCAAAAATAGTATAATTCCCTTTATCCTGCTTCCCCTAATGAAACATTCTACATAAACACAGCACAATGAATAAAACTAAGAAATTAAGATTGATACCGTACTATTAACTGATCTAGAGATTTTATTCAGCTTTTGCCAGTTTCCCCACTGAGGGCCTTTTTCTGGCCTGGGAGCTCTAGAATCTCATATTACATTTATTTGTCCTGTTTGCTTGGTTCCCTCTAATCTGTAACCATTCTTTGGTCCTTTTTTTTTTAATCTTTACTGATTTACTCTTTACTGCACTTTGAAGAGTACTAGCCACTCTTTTGTAGGATGCCCTTCAATTTTGGCTTATCTGATGTTTTCTTGTGATTAGATTGAGGTTATACAGCTTTTAGCAAGAAAGGGATGATGTGCTTTTCTCAGTAAATATTGGAAAGTACATGATGATACTTAACATTGGTGATGTTCACATCGATTACTTGGTTAAGGTGGTGTCTGCTAGATTTCCCTATTGTAAAGTTATGATTTTTCTTTTTGTAATTAATAAATATCTAGTTTTGGTTTTTTAGAAGATTTTATGCATTCTTAAATTGATAGGCAGGGTTAGGGCAAGTATTATTCACAGAGGTTGTGAAGTGTCCTGTCTTGGTTAGGAAGAAGCTGTGCTCTAGAAAATGATGGAGTCATTATTTAAGCATTTGAATACATTTCTCTCAATCTGTGCTGAAATGGATTGCCTGACATTACATTGCAGGATTTTTAAGTCCTACCTCCAGGCAAATCTCATAGTTACTAGCAAAAATGAAAGTGTGAAATGCTTTTTAATGTATATTTAACAACACATAGTCTGGTGATTACTGATGTGTATTCTCTATGGACTCCCTTTGCTATCAGAGGAGGATGTTAAGAGACAACATTTTTACACATTTATTCTATCTAAATCCATCACATGTTTACTTTCTAAATATCTATAACTGTCATTTATAAGAATATCATTTAAAAAAAGTCAAATACTTAAAGTCTAACTCAAACTTTGAATCCTAGGATTACAATCAATTTTCAGGAAAAGTATAATTACTGTTTTTCCTTATTCTACCTTATGAGATTGCCTATTAGTAAATGACACTAAAATATAGCTATTAAAAAAAGAGAAAAAAAACACACCTTAGTAATTGGGGGCACAGAAGGCAAAGCTACTTTTTTTCATCTTTTTAATTCAGAAAGTTATACAGTAGCTCCTATTTAAAGGAATTTTCATCTTTAAATCCAGTACCATGTCTGCTTGTGTTGAAGAAGTAAATTCCACAAAATGTGCTTAATCCCTTCCTATGGTGTCCCTATTTAATACAGATTAAGGTACCATTTTTTGCATTTATACTATGTTGCACAGCAAGTGTTCACGTCTTATACTAATATGTGCTAAATAGTTGCATACTATATAGACCATTGTTAAAATAGCAGTAGTGAAGGCATTTTACATAATAGAGCCCCAGTGGTCTACATTTTGTTTGCTTTGACATTAAACTCAAATCTGTTTCTCTGTGACTGTAATTACTGCGATTGCATGGCAGAAAAGTTTGCATTGTGGGTTGACTTTTATGAACGTGCTTGTGTGTTGTTTTCTGCTGTCACTCTTGGTGTTTCATGAGCAGGCAGAGCTCCTTCAGTTGCACTGAATAATTATGCACAATCAATAAGTTTTTGTGTTTATCTTTGTTGTTTCTTTGATGTGGCCTCTAGGATGCTGCCGGCAAGGTGCTGGACCGCTGGGCCATCATGTCTCGAGAAGAGGAAATCATCACCCTTCAGCAGTTTCTGCGATTTGGAGAAACCAAATCCATTGTGGAGCTGATGGCAATTCAGGAGAAAGAAGGGCAGGCCGTAGCTGTACCGTCTTCAAAGACAGACTCAGACATAAGGACTTTCATTGAGAGCAATAATCGCACCCGGAGTCCCAGCCTTCTTGCTCACCTAGAGAACAGCAACCCTTCCAGCATTCATCATTTTGAAAACATCCCCAACAGCCTTGCATTTCTGCTTCCATT
Organism: Lynx rufus; assembly: GCF_022079265.1. Taxonomy (NCBI): domain Eukaryota; kingdom Metazoa; phylum Chordata; class Mammalia; order Carnivora; family Felidae; genus Lynx; species Lynx rufus. Next base: position 41,469,561 of record NW_025814824.1, on the reverse strand, counting down.
CCAGTATATAAACCCAGTCTCAGCCCCACTGCTTGGATTGCCTCCAAACGGGCTACTGTTAGAGCAACCAGGACTGAGGCTGCGGGAACCAAGCCTTTCAACCCAGAATGAATACAATGAGAGCAGTGAATCTGAAGTATCTCCCACACCTTATAAGAATGATCAGACGCCTAATAGAAATGCCCTGACCAGCATTACCAATGTGGAGCCCAAAACTGAGCCAGCCTGTGTGTCCCCCATTCAGAATTCTGCCCCAGTCAGTGATCTAACCAAAACTGAACACCCAAAAAGCTCATTCCGGATTCATCGGATGAGAAGGATGGGGTCAGCCTCTAGGAAAGGAAGAGTGTTCTGTAATGCATGTGGGAAGACATTCTATGACAAAGGTACTCTCAAAATTCATTATAATGCTGTTCACCTGAAGATCAAACACCGATGCACCATCGAGGGTTGCAACATGGTCTTTAGCTCCCTCCGAAGCCGGAATCGCCACAGTGCGAACCCTAATCCTCGCCTTCACATGCCTATGCTACGAAATAACCGAGACAAAGATTTAATTCGTGCCACATCAGGAGCTGCCACTCCTGTTATAGCAAGTACAAAATCAAATCTCACACTCACAAGCCCTGGCCGGCCCCCAATGGGTTTTACCACTCCCCCATTAGACCCCGTCTTACAGAATCCTCTGCCTAGCCAGCTGGTTTTTTCTGGGCTAAAGACTGTACAGCCAGTTCCTCCATTTTATAGAAGTTTACTCACTCCGGGGGAAATGGTGAGTCCTCCAACCTCCCTCCCAACCAGTCCCATCATTCCAGCCAGTGGTACCATAGAGCAGCACCCCCCACCACCCTCTGAGCCCATAGCACCAGTAGTGATGATGGCCACTCATGAGCCCAGTGCTGACCTGGCACCCAAGAAGAAGCCCAGGAAGTCCAGCATGCCTGTGAAGATTGAGAAGGAAATCATTGATACCGCTGATGAGTTTGATGATGAAGATGATGACCCTAATGATGGCGGAGCTGTGGTCAACGATGTGAGCCATGACAATCATTGCCACTCCCAAGAGGAGATGAGTCCAGGCATTTCTGTGAAGGACTTTTCTAAACATAGCAGGACCCGGTGCATTTCAAGGACTGAAATAAGAAGGGCTGACAGCATGACTTCTGAGGACCAAGAACCTGAGCGGGACTATGAGAATGAATCTGAGTCTTCAGAGCCCAAACTAGGTGAGGAGTCCATGGAAGGCGATGAGCACATTCACAGTGAAGTGAGCGAAAAAGTCCTGATGAGCAGTGAGAGGCCTGATGAGAACCACAGTGAGCCCTCTCACCAGGATGTCATCAAGGTGAAGGAAGAATTTACAGATCCCACTTACGACATGTTTTACATGAGCCAGTATGGACTGTACAATGGTGGGGGGGCCAGCATGGCAGCCCTGCATGAAAGTTTCACATCGTCTCTGAATTACGGCAGCCCTCAAAAGTTCTCCCCAGAAGGTGACCTGTGTTCTAGCCCAGACCCCAAAATCTGTTACGTGTGCAAGAAGAGTTTCAAAAGCTCCTACAGTGTGAAGCTTCACTACAGGAACGTTCACTTAAAAGAGATGCATGTCTGCACAGTGGCTGGCTGCAATGCTGCCTTCCCCTCTCGCCGAAGCAGAGACAGGTCAGTAAATCTCCATTGGCTGCTCCTGCTGGGGGTGGAGGGTGCCAGTCATGTTGGACTTAACATTAAAAAATCCAACTGAGATGTTTTCGATGCACCGTAAAGATTGTCCACAGTTACCATGAGATAACCAAGCTGCCATGCTCATGGAGGATTGTTGCAGTTGATGCTTGTTATGATTAAGCATGCAGAATCATATGCCATCTTACCCAGTAATGCACGCCATTTTTCTCTGTGCTCTGTGTATGTGTGTATGTATGTTTCCCCATGCATCTAGGTGTGAATAAGTTAACTATGTACACAGTTCCCTGCTTCCTCATGAAGCTTCACTTAGAAGCCGCAGCTTCTGTTATATATATTTCTGCTTTGCCTTGTGGCTTTTTAATTAAATCAATATATTATCTTCATACACACATATTTATCCAATATAGAAACAGAAATTTACGGATGGAAAGAACCATAGGTCCAGGACATCGAGACAGCCTGCATCTCCGTAGGTATAACCAGAAATGTTATCATTCTTACATGAGTATTTAGTATGTCCTTGAATTCTTTTAAGAGTCACGAAAATATTAGAAGAAAATGGGACCAAAATAATTATTAATGTGGGGAAATGGTATGGTGGTATGGGTTTCTTTATTTTAACTTCACATTGTCTTTGAGCACATGTCTAAAATACAGTCTGTCGTGGGAATTATGCACAGAAGGGGGGGCATGCATATACTTTTAGGATCAGTTAGAATATATTATGTCCAGCTTTGAGATGACATCACACCTTAGCTATGTGGCTACAGCTCTGAAACAGTTGGGTTTAAACAGAAGCAGCTGGTCTTAAACCTCCAATGTTCTTTTTCAATCCTCAAGAAAATGTAATATAAATGGAATGTGTCAAGGTGGTCAGTGGTGGGGTAACACAGTTATCCTGCACTTGAAGTAAGCTTATGAGCAGATCATTTACATAATACACCAGCCCAACCCAGAGTCACACACCAGTTAATTCTTCCTATTATGTTGAATGTGGCTTTTGGTTTACGTTGTCTTTTAAAAATAATTTTAGGCAAAATTTCATTAGATGGGAAAAAATCGGTATATGTAGAAGAAACAAGGAAGCTTCCAAATAGCCACCTCCCAAATTCTAGCACTTATCAATTGACTAGAATTCTTTGGCAAAGTAACATATAATAAAAGTACCACTGAAAAGTAGTGACCTGCTTCCAGAATACCCTGTTTTGTCTTCACATTTAAAAGATTAATCTTTTTAAAAAATAACACTTAAAAAGTATTTTCCATAGTGCTGAAATGCAAGGGGTCCAATCCATTAAAAGCAAAATTTCTGAGAAAATAAGTGGTTTTCTTTGTACAACTCAAAATATGCTTTGAAGAGAAATCTATATTCTTAAAAGATTTCCCTTCTCCCCAGTCCCATTTACCTTGTTCTATAAAAAGTTTAGTCACAAAGTTCTTTTCAGTTCTGAGTTATCATTGACACTACAAGAATACAACAGATAAGATCTCTGTAATTTGAATAATAAAATAGAGTACCGTATACAACCTCCCACCCCCAAGTTTGTGAGTAATACTCATTCTTTTATATTTGAAATAGTGCACTTGCGATAATGAGGTTAATGCATTGGATTTTTTTTTAACAAAAATAAAAGACTCATGAAGACCTGCATAAAATATTTATGGAAATGGAGTGTTTGAAGACAAGCCAAAATTTAAGCTTATTTGCATGAATTCTATCACAGTTTTAGTTGGTTTGCTGAAAATACTGAAAGTTACAACACTCGCATAAATGGCTGTGGGGCCAAAAGGCTACAACACCCCAAAGCATGGTGCTTTCATTTATGTCACACCACTAGAAAGCACAAGCACTTGTGTTTTTATGTCCTAATGTAGAAGGAGGTACTGTTGAAAGGGTGGTTTGTCTAAGGAAAAACATTCATTAATAGCAGGAGAATATTTCAATCTCCATTTTTATTGTAGAGATTAGGAGCTTGGCAGATGACTAGCCGTATGGAAATTTAGAATAGTGTCTGGGATAACTGGGTTATTCTAGGGAAGCAGAGTACACATATCCTCCTGTGTGTGTTCAGTCACACAGGAGACTGCAAGCCTCAGAAGACAGGCACTGCATTTCATTTCATTTGGGTGAAATACCACATCACAGTTAATCTTTATAATTCTGGAGTTTTGTAACACATGATAGATGAAGAAAAGCAAATTGAAAAAAATACTATACCAAGTTTTTTGATTCTCACTTGAAGTTTTGCTTTTCAGGAATACACACATTTTTTGATAACAGGTTAAAAAACGTAACAAAACCTATGATACTTTAATCTGAGCATTTTTTTTCCTTAAAAAAAGTATTCATCCTTGTTGAGTCTATGACTTGAATTAACATATGATGCAACCGTAGCTACCACTACATAATCAGAAACAGTGATGCTATTGGGGTACCTGCCTCTTCCGGCATCTCTGCAGAGTGAACTTAAACATTACTCCCACATCAGCCTGTTACCGTCACTTCTTCCACTAATGTTGACTTGGAATTTAATCTACTGTTTCACAGAGCCTCTTGGAGCACATCTCTGATCTACCCCCTCAAACTTACCTTTCTGTTTCTCTTCATTTTTGCTGTGTTAATCATGAGAGTCCTCGGAATTTTGTGCCCCTGCTTTTTTCTTCTTCAATTCACTGTGAAGCTAAGACAAATTTCCTTACCTTTCTCTGAGCCAACAGACCTTCCCAAACAGAAACCCTTCCTTGCCTTTAATCCTGCTGTCCTCAGGCCTATTTCTTTCCTTTCCCCAGAGTCTTGATTCATCCATCCTTGACTCCACAATGTCTTCCTTGTGCAAATAAAGCATTAGAGGGGATTTTGAGTGGGGGCTGCAGTGTGCAAGGCTACAGGATGTCTACTGATGAAACTAACAGAATAACCCTCTTCCTTCTGTTTGTAAAAGCAGTCTTCTTGTCTTGGGGCTTAGAACACCTTACAGGTGTGACACACAGGTCTTCTTGGGCTTTTTCCAAAATGGCTATATACAAGGAGGGATTGCATTTTTGGTCTCTAAATAGGCATGTTATTATAAGATATAAGTAGAAAGATGTTAAACACTGTGTTTTAGATTTGGCAGTTAGAGATTTCCAGGTCTTTGCTTATGGTCATTCTAGATTTTAAAAGATGAACTTGAAACCTTTTTGAAAAGCAGGAACATTCTTTGTCTAAAGTCATACAAAAGGAGAAGCAGTGGGCGGTGGGGGTGGGGGGGAGTGAGGAGGTATGTGTGGTTTGTTAGGGCTGACTCAAAGCACAATGTTGTGACTCAGTGTGAGCGTAATAAATTCAAAAGCAAAGAGGACCCTTCCACACTAATGACAGAAAGCTATATTCACGAGGTTCAGTTTATCCAGTCACTAGGTGTTATTGGAATAAATTTTTTTCTGAGTTTATAGAAGTGAAATATAAATTATTTTCTCTGTGAATAACTATGTTACTATAAGGTGATTGCTAAAGTATATAAGTATATACTGGTGATGCTGTGTAGTATTAGATGTGACACTCCCTAAACACTCTTCCTTCCTTCTTGTTTATCCCTGGACTTTTTTGCTACTAAGATAGTGTTCCTTCAGGGATTAGGAAGCTGACCCTCCGTTTTGAAGTATGCATACAAAAAACATCCTGGGAAGAAGAAATTATAACTAACTGGCTTAGAACCTAGTCTTCATAAAGGAAATTTTCCTGGAGACAGTGTCATCGCCAGAATTAGCAAGGCCTAGTTTACCTTTGCTCATTTTTCATCATCTGTCTTGAATTTTGATCTCTAGGAGGGCTGAATGGCCATGGATCACCTATGTATAAGGGAAGCCCTTTATAAGTTACATTTGGTTTTTATTTTTAAATGTTTTAAATGTTTGTTTATTTTTGAGAGAGAGAGAGAGAGACAGAGTGCGAGCCGGGGAGGGGCAGAGAGAGAGGGAGACATAGAATCTGAAGCAGGGTCCAGGCTCTGAGCTGTCAGCACTGAGCGCAACGCGGGGCTCGAACCCATGAACTGTGAGATCATGACCTGAGCTGAAGTTGGACACTTAACCGACTGAGCCACCCAGGCGCCCCTACATTTGATTTTTATTAAAGCACCACCACCACCACCAACAACAACAAGTAAATGCCCTTCTATCCTTTTCCCTGAAATTCCTTATCATTTGCTAATACATTAAAATCTATTTATATCTGTTTTAGTGATTGGCAATTTTAAAATTCCCTCAGCTAAAATGAAGACTTTGTACACAGAAACTACATTATCTGCTTAGAAAGAACTATTTATCTCGTTTTACATCTTACATGATCTTTACCATCTTTGTTCCTCATTTCTGAGAATAGTGGCAGCTAATTGTCAAAGTTTGTCTTAAATTTTATTAGAAAGGTAAGCATATATGTTTAATCTTCAAGGTGTAGGAAAGATGATTCAGCCCCCGTGAATAAATTTAAAAACAAAATAATATTTGCTTAGGGTGATTTATAAATAAATATGAGGCAACTGTTGGTGCCAAGTGTGAACCTTCTCTTTGATTGCTAGTTAAATCAGTCCAGATTTAAACATGTAAACTTCTTGATTTGTATGGAGGAAGACATCTGTATTTGGTTTATTAAAACCTGCTGATGTCTCCAGAACTAAATTTGTTCCTCTATAGGCCTCTGGGTAGCTGTAGCTGAAAAGCAGAGATGTATAGTTTTTGCCTGTCTGATTACCTGACTTCTAGCCCTATACAGGTGTGCAGGAATAAATTAGCATGAGCTACCTCTGATGAGCCACTGCATACATTAACAACAGAGGTGAGGATGTGAAAACATGCTACCTGCCTCCTGTTATCACCTTCTCAGCAGCAACATCCATTTTTTCCATCATTCTCTATGTTTGGAAACTTATAGAGAACTTTTCTAAAGAGAGATTTTCAATAAATGCACATGATTTCGCTACCTTCAAGAAATGAGCCACTTAGCACCAGTTTGAGGTAACTATTAGTCTATTTGCCGTAATAAAATTAGCTGTCAAATACAGTGCACTAATTTTCTTCAAATACAAGAGAACATTTGAAGGCATCAGCCATTTCATTTACTATACGTTTGCCAATCAAACTGAAACTCTCCTTTTCCAAAAATCTTTTCTAAGGTGAAGTTGTACAGGTCCTCTGACACTTAAATATTAAGAAAGAGATCCCCCCCCCACCAACCCTTTACTCTATTTGGTTTCACAGTAGAAGCCAGCAGATCAATAGGTCTTTTGTACTTATCTCCATTACTTTCCATCAAAGGCAAACAAACAAAATAAATCCCCCTTCTGAGTAATTGCTAGTTGTGCCCTCCTCAAGCGAAACTTTGGTAGTAAGATAAACTTTGGTGTCATTCCTGTCTCTGGGGTTCTTTTTATACACTGGGAGAAGAGCAATGAGCAAAACGGTCTCCTTGTATCATGGGGAGAGACTCTGACAAGCCTAAAGTGAGCCTCGGATCTTCCTAATGATCTCCTGCTGGCCCAGCTGGATGTAAGACAAGCTCATTTAAGCCTCTGCTGACCTTTCAACTCCTCCACTCCAAGAACTATACCAGTCACTTCCACCGTCTTCCAAACTGAGCACCAAATAGACAACACCACTTAATGGTGGATGAATGACTTCCTTTTCATGATACAAAGAGATTCTTACACATTCTATTGATGAGAGTTATATTAGATCTCTTATTGATACATAGCTTCCTACACACATAGCTGCAACACAGACATGCTTCCTACATACTCCTTATTTCCCTTAAAAGGAACAAGCTATTACTCTTGCCGACATTATCTTGAAAATTCAGGCAAAAATTGCACTTAGAACAGAATGCACATACTGAGTGCACAGGCAGTATTTTTCATGATGGCAGCACTTGGAAAGGGTCATCTTCCTGATTTCTTCCTCTCTTGGGTCTGCCACCATCTATTTGACACCCTGAGAGACTTTACTGGTCATAAATATTCTTGTACATAATTATTCGAGATACTTGTTTTGTAGATAATCTTTCCTTACAAAACATAGGCCATTCTCACTGAAAGCAGATTGTAAGACTGCACACATACATTAGCAGTTGATCATATCGGTTCTGATGAGGGTGGTTCTCTTTCAGGTGAAAGCCTTCTTACCAGCTGTCTCTCACTATGAGTGATCATTTGTTGTGCTAAGAGGAAGGGAGACTTTCCTTTCTGTATTGAAATTTCTTAGTGAAGTTTTGGCTAGAAAGCATCTTTCTTCTTTTAAAAGCTTCAGAAATAATTTAAATAATTTAATGTTTTTGCTGCAAGACTCCCACAAGCTTCAAATAAACGAATGTGGCAGAATATGAAAGGAGTTTACACTTGCCAAAAAATTACAATGTCATAAAAAAGGGATTTAGTAACTTTGATTCTTGAGTGCCAAGGTGTGTGTGTGTGTGTGTGTGTGTGTGTGTGTGTGTGCGCGCGCGCGCGCGCATGCATGTGTGAGAAAGAAACAGCCTGCAGAAGAGGAAAGAATACTTTTTAGGAAAGGATGATTTTTCTTCAGTTACTTAACATAAAACTACACTTTTAAAAAAAATACCTAGATTTTATGTCCCAATGCAAGCTGCTTGAATTAAAACAGGAGTTGTAAATTCCTGGTAAAAAGCTGTTATGCCTGAAGTGTTAGTGATCTTAACTCTAGTACTTTATGGAGTTTATTACTTCTTTTATTAACTAGGGGGAAAAATGTTACCCACTTCCAGTTTAATTCTTTTTCTTGCTTGCTCTAATTATTTTGACTTTACCTTGGGAAAAAAAAAAGCCAAGTGTTTCTAGCTGAACATATATAAGTGATGCTTCAATTTTGCTAGAGCATATATCAATCTGAATTATTACCAGCTATTCAAAAATTATGCTAACATTCTAATCTAAATGCATCCACATAATGTATATGTGTGTTTATACATAAACATCCACATAAATAAGAATATCAAAAGACAGATCATCCTTAATAGCCAGAATAGACATCTTCATCTTGGAAAGTAATGTATGAAGTTACTTTATCACATTGATGGGAAATAACAAGGGTTTGTAAGTAAAAGGAGACAGATTTGGACAATGAGAACAACAGACATTCAGAAGGAAGCCTCTTCGTTTTGATGGCCAGCTGAGGGGGGCCGCTCTGACCCTGCTGCCTTTTTAGTCTGCTCTGTCACTGAGGGGGCACTGGTGGGTCAGTTCGCTCACTAGTAATTGTGTTTTACAGACTTCTAAAGCAATTGGCTCAGTCAGTCCCAATTCAATAAAAGTGGAGAGCAAGAGAGAGAGCACTTTTGTTCTATTTTTTACTTGAAATTATTTCATTCAGCAGTCTGTCTTTTTTATTACCAGGACTTGACATTAGCACTCCAAGCTATATTAGCATCCATTTCAGCAGTTCAGTAATGGTATTAAAAAAACACTTAACTTCAACGGTGAATGGTTGTATGACAGTACCATAAAAAATCCACATTAAGAAAAAACTTCATGTATTTGTCCCAGCAAATTATTTTTCACTTGTTTAACCACTTCAAAACTATGTTCTCATGATGGGTATTCACGAGGACCTTCTTGTTCTCCAAAGCAGCCAATGGTGGTGCTCTGTTGATTAGGGAATTAGGGAAAGAGGAGAGGGAAGTCAGTAGGGAGAGGGTAAGTAAAGATGCTGTTTACCGTGTAGTTAGATTACCTTCCATTCATCAGCAGAGATGGAATTGGCAACCTCAGAGCACCCAAGGTGAAATTCTTGGATCCTCATGTATAGCTGGGATTTGATTTTGAACCCAACACTCTCTAAACTTGGGAGCAAAGCCTAACTACTTTGGCACTGCAGTGTGCTCATAAATGACTACATTAGGTTCTAAATTTTGATTAAACATTCAGTAATTAATCAATGGTAGACATGAAGCAGTTGGCAAGGTCCAGAGCTGCAAAATGTTTAAGACATAAAACATTACGAAGTAATTAGAATATGCTCCTTCAAGAGAAGGATTGCCTTCAATAAAGAGGTAAATGATAGCATCCTGTTTATTGTGGACGTAGGCAGCCAGAGCGATATGATAAACTGCTGGAGATACACATATCAGTAATCATCCACATTATTAGTGCCATTAATCATAATTCCAAAAATATGACAGCAGCAGCCAACTTTTTGACCAATTTTGCTTCTGCCTGTTGGCCATTATAACTTTGCTAATAGACTGCAGAGCTCCTGTGCGTGGCAGTTTGTGTTGAGAATAGAAGGTTAATTATATTTGAGCTGCTGATTTTTTCTCTCCTTGGAAAAGGCTTAGCACTTTGACAATCCCAGGAGCTCACTGTTGTTAAACCAGTAAAAGTACTTTATTGAAATTTTCTTTGTTGGTCAGGAATGAGGAGATGTTTCAAATGAGATATAAGCGCCAGGCTGGGATAGCTGCTAATGTTTCTTGCTCCAAAGTGATCCTGGGGCAGCAAGATGAACTCAGTGGTTTCTTTAGATCACTTTGTTCTCTCATTTCTCTTTTGTAGGTGGGTAAAAATTTCAGCACTACATGGTGGTACACCAGGGAATCCCACAAGATTAGAGGTAGTCTCAGTATGTAAGACTAAGAAGTTGGGGGAGTGGTTCGTAATATGGAGAGAAATAAGCACCTTTTTAATATAAAATTCTGCTTTCCCCTATGCTTGTGGAACAAAAGGTAAAAAAAAAATTGAATGTTTCTAAAAATTGAAATGTTTAGTATCATAGGTGTATTGCTGGTTTAGTTAACTGAAGTTTTCGTGTTTTCGTTGGTAGTTTTAACATCATTTAACCAAAAGCATAAATTAGGTTTTGTGCATTCTTTTTGTTCATGTATCTTAAGTACTTTCATTTTCAATATAGAATTCTAGATGAGACCATACCTAAATAATAATACTGATGATCTATGAAATTCTGTCCCTTCCCTTGAGGAACTCATACATCCCTAGTGTTATCTTTTTAAAAGATCTGAAACTAACCGTTTTAATGATGTAACGCATTTTGAATATTTAGTCTTAGGCAGTATCTCCTTTGGAAAAGATCTCAAGAAGAAATTGAGGTTTCATGTTGTACATGTTATTTTTTAAATGGCAGAAAGTTTTGAGTGTCAAGAGAAAAATTCATTCCTGTTATTTTACACACGTCTTCTAAGCTCTTTATAAAAGTCAGACTGTAACACAAGGGTTGGAAGACTTGAGGGTTAGTTCATCCAAGGTAAAAATATATTTATATATAAAACTCAGAATTATAGCTCAGCTTCATTTAATTCCTTGAAAGATGCCGGTGTTCATGGTCTTTTTCATACCCACCAGTAGTAGTAAACTGAGCACCATATGAGCTGCCTGATTGAGGAAATTTCCAAATATTGTGAAAACATAACCCTCTTCACAATGCAGCACGCTCCTGTCACGTTAGAGTGCAGCAGGTACCTATTGAATTCAGTCAGCACCCTGGAGAAGCCTTGATGTTGTCGGATGCAACTCACAAGTAAAATGGTTAGGGAACAGGGCTGTTGGATATCAGTTCTACACTTAACCTGAGCATCCAGCATACACATTTTCCATCTACCAATCTGCCTTCCCAAATGCCATTACTACATTAACATTTTTTATGCATTCCACAGCAATGACAAATTGTTTTCTAACTGTAGCACCAGATTTAGTATGCGAAAGACACATTTGCCTCTGCCAACAAACCAATAATTCTCACTAACATCTTCAGAGTTACAACATTTATAAAGTTGCAAAGTGGAGTAAACAAACCATCTGTTTGGCTTTTCCATATATGTCATGCTTTCTTATTAGCATATTACGATTCATTTAGTAAACAAATTTGGTGATTTCGTTCACGTCAAAGTTAGGTCGGAAGCTTGAAGATGATTAACATTGCCGGGACATGCACATTAATACATTGCTTCCTCGGCAAAGTTAAATGGCTTCTCAGGAGAATCACCCCTTGTTGACAAGATGAGACTGTCAATTTTGTTTGCCTGCCACATTAGGGGCCGTGAGGGGATGGCGGGCTCTGAGAGAGGGGAGTCATGTAGGCAGCATAATTCACTGTGAATTGAGAAAAGAAGTCTAATTCTGATAAATGGTCGACCCCAATACATCCTACCTGTTATTACAACAGACGTGCCGTATCTGTGCAGTAAATTAGCTAAACCCCTAAAGAGTTTGGTGGGAGCTTATCTTCAAGTGAATAATTTGAATGTAGAGGGAACTGTCTGCGTGACCAGTATGGATGATTTGTTTTATATTGAAAGAGATTGAAGTGACTGAATTTCATACTTTTAATTTGCAAGAATTTGCTTAGCTTTTATTTCTTGCATTTCATATGTACTTCTTTACTTTTGGGGTTTTTTTAAGCATTCACTAAAATTTTACATTCAGTTTTTGTATGTGTTTGTGAGCTAGAGATGGTTTTCAGCTCTTCTGGAGAGAATCTTTAAATAATATCCTATAGAACAGCTACTAGTTTTGCAGAAATGTATACTATCAAAAATGTCATTTAATTCACAGAGCTATAAGCCTCCTACCATTAAAACAAAAATTTGGGAGAGTTAAATCCAACAAATAATGTCCTAGCAATCCAGGTCAGAAAAGAATTAATGAGAGGCACAGGTTTTAATTTTTAATTACTATGGATTTGGATAGATGATACACGTTTCTATTCAGGAGTATTGTTGATTCAATATCCCATAGTACATTCAAATCTGGCAGCTAGGTTTTTCCAGATTGGTTATAAATTTACTTCTCTACCCCCATATATGCATTCATACACAAGTATACATACACAAACACACACACACGCACACACCATATATATGGTATCTGTTATGTGTACGTCACTGACATTCTGGACAGTATAATTTGAGAGAGAGAGAGAGTGTGTGTGTGTGTGTGTGTGTGTGTGTGTGTGTGTTGAGTGGCAGAGGTGAGCAAGAAAATAAAGACAAAACCTAATCTGAAATGGAGCCTCAATTCCATTTCACCTAAAATATTGCAGTTAATTAATAATCAAGTATTTTGTTTAAGTTTAAAATGGTTCTATTCAAAACTGATTCGATATTGGACTTCTCATGTAACCTATGGCTTAATTCACTATATTCAATTTTGACTACTATATTCTGATTTTCCAATTTGGGCATGAACAATTTTTTTAAAGTTATTTCCCTATATATCAAAGTCAATGTTAAAACCTCAAAACACTTTTTCTTTAAAATGTTTTTAACTTTAATTTTTATGAGTCAAACATTGCATTAAGTGGGCATTAGAACAAGAGGGACATGAGAAAGGAAATGCCCAGCAAGACTTACTTTCTCTCACTTGCAGTTACTTAACTGTGTTTGATGAATTTAGTGTCTTTGGTGGTTGCATGGTAGTGTTCTTTTTTTTTAATTGAAATATAATTGACATCAGTAAAATTTTTATTAAAGAAACAGAAAAGGAATGGTATCCACTTTAGTCCAGTTACAGCACTTCCACTCAGCATGTCAAGGAGTTAATATTGGTTTTATGACCTCCCCTACCCAAGGCTTCATTACTTTTTGCTTTTAAGAAGAATCTTAGTTTTCAAAAGGTGTTTGGTAAACTCGTAGTGTGGAGGGAATAGTAAAGAGTACAGAGATTCAGAGGAAGCTGTTGTAATTCCAAGCACACCCCAAGTTATAGGACTAGTTCATGTCTTAATTATATAGCATTTCCATGTACCACACTGTGGTATTAATAGGGTCAGAATTACCCTTTGCTGTATTACCAGTGTCTTTTTCTTAAATATTCAGTTATGTGCTTCCAGTCTTGGGATCATTGTGTTTTCTTTTCCTCAATGTATTTTGGGAAAAGCTTCTTTAAGACTTGTGCATATTATTGATTGAAGGCCAATAAAAGTACTTTCAAGTGTCTCCTATGTGCAGAGTATTCTCCTTTACTGCAGGAGACTGGAGATTGAATGAGATTTAATTTGTGTTCTTGTTGAAAGTGACTATCTTGGGGCTACATTTTGGACTCTTCTCTTAGTGCTACTGTACTCATTAATTAATACCAGATCCCTACCTAGTAAGACCAGATCCTTACCCTTTCTACCTAGGAACTCATCTTCTCTCTCCATCCCAGTGACTTTTTTTTTTTCTGTAAGAGGAATTTGTATCTGAATATAGGCATCCCTATCTAATCAAAGCAAGTAGAAAGAACTTTCATACTCTGTATGTTCTTGTATAACGAGTTCTAATACAATATATATTTTTGTTTATGATTGATTCTCTTTTCTGGAGATGAATATTCACAATAAGTCTGTTTCTAGAAAAACCATCTCTGTCTCTGGAGAGCACAAAATTGGTTCCTTCATAGATGCCTCCTTCCACTTACTACATGCACCTTGGACACTGCTTCCTCTACTAGGGGTCCTTCTCCTATTTCCAGCACTTCCTGGCTTTCCTCCCATTTTAGGATCCTGTTCTCTTCATCTGACAATCGGTAGGCATGAGTTCTTTCTGTGTCTCTTCCATCTTCCCTTTCTTTTTGCCCTTTTAATTTTGCTGATCCAAATAAACTTGCAAGTTGCTGTTAACCCTAGGTCTTTGTATCTCCTCATGAGGACAGTGTTTTATGACAATTAATGGTTTGGATCGACTGATTCCAGAGTCCAACAATAGGTCTTTGTTAAGCTGCCTTTTGTCTACTCTGTAGAGACTGAACCTAACCTCTTGAGGGACAGGATCAGTACTCTCTAAAGAATAGGTCTGTCTTCTTTCTCTCCTCTCGCTTTTCCTTTTTCTGCCCTTGTAATACTGTGTGAGTTTGTTAGAAAATCTCCAACCCCACTATCATGAGAGTGAATGAGCAGACTTTCCAAAGCCTGTTCTTCCCATCCCCACTTCAAGTGTTTTGCATATGATATTTAGGACAATTATTAAACAAAAATGAAATAGATTAAGAAATGAGCATAAAAGAATCAATTCTCTTGAACTGTGGTTGCATAATGGAAATCGACTACCATGAATGAACCCATGTACTGAAGTTATGAACAGCAGAGCTAATGCACTGCCATGAGTTCATCTTTATTATTGCATTACACCTGAATCAATTGATAAAGTAGCCTTTTTTTTTAAGCAAGGGATAGCTCTTAATTGAATAAAAGTCAATGTAATTATATTAGCAGAGGCCAACAGTACTGCTGACAGCGGAAAAGGGACACTCTTGAACGGAGTGCCAGAGCTAGTCTACACATTTCTGCACATCGTTTGGTTGACAGATATTGAGGGCTGGTACATCATCTAATTAGATTACAGATTTCTATTGCTGTAAGTGAGAAATGAAGAGAAACTTCTCTTCCTGGTAACATATCAGTAGAGATGTGTAATTCACAAGTCATCTTAGGAAAGAAGTGTCCATCTGGGTGATCAGTGTGTCCTTTTGTTAATGTTAATTTATTCTTATTCAGTGTGTCTGGATGTGACTGCTGTGTGTCTGGCTGCTGTTTTCTCAGCAGTGAATCTAGGAAGTGGTAACTGCAGATGTGTGAGAAGCAACAGAGTTCTAGATTACAATCATCGCAAAATGTGTGTTTGTGAAATTAAAGTGGGGAGGGTGTTAAAAATAATAAGCAGGGTTAGGATTTCATGGGCCACTTATGGTTGGCAGATTGTTTTATCGACAGGGTTATTTTACTTAGTGTAACTCTGTTTCCACATTCTTACAACTCTGGGGGGTGTCACACCCGCATGTTAGGGTAGGCATTTCCTGCACTTTGCTTATTTGGCACCCTGCACTTGGAATCATCTGCCATCTGACACCAAGGAAACGGGAGCAACAGTGTCAGAGCAGGGACTGCGGGGACAGCTTCTGTTTATCACTCACGTATTTGCACACTGCATGCATCTGAGTAGAACTCATTTATAGATGATGATGATGCTGTGAATTTGGTTTATCTCAATTCAATTCATGATTTTTGGATGGTACAGCTGATCTGAAAATCATCAAGACCGCATATGAGATGATCGCTTATGACAGAAATGATTTTGTGATCAGAACATTTTAAATCCCTATTTTATTGTGTAAGTTTTTTTAAACCAGATGTCTAGAATGTGAATTTGTTTTCTCTCTCTCTCTCTTTCTCTCTCTTTTTCTCTGTCTCTCATTCTTGCTTTCTTTTGTGATCGATTTAGCAAAAGATTAGAAAGCTGATCTTATTATCACAAGGTAAGCTCAGCCTTCCTAAGTGCAGTGTGGAGAGGGCTGCTGCCCCTCTGCCCCTTAACACCCAGAGTGCTAAATATTGTCTTGTGTGGAAAGGTGGAGAAGTCTTTCCTACCTTTCTTGTCTCTGAGGCACATACCTCTCAACCATCTCTAAGAAATTAGCCATGCTTGTCACCAAATGGAGTGACTCATTTGGTCTTTCATACATTTTAATTATAATCAGGAGGTCTGTTGAATGTTACACTGGCCATTCTAGGTCATTTCTATTATCACAATTACTTCTTCAAGATGGAGAGCTTCCGCCATTCCCGAGAAGCTTTTATGTATCTGTGTATTTACTTATTGGTTTATTTATTTTTTTTTTTTGGAAGGGTAGCCTTCAATTTAGGTACTTGCCAAACATGTGAGAATTGCAGGTGGAGAGAGGTATATGCCCAAGGGCACTTTAAAAATAAATGGGGGGTGTAAATACAAAGGCAATGTTTTCAGAGAGATAATAACATATCAGGCTTTGTAAATCATGACATCCGGATCTATGGATGCTGTGGGACAAATCCTATTTTTTCTTTTTTTTTGCACAAGCAAAGCATTTAGTAGAGTAAAAGTTTTGCTTGTCTTAGAAGTGCAGATTCCAGTTGTTAAAGTAGAGGGACTGTATATTGTGCTTTAATTTGGGGGGGTATTTATTGTGTGGGTGTTTTTTTTGTCTCTTTGGGTTTTTTTCTGTTGTTAAGTGTGATGTTTTAAATGGTGGGTGGGTTTTATTTTAAAAAACGATTTCTGTTTTTCAGGGTTTGTTTTAAAGGATTACATTTTAAAAGTCAAATTACTTGATGAAAGCATGTTCAACTCTAAAAGGCAGCAGTTTCTGAAAATTAAGTCTATTTTCCTATTAGATAAGTTGAGGTCCCACATTATTCTGAGGAAAGGGATTTATGATAGTCTGTAACCCTATTTCAAATTACTAATCTGTAAAACTAAATTTTTCCTACATAAAACTTGAAGTGTAGGAAGGTGTGAGGGGGAAAGATTTCATTATTTTTTGAAGTTAAATCGAAATTATCTAGACCATTTACTTTTTTAAAAAAATGATCTTTTTTATACCTCTAAATAAAGTGCTACAGGACAAAAAGAGCTTGTTTTGCTTTGTGGGGGTTTTTTTTAGGTGTAAATTCAAATTATTCAGTTTAGACAGCAGAAAGTTTCCATTCTTTTGTCCTATTTAATATATTCTGAAATCTCTGCCATGAGATTCTCTGCAGCTGATGCTGCTACCTAGTAAAGCTAAGAGAACTATCATTGAGAAAAAGGTGCATGGGCTTGCATTCATCCTACCATTGAAGAATTTTACTCTTATAAAAATGATGTTAATGAAAAGTTCCCCTTATTGCACTCCCCACTACCACTTACTCCAAAATCCTGAGGATGTAGGGAAATGTTTGCTTTTATAATGGTGTAATTAGCAATGAATGTGCTTATTTGATGCCTGGTGGAAGCTGAATCAATTTTAAAATGTTCTCCTTTTTCTCACCCCTCCCCACTCCCTCTACACCTACCCCCCCCTTCCCTCTTGTTTTCCTAGACACAGTGCCAACATAAACCTGCATCGCAAACTGTTGACCAAAGAACTCGATGACATGGGCCTGGACTCAGCGCAGCCCTCTCTTAGCAAGGGCCTCCGGGATGAATTTTTGATGAAGATCTATGGTGCCCAGCACCCCTTGGGGCTCGATGTCAGGGAAGACGCCTCCTCTCCCGCAGGGACTGAAGACTCCCACCTGAACGGGTACGGGAGAGGCATGGCGGAGGACTACATGGTCCTTGACCTGAGCACCACCTCCAGCCTCCAGTCCAGCAGCAGCATCCATTCTTCCCGAGAATCCGACGCAGGCAGCGACGAGGGTATTCTTCTCGACGACATTGACGGGGCGAGTGACAGTGGGGAGTCAGCACACAAGGCCGAGGCCCCTGCCCTCCCTGGCAG
Organism: Lynx rufus; assembly: GCF_022079265.1. Taxonomy (NCBI): domain Eukaryota; kingdom Metazoa; phylum Chordata; class Mammalia; order Carnivora; family Felidae; genus Lynx; species Lynx rufus. Next base: position 41,451,655 of record NW_025814824.1, on the reverse strand, counting down.
TCTAGGGGCTGAAGTTTCAGGATCTCTGATGTTCAACAGCTTGTCCGGGAGCAATGGTGGGATTATGTGCAACATTTGCCACAAAATGTACAGCAACAAGGGGACTCTGAGAGTGCACTACAAAACTGTGCATTTGCGAGAAATGCACAAGTGCAAAGTCCCTGGTTGCAATATGATGTTCTCCTCTGTGCGAAGCCGAAATCGGCACAGTCAGAACCCTAATCTCCACAAAAACATTCCCTTCACTTCAGTAGATTAGTCTCAGAATGGACACTACAAATGCCAGCTCTCACCAGATGGCCTACATGTTTGAACTGCCATAGTCAGTGTGTGCTTGTGTACCTGGGTGTATGTGTATGTGTGTGTGTGTATACAAATGTACGCCTCTGTGTCTACATACACACACACACACACACACACACACACATTTTCTTTTCTTTAGATATAAAAAGATAAACACTAGGTGCTTTTGAAATTGTTTTTCTTTTTCCTTTATAGTTTTGGGAAAGGGGTGGGATCTTTAATTTGGGGGTGAAAACAAAGTACCCTTAAAACACACATACACACACACACATAAAGTGTGCAACCGGCCCAAATTCTGACAGAATAAGAATTCTTAGTCCTCTGCAAAGGGACAGTTTCTTGTACCCATGACTGTTGCCTGCAAAAAAATAAAAGGGAAAAAAAAAAGAAAAAAGAAACAAAGGAACTTCTAATAGTTGTCTTTTGTGAACTTTAAGGTTTTGAGAGAATCTTCAATTAAAGCATGGCAGATTCACCTGTAAATATTTAGCCTTGAGAGGCCAATGATGTAAAGCAATTGTATTGATGGTTGTTTAACTCTTTTGTTTAATTTTTACAGTTACATCCAGCTGTTAGATATGCAGGAAAAAAATAGTTTGCTGGCTAGCTCTTTTCATTTATGTTAGCATTAATGCACATTTCTTTAAAAAAAAAAACAACAAAAAAACCATGGTCTTGTTTTTACTACCTGCTAGATAGAGTGATAAGGAGGTGCTGGCATGCTTTACAGCACAGATCTGATTTTTTAAAATGTCCTGTACTAGTACATAAACCCAGTCATGCACTTTTTTTCATACACTACAAGGGGACGTGTAATATCCATGCTTCTTTTTTATCCTTAAACTATTGCCATACTTCAAGTAAGTGTCTTTTTTAAAAAAATTCACTTGTATAAAAATGGTCTGGTCAGTATAGGGCACAAATGCCAAACAAAAGTATTAGTGTTAACACAAAACTGCCAACTTTGCACAAGTTTCCAGGAAAGAAAATACAATTAGTCACTCAACATAACCACAGGCCAATTTGTCGGCCACCAGAAAACTGCTTTAAAAAAAAAAAAAAAAAAACAACACTTGGTGATTCTTTCAAGTGCCGAATGTTATTAGAATCAACATTGCATCCTTCTTGCTTATATGTTAAGTTACATAAAAGGAAAACAAAATTATGTGGTGTGAAACAGCCAAGGCATTTATTCTTCAGAGGCAGGATAATATTTCAGGATACAAAAGCCCAAATTACTCACTATGGAACAAAGCTGAATGCAGTAACAGTGTTGAACACTCATTTGCAGGACCTACCCCTTCTCCTTTAAAAAGAAAGCAAAAGTCTGAACTGGGTTGGTCTGTTGTATGGCTGTGTAATTTGTTGCAAGTTCTGCAGTAGTCCTATGATTCAGGCCTGTCTGATAGACAAAATCAAAAGACATTTCACAGCAGCAGTACTTGGAAGCTTTGAAAACATGTGCTGAACTTGAATTGAGCAACACTCCTTTCTGAAAAGCCAGACGAAGGGGGGTTTAAAATAGGATCTCTCACTGTTGAGTGTTTTGTGTTTCCCCACATGATTTGTCAGAGAGAAATGAAAGCAAGCCTGAAACCAAGCAATTGAGAGTGAGAAAGAGGGGGAGGCGATTCTCCAAACCTTTTTTGTTTTGTTTTGTTTTGTTTCCGATGTTTACACATGTTGCCTGAGCTGGTTAACCACATGGGCAGCCCTCAGCTACCACAACATACTCACTAAATGATGATATTTACTCAAGTTCAGTCTGCAGCCAAAACCATTAGGATGTGCACTGCAGACTGTGTTTTGTTGTTGTTTTTTTTTTTCCTTTTTTTTTTAAGGTGGGGGTGGGAGGGGGGGAGACAGATAAACAAGGAATATTTTGTCTAACAGTACACAATAATTTAAAAGAGAATGTATTTCTTTTCTGCATTTAGTGGCCTCAAACATTTCTCTCATCAGTCTAAAAGTTAGAAATGCCCCCCTTTGTTTTAACTTTGCATGTTGTTTCCATTTTTCATATGTTTTGTAATTATTTTTTCTATGTTCACATCAGCATTCACTTCCGTTAAATTTGCCAAAGGAAACTGTTAATATGTTTCTGTTGTTATTATTATTCCTGTAGGATTTATTGTACCTCACAGTATTTATTGTTTCCAAAAATAAGCATCATTAGTTGAGGATTCAGTATTTTTATTTGTAAAAATTTCAGAAACAATAGATTCTTAAAGATAAGCTAGACTTGTCTAGAAGCTTCATCTTCTCATCTCCTTCAGAGGATACTATGGGGTTCATTTAATTCACTTTGTTCTCCAGTGAGGAAAGACCAAAAGTATTTGCAGTACAAAAGAAACCATATCAAACACTATGTCTGTTAAATGACAAATGTTTACGGTAAAAAGCTGAGGAATTAGTAATAACCATTTTTGTTTTCTTGTACCTTTGAATTCCCCAAAGTCTTAATTGCTTTATTTTGGTGTTGTGTTAAATTGAATAGACAGAGATGTTTTCCTTTGTTTTATACCATATAAGACTATGTACAGTATGTTTGTGAAAAACTGAACTAGAATAATGAAAGTTTGTTTGCAAACATTTTGGTCCTCTTAGCGTTCTCTGTGTTGTGCTGTTGCCCCATTATGAAATGATTCGATTCAAAAAGGGTGGAAAAAAAATGTTTTTAGTATCCCAACAAAAGATCATGGAAACACTAAATGTTGGACTGTGGTAGGCTGAATTACACTTAGCTTTATGAAAATAACACATTTTTATTTCAGTGATTTTTAAAAGTTACACTGTTGGTTGAGATATTAGAACTCATCTTGTACAGAATCAGTGTTTAGTCTGTTTAATGTCAACTAAAAGGTCAAATAGTCCTAGTGAGTGAATTCCATAGCTGTCAGCAGGTCACATCAGTAGATGAACCAGGCTTAGAACAAATGTTTGTTACTTGCCACAAACTGGGCTAATGTGGAGAGCCAGATGGAACAGTCCAGAAGTAATGAGATTCTCAAACTAGAATTTCCCTTGCTTGGAAATTTGAATGTGTTCACCTGCATTTTGTCAGAGAAATGGCAGTGAGTCCTGGGCAACTGGCTCTTTTTAAGTATCTCCCCTATTTGCTACTACTTTTGTGCCTCAAGTGCCCAGATGTTATGGTGGCCTTCTAAATGGGTGAATAACACTTTCCAATATAAAGCCTATTATTGCTTAAAAGGGATGGGGGAGTGGATGGAAGCGGTACATGAAATGTAAAATTATGAACTGCACAGAGGTTCCCGTCCCAAAGTGTTGCCTGTTCTTGGGTGTGCGCCCGAGTGCAATGTTTGGCTTAACTGTAAACCTAGTTAAGATGGTGACCCCAAGGCTTACTTGCAAACAGGAAGGAGAAAGCATTTTAATCACTGGGCCCATCATCTTTGTCTGCTCCTACTTGTTTGTTTCTTCATAGGAGTTTTCTTTTGTGAAACTGTTTCTTTCGAGCTGCATCCATCCTGTGCTGGCTGAAAATTAACAGCGATGCAGATTTTCATCGAAGCAGCTTTTTCCCATTTGATTAATTTTAACCACAGTTTTGTCACAGGTAGAAAATGAGGCAGTATTATTAATGTGCATGTTCACTAGCTGATGTTGAAACTTACTGTTTTGATCATTCTAAACTATGTTTTTGTACATATCAGAAAGGCTTAGTCTGCTTTAGGGAATATCTGCATGCTTATGGAGGGGGATGACAAAGAGCAAGAGAAAGGATAGATAATAAGTAATTTGGTTTTTAAAATGTGATTAAAAAGCTTGACATTCTTTGTTCTGCTATGAATTGTATTGAGATAAGTGAACCCAGTGTAACGCATCTCAGATCTTAGTCTAGCTGTCCAATTCAGCCTGATGGCTTTTGAAGGTTTGGAGGTATTAATGTTTTCCTTCTCAACGTGACAAACATCTTTTTTGAAAACATATTTAGCACAATGGTGCCACTGTCCTTGTAGTGTGATTTCTTTGGTCATGAATTTCCAGGCCCTGCCAATAAGAGGAGAAAGACACTTAACTGGTTAATAGCCCTGTTAGTGTATACATTGCTCTTAAAAAAGAGCAGTTCTAAGAATAGGCTGTTCTGGAGGCATTCTCCCCATTTTACTCAGGAGAACCCATGCCCTAGAGTGCCACCAAATAAAAAGTGACCTTTTGTTCCCCTTCCCATGTACCCACCCCAGATGTGTACCAAGCAAACGGGAAAATGAGAACGGGGGCCACTAAAACATAAAGAAGCCAGTAATCAGATTGAGGTGGACACACTACTTACTGCTAAGTGTTGACCTGAGCAGTCCCAACTTGTACCTGGTGTGTTGGTGTTGGATTAGATTGGCTGTTAACAGAGTAAATAAAATTCAACTGTAATAAGACACACTAATCTATCATAAACCAGTCATCCGGAAGAACCTTTCTTTTATCCTATGGACACACCCTTTTTCTTAACTTTTAAGCAATTAGAACAAATGCCATTTAAAAAAAAAACTATTCGAATTAGAGGATGTTGCTATTTCTTCCCATTCTTTGATTTTTAATGGAAGGGGTCTAAGTGTGTAAGGAGGGCAATAAAAGGCAGGTACCAAAAAAGACTGGTGGGAATGAGTTTTTCCAAAAGCAGAGCAAGGGATACTGAGTAGGGGATAGGAACCTTCCCCGGTTGAGCGTAGCTGGGAAAGAAAATAATGAACTGGAAGTGTTTGTTCAAAAGAAAAGCCTGGTACAATTTTTCCCAGCAGTGGGTGAGAGCATCTCGATGCACTGCCCCGCAGAACCCCCTGTGACAGGTGCATCACTGCACCCCAGTCTGAGGAAGAGGGGAAAGCGAAGAAAACTTGTGGAATAACTGAGGATCCTTATGGGTCAGAAGAGCCAAGGGCAGCTGTGGGGTTTTTGTGTTTGTTTGTTTGTGGTTTTGTTTTTGGGTGGGAAGTGATGCTGGAGTCCCTTAGGAGAGCAAAAAGATGTGATGGGTCACCCAGGGTATAGAAAAAGCCAGTGGTCAAACTGAGCTGTTAAATGTCTTTTCTCCATCATTACTTTGCCTGCCCCTGTAGCCATGACTGTATTGCCACTTAGCTAAAGACTTCTTGATCAAAATGTGAGCTCATTTATCTTCCTATGAAGCATAAAAGTGGCTTTCCTGTTTGCATGTTTTCCCTCAAAGCTAAACCATGTACTAGTCTAGCTCATATTAATATTAAGACCATACCTGATGGGTCTCAGACTCATTTCCCTATTCCCTATTGTTGGAGAGTTGCTCCCCAGAAATGGTAACTTTGGATTAGTATTACATAAATCCAGCTGTAAAACTGACAGTGAATTAGTCTGTCGTCACTCTGCCCGAACATCCATCCTTCCTTGTGTCCTTTCATCATCCCCATTCTGTCCACATCTTGCACAAGATGATGCTTGTGCCCATGCGGCAATAACTGGACATGAAATACCATCTTTTGGCATTTGTTGAAAACTCCAAATGCCTAATAATGTTTTTTTTAATGAGCATTTTTACAAGTACACCAAATTGGATCAGCATTACTGTTCATTATAATGCTATATATATTTTTGAAGCAACATACTATAGTTGTTATAAAACTATATTCTCTAAAGTGTTACCGTAAATTCATCTGACCTTTACTGCAAAAAAAAAAAAAATACCTTTTTTATATAGAGTATCAAGACAAGGCTCAGTCTGTAACAAATAGTGGACCATTACAGAAGAGGAAAGGAAAAAGCTGGGACTGAGCAGTGAAAAGCTTCAGTTCAATTTCACCTCATATCTTTCTAATAACTTACTTGTCACTTTATTACCTTCCAGTAATGTGAATGCTGCTGACAAGACTGTCACACTAACAGCAGACAACACCCTCTCTGCTTCAGCCCCAGCTCTCCTGGCTACTTATTGCCCTGGCCCTGAAGGGACACAAACTAATAGTGTGCTTTCCAGTTCAGCACTTGGCCATCAAATATAAAAGGATGCGTAATTGCCTGTTTATCCCTTGTGAAGGGGAAATTGAGTACAAGGACTCCGCTTTCCCACTGAGTTCCCTGATGTACACACACGTTCACAGTTCTCCCTCTCTCTCCCTTTCTGTCTCTCTTCCTCACTCTCTTTCTCCACCCCTCCCTTCCTCCTTCTTTCCCTCTCCTCTTCTTACTTCTTGCTTCTCTCCCTCCCTCTCTGCCCTCCCAACACACAAGCAAATGCCTACTGAACTGCACCTTTGGTGAGCCCAAGGCTGCCTCTCCATGCCCTCTCCAGCTGTTAAGTGGACAGTAACAAGATGACTTCTTAAATAAAGGGTCAGCAGAGAGACCCTGTGACAGAATTCTTTGTGTCTTTAGAATCTTAAGTATTGCAATTCCATGCCCACTCATTGGAGGGTATAGGGTGTCGCCCTATAACTCGAGCAACATTTCCCGCAAGGCAATGGCATGGGAAGATTAGATCACTCCATATTCTAGAAGGAAAGCATTAAAATATTTTTCTTTCCCTTCACAAAGTGCACATGTTGGAAACAGACTGGTTGTGCCTGGTGGTAAAAGTTGTTGTTGTTTTAGCTTTGGCAGCCAACCATTGGTCTAAATGTACACGCATATCTTGAAATGACAACAATCTCCGAATGCATAGTGTAACACGACAGATTAACCTTCGTTTTGTTACACTGGACTGACAATCTAAAAAAAAAGTGGCGGGGAGGGGGGAGCATGGGGCTTGTTATTTTAATCACGAAAACAGGGACTACCCTATGTGTAAAAGGTAAAATTCTCCACGTTAGGAGAATGTTGGTAACTACGAGTACAGTGAGCTTTACAAAATCAAGTGGGGACAAAAGGTACAAAATAGGAACACGTGAAAATGCTGCATTCCAAAATACCTTGAGCCCAAATTGTGTGTAAGTATTAGCTGCTATTTTGGTATAGTGAACTCCTTTGATCTACTAAAATGATGGTTGAGAAGTGGCTAGTTAGTGACCACATGAAGCGCAAGATCGATCCGATCCGCGCGTCCTCCTTGCGGAACCCGGGGACCCCACGCTTCCTTCCAGCCGTCTGGCGGCAGGTCTGACAGAAGGTGTTGGTGCTGCAGTCACATTGCAAATATATTTGTCAACTGAACGAGACTCATGCAGGTGTCATTTTGATGTGAACATTTGGAAAGAGAAAAGCCGCAGACTCAAAGAGAGAAAGCTTAACAGGTCCTTGTTGACAAACTCGTGTGAAATAATTTCATTAACCGGTCTGAGGGCTGGGAAGAAAAGCACTTTGAATAAGGATTCTTGGGGTTAGAGAAAAAGCAGTTGACTTGATGTTTTTTAAGTTCCCCCAAATGTATATAGTACAATCATTTATCAAACATCATCATAGAATCTTAAATTAATTAAAAACTCCATTGCCAAAATTGCACAGAATCTGCTTAACTAATATTAGCTTTTCCCCTTGAAATAACAGGGATGTTTGAGGACATTTCTAATTTTCTTAATGCTTTTTTTAAGTTTCATTTTTAAAAAAGAATCTTTGAAGGGAAGGAAGAGCAGGAAAAAAAAGGTATTTTAACAAAAATGGAGAGTAGATAGTATAAAAATATATTTGTTGAAAAGAGAATATCTAAGTGCTATACCAAGACTTTATAAGGCTTCCTGTTGCCAAATGTGATGTTGAAATAATGCACAACAAAGATGGCGAATTGATCCATTATTAACCGGCCCTGCCCACTTCTGTTGCGGAACGCAAGGATGGAAAGGTGACTCTGGGGAGCCCCTGGATAAGTGAGAGAGGCCCTCTCACCTGGCCCTGCAAGTGTTTTCCAAAAGAGGGGGAGAAAACCCCACCCTGTTGGTAGTGCCACCTGCAAGGTGAGCTGACCTGGTGCAGTGTCAGTGGAAGCCTCGCTGCCTTCCACACTAGGAGACAAACCATCCCCCGCCCCCTGTGAATCAGTGCAGTAACGCTGAGAAGCACTGATTCATGAGGTATGATGCTCCTGCACTCCCAGACAATGTGCTGAGTTAATAGGTTCACTTGAGATGTATAAACCAAGGTTGATTGTTTATTTTTTTTCATCTAGTACTCAATTTGGAGCGTTTTTGCATGTCTCTGTACAGAGTAATCCGTTCGTCTCATTGCCTATCTTAATCTCCCCTGACTTTTCCATTATCTTTCCACTCCCGCCCTTTGCTCTTCTTCTGATCTCACCCCCTCCCCTTAAAAAAAGTCTTTTCTTAAACAAGAAGGTAGAACACTCCCCACTTCATCCTGATTTTGATCGCTTTGGAAACATTTGTGTGTTCTACCCTGTCCAGGGTTTACATAACATGAATTAAGTGAATGAGATGTTCTAGTATTATGTATTAACCTGATATGACTATCTAAGATTTATAATATATGGTGCACTCGCTTTCTTGTGCAAACTTTGGTTCAGCTGCCCTGCAGAGGAATCTTACCATTTTCCTACCGGTACCAGTAAAAAAACAAAAACAAACAAACAAACAAAAAAACAGTGCAGGAGAGCTAAATGTGGGTAGGTGGAAGTCAGAGGGTCGAGGAAATTCGAGGAACCAGGAGAAGACTTTGGTCTGAGGCCACCTGGGCCTTTCCTTAATGATGGAGGCAAGTTGGGGCTCTGGGAAAGAAAGCTCTCTGTTCTCCTTTGTGGATCATGCAGCAGTCTTTCTAGAAGTAGCAAGATCCCTCACATAGTTGGGAGAACACATAACTTTCTAATTCACCCCAAACCCACCGCTGTGTCTCAGTAACAAAAACATTTGACTCAACCTGCATATTTGACAGCAAGAGTGGCCAAAGGGAATTGAAATATCTTGAGGAAAAGGAATTTTCACCAAGGTATGTCCTTTCCCTCCCCCACCCTCCCAAATTTGGGGGTCTATGCGGTTTTTTTCTGTTGTTCTCATCTGCATCAAACCAGTCTCTTCCGCTAAGTAAAGCCTGTCGCAGAACCAAAGTCTGTACCACAAATGGTAGCTGCACCAAGGGACGGGGACAGCTTGCATCACCCTGATGTAATAATACTCGTGATGTCGGTAGCTTCATAAATACTGTATGTACCTTGAACAAGGTTTTTGTTTTGTTTTGTTTTGCTTTTCGGTTTGTTTTGATTAGTAGTCTAAGGGAATTAAAAATTTTTTATTTACTACTTCCTTTGTTGTATTTTCTGTACTATAACTGTCTACAGTATGTCTTTTGCATAAAATGCATAAGGGTTTGGGGATGTAAATGGAATTTTATTCATATTTTGTCCAAATACCTCTTGTAATTTGTATCAGAATTCTTGTACAATTTTTATATTAAAGATTTATCAGTCACTGACCTCTTCTTACCTTCTTGATTTGGAGAAACCTCAGCAAACGCCAACAGACCTTTATAAAATACACTTAGTAACACTTCAGCTCACACGGTAATTCACCCTACTGAAGCACACTTGTTGTATAACTCAGAGTCAGTGTCCTATTTGGACCGAATCCTGGTATTATTGAACACACTTCTTAGGCAGATCAAGCTCATCTCTTGCTCAGATGGCAAAGCTGAGTCAGAGCTACGAAGATTCTAGCCAGTCCCAACAGAGCCCAGCAAACACTGCCCGGAGTCTTCCACACCAAAGCTATCCTTCGGGGGATGACTTTTCTGTCTCTCCAGAATTCCTTTTCCCTGAAGCCCTTTGTCCAAGCTCTTTTAGGGAAAGAAAGACCAAAGGAAGAACTTAGATATCTTTGCAACCTAGCTTTCTACAGATACATTTTCTTCCCTCCCCCGCCCTTTGAAATTTGTGGACAGCAGCCAACAGGATGATGACTATATATATTTTTCAGACTAAATGCTTGTGTTTCAGTTTACATTCCCTGGGCAGTGGTTTTCTGCAGATTGTGCTTGTTATAATCTAGAAATAAAACTAGCAGATGGAAAGATGTCATAATCGGTGACATTTCCTCCCCCTGTCATACTGCTTGAGGAACAATGGAAAGAAGCATAGAGAAGATGCTTTTGACTCAGCATTATTTACTATCACCCCTACCTTTTACAAGCTAAAAGTGTGGCTAATCCAGACTAATTTTTCCTGGAGTCTCCTTTCCCAGTTGGCATTTTCTGTTCTCCATCCCTAGAGCTGGATTTGCCCATCTCCCCAGTATGTTCCACCCCCTTCACCAATTTCCTCCGGTCCATCAGCAAGTAAGTGAGCTACCCAGACTTTATAGCGCACTGCCCACCACACCCCCCCACCCCCCGGCCCCTGCCCAAGGCCTCTGGTTTGCAAGGGGCTGGATGGGCTCTTCATACCCGTCTGGTTGCTGGCTGTCATCAGGCCCATGGTGAGGAACTGTCCAGCCAGCCTTGGACACCACAGACTGAGGGGCCCATGCAAAGCAGCAGGGGTGCCAGCCACCAAGCCTTGATGGGGTCTCCCTTCTTGATTGCTTTTGAGCACCCATAGGTGGGTTTGGGGGAAAGGGCGAAGAAACGAAAGGTTAAACAACTTTGGAGAAGTCAACCTCCATTGGTGCAGGTGGTTATTAAATGTCACGGATGTATTAATGCACTCCTGCAGGGAATCCAAGCATAATTATGATCTTTTCATCTGTCACAACATGTCTGTAATTGGCAAGAATTCTCCTTCAAACAGCAACTTCTTCTTTAAAAAAAAAAAAGTTGTTTTAAATATTACTAAATGGTAGAAATCCTCCCATATAGCAAAGAGGCACCCATGAAGACAGTTCTTGGCACAAAGCTAATCAAACTGCCTGGGTTGTGGCCAGTTGCTCTCCTGAGCCACTGGAAGGCTTGCTGTCTGCTAGTTTGCCCTGTGTCAGTTGACAATATGACAGTAGATTAAGTGCTACTAATTTAATAAAGCTGCTCTGCGGACAGGGCTGATCTATCAATGAAGACCAGAGAGGATCGCATTGGTGGGGGCTCAGGAGGGGCGGCTGAGAATATTGAATTGCCTCAAGTAATACTGGGGGGAAAATCTATCGATCCTCAGTAAGGCACAGTTATTTTTAGTCACCTGACTCTCGGGCACCCAATCATTACCCATATTCATCAGAGACGTATAATGAACAGAGGTATTGATTAACAGGGCTAGCTGAAGAGATTTCCCAACAGTGCTAGTTCACATTGATAGGTCTCCAATGGGAATACAGTCCACGCAGCCCTGGAACATAACTTATTGTGTTCTAGGTCCTTCCATTGATTTTATTTTGTCGAGGGAGGGAGGGACAGCCTTGCACACAGTGGTGCTCCCTTGACCTTTCTCTGAAACCTTCCTTGAAAAAAAAAAAAAAAAGAAGAAGAAAACCAACTCACTGCAACAGTCAACAAGTACACAGCCCTGCTCTGTTTTCTGCTTCTATCCAGGCTGGCTCTCCTACCTCATCTTCGATTGCTGTGTGTGTTACCCTGATTTACAGAAATGTGCTTGAAGCTGGGACATGCCAGTCAGAGCTCAGAGCCATCAGGCATACAAAGCCTGTCCTCCCCTAAAGATCAACATATGGCTTCGGGAAATTATCGTGTTCGGCTAATTGCACCGAGTTGGCATGGTAGGAACATAATGAGTCCCGGTTTCAGCATGCTGACCCCAAACCCAGTGATGCCAGCACATAGTAACTTTCCAAGCATTTTGCCTCATGGCAGGAATCCTCATTGAGCTGCTGTTTGCAAAAGGCATTTGGTTAGATTCCTAGCGTGTGCCCTGGTCCTGCGCTGCCGTGTTCCAATCCTACGAGAGAGTTTGCTGTGCTGTTCACAGGAGCACTTGGCCTTCCAGAGAACTAGTGGCGACCCAAATGCCATAACCTTCGCAAACCATGTGCTGCCTGATGGGCGGCATGCTGCTTAAAATGCTGATACATAACTAGAAACCATTAAACCCCGGGGGAGAAAAAAGTAAAGGATTAAGACAAGGACAGCTGTAAAAAATAAAGCTCAAATGCATCATTAGAAACCAGAAATTCGCAGAGTACAACTGTCTGTCATCCACACTGGATATTAGCAACACTTGACTTGTATATTAATGAAATGCTATAGGAACTCTAAGTCACCCTTAACCAGCGCAACCTCAGGGAAGTTTCTCTTTGCTCCAGTCCCTCCTTGTCTGAGCCCGGGTTTTTGATGACGTTGAATTTCATTTGCCTCCAATTATCCTCATCAACCTGCCTTAATTTGACTTACCTTGGCCAGCAGACCTTTTCCTCCTGAGGTGCAACCTCTCCTTCGACTTTGTCTTTTATACACGCCACCTTCAGCCTTTTCTTTGCCCTCCTTTATTTTCCTTATTATGATGCTCGGTTCAGTTTCTGTTTTCTTGGCTGATACCTTTTTTTTTTTTTTAATCAGTTCAATATATTTTGATCCTCTGGGGTTGGACTGTACCTTGACTTCTTTCCAAATATAAAAGCTTATGAGGGAAAAAAAATATATCAAAGGCTTCAATAATTTTGAATCCAGAGTTCTGTACATTGTGTAGCAACTTCAGGTCCTTGGAATGCTCCAGAAAATGGTCATTAGCAATTGAAGTTGGAGGTTATCAGGGTTTTAGGTATGTGCTATGTGAGGTGATTTAAAATTATTAGTCCACTTCCAGGTTTTTAGAGAGATTCATTTTTACAAATATAAATGCTATTAACAATTCAAAGCACTCTCATAATTCCCCATCTTTGTTCTTCCTCATGATCTCAATTTCCATTTTTCTTGTTTTTTTTTTTTCCTTAAGTGGAGAATTTCCTTCCAAAGTTTCACAAAGTCATTTGCAGGCTGAAAACAAGACACTTATTTGATTATTTTCAGATGTCCCATCAATTGGTCTTCAGCAGAAAGTAATCCTGCAAGATGTTATGCTTTCTGCTTTCTGTTCTTTCAGAAACCACAAACCTGTGTGTTTGAAAAATATGACTCTCTCCGAAGCCCTGAGCCTCACCCACAGAGCTCACATGTGAGGATGGTTTCGGGCTCACATGCAGACTTGCTTTTTCAAGGAAGCAGCAAAGCCCACTCACTTTTCATAGATCTGTGCGCACAGGTGTGTGTGTGGGGGGAAGCCAGTATATGGGTGAAATCCAGGAGGTTGTGTAGAACACGGGGGCACTGTGTTCTAAACACCTTAAAGATGAGCTGTTCCTCTAGCCTGTAGTTTGTGGTACTTGGTAGGTGATCCATACACATTGGCAGAATAAATGGGGGATAAGGGTTGGTGGATGGAGCCCTTTGCTAAATACCAAAGTCAAAGCCAGCCTTATGATTAGGTGAAGGAGGCTGCTCTCACACCTGGAGAGAATGCATGGATCAGCTATTTGTGGGCTCTGAGAAGCAAATAGTAACAGAAGCTTTGAGAAGGAAGACCGGGAGTCAAAGTGCCACCAAAATGGCCTTATTTTGCCATTTGTTCCCCTCCTGTATGCCCTGGTTGGCCTGCACTCATGGAAATCTGAAACCCGTGAGTGGGCATCAGACCTGGACAAATGGATCTCCAGAAGCCCTGTGGTCAAAAAGTTGGGCAGGAAACAGTGAGTGCTCAAAAAGAGTGGGAGAAGTTGCCGACTTTTTTCCCTCCATTTCCGAGTGTCTGCCTCAACTCAAAGCAATGCTTGTCAAGAGCAGTAACCGCAGCAACCGGATCCTGCAGGAGCCGAAGCTCTGCCCCCTGATAGAAGCTGCTGTCTCCAGGGTGGGGAAACCCCTTTTATCTCCATCTGTCCTCCCACGGTTTGGTCCTGCTGGTGAGCAGAGTCCCTCCAGAGCCTTGGCTCTCTGGCCAAAGGACTGAAAAGGCCAGGTTGGAAGGTTCGAGAAAGATCATGGAGAGGAAAACGTATTTGAAAATCTAATGGTTGAAAACTTCCTCAATTTGGCAAAAAGACATGAACCTACAGATTCAAGAGGCTTATTAAACCCAAACGTGATAAAGCCAAAGAAATGAACACCTAGTGGGGTGCCTGGGCAGCTCAGTCCGTTGAGCCTCTGACTTTGGATCAGGTCATGATGTGGTGGTCGTGTGTCCGAGCCCCATGTCGGACTCTGTGCTGACAGCTCGGAGCCTGGAGCCTGTTTCAGATTCTGTGTCTCCCTCTCTCTCTGATCCCTCCTCCGTTCAGGCTCAGTCTGTCTCTGTCAACAATAAATAAATGTTTTTAAAAAAATTAGAAATGAACACCCAGATGCAGCAAAGTCAAATTACTGGATTCTACAGGTTAAGAAAAAAAGAAAAGAAAATCTCAAAAAAAAAAAAAAAGGAAAACCCTGAGGAAAACAGTATGTTACACATAGGGGAAACATTGGAATGACTTTTTTCATCAAAAACCAAGAAAACCCGAAGAAAGTAGAATAACATTTTACACGTGCTGAAAGAAAAGAAATATCAACTCGAAATTCTAAATCCAGGAAAAAAAACTCTTCAGCAATAAAGGTGAATTAAAAACATTCTCTGATGGAGGAATTCGCAATTTTTTTCTCCAGCGTCCACATTCCAAGAGAACTGTGAAAGGAAATTCCTTAGAAAGATGGGAAATGATCGCAAAAAGAAAACTGGAATCTCAGCAAAAAAGGAAAGAGAGAATGGAAAGGAGAAAGGAAGGAAGGAAGGAAGGAAGGAAGGAAGGAAGGAAGGAAGGAAGGAAGGGAGGGAGGGAGGAAGGAAGATGGGCAGGAGAAATGATAAAAATATGGGCAAATATAATGTTATTTTTCTCCTGTTAATTGTTTTATAATTGAAAGAAAAACCACAGCATTATCTGATGCTGTTTTCAATGTATGTGGATGTGATACATAGGGCACTTATGACATAAGGCTGCCCTGTGTATGATTCTATTTATAGGATATGGTCTGGAAAATAAAATTGCAGCAGCGGAGAATAGACAAGTGGTTGCTAGGGCCTCGCTGGGGGAGGTCATGGCTCCAGAGAGTAGTGGGAAGGCATTTGGGAGAGAAGAAACTGTCCTGTGTCTTGTTTGCTATGTGGGGACACAGATCTATGTATGTACTGAATTTTATAGAACTGTCCACAGAGGAAAGGTCCATTTTTCTTTATATTCATTTGTTTTAAAGAATAGGAAGTAGAGGTGGGTCCCCTGGTCATCTGATTTCAGAGGGAGTGAAATCTGCCTCTCCCACCCTCTCACCCCTGGGTTCTACAGGATTCACCCTCTGTTTGTTTTTACAGCTATGGCCTTAAAACATGGCAGCATCCTTCACATCCAAATGATGAGGTTTAAAAGAAAACCCTACAGAGGAAATGCATGCACTTAAATTCACCTTAAGGTTTAAATACTCTCTGGCTTATTTATAGCAATGTGTTTTGATAGAAGAGGACCCAGAAAGGGAAGCACAGGACATTTTGACAGGAGGTACCCCAGGTGAATATCGAAAGGATTGGTCTGGAATTAACTAAGAGCCTTCACGTTGATAGACATGTCTTAGAGAACACTTCAAAAATGTGTGATGGAGAAGGGCAGGCCGGGGGTGGGGGGTGGGCGTGACGACGCAGTTTTTGTCATCTTAATGGTCCGGTCTTTCTCTCTAGCATAGCAAGTAGCTCCCGATTCCTGCCCGTGGCACTGGAGTTCTTCAGCACCATGCAGTTGCTGACTGAGACTTTTAAATCCCTATCTACTTCCTCCAGCTGGTTCTTTGTGCACACACAGGCCACAGTACCACTGGGGAACAAGAGTTTAGGTATGGAGAGCATCTCAGATGTTATGTCTACACTGGCAAGTCCATGGACGAACTGCTTCTTCAAAGTAGGCAGTGAGTGGAGAAGAGAGTTCAGCCAGGGAGATGGACAAGACGGGTAAGGACAGACCCAGACTCGTGGTAGGGAAGGGAGGCAAGTTAGAAGTGCCGAAGCGTGAGTGTTTGGCCATATGAAATACTCTGGAGAAGTCAGGTAAGGTGAAAATTGGAAAGCATTCATTGGATTTGGTGACTGGGGAAGTTGTTAATCCTTTGGTGCAAACAGAGCATGTTTTTGACATATACATCACAGTGCCAACCAAGCCCAGGTTTCCTTGCTAGTTAAAACTGCTTCACCCTCGGCCCCTACACAAGGAAGCCATGTTAGGTTGACTTTTGCCAAACAGTGACCAGAGACTTGACCAGGCAAAGGCAGCCCATTCATAGGCCAGCAGGTGTGACATATGAGGAGGTCTAGCACAAAGCAAAGATAATAATTAGTTATTTAAACCATAAAGTAGATTGAGCAGCTGGATGTGAGAGGAAAATAGAACCAAGATGAAGAGAAAAAGAGAGCTAGTGAGAGCAAGAGAAAGACAGACAGACAAAGGCTATGAGTGCCAAGAGAGAGAGATGGGTAAAGACACTGCTCCCTACAGCTTTTCTGGACCACAGAAGTGCAGGGATGAGGATGAGTGTGGACTGTATTAGGAAGTTTTGTGGCAAAGGAAAGAAAACTTGTGCTACAGTGGGAAGAAGGGTCGAGGTTGAAGTGTGTGTGTGTGTGTGTGTGTGTGTGTGTGTGTGCGCGCGCGCGCACGTGTATGCAAACACACACGTTTATTTCTTACCACAGAACACTTCTTACCATAATCACAATATCAGGTACAACCTCAAGACATGATACAAATAGAAGCAGAGGTTCTCTGGGAGTGTCAGAGCTTCTCCGCCTTTGGCCGCCTCCATCTGCCCTTTCAGTTCTTAAAAACCAGAACCCGATCTGCAAAACCTTGATTTAAAAGTCCCCCACTTTAGGGGCGCCTGGGTGCCTCAGTCAGTTGAGTGTCCAACTCTTGATTTCAGCTCAGGCCACAATCCCAGGGTCGTAGGATCAAGCCCTATGTTGGGGTCCATGCTGAGCGTGAAACCTGCTTGGGATTCTCTCTCTCTCTCTCTCTCTCTCTCTCTCTCTCTTTCTCTCTCTCTCTCCCTCTGCCCCTCTCCCCACTTGCTCATATGCTCTCTCTCTCTCTCCCTCTCTCTTTCTCTCTCAAATAAAAAATAAACTAAATAAATAAAAACTCCCTCACTTTATAGATGAAGAAGCTAAGTTACAGAAGGTTTATTGGTTGCTCCACACATTCGTGCTAGATTGTGATTAAAATAAAGATCTTCTGACTTCTGGTCCAGAACCATTTCCATTCTGGCTGGAGTGTCCATGTAATTTATTGTCTAAGCCAAGACACATTTTAGAATAACACAGGAGGGGAGAAGGAGAGGAGAAGGGAAGGGAAGGGAAGGGAAGGGAAGGGAAGGGAAGGGAAGGGAAGGGAAGGGAAGGGAAGGGAAGGGAAGGGAAGAAGAGGGCACTAAAAGTAGTCGATAGGCATTAATAGATCCACAAGAGTAGTAACCTGGGACTGTCCTGAGCAAACCAGAACGTGAGGTCACTCCAGTGAAACCTCACTGCATTTCCATCCACTTCCCATCTCAAGATTACTCAGCTCCCCACCTGCTAGCAAAGCCCTTCCCACGTGGAATTTTTGATATCCAGCACCTCTCCATCTACTGAGTGTGCAGAACCCATGACTGAACTGGGCCCCTCTCAGCCTTTCCTATCTAAAGTCTTTTAGTGTAAGTTGCCCTCATACTTTGCCAGACTTTCATTTGTCGTGGGGGTACAGGGCTTTGGGCAACAGTCACCCCTGGTGTAGAAACTGAATTGAAGAAATGTTTGGGGTGGGGTGGCTAAAAACCTTACTGTATCAGTCAGGTTCTTAACTGAAAGCAACAAAGAGTCTGACTTGTTTATGTAGAAATATCTATCAGATACCGCCAGGTGCCTCATAGAATTGCTAAGAAGACTGGATCATTCGGGCACCCGGGTGGCTCAGTCATTTAAGCATTGGACTTCACCTCAGGTCATGATCTCACGGTTCATGGCTTTGAGCCCCGCATCAGGCTCTGTGCTGATAGCTCGGAGCCTGGAGCCTGTTTCAGATTCTGTCCCTCCTGCTCTCTCTGGCCCTCACCCACTCACACTCTGTCGCTCTGTCTCTCTGTCTCTGTCTCTCTCAAAAATGAATAAACATTAAAGGAAGATTAAAAAAAAAAAAGAAGACTGGATCACTGAGTCTAGGAAGCAGACAGGAATGCAAGATGGTAAATAATAATAATAATAATAATAGGCAAACAACTAAACTAAAATCCTATCACAGAATTAATCTTGTGAGGACCTGGTGATGTTGCCAGAACTGGGCTTTGGTTGCTACAGCTAGTGCTGCTGCCCTGTTGACCTAGAATGACCTCTGCATTGACCCTGCTCCTTTGCATGGTCAGCTCTGCATTCAGTGAGTGTAGTGAGAGAATCTGATTAGCCAGTCCTAGGTCATTCCTGTGAGTCTACTCTTGTCTTATTGTGGGAAAGAAGGTTCTCCCTAAGATAACTATATCTGTGTTTCCAAATATTTGCTGCTCCACCCTGGGGAAAGGATGACACTTCTCTGCCTCTCTGACCAAGTCACTTATTTTAGCCAATGAAATAGGAGCAGAAATGATGTGCATCACTTCCAAGTGGAGGCATTAAGAGCCGGCGTGAGCTCTGCCCTATTTTTCCCTCTGCCTCAAGGACAGCACTGCTCTAGATTGGGGCTGCTGTGTCAGTCTAGGTACAAGAAGTGAAGATGATGTGGAGCAGAGCCAGAGCCATGGTTAACATGCAGCATTAGCATGAATTAAGGCCTTGTAGCTACTAAGATTGGGGAAGGTGTCATTTGTTACCAGGGCATTACTTAGCTTAATCTGACTGATACAATGTTGTAACCAAGATGCAAGTTTCCTATGATGGAGACTTCCCAAACATAGAAAGGGACTAAAAGAAGAAGAAGAAGAAGAGTAATAAATTAGGGGCACCTGGGTGGCTCAGTCGGTTAAGTGTCCAATTCTTGATTTCAGCTCAGGTCACGATCTCATGGTTTGTAGGACTGAGCCCCAGACAAGGCTCTGTACTGACAGCACAGAGCCTGTTTGGGATTCTCTCTCTCTCTCTCTCTCTCTCTCTCTCTCTTTCCCTCTCTCTCTGCTGCTCCCTCACTTGTGCTCACTCTCTCTCAAAATAAATAAATAAACATTTAAATTAAATTAAAAAGATACCACCTTTAAAAAGTCCATCTTCATATATACAATTCATCCAAAAATATAATTTTTAAAGAATCATCTCCCTTCTCCAAGGTTTTACTTACCTTGCAGCTCTTCCAAGCACTGCCCTAAGGTCCCCACAACACCATCAGAGTACAAAGTTTGCTTGGGTAGAACCCTTGGGGCCAAATCAGCAAATTCTTCACAATCTCTGTTGTGTGTATGTTAGAGAGATTATTTATATTGATCGTACCTTTAAAAAAAAAATCTCTGAATGTTAAAATTGATCAGGGGAGACTTCCACTGGGAGAGAATGGTTTTTGAAAAACACTCAGGCGGATTTAGACAATAAGAAGTTGTAAAGCGTGTATATGTATGTGTGTATATGTACATATGTGTGTATGTGTGTATATGCATCAACTTTATTATATATATATATATAATATATATATATAAACCTTAAAAAATATATATGTATATATTATATGTATATATAAATATATATATGTATATATATATATTTTTTAAGGTTTATTTGTTTTTGAGAGAGAGACAGAGAGACACAGCATGAGCAGGGGAGGAGCAGAGAGAGAGGGAGACACAGAATCCAAAGCAGGCTTCAAGATCTGAGCTGTCAGCACAGAACCCGACACAGGGCTTGAACTCATGAACCGTGAGATCCCAATTTGAGCTGAAGTTGGACACTCAACTGATGGAGCCGCCCAGGTGCCCTGCATCAACTTTGTTTTTAAGTGGGTTTATTTCTAAAAAATTAGTTACATGTTTTATTTTAACAAATTTAATGAAAATAAGGAATCTATTATTTTTCTAGTTATATAATCAAAATAATTGTGCCTGTTTGCTATAGAATTATTTTTCCTCTCCTAAGGGAATTAATTTCAACACAATATCCTGGTTTGCCCCAAAGTTGTAAGGTTCCACTATTTCATTCACATCCGCTCATGACCTTCCAGTCCTTAGGACTCAGTCCACAGACTGAAAAGAATCCTTATGTCAAACAAAGGTTAACCAACAAATTCCAAAGAGAATTTACCTTTGAGGCTTTGCAGAAGAGACCAGGTAGAATTTGGGGGTAGCATTGGGTGTTCACTAACCCAAGGCACAGACATAATTTGGGGATCCATCTTGGATGCCCAGCCCTCCCTCTTCTTCCTCAACATTTCATCCATTGACTTCTCCACCTTCACTGCCTCAACCCTTGACTTACCACCTTGTCTCTCTAACAGATGGCCAGTGTCTCCCTACCACCTAATGGAGTGGTCTCTTCCTCTCCTCCCCTAGACAGCTGCGGTTTCTGGCACGGACCGCATCATCCTCAAAACTTCCTGTCTTCACTCCTTTGAGAGTTTTCTTTCCTGGCCTCCTTCCTCCATTATCTCTCAGTGGCCTTTAGGGGCATCTCCTTGTCTTTGCTTTCCCTGTCCTTTCTGCTTTGGAGATTTTTATCCAACCTCACACTTTCACCTCCTACTTTTATGAAGCAGCTCTCACACGTATATTGCTAGCCCACAGGCCGTCTTTGTGTTGCGGGCGCACCTCTCCACATGCCTGCTCGATATCTCCCACGTGTGAATGTCCTCCTGGCATTTTAGGACTAGAATGTTGGTCCCACTTCTCTTCCTCCTACTTCTTAATTCAGTTGACTGCCCAGCACAATGCCATCTTCTCCTTGTCCCCCGAATCACATCAGTGACAGTGCTTGCTTCTCTTCTTTCACTTGACATAACCTTCTCTTTCCCTTGCACTCCTCTTGACTTGAGCTTGGACCGTCACTGCAGGCTCTTCACTGCTCTCCCAGACTCCCACCCGCCAGTGACGTACCCAAGTCCTCAGAACTCAGCCCCCTCACCAAGAAAGTTCACTCCCCTTAGAATGGCACTCAGGCCCTTCAGAACTTGCTCCAACCCACCTATCAAGACTTAATTGCCACTAACTCTCCATTTGTCTCATAAGTGACTTCTCACCCATCTTTATGGACCTAAGAAAGCAAAAGCCTCTCAAAAGAATCTAGGCTCTAAAAAGAACCTCTAGAATCTGAGGGATCAAAGACTCTCTGGAGACTGGGCTTTGCCTACCTCCGGGTGTGGGACCCTCCAGAACACAGTGACTTGATTCATTCCCTTGAGGCCTCCTGCTCACACTGCTGCTTCTCCCCACAAGCCTTTCTCTTGTCAGCAGTGACCCTGAGCAAATTATTTAAATGCCCTGAGCTTCCGTGTCCTCCTCTGTAAGGTGGGAATAACACGTCACCTCACACTGCTGTGAGGACTTGCTGACTTATACCTAAAACCGCTTAGCACAATGCCGGGCACATGGTAGGTATTCAGAAAATGTAGGGTTTTTTCCTTTGTTTCCTGGCCAAGCATGTTTGTCTTCTAACCAGTGAAGCACTGTCCCTAGGTGTTACCTTTTCCACATTCATTCATCATCTATTCACTCACTATTTATTGATAACTCGCACATGCCAGACACTGTTCTACCTGAGCAAGGACCCCAGCTTCGTCAAGTGCCTGGTCCTACCACGGGGTTAGGGCTACGTTCTCCTCCAGCTTCATTTGAATTAGTCTTTTCTCACTGCGTGTTCCCAGCTGGCAGAGTCTCATTTCGCTTCTCTGCTTTCTTTTACTTCGATTTCTGGTGCTTTCCTCCAATACTCATAGCTTGTGGCAATGTACGATTGGGAAGAAAATAACTCAGAAAAACAGACAAAATGCTTAAAGATGCATAAAGGGTTGCGAAAGTACCCCCATGGTGTTTGAGAATTACCAACACTTGAACAGAAACAAGGCTAAGAAATATTCATGTTTAACTAAATAAAGCGCTGCTCCCGAGCACAAGTTATTCAGCTCAGAGAGCAAGACAGACCTAGAGGTGCTTGGATCAAATCACCATATTGACGAACTTGCTTTCCTCCATACTGCTCCCAGCCAACGTATAGTCATTCCAATTACTCCCAGATAAATTAGTTTTGACCAAATCTCCTGAATCCGCAAGCCCAGGCCATGTCCTTCTTTATCGCTCTAGTGTGGAGCTTAGTGCCTGGTGCTGGGTAGTTGCTCAGCAAATTCTGGAGGCCCTCAGTTCTCCACAAAGGGTCCATATAGGCTGGGTCACCATCTTACTCATTTGTACACTCGTATACTAAGCACAGGGCTTGGTACACAGTAGGTGTTCAGTAAATGTCTGTTAAATAAACAAAAGAACGAACAAAGGGGTGGAAGGGTGTGAGTGGCAAGATGTCTAGAAGCTCCCTCTCAGCCCACAAGCTGTGACGGAGCTGCAGTCGGCGGGCTGTGGCTCTCAGAGGACTGAGGACCCAGAGTCTCTGCCATCATGGTGCCACAGGGTCATGTCTGTGTGGGGCCGCTCCCCCTCCCCCCCATCACATAACGGGAGGCCTTCTCCGATCAGCCTGCTTTGGAAAACTGCTTGCACCTGGCCTGGAAGAACACAATTAAAAGACGCCGTAAAAATTGACAGATCCCGGTGCGGAGGGCCGAAAATACATTACAATTCCAATCGAACTATAAATAAAGCCCCTAAATTAAATAAATCTCACACAATTATGGATTAAAACATGTTTAGTGTTAATGGCCTTGCACATGGACCCTGACTCCCGAAATTGTTGCTGAGGCTGCATGGCTGCGGGATTGCATCATAATTAACACCAGGCCCTCCCAGGAGGGGCCAGCCTGAGGTTCAACCGCGGGCCTTCGGGAGGCGAGGAGGGGACCGAAGAGCCTTCCTGCTCCCAAATGCTCACCCAACCCTTTCTTGGAGACACCGACTCTTTGTTTGGAAGAATGTGACCTGGAGACTGCTGTTACTGCTTGGGGCCTGACGTTGGACACAAAGCTTATTCCAGGTTTCCTGCACTGGCTCCTCATCCTGCCTTGTCCCACAGGTGTCCGGTGCACCGAATAAATGCCCCAATACCAAACAGGGACTGTTGAAGAAATATCTGGATAGTTCAGTTATTTGCTTACTCCTACCGTGTTGCTCTGAAGTCCCTAAACTGTAATACAAATCATCAGCAATAATGTCATGCTTTGGAATGTCTAAAGTCTCCTCTAACAACCCTCAAACTTGAATTAATTGGACCGAGGAGGTTGGTCACATCATCAAGGACAATAAAAGCTACAAGGGTTCTAGCTACCACAAACCAAGGATGATCCCCAAATTTAGGAAATCTTTCAGGAGAAAAGCATGAAGCCTGGAGTTCTCATTCGAGGCAAATTCTTACCTCTCCCTGGGACCCAACCCTGGCCTGCAGGCATAACTGCTCCCCAGAGCAGGTAGTCCTGTGGCTAAGAGTGTGGGTGCTGGATTCGGGCAGCCTGGGCCCCGAGGTTGGCTCTGTCACTTACTAACTGCATACTCATCTCTGTGTTTCAGGTTCAGGTCTCCAAACTGAGGATAAGAACTTCTTAGCAGCAAGGGTCTGGCCCACACTAAGCACCCGGGAATGTCCACTGCTGTGATGATGGTCACCGAGGAGTAAGAAAGCCCATCCTCACTTGCGTGCTCCAGCTGTGATGCCGCGTGCCTGGTCCCCCTAATGACACGTTGGGAGAGAGAGCACTGGCGTGGTTGGTATGCTTGCAGAAGTGGAAAGAACGTGGTTGAGGGCAGATGCACCACCAGCTGTCTAACTTGTCCCCTTGAACAGATTGCCTGCCCCCGGAGAGAGGGGTGATAGGGATTCACTGGTTCCTGGGAGGATGGAAGGGAAGAAAGCTATAGAAAGGGTGTAATCTGAGTACCTGGCAAACAGCATCTACACTCAGTAAATGCTGGCCCCTCCCCGCCTCTCTCCCAGGTATCTTTTAGTTGCCTTAGCAAAACCCAGAGAGGTTCTTGGATATCGGCCTACCCAAAGGAGGAGGGATGGCCTGGAAGGGCTGGCTGAGAGATGCAGAGCCACCCTGGGGAATGGCATTCAACAGCTCATAAGCTCCCTCCAGGTCTGTTTCCTCGGCTGCCCTAGAGGTGAGGGAGCCCTTGACCAGGAATGGCTGTGCGCTGCCTCCAATCCCTCTTTCTCTGTCCTGTCTTGGCATCTCTGACCATGCTGTTGTCAGACTGAGATTTTAAAGTATAGATCCTACCGCATCACCGTCCTGCTTAGAAGTTTCAATGGGTCCCACTTAGGATAAAGTGTATACCTCTGAACAGTCTTTGCAAAAGAGGATGATTGATCTTCTTCAATCTGTATACTTTGTACTCTGAGTTAAGTTCTCAGGCTATCTCTGGCTCCTTTTTGCTCCTATGGGCTTTGTACATATTTTTCCTTGTGTTTAGAACTTTCTTCCCACTCCCCCTTGCAAGCCTCACTTGACTGACTCCTGGTCTTGGCTTATATGTCACGTCCTGCATGAGACCTTCCCTGATCCTTCTTGCTTGACTTTGGTGCCCCTCCTGGGTGCCCCCTTAGCAGCCTGCTCAGACCCCATTAAAGTCCCTGTGTATTCAAGTGTAATCACCCAGTTACATGTCTGCAACCCTTACTAGACTACAAGCTTCGAGAGGGCCCTTCCCTTCATTCACCACTGTATTCTTGCAATAACACAGCGCTGGGCTCAGAGCAGTTACGCGGAAGATATGAGGGAGACCTGTGAATCTTGGCCTGGAAGACTTCTGGTCTTACCCGTCCTTTTACTTGCAGAAATAAATAGAGATATATAGGTACAGACGGAGATATAAATATAGATTTATTGCAAGGACTTGGCCTCTGTGACTGTGCATGGGCTGTCTAGACAAGTCTGAAGTCCATGGGGTCAGCTTTCAGGAAGGGCAATGAGAACCCCCCGGCATGCTTTGAAGCTGCAGCCCACAGGCAGAATCTCTTCTTCAGGAAAGCCTCAGTTCTTAAGACCTTCAACTGATTGAATCAGGCCCACCCAGGTGATCTGGGATAATCTTGGTTACTTACACTGATTATAGACTTTAATCACATCTACAAAATAATCTCCTAGGGACACCCAGATTAGTGTCTGAATCACTGAGGACTACAGCCTCGCCAAGCCCACACCTAAAACTCAGCCATCAAGCCTGGAGCTGCTGTGAAAATTCGCATCAGTTGCCTCCTGCCCCACGTGATCTCTGTGCCCTGTGCATCTTCTCCCTGTTGTGCCTTCCAGCTGAGGCAGAGAAGATTAGCACGCACTGCTCTGAGGCCTTCTCCAAAGGGTATTTCTGGGTAGGATTATCTCCAGAAGGATGCCTTTTTTCTTGTAATGAACTGCAAAGAATCTGAAAATAGTGGTTTCATAAGTGAGAAACCATATTCAACTCCCAAAAGAGAGGAGTGAGGGAAGGGCCAGAAGGTGGTGGGACGCAAGTCTTCCAATGGGAGGCACCAGAATGGCTGTTCGGTTGTTTGGGGCTGGCCTCCATTCTGATCTGTCAGTGCTGGGCCATGTTGGACGTTAAATATTTTGCCTATCAACACTAGGCAGAGGTTAGACTCCCCTGGGCCAGTGTGGTTTAAGGAGAGTAGCCATTTAAAATATACCTGACAGCTTGGTTCGTCAAAAAAGGCCATTGATATTTGAGAGTCCCTGAGACACATTGCCTTCTGTGGATTCCAACATGGAGATGGGGAACCAGGCACACCCTGGGGAGGCAAAGATTGTGCCATCAGGTTAATGCTGTAGAAATCATTATGGAATCCAGCAATGGAGAGTCTCCTCACAGTGGTTCAGAGTTAGACAGAGCCTGTAAAAGTACTTACAGACCGCTGCTTACAGGAGTTGGGACTGGAATCCAAGGCAGCGTAGAAAACTCCACACATCAGAGCTGGACGAGAACACACAGCTGACTGACTCCAAGCTTCTCAGGACAAGAATCAGCACAGCCCGTAGGTATTTCTTGAAACGTGTTCCCCAAACTGGTGATCAGTGCCCTGCTCCCCAGCACCCTGGTCAAATGTCTGGAAATACTGAGACAAGAAACACAATTAAGTAGGAATCTCTTCTGGGGAGCTTCTCCTCGTTAACGTACATTGCCATTGTCCAAATACAGCGTGATGTATTTGTCCACTACGGCTGAAAGCTTCTAGTTAGAGGAAATGATTTCTGATTGGCCTCATAAAATTTTCTACAGAAAAAAAATATAAGTTTGGAAATAAGACAAAATAAATCCATTTCATCATGCTCAGTTATGACAGCAGGCACGGAGGAAGCATTCTCCCACTAGGAACATGTTTGCTTGGGGTGGAACATTTCTCTCCACCAGCAGCAGGTAAGCGTACCCTGAAGTTGCTTCTGCCTATTTGAAAGAGCTTTCCTGGTAGACTTTCAGAATCAGTGGCCTTACCAATGTACATTCTATTTGATTCAGTGTCTCTAATTCTATGGGTATATCCTAAGGCAATAATAAGAGATGGATATATCTCTTATTATTTACATTTGAAAAAAATGGAAAACACCTAAGCAGCAAACAGGATTGGTTAAATGGTCTCAGGGATTTAAAAAAATTGTTTTAATGTTTATTCATTTTTGAGAGACAGAGAGCGACAGAGCACAAGCAAGGGAGGGGCAGAGAGAGAGAGGGAGACACAGAATCCGAAGCAGGCTCCGGGCTCCGAGCTGTCAGCACCGAGCCCGACGTGGGGATGGAACTCACGAACCCGCGAGATCATGACCTGAGCCGAAGTCGGCCCGCTTAACCGACTGAGTCACGCAGTCGCCCCAGGCAATTTTTAAATTAAACTTAAAACACTTGAAGTTCATGAGGAAGAAAATATATGTAAAAGTAGTCAAGGCAACTTTGAAAAAGAAGAGCAATAAGGAATGCTTTGATTTAACAAATAGCAAAGCATATTACAAAGTCATAACGATTTAAGCAGTGAAATAGTTCATGTCTTTCTCTCACACACATACACATGTGTGCGTGAGCACACACACGTGCACACACGTTTACTTTATTCATTCAGTTAGATCTTCAGTAAATACTTGTTAAGTATTTACTGAGTCCATACTGCATTAGGCACCACCCTAGCTGCCAGCAATACAGCACTGACTTATTTATCATTTATACTTCCATTCCCAAACCCCAACAGGGAAATAAGCTTCATGAGGACAGTGGTTGGGTCTGTCTTGTTCCCAGGTAACGGGATCCCAAGTTTGTCCGCGATGGTCATATGCCAAGACCCAGGTGATGAATCATGATTTTCCAAGTCAGGGTTGGCATTTTTTTGTTGTTGTTGTTAAAGGGCCTGATAGAAAACTTGTAGGATTTGTGGCCGTACTGTATTACAATTACTCATTTCTGCCATGATAGTGCAAAGGCAGCTATAGATAATACACAAACGAATGGGCATAGCTTTGTTTTAAAAAAAAAAAAAAAAGAAAGAAAACACCTAAGAACTTTAGTCACACAAAAAAAGGCAATGGGACAGATTTCAGGACTTCTTTACACTCTTAAAAATTATTGAGGACATTGAAGACCTTCTGTGTATGTGGATATACCTATTAATGTTTCACATATAAAGATTAAAACTGAGAATTAAAAAAATATTTGTTTCATTTAAAAAAAAATAATAATCCCATTATATGTTAGTATGAAACAACTATGTTTTCCAAAACAAAAAACTGGTGAAGCATTATTTTACATTTTTGTCAACCTTTTTAACATCTGGTTTAATAAAAGACAGCTGGATTCTCGTATCTACTTCTATATTCAGGCTGGTGTGATATGTTGTTTTAGCTGAAAATTTAATCTCATACAGAGATGTGGTTGCAAATGGAGGGCTAACAGAACCTCTGAAAGGGAGACCCTCGAGACACCTTGAGAACTACTGGCCCATGTTGATCACAGGGATATTCCTCCCCTTTGCTAGATACTCAATGTCCCAGTCCCCCTTACAGACATGGTGACCATGTGACCCAGTTGCAGCTGGCCTTGTGCTAGCTAGTAAGCTTGGGTAATTTGGTTAACTTCTTTGTGCTTCATTTGCAAAAGAGAGAGAGAGAGAGAGAGAGAGAGGGAAAGAGATTTAGTAAATTTCACGTGTAAAGCACCTACATAATGTCTAATAGTAAGCAAGTGAGTGATACAATTATGTTTATGATGATGGTGATGTGATGATGATGATAGTCAATTAGATCTCAGGAATGTCTGCTTGGGGTAGCCCTAGGTGGTGCTTACTTTATAGTAAATGGACACACCTCAGAGTGTGGACAGAGCCCCTACTCAGTTGCCCAAGGCAGCACTTTATACCTGGCTGTGAACAATAGTGGATAACAGAGGGTCACAGCGAAGAGCAGGAAACAGGATGAATTTGGATATCTGACATCACCGCTCTTGAAATCTGTTGGTCAAATGCAGTCCCATGGCTCTGGATGGCTACCATGTTGCTGGTGCCCACTCCATCCACCAAATCCCCTGTGATAAGCAGGATTCTAAAGATGGCCCCCAAGATGACTGTCCCCTTTTTGTTAAATCAATCAAGCAGTACTAACCTACGTACCGCTGTGAAGGGGCTTTAAGGATACAATCAAGTTTACTAATCAGCTAACCTTAAAATAGAGACTGTGGCCTGCATTATCCAGTTGGCTCAGTCTTGAGCTCATGAAGGCAAAGAAATTTCTCCAGCTAGAGTCAGGGAGATGTGGTGGAAGGGGACAGCAGAGGACAGATAAGGAAGAAGAAAGATCAGAGAGATATGACACATGAGTAGAGCTTGGCCATTTCTGGCTTTGAAGATGGAGGAAGCAGGGCAGGAACCAAGAAATCCTCTCAAAGCTGACGACGACCCCTGGTTGAAAGCTACCAAGAAAATGGGGCCTTCATTCCTACAACTTCATGGACCTGAATGCTGCCAACAACCTGAATAAGCCTAGAAACGGATTTTCACCCAGAGCTTCCGGTGAGCAGTACAGCCCTGCTGATGTCTTGACTTTAGCCCAGTGGGACCCTGTCAGATGTGTGACCTGCAGAATCTCCACATAATAAATCTATGTTGTTTTTAAGCCACGAATTTTGTGGTAATTTCTAAAGTAGCAATAGTAAACTAATATATTCTCTCTTCCCACATTGGGTTTGGTCCATGCTGTGGCCTCGCCCTACTGTTCCCTGAAGAAAAGTTTGTCCACCTAAGCAGGACAACTTTTATTATGCAGCACAGATTGGCTTCTCCCTGTGTCAGCTTAATCCTGACAGAACACATGACAGACGCAAGAAAGTGCCTCAACGTGGCCTTTCCACAAAAACCTCATTCACGATGAATTCTCTCACCCCCTTGAAGGCGGAAATGGTTGAATTAAATATATTGCATGTCTCCTGTCATATTTTTTCTTCTTCAAATCATGATGGGACTATGGATGGACGAATTCACCTTTCCTTTGTCATTTAGGTAAGTGGATCCAAAATCTCCATGAAGATGTTGGAGTTATGCCTTCTTTGGGTCAAGATCCTGTTCCTTCCGTTTATTTTGGGGGTGAGCTAGAGGTGACAGAACCTGAATCAGAGCTGAGTGGTTTTGATACCACTGCTGAGTCAAGTAGGTAGAAATATCCAAATAATGTTCAGGATATATATGTATATATATGTGTGTGTGTGTGTGTGTGTGTGTGTGTGTGTATACACACACACACACACACACACATATATATATATATATATATATATATATATATATATATATTCTTTCCACTATAGAAAAGCAAAAATTCTGACCTCATCCATTTTAATTTAGTTGGCTTCAATCAACAATTATCAGAGATCTTTCTTGTTTTTCTCACTTGGATCACTGAATCTTGGACACTGGTGTTAGGCTTAAAAACCCAGACAAAACCAGACCAACTGGGTTTAACTTTGAAAAGCCAAACTAGAAGTGAATATATTCATTAGATCAACCCCTTGGCTTTCCAAAGTTTGGTCTCCATTTTAAGCTTGTTTCAGACAGATTCTAACAGGACTTGTGTTTCTTAATACCTGTACAGCCTTCAATTCAATTGCTTATCTAGGTAATGAGAACTTCATCCTTGTCTTCTAGTTCTATCCCAGGGCTGAGCTTCCCAGCAGGGCAGAGGTTGTGCTAGAGCCTATGGAGCGCCATGTATGGTAGGGATTTAATGGAAAGACCATGTGTTTTCTTTTTCTCTCTAGCCCCGCTTCCCTCACAGAATGAAGGTAAAATCCTAGGATGGTGCAAGCAGGAAGAGAAGTTGAGCTCCTATAGATGTACAACGTGTGTGTGTGTGTGTGTGTGTGGGCACGTGCGGGTTTCTGCAAATTGCCACAGGGCTCAGGAATGCTCCTTTTCTGGAATCTTGATAGAATTTACAGCCTGAGCCACATATGAATTTAACCTGTCATTTTTTCTTTTTATGAGTACAACTTATCCCCATAGCAAAATCGAAATCTTCTTGAACACAGGGAATACATCTTTAAAAGAAACTTGTGAGGAGCTTGGGTGGCTCAGTCAGTTAAGCGTCTGACTCTTGATTTTGGCTCAGGTCATGACCTTGCAGTTCTTGGGATCAAGCCCCGAGTTAGGCTTTGGGCTGACAGCATGGAACCTGCTTGGGATTCTCTCTCTCCCTCTCTCTCTGCCCCTCCCCTACTCTCACATGCGCTCACTCTCTTTCTCAAAATAAATTTAAAAAATTAAAAATTAAAAATAAATAAAAAATAAAAAGAAACTTGTATTCCACATGAGTGAAATCATATATTTGCTTTCTCTGATTGATTTATTTCGCTTAACATAATATATTCTAGCTCCGTCTACTCATATGTGGAATTTAAGAAACAACAGATGAACATTTGGAAAGGGAGGAAAGAAAAGAAAGGGAAACAGACCACAGGAGACTCTTAACTACAGAGAGCAAACTGAGGGTCGATGGAGGGAGGTGGGTGATGGATGGGCTAGATGGTTGATGGGTATTAAGGAGGGCATTTGTTGGGATGAGCACTGGATATTGTACATAAGCGATGAATCGCTAAATTCTACTCCTGAAACTGATATTGCACTGTATATTAATTAACTAAAATTTAAATTTAAAAAACCTTAAAAAATAAAAGTAAACTTGCAGAAAATTGTTTTACTTGTTTTTCTCAAAGATGTGCAATGCCTGTAGTGTGTCGTAGCATGATATAGTTAGCCAGTCCTCTATGCAACATCTACATCCTAGTTGCTTGCTTCTTCCTTGCTGTTAGGTAACATACTGTGATGAAGACCCTCATACAGGGGTGCCTGGGTGGCTCAGTCGGTTGAGCGTCCGACTTCGGCTCAGGTCATGATCTCGCGGTCCGTGGGTTCGAGTCCCGTGTCGGGCTCTGTGCTGACAGCTCAGAGCCTGGAGCCTGTTTTGGATTCTGTGTCTCCCTCTCTCTCTGACCCTCTCCCGTTCATGCTCTGTCTCTCTCTGTCTCAAAAATAAATAAAAATGTTTAAAAAAATTTTTTAAAAAGACCCTCGTACATGAAATTTGATGTCTTTTATCTATTCCCCCTGCCCTTTTTTTTTTTTTTTTTTAATTTGAGAGAGAGAGCACACGAGCTGGGAGCGGGGTAAGGAGAGAGCGAATCTTGGCAGGCTCCACACTCAGTACAGAGCCTGACGTGGTCCTCAATCTCAGGTATGGTGAGATCATGCCCGGAGCTGAAATCAAGTCAGACGCTTAACCAACTAAGCCACAGCAGGGCCCTGATTTCTCTTTTTAATTTTTACAAATCCGATTAGTAAAAATAAGTTTTAACTTTAATTTCTTTGTTTCTTGTAGGGTTAGTGTGTGATGTTTCCCTTGTCATGTATTAACATCCATGCACTAGGTCTGTTTAAAGATCTATTCCATTGGTCTCACTGTTTCTTGTATAAATTTCACACTGCAGGTGTTTTGATATCTGAAAGCAGAGCTCCGCCGTTACTTTTAAAAAATTATTTACGCTTGGGACATCTGAGTGGCTCAGTGGGTTGAGTATTCAACTTCAGTTAAGGTCATGATCTCACAGTTCGTGAGTTTGAGCCCCACGTCAGGCTCTCTGCTGTCAGTGCAGAGCCCAATTCAGATATTCTGTCCCTCTTTCTCTGGACCCCTCTCCAAATCATGCCCACATGTGCATGCTCTCTCTCTCAAAAATAAATAAACTTTAAAAAATCTTCTTTAATCAGCTATGTTTACACATTCATTCTTCTAGATGGGTTTGAGAACCCTATTTGCATTTTTGTTGAAATTCCAACCAGCCTATAAGCTAATTTGGAATCATTAACTGTTCTAGAATATTTAGTTTACCTACCTTCCATCTAAAACAAGATATCTTTCTCTACTTAAATTTTTCATCATTAATTGTAATGAAGTTCTGTTGTTTTCTTCCTATGGTTTCTTCATATTTATTGCTAGAGTTTTTCTTATTTTTTGCTGAGGTCACTACTGTGAATAGAATCTTCTTTTCCCTTATACTGTATATGTTCAAATATATACTTTTGTTATACTGAAACACTTAAAAAATATGGTCATTTAACTAGTTTCCTTTCTTAATTCTAGGAGATTTTCAGTTGATCTTCTTACATTGTCTGGTTTTATAATTTTGACATCTATAGATAATAATCATTCTTTTTGTTTCTAATAATTATACTTCCTGCTCTGTTCCATACTTTTATTACTGGTCAAAATGTCTATGTTGTTAAATAATAATCATGTGAACCAAGATGAATGGTGTAGCATTACTCATACCAAGGGAAAGTTGATACCTTCCAAAAGTTTTCTTCAGATTCAAAATTCACTTAAGATCATGTTCATTTTTAGGATTATTGTCAAATTGAGGAAATCTCATATCAAGTCTATTTCATGTATTAGCTACAAGATTTTTTTCTCTTATTCTTATTTTATTGAAGTTGCATATGACCCTTTCTCAGGAGACTAGTGGCTTTGCACATGGAGGAGGTCTGTGAATGTTTCTTGAAGGCGCCTCATATTTGTGATCCTCCTTGCTCTAACACTGGACTCCAGGCCAATGAATAGTTGCTTCAATTCAGAAAAGCAAAATTTTCAGACCAAGGGATCCAGAAAGTGCCAAGATGGAAAATCATTTGACAGTGGGGTGAAGAGCCACAAAGTCAGGGCTCATTTTCCTTAGCTGTAAGATTTGGAAAATTTTCCAAATTCTGGCTTTGGTTCTGTGCGTTAAAAAATTTGCTTCTCCTTCCTCCCACATACTTCTTATACTTGGCATTCTGGGACATTCTCATATTTTTTTATATACATTTTTAAAATGTTTATTTATTTTTGAGAGAGAGAGAAGGGGCAGGAGAAGGAGGGGCAGAGAGAGAGGGGGACAGAGGATCCAAAGCTGGCTCTGTCCCGACAGCAGTGAGCCCAATGCAAGGCTTGAACTCACAAACTATGAGGTCATGACCTGAGCCAAAGTCTGACTGAGCCACCCAGGTTCCCCTAGGAAATGCTCATATCTTAATATGACTTCTGGCCCTGCCTCTTTGCTTCAGGATACCAGGTGAGTGGGCACAGTGGGTACTAGGAGTATTCCTGGAAGCCATTTCCATCCCAGAACAGCCAGAAGTAACCTACTATATGTGGCAGTGACTGAGAACCACATACATAATTGTGTTATTAAACCCAACTGATGTGTCTGCAACTTAGCTCCCCATTAGCCCGATCCCCAAATGCTCATGTCTACTCCACTACTACCCAATAGGCAAGGGAGAGTGAAATCAGGGTGGACAAAGTGATTATCTTAACAGATAATAAAAATCTTGTTAAAATCCCATGCTTGCAAATTTTACCAGATTTCAAATGCTGCGCTCTACAGGAGGGTGCTCTAGGGCGTGCCATTCACATCATGGGCATCATCATGGAGGTGCGTATTTATTACCACAATATTCTCCCATCCAAGTACTAACCAGGCCCAACCCTGCTTCCGAGATCAGATGAGATTGGGCCGTTCAGGGTGGCATGGCCACAGACTATTTTTTTAAGTTTATTTATTTATTTTGAGAGAGTGAGAGAGCATGAGTGGGGGAGGGGCAGAGAGAGAGAGAGAGGGAGGGAGAGAACCCTAAGCAGGTTCTGAGCTGCCAGCACTGAGCTCAATGTAGGGCTTGATCTCTTGAACTGTGAGATCATGACCTGAGAAGAAATCAAGAGTTGGACACTCAACCCATTGAGCCACCCAGGTGCCCCTAAAGTATCTCGTTCTAACTGAATTAGAGCTGTCTGAAGATTTTCTCCTGATGGAAATAGTGGTCTTGAGGAGGGGAGAATGTGTGTTTTTATTTCACACAAAGGCTCTGTATGGGTCAGTGACAGCCCTATTTTCAAGGTTCTGTACATTTAAAATAGACATTTAAAATGTTTTTAGTCCACTGACGTTCTGCCTTGGGCTTATTTGTAGTCTCTACTCCACACCACTGTGGCTGAGTGCTCATGGTTTCATCTCATGGTTTAAGAAGGAGCCAATGTCCAAGGCCCTCTGGCCCCAAAGATCCTTTCAAGTTGCTCGTTCCTTCCCTACATCCACATGTGCACTGGCTCCAGCCAGTTCTGTGGGAAGCTGGAGGGTAAATGATTTGGGTTTGGGGCTCAGAGAGATGTGCAGTAGAAACCTGTGTCACCTTCTTATGGCTACACATCTATAGGCAAGAACTTAACCTTCTGTTCTGCTCTTGTCTAAAATGAAGGTAAATAGTATTTACCTCACGGAGTAGTTTGAGGGTTTATGTTTTTTTCCTGTAAAGTACTTAACACAATTTCTGACCTGAATGAACAGTCAACAAATGGTTTTATCATTATTTCCATCATTCCCTCCCGCTTTTCCAGATGCTGGTTCTTCCGGTTTCCTTGCCTTTCCCATCCCCCTGGTCTGTGATCGCTCCCCACTCTAAGTCTCTTCTTTCTAGAGCACCGATTGCACCTTCTTTCACGTGCTTTCTTCCCCAATGGATGTTAAGTTCCCTGGGGATATTGTTCCATAAGCCTTTGTTTCCCCCAAGGGACCCAACAAGGTGTTTTCATGGGTCAGAACATTATTACTTTTGGCCAAAGCTATTGCACAACTGACAATCATTGGGTCTTCAAAATACCACATAAGATGAATGTACAGCAAAATCGATGTAGACATTTGAGGGAAAGAAGAAACAAAATGTGTTTGTTTCATGAGATAAAACCATCAGGCAAATGCACGGGATTTTTTAAGAGGCTTTAACTTAGTTTTGTTGAAGGGATGTGTGCACATAGAGAAAATTGAATCATTCCATACAGTTGAAAATTTGATTTTTCCTTATGTTTTCAAGAGCTTAGACTTGCCAGAATCCCACAAATAAGTGCCATAATGGCTGTTGTTAAATGGTGGGGATGGGGGTGGTGGGCGATATTCACCCCAGTGTTAGCTCAGGTTGCTCATGGATACTAACAAGTAGACTGGGAATATACGGCTTCTATGTTTTCTGATGGCTGCTGACATAGTTTGGGCATAACTTGCCATCACTTCCCCATCACATACAGCCATTTATGTTCACTTTGGATCTGGTTCCAAAATACTATTCTGGGCTCTTCTCTTAGCTTCCCATGCATTCCACGTTGCAGCCTATTTGGAAATCCTGCCATTTTCCTCACAGTCTTCCTGCTGTTCTCCCTGCCCTAACTCTCCACCTTCATGTCCTGACAACCTTTCCTCCTCCCACCCCCACCCAACTGTTGCAATTGTCTCATCCTTCAAGGTTTATATTCCACTCCAACCACCTCCAGCAGAATTAATTGCCCTCATGATTGATCTCACAGCACTTTGTTCAAGGCTTCTCTACCTCATTGGCTTCAGTCCTCAGTCATCTCCGCCAGACCCACCATACCCTTCTGTCCTCTAGACACTGGACTCCTTGGTCCCATGCTTCTCTGCTGTCTCTACACTCTCTCCTTCAGTGATCTCATCCAGACATACGACATCAAGAGCATCAATGTGCGGGTGACCTAAAATTTATCTCTGCTGTTC
The DNA here is from genome assembly GCF_022079265.1 of Lynx rufus. Taxonomy (NCBI): domain Eukaryota; kingdom Metazoa; phylum Chordata; class Mammalia; order Carnivora; family Felidae; genus Lynx; species Lynx rufus. Next base: position 41,415,328 of record NW_025814824.1, on the reverse strand, counting down.
TTGTTGAATCCCTGGCTTGACTACACAGTCACCCTCTCTGATCTTTTCTTGGATGCTAAGAGGCACCTCACATTCAATGTGCACCCAGTGATGTCTTGATTTCACCCGCTTAAACCTGCTTCTCATCAGAGGAAAAGAAACCAGCATTCAGTCAGTCGCTCAGGCTAAAATCACTGGCCTCGTCCTTGCCATATCTCTTGCACAGCCCTAATGCACTCCGTAAACAAATCTTTGTCTCTACCTTCAAACATTTCCATGATCCTACTTCTTATCATTGTTTTCTGCTGCTGAGTCCAACTTGTCTCTCTGCATCCATTCTTGCTATTCTCACAAAGCAGCCAGAGGGATCCTGATAAAATGAAAATTTGCGTATGTCAATCCCCACCCCAAACCCTCTAATGGCATCCTGCCCTATGCAGAAAGAAATCCACGGTCCTTCCTGCCTACAAGACGCTACAGGCTCTGGCTTCTGGGTCCCTCCCCGAAGCCATCATCTGCCAGCCTCTTCTTGACCTGGGCCCAGTCACACTGGCCTCCTGGCTCTTCCTTGAACACACCAAGAACACACCTGTCTCAGGACCTTTGTGCTTTGTATTCTCTGTCTACTTTCATGTTTTTACTCAAATGTGCTTTCTCAGTGAGGCCCTCACTGACCACCCCTTTTCAAAGCAGTAGCTCCCCATCTGTATCCAACACCATCTCTGTCCCCTGCCTTATTTTGCTTTATAGCATTTTCCTGAGATGATGTGCTCCCTTACTGAGCTGCTCATTGTTTGCTGCTCCCACAGAAATGTGAGCTCCCCGAGGGCAGGGACATTGTCTATTTTAGTCACTGCTGTGGTCCAGCACCTCAAACGGTGTCAAGCACATAGTAGGTCCTCAGTACCTTTTTTTGTATATGAATGAATGAATAAGCCTATATCTCAGTTTGTCTCATATAATACCCCCGTGCCCCCCTCTTTTGTTTGCACTAGCCTCTGTCCTCCCTTTACTCCACCAGCAATTTGGAGAACAGAGGCCATTTGTTTGTTGTTGTTTTTCTTTCAAAATGTTTTAAATTCTCAAAAATCATTTTTGAAAAGAGCATATGAAGATGGTCATATAGAAAGCCACTATCCAATGTTTGCAATTCAGAGACATACAAACATACGTACACACAAGACTCTAAAACATCCCCAAGATTATGCTCAGAAAGGTATTACTTGTTAATTTTAATTACTTGTTAATTACTTGTTAAAATCTGTTCATTTTGTTTGTGTCAAGTTTTTATTTAAATTCTAGTTAGTTAACATATAGTGTAATATTGGTTTCAGGAGTAGAATTTAGTGATTCATCACTTACATATAATACCCAGCACTCATCACAAGTGCCCTCCTTAATACCCATCACCCATTTAGCCCATCTTCCACCCACCTCCCTCCAGCAGCCCTCAGTTTGTTCTCTATTGTTAAGAGTCTCTTATGGTTTGCTTCCCTCTGTTTTTTCCCCCTTCCCCTACATTCATCTGTTTTGTTTCTTATTTATTTATTTATTTTTAACGGTTTTTACTTATTTTTGAGAGAGCGTGACAGAGTGCGAGCAGGGAGGGGCAGAGAGAGAGAGGGAGACACAGAAGCTGAAGCAGGCTCCAGGCTCTGAGCTGTCCACATGGAGCCTGATGTGGGGCTGGAACTCACAAACCGTGAGATCATCACCTGAGCTGAAGTTGGACGCTTAACTGACTGAGCCACCCAGGCACTCCTATACCACACCTTCTTTATCCATACATCAGTCAATGAACACAGAAGCCATTTCTCATTCCCTTGAATTACCCACTCTATTCACTCGAACCTTGGTCTATGCTTGTGGACTTGAGGTGGAAAGTGTGAGCTCATGAGAGATAAGATTGACTAGGTGAGCGCACTCCCGTGACTACTTGAATTCTCTCAATGGCTTTATACTGATGGGCTGCCCCTTTATGCAGAAGACGGCAAATCTGTGGAGGAACCTGGCTCTGGAAGGTTGTCTCACCAAGGGCTGAGCCTGTGAGAAGGCTCCTGCTAATGCTTTCACCTCACCCGATTGAACAGGGATTCCCTCCGATGACCAGACAAATGAGAAAAGATGAGCGTACCATTTCATAAATGTGAACTCTCTGCTGAGTCTTCCCCTCTGCTCTGGCTGCGGGTCACCCTGGGTGAGAGGGGAGGCGGAGGGGGCATCAGTGAAGCCCCTCTGCGGACACGGTGGTGGTGCCCGAGTGCCAGGCAGCCCCTCGAAGAAGCTGCCACCCAGAATTCAGCAGGAGCCCTCCCCCGGGGGCAGGACACTCACGGGGAGTGCTGTCACGCGAAGACTCGCCCAGCCGCGCACCTCCCTCACCATCAGTAGAGTGGCCCGGGTCCCCAATTTATTTTGTACTTAACCCCAGTTACCATTTCATTCTTCCTGGCGGACCGTGCTCCACCCACTAAACACAAAGCCATAAATCTTCGTCAGGACATCTGGGTGCGCAGCACCGAAGCAACCCTGACGCTGATTCCTTAAGAAAACTCATTTCTTGTAATGTGAGCCCTGCTGAGGATGGCCACGTCAACTTATTAGACTTTTTACTCGGCCGTATTGATCCCGCTCTACCCCGATGCGGCCCGTGATGCTGGCTAATGTTATTGACGAGCCATCAGTCTTGCGGAGAAGTGTGGGGCTTGCAGCTCTTTCTGAACCACAAAAACCTATCGGTGGACAGTGATGGAGAGAAGGAGGAGGACGTGAGTGGGGCTCTCAGGCCAGACCGTGCAGGCCGGGGTACTTTAATGAAAGACGTGCACTCGGTGGCGGGAGACAGATGCAGCTCTCCAGAAGCCATTTATTTATGAAATAATTATGAACGCACAGTTGAATCATGGATTTTCATTACCGTGTGTGTCCAACACTCTTTCTTGATTCATATTTTGTTGTAAATGGAGTGCTGTTGGTTACAGGGCGGGGATGGTGGGAAGAGAGAGGGCAAGGAGGCACCTTCGGGCAGCAGTCCTATGATATTTCCTCTCTCTTCCACCTGGCTGTGCCTCCCTCCTACCACCGTGTGTCCAAGCTGGGCCAGCACTGTCCCCAGAGAGAGTCCACTTCTGATCTGTCTCACAAGGGACCAAGTTTCCGACTCCGCAAGTCTGCAGATCAAAGTTTCACTCCAGCTCAGCTCTCCAGGGCCAGCAATGGTGGAGCCTACTGTCTCCTGTGTGCTCGTGTGGAAGGAGACCTTTGATGGGGAATCACAAACAGGCAAGGGTACAAAAGACACCCACTTTCCAAGCTCCTTGCATATCATATCCCAATTCTTATCTGGGGGAAATGTCCTGCCCTTCTGACAGGCTCTGGGTGGCGGAGCCTCCTTGTTCTATCACACACACACACACACACACACACACACTCATACACACACTTTCACATTGAATACCATCACACACACACTCATACCACACACATAGACTGGCTGGCTTAAAAACAGACATTTATTTCTCACATTTCTGGTGGCTAGGAAGTCCAAGGTCAAGGCGCTGGCAGATTCAGTGTTTAGTGTGGGCCCTTTTCCTGGCTTGCAGGCAGTGCCCTTCCAGCTGTGCCCTCATGGTGACATGGTGCCTTTCTCTCCTTAAAGGGCAACTAACCTCATCCTGGAGCTCCACCTTAAAATTAGAAAAAAAAAAAAAGGAAGGAAAAAAAAAGATTCCCCACCTCACCCACCCCTGGCTCCTTTAAAGCCAAGAGACTGCCTTTGGCTCTTCAGCTAATCATCTTCCCCCACCCCTCATGGTTGCTCTGGCCAGAGGGAAGACCTCAGCATGTCTCCACATCTATAGCAATGAATCTAATACCAATTCTAGTACCTTGATGGTGAACAATATAATATATGTAATATATTTAATATAGTATATGTAATATATTTAATATAGTATATAATATATTATATATTTATATATAATATATTATATATTATATATTTATATATAATATATTATATATATTAAATATATAATATATTTAATATAGTATATAATATTTTATATATATATATATATATATATATATAAATTGGGGGCCAATACCAAGTTTTCACTCTTTGTATTAGAGAAACTGTAGCAAATTGGATGAATCCTGTGAAAGCTTGAGTGGAGAACATCTAGAGTCTTAAGGTGAGTGAAGCTGGCTGTGGAACTTATTTCTAGCAGGGGCTACAGGACACACAAATGGTCAAGCCAGGTGTGTTAGTGGTTTCTGCACTGTTTAATGGGTGCAAGCCTTCCACAGCGCCTTCTCGTGGTCTTTCAGCACATTTCTTCCCAGCCTCACACCATGGCCCCTCATGTGTTTGTCTTTCTAACATGTTGCGGAGGCAGGACAGCATCCTGGCAAATTTGAGTTTTGGTACATAAAAGGCACTTCATAAATGTTTGGAAATGAATGAAGGTATCTGTTTTATTACTATGTTTAGGTTTTTCCCAGAGGCTGTAACCTCCAACTGTTTGCAGCTCAGCTCTTCTGGAAAGTCTAGTTGGTCTAAATGATCCTTAGGCACAGAATATGCAACCACTGGTGATTTTTAAAGTTTTTATAAAGAAGTAGAAGTCTTTCCTCCCCAACAAGATCTAACCCAAATTCCCAAAGTATGAAATAGCTCAAACTGGAGCTCGTTGGGAGAAGAAGAAATTGGTAGCAAGAAGAGGGAATCAGGAAGAAGCCAGCTTTTCCTAAGGTTCTGGTTCACATGTCTGAAGGCAGAGGGGCAGGGGCAGTGAATATGGAGACACCAAAGATGTGGAGGGGGGGGTCACCCCATCCCTGAGCCTCCTTGTTCTATCACACACACACACACACACACACACACACACACACTCATACACACACTCTCACATTGAATACCATCACATGAAGGGGAAGGAAAACACAGAAAATTTTGATTTCGGCACTTCAGAGGGTGGTCTTTGCCTGATTACCCTTTCTTTCCATAGACCGGGGATGTCACAGATGTCGTTTCTCTGTCATCTCCTGAAAGCTGGTCTTCTGACTCAAACCTTTCAGCGTGGCTGTTCCACTGCGCTCGTGGCCTCGTGGATCCGTTATCAATCAGCTGGGTGACCTTGGGCAGGTTACTTACCTTTTCATTTCTCATTTCCTCCCAGTCTAAAATGGCATGATAATACTACTTGTTTCAGAGGTTTGTTGAGAGGATTAAATGATTCAGTGGATGTACATGCTTGGAATTGTGCCCGGCACAAAATAAGCACTGCGATCTTGTTCGGCATTATTTCATCTCTATCGCAGCTCTGCAAGGGAGGTTTTAGATGAGGAACCCGAGACTCAGGGACAAATAATTAAACCAGAAGTCTGTCAGCTACCAAGCATCAGAGCAGGGATCACTTCCAGCCACACTGCCTCTGGTCTGCTGATACTTTGGAGTTTTCTGAATCATCTCGAGGGAATGGTACCTGCTGAGCCCTTTGCCTGGAGTCTGCAGTCACCTTTGAAGTCACTGCCACCTGTGTTTTCACCCTCTGTGAACATTTAGTCCCTATAGACTGAGTCTCACTGTTTACCACTGTGAGGCCAAGTAGGAGCCTTGCATCTGGCTTTCTGGGTAGCCCATGGGTCATCACCTTGATCACTGAAGTTGGGTGGGCCACACAGTGTTTGGTGGCCTTGGGGACATGCTGCCTTCTTTAGGAAAGGGATTTCAAAAATAGATAGAGTCAATATATTCCATTAATAGGAACCGCAGAGGCTGCTGCATTCTTCAAGGTAATGACCTCCCCGAGGGCGAGGAGCGTGACTGCTTAATCACCTCCTGTGGACTCATGGGCACATTCGTCTTTAATCAGTCTTTTTTTTTTTGTTGTTTTGTTTTTAGCTAATGGCAGCAAAACTAAGACCTTTCCAACTTTTGTGTTTTTTGCTTTCGAAAGCAAAAAAAAAAAAAAAAAAAAAAAAAAAAAAAGACAAAAGACCACTGAGAAAATATGATATTTATGATATTTTTATTTGCCATTGAGAACTTTGGGATAACTGGGGAAATAATCAGAGCATAGTTGTTGGGGGGCTGGCTCTGGAGTTAACACACACGTCTCCATTCAGTGCTGGCAAAATCAATGCAGTCCATGCCTTTAGAAAGTTTTTGCAACTGAGTAAAGGACTCTAGTCTCGGAGAAATGAGACCTGAATGCCTGAAGCCACTGAGTAATGGCCAAAGGCAGAGTTTATGTGTCTAGCTGGGGCACATTTGAGACAGTCTGAGAGGGAAGAGGTCAGTTTGTGATCATCCAGGGATAAATGTGGAGGCCCTGGATGGGCGGCAGTGATGACTGAGGGAAAGAGAAAGAAACCCTGGGGGATGAACCCGTAAACCTTAGGGACCGAGAAATCAGAGAGGGCAGGTCACTAGTGAATCCAGACTGCAAGTCTGAGTTCCTAAAAACACCGAAATGTCACTGAGACAACTACAGACGCTAAGAGGGAAAGTCGATTGGGCTTAAGTTTGAAACTTCTTGGTTTGATTCAGTCAGATGCCAAGTAGAAAGGCCCTGGAAGCAGCTACAGATTAGAGACTTGCTGAGGTGATTGCTGAAGAAACTCCGGGGCCGCGGAATAAGCCCATGAAGAGCACAAAGAACCTTTGGTGCGTTAGCAGGGTCAGAGTGGCGAGGCACCTGGGGACCAAATGGAGGACGGGTTTTGAAGGGGAGTGTGTGTTCAGTGGGGACACATACTTCTGAGAGGTCTGGGGGGTTAAGGACTGGGAAACAGTCCTTTGGTTGGAGGTTACGGTTTTTCCTCTGAGAGCATTTTCAATAGAGCCCTGAGGTGGAAATTAGAAAGGTTTAGTGAGGAAATGGAAGGCAGGGAGGTCACCTCTGAAGGAGATAGCCACTTCTAGATCCAAAGGTTTGAAACTGAAGACATAATGAACCGGGAGGCAGGCCATGTAGGTTAGTGCAGCCCAGGTGAGCCTCTTCACACAGAACCGATGCTGTACACGTGCATCAGGCGGAAGTGAAGCAGAGGAACGTGAGAGGGGGGAGACCGGGAGTGGGCAAGGGTGAGCCAGGAAAGAAATTCCTTCAAGAGTCAGCATGGATGGGCTGAAGGGGTGACCTCAGCCAAGAGGAAGGAGAGGTGTGGATTGTCAGGGAGCGTGAGGATGACTGGATGGGGCAGAGGTAGGACAGGAGGCCGGAGGGTGAAACTTCCTGAACCGTGTGACGATGGCTTTCTCCAAAGTAGGAGGTCAAGTAACTGCTGGCAGGAGATTCTAAAGGGGAGAGGTGACCACTGGGAATGCAAGATAAGGTGCTTTTATGGTACCCCCCCAAATATCAGAAAGAGCCACCATGCCACTTGCCTGCCTGCGGAGTCCTGAACCATCTATGGGCCCACTTAACAGGAGAGGTTGGAAGAAGAAGCCAAAGTAGCATTTCTCAGCATAGCTGAGGGTATCAAAGCAGGGGTCAGCGAGGGTCTCGCAGGAGGAGAGGAGGTGCCTGCGAAAATGGAGACATTTTCAGGGAGGTAGGCCCCAGGCACCAATGCAGACTCAGCCGAGGCATAGAGCCTCATAGGAGGGGTTGCTGAAAAGGTCGGGGCAAGCAGTTCAGAGAACTGAGAGCTACTCTAGATCAATGAGCTGAAGCTTTTGTTTAGTAAAGCCCTATGTCTAGTACCCAGGTGTCCCCGTGCACCAACCCTGGGAGCCTATGGCCGATGCAAGGTAGTTGATCCTAAGGGAGGCAGGTGCTGTAGTAATAATAATAATAATAATAATTTGGGGTGCCTGGGTGGCTCAGTCGGTTAAAAGTCTGACTTCGGCTCAGGTCATGATCTCACGGTCTGTGAGTTTGAGCTCAGGCTCTGTGAGGCTCTGTGCTGACAGCTCAGAGCCTGAAGGTACTTCAGAGTCTGTCTCCCTCTCTCTCTTTCTCTCTCTCTCTTTCTCTCTGTCTCTCAAGAATAAAAGAAACATTAAAAAAATAATAAATAACAACAAAAACTAGCACTTTTGGAGTGCACTGCTTTAAATCCTTTCCAAAACACTCATTGACTTTATTTTATACAAGTTTTACACGAACTTTATGTAAAATCCATTGAATGACATAGTGAGGTAAGTTTCGTTGCTATCTCCATCCCTCAGATAAATAGAGGCACCAAGCCATTAAAGGACTTGCCTGACAACCCCTAACCCTCTAGGATCTGGACCCAGGCAGTCTGAGATGGGGGACATTGTCAACATCATTATTCCAAAGCTGCTGAATTTCTACTGTGGACGGGAGCTATGCTCAGTGGTGGAAAGCAAAGGAGGGGGGTGACTTGGGCTCAACTCTGGGTGGCCAACAGGTCAGGGCTACTACTGTGAAATAGTAACCAACGACTCCCAGGATTTCCTGTTCTCCATTTATACCACGCACCCCCACCCCGGTTTCTTGAATAAAGGAGTACACCAAGAAAGAGATGGATTTAAATAAGTGGATAATTACTCTTCATTCCCTGCCTGTTAAATGTGTAGGATTCACCAGTTTCCTGAAACAAAACAAGGCGATCAAGTTTCCACCAGTAAAACTGGATTGAATTGTGCACTTCCTGGTCCATCTACCTCCTTGGAGCAGTGGCTGTTCATCATTCTGTCTGGGCTCACAGGCTAACCCAGATCAATGCCCATGGAGGGTGGTCTGGGGCGGGGCGGGGGGGGGGGGGGAAGGACTCCGAAATGCCTCTCCTCAGTCTGCCCCAACTTTAGATCTGACACGAAGTCCTCCTGATTCTTCCTGACATAGGCTCCTGTTGCACTCATTCCTTCACCATGTGCACCTCCATGCCTGAGTTCTGGCCTTGACATCTGTACTACTGTATGTCTGTACTTTACAGCCTACTGTACTGCTGTAATAGTCTCTGAAGAGAGACATGGGGCTTTCGAGTCAGATGTATCTGAACTTGATCTCGAATCTACTCCTTGTTTGCGGTTTAATACTTGGGCAAATGTCTGGATCTCTTTGACTTCTGCTCCTTAACTGCACACTTGGGAAAAACAATATTTTGTCTCGCAAGTATATGAGAATGACCACACTAAGTGCCTACTATAGGTTCACCTTCGATGCTGTTATAATTTGTGGGTATTCTTGTTAGACCTCCTAGCCCCAGGCCAGCCTACTATGTTGCTGCCAGATTAATCTTCCTCAAATTCAATTTTGATCATGTCATTCCCTATCCTTCTGCAAAAGCTGAAGTTGCCAATAGAGAAGGTCTGTAAGGGGAGTTAGCTCATTTTTCCTTTCTGGGTGCCAGAATCTTGACTACAAGAGTCAGGTGCCTCCAACTCAGCCCACTCTCTCTATAAAAATACCTGGAGAGGTTCCTCAATTTACAAAGACAATACAAAGGATTGTTAATCATGGTTGAACCCACCCAATGGGGTGAGACCAGTGTAAGTTTCACTGTATGGTTAGGTTATGCATAGTTATGTGATGGGATAAGAATTTTTAGAAATGTCAACAGAATTTTCTCCCCGTGATAACTCCTCTGGCCCTTTGCCCCCTTCAATTAGGCTAGTCATTCTGTATTCATTCCCTTGGGAAAGAATGAAGAAAGCAGAGAGAAAGGGGAACCTCTTCTTGGCTTTGAGTTCCAAAGGCTGAGCCTCTGTGGGGAAAGAAAGAACTAGTTGACAAAAGATAGAAGAGAAATTCAGGATGAAGAGCAAGATTTTCTGGCCTCTACCCCAGTAGAAAAATCGCTGGGATTAGGGGAAAGAGGAAAGGATACAGAACTGCTGGGGCGGGGGGTGCTGTATCTCAGCCGCCTCACACAATCAGCCTGCACACTGGTCCACATCAGCCGCACCCCCAGAGCTCTGCTGGTTCTTCTCCCTGCCATCCACAGAGGATTTTCCTTTATAGCAGCCAGAATGTTTTTGACCGACCCGCGAGAAGGATGCTCTTCTTTACTCTGAGACTCTGCTTCAGCCCATTTGACTGACTCTGTGGGAACTGCCTTAAAGATCCACTCAGCCAACAGTGGTTTGGACAGACCCCATTACAACCGTGTATTACAAACCAAATCACACACAGCAGGGCTCTGGCTCATATTAATAACTAAATGTGTCTCCATTCCAGTCAGACATGAATTTATCCCTTTCTAAAGAATGAAGCTGTACTAGAGAGAGAGCAGGGAGTGGGGTTATTTTTGATATGGGGACCATGCTTGGGCTTGGTGCCTCTTGATATTAATGCCACATAGGTGATAATAAGATGGGAAGTTTCTGATATGATAGAAGGAGTTTCCTGCTCCTTCCCTTCTGGCTCAGGGCCTTCTCTCCAGTGCCACCTTCTGGTTTGGGACTTCTAGAGGAAGGGTGGGTACTTCTAGAGGGGTGGGTAGAAACAGAGCCGGATTTAGTTACTTGGGAGGGGCTATCAGTGGGATCAGACATCCTGGGAAGACTTCTCTGGTGGACTATTCCATCAGTGGCCCCCAATAAACCATACTTTCCTATGTGGTCCCCTCTTATGGATTCTTGGCTTGGCCATGTGGCTTCCTTAGCCAATGAGACATTAGCAAGCATGATGTAAGCAGAGATTCAATAAGTGCTTACATAGTGGGGCTTGTCCCCATGGGTCCTTCCTCTGGGAAACCAATATGGTAAGGAAGCCAATGCAGACTACTGGAAGAAGAAAGGCCATAGAGGAAAATCAAGGCATAGCAGCTCTCAGCCAGCATATGGATAACACCTTCATAGACATTTCCCCACCTGAGAGCAGCAGCCTAAGAGACCCCAGCAGATACACATGAGACAGAGTTGAGTCATCCCCTCTGAGCCCCCTGCAAGTTGTAGAATCATGAGCAAATAATGGTCATTCTCATCTTGAGCCACTAACTTTGGGGTAGTTTGTTGTACAAACAAAAGGTAACAGAAATATCTTCTTTCTGGGCAATGTTTTCTCTTCCAATTGCAGGGATTTCCCACAGGGCAGGGACCTTATCTATTTTGATCACCTATATCCTCAGTCCCTAACAGCCTATAGCAAGTGTCCAGTAAATATTTGTGGAATTCACGATGTGAAATCAAGCACACAGCATTTACACTGCATTACGATACTCTTTATCCTCTGTCTCCCTTCTATAAACCATGAGTTTCCTGAGCCTTGAAGCTTCTATTTATTGTAAATAAATTTCTAAGAGATCTATATGTATAACAGTTTTTTAATGGGAATTTGACTATTATTGTCTATGGAATTTTGGTTACTGAAAACTGAGGACAATGGATGATAAATACCACTACATTCCAAAGATCTTCCAAAGATCGGTGGTCGACACATTTGTAGCACATGCTGATGTTACTAAAATCTTTTCTAACATCTTATTCTATTCTTTGCCTCCAACCCATAGAAGACAAAGACAGGCATTAGAAATTTGTAACTAGGGCCTAGAAGCTGGAGCCAGACAGCCTGAGTTCAAATCCCCACTTGGCCACATATCAACTGTGAGACTTGGGCCAAGTTACTTAACCTTTTGGTACGCCCATTTGCTCATCTGTAAAATGGTGGGTAATGATAGCATCTACCTCACAGGGATGCTGTGAGGATTGAATGAGTTACTGTATGGCCAGGCAGTTCTATCCATGGAACCCTGAGGACAGTGCCCAACTCTCACAGGAAGGGCCTGTGTCAGCCATCATCAGTACCATCAGAGTGAATCAAGAGCTTTTCCAAGAAATTTGGCTGTTGGGGAGGACCCAGGCTGTCAGGTGGGGGAACCCCAAGTTGGGGTAGTTTGCCAGAGGGGAGCTGATATATCATTTACTGTCCCACTCCACCCTCCAGCTGAATCATTGTTGAACTGAAGAAACATCTTTACCCTTCTTGAGCTTCTTTGGGAGCGGACATGGTGAGAGAATTCTTTAGAAAACTTGACCTGAACTCCCTGGCAGGTAGAAGCACCAAGACTGGAAAAGTCTGAGGAAGAAAGGCTGTAGAATAAGGACAAGGTCCTGAGGGTGTAAGTACCCCTCCAGGGTGTGAGGGGTGAGGAGGCTGAGTTTCCTATCAACTAGGGGGATAGCGTGGGCAGTCTATGTGGGCACTGCCAGCCCCAGGGAGAGGTGGGGGGGGGAGAGGAGGCACACCCATGGAGGTGGTGCTGAGGGTCAGTCCGAGAGTCCGTGGGCCATGCTGAGGGAGATGTCCCAGTGTGGGGTTCTGGAGGAAAATACTGAAGTGCCCAGGGAGGACAGGGTAGGGTTTGGACATCTGCCATGGATATCTCTCAACAGCAGCAGCTCATTCACTAGACCATTTGGCCCTTTCCCTTCTCTTCTCCCTCCCTGCTATAACTCTGGAGGGGTCTGGCGAGTGTGGGAGAGACTCTGAGAGTGACCCCCCCACACACACCCATCTCCCAGCTTCAGGCTATTGAGCCTGGCTTAGGCCACACCTGGGGAAAGAAAGGGACTTTGAATTGGATGAGAAACTGAAGTTTTAGTATTAGAGTGGCCTGCACTTTATCACCTTCTGAGAACGAGTCTTTTCTATTGCATACTGCTGATTGGCAATGCTCCCGGCTCAGCCTGAGACACCATCCAGGAGAAGGGGAGCAAAACGCGTGGGCTGAGAATAACAAGGCTGTCACTGCAATATATTCAGTTACATTAACATCACCTTATTTCATCCTCACAACAGCTCTGAGAGGTAAACTGCCATATTCCCATTTTACAGAATTTTAGCAAAGTCAGCTAAGCTGTCGGAGGTGCCACATGGGCAGATGGCAAAGCTGGAGTTCAGGCCCTGACTTTGACCACAAGGCAGAAGCTCTTAACACCCCTTGAGGCGGATGCTGTCTCTCACACCTTTGCATCCCCAGTGCTCAGCGCTGGCCCGGACATCCAGAAAATGTTCTCTACTGACTTGTGAATGAATGTATTTTCTCCATCAGCAGCCCAGCTCTGCCCTCACCACACCTGAGCCCCCTATGTATTGGCAAAACAGAAGACTTTAGAGCCAAGCAAATTGGGCTCTGACACAAACCAGACCACATTCTCCCCGGCAGACCAGGAGACAGCCATTGTATTTGGCTGTGGCTGGTCTTGGGTTCCTCTAACACTCCTCCCAGTCCTTCCATCACAAGAATGTGCCCTGGAGGACACCTGGTAGCAGACCTTGTGCCAGACTGAGGCCTCAGGCTGCCGGAAGGGAACACAGCCTTAGCCCTCTCCCCTGAAGGTCTCACAAGAACAAAATTGTTCTGTATCAGGAAATGTCCCCAGTGGCCTAAAAGACTTAGATAGATTGGCCAGCACGCCTGCATCTCTTTCCTTTCTTTTTCCTTCCATCAGAACATTGGTGGAAGGTTGGTTCCAAGCTGTGGCTCAGGGGCTGGTGATGTGTTTGTAGTTTACAGCACAGGCAGCTGATTGCACTGGTGGAGGGAAGGTGGCCTCAGGGTGAATAACCCTGAATAGAAAGGGGCCAGGATTCCCAGCACCCTTGGCTTGGGTGTGTTCTGTATTTGCATTTGACTATGGGTGTGCCTGATGTTCTGGGAATTCATATCATTTCAAACAAAAGCTCAAAGCCACACACTGAGAAGATTGTCTCTGGAGATTTGGAAAAACTGCTCAATTTCCCTGAGCTGCCCATAAAGCAGTAACCCCTCCCTAATCTCCTTTGTTGTTTGCAAAACATTTTCACAGATATCCTTTCCTTAGCCCCTCATAACAACCCCCAGTGTTGATGGGAAAGTATCACTATCTTTATTTCTTACAGAGTTTCTGTTGCTTCAATATGATTAAAATACTTGCCTGGAGTCAGATGGCCAGAGGTGAGGGCACCTGGCCTCCTTCTGGCCTTGCTCTCCGCTTCCCACCCGCCTTCCCCAGGCCAGCCCTGGCCACTTCTCAGGCCAACCTTAGCTCTCCATCCCCAGCCTGGGCTGGGACCTGGAGTCTCATTTGCTGTAGAAGGAGAGTCAGCTACCTGTGAACACTGTGTGTGAAGTATGTTCCCACCATGCCATTATTTCATCTTCCTTTCTGGTTGAACTTAGCCATTTCCAGGGAAAAGCAATTCTACTTCTAAGGATTTATGTTTAGATAGTATTCAAATTTTGCCACAAATACAGAGGTCTAAGGCGTTCACCATAGTGTTATTCATAAAAGGGACACATTCAAATAGCCTGAATATTCAACAAGGATCCCAGTTACATAAATGCAGATATATTGAATCAATGGGATATTATTCAGCTCTTAAAAAACTCACCTAGGAGAAGGACATTGAATGACAAGGAATGATGTTCAGGGTCCATTTTTATACAAACAAAATCTATTGGCTGCTTTTAGGCAATAGGCTTAAGCAAATGGAAACTCAATCAAGGAATAAGGGCCCACAGTGACCACTGAGCTGAATAACAAACAGACTCATTAAGTGTCCCACCTTGAAATAGCCACAGGCCCTAACTCACCAAGGGGTTACTTACAACCAGGCACAGGTACCACAAAAGGACAATTCCATAGTTCCCATACCTTTTTATCTTCCGCCTTAAATACAGCCCCCCCCCCCCCCCACTGCCCCCTGCAGTCTCTTCCTCGGTGTCCTGCCTGCTGCTCTCATGCAGTGTATTCAATAAACTTCTATCTCTGTTCTGTTTTGGGTGAATTCCTTCACCACCGCACTTCCATCCCATTGTTATCCCACATTTCAGGGTTCCCATCCTATTGGGAGAGACACCACACAAAAAAAAGGTTACATAAGAAGTGTTTCAAGATGGTCCCATTTTGCTTTGACAAATATTTATATCTCTGCAGACAAGTTGACAAGTAGCCAGAAGCCATATGCCCAAATGGTAGTGGTAGCTATTTCTGGCTGGCAAGGTTATACATGATTTTTATTTCTTCTCTTTGATGATCTAGGTCTTCTAAGCACTCTACATTCAACATGAATTAATTTTACAATATGAAAAAATGCTATTTTAAAAGCAGCAAGGAAGGATTAGCTCCAATGTTTGTCATTTAGTGATTCAGTCACCCAGCTATTTTTACTTAATGTATTGAGTGTGAGAGATTCAGAGATGAGTTCAGGATACAGTCCGCAGTCCCTGTGCTCTTGACCCTTTCCAGGCCCAAGGGTCCACCCCTTTAGAAGGAAGGTGACATTTACTGAGCATTCACACCAGCCCAGGTGGACTTTCCTCACATGGTTTCTTTCACTTTATCTTCAACACCATTCTGTTAGGAATGGGAGGCTGAGGGTCAGAGAGGTTAA
This sequence comes from Lynx rufus, assembly GCF_022079265.1. Lineage (NCBI taxonomy): Eukaryota > Metazoa > Chordata > Mammalia > Carnivora > Felidae > Lynx > Lynx rufus. The sequence continues at coordinate 41,400,056 of NW_025814824.1, read as the reverse complement.
ATAACCTGATTAAGATTGTGCAGCCAGTCAGTGCTGGAGTTGGGCGTGAGAAAACAAGCTGGCCTGAATGCCCCCCCCCCCATCTCAAGCCCTTGTTGCCTTTCACCATGACCTTGGCTGTTTCAAAGTCAAGATCAATTCAAGGATTGATCTTGAATCCTTGGGCTTGAATGGCTTTCAGTGCCTGCCCTGGATGGAATTTAAGCATGGTGCCCATTGGACTCAAGGAGGTGGCTGAATTCCCAGAAGCAGCCCTGAAGACCTGATTTTCTCAGCTCTCCATCACCTAGGGGAACCCAAGCCAATGAAAAGACACCATGACCCACGCTCTACCTGCAACGTGCCCATCAACTTTCCCCACCTGCTTCCCATGTGCAATATATCTGGATCGTGTCCCACTAGGTGTTAGAACCAAAGATTCCAGGGAATCCTGCAGCAGTGGAGTAGAGATCTTTTGTTGGAAAAGGAATTTTCAAGTTACCATTTAACATTTTGAAATCCGAAGGAAGCATAAAGGAAACAAAAACCAAAAACAAAATAAAAATCCACCCATGGGCTGAGCTCTGAGGATCAAATATTCTCTTTGTGCAGAGAGAGAGACTGTGCAGCCAGGGCTGGAGTTTTCAGTTGGCCATGCAGAAAATGCTCCTGGGCACTCCCTTGAAAAACTAAATCAACATTATTTTAATTTGTGTTCCCTGCTCCCTCCTTCACGACGGAGGGGAAAGTGTGAGGCTGAGCAAGAGCATATTTCTCTTACAAGTTAACTTAACATGCAATATGCAGGGGATTACTCTGGGCTCACTCAATACCACTGCCCAGAGCTTTATAGAATTCTATTGATCTTAGCTAAAGCTGTTTAATTTTTTTTGCTTTAATTTTCTTTCCTTATTTGCTCATTAAGTTGAGGTGAGGAAGGGGCGGGGGTACTGATGGCAGGTGACTCTTCTTGGATTTAAGGCTGGTGTGAGGGACCAGGAAGCCAGTCTGGCAGCATGCATTGGCAGCATTTTAACCTAGTGTCTTGGGGTGGCGGGTGGCTGCAGGGAAAGGGAAATAGTGTGTTCAGGCGCCCCTGGATATTCTCCGCTGCCAATATTCACAGAATCAGGACTCTGGGCACAAGACAGAGGGAAAACAGAGTGAATCTGACATAGATATGACCCACAAGGAACTTGCCTTCTAGTAGTAGAGAGGAGCACATTAATCCAAAATGGGACACAGATGTGCCAGGATAATATTCATTTTTGCTGCTAGAAGAGGTACAAAAGAATGAAAACATAATTTCTTGCACCCATCCCCCAAAACTTTGACTACGGTGTGATCCCCATATAGAGTCATGAAGACTTTGAAGGGATTTGTATGGTGGTGGGTGTAGGGGCTGGAGTTTGGACAGAATGGCTGGAAGGTGGGGAGGGGATGACTAGGGCTGATGGTCTGTGGGCTGGAAACTGCCCACTCCCTTGCCATCCTTCCTGGGCCAGGTGGCAGGGCTTCTGCTAAGGCAGCCCATGGGTATCTGAATTGATTGTTAAGCTCCCATGCTCTGAGAGCTGGGGTGGGGAGGGGCTGTGGCTGCACTGAGCCCTGCAAGGTGTACCTCTGGAGCCTGCCCACTGCAGCAGGACTCAACTGGTGGTGAAGGACTGTTGCTCACCTGTGGCGCCCTTACAGGAGGAAGAACCATGGTGATGGTGATAGCCACTAAAGATGAAGGAGCAGGGCCAGGCACATTTCTTATTTCCTTGTCTTGTTTTTTTTGTTTTGTTTTGTTTTTGTTTTTGTTTTTGTTTTTGTTTTTTTTTGAGAGAGAGAGAGAGAGAGAGCTTGTGCATGAGTGGGGGAGAGGGAGAGAGAGAATCGTAAGCAGGTTCCATGCCTAGCACAGAGCCTGGCTCAGCGCTCAATTCCACAAATGTAAGATCATGAGCTGAAATCAAGAGTTGGATGCTTAACAAATGAACCATCTAGGTGCCCTTCCCTGAGTCTTTAAATTCTCATAGACCCCAACACAGAGCAGGAGAGAAGGCCAATACTAATAAATAATGACATCTGTTGAGCTTTACTAAGTGTCAAGCACTAGCTAAGTTCTCTGCATATACTATTTTAATGAAACCCCACAGAATCCCTCTGAGATAAGTCTCATTATCATCCCGTGTTTGTAGATAATACTGAGGTGGAAAGAAGTTAAGTCTCTTATCCAAGGTCTTATGGATGGTTAAGTTAAGGAGCAGATCCAGGATCTCCTTCTTCTCACTTTGGCTCCTGGATTCCTTGTTCTCAACCACTGTGCCAATGCCCCTACTCTTACAGGACATACTGGTCCAGAGGCACATCCCTTAGTGGCTGTTAGCATAGCTTGCTGGGGGAGGGGGGGAGAATCAAACGTGAAGTAATTTGTGCTCTAATATTGTGGAACAAATTTATACCTAGTGCAAAAGCAATAGAAGATAGAATGCTACAGGGAGGGGGTGGAATTAGAACTCAAACAGCTCACTTCTGATGGAGAAGAGTTTTTCCAGGTGGGGCTGTGAATGGGCAAGTTAACATGAAAAAGAGAAATAAAGAGTTTCTTGGGAGCAAAGTGACAGAAACTTTAGCATATTCCTGGAGCCAGTGAGAAGTTCTATTACCTGTGGCATGGAATAAGAAAGTGGTAGGAGATAAAATGGGACAGGGTGTTGTGTCCAGGTCATAAAGGATTAAGGGAGTTGAATTCTATGCTGGAAGTCAAGGGTAGCAAAAGGGGTTTCATCTCATGGGCTGTATTTGATTGGCAGTGACTGGACCATTCCAAATGAAGGATACCCAGAATCAATGGAACAGAAAGATGGATCAAGCAACAGTGTCCACCATGAACTGAGGCTCACCAATCTCATCTCTTGTCCTGGCATTCAACAAAAGACTCTGAAAGACAACAGTGAGGTTGGGCCCTGGTGGGGGATACATGCCCCAAATTGTTATTGAATATCTGGTCATTCTGAGGTACAGAGATTGATTTCTTCATGCTATCAATCACTCCCTCCCAACCCTCCCCACCTATTTTATTAGAAATGCCTGAAAATAATGAAACCAAATATATTGGGGGATAACTAGAGAGCTCTCATTGTTTATGCTTCTCATTTGGAGCTGCTGAGTCTGATCCAAGGTGCAGAACCCTGCATGGGGTTCCTGAGCACCAAGGTCTAGGCTGAGCTCTGCCAATAACAGCTGGGGGCGTGTAGGCCCACATATGGACCTTTATGAAGTCGTCCTGCATTACAGAGCTTTTGTGAGGAGAAAAGGAAATAACCTATTGGAAAATACTGTGACAAAGAAAATGTACCCTCCCGGTTAAATACCATATTTTATCAAATAAAAAATGTCATTGTTTGTAAGACCCTATCATTAAGAAAGAAAAATGCTGCCAACGATAGGACCCCATCCAGTTTCAATCACATTCTGTTATCAGGGATGTTAACATGCTGGAAAAAAACAGCATTTTAGAATCAATGAAATATGGAATGTTGTGACAAAGATCCAGCTCTGAGTTACTAACCTCCATTAAACAAGTTAAAAATGTGTTTGCTTGGATTACAGACTAGGTTTTTCATACATGAATCTCCACGTTCAAATCAACTCATGTTACCTAACACAAAAATCTGGTCTCCCATTCTTCCTTTGTAATTGAAAGTTGGAGAGATATAGTTCTTTAAGGGGAGATTGTCCCAATTTACAATGACTATGAAAACACTAGTTTGACTGTTGGTTCAGATATAACTGACTGTAAATCATATAAGCTGCCAAACAGCCTTGATTAAACACTTGCTAGAAATATTTCAAGGTCAAGAAGCCTTGTGATTCTGAGTGTGACATAGTAAAGCTGTGTTAGATGTCAGCCTGGGGCTGGAAATGGTAGAATGGGAGGCTCAAGCTGCTGCTTGCAAGCCTGGAATTCACCCTCTTCTCCATTTTATTATTTGTATAACCCATGAGAATAAGCTATATGCACACAAACTATCTCCTAACCAAACAGGGGAATGTGTATGAGACATTCCCAAGGGAGCACTCATCTAACAATTTCACCATCAAATGGAGCCTGAAACTCTGGGATGTTTCAAATGTCCCAGAAAGAATTCTGATTGGCCCAGTTTGGATCATGTGCCACTCATAGGCAAATCAGTTGTGGCCACAGGGCAAGAGTACTATGATTTTAGACCCCAGCTACAAATACATGATTTGAGGAAAGAGGAGGAACAACTTCCTAAATGGGGTGGCCCAGTATCCTACAAGAAAGGAAGGGTTCTGGCAGGCAAGTAATAGTAGCATTTCATTTACCACATTTATTCTTGAAAAGACATTTTCATTTCATGGCATGAACAAGAAAAGTCATTAAGAGGTTTGGCTGACAACAAAGTAATCTTATCACCATAACAGGCCAACATAACCCATTAATCAATAATGGGGTATTGGGGCCTCCACAAAATCATAGCTGCCATTTTGGCGAAGGCTAACCTGCCATTCTACAGAGGACTTACCCTGGGGGCAATGTGTGTCCACACTACAGAAATTCCTGACCTTCAAAATATTATTACTGGAGAACGTAGTCCAGTTATGTCTGTCCAATTGCATGTATAGTTTGGAGAAGAATGTGTAAGGACTATAATTCTCAGAAGGACTAGACCTGACTTCCCTACTCTAACCTATAGACAAGACCATGACTGCTTTTTTGGAAGCCCAGTTACTTATGTGTCTTTGACCAAATTTGGCCTCCTCTTCTCATTAGAGACAGACTATGACAGTTATTGCTATGATCAAAGATGCTGCTGCAGAAGATGGAATTTATTTCTTTACAGGGACCCTTAAGGAGAGCTCTTTGATTGGTCTCAGAACCAAGAATGGCTATGTTGCTTCCTTGCACCACTGGTTTATTTTTACTATACAAACACTAACTCTCATGAACTTTCGTATTTCCCTCTTCATGGTGGCTGCTAGAAAGCTCAACTCCAAATTCGTGAACCACCTATAGTCCAGTCTTAAATCCTTAATGGTAGGCATTTTGCTTACACAGTTACTTCTTGACTGCATCTTATGTCCTTAAGCTTCTACTCCTTTCATCTCAAGTTTTAAGACTTGCATACATGTTATTTAATCTTGGAACATCTTTCACATCTTTGTAAGCCACCTCATTATTATTATTTTTTAAGATTAAGGTGGGAGTGTAAGTAATTATCTTTTACCTTAGTTTCAAAGGTTTTGAAGACTTTCAGGCAGAAACCATCTTAGTGGAGAGTGCCACTCCTGGAACCCAGCTTATGTCTTAGGGGCATCTTTGATATAGCGTGCCTTTGCAAGGGTTTCTAAACTCCCTTGCCCACCTTTTAATTACATTGTGAATTTACTGATTTTTCTTCATAATATTTTTGGCCATTAAAACAGAATTATTTTGTGTTCCTTTCCAAGAGTTGGGAGGTAAATCCACTCCTTCATGGTAATGAAGTCCAAAGGAGAATTTGTTTTCATCCTCTACAATATTATTCTATGTTCAAAAAATATCTTTGAGCTTTTACAAATCTCTAATTGCTGAAAGATTTGTAGTTAACAACAAATCTCAAATATTTAGCTTTAGGGATTTAAAATCCCAACAATATTGATAACAAAGATAAAACAATTACTGTCTGCAATAAATGATCCACAGCAATGTCTTTCAGAAGAATACTTGATGAGCAACTTCCACGAATTGGGGGTAGGGCTGAGAGGGTAAAGAATTCAGCCAGATGCAAGAGTGGAAAAGCCAACAATCTAAACAAGGCACTCATTTCTCAACTCGGAAACAGGGCAAACAGTCCTCTGGGAGACTGGCTGTTCTTTCCAGTCATTTGCTGCAGGGCCCTTCATTTCTCTTCCGGGAGCATTTTTATGCTCATATACAAGGTGCACATCCACACGGGCCCTATTTTTCTCATTTCTCCAAAGGCACAGTAAGCGAGGCAAACATTTTCAATGTGATCTGCATCATGTTCTACTTCGTACAAGTTCATATTTTGGTTGAAATGATAACCATAAATATTTAACATTCTAAAAGCTGTGGCTTTCCAGCCCCAGCCATCCATCCGATGGGAGACAATGTTGCATGCATTAATTTACAGCCCACTTTCATTTCAAGCAGGTCGATAATATTTCATAAGATAGGAAACCAGAAGGCATGATTTTGGTGGAGAGAGGAAAAGGGCACAGCTTGGCATAAAGACCTAAAGACCAAATTCTGAGAAGGAGGATAGAAATTGTGTTTGGGACTCTTTTTTTTTTTTTCTTAATCTTAAAATTTTCCTTTTTTGTGAACTGAAGGAATTAACAACATCATTTTAAGAAGTGAAAGCTCTCTTAAGAGTGCTGATTCCCTCCAGCTCCCCACCTCATGCACGCATACATATGCGTGTACATACACACACTCACACTCACACACACACTCACACAGTAGAGGCTATCCAGATGAGAGTCGTTGCTGCTCAAATACCAACAGAAAGTAAGAGGGAGGGTGCTGCTCACCAAGGCTGGCCACAGTGTGTCCCTGCATTTGACCCAGTTGAACAAAGGTGGTGTTTTGAAAAATGACCCCCACTTGACATTTACATGATACCAAATGATCCATTTGAATGTCATTAGGTAAGCAATTGCTTTTCCAGCTTGCAGACAGTCTAATTCTCATCAATTTCACCTTTAATTTAGAAGAGAAATGATAACCAATGGAAGGAAGAAGAAGAAAAAAAACCCACAACAGAGATGTGTGTCTTATGTTTCAGAGTAGTTTATCATTCACAGTGTTTTTTTGTAAACAAGATTTTGAATAAACCCCAAAAGGACAAGTAAAGGGTTGAGTAGAAATACATTCTTCCTTTTTAGCTGGGACCACAGAAAAGTGGGTGACTAATAACATATTCTAATTACAAAAGCCCTACAGTAGGATCTGTTAAAATACACAGATATAAGTTCAATCATATGAAAGTAATTACTGTATATCTATATGCTGATGTGTGAACCAATCCCTTTTACTCCAGGTAATTCAGTGGTTATTGATTTTTTATTTTACATGTATAATAACATGTTCCTAAGTTCAAAAGAATCAAAATACCAATATTCAGCTATTTTCACCTTCAAAGACCTTTACCAGTATAACTATTTAAAGCTCATGCATCACTGCCCAGTGCCCCTGGTGAGGTCCAGGTGCTAAAAGCAGAACTCAAGGCTAGCAGCCCAGAGCAAACCACCTGTGGGATTGACCCCTCTCTGCTTCCTTTCCTCCCAAAACGAAAGGCTCAAACGACAATAATGGCAGCAGAATACTGAAGGAACAAAGGTAAGTCATGTACCCACAGTTAGGGCACATATGGACCCTAGGCTGGGCCTTGAGTCTGGGCTGCTATTGTTGCTGACGTATATGAGGACCCCCAGATACCCCTGAATCTCCATTTTCCCTTCAAAGAATTAATAGGATTTGTCTGACGACCAATGACTGAAAAACCTAGTTGCAAACTGAAAAAAATATCTTCTTCATGTAACTGAAGAGTCTAGTAATAGGATTGAGGCTGGGTCAGACTTGGTCCAGTGCCCAGATGATGTCATCCGGGACCTGGCTTCTCTCCTTGTCACTGGTTTGCCTTTGGTGGCATTGGCTTCATCCTCAGACTGCTCAGAGTGGCCTCTCAGAAGCTGCAGTTTTTTGTTTCCTGGTAATGAAAGTATTCTAGTTGTTTCCAACTTCACACCTCCATGAACTCTTCTCAAGGAGAAGGGAGAGGCTCTTCTTCTAGCTCCCATAACTCATGAGATGCCTTCTCTCATGTCCTGGGGAGGTGGGATATGCTGCTTGGCTTGAGCCAGTCCTGGTCCACCCTGGAATAGGGAGTGTGGTTGCTCCCACCCACATTGAATGGGAATGAAGAGGAGGAATTTCTGAAAAGAAACTTGAAGCACCATTGAATGGGGAGCCATGGGGAGACTGTGGATGTAAACAATAAGTGTTCACTACAATTTTGTAGCTTCTTGTTTAGTTGTGTCTTTTACCAAACATCTTGATTTTATTTTCTTTTGCCACAGAGTCACCTGAGGAAGTCAATGGGTGACGTCAGTTCTGGTTGCAGGCTGGATTAAGACTCTGATGATCCTTTGATCTCCATCTCCAAGTCCCGGCTCTGTGTCTCCAAACTAGGGGGCTGGCAGTGATGGCAGACACCTGGCACACAGGCCGCCACTTTCCCCTCTCGGTCCTACAGCAGACATCATCCATCAATCACAGGACTTTTTCCTGTGCAGTCCAGATGTGGCCCCAGAGACCTACTTAAAACAGTCCTCTGGACAGCCCCTACAAATGTATTGGTGTTGACAAGTGAGATAAAACGTATTTGCCATCCCTGGAAAGGATTGCACACCAATGACCCAAACTACCAATGCATTTCACTCATATACTAAGAGAATTCACAAACACACATGCACACGTTCATACACTTCAATGTTTCTCTAAATGTGGTTTGCAGATCTTTTGCATTAGAATCCCCTTGTGTTTTTACAAAATGTGGATTCTGGAGACCCACTCTAGAGCTATGGGATCAGAAAATTCTCAAAATAACAGTTGTAAATACTGAGTAGGTTAGTAGATATGATCGAATAATATGCTTCATTCATACTAGGTCTCTGAAATATTGGCCCATTCTTTGTGTATTCTTTCAGCAGTTTCTTAAGCTACTGTGGGTAGGAACTTGGCTAGCTTCTGTGAATTCAACAAGAATGGTGCAAATAAAGGGTGCCCAGACTTCCTCAGTGAAACCCAGTGATACTCTGTGGAAGGGGTTAACAGTCACAAGAAAAGACCAGAGTTAAAAGGAGCTCAGAGATTGGCAATATCATTTATTTTTTAGGGGGGTCTCCCTGCTAATCCCATGACTCTCAGTTCATGACCTGAGCCAAAATCAAGAGTCAGACACTCAACCGACTGAGCCACCAGGCATCCCAGGCAAGATCACTTCTATGTGAGGGGGCAAAAAGAAAGTGTCATGGAGAATTTGGCCCTGGAGGTTTTATTGTCTAGGATGGGGCATGGGATGAAGAGAGATGAGTGGGAATGTAAATGGCAATGGATGGAGGTGGGCAAGATATTGTGAGCAGTCATTTAATTTAATTGGAGCTGTGAATGGATTATGAGAAAAGAAGTTAGAAAAATAGGATTAAGTTTTCATTCTGGAGGTTTTGTGGGTCTGGCTTCAGTGTTTAGACTTTGTTTCGTAGCCAGCGGATGCTATTTTAAGCAAGGGTGCGACATGATACTAAGCCATGTCTAAGGATGTAAAATCTGGAAACAAGGTAGGGAGAAGGACTAGAGTGAGAGAGGCTGGAGCTTAGGGGTGATGGAATGTTGTAAGGTGCAGGTGGGAGGCTGGGGGTCTGAACTGGAATTCGTGGCAATAGAAATGGAGGGGAACAGATGGGAGAGCCGCTGAGGAAGCAGAACTCTCTGCCTTGTTGGTTTGACAGCTTAGCCAGACCTTCAAAGGCATATTAGTCAGGATGTGCTGTGTCATGCTGCAATAACAAGTTACTCTTGAAATCTTGGTTTTTAACATAACAAATTTTACTTACTTATGTTTTACATCCAAGACTGGGTGGCAAGGGGCTCTGTTACACTCAGCCACTCAGGGACCCAGGTTGAAAGAGGCTCTGTTATCTTTCAGCTGCACCATGGAGCATGTGGCCTCACCAATGCTCAAGACGAGGAAAAGATGAGTGCAGTCAGAGCAAAGACCCTTAATTGACTTGACATCAACATCACTTCCACTCAGAGTCTGTTGGCCTGAACTAATCACATCTAACTAAATATCTATAAAAGAGGTTGGGAAGAGTAGGAGAAACATGGAATATTTGGTGAGCCTTCACTTTTTCAGCTATAATAGGGTAATTTCAGGATTACACCTGGAGTCAGAAATTAAGAAGTCATATACCTGAGTTGCCCCTAGAACATGGAGGTAAATTGGTAAGAGCAAGAGACTGGAGAATAATTTTTATAACTCACCCAGTCACCTATAGGGGTAGTATTACGATTTCAGGCACAGGGGTGGTGGTATGCCTTGAAGTCGAGTGTCTTGGAGTTTTAGTCTTTAAAAGTTAGTCAAAGGAGTCCCTGACTATGATTATCTGTAGTAGTGCACACATCTCACATAAGGCGAGCAGAAACCAGTTCACATGCATGTGTGTGTGTGCACACACCCTTGTGTTTTAATGAATATATATACATATATATATATTCATTCAAAATATATTCATTAAATATATATGTATATATACATATATATATATTTAATGAATATACTTTGATGACTAAAATAGAATAAAATATATATATTTTAAGATTTTATTTATTGGTTTATTTTTAATTTTTTTATGCTTTTTTATTTTTAAGAGAGAGACAGTGTGTGAGTGGGGGAGGGGCAAAGAGAGAGGGAGACACAGAATGCGAAGCAAGCTCCAGACTGTGAGCCATCAGCACAGAGTCTGATGTGGGGCTCAACCCACAAACCATGAGATCATGACCTGAGCCGAAGTTGGACACCTAACTGACTGAGCCACCCAGGCGCCCCAAGGTCTTATTTTTAAGTAACTCTACACCCAACGTGGGGCTTGAACTCATAATCCCAAGACAAAGAGTTGTCTGAGCCAGCCAGATGCCCCTAATGTATAAAACAAAAATAAAATCCCCAAATCCAAATCTATTTATCCTCCTCAACAACCTCAGAGGTTTTTAGAAATACAAATATTTTTATGGAGTGAGAAGTCTTCTGAGAACCCCCAATAACTATTTTGAAAGTCTTCTTTCTGAGTCTCAAACACCCTTCCCTCCAAAAGAATCATGGCTGTTGTCAAACAGACACACTGACACAGGCAACAGATAATTTACCATGTGCCCACCAAGTCTCAAGCATTCTTCTAGGCCCTGGGGATGCCACCTTTGTGGACTTTGCATTTAGTCGGGGAGAAATCTAGCCAGTCAGGACACAACTGGAACTTTAACTAGGACTTCATACTCCAAACTCTTTGCACTAACATGTCATGTTTGTTCTTCAAATGAAATATTCCAGATTTTTATCACTGCCACCTCCTAAAGCTCTAGCTCTTTCTCAAGGCTTCTTGAAAAGCCATAAGCCCAAACTTGTTGGGTAGCATGTGGAGCTCTGGTGCTATGGGGAGATAAAGATGAATAAGGCTCTCTCTTTGCTTGCAGAGAGGCTATTGGTCTATTTCTTGGATACCAATCTATCCTTTTCTGATGTGCTCCCCATCCCTGGTCTTTGTTTTCACAAAATTTCAGGCCAGTGCAAGAGCAGCCGAGCTACCATGACTGCACTATGGGCAGGAAAGAGAAGACCTCTTTTTGCCCACCTTTATGAAGGGCAGGAAGGCATTCAGGGAAAGGATGGGGGTACTTTCCACCCCTGCACTCCAGACAGACCTGTTGCATTAATCGAAAAAAAACCTGGTTCCAGGCCAAATCTAAAGCCATCTTCTTTTTGCTCCTAGGGACAGCGGCTCCACCAGAAAATACTTGGAATCGTTGGGGCAGAAAATAGAAGGCTCTCTGGGAACAGAGTGCCTCTGATCCCACTCCTTTCATGCCCCAGGAAAAGAAAAGAGGCCCATGTGAAAACCCCTCCTGGGGCTTCCCAACCAGTTAAACATGAGGGAGAGGAGAAAAGGGGAAAAATTCTAAATAAAAGCAAAGTCTTTGAAAAACTTCAAAGAAACATTTCTCCTGCTCAGAAGTCAGGAGCACATCTGGCTGGCGGTGGAAAGAGAAGTGGTGTCATCTGGGCAGAAATGTTCTTTTCAAATATGTCCTTTAAGAAAAGCAAGAAAGGAGAGTGCAAGAGATTGAGAGGAGAGAAATAATGCAAAGAGGGAAGGGAAGTTAAAGGGAAAGAGAAAAAAGGAAAAAAAAACCCTCCTAAATCTTGTAATGTTTTAGGAGGGCTTATTAGAGTGAAAATTAAGTGTCATACAGAGCTCTGCTCCAGTATTGATGGCCTTTATTCAAAGAGCCATCACCCTGTAAACTCACTTTAACAACTCCCTTCAGATGAAATATAAAAATTAAAGACATTTACAACACAGCTTAGTAGCAGATGTAGTCGTCCTATTGGGGCTTAGATCAAATAGTGATGTAAACCCCAGCAGGATAACAGGTCTTATGAAAAAGTCCTTAACAACAGCCCCCAAAAATCTTGGAAATCTTACAAAACATGTTTCCCATTCTCTCCCAACCTCAAGGGTCCCCCTCGTTCCCCCAACCCCTCCCCTGATCTGTTAGACTCCTTTTCCATCGTCATCTTCGTCTGGAGTTCTTATGAGTCACTCTACACTTAGCAACTGGACCAAAAAAAAAAAAAATCTGGTTGGGCTTCTGGTTATCTTCCCCATCTAGTCATCTGCCTCCATCTTTACCTGGGGGAACACCAGGGTGAGGGATGTGCTGAGCTGTCTGGGAAAAGGACTGAAATGTACAGATGGCTCAAATGGGGATTGAGGTCTGACCTTCACCTTGGTCTGTTCTTCCCCATTTGCCTCTCCTCCTCCTCAAACTCTCATTTTCCCACCCAGAGGAGCCTGAAAAGTGGTTTCCAATTTGATTGAGAGGCTGGGTCCTCACTAGTCTAGGAGACACTTATATCTGTTATATAGTAAAGACTGCAGGTGCAGGACTTGTCCCCAGTCTACCCTTTCCAAAGAAGAATTTCTCAAGGATTTATTCTGGGATCCATCTTCATCTACCCATGCACCCCACGCACCCCACGCACCCACTCATTCACTCATTCGTAACGTTTGAAAAGTACGTTTGTGTGCCTTTGACATGCCAGGTACCAGGCAAAGTGCTGCAGGCATGGGCATGATCACACTGTTGGTTACAGTTTTCTTTGTCCTTGAGCTGACATGTCCCTGGACTGGCTTTGGAAAGAGAAAAAGGTCATAAAATGGAAGTGGAGAGGTATAAGTAAGTTCTATCTGAGAATTTCTGGTTGTTAGGTTCAATTTTTCTATGGCCCCAACTCTTACAAATGAAGGCAATGACCTCTCTTGCCTCCACCACAGTGTATGGAAAAAGAGTCAAGTTGCCCTGTAGGCCCAGGGGCTTGTCCCCAGACTCCTTTTTTTCTGGCAGATGATCACTTAGCCAATGATTTGGGAGTGATGGTGTTACATCTCTGGCCACAGCTTGGCCCTTGGACTAGACAGAGGCCAAGAGGCTGGAAAATAGGAAGAATCTACAGGGCCTTCATGAACAAAAGAGCAAATCCTGACCCTGTAATGAGCTCTACTCTGAGGGTAGGTCAAAGCCCTGCTTCATTGGGAGCAACCTGATAAGAAAACCAAAATAAAATGTTATCACCTCAGCTGGCTGAACCAAGGCCAGTGAGAAAATTGTCCTAGGGATCCCTGAAAGCAGTAAATGAGAAGCTAGCTTGGATGTCACATGGAGCTTAAGAAGGTTGGAGATATTCCAGGGCTAAGTGGGGGCCTTCTAAGGTCATGCAGTCTAGAGTTTTCCAACACCCAAGCCAACATTTACAGCTTGAACTCATACCCTCCCTGCCCTCTTCTCCTTCGCTTTACCCAAGAGATCTACAATATGATTGGGTTGCAAATTTTGTCTGGTCCATCCCCATACCTCCCAGCAGGCTTGGCGGGATTTTGTTTCACACATGGTCTAATCTGAAAACAAACACTGGAAATCAGCTGCTAGGGTGGGAGGCCATGTTGATAAGACCAATGATCAAGGAAGGCCCCCTCTCTGGATCCCTGTAAGGAATTACTTCAAAGGTACTTTCCTCACACTTGCATACATATCCTCCTACTCACACAAGTACTCACACATGTACACTCACACACACACACAGCTACAGACGACCACAGTCCCAGTGGATTACTTCACTATACTCTGGGCCATTTGGTCAGAGAAGAGGCAGCATTTACCTCCACTAATGCAAGGTCTAATCTGTGAAGAGAATGTGTGCTTATGTAAAGCATCAAAGAAGATAATAGTTACAGCCTATGTCACAGGCGTGGACTAATCTTCGATTAAATAATGATATTCAGATGACATTTCTTGGCAACTGGCAGACCAGCTGGAAAAATAAGTCAAAATTTCCGCGGAGAATAGACCATTTTGCCATCCAAAGCTGGCCAAGTACAAACAGCAAAGGTTCTAAACACATATAAATAAAAGGTCCCAGCACTCTGGCTTGCAAAAGGGCTCCCTTTTCTCCTCACAGAACTGCACATACTAGTTTGCAGATAGGTGTAAAGTGCACATGTGTGTGTAATATCTGCTGTATACACTTGTCTGTCCTCTTCCTCCTAGGTATTCTGACCTTTGAAACTTTCTGGTCCACCTCTTCATTTTTCAGATGAGGAAACTGAAATCGAGAGAGCTGGAGAGCTCGAGGGAATTACCAAAGGCCACACAGCAAGCCAGGAGTCTTGACTCTCATTCCAGTGCTCTTTTGAGTACATTCTGACCTCCACAGGGCTAATTGGTGGAATCTATAAACACCCATCATGGGATGCATGCATGTGCACAGGAATCAGCGCGGCTGGGCTGCTGTGTTAAAGGTACACATGTGTAATATGACCTGATGGAAAAACTCTGGCTTAGACCTAGTCTACTATCAGAATCTAAAAAGGAGAATGATAGAGACCCTAACACAGGAACTATTTACAAAGAGGCAGGTGGAGTCAAGTGGAGCTGACAAGGGCTGGGGCAGAAACCTGTTTGCAACAGTACAGAGCTCTTCTGGTCCCTAGACCTGAAGGAGGCTAGTAGAGGGAGAAGTTTTCCAAACCCAAAAATGGTAAGGTTGCTCTTTGTTAGGGGGGCTCAGTCAACCAGGGTAGCCTGCATGGAAGAAGCTGGGAATCAATACTGTAACCTCACCCTTCCCGTTATCTCAACTCCAGCTTGTGCCTCCCATTGCTTGAAGCCAACAAGAACTAAAGGTGGGCATGATGTGGCCCATCATTTGGGCCTCCCTGTGGAAGAGAGTGGTGATTAGGTGGAGAGGAGCAAGTAGAATATCCTGCATGTCTGGGTTCAAATCTCAAGTGGCTTTGCTTCTTACCAGTGCTGTGACTTGGGACAAGATACACAAGTTTCTGCCCTTGATTTCCTCATCTGTGAGGTGGTTGTGACACCACCCAGCTTGAGATGTAAAGCGACTCTTAGGGCCGCTGTGTGTGCAGCTCCAAGCTCGATGGCCAGCACACTCAGTGCAGTTCCTTCTCTCAGCAACACCAGAGGCCCCTGGACAACTTGATGGTAGAAACCTGAAAGAAAGAGAGCCTTACACTTTTGCAGACCTTTTGATCCAGGAATTCTGCTTCTAGGAATTAGTTTCAAGGAACTAATCTGGCAAATGCACAATATTATATTTTTTGCCACACCACTTCTTAAAATGTGAAAATTGGGAGCAGATTTACTGTCTCTATCCATCAGGACTCCTAGATGCAAACAACAGAAACTGGTTCTGGATGAGTTAAGCAGAAAAGGAACTTAGAGAAGGAATACTGGATGACTCACAAATGCCAGAAGAGGCCAGGTTGCCTTGGTGGTTGAAAACAATTGGCATTCTCTTGCACACTTAAGTTTGTGGCAGATCATTTGTGAGCAGCAATGGATAAACCATGCCCCAGACACCCAGAGTGTTCATACCCAATTGTGTGGGCAAACCGGCTTGTCCCTCCCACCCAAAGCCATGTTTCGTAGGCATGTTCCAGACGCACAAATAGAATGAGGGAGATGTGCTTGGCAGTGGAACTTGTGGAAAAGGCTTGGAGGGGTCGGATTGGCCACCAGCAAACTCCACACAAAGCAGAGACGGAGGTTCTTAAAGGAGCCAGTCAGCCCACTCCAGTTCACAAAATTAATCCTTTACGAGGTGACGGATTGACTGAAGTGATCTTGGGGGTAAGTGGACCTGATGCTGGTACTTTGACTCATGCCTGCCTGTGCCTGGAATGTTGATGTCTGGATCCCATTTACTGAGCCCATGTGCCCACCCAGATGCTCTGTTGGCTGTTGGCAGCTCACAGCTGCCCACCTTCTCTGCTGAGGTGACTAAGGGAGTACCTTGTTTAGGCAAAGTTTCTTCATCCTCGGACCCCAAGGATCAGGCAAAAGCTGGACTTTTCTCCTCTTTCTCCTTCTTTAATTTTCCTTCCTCCCTCCCTTATCAGTTTTCCTTGAGGAGCACAACCCCCTTGATAAGTCAGCTGCACTCAATCCTTATCTCAAGCTCTGCTCCTAGGAAAAGGGGCCTAAGTCATTGTCTGACTTAGATTTATGCCTGGCCTTGAATTCCTTCCTGCATTTGTGCCTGGGGCCTGATTTCTGCCCTCACTTGGCTCCCAGCCTCTGCTGTCACCAAGCCCAGTGTGATAGTGAGAGAGAGAGAGAGGGAGACAGAGACAGAGAGAGAGAGTGTGAGAGAGCGTGAGAGAGACAGCACGAACAGTGTTGGGGAAGGATAGGCATTCACTCAGGGGTACTATTTTGTTTTGATCCTCTCACAGAAGGAGCCAGATCTCACTCAAGTGATCAGACTAGGGTGCCTCTTTCTCCTGTGAGCCCCCAGCACCTAGGCTTACCTCTATTGTCACATGTATCAACCACACTATTTTACAACATTCTGCTTTCTTGTCTTTCTCCCTGATGAGACTGAGCTCTAGAACAAGGAAAGTCTTAGTGTTACACAAACTCAGAAATCGAAGTGATTGTCACTATTATCGATAGGCACACAGGTAATCTTTGTCAAACAAATGCAAGAATCTTCAGAGGACAGGTCTCTCCCTGCTCAGAGGGTCAGTACCAGTCTTTGGGAAGAGTGGATTTACCCAAAAGCCAGGCTTGGTTATCAAAGCAGCCCGTAGATGAACTTGGGCTTAGAAAAGAGTGAGCACAGATTCTCATTACCTACAAGTTATTAAGTTGTGATTTAAAAAAAGGGAGAGAGGAAGGGATGAACATTTGTAAAGGAATACAACATCTGTATTCGTCTGTGCACAGATACCACACTGGCCCACGGGGCCACCTTTAATGAACAGCATATGTTATGGTTTCTGTGGACCATATTGTATACCTGCTTTGTGCAAAGTGTTACACAACACAAAGGCGATTTCTGTGGAGGTCCCTGCCCCCAAGGACCTCACAATTTCAAAATAAACAGGTGGTTATAGGATGGATAAGGTTTATTGAGTGTTCACTATGTACCAGGCATAGTTTGAGACACTTCACATGTACTAATTCATTTAATCCACACCGCAACTGTCTGAGATAGGTAATTTTACAAATGTAAAAACTGAGGCTCAGGGAGGTTTATTAACTTGCCCAGAATGACAGCTCCAGAGTGGAAGAGCCAGGATTTGAACCCACACCCTTTTAGTTCCAGAGCCCTCAGCACTCCACAGAATGACGAGTTGGATGCAAGGAGATATGAACTAATTGCCGCTAAGAGCCCACTCTTCTTATTTGAAACCTTTCCTAATGTCCCACTGGCTCATCAAAATCACTGTGTCCAAAATGGAAAGTTTTGTCCTTTATTTTGATCATCTGCCCCATATCCTCATCCTGGCCAACCCTGTCTCTATCAATTATCTCAGTCTAGGACCTCAGAGTTGTCCTTGATCCTTCCTTCTACCATGTCACCTGTACCATCTACCTGCGTGCTAGGTCTGCTGAATTCCACATCAGACATAACTCCATAGCTCAACCCCTTCTCGCCACACTCCTGGTCCCTGCTTGCTGGGATCACTGCAGTAGTCTCCAGTGCCTTCCTGACTCTCGCTCATTCCCCATGTCAGTGCCTGTCACACTACTGCCTCCTCACTCGGTCTACCCCAGCTCCATTGCAAACCTTCAGGAAGGGACACAGATTCTGGTCCAATCCATCCTGGAGGCCAGGGCTCTGCCTTTTTAAGAGTAATTCTGGCTAGGGCTAGGAAGTGACTCATCTCCCCAGGGGCAGGGCAAGAGAGGCCAGCTGTATGCACTAGAAATCACACTGCTTTGCAAACATTCATTCCTGTATGACTCACCTGGGAATCTTGTTAAAGTGCAGATTCTGATTCAGGAGGTCTGGAGTGGGGCCTGAGGTTCACCATCTCTGATGAGTTCCCAGGTGAGGCTCCTACTGCTGGTCCCTAGACCTTAGTTTGAACAGCAAGTACTAGAGGTCTGCTTCAAGGCTGACAGCAGGGCTTTCTCCAGCCACAATCTTAGGCTAGGACAAGGAGAGCTATAGAAAAAAAATCAACCACAAAATACTTTATCGAGCATTTGCTATAGGCTAGATGCATGCCAGGTGCTGAGTTTGCATAGTCTCACTTAAACCTCTCAATAAACCTAATACCACTAATATTCCCATTTCCTGTATGAGAAAACTGAAGCGCAGCAAGACGAAGGAAGTGACCAAAGGTTACCCACTAGGGAATGGTGGACCTGCTGCTTACACCTGAGTCTCTCCGTCCCAATATCAGTTCTCTTAACACATCTGCTACTCAGAGTGAGGGCTGAAGAACTGAGGGGCACAGGGTGAAGGCAAGTCTGAGAATCAATGCAATATGCTACTCATGGTGACTCCTGAAAACCTGGATGAGCTGGTGCTTCTGGGATCCTGACATACATGTTCTCTATTTCTCATGATGTGGCTAAAAATAGGTACTATTATTAGAGATGCTCAGAGAGAAGTTTAGAGGCAGAAAGGGCTGGACTGAGATTCCATCATCATTGCCTGAATTCTCTGTTACCCATAGCTGCAGGCCTGTCAACAAACACCAGGCCCACGCTGGGCTGCCACAGCCCACGTGGCCCTGGCCGAGACCTATCTGGAGCCTGGAGCAGCTGAGGGGATACAACACAGGGCCACAGGTGTGAGGTGGCCAGAGTCGGAAGTTCTTGCCCTGAGCAGACACTGACAGCAGAGTGACAGTGTGTGGTGAAAAACCTAGTCCCACCGTGTGGACTGGGAATTTTGTCCAGGTTCTACAATGAATGAATAGCGTGACCCTCCGTGGCCTTTTCCCTCCCTGGGCTCCTTTATTCATCTGGAAGGCCACAGACAGAATCTTCGGGGCCCAGCGCACAGTGAAAACGTGGGCCTCTTGTGAAAAAATTACTGCGAATTTCAAGATGGTAACAGCAGATCATTAAACCAAGAGCAGGACCTTTGCAAGTGTGAGGCTCGGTTTAATGGCACAGGTCATGTGCCCATGAGGCCAGCCCTGGTGGTGGGGTGGTACAAAATGATGTGTAATGCCCCCTCAAGCTCTATTGTTCAATAAAGTTGGTTTTCTCCTGTTTTCTCCTGTCACCCCCACTTTGCCTACTCATAACTTATATGTCACCCAGAAAATATGTGCAGCATCTCTCCACCTGGCCCTGCCTCTCCCTGCTGTCCTAGGGTCATCTCCCTCTTCCTGTCTGCTCTACCACCAGAAGGCCTTCTAAGATTTTCAGGAAATTGCCCCAGGTCTACTGCCATCTTGGAAGAGATGAGGGGTAGAATGATTGGGAGGAAGGAGAACATGCCTTTTTTTTCCTTCCGGGACCCCATCCTTTGCAGACAGAGCCTTCATTTCCCAGGTCTTTCCTGACTCCTCAAGAATCAGAACAGAGGCCTTGAGAAGAGTGAGTCAGCAGCACAAATCCTGTCCTTGCCTCCTCCCTCCCCCCCAGGGACTGAATACCTCAGTTCCCAAACTCTCTGAGTCAGGGAGGTCGCCCCGAGGACATCTGCCTGTTTGTCCGAGCCATGCCACGCAGGCAACAGCTGCTGAAATGAGCCCAGGAGCCTCCACTTCCTGTGGCCGGACGGCCAGACCAGGTGACTCCTTGCTCTCCTCCAGGACACCTGCACCACTGCCCAGGTGGCTGAGTATAGGGAAGGTGTTGGCTGCCTGGGCCCATTCCAGAGACTCGGCCCAGGGCCCAGGACAGCCCCTGCCAGCACCTTCTCTTGGGATGCTGAGCGTCCCAAGGAGGCAGCCCATGGTACAAAATGATCTCTGAGAAACACACAGAAGCACTGGCCTGAGGGTCAGACCCTCCTAGGTTTTTCCACTGACCTTGGGCCAAAAAAAAAAAAAAAAAAAAAAATCACCTTTTCACCTTGATATTCTCTCTGGGCCTCAGCTTCCTCATCCCAAAAGTGAAAAATCTTCTTATCTTCTTTGCCTCCTTCCCCCAGGCAGAATGAGTTGGTCCTTCTCTGGGCTCCCCAATCATATAGCACATGGCTTAATCGGGACCTTACCATATCATGAGATGGTTAATTATGTATCTGATACTCCTTCTAGGTGATCAGTGCCTTAAGGGCAGGAAACATATTTTAGTCTTTCCCTGGTTCCCCTTTTAGCCCTAACCCTCCACCGTTCTGTGTCTCAGATGCTTAGACTGCAGTGGGGACACTAGTGTACAAAGAACAACTGTCTTTCACGTTTGTTAAGGTGAAAACACCGCACCTCCACCCCGTGCCAGGTCTGAAAAGAAATTCAAACAAAGGGAAACCCAAGATCTCTGCCCACCATGCGAGCCCAGAGAACAGTAGTTGGAAAGCTCCCTGACTCCCATCTCATCTCTCTCTGTCCCAGGCCTGCCCTGGTCGCTGCTGATTTTTGTCTTCTCTCATCTGACTGTGATGGTCCAGGGTCCTGCCGACATATGATGGCCATGTGAAGCCTCGAAGGCACAGCACCACTGCCTAAGGAGAGCTCAGGGTCTGGCCAGGAATGGTGAGGTAATACTTGGTAATGGTCATGGGGCAGAGATATGAACTTCAGACCAGACCCTGGGGAGGTGTCTGAGGAGTAAAAGGAGGTGAGAAAATTCCAGAAGCAGCATCTGCTTCCCCCAGGGGCCCGAGAGGGTTGGGAAAAGGCCTGTGAGCCCCTGGGGAAGTGCAGGGCTCCACTCACAAGGTGGGCTTTTGATGCCCCTCTCCTGTTCTGTCACTCTCCCCTAGTGGGTAAGGAACACTTTGGGGAATAGCAGTCATGGGAACCAAGGCAAGGTTGGCATAATGGACTGAACTGAGCCTTCCTCTCCCCCAAATTCATACACTGAAGCCTTAATCCTCAATGTGATTCTATTTGGAGATGGGCCCCTAAGGAGGTAATTAAGGTTAAATGAGGTCACAAGGCTACGGTCTACTGCAATGGATGGTGTCCTAATAAGAAAAGACACTGGAGATCACTCTCTCCACACACGCATGGAGAAGAGGCCATGTGAGGACACACCGAGAAGGTGGCTGTCTGCCAGCCAGGAAGAGGGCTCTTAACAGAAACCAAGTCTGCTGGCCCCCTGATCTTGGACTTCCAGCCTCTATAACAGTGAGAAAACGTGTGAGGCACCCAGTCTGTGGTATCTGGTTATGGCAGCCTGAGCTGCCTAGTATAGTTAGCCTATTTGTGGATATCACCTATCATGCACAAGGGTGGGGACAGATGTCACAGTACAAGGGCTAAGGAAGAGGCTTTATGGGGAAGGGGAAATTATATGGACTCAGCGAGCAAAGGCGTGGGTCCCCATTTTCCCACTCCGCCCATGGGGTGGTGTTCTGGATGGGTGAGGTTCTTACTGCCATGTGGCAATCCTGCCTTCCTAAGGATCCTTCCTTCTTATAGAACAAGCAAGAGAGGAAGATTGTCACTTAAGCAGCAATCAGACTTTAGGATGAGGCAGACTGGCCTTGGGGGCCAGCGTTTGCCAGAGCCGTCTGATGACAGCAGCTCCTGGTACCTGAAGCCCTTGAGACCATGTGACCAAGGACAGCTGAGTTCAGTCACAGGCAGATTCGGAGCCCTTGGTGCCAGCAAGATCATTGCCTAAGCAACCTGGAGTGAGCCCTGGAATCATTCCAGACAACCCAGGTATTTTTGTTTAGGCTTGGACCAGAGCAATCTGAACAGCACTCCCCTGGGGTTGACATGCGGGTGGAAAAGGGAGCAAAAGGAAGAGGAGGTCAAACGCAGGGACAGTGCTGATCACTTGATCAGCCGACCTTCCCTATCAGGAGACTCTCCTTCTTGGAACAGATTTAGCTCTGATTAAGGGAGTCGGCATTCCTCCTACAGGGTGTACAGATGAGGGGACAGGGCAGGACCCTAGGGGACCCATGTGAACATGGGCCACTGAGTCTCGCCAGGCCAATGAGACCACATGACTCCAAATGCTCCAGACACGGCAGCGGCCCCCTCTGTAGGGGGCAGAGAACGCTGAGAGGGCATGAAGTTTCCGTACTCATGTGCTCGAGGGAGAGGGTCGGAGGCAAGACTCAGCAGCCACCTGTGCCCAAGCTTTCTAGGGTGGTTGGGATGTGTCCACTGTACTTTCCTCCCCACCACTGGCTGTCTTTACCAAAATGGATATGTCTGGCGAATGAGGGCCTAGGATACAAAACATATTTGGCTTTGCTTCTTCCCAAAGACCTTGGTAAAGGCCCCATATGTAGTGTGCGTGCACACATGATGAAGCACATGCCTGTGTGTACGTGTGTCTGTCCATGTGCTGGCTCTGGAGCCAGGGAGAATGGAGACAGAAGAGACCTGGCAGGGCAGACATCCTCCTCCTGTGCAGACCGCCTGGCCTGCTCCTTCGGCTGACGTCACCCACAGGGGTTAGTCTCCTGTGGTGCTTTCTCTGCAGTCCATGCGTGAGTAGCCAGGCTTTGACGGCCCCCTATGGCTGCCTTAGAAGGTCTGACTCAATGGGAAGCTAGCAGAGAGAGCAGAAGACCAAACACGACTCCGGAGTTTACCCTTGCTTGTCCCGCCCATACTCTGGGCAGTATCTCACCTCTCGTGGATTTCATGGTCACTTTCCAGTAATACCAAAAACTTCAAAATGTATCTTAAAAAGTCCAGTCCAGTCTAATCCCAGAGTTTCATTCTGTCACCCAATCTGAGACCTCTCCCTGTCCTAGCTGAGCCTGGACTCAGGGGAACAGGCTGTGTTTAGCTTCTTCTGTGTAGCTCTTGGTGCCCTGGTGGGAGCAGAGGAGAGGAGTGACAGAGGGCAGAGAAGGTCTTTCTCTCCTGGTCTGTTGTGATCTGGCATTGGAGAATCCTCTCACACACATAGATCCTGGCTCATTTTCTTGTAATGAGCATTTGTGGGTCCTCCCAGGGTCACCTACTGTGCCTTTACTTGGCATGCCATCTCTAGCTAACAGCTCATGACCAGCCCCCCTCAACCTCCATTCTGTGGTGCATTCTACAGGCCACCTCCAACCTCTTTCTGCTGGAGTTGCCCTGACTCTGCCAGGAAGATGGCTTGGCTCGAGACCTTTTCAAGACAGAAATCCAACCAGCTGCCTTCCGTGGGTCCACTTGGCCCACAGACCATTGCCTGTGTCCTTTCTTTGCCTTGGGTGGAATGTCACCTGTTTCCACTGTCACTTTCTCAGTCTCCTGTGTCAGGTTGTGGTTACCCAGCCGCCCTGCCTCAGACTTCTCCAGAAAAGCTTCATGCAACAACCAGTATCTCCCCATCCAGTGGTTCAGGTCAGGCTCTCTCAAGGACTCTCTTCCTGAGGGGCCCCAGTTATTGGTATCACCATGACTCAGATTTCTGGAGCTCAGTGAGCATCTGGCCAGAGGGGTGAGGTCACTCTCTTCTCATGGGAAACACGCCTCTTCGGTATGCGTGGTCCTCCCAAAGTCCCCCTCATCTGCCTGGAGGTAGGGCCCCTCTCTCCCTCCCCAAGAGTGAGGGGATCTGCAGACTTTCTGACAAGGCCGGTTCTATGGATGTTCTCTGCTTCCGTCCCTGCTGATCGGTCTGCCTCCATGCCCTGGAGAAGGGGGATTTTTCAAACCGGATTTTGTTTGACTACTTTCTAAAAGGATTTTGGAAAACTATGGAGAGTTACAAGCATTTTGAAGCATTTTAAATGCTTTTCCACATTTAAGATCGATATCTGAAATTTTTCATCACTAGTTTAAATAGCTCCAAAAGGACAAGACTTCTGGCATATTAAACAAGATATATGCACTTTATTTTTTTTTATTAAAAAAATTTTTTTACTGTTTTTATTTATTATTGAGAGACAGAGAGAGACAGAGCATGAGCAGGGGAGAGGCAGAGAGAGGAAGAAACACAGAATCTGAAGCAGGCTCCAGGCTCCGAGCTGTCAGCACAGAGCCCGATGTGGGGCTCGAACTCACAAACCGCGAGATCATGACCTGAGCCGAAGTCGGACGCTTAACCGACTGAGCCACCCAGTCGCCCCAAGATATATGCACTTTAAATATTTTTCATCAAGACCTTGAAGTTACAGGTTTGGGTCATCTAATGTATGCAGCACGGCCACTGCATAACTTCACTTGACAAAACCAAAGGGTGAAGCCAGGAGTTTACATAAAAAAGAAAAATTCTGATTTCACTTTTCACTGGAGAAGGCAAAAACATGATATTAAACTGAAGAAGTGAAAATGTTATATTATATTAACGTAATATATAAGTTAATATGTGCCAGAAACCCCTGTATTCTTATCCCAAGATAGACAGGTAGGTAGGCTGGGAAGGTGCAGGATTTTGTGGTGGCTTGTCACCTGTTATGCTTATTTATTTATTTATTTTTGAGAGAGAGAGAGAGAGAGACAGAGAGAAAGTTGGGGTGGGGCAGAGAGAGAGGGAGAGAGAAATCCCAAGCAGGCTCCTTGCTGTCAGAATAGAGCTCCATGTGGGGCTCGAACTCATGAAGTGCGAGATTATTACCTGAGCCAAAATCAAGAGTGGGACGCTTAACTGAACTGAGCTACCCAGGTATCCCTGGTGGCTCGTCACTTGTATGAAATATCCCTGGCTTGGATGTTTTACTGGGCTCTTCCTTGTAGTCCTGCGTTTGGTGCCCTGAGGATTTTACGGCCCAGAGAGATGCCCCACAGACAGGTTCCGGATGGGCAAGGCCCATCTGTTTTGTGGAAAACTGAAAACCACCAGTGTGCGCTCAGACGTTTTGGTTTTAGGAAAAAATGCCCAGACAGAGGGGATGCAAGGATATCCTCAAAGCTGTCTGTGCTTGTGTCTTCTTGGGAATGTCTCCCTGTGTCCCCAGGGCACTCAACTGGAAGACCGCTGGCCTAACGGTTGCTGCATCTTCTGTGGTGGCCGCTTGTGGGTCCTACATAGATGGTCCGACACCCTCGTTCCCATTCACACCCTCTGTGTCAGACCTGAGGCCTCACCTGAGGTAGGAATGACTGGCAAGTCCCAGGTGAACACCCTGCTCGGCTCGTGCGGGGCTTGGCCCACTGGGGGTGCCCGGGGAGGGTCTGTGATCCATGTCTGATGTCAATGCCGAGTCAGCCCCCATAGTCCCTGCTGCCAATGTCCCTGCCTCCTGCCCCTCCTTGTGTGGGAAGGGGTGTGACGGGGAATTCTGGGCTGAGTAGCCACTTCCGTGTGGTTAGGGCTTTGGTGTGGGCGGCGGTGGGAGACACAGCTGGCCGGCAGGGGCTGGGGGACGCCTCTGGGGGATGAGGCCTGGGCTAGGCCAGAGCGTGTCAGCCAAGTGGAATCCCCGTGGTCCCATTTTCAAAGCCATTTGCAAGGCTGAGCTATTCTTTTGTCTGTGTCCGAGGACCCCCCACTTGCGGCCACAGCCTGGGAAAATGTATGCAGTCAGGGCCGCGGTGGCTTCGAGGAGCAGCAGAAGTGGGCAGACAGCTGTTCTGCATTGAGCCTCCGCAGAATCAGCCTATCTGGACCGTCACCAACCTTACGCCGGAGTTGGCCCCGGCTTGAGTGTGAGACTGCATGACACAACGATGTGCTTGATCCAAAGATCTCCCACACCAGCCTGTCATGGTGCCTGGTGGCCAGGCCCACTATTGGAGAGAGGTGGAGACCGAGATGGAGAGATGGAGAGAGACACGTGCACAGAGACGGGAGAGGCTGGGGCAGCCTCGGGGCTGGCAGATATCACTCCCTCCTTCATTTCTTCAAGTACTCGCTATGTGACCCTGGGTAAGCCTCCTAACCTCTCCAAGCCTCAATTTGCTCTATGTGAAACGAGGACAGGATTCAGGGCTGAGGCCATCAGACAGGATCAGGGACGTGGGCGTAGCTGGCACCCAGCATGTGCCCAGCGAAGTCTTGTTTTTGACGCAGAGGCATGCGTGATGTCCTCCCTGAGTGCTGACCCACAGCATGTTGTGTCTGCAGCTTGCCCTGTCCCCAGAGGGGCTCATCCATAGGCTGCCCGGAAAGAACCGGAAGATTCGCTTTCTTGGGATTCTGGATGAAGAGAACAGGGATGCTGAGTGGTAGGCACAGTGGAGAACTGCAGGGATGGCCCCGGCCCCGGCTGCCCCCTTCCAGCTGCCCCACACACGGCCCTGCACAGTCTCTGTTATGCTCCAGCGGAAGGCCCGTCACTCTTGGACTCCTGGGCCCTGCCCTCAAGGGCAGACTCAGGCGGACTGGCTCTGTGGTCCCTTTGAAGCAGATCCCTGTCTCAGGCCCCTCCCCACATGGCTCTCCTCCATCTGATCCTGGGCAGGTTAGACACCGCCAAGACTGTCTTCCAGAAACCCCACTCCCCCTGATGAGAGCATCCTACGGCAGACCGTGTCCCTGAAGGGGGACCAGAGTCCTGGGGAAGCAAGACCGTGACAAGAGTGAGTGAAGAAGAACTATGGGTTACATGCTGGGGGAGGAAAAGAGAAGCGGGGTCAGGACCATTCCCATCATCACAGGAATATTCAGGGCTCACCTGAGCTCAGGCTCAAGATCCAAGTCTCCCTCCTAGAAGGTGGCAAACGAGTTCTTCTCTTCTGGGTGAGAGTGAGATCCCTGTTGGTGGCACCAGCCCAGACCCAGCTTTTGGCCACACAGAGCTCCTGGTGGGGGAGCAGGTACCTGAAAGACTATTGTGCCTCAGCCTCATGGACTCACCTGTGCTTAGGGGCAGCCTCTGAGGACCAGAGCACTGAGCCAAGAGCAGTTGGGAATGAGCATCAGCATAGCCGATAGCCCCACTTCTCGTCTTCTCTTCTTCCAGGGTGAGATCAAATACCTTCTCCAGGAAGCCTTCCTTAATTTCTCCTTCTTTTAATACCCCCTTGTGCCTCAGTTTACCGATCAGTTTGTTGTGCCTTGCGTCATGGTTCTGTCTCGCTGAGGGCACCCCTGCAACTCCAGGGACCGCAGGCTCCCTGTCCTGGGCTGGGAGGTCCTGGGAGGCCAGATCATGATGTGACAGTTAAGAGCTTGACTTTCAGATCTGAGAGACCTAGATTCCAATCTACTGCTGATGTATAACTCTGCTCACTGAGCCTCTATTTCCCCATCTGTACAGGTGGAGGCAATGATAGTTCTTACCACATATGGTTTGTTGTGAGGATTAAAAGAAATAAAGAGATGATACCTGTCATATATCAGGCCTCTGCACTTAGAATATACCTGGAGCTCAATAAATTTGAGCTATTATTACCATTGTTATTATTATTATTATTATTAATGCTTTACTCTAACCCTTCCTCCGAGGTTCCCTGTCAGCCCTGTCAGGTGCTGAGCCAGGTGCTGGGGACAGCAGTGTGAGGAAGAGATAGATCTATTTGTCATAGGACAACTAATGGGACATAGGCTTCTGTTGTGAGGGGTGATAGAAGACAGAGACTCTGGACAGGATGCACAGCTTTCTGCCATGCCAAGGAAGAGGGAGAAGGGTATTTTTGGGCAGAGAGGAGAGCACCTCTCTGGGGAAGGAGTTGCCAATCACTCTACGGATGGAAGGGTAATGAGGTGGGGGCTGAAAAGTAGTTCAGGAGAACCCTTCCTTGTGTCCCTATTTGGAGCATGAAAATCCAATCCCTCAAACGTTAATTAGAAGCGTGGCTGGCTCAGGAAGGCTTGCACGAAGTAAGGCTCAGGCAGACTACAGAAGAACCTACAGAGGGTGAGCTTGCCTCAGTTGACAGGTGCATCCCTCAAGGGCCCTCACGTGCAAGGAACCAGTTCTCAACACTACGGCCCTGACTGTGGACCTCTAGACAATTAGACAGAAAGGCAAAAGACCATCTATGGATCTTAGAAGAACGGCAGAGACAGGACAAGTGGAGGCTCAGGTCACACTTGGGGAATTGGGTTTTGCCCCTACTTTATACCTCCGGTCCTACAGGCTGAGATGGGCTTTGCAAGGAGCCGGCTGCAGCCACAGACATGCCAGGCAGCGGGAGGAGCCGGTGCCCTCACCATCCCCAAAGTGTGTCTGATTATTAAAACTCATACATCACGCTCTGAAGCAAATACCTGGCGTGGGGGAATTGGAATCCTTCAGCGTGGACTAGATCCATCACCTTCTAAATCAGGTACATCAGCCCGTGAATCAAACACATCACCTCTGGATTCGATGGGCTCCCAGTCGGATTAGATGCATCACCTATTGAATCAAATGCAACTCTGATTGAATCAGAAACTGCACCTCACCTAGTAAATCATCTAAATATTACCCACATTACAAGTTTGGAATGGCTGCCTCACCAATACGTTTTAACAGACGACATGTTAAAGCTGCTATAACATTTAAACAATTACCTGCAGAAACGAACTCAATACATCACTCGGGCTGGCCCATCAACATTTTGAGCAGGAGAAATCGCCATCCAGATGCATGGGCTTTCCATTTTCCCTCTCTCCCAATCACCCCCTTCCCCACGTGGAGTCCTTTCTCCTCCAGACACAGGCTGAGGTGAGGCAGGCAGGAGCAGTGGGGGCTCCTGATCACAGCCCAGGGGAGGCTGGTGTGAAACCCAAGGCGGCAGACCAGACGTGGGTCCGTCCGGCGGCGGACATTTTGTTTAACCTGCACAGTGCATAAAACAGCAAATATTTCAAAAATCAGAAAATTCACGTTAAAATCCTAGAGTTTTGGCTTCTCTTAACAAAGTGAGATTCGGCAATAATAGGCCTGCCTACACGGCTAAAGCTGTTAATAGTAACTCTTGCCAGGTGTGGCTCCAAGCACTCCACTGTATTATGTCATTTGATGCTCACAACAACCTGAAAATAGTATGCAATAATACTCTTATTGTTTCCAGTTGAGGAAACCCACGGCACAGAGACAGCAAGCAACTTGTCTGAATCACACAGCTGAGCGACGGTGGACCAGGCGTCCAACTAACGCGAACGGTGTGGGGCGGTTTCCGAGGGGGTAGGAGATGAGGTAGCTGACCTTGCCAGGTGTCCTTCTGATCTCATTAAATCCACATGCCATCCTGTCCCAACTCCCTCTCCATCAGCCAGCATCCTGTCCCCACTGTAGGGCCCATCTGAGAGGCCCTCAGCTGGAGATCTGAGTATTACCTACAAAATTGTGTAAGCAACCATATACAGTCTGGTGGAACTGGAAGAAACGCTCATTATACTGTCTTAGAGCTGCAGCCCATTGACTACATTATGCTGAATATAGTGCCCTATCCATTGATAAGCAGTTTTTTTTTTAATTTTTTTTTTCAAATTTTATTTATTTTTGGGACAGAGAGAGACAGAGCATGAACGGGGGAGGGGCAGAGAGAGAGGGAGACACAGAATCTGAAACAGGCTCCAGGCTCTGAGCCATCAGCCCAGAGCCCGACGCAGGGCTCGAACTCCCGGACCGCGAGATCGTGACCTGGCTGAAGTCGGACGCTTAACCAACTGCGCCACCCAGGCGCCCCGATAAGCAGTTTTTAAAATAAATCCTGTAGGGGCGCCTGGGTGACTCAGTCGGTTAAGCGCCCAACTCTTGATTTCAGCTCAGGTCATGATCTCTCTGTTTTGTGAGTGAGAGCCCTGCATCGGGCTTTGTGCTAGCTGCACGGAGCCTGCGTGGGATTCTCTCTCTCTCTCCCTCTCTCTGCCTCTCCCCCCACTCGCACTGTCTCTGTCTCTCTCAAAAGAAAGAAATACACTTAAAAAATAGTAAAATAAATCCTGTAATTGCATTGCAAAGTTCACAATTATGCTGCATTGTATTTGTATGCCATGTGTCAGAGGTGTTTTCTCACAAATAAACACTAAAATATAACAGTTTTTGAAACTCTGCTTTGGTCTTTCCTATTTTTTAATATGCCGGAAGCTAAAGGAGGGAAGTGGCCCAGGCCCTCTCTTTCCTGAGCAGCCTTGCCCTGGGCAGCATGGCCATCAAGGCTATCACCCAAGGCTCTGAGACCATGTCCCCTCTGCATCTAACCAGGCCTGCTCCTTCTGTCAGGAGCCGCCTGTGCCCCCACCCCTCCATCCTTCCTTAGCCTTTGGACTATAAACAAACCAAGTAAAATAAAGGAGACAGCCCTGTGCTGCACGATCTTTTCACGTCACCTGGTTCATAGAGAAGCTTAGTAAAGATGACAGGTGTGTTTTCAAAGGAAGGTCTGGGAAAGGCCAGCCCAGGGTCTATGTAAGCTTAGCAGCATCCCAAGGCTCTGTGGGCACTGCCCTGCAAATACGTGGGGCTTCAACCCCCAGAGCTATCAAATGGGAAGCCACAAGTCAGAATGGGCCAAGGGGTAGCACCTAGATAATGAACCTAGCCCGAGGCCTCCTCTGACCCACCAGAAAGCAAAGGAAAGTACTCAGGAGTCGTCTGGAGGGCGGCCCAGAGCATCCTCACTGGGTACCTCACAGCACCTGGCACACAGCCCACGGCTTTAGGCACTGTGGAGGTCTGGCTGACCCCATGGGATGTCTTGAGAGGTGGCCTAACTCCCACCGGGTGGCTGCTCGAACCTGATGTTGGGTTTGGATTGGGGTCTGGCCCTCAGCCTAGCCCTGTTCCAACCCCAGCATCCCCAAGGAGGCCTTTGGAGAAGGCCGCTCCAGGACGTCTACAAATGCAGTACGACATCCCAGACTGGCCACTGGTGGGTGACAGGGCAGAAGGGAGAGAGAAAAAGGAAGAATAAGGAATTAGGATAGACGGCTTTGCAGACTTTCAGCACTGGGCTGAACGCTGGGGGCCAACAGAAGCAGAGGGCGACAGACTGCTGGCCAACATTGGTGACGAAGAAAGACTCCGGGAGCAGTCAGATCAGCAGACTAATAATTTGGTTGGAATCAGGCACGTCCTGAGTGCTTTCCATGTATCACCTGATTACAAACAAGGATATCGGTATTGTTTTTATTTCTGCTCTCATACTTGAGAAAACGAAAGTACAGTTTACGTAACCTATCCTCATTTTACAAGGTAGAACACCCGAGGATCAAAGTGGTACCCTTGCCTAACAAAGCTTTCAGGGTTAGCAGACTGGCAGGGCTGGGGCTTCAACCCAAGCATGTCTGATTCTCTAGTCTACGGCCTTCAAGACCCAGGAAACGTGTGGTTGGTCCCAGGTGCGCCACAGACACGGCCAGGAGCGTGCGGGAAGGCTGTGACTCATGCCCAGGAGGTGGAACATGGGGTCCCCCTTCCAGGAAGAGGTTGAGCTTCCGCCCACATCCCTGGCTCCATCCTGAACACACCCATTTGTACCTGGAACAAGGGATGTGCACCTGTGAGCGCCTGGAAACGGCTCCTTTGGGTTCTGTACAAAGGGGGTGGCTCTGGTGTCTTTCCAGGTTCCCTTCTGACCAGCCCCTGTGAGGTTGCAGCTGATGCTTCTGGAAGTTACAGAGGGCTCTGACCAGAGTCCTCTCAGCACCACATAGCCCCTGCCCTTCCTCCCGATTGCCCTGCTCGCTCTCTGTAATTACAGCCTCACCAGCCCGGACACTCTGCTGACAGCCTGAACTTTTCTGCCTGGCGCAGCCTTCGATGCCTGAGGTCCCTGGGGATTCTCAAAGGTCACAAGGAAAGAGAAGCTTCTGCCGGCTCCTTCTTATTGGACTGAAAGATGCCTGACTTAACATGCTTGTATTCAGGGAGGCCTCACTCTCTGAGGCCGCAAGTGGGATTGCAGGGATGTTTCAAGTGGGATTGCAGGGATGTTGGTTCTACCCCAAACGCCCCCAGTTGGTGCTGACACAGGGTAGTAGTTTTTTTAGTTTTCACTAGCTGCAATATCTTTTGTTCAAGGGACCTCATATGTAGAAACCCAACTGATACATGAAAGTAGAACTTCTCCGATTGAAGGATCTATGTCAGTGGACCAGGGCTCCTCATCTGGGCTTCCCAGGGTAGTTTGAAAACCACAGATCCTGTTCAAATCCTTTGATCTACCAAAAAAGAAACCGAAGTCCAGAGAGGTTACGTGACTTGTCCGCTATTTCAACAGAAAACTGAGAGCTGGCTAGATTCTCTCAGGTTTGTATACCCACGTTTGTTTTGCCAAGTATGAGAGTCCGGTTGGAATCTATTATACTCTTCCTTCCTATGTGCCAGTTATCAGCCATTAACATCACTAGAATCAGATCATACAGTGGATTTATGCTTGATAAAATTTCTAACTGCTTGGTGGCCATGTACCAAGTGCCATGCACCCCACACATTGGATGCAGTGAGAGGAAAGCCCAGTGGCCACCCTCAGGAACAGGGAAGAGACCCACAAGCAGATCATGTCAGTCCCTGTAGGGTGCTGGGACAGTACCACAAAGGGCCAGCTGGAGGGTTTGGGAGGGTTTGGGAGGGTGCCCCACCTGAAGTGGAGCCATGGGGACAGGTAGTGCTCAGCCAGTGAGGGCAGAAGACCAGGGGCCCTCTGGACCAGAATCAGGACTGGAGGCCAAACATGGCATGTGTTGTGAGTGGAACATCACCAGAAAAGTGGTGACGAGGTGGGGAGAGGAAAGGGCGCTGGGCCTTGGATGCCACACCAAGGAGCTCAGGCTTCATCCCAGGCACGAAGGATGAAAGGGTTTAAGAAGGAGAGTAAGAAATTTAGGATGAGGCATTCTGGTTGCTGCGTGATAACAGACTTGAGGAGAGAGGGTGTAATTGGAAGCCCAGCTGGGACACTATTACATCGGTTTATGTCAGCCTGGGGTGGAGCTGTGCACGTAGAGATTCCAGAAATATTTGTGAGATATTTCAGGGGGTGGGTGACTGGATTTAGGGAAGGGGTGCCGAGGGAGAGAGATTTAGCAGAGAATACGGCCGGTGACCCAGAAGGGCCTGGAAAAGCAAGGACACGGGCCAGTGCTCTTGGAAGAGAGAAGGTCTAGAACATGGAGAAGTCAGGGAGGAGTACGGCTGGGGCGAAAGAGCGGCCCTGTGTGGCCAGGCCGATCATCAGGAGACGGAAGGCTCCCCCTGGCCACCGCCTCCTGCCTGCTCGCTGCACACCTGTGGGAGCCTTTCAAAGTCAGCGGCTGCCCCGTACTGGGGGAGCCCATGGGCGGGTCATGGAGCCGCGGGGGGGCTGGGGTGAGACCCTGTGCTGTGTGTTCCCATCTCGGTGTCTCCTGCAAGATGCTCTTTGTGGCTTCCAGACGGTGCCAGCATGGGTGTCTCCTGGAGCGGACAGACAGAAGGCAAACCCAGACCCCTAAAGCCAGCTGTGGTGTGGGAGGCAGCACCGGCCGCCCAGCGAAGAAAATGCTAACTCAGGTCGTGTTGCCCCCCATCGACCTCTCTAAGCAAGGGGTTAAACATTTCCTTAAAAACCCTACAGTGCCTTGGAAATCAGCTGAATGGCCTTTCTGTACAGCTCCAAAAGTCCCGCGTGCACTCCCTGGCTTTCTGACGAGATATAAACGGCGGATTTTATGGGCAGCGGCATGGGCCAGTGGGCTAAGGACAGGCCGGGGAGCCAGCAAGGACGCGGGCTCGGTGCCTTGTGACCGCTTGACTCAAGGTGTGACCTTGGGCTGGTTGCTTAACCTGTTTACACCTTAGTTTCCTCGGCTGAAAAATGGGAGTCCTGATACCACTGGGCCTCACAGGGGGGCCGTGAGCGGGAGCTAATTGATGGCTGAAGTGCACCCTGGGTGTCTCCGACGCTAGTAAACTGCTAAGTAATTACGCGGCGCCTCAGAGCTCTGGCAGCCGGCACGCAGGGCACTCTTCCCAGGCCGAGGGGGTCCGGGTAGCGAGGCCGAGAATGCCTGGCTCAGCTAAACGCCAGCCATTCACCTCGCCGAGCACCTCCCCGGCGAGCCCCTCCGCAAGGTCGTCCTTCATCTCCTGGAGATCTTTCTCCTCAGGGCTCTCACACCTTGCTTTC
Source organism: Lynx rufus (assembly GCF_022079265.1). Taxonomy (NCBI): domain Eukaryota; kingdom Metazoa; phylum Chordata; class Mammalia; order Carnivora; family Felidae; genus Lynx; species Lynx rufus. The sequence goes on along the minus strand of NW_025814824.1, from coordinate 41,365,904 downwards.
AACCCTCATTTCTGCGAGGTGTGGCTTTTTCTTTAATCCACAGTCCGGTGAACGGTAAGTTTGTTGAGCGGCCACTCTATCGCTGCAGGACACTCTGCGAGGTGCTTTCTGCGTCCCCTCTCACGGACGCCTCCCCACAAGCGCAATTTAGAGGGACTCTACTGCTCCCATTCCACAGATGTGGACACTGAGACTCAGAGGATTTAGGCCCTCCTAAATTCTTTTGATGCATCCTTTTGACGGAGCCTGTCCATCACTGTGCCTATTTAAAGGATGAGCCTGCACAGTCCTGATGAGTCAAAAGCATTCACACCCAGAATCCTCTGGCTTCAGTGCTCAGGCACTTCCATCACTCTGTGCTGCCTTCCCTGTTAGCTCTTCAACTCATGTGGGACCGTGGGGTGCAGGCTGGGGCAGAAGCATCGCTGGGCTGGGGTGCAGGGAACCTGTATAATTTTTTTTCTGTTTATACCAGAAAGATACTATGAGGCTTTGGGCAAATGACTCGACCTTCCTGAATCTATTCTTTTCCACCGATACCCTTTTTGTCCCTACTATGCTATGACTGTATATGGTGGTGATAGATACCTAACTTGTGTGTGTTCTAATATACGACAGGTATTAGTATATCTGCCATACTAGGTGCAATGGGCTGAATATATTCCCCCCAAATTCATCTGTTGGAGTCCTGGCCCCCAGTGTGATGGCATTAGGAGCTGGGGTCTTAGGGAGGTGATCAGGTCATGAGGGTTGAGCCCTCATGAATGGAATTAGTGCCCTTATAAAAAGACTCCCCAGAGAGCTCTCTCATTCTTCCTGTCATGGGAGGACACAGTGGGAGGATGGCTGTCCATAGACCAGGAAGTGGGACTTCACCAGACACTGAATTGATCTTGGACTTCCCGGCCTCCAAAACGGTGAGAAACAGGTTTCTGTTATGAGTCGCCCAGTCCACGGTATTTTGTTATAGCAGCCTGAACAGACTCAGACACCCAGCGAGACTAAATGATCCTGTGGCCAGGGATTTTTATATATCCAATTCTCTGTAACAAAATGCACACACACAGTGTGCCAGGCCCTGTGTGAGAAGCAAGCCTGTGTCCCTGCCCCAAGGGGACAAGCAGACGTAGGAGATGCCAGTATAATGTTCACAGCCCATGCCCTGACGGAAGTGGCCCCCCTTTCTCTCTTCGGTCTATCTGGCCGAATTTGCCAGTGGGTAAGAGCAGCTGAGATGGGCCCCAGGGGGCTGCTCCTTGAGAAACCAAGTGGGCAGGGGACTGTGGGTGGAGAGCACAGGATCCTAGAGCGGATCAGTGGTCCTCCCCTCCTTGGACCGGAAATGGCACCAAATCTCCGAGGTGCCCCAGAGAGGCCTTGATGTGTCATGGGAAACAATGAAGAACACCATCGCCCACCTGAGCCGGCAAATGGTGGTGACACTGTTTAATCCTGTGCTCCCAAAGCTGTTGATGAGCTGCGGAACATTTCAGGGGCCCAGGCATGACACTTCCAAAACCCAGGACTGGCCAAACATCCCTGTCCTTGCTGGGGTGTCCCCAGAGAAACAGCAGAGAGACTGTGCCTGCCCTCCCCCATCTCTGCCCCTCTGTGAAGGCTATGTCAGCCAGAGAGCGCCTTCCATGCTTCCCAAATATTCCCCGTTCGTTCCCCCCCTTCTCAGTCTGAATAAAAGGTAGACAAAAATAGCATAATCCTTGGTGACTGGCAGGAACCGCACAGGGCCCCCACCCCCACCTCCGTGCTTCCCCAAGTCACAAGGCCCTGCCGTATTACAGTCCAAGTTTCTCACCCCTGAGCCGGAGTTCCCAGGAGAAGGGCTGCAGGAATGTGAGCCTCCTTTAAATCCTGCCTTCCTGGACGTTTCCCGCTAAATGGGATCAACCATCACTTCCTATTAGCGCAGCTTGGCCTTTCCAGCGGTGACAGGCGGCCACGGGCTGCTCCGTGGATCACTTAGAGTCATAAAAAGTGCTCTGTGGCTATCCTTGCATCGCGGAGGGCCCCGGGGAGCAGCTGGGGGAGGGCAGGAGACAGGAACACAGAAAGCTCAGAATCTTTGGCTGAATGCCCTCCCGTCCGTTCTGTCCTACCTCATCCACTGGCATCATGAACTCTTCAGGGACAAGGACATGTAGGCCACAGCAGGTAAGATGAGTGGCCGCCACCTTAGGGGTCTGTGCCGGGACCAGTTCTCAGATCTCATTCAATCCTGCTGTAAATTCACAACACATTTAAACATGGGGCTCAGAGAAATTAAGTGACTTGCTCAAGGTCAGGGACAGGACAGAACTGGACTCCACAGGTCATGCTCTTTTCTACTTCGGCTAGCTGCCTTGGAGAAGCTGCCTCCACTCCGTCTGCTGGGAAAGACCCCGCAGGTCAGAGCCAGCTTCGCCTGGTTGGGGAGACAGGTGCCTTCCAGAAAGGCCACATCAACTTGTGTCAGCTCTCTAGGAGTCACACAGACCCTGTCTTCAGGGCCCATCCAGGCATTCAACGGTTAAAAGTGTACATGTAAGATTTTTTCCTTCGGCCTCCAGATGTGTGGGGACAACCAGGGTTGAAATTCTAGCCTCGGGAAGCTCATGTGACCCTCTTCCCACCCCCTGCACAGTGCATGCAGTGTGGAAGGCAGGGCTGAAGCTTTATAAAAGGAAGCAAAACTATACAATAATCCCGACGCAGAGCTGCCGTGAACCTGGCATGAAAACAAGCACGTGAGAAATGGATGTGCAGACCAGTCCCCGCGCCGGGCCCTGAAACTCCCCCGTCATTAATGTTTCACAGGGTGGCCAGTGGCTGGGCCCTTTCAGCAGAAGTACATTCCCAGCTTGGCCTGCCTCCCGTCCTTCCCAGAATGACCCTTCACTCCTTCATTCTTTTGGTACAAGTTTCTGCCAAAGGAACACAGATGGAGAGAGCAAAATCAGGGCTGGGTTTAGATAGGGGGAAAAATTCACTGAATGTCAATCTGTTCATCCTGGAAAAAAGTGAAAACAATATCAAATCATTTTAGGGTTTTAGTGGGATCACACACATGGGCAGAAGAGCTCCTTGGCTGTCCTCTCCACCTGTGAGCTCTTAGCACTTGAGAGGATCGCAGAGGTGTCCTGCTAACCTTTAGGCTCTTCATCCCTTCCCGTCCCGGGATGGCCTCTCTTGGACCTCTTCTTTCCTGCGTTCTTCTTTTCTCCCACAAACACGGCCTCCCTCTCTCTTCTCTGTCTCTCCATGGCATCCAGCTCTCCCTTTCCAGCCCAGCAGAACCATAGTTCTGCAGGAAGATCTGAAGGTGTTCAGATGAGAGGAAAAATGACTGATAGAACTTAATGTGTTCTGTTCCTGGAGTTTTTGTGTCTCTAGGGACCAATGGCCATGAAGGTGTGGTGTCTCTTGGCTTAGGGAGTGGATGACAGGCACTGGGAAGAGCAAGCGTCATCCTTGGAACCCTCAGAAGCACCCTACGTGCAGGACTGCCCACTGTCCTTCGCCAAAGGCTTGCTCTGAATATGAAGTCATATCAGATTACTCTTTGAACCACCACTGACGCTGTATCAGTGCTTGGTGGGTGGGAGGTCTTTAACACTAGTGCTTTCTTGGGGCGCCTGGGTGGCTCAGTCAGTTAAGCGTCCCACTTCGGCTCAGGTCATGATCTCACAGTTGGTGAGTTCGAGCCCCGCGTCGGGCTCCGTGCAGACAGCTCGGAGCCTGGAGCCTGCTTTGGATTCTGTGTCTCCCTCTCTCTCTACCCCTCCCCTGCTCACACTCTGTCTCTCTTTCTCGAAAATAAACATTAAAAAAACAACAACACTGGTTCCTTCTTCATGTTCCAAATAACACCTTCCCTCCCTCCTCCCACTTCCCCCGCCCCCTGCCCAAAAAAGGCACACTGAGAAGAGGCATGGACTGGCTGTGGTTACCTGTGTGTGGGGAGCGTTTGGAGCTGACAGAGGGGCCTTTGCCCTTTCCTCTCCTGGTGACTGTTGCATGGAATTTAAAAGCCCCTGAATGTGGCATGGCCTGACCTTTGGCATCTGGGTTATGGCCACCGGTGGACTGACAGGAGAGACCATTCAGGCTGAGATAAGTGGTAACATGCACAGAGCAGTCCTCACACAATGTCATTAGGTCCTCAGGGATGATGTGGGCAGAATCATTCAGCTCTCAGAGCATTAAACTTTCCCTCTAGGAACTGAGGGTGAGTGTCATCATCACGGTCACGAAGTGTGTAATTGGTAGGACCAGGGCTAGAACCTGGGTCTTGTAACTCTCAAAGTCTCTTCTCATGGATTTTTCCAGAAGTATAGCAAGTAATCCCCGAGTTCAGAACAAAGTTCAACAACAAATAGCATGCAGGCCCAAGGTACATAGGCATCTACTCAACTGCTTCTACTTAACCAATCTGCTGGATAAAAACTGCTCTTCAGCCCCTTCCTAAATCACATTGAGTGATGCCCACGTCACAGTGAATGCTCCTGGCTAGTAGTATTCTCTAGCACTTCTAGTAGGTTCTTCCCCAGGGCCCCAGCCTGCCCTTCCCCCATGCACCCGCCCCGGCCAGGTGGCCAGGCGGGCGCACGCTTGCTGAGCGCCCCTGCGTCTTTGTTCCTAAACCTGTGTCATGCTTGCTTTGCTGGTCTTTGTCAATGCCTTATTGCACTTAAGTCATTTAATGAGAGGTTCTGCAAACAGATGATATAATGACAAAGGGTCGTCATTCCTATGCGAACTGAATGAAGTACTTTCAGAAGATCAAATGGCGATGGGTTACTAGGAAATAGTGCTGATGTTCGGTACGGGTGAGTTAACACCGACGATAGCGGGGGGAAATGCACGCGTCTAGAATGATCCTTCACTCAGCACTTGGCACATGCAAGCGCTCGCACCACTTTAAAGAAACGGAAACTGGAAAGGGTAGATGATGCGGTACTGGGTGTGGTTTACTCAGGAAAGACGGCTGGACACGCCCATCCGTGGACCTGCACTCAAAGGAGAGGCGTTGGACCTACATCAAAGAATGGTGAATGGATGTACATTTATATGTTTTAAGTTAAAATAAAATGTTGAAGGTGCGTAGTATAATTTTCTCTGATTTCTCTTTTCAACCAACTTTTTCCATTAACTGACCAACACCAGTCCATAATGTGTCAGATAAAAGGGATCTTGATCTAATAGCTAACAGTTATTGAGCAATTATTTGGTGCCAGACACCATACTAAGTGCCTTTTATGTAGCATCTCTTTTAATCCTCACAATCTACCCACGAGTGAGATGCTGACATTATCCTGCGGTGGCACGTGGGCCAGTTTTTACAGGTCCCGGTGGCTCTGCCTCCCACCCACCTTCCTTTCTTTTGCCAGCCACAGCCCGTTCCTGAAAGGCATCTCTACAAACCAGCACCCTGCCTCCTCCCGGCCTCATGTTAGACGGTGCCTGAGTTCCCTGCTTCCTTGGGAAGACCCTGACCCGGCCCCCGATGGCTCCGTGGGGAAGGGAGGATGGTGGCTTCGAAACGACCCAACTCAGACTCCAGGTTCTACGCATGGATGTGAAGAAGTGAGCAGGTAAACACACCTGGATCCACACCAGGTGGGAGCTGTGAGCACAGGAAGCTGTTGGAAAGTGCTCAAGAAGACGAAGCCCAGCGCGAGGCCCCGCCGATGAGGTGTTGGGGTGATGGGGTGGGATTTGTGGAGTCCAGAGCTGATGGCCAAGAAAGAATTATTGAGATGTCTTTGGTGCAAAAATGGTGATTTTATTAAAGCACAGGAATGGGACCTGTGGGCAGGAAGAGCTGCCTCGGGACCCTGAGGAGAGACTGGTGATGTACTCGGGAGTCGGGGGGAGGTAAAGTCAAGGGGAAGTTTCTAGTGAGATTCTCACGAGCTAAAGAAGGCTCACAGGATACTGGAGGCCTAGCTACTGTCAAGCTAAGGTTGTTTTTCCCTGTAGCAAAGCATTAGCATTAAGACAGTAAGGAGTTCCTGAAGAAAGTTCTACTCTGCCTGCCTCAAGCATTTGTCAATGGGCTGCAGGTTATAAGGAAATTCAATTCGATCTGCCATTTCCTTCTGCCTTTGTTTCCCACATCACTGTGACTGAGGGATGTAGGTAAGGGTGGCACTTTTAGGAGCAAAACACTGGAAAAGGGCACCTGAGGCCCTCAGGTGGAAAGGGGTGAAAGCAAGAAAGAGGGGAAGGCTGGAATGTGTTAGAAGCAGCAACAGGCCGGGAGCCAGAGCTTCCTAATTGAAACTGGAGTCTATAAATGGGCAACCACAATAACAGTAGCAGCAAAAACCATCATAGGAAGGAAGAGGGAGGACTGCTTCTCTCAGTTAGTGGAGTTGTGGAGACTTTCGCAACTCTCATATTTACAATAGGAAGGTACGTGGGAGACTGTTGATGTCGAGGCAGAAACCTGATATCCATGTAGGTCAGTAAGATAAAGATTAGCGGAAAGGAAAGAGTAAGGAGCCACACATTGGGAGAAACTACTCGCTATACACGTACCTGACAAAGGACTTCTATCCAGGATACATACGGAGCTCCCATAGCATAAGAATAAGAAGACAAATAACTCAATTTAAAATAAGCAAACAATCGAATGGACATCTCGCAAAAGAAGGTATATGAACGGCCAGTAAGTTCAACTTCATCGGCCATCAGGGAAAGGCAAATTCAAATCGCAGTAGGACGCGGCTACCCAGGCACTAAGGCAGCCAAGATTTAAGAGACTGACTACACCAACTGTTGGCCAATGGTGGTGTGCCAGGGGCGGAGCAGAGCAAGCAGTCTGTCCAGGTCAGGGAACAATAACAAAACCACTACAAGTCAATCTGCTTTTTATTATCACCATGTATCATCAGCAGTTCTAAACAATGGCAGCGATCAGATATTCTGCCCCAGCTAGGGCAAACCCCTCCTGCGGCCCTCTCTCTTGACACCCCACTCTTGGCCAGGGTGTGCAGCCACATCGAGAGCCAGGATGTCATGTGGTACAAACACCTTGGAGAACTGCTTGGCAGTTTCTCTTAACATTAAAATTTTTCACTTGTACATATTTACCCAGGAGAAATGAAAACACTAGAGGTGAATGTTTATAGCACCTCCCTTTATACTAATTCCAAACGTGGAAACAATCCAAACATTCATCAATAGGTTGACTGGATAAACAACATGTGGTACATCCATACAATGCAGCGCTCTTCAGCCATTGTGACTGAAGAAAGTACCAATACGTGCAACAAAACAATGAGTCTTAAAAACATTATGCCGAACAAGAGAAGCCAGACACAAAAGAATACATACTCTTCGCTTTTATTTATTTGAAGACCAAGAACGAGCAACTCTAATCTATCCTGACAGTAGAACAGTGGTTGCCTGGGGCCGGGGGCAGGGGTAGGCAATGACTAGGAAGGAGTATTAGGGAACTTTCTGGTATGAGGGTATTGTTCGTCACCTTGGTTGTCAGGGTAGCAACGTGAGGGAACATATTTGCCCAAACCCATCAAAACTGTGGACTTAAAATGTATGCATTTTCTCGTATGTCAACTGTGCTCTCGTAAGGTTGACATAAAACTAAAGTTTGAAACAAAGGGGGAAAAAAAAGCTAGAGTCAGAACCAGGACAGATACTGATTAATCTGAGAAATGTCCCAGGCTCTTTGTGGTCATTCCTGAGTAGGACTCCTTCACTATTCCAGAGACATTCCTGTAGACCACACTTGGAAGGACCAAGCCGTATGCACATTGACATTAACCATATGGAAAGCTGCGCATAGTTTGATCTGTAGAAGTTTTTATTTCTTCCCTCTGAAGTGTTTTTACAGTTCTCTCAAGTCCCAGTATTTTCGATTCCTTCAGGTGTAGGCAAAAGCTATTTGAATTACAATGATAGTAATAGTAATAGTAACAGCTAACATGTATTGAACATGTGCTGGGGCCAGATACCATGCTAAGCGATTCGTCTGCATTGTTGTGTGTAATCTGCACGTAAGCCTGACCCTCTGGGGCATTACTCCCATTTTTCAGATTAGGACTGAGGCGAAGGCCCTTATCAAGGGCACACAGCTAGTTATACCAAGACTGGCTGTTCAGGTCTGTCTGATTTGGACTCTCTCCTTGTCATTGCGCTCCAGGAACACTGACCCGGCTGACCCAATACTGCCTGATATCACCATCTGGTGAACCAGACCACATGGTCCTCCCGAAGGAGGCACCAGACATGCCGGGCGCTCACTCTCCATAGCTGCCAACATCTTCAGCGAAGTTTACCCTCCCCGTGAGCCTTCTTAAACTCCGCCTGGCCAGAAGTCACCATGGTGACTGGCAGACAGGTGCAGGCTGCGTGATGAGTTCTCGAGAGCTTCGTTTATGGACTGCAAGCAACCTCGGAGTTGATCTGCCAGGTCCTTGAGGGCCGGGGCGGGGTGGGGGGGGGTGGGGCTGGTTAGAAGATTCCTCCTTGACCTTCCACTCCTGCCTTGAGCTTTGCTCTCCCCCTCTCTTCCCTCCCCTAGGATTCTGTGAAGTTTACTCTTTTGAACTGTGACCGTGACCATATGTATCTCTGGGTGTATTCTAACGGGAACCCGCGTTCCTTCCACTGTGGGGCGGGGTCTGGAAGTTATGTGGGGCTCAGGGGGACCCTGGAGGAATCTGCTCAAGTCTGCTGAGGGCTGCATCCAGACACTCGAGTGCCTCAGTGTGGCCGGGTCTGCATGACAATCAAACCCAGGCATGAACAAAAGGGGAGGGGAGATAGGGGCCAGTGGGGACCCCAAGCCGGGCCAGCCTCTTGTTGGAGGAGGCCTGTCTGGAGGACTGGGAGGAGGGGGTGCATCTGCAGAAGAAGAGAGGAGGAGATAATGGAATCCAATAGAGCTCCCGAAAACGTGTCATCTTGCTGCCGCCGAAACCCTTTGAATACGTTAAATCCTTAAGCAGAGTAGCCTAAGACTGCAATGACTACATGGAGACATGTTAGTCCAGATAAATCCTCGCAGGTTTCCAAGATCTGAAGGGCCCGGCACTTCCCTCCGCAGCGGCTGCCCTCTGCCCTCTCCTCCATGATGTCACTATTGAAGTTCCGCTCTCACCGTGCATGGTGTAAGTTGACATTGACAGTTGCAGCGCTCACACACCGACTCTGGAGGATTATTAGCTTTGAAGCTATTTGGCCTTGAGCAGTGAATTCTTTTTTGAGCTCACACTGGCTTATAATATCTGAGAAGGCTTGCTCCACTCTGGCCCCGGCTTGAATTAGGAGAGGAGGCCGCTTTCCAACTTGGAACTGATACCAGCAGGAACAGAATGGGGAATATTATCCATTTCTGACGGGCAACGGAGTTAGTGTTCTGGAATCCCCCCGAGGCCTTCACACCGAGTTTCCATTTTAACATCAGAGTTGGAGCCGCAGCCCAGGCTGGCCTCCGCCTATAATCGCTGAGCAGCCTCACAGCTGGACGCAGAGGAGGACTCGAGGAATACATGCTCCTCTGGCCCCTAATCTGTTTGTTATTAGGCCGTTGGAAACCCCTCAGTGGGGCTGGAAGCTGATGTCAGAAGAGTATAATTCAAGTGTATGTTGAAAAAAATAGAAGGAAAGAAAAAAAAAAAGCTCCCTTCTGTGATAATTTGCATGTGGTGAATACAAGTGTCTGGGAGGATTAATTAGCTGAACAAAGCTGGGCAAGGGACCGCCGGTGAATGGGCAAAAATAGTGACCTGAAGAGCTTCTGACCCACTCTTAATTCCCTACCAGGATTTAAGCAAATGCATTGCAAAATGTATTCCAGGGAAAAGGGAAAACCCTGCCCCCCATGCCCAGCCTCAACCTCTAGCTTATTTATAACGAGAAAAGGCGTGCGCATCACCCTCCACAAACCACACCACTGTTCACAAAAAGCTTAGGAAATGGGTCCTGGTGGTCTTTGTTTTGCAGGACCATCGCATGGGATAAATGATGAGTCCGCGGAGGAATTCTGGAGAGCCTTCTTATGAAAGAAACAAAATAACTCCCAGGTTTTCACATTGCTGATTTAGGGAGAAGAAAAGTTTTCTTGAGATTATCACTTATTCATCTATGTGTTCTTATTTGTCTCTCTGTTATCACTTATTTATCTGTCTGTGTGAAGGTCAATCTTCCCCAATCCCGTTTATGTCCATAATTCATGGCCTGCTTCTCTCCCGATGCAACTGGTTTTGGGGGATGTACCAGCCTTGGAGCTTAAAGAAACCCAAATGAGACGCTTTCAATTGAGAGCTGGCCTCAGAGTTTTGGTTGACTGGGATCAACTCAGCACCCCTGCCAGACATCAAAGCTGAAGAAGTAAATGTACCCAGGAGAAGATGTTAACAGAGGTGAAGGCACAACGTTCATGGGAACAGTGCAGCTGGGAGAGCAGCCTGAGGGAATGGAGGGAGTTCTAGAACTCAAACAACACCGAACAAACCCAACCTCGTTCCTCTGCGGTGGTTCAGTTGAAAAACTTCCTTGTCTTTTATGTCTCTGATACTCAGAAAAGTAAACAGTGCATTTCCTTCACTCTGACAAATGCTCCCTCACCATTTCTGAAATTGGGGCATCTTACAGCTGACATGTCCATTAACTATGTCAGTGCCCACCAAAGGGTGATATTAACACGATGGCATGTCTTACGGTCAGTAAGATAACAGGGAAATATAGTCAGAAGGAAGGTATTTAATCTTTTAAACATGCCAATGAGACCTATAACCATTTGTTCCGCAGGATAACTCTTGAAGAGGAACGCCTGCCCTTAGCTAGAAGCATGCACACAGATAAATTTGGGTATACGCTGAGGTGAGAGTCTATGAATTGGCTGTGTCCACCAATATCCAGTAGTGCCCATGTTGACATTCCCATTATTAACTTAAGCATTTGGTGGGTGCCCACCTCATCAAGGCTTACTTATTTTGGCAAAATGATAAATTGCACTCATATTTTTTCTGCCCTAAGGCAAATTGGTGAGCTTACACACACACACACACACACACACACACACACATGCACACACACAACTCTTTTGGGTCTGTTAATAATTTCCAAAGAAAAGAGCAGCCAATGGTTGAATAAATAAACCATTCTTGATGACAATTTAAGTACTGGAGTAATGATATGTGTGCATATGTGTGCTTGTTTGAGTATGAACAAACACATAGTGCAATTGACTCCTAATTAATCCTTTAATTTGGGAAGTACTATACTAGCCAATTCTGTGTTTGAGTGTGTGCATTTGTGTATACACATATAATATTTTGCAAAGAATGGTAAAAAAAAAATTAGCTCATGTCTAGTATTAGAGGAGTTAGCTAATGGCAGATAGCTAACAAAAACACAGCACAAGAAATTCCCGGGAGTAATTTAGTAATTTATAATAACCATAATTTCAAAGGTAGAGTGGGCTGTTTTAAGAGGTAGTGAGTTCCCGGTCACTAAAAGAGTTTGAACAGCAAGTGTTGAAGGACGATTTGATAGGAACATTTTGGTTGGAGTCCTTTAGAAAACGTGCGGAATTGGATGTGGTGAATTTTTTAGTTCTTTCCAGTTGAAGCATCTGATTCTGTGACATAAATATGCAATATCATCTTATATGAGAGAACATTGAGGGCAAGATTTCATCCTATTTTAACACAGTTCATAGGACATATAATCAATTATGTATAGAGGTATGAATGGGTTAGATTAGATGATTTCTGATACCCTTTCCAGCACAAAATGGGAGTTTGAGAATTAATTGTATTAGGGTTCTGCAGAGAAACAGAAGGAGAAGGATATGTCTATCTATATCTATATCAATATCTATATCTATGCCTATGCCTATGTCTATATGTCTATGTCTATGTCTACATCTATATCATCTATATAAAGATGTATCTGTAAATATTGGAGATATACATATACATGTACTTATACATATAGATATAGAGATTTATTGTGAGGAATTATTTCGTACGATTATTGAGGCTAAGTCCTGTGATCTATTGGCTTACTGGGGACCCAGGAAAACCAGTGGTGTAACTCAGTCTGAGTTGGAAGAGCTGAGAACAGGGGGAGCTAATGATATAAATCCCAGTTCAATGGCAAGAGAAGACCTATGTCTCAGCTTAAGCAGGTAGACAGGAAGAAGAAGAAGGGGCAAATCCCCCCTTTCTACACCTTTTGTTGTATTCAGGCCCTCAAGGGTTTGGATGGTGCCCACCCAATACTGGAGAGGCAACTTTATTGAGTCTGCCTCTTCAAATGCCAATCTCACCCAGAAACTCCCTCACAGACATACTCCAAAAAAAAATGTTTCTTCTGGGCACCCTGTGACACAGTTAAGTTGACACATGTGACACATAAATTAACCATCACATTCATGTATGTCAGCCTGTGACAATAATGTTTATGGAATGCATGACTTCCTTCCTCAAGAATGTATTTTACTAAGCCAGTGGATCTTTCCCCTTTTGTACTCTGTGCTCTTTTAATCTATGAATTTTTGGTGGTACTCCTGATGGGATTGTTATATCATACTTATTTCACTGTTTACTTGATTGTCCTCAGCACTGGGCTGTCCTTAAACAGAATTGTTGACCACTTCTGTCACACACTGTTATACATTCTTGAGAAAGTTCTCCCATCTTCCAGTAAACACCACTCTACCCGAGCGCTGGCTTCTTGTTATGCCTCACCTCCTACACTCTCTCCCAGGCAGGTGGACCCCACTCCACACTCTTGCAGGCTGGCTTGGCTCACCTCCATCTGACAGACATCACCTGAACAGAATGCACCCCTGTTTTAACAGAAATGAATTTCACACACTGATTGGAATTTGGTGGCATGCTGGTGAAAGGTGGGAGAGCCATTATTCTAAATGTTTCTGTACTGTTTGTTGAACATCTGATGTTCAGCGGTAAAACAGACCAGGTCATACTTTAATCTTCAGTGCTCAAGTTGGCGGATTACCTTGGGTCAAACCTTTCTGATGCTTGATGTGTTTGCAAGAAGTCAGGCTTCTCCAGGTACTGGGTATAATTTTCAGAAACTTTACTGAAAATCGCTGGCAGAGGCAGGCGAGAGCAGCTTCTCAGTATGGGCACCTTAATAATATAGCCCATGAAAATCAAGTGGGCATTCAGTAACAGTTAAGCACCTTGGTCATGACCCAACATCTGTAAGTGATGAAGGACCATAAGGCAAACTGAGGGCCAAGCACAAGCTAGCACAACCCCTCCTCTCCCCAGGTGGGATATGTGTGATATTCCTCAGGCACTCCTGGCTTCCCAAGAACAAAGGAAAGAACAGAAAACAAATAGCTGACTGATAGAGATCACAGTCCTGCAGGACACAAGTCTCCATCAGTTTATAAATATCTTAATACATTACAAGAAACAGGCAATCTTGACAATAGCCTAATCTCCAGAAACCTATAGACTCAGTTTCCTAGAGTCCTAATCTCACACTTCCCTCCATAGTGATTTGGGGAACAAAGTCAAGAAGGAAATGGCAGGTAAAATTCAATTTCCTTATAACCTTCAGCCCATTGACAAATACTTGAGGCAAATACAGAGTAAAGCATTTCTCCAGGAACCCCTTACTGTCATAATGTCAATGCCTTACTAGAAGGAAAACAACCTCAGCTTGACAATAGCAAATCCTCAGGTATCTTAGGAGTCCTCTTTAGCACATCAAAGTCCTTCTGGAGGCCTCCCTTTTGACTTTACCTCCCCCAACTCCATAGTATATAACCAGTCGCTCTTCACAACCCCAGTGCAGCTCTTTCTGCCCCCCTGGGTCCTGTCACCATGCTTTAATAAAATCAACTTTTTGTAACAAAGACGTCTTTAGGAATTCTTTCTTGCCATCAGCTCTGAAGCCCCGCCTCCCCCAAACCTCGTCATGACCGTTTTCCTGACTGTCCCCACCTCCCCCATTTGGCTTTGCTTTTGAACTTTTGCTTTTAGATGTCCTTAGATGGGTCCTTGGGCTCTGCCTGGGCCACGTTTATATGTGCACACAGCCACATCAGTGATGCCCTGCACAGATCTGGAGCTGGAGGGCACAGGTGTCCACAAGAACAGAGCTCTGGGCACTAACTTTTGTTAGTCACCCCTCATCAGAGAGTGCCATCTTCCTTTCCTGTGCCAGCCTGAGTCAGTCTCGTTTGTTTCAACCATCGTGGGTTCAACAGAGACTTTTTAAGGGAGTTGGACTCTTGTGATTTTTCATTCCACGTCTACCAGTGCCCCCCTCCCCCAGCCTGCCAGGAGGTGGGCAACACTTTCCTCCCCGCCAAAGAATGCTGACCTCCACTTTCACACCGAGCACCGTGGGGCTCAGCTAGTCTTTCCTGCAGCTTTGATTTTAATTCAAGTGATGTGAGCATTGAGGACCTCTCGAGAGGATATCTTGCAAACTTCAAATTGCTATTGCCTTTTTGGGACATTAAAGAAAGTTTCTTGTGCCCCTAGGCTTCCCGGAGGACACTTCCAAACACCAAATCTGCTTTGACTTGAAGGAAGATGATGTGTGTACACTCAATAGAATGGTAAGGAGCGGCGAGGAATAAAGATGTAATGGGGTCACAAAGTCACTCACACCCCACTCAGATGTGCAATGTGAGGCTGGTATGGGCTTCCTTAGACACCCCTTACTTGCCAACTAACAATATCTGAGTCTCTTCCAATTTAAGTGTTCTCATTTTAATTTGAATACTTTGGTTATTAGAAATTCAATTCCTTTCTAGGGCTGCTTTAAATTTTCTCCCTTAAACATCTTGTCCTCCGTAGGTAAAAGCTCATTCTCCATCCCAGAGTGGTTAAAGAGGCTTCATGTTGTTTGGCAGGAGAGGGGAAAGGGGGCCATAGGGGATCCTCTGGATCCCTGCTGGTCTTTGCACCAAAGTGTCAGGACTGACCTGGTCTTCATATGGGATCGTTGTCCACCTGGCCTTTTGGGGTGATGTAATGCCCCCCACTTCTGGTCATTTCTCTTGCTCTCAGGACCTGTTATGGCCTCTTCATCCTGAGCATGGTTTCATCATCCCACCTTCACACCCCTATGCCTTAGAATGCTCTATGTGCTGTCTGGGGGCATGAGGGACCTAGAGCATTGCCTGATTACCTTCTTCCACTGTTGTCCCACTGCCTTGCATCATGTTGACAGTGACTACACATGGGATTTTTCGAGGCTTGTAGCCTCCCTGAGATTCCCCACAGAAGGGAGACAAGGAGTGAGTCTCTTGTCTCCAGATATTCTCAGCCTTCCCTCAGTCTATCTGCTTAGGATCTGAGGCCCTATCCGGGGCTTAGGATCTGAGAGGAGAGCTCAGGACCAACCTGCCTTCCTGATCTTCCTGCCCCCTTTGCCTTCTTTACCCAACCCTTTAGGCTGAATGTAGCCCCTTTTCCACACCTCCACATCCCATCCTGATGGCACAGAGTAAATCTCTGGGATCTATTCCACCAGGTATGGCTCTTAATATACTAATGGGAGCTAAAGGAATTTAGAAAATCCCCTTCCTTTTCAACAATGCCTGGCTTTGAAGATGATTTTCTTGCTTAAGAGGTCAAGAAAGTCAGCTTTGAGATTCAAACTGATCAATGGTCTCTTTGTTCTAGGCAGTGTCCCTAGGGCCAGAAGCCTTGTGCCTCAGCCTTGGAGGTGGAAGACTGCAGGAGAAGGTGATTTAAGAGGAAACCCGAAAGTTGGAAGTGTAATATTTGCAAAATATTATCCCTGTTACAGAAATATGATTCTGAGCTTTCAAGAAGCACAAACACTCCCGTTTTAGGAAATGTCCATTTATACAATTTTCCTGTTTGAAACATCCATAATTTTCGACTTCCTTCCTAAAACACTTTCCCCCTGAGTCGTATGTACTTTGAAAGACTGTCTTTGAAGGATTTTATTCCACATTCTTTCTCTATTTTTCCCAATAACAAACAACACTGAATCAGCAAAGTGTTATCTTTATCTATTTGCTCTTTCTCTACCCTAGATTCTCCCCTCAGGTAACACTCCCTTCCCTCTTGGGAACTCCTAAATCACAAGGTCATTGTGCAGAAGAGAATTGCAATCCTCGTGACTGGAAGGAAGTAGGATGGTTTGGTAGCAACATGCTGGGTGGTTGTTGTGATCATTACTAAGAAGGAACAGCCAACTTGGTTTTCATCGGGGAAATAAAATTTAGCTTTTCTTGGCATGTTATCCCCACAGTAATGGCCATGACCTCAAAGAAGATGGACATGGAACAGAGGGGAGTAAGTTTTCCTTGTGCTTGTCAAAGCATGTCACTGGTCTCCCATGGAGTGTGGTACAATTCTCCTAATGCAATTAAGCAGCACCTTCTTTTACTGTGGGAATGCACTTACTGATGCAGTCACCAAGCTGGGAAGAATTTTGTTATGGAACAAACTTGGCCTGATTACGTGTTTTGCAACAAAACCCCAAAGTTCACATGAACTTTTCAACTGGTGAGTTTGGCTGGGGGTTCATCCCAGGGTCACTTGGGTTTTGGACAGAAGATTCTGACACAGAGGTGCTTAGTGTCTGGTGTCTTCTTGATCTTCTCAAACCTGATGGATGACACTCTCTACCTCATTCTTTGGATGTGACAGGAAGCCACGGTTTCTCCACAAAACTCTGTGGATAGGATGCAATCTCCATGACTGGCATAGCTGGTCTCTGCTGCTCAACAAACCACTAGCCCTGTCAATTGGCCTCTCCATGACGGGTCCAACCTGGGCTATAATGACACTCTGGCCCTCCATTGGTAGTGTGTATGTGATAAAAATCACAACTCCCTCCATGAGTGTAGGTATATAACAATTATTCAGCATGTTTACTTCATTCTCATAGATACCTGGAAAGAGAGGTTGCATTGTTACCACACTGCTTCAGAGGAAACTGAGGCTAGAAATTGAAACTCCAGTGTCATGGCCAGAAGGGTATGTGACACAGACAAGATACAGCATAATGGTGATCAACACAGCCCTTCTTATCAATGGTTCTGAGAATGGGACTTGTCTTGGGGTAAGCAGTACAAATTAGCATCTAATTGTGCCACCTCTAGAACTTCCCTTCCAAAGCCAGCTACATTTGTGGGGCCTAGTGCAACATGAAAATGCAGGGTCTCTTGTTCAAAAAGGAGGAAAAATGCCATTAAATGTACTAAAAAAATAAAGCTTTTTCCTTTTCTTTATGGTCTCTCTCTTGATTTATCATTGTGTTTTTTTTTAATTTGCTATTCAATGTCATTCTACATGAAGAGAAAATAAAATTTTAAATTACTAGCATACCTTGTACCATTCAATTTTATGTTGCAGAATGCCAATTTTAAGTGTAAACATAAGAGCATTTAAGTCATGCAGAATCATTATAATGACACAGTTCTTATTTCATAGCTCACACATGTGTTTCATTGTTCCTAGAAAAATGGAGACATTGCACAAAACTAACTTAACTTTTTTATTTTGCTTCTTGATATGCATACATTCTACCAACATCTGTATCATTGGCTAGCCAGTGAGTGAGGGAAAACTGAATGGGAACAAGCTGTGGGCTTTCACATCTCTCTCTTTCCTTCCATGTTATAATTCTCCATGTAAGGGGTTGGCTAATAAAGGGAAGCAACAAGAGTAAGAAAGGATAGGACAGGGTTCATTGATCGTTTGTGTTTCTTAGAAGGCTATTGCGCTCTTTCTGTGTTAGAAGCAAGCTCTGGTTCAAATGAAAACGATGTAGCCTCTCAGGGCTGTCAGCACCCCGTTTACTTACTTGTAGACATAACACACTTACCTTGTACTCACGTTGAGTCTCACTGAACAAGCATGCATCACAATCTGCTGAAACTCTGTGCCATCGGGCATTGGGCATCCCAAATGCTATATGTGAATGGGGAGGCAAGGAATGGTGGAGGTTCACATTGTGTGCATCTCCTCTGCTCAGGCACATGCTCTGTTGTCCCATTGGACTCGATTTACAAACCCAAGTTCAAAGACAAGTAGAGCATTAAGCCGAGTCCTCCTGAATGTGGGGACCTGTGTCACTGCCCAGGTTACATTCCGTGGACCTGTTCCATGTCTGTCCTCACCTAGGTTCAAATCATGGTCTTACCATGTTTTGACTGTGTAAGCTTGAGGAGGTTTGTTAATCTCCTGGAGCCTCAGTTTTCTTGTTGGCAAAACAGGAATATAAATAGTGCTTATTTTCAGCATTATTATAAATAGCATTTGTTCAGTGTCTATAATAGTATTCTCCAATAGAAACATACTGTGAGTCAAAATGCAAGTCTCATATACACTTTTAAATTTTCTCTTAGTTCCATTAAAAACAGTAAAAGAAACAGGTGAGAAAATTAAATAATATACTTTATTTAACTCAAACTACCCAAAATATTATCATGTCAAGATGTAATCAATGTAAGAAGTCATTAACCATATGTTTTACATTCATTTTGTATACTAAGTATTCAAAATCTGGTGTGTATTTTACACTTACAGCACACATTTCAAGTGCTCAGTAGCCACAAGTGGTTGGAGAACATCATATTGAGCGTCACAAGTCTAGTGTATAGGAAAGGCTCAATAAACGTTAGCTAGCCAAATGCTGAGATGGGATGTTCCCATTCAAGTAGTTTCTTAGGAATGCTCGGGAACGAGGCTTGTAAGGGGTGAGGGAAATGGGGATGGTGAGAGGGAAGAGCTGAGTTACAATGTAGTTGCCAAAGAGGCCTCTGTTAGTTTCTCAGGGTGCTCTGAAGCTGGAGTGACCTTTCAGAGATGTCCCAAACTGAAGCAAGAAGGAAGGGCCAGGTCCTGGATATGAGGCATCCCTGGGGAGGAGTGTAATTTTGGGCAAGTCAGCCCCTTTTGGCCAAGTATACTTCCTGGAGAGGGACCCGATGGACTGTCATCAGGAGTCATGGCAGCTGGCAGACAAGAGTCTTAGCTCTGAAAGGGTGATCTGGGTGGCACTTCACAGAATTCACTACAGCCTATGCCCTTGTGTTATTTGAATCTACCTGCTCTGTGAAACAAGCTCACTATGTCTGGGAGCAGCTCCTGAGGACTCTGGCTGCTATCTTTCCCTGGGGAAGCTTTGGAGAGGAAGATTAGAGGAACAGGCAACATTGCCCTCACTGCTGCAGCTGGTCTTTGGGCCTACCGTTGCCATCATCTTCCTCCTCTACTACTCTTCATCCTCTGCTGGTACCCCTGCTGAGCCGCCTGTGAGGTCTGAGCTCCTGGTCATTCCCTTCTTAGGCTGGGGTTGCCAAGATTGTCCATTTGCCGTTGCAACTGGGGGAATACCAAGAGATGCCCCAGTGGATCACCTGGTGCAAGCATTTCCTTTCCTGCCCTATTATGTGACAGTAGCTCTATGTCCCCATGACCAGGAACATTTACTCCTGATGGGATGGGGACTTCTTTTCTTGTTTGTAGATTTCTTGTTTCTGGAAGCCTAAGGTGAATAAAAGGTGTTCACAACATCAAGTTTAACAGGACTTTTTCTGGGAAGCAATGTGTCAGTAGCTCTTAGCAGTAACCATATGATTCCATTCCCTTGATCTTCTTCAAAACCTCTCAAATGTCCAGGATAATGTACATGCTGATGTATTCCCTTCCATCAATATCCCATCCCAGTTGACATTGGCCACTGGTGAGAGTATTAACAATTGCACTGGCTATAAACTCTTTAAAGACAATGATTGTGTTTTGGAAACCACCATATTCCCAACGCCTTGCACAGGCCTGGCAAATAGTAGGTGCTGAGTAGTGGGGGCCGGGTGGCTTCATCTGACTCTCTACATGAGGTGCTTGTGACATAGTCATGAGTGAAACTGATATTCTCTCTGTCCCCACAAAATTTACAGGGTAGGAGGGGACACAGACCCTAATCTAAGAAATAATTATGAATTTTGACCATGAAAGCTCATTGTAGGGTATCCTAGAGCAAGAAGCCTGACCTAGTCTGGGACAAGGCAGGTGTCCGCTGGGGATCTGGTCTCAGAATGCTGAGATCCTGAGGGAGCAGTGGGAACTATCTAGACAATAAATACAGGGTCCTTTTCTGTTCTCATGTTCTGTAAGAACTATAAGGCTAGTGAGGAGAAATAAACACTTTATGTCAAGAATTAGGAATTATTAGAATAGGACAGGAGAGAGAGAGAGGGTATCTTGATTCTTCAACCCCAGTTGTTTCTTAGACTGTGTCAGTACGTGAGCTGACACATGTTTGGAAGTGTCCCAGCCCTGCCTGCCGTGTCCTGGGGTGACCGGGAGACTAGAGCTCCTTCCTACCACCTGGGTAAGAGAGTCACTTACTTCTGATTTCGGTCAGGTGGTAGCTAGAAACGCTGCTAGCCTGGTGGGCAGTGGAAGCCAAAGCCATTCCACTTAGCAGCTTTCCAGTGACAGTCACTGCAGCTGTCTCACTCAGGCTGTTTTAACTGGGTGCCAAAGGCATTGCAGCATTATCCTCTGGCTAACTGAGCATAAAGGAGACAGCTCTTACATCACTCTATAACAAGAACTGAAAAACACTTTCTGCCCTATTCCTCTGCTTTGCGGAAGCAAGAAATCTCACATTTTCTTATGCCCTACTGTGTTCCAGGGGTTCCCATCCTGCAAGTTGGATATTACTAATCCCATTTATTTTTTCAGATGAGGAAACTGGGGTTCATGGAGGTCGAGTTACTTAACCAAGCTCTCACAGCTAGCCAGTGGCAAATGTGTGCATCGTGTAACTGTATTCTAATCTCTGGCATATTGGAAAAGCTGACATTGAAGCATCTGCCAGTCTTCTCCCATTCCCCCATCTCCCCTGTTCTCCTAGCTACTCTGCCCAAAGTCCTTGAAAAGGTTCTCGAGTTCTCTTTTCCTCTCAAATTCCACATCCAATTCATCATCGATAAATATAACAGCCATCATTGATATATACATAAATGACATTTACATGTCAATTAGTATGTGCCCCAGATTATTTTATTGAATGCTCACAAAGCCCCATGAGGTTAAGTCCCATTTTTCAGATGGAGACACTAAAATGCAGAGAAATTAAGTAATTTTCCCAAGCTCCCATGGTTAGTGTTTGGCAAAGCAAGGATTTGAACCCAGCAAATTTGGATCCAGAGTGTATGCTTTTATTTATTTATTTATTTATTTATTTTTCAGAGTGTATGCTTTTAAATCATTACATTTTAAGTGCATCTAATTTACTCTGCCTCTAAAATCCAGTGTGAATTTGTTGTCTCCAACACAATGCCTGCCACCCTGGTTCAGACTACCTGTAGCTTATGCCTAGACTTCAGCCATAGTCTCTCTGCTTCCATTCTACAATTCCTTCTTCACAAAGAAGTCAGCAAGGGCAATTAAAATATGAACTGGGATCATATCACTCTCTACTCAGAGTTATCCATACTCCTAACCATGACCGACAAGGTTCTTCATGATCTGTGGCTTGTCTCCGTCTCTGATCTCACCTCATACCATGTTTCCCCTTATTCATTGTCCTCCAACTCCACTGACTTTCTTGTATTCCTTGAATATACCAATTCCTGCCATAGGGCCTTTGCATATGCTGGTATGCTTTTGTCCCAGATCTTTATATAGCTCAGTCTCTGATTTTTTTCCTCAGGTCTTTGTTCAAAGGTAAACTCCATGGAAAGTCATTCCCTGACCACTCTGTCTATAGCAGGCAGAATTCCAAGATGGCCCCCATGATCTCTCTCCCCTGGTTTAATGTCTTTGTGCAGGTAGGATCTGTGATCTAATGGGATAGAACTTCCATAATTAAGTTACTAAACACTTGACTTGGAGTTAATCAAATGAAGACTATCCTGGGTGAGGTTGACCTCATCAGATGAGCCCTTAGAAGAGAAATAAGCAGGAACAGATATTCTCCTTCTGCTTCCCTGAGTTCTACAGCTGTAAATAACCGAATTCTGCCAACAAACACATGATCTTGGAAGAGGACCCCACGCCTCGGATGCGACCCAGCCCTGGCTGACCCTCTGACTACAACACTGTGAGACTTACAGAGAAACCAGGCCTCAATTCCTGACCATGGAAAATGTGAGATAATGCATTTGTGTTGCTTTAAGCCACTAAGTTTGTGGTAATTTGTTAGACAGCAATAGAAAGTGAATACAATGTCTAAAATACATTCTCCACCTGCATTCTCTATCTCCTTTTCTTGCATTATTTATCTCCATAGCATTTTTTTACCTCCTGAAATTATATTATGCAATTATTTATTTGTCTAGTCTGACTGTCCCACTGGAGTATAATATAGAGCAGTGTCTGGCACACAGTAGGTACTCAATAAATATTGGTTGAATGAATGCATAAATAAATGTATGTGTATTCAGTCTTTACTTAATTTTAAAGATGACTCTTAGGTATACCTCAGTTTAGGCAAACTTGGCATGAAGCATCTCAACTTATATATAAAAGAATTTAGTATTGATTGTTTTATTTTCTAAAAGAAGAAAAAGTATGAGACAATTTACAAAATGCCACTTAGACGCAACATTTTAGGAGTAAATTTTTTGCATAAGGTGAGGTAAACCTGGCTGTCCAATGCCCTCATTACTGTTACTTTAAACCAATGTTAGTGTATTTTAACAAATAGAAGCAGGGCAGAAGACAGACCACCTTGACAATATGCACTTGTTGAAAAACATCTCAGAAAAGTGTATTGAATGAATGGAATATAGGTGATCAAAGGGCTATCAACACAATTTAATGGCAGCCGATAATAAATTTACTCAAAAAAAGGTACTCCAATGATGGCATTGCCCAGAACAATTTAATGGATTGTTTGAAATTGTCATAATGGTGAATTGCTTTATGAATTAAACATTCATAACCAAATAAAAATGGATGAAATAAACTTGCTAATACCCAGCCCTATGCCCTTTTTGTTCATTTGTGATGATCAATTTTCACTCATTTTCTGAGGGGGTGGGGGGTGTTAACATTTAAAATTACAAACAACAGAAAGAAGAAACGTTTGGTGCTCTGAAAACAAGATGTTTCCCTTGGTGGAACAGAAGCACACTCTTCCCTGGGGCTGCTGGCTAGGTAGCTCTCTTGTCCTCGCTGTTGGTTGGGGTGGGGGACTCACAGGGAGTGCCTTCAAATTGGCCACCCAGCCAAATGCCCTTTGTCTTCTGCAACGTACTAATAGCAAAGCTGTGAAAGCACACATCGGGCTCGAAATCATGAGCCATTTCTCACACTAAAGGAGGAATTTACAAAAGCGTGGATTCTGAGATCTCATGTCTGACTTCAAGTTCTATGTTGCCTTCCCTGCCTCCACAAGGTGTTTTTCACACCTCCAGTAGCGGGAGCCTGGGGTCTGACTGTGGGAGGCAGCCTTAAGATGGGAGAGCATCTGTGGGAGCCCTGACTGTGAACACTTTGTGTCCCACAAAGTGACTACTGGGGTAGAGAGCGTTGTTCTGAGCACAACCTTTTCACCTATGGAAAGGCAGGTTCCTGTAGCTCTCATTTGCACGCCTCTGGAACTCTGAGAAATCAGGGCTGGCCTCCTTGTGTGACTTGCAACCCCAACATACTGTCAAGGTTACCTTTTCAACAGTCCCCCTGGCCAGCCTTCCTTGCCCTCCTCAACTGGTCTGCATCGGTTGGGGCCCTCCCTCGTTGGTCTCCCCTGGATTACTATAAAGTTTGCTAACCAGCTTTCTTACTTTGATCTTGTTACTCACACCTTCCACCTCCACCCCTTTCACCCTCCTCTAGGGCCCCTCCCTGTGGGTCAGCCACACTGAACTTGGACTTCTCAGAGTGTTCCAGCCTGTTTCATGCTGTTTTCATTGAAAACAAAGAAAAAACATTTTAAAAAAACTTTTGTGTTGACAATAATCCAAATGACAATTTTAATTGCTGGCAAGGGTGTGGACAATCAGGCACTCTAGTACAGTACTGATGAACATGTAAACGGATACAATCTGTGAAAAAGAAACTTTTTTTTAAGTGCTCGGGGTGTCTGGGTGGCTCAGTTGGTTGAATATCTGACTCTTGATTTCAGCTCAGGTCTTGATCTCAGGGTGGTGAGTTCAAGCCCTGTACTGGGCTCCACTCTGGGTATGGAGCCTACTTAAAAAAATAAAAAGTGCTCACCCTAGGCAGCTATCTTTTACAAATAACAACATGCAATGTTCAAAATGCATGTACCAGGTTGTTTGGTCAAAGCCATGTTGATAATACAAATTAGGAATGACCTAAAAGTCCATCAATAGCTGAGTGGTTATTTAAAGATGAATATAGCTCTCAATAAATGCTATATGCTTATGGGAAAAACATGAATTAAATCTGTATGTTCTAGCATGAAAAGAACATCATTTAATAAAAAATGCCAGATTTCTTTCAATAAAAAAGTAGCAACATATATACATATTTTTTAGCATAATAAAACATTTGGGGACATAATTAACAAACTAATACTAGGAATAACTAGTGGTTGGCTGTGTGTATGTATATGTGTGTTAGTGTGTGTGTTTGACAGTTATTATTGATTGCCTATCCAGGGCCCAGTCAGGGCCTCCTCCCTTTCTAACAGAATCCCAACTTTATCCAGATATCCACCCCTCAGGAAAAAAAAAACAAAAAACAAAAACAACAACACATTCCCAGCTGTGGGATGGATACTAACCAGTCAACACCAATCCTGGTAGTTCCATTCCTCTTCTGGT
The DNA here is from genome assembly GCF_022079265.1 of Lynx rufus. Classification (NCBI taxonomy): domain Eukaryota; kingdom Metazoa; phylum Chordata; class Mammalia; order Carnivora; family Felidae; genus Lynx; species Lynx rufus. Next base: position 41,341,153 of record NW_025814824.1, on the reverse strand, counting down.
GATTAGTTAGGAGCCAGTATGTGACTTGGTTTTGGCCAATGAGAGGTGATAGGGGATCTACTGATGGAATTCTGGAAAACGTTTCTTTGTTCTTAAAAGATAGAGTTGGGTATTCTGCCTATATTGTTTCTTCTGAGTGGGATGGTGGGATTTCTGGGGCCATTTTGGAACCATGAGGTACCCAAATCCAAGGACCAGGTGCACACCCAGAGGATAGCAGAGAGGAAAGATGGAAAGAACCTGGGTTTTTACTGTCATGAGTTGCTGAGTTAACCAATTTTGGATCCATGCTGTCTTGGCACTTCATATTCCATAAGATAATCCATGGCCTACTGCCCACATCAACAGGAGCCACGTGTGTTTTCTTCCTAGCAGCCCAAGGCTTCCCAACTGATAATGAGAGGTTGGAATTACGGGAACACGAGGACTTTTACATCCTCCTTTATTTGTATTTTAAAAACTGGTGAGATTGTATATGGATTTTACCTACCCTTTTGTCATTTCCCACATTTTACAAATAAAAAGCAGAATAAAAAACCAAGGCAGGCTACAGGTAAGTCTCCCTGTCGTCACCCAACACAAGACAGCACTGGGGTTGGCCCTGATCCTGGGTCAGACAAACCTGGCCTCTCCTTTCTGGCTATGTGACTTAAAATATAGGCCTAAAAATCTGAGTGTCATCCTTCTCAGCCATAAGAATAAGAATAATTATAACTGCTGTCTCCTAGGATTGCTATGAACATTCAATGTGAACTCAAGGATAAAAACTGGCCCCTCAGTAAATGCTACTCTTTTGATTCCCTGAACCTGAACTCCAATTTTTCTCAGAACTTCTATGGGCCAGAAAATCAAGGGATGAAGACTGGGAGTAAAGCAATTGTCTTTGGTAAAGAATGGGCCTCAGTCTGAACAAGATGGCCCTGGGAATGAGTGGAAACATACATCCAATTTGCAACAACCGTAATCCTAAGGGCACCTAATAATGTCCTATGGGACCAAACCTGCCCTAAGATTCCCAGCTGTTGCCTATAGTTTCCTTGCATTTTTCTGGCTGTTGAGGGTGCCACAGAGGAGGACACAGGCCACACCTGGATATCACTGCCCTGTCTTTGGGCGGCAGCACGGGATCATAGGAGTTGCTTGTCTGCTTTTCACAACCTTCGCTTAGGGCAGCTTCAGCCAAGCATGTGGCCTCCACCCCCTTTGCAGTTGGTGCCTCGTACGAGTTCAGAGGCAGCAGATCCCCCACAGCTCCTGGGGCCCTCTGCTCAGTGGGCTATAAAACACTATTGCTCTCAGCAAGCCCTGGTCATCAGTAATAATGAGACGGCTTTGAAACTGCCACTCTGAAACCCTAAACCAGGCCCAGACCCGCGTGTTGGGCCAAGTGCTTGGGAAAGGTTGGCCAAGGTTCGTAAACTCTAGACCGGGTTTGGAGGGAGCTTTCTCAGCCTGGGTTTCTTTAGGGCCTGAGACTGTTTCAGCAGATGCTGGGCTGGGTGGTATGTGAACAGGCTGATTTACTGGGCTTGGGCAGAAAACAGGCAAAGCCTGGGGCTTTGAGGACTTCTCACTTTGAGGTTTTTGGGAAAATGATTGAAGCCTGAATCTCACCTCCTGGAGGGAATTCTGGCCCTTTCTCCCTGACCTCATTCCCATAAGGCTCATATATTTCGTTCACCCACCACCCCCACCTTCCAAGATGCAGTGAGTGAGCGAAAAGAGCTACCTTGAACAGATTGACTTTTCAATAATCTGGACATGGAAACCTCAGAAGGGAATGGGTTTTGTTTTAATATGGTTTTAAAGTTAGGCTTGTGATGGTACAGATCAATACTCCAAAAGATAGTATTAGGATCTTCCTTCTTACTTTGAACAAAATATGACAAATCCTATCTGGGCTGCTACTGCCAGTTGAAGCCCAGGAAGACCTTGCTAACTATTAGCCCCTGGGTCCAAGCAGTACGATAAAGGACTTAGTATGGTCCCATAAGCAAACTCCCTAGAAAGGAGCCCATAGTGGCCCCCGTTATACCACATCCTATATGTGTGCGTGTGCATGTGTGTGTGTGTATGTGTGTAACCTAACTTCACAGATGAAGTGCCAGTCAGGGTCCCAGCAGGAAGCAGATAGCACATTTAAGCGGGATATTGAAAAGAGGTTGGTGAAGGACTATTTTCGGCCATGTGAGAAGGCCTAAGGGGAATCTAGAAAGGGTGCTGAGGGGGCACCAGGCTAATAACAGCCGAGAAGCGGAAGGGCTGCAGGGGTGAGGGAAGGAGCCACGATGGAGCCTGGGGGGAGAGCTGCGGCTGACAGAGGGCTGACTGATGAGTTGTGGCCTTCGGTAGAGGAAGCAGCCGTGGTCCCTAGGGCCTTGATCAGAAGGGAGCTGGGACATTAATACTCCACTTCACTTCCTCCCACATCCTGACCTCCTGCTGGTGCCTCCTCATGGCTGGACCCAATCAGCAGCCAGAGGGCAGGAACACATATGCATGTGGTCTGTAAAGTTCTCCTTCCTTGGGCACAAAGCAGGCGTGAAGGAGTCTCCAATCGGTTCTACACGATGATATTTATTTTTGAAAGAGAGAGCGAGAGCGAGAGAGAGAGAGCGGGAGGCAGGGGCAGAGAGAGGGAGAGACAGAATCCCAAGCAGTCTCTGTGCTGTCAGCACAGAGCCCGACTCGGGGCTCCAACTCACAAACCGTGAGATCATGACCGGAGCCAAAATCAAGAGTCGGACGCTCAACTGACTGAGGCATCCAGGCACCCCAAGTCAGTGATATGAGTAAATGTTATCACCTGGATCTCAGTTCAAGTTGTCCACTGAACCCCGACATCATGTGCAAAGCTGGCAATAGGGTTTATTTATCCAGAAACATTTGCTGCACACCTACCATATGCCAGGTACTTTGCTAGGTGCTGGGGGTCCAGTGGGGGAATAAAACCATTGCCCCTTCCCTGAATAGGCTTCTTGGTTTCTCTTGCATCAGGGAGACATTCTATATCTTTCTGTGGCAAGATGGGATCATTTGGGGGAGATCACCCGGTATTACTATAAAGAGGCTTTGAGCCTGTTGCTTAATCTGTCCGTGCTTTAATTTCTTTGTTTGGGGTACAGACACGATAATGATGCTTTCTCCCAGGAGTATTATGAGGACTGAATGAAATAGTGTGTGTAAACCTTAGTGCAGAGCCTTGTATATCACAAACATCTAATACCATTGTGATCATTACTAATCTTACTATTGTTACTTCTTAGTAGGTCTTTGTCAACCATCTCCCTCATCGCTGACTCCAAAACAACAAATGAGTGGGAAAACGCCAGCTCTGGACTCTTGCTTTGGAACGCTCCTTCTGAGGAAGTCCAGGCTACATCTATGACATGATGGAGTTTTATCCTTCATGGCTGTCCTAGTCGTATGTTTACTTGATACATTTTTATACAATTTTTAAGATAGGAAGGCAGTTTGTAGGGATGCCGGGAATCTGGAAATGGTAGCGATTTTGAGTTAGAAAACAGGACTAATGGGGAAAGATGGAAGGAACTGCAATTATTAACTTGAAGGAGAAATGGCTGAGGGGATAGGGAAGCCATCCTCTGGGACAGAAAGATTATTAAAGACAGAATGGCAACCAATGCTTCTTCAGGAAAGACAGAACAAATGGAAGGCAGACAGCATGGCAAGAGGGATTTCAGTTCTGCCTGAGGTTCTTTCCCGGCAGAGATGGTTATGAGGTCCAGAACAGGCTGTGAAACCCTTCACTGGTTCAAAAATATGAAGAATTTTCATGATGCTCTCTGCAAGTCCTCCCCTGATGGGGTCATAATCGAATAGACAAAGGTCAATGTCGGGGGTGGAAAGGTAGGAGTGGGCCCTGCCCTCAACCCAGACACTAAAACCCCATATGACGTCCTGTGGCCTCGGAGGCTTCCAGTCTCCTCTTCTGCGAGGGAAGGTTTAGGACCCTGCCTGATACTCCAGTTGCTCTGCGCGAGTTCTGGGGCCCACCTGAAGTTTGCAATCACGGTGGACACCCCATGTGGTGAACACCTTGCTGGCTGGCTCACCTTCTGAAATGCTGAATTCCGCTTTGAAGATGAAGAGTCTTTGTTGACTGGTCAGTTGAAAATTCATCATACCCACATATGGAAATTGTGTGTGACTCTAGACATTTTTTTGGCTCAAAAACGATTTCACTTTGCGGTATTTTGCAGAGTTTCCTACCTCCAGATAAGTAAAGAAATACAACAAAATGCCTCATGTGAGGCAGACCCACTAGGTATCATCACCGGAGTGTCTTTCACTTAGGTTCACTTATGTTGCAGGATGGTTTTTCCTCGTTTTCCCTTTCTGTCTCCTGGAAGTTGGTGCACAGAAGTCTGGGATAACAGAAGGTAGTAGACACTCTTTTAGCAAAATACCAGGAAAGAGGAAGCGCTGTAAGCCTGGGCAAGGTGGACGGCCTACTGATCTTGCAGTTCTGCGTGGAGAGACAGGCCTGTCCTCCACCTCTTGCCTGGCGCAGGGTTTTACCTCCCCAAAACATCCAGGAGGAGACATGAGCAAAGCAAGAAAGGAAGAGGAAGAGTCCTGGGGAAGGAATGAAAAAGGGAGTAAAGGCCTGGGAGGCTGAGTGAGAGGCGAACAGGACACGGGGTGTCCAAATGGAAGAGGCTCCCCTGTCAATGTCGGGGATGTGGTTTTGTGAGCTCTCAAGTGTTGGGAAGTGATAACCCCACGTAACAAAGAAGGTGGGAGAGGTGAAATTGGTAGGTGTATGCGGGGAAATTTCCCCGAACGCTTATTCCCTTTGTGGAGACTATAGCACTCGGAATGTCCAACTGGAACCTATATTAAAGTATTTTCTTAAAGCATTCTTTTTTTTTTTAATTTTTTTTAACGTTTATTTATTTTTGAGACAGAGAGAGACAGAGCATGAATGGGGGAGGGTCAGAGAGAGAGGGAGACACAGAATCGGAAACAGGCTCCAGGCTCTGAGCCATCAGCACAGAGCCTGACGCGGGGCTTGAACTCATGGACCGCGAGATCATGACCTGAGCCAAAGTCGGACGCTTAATTGACTGAGCCACCCAGGCGCCCCATAAAGCATTCTTCTAGACCAGGAGTCAGCACACTTTCTCTAGAGTCAGATAGGTTTTGAGGGTCTGTCCAGCTACTTAACTCTGCCATTTTAAGTGAAGACGGCCTTAGACAACACATACGCAAATGGGCGTGGCTGTGTTCCCATAAAACTTCATTTACAAAAACAGGCAGCTGGCTGGATTTGGCAGGCAGGCCGTGGATTGCCACGCGCATCCCAGACCGGGGCTTCTCAAACCTTCATAGGCATGTGGATCACTTGGGGATCGTGACTTTGGAGGTCTGAGCTGGGGCCTGGGGTTCTGCATCTCGAACACACTCCCAGGTGCTGCCGGTCCACCGGCCACACTTTGAGAAACAAGTTCAAACTGCAGTAGCTGCGGAGCCAGAACCAAATGTGCACGAATGAGGTGGCTGGTGTGGCTACGTGAGGTCTGAGAGCTGGGGACCGGGGGACGTGCAGTGAGCTTGCCTGTCTGGAGGAAGCACCGTTCACGGCGCCTGCGGACTGGGCATACCATCCGTGTGCCCAGGCATTCTGATTCTTCAAGAAGAACTACAAGTACAGTTCTTATGGGAGCAATCTTCTGATTTTTAAAGTTTTTTAACCTCCTGATTTTTACAGTCCTTAAAAGTTTGCCTCGGAAGTGTTTAAAACCCTGCGTGAGCCAAATAAAAATACATACGTGGAATGCTTCCTGCCCATAGGCTGCCATTTTGCCAGCCTGGTTCTAGACCCTTGGCCGGCTCCGGTGACTGCCCTGGGCCTCCTTTCCTTGACGGGAGTATGGGACTGGGCTTATACATGCTGCATTCCTCAAGCTCAGGGCCTGAAAAAGAAGGTATGCTCTTGATGTTATGGAAGAGGCTAAGGAGCCTTGAAGAAGACGGAAGACAGGGCTGCAATTCATGCTTACGGTGGTGTACATATTTAAATTCAGGCAGATGAATTACAAAAATGCAGCTGCTCTATGCAGACTAATTGCACAAAGCCCTTTTTTGCAGGGCAGCAACTCCACACCTGTAGGGGCTGACCTCCCAAGCAACTTTCTCAAAGTTCCTGGGCTGGCTTCAAATGAAGAAGCTAGTATTTGAGCCCAGTCTTGTGGACCCCAAATTCTGTGTTCCTTCCACCACCACCCACCGACTCTGATTTTGATGAGTATTTTTAAGTGACAACGTTCAACCTATCATCTCCCCGAAATCCAGATAGAAGCCACATTTGTAAGGCACAGGCACGGCCAATGTGATATTTTTATCTGAAATATTTACAGGTGGAAAGAATTAAAGCAAGTGATGGAGTATTGAAGGTTAATGCCATCTTTTAATATGGAAAAACTACTCTCTCCACAAGAAATATACTTGTGGGATAATCTTGAGATATGTGTGTGCGTGCTCAAAATGTCAGCCAGGGTTTCATTAATTTCAGCCTCCCCCTAGAACACTACGTTACGGTTCTGAGGCTGCGTGTGAGCGTGCTGACACAGGCGGGACCATGGCGCCTGGCCCTCGGGGGGGAATTTATGGTATGATGTGTGAGGAATCCATCATACGGTTTGGCTGGTGCCCCCAGCTTCTTAATCAGAGATGGGAGACGCAAGACAAATGTTGCCTCCTTAGCTTTGGGTGCTATGTCCCGGCTCAAGCTTTGATCCATCAGGACAAACACTTCCACGAGGCAGGCCAATTAATAAGATAGCTTAACACCCAGCAACTCAGGACACAGAGGAGTGCTCTGCCCTCCGTTTCTCCCGGGCTGTTATTTAACAATTCTCTAGGCTAAAGGATCATGTCGTAGAGTTTTTAGGCTAGCAAACGGCCTTGTGAAGGTGTCTAAGACATAGCCTCATTTATTCTGGCCTCGTTGTTAAGATCATGCTCACAACAGAACCACAGCCAGTGTATAGATTATGGACCCAGCCATTCTGTCATGGGCGTCTGCTTCAGGAGCCCATTTGAAGGGCTCATCCTCCTGTCAGCGAAGCACACAGATTAAGGGGTGGCCTCTAGAGGCAGCTGGTCTTGCCTTCAGCTCCCAGCAACTCCATGTTCAAGCGGAGTAACTTGGGAGAGTTACACGAACATTACTTCCCGCATCTGTAACGTGGGATCAATATCACTTCCTGTTTTGCAGCACTGTTGGGAAGATGACAGATACTGGGTTGACAGTGTCCTCAGCACAGTACTTGGCACTCAGTAAATCACCGCTGGGTTGTAGTCTGTGTTTGCAGGGTTTTTTTTTTTTTTTTCCCTGTGGTTTTTCCTCTGTGTGGTGTCCTGGACCAAGCCCTAGCTTTGGGGTGGCCTGATTAAGGTTTGAATTTCTGTTCTGCCCCTTACCATCTGTGCAATTTTGGGGAAAGCCTTTAATCTTGCAAAGATCTTCCTCATCAGTGAAATGGACATAATGATAGTGCCTGCCTTGGAGAGCTGTAGTTAAGATTGAGCAGTGGTTGTATATAAAATGCTTATATTACAATGCCTGGCATATACTAGGCACTCAATAAATGTTTATTATAAATATTAAGTAGGACATGCACTTGGGAATCTGTGAAGCTTTGACTACATGTGGAAAGGGATATTTCTAGTCCTCCTCTAAAACATATCAAAGAGCTCCAGAGAGTCTAATTGACCTCAGGAACTTTTATCTATAAACTGAGACCATGGCCAATGCAGACTCATTTGCACTTTTTTTGGGAAAATAACTTTCTAGGGTGCAAAAGGTATCAAAACCCACAAACTGCAGTCCAATTCTTCCTGAAATAAATCCGTGGATCCATTGTTGGGGAAGTGCATAAACCCAAACCAGAGTTACTATTTATTGGGCAACGCGAACGTGTAGAGCACAGGGCTGGATGCAGGGCGGTGAAGCCTAAGTCCGATAACCCCGTGAGGCCACTTGTATTGTCCGTGTGTAAAGCAGGAGAAGCCTGAAGCACAGACAGGATGAGCACTGAGGGTCTCAGAACTTGGGAGAGACGGAGCTAGAACTTGAACTGTCCTGCTGCCAAGCTCCATGTTCGTCACAAGGGGCGGCCCTTGCACACCCATTCTGTCCTTTGCACTTCTCAGCTGTCCTGATGCATTGGGCCGGGCAGGGATTCCTGTCTGTTTTGTAGAAGAGGAAACCGAGGCTCAGACAGGCCATGGAACTGGCACGTGCCCACCCGGCTCGGGACGGAGCTGAGACTCACCCCTCTCCACCACACCGGTGCCGCTCCCGCTCCCGCTCAGAACCTGGATGGTTTCCCCAGTAGGCAGAATGTGCTCACGGACGTGGCTGGGTGGGGGAGGAGAGCAAAGTTTATCCACGAGTCCCTGAAAGAAGTTACATTTTCCCATATATTGCTGTCTCGCCGGCAACGCCTGTCATCTTGAGAAGAGACCCAGAGACCGATGTGCAGGCTGGCGTTGTTGCCCCAAATAAACCACGGAGGGCAGATTTTCCTGCGATGCAGAGACAGCTAGCCTGGGTCTGCGAGTACATATTTCTCACTATAAAGCAAACAAGCCGACTGGCAGAGCACTGTAGGGAAAATGACATCACTGCAGAATTTTAGGGCTAATCATTTAGCTGGATTAGCCCCAAAGTGCTGTGTCTAAAATCAGCATCCCTGCCTCTTTATGTACTCCAGATGAAACACATTAGCAGAAATATGGCAAGGGACACTCACAATACTCGGTTCTACACTCTCAGCAGTTTTTGCAAATCTGCAATTAGTCTAAAGGGCCTGGGTAAATTAGGCCTCTTGATAAATGAAGCACCTAGACAGGCCTCAGATTTATTGGATCCCGCTGTCCCGCTGTCCAGAGCCCTTGTCAGCTCCTTGCAGGGCAGGGACCGTGCAGGGGGAAAGGAAAAGGAGCCCATTCAGGCCTGGAATTACCCCCCAAAATCTTTGAAAAGACCACGCTTGAAGCTGCCACCTCTTTGGCTGTAGAAGTTTCTGCCAGGAACATAGTAGGTGAAGTAGGAAGCCTTTGCCAGGAAGTTTGTGGGGGGTGGTGGTGGGGGGGGAGGGTGGAGGAGGCCCATCCCACATTCAAGCAGAAGAGATGGGGAGGGCAGGGTTATCTCCCATTCTGGGCCACCCAACTGTGCCCTGAGCCCTTGAATTGGCCCTGAGTGCTGATGGGCACCATGGGCCTCCTGCCCAAGGGCTCTCTCACTCTCTCAGTTGTGGTTCTTAACCCATTATTTCCCCAGATGCAGTTTTCCACATGCTTCATGCAATAGACAGCCAGGGTGTTTTGACTACATGGAGAGGTAGTCAAACAGTGTCCGGAAAAGTACCCCCAGAGAGGGGGAGTGTTGGCCATGCCTTACAGCAAACTCCAGAGGCCAGGAGGCGGTCTGTGGCTATGGCTCCGCTAAAGGGGACATCTGGGGAGGGGACGGCCGGGCCTATTATCCTGATTTATGCCCGCGGATCATGGGAAGCAGTTCATAACCATATTGGGGTGACACCTGCTAACTTTGCTGCTGGTGCTGCTGAGGCTGTGGTGCTGAAGTCAGCTGAACTGGGCCGGCGGAGGGTTCTAAGCAGATGAGTACAGGTTTTTGGGGGTGGTGAGACTCAGTTTTTGTTAAGTCTCTTAGTTGTTTTTGCCACGGTTTCTTTCCTGAGTACAGAAGGTAATGCATGTTTTGGGATGGTAGGTACACCGCCTGGATGTTTTAAATTTACAAAGTTGTAAACTAATAGAGGCTTATGTAGACAATCTAAAATTGAGGTCCGTGCACGCATGCATGTGTGTCTGTCTGCCTGTTGGTCTCTCTCTATCTCTTCTTGTCTCTATCTTACAGTCTTAGGACCACCGTCTCTCTCTCTCCCCTCTCAAGAACCCAGCAGGGCGTGCTGTGGCCCTCCGGTCCCTTTGCCTCATCCCCCAGGCTGAGTACTTTGTCACTCAATTCCTAGCAGCTGGGCGTCAGGTGGGCAGGCTGGGGAAGAGTCAGGAGCACCCCAGGGTGGGAGTTTTCCACAACCCCGTTCTCCCAGAGGCAGCAGGAAGCACCTTTGCCAAAGCGCCGCCTGCAGCCTGCTGTGATTCAGCGTCTCTGGTCTGCAGATCAGTTGGGCGATTCTGCTGTCAGCCCACATTGATTTTCCTGTAGATTACATTACCTCCAATCACAAAAGAAATTGTACTCCTCTCCTGGAGTGTCAGGGCAAAATGAATAGCAAACATTTTCCTGCAGGCAGCTCAGCTCTCCCGTCAAAGTTGCTTGAGCAGGCAGGGCGCTGTCCTTGTCCCGCACCCCCACCCCCAGCCCGCGCCCCCACAGCCTCAAACTTTTCCTGTCTGACTCAGTGAAAAAGTTTCCAGGCTGAGGTGGGGCATTAAATCCAACCTGGAGTACACAGGATACCCAATTATGCCGCAGTGAGATCCTTCTGTGTCTTAAGGCCTCCTAAATTATGGAATTAAGAGGGTTTAGTGGGGGGGAAAAAGAGCTGATGACACCAGATGTGTTCAGAATTAAAATGTGCTTTCTCATATGTTAAAAAAGATCCTTTGAATATCATCAAAGAGATTGAGCAATTTTTATTCCTTTTAAGAGTTGCTTTGAGGCCTGATTGGGGTCTCTGGTCTCGGCTCATGTGCGTGCCTGTGTGTGTGTGTGCATGTATGTGTGTTGTATCACAAGGGCCTCTCTGACTATGGTGGGTGCCAACCCCACCTTCTGAAACCCTGGCATGCAGGGAAAGCCTCGCTCATGTGGGCAGCTTTGGCACGGAGTCCTGGCACCGTGGATGAAGAGAGGCGTCAGCACTTTTCAGACAATGAACTAGCAGCAGAAGGCAGGCGCCAAATCTCCAAAGTGGGCTTTGTGGGAGAGGTGAGGTCTGTGTCTGGCTTATAACCTGCCTACAAAGGCTGGACGAGGAAAAGGCACAAGACATTTGAAAAGTAAGACAGTATATTTCCTCTAGGCGTACCATGGTGGCCACATAAGCATAAATCTCCACCCAGTTAAGCATGGATTTCTGTGTTTCCATGTGAAATAATAATAACACAAATTTTAGTGGATAACTTAACCAGTACACATTGGAGCCCTGACCCCCCGTACCTGTGAATGTGACCTTATATGGAAACAGGGTCTTTGCCGATGATCAAGTTAAGAGGAAGTCATTATGGTAGGCCCTAATCCAAAATGACCGGTGTCCTTATAAAAAAGGGGAAATTTAGGCCAGAGGGAAGGCCATGTAAAAACACAGAGAGAAGATGGTCATTTGTTTACAAGGAATGCCAGTGATTGCCAGTAAACCACCAGAAGCTGAGAGGGAGGTCTGGACAGATTCTTCCCTCACAACTCTCAGAATCAACCCTACCAGCAGCTTGGTCTTTGGACTTTTTGCTTTCAGGACTGGGAGACAACAAATTAAGGTTGTTTACGGCACCCAGTTTGGGCAACTTTGCTATGGCAGTCCCAGAAAATGCATGTACACAAGTTCATGCAGTCTGTCGATAGTACAGGTGGGTGTGTATCCAGGCCTGTCCCACAGCACAAGCCGCACACTACCTTTCTCCACGAAGAAGTACACAGCACCCAGGCTCGTTCAAGTGGGCCTCGAATCTTCTGTAGTTATTGTATTCGGGTGGTTGGGGCCGGAGACGGAAGAAAGAATTTATTATGAATTGGTATTGTATATATTTTAGCTTAGGAAAGTTAAAAGCCTGCTAATTTGATAATTTATAGGAAGGACCTTAAAATGTTTCTATCCTTTGACCTACTTCTAGAAATGTATTCAAATAAAGTAGTAATGGAATATAGTTCCATATTTATGCAGAACGATTTATCACCGTGCCAGTTATGTAACAAGAATGCCCCGCATCCCCAAGTGGTACAAACTGCCTTATTTCTTTATTTTTCAAAGTTAAATCAAATCTGGGCGAAGCCAATCCTAGCTAAGGGTAGTGAGAAGAGTTGTCTGTTCCTCAGCCTCAGGCTGGGTTTGAGGACCCTGGCAGAGCATCCCCAGCCATGGTGGGCACTGACCCATGGACAGTGACACGGCAGGCCCTCCCTGAGGTCCCCAAGGGCACCAGGCTCACGTGGGGACATAGCTCCATCATGGGTCAAAGACCAACCCTTATTTCTCTCCTGGTCTTGGGAGGAACCGGCCTCTTTTCAACACCTACAGCTCACAACTTTCATCCCTCTCCTTGGACGGTGGAGCCTGTGACTGTTAAGGGCCTTCACTTTTGAAACACAAAGGGTCGTACACTCTCCCAGAGTTTTCACTTTCTATCTGGGAGCAAAGTGAAGCCTTTAGAAACACCTTGGTTTTCTTTCTCTCAGAGGGGGTGTAGCTCAGCAGATACTACTTTCGGCCAGGTGATGCTCTCATCTGGGGCTGGGATCTTCTTTCAAGCTCATTCAAGTTGTCAGTAGCATTCAGTTCCTTGCAGTGGTAGGACCAAGGTCCCTGTTTCCTTACTGAATGTCATTGGGAACTGCTCTTAATTCCTATAAGCTTCTAGCCTTCCTTGCCACGTGGTCCTCTCTCTAAAGCCACCAAGGGAGGGTCTCCTTTGTTTCAGACCCTTTCATGCCTCAAGTCTATCTCCAGACAAGCCCCATCTCTTGTAAGGTTCATTTGATTAGGTCAGGTGACCCGGATAACCAATCTCCTTAAACTGTGCCATGCAACGTGACCTAATCATGGGGATCCCAGACCATGATATTCCCAGGTTCCTCCTACCCACATTCACTAGGAGGAGATTAACCAAGGGCAGAGGGCACTGGGGCTCATCTCAGAATTCTGTCGAACACAGATAGAGTAAGCAGTGTAGACAGCAAGATCTCAGCCATGGAACATTTATATGCTCAGAAAACAGTGATGTGACATAGACATCCATATTAATAAGGTCCTTCTGTAGGGTAGGATTACGGATGCTTTTGTTTTCTTCTTTGTACTTTTCTGTATTTCCCAAGTATTTTATAATTTGCATATGTTCATTTTATAGTCAGAGGAAAGCCCACATTATTTGGATAAAGAAACAATGGGGCCTCAGACGAGGATAGTAATGCTTGGCTAACAGGCATTTATTTGATCTGTAGCATTACTTGTGTAAGGCTAAGCAGTTTATTCATTCATTGACTCATTCATTCACTAGCCAGAGCATAGAGGTTAGGACAGATTTCATTTTCCTATAAGAGTGTGTGGTGATAGAGACTCTCTGTGTAGACTTTTCCTGGAATAGCTTCATACTTTTCAGCAAAAAGATCCCGAAAGGCAAGTGGCACTTCTGTTTGTAATTACTCCTGGGAAAAAATATTGAAGGCAAGTTACTCAAACTGGTTGAGAAATACTTTGCCACTTCTATTTTCCCACCACTGCAGCTTGATAATTTTCAGGTTTTGAAATTTCCCGTTGTCTTTGTTAGCAGAAAATACCAGCTTCTCATAAATAACCAAAATGAAGAAACAGAACTCTTGGCTCAAATTCACTTTTTCAGCCTGACATGTCAGAAGGATCCCGATGCCAAAACTCTCTCTCGAAACAGAAGTGTGGCCCTGGGAGACCCAGCAACACAAATGAACCAGAAACCCCCTCCACTAACATTAGAAAGAGGGATTGCTCAAGGAGGATAATCTCAGCATGTGGCAACATCACCAGGGGGCACATTGGCCATCTTGGGGCATTCTGTGCCGGTAACATGTCGAGGGCTCGAATAAAAAAAAAAATGAAGAGAATCTGAAATCAGTGGGGTTGTGCAAAACACTCGGCAAGGCTGCCCTGGGCCAAATGTGATGCTGCCTGACTTGGCTTTGGGGCTGCCTCACCTCCTTCTCTGCCATGCCCCTTCCCCGCTTGGGTGCCCCAGCCTCCAACCCCAGATCCTGTTCTCAGTTAGTGATGACCATGAGGGTATTGATTCTGGGGTGGATACTTTCAGGGGTATTTGGATTTTAATAAGGGAATGTAAAAGGTGGAAAAACTTTGAAGTTGGAAGAGTTTGCTAATTGTGGAAGGACCAGTAAAGGCTTAATTTTGCTCAAGAGCCCTACCCAATATCTCCGAAGTCATTCTCTTCCATTTTGAACAATTACTGGTGTTGACTTGGCCCAAGGACTCTTGTCTCTCGGCCTTCAGTGGGTGTGGCTAGCTGAAGGAAGCTTCTGGAGGCACTCCTGAAGAAGGGGAAGCTCTTCTTCCCTAAGATTGGGTATGTTCAGGGGCGCCTGGGTGGCGCAGTCGGTTAAGCGTCCGACTTCAGCCAGGTCACGATCTCGCGGTCCGTGAGTTCGAGCCCCGAGTCAGGCTCTGGGCTGATAGCTCAGAGCCTGGAGCCTGTTTCCGATTCTGTGTCTCCCTCTCTCTCTGCCCCTCCCCCGTTCATGCTCTGTCTCTCTCTGTCCCAAAAATAAATAAAAACGTTGGAAAAAAAAAATTAAAAAAAAAAAAAGATTGGGTATGTTCAGGCAAAGCTGAAATTAAAGTCTGCTTTAATTAAAAAAAAAATTGATGGCGTTTTTAAATACACAAAAACATACAAATTATGAAGCAGAAAAAATAATTGGAGAATCATGAAACTGCTACCCAACTGAAAATAAAGAACAGTATCACCCTCCATCCATCCCTTATGTTGGCCCCTTTCCTTCGCACCCCCCACCCCCACACTTGGCAAGTAACCACTACCTGAATGTTGCTTTTGTTTTTTTGTTTTTTTTTTTTTTAATCTTCCTTATTCCTACTTGTTTCGTTATAGTTTTACCACATATCTACTATGTTGGTTATGTGTTGTTTATGTGTTCCACTCTGTATAAGGGCCATCACAACATATGCATTCTTTTGTGACTTGCTGCTTTTGTTCAACATTACGTGTTTGGGATTCAACACAGTTTTTGTGTCTGTAGCCTTGGTCCATGCATTCTCAATTCTCATTGTTTCGTATCCTGTTTTATGAAAACACCCGAATTCAACCATCTATTCTCTTATTGACGGAGCAGCTTTAGTTTTCAAATCGGCTTTAAACATGCTTTCACCATAAGGTTTAGGCTGGTATTCATTCCAATAGTGGTAAAGACCAGGTGTGGTTGGATAGGCCTCGGTGACTCTCTGGAAGCACGTGTGGGATGATGATGCAGAGTTCTGGACGGGCTACCTGAGACAGAATGCTCAGGAGGGTTTCCTGGAGGATGGATATCTAGGCTTCGGAAGAACCAGCCACACATAATCAGGAGGAAGAGAATTCCAAACTAAAGGAACCGCATGTGTGAGAACCCCGGTTAGAGCGAGAACTTCACGTGTTCCAGAATCTGTGAGAACGGGGTGAGAGGGAAGCGTGGCTCTAGGTGAGCCGCAGGCACATCTGGGAGGGGTTCGGGGGCCATGGGGAGGGTTTTGGATTTTACCCTGTGTGCAAAGGGAAGGTGTTAAAGGGTTTTTAAACAGGGGTGGGTGGCATGACCAGAGGTGTGTTTTTAGAGAATGGGGGCAGGCAGCGGGAGTGGAGGTGGCTCTGGTGGGAAGGGGCAGGGGCCCAGAGCACGGCAGCGGTCGGAGAGGTAAGGGAGACGAAACAACTGGGGTTCCATGATGGTTTGGAGCCAAGCAAGGGGCATCGTTACAACTTGTTTCTAAGGAGACACATAATCAGCATTAGGGATAGAAGGGGAAATCATGGGACCCAGCTCACTTCACTGGAGAAGAGACAGTTCAGAAATGGCTGAGCCGGGCAGATGACGAAAACTGTGGCCCCCCCAGTATCGAGACGGTACATGTGTTTGCAACTCCCTCCTTACCTGCTTCCGTTTCCTAATTGTTTTATCTGCAGAGCATCTTTAAAAACATCGAAGATGTCCTTTTCTACCGGAATGCAGCAGACAACCACCACCTTTCCCAGTCTTCCAGAGGCCAGGGGACATCCTTGCCCCCCCCCCCCCACCGCCCCCCATCTAGACCCATGACAGTGACCCTCCCAACCCTTCCTGGCTAGGACTGCCTGATGACTGTTTTGTCAGTTCCCTACCTTGGCACCGGCTTTCTATCTCCCTAACAACATACCGCCCATTTAAAGTACCGTAAAACATGACCAAATGGGGAATATCGGTGGCTGTTTAGTATGCTTTAAAATTCTTTAATTTGCTGTACCACAATAACTTGCACTTTAATAAAAGCAATCTCTCGTCTTAATAGCCACACAATAAAGAGTTATTTATATGAGGCAGTGTGCAGGCCCGAGCCTTCCAGGTGTGCCCCAGATTTGAAGCACTCGCAGCGATCTGCGGGGATGGGGCTGCCTGACGCAGCCCAGACAAGCCTCCTAAATGCTGCCATTTTGCGGTGTCACAGCCCCGGGGCTGCAGCCGGCCCCAGGCTCCTGGCCCTGCACAGCACGCTCGGCGCGCTGATTTATTTCGGTATTACGTTTAATTGTTTCCTTCTTGTTGAAGCCTTAACATGCGATGCTTGTAAATCTGACCCGAATCCTCCATATGGCGCTCTGGTTTTCCATTTTCAAATGCATTCGCCCTGGAATAATGAGTGTGGTATAACTCAATTTGAGTTCTGCTGCTGGGGACTTTATTACATAATGCTTTCTAATTGACCCTCATAGTTTAATAAGACAGAACATTTCACCAGAACATTGACAAAAGTTATTAATTTTCACTTCAGCAGAGACCCATGTCCCAATTAAATCCCCTGGGAATGCCTGACTGACTGACTGACCTCATTATGGCTAATGCTTATTAGTCCTGTGGAGAGGATAGCATCACACACTGTTAAAATGCCTAAATGAGCACATACAACCATCCAACGTGATTACAATTTACATACATGACTAATTTTACTCCCCTAATCCTTGTCTGGTGCAATGAATGTGGTATGCTGCTGTCATACCATGGGATCAGCCATCGAGGTGTCGTAAAAATGCCCTGCCAGTGCGCTCAGCTACACCCAGTTAAATTATATCTGCCTTTCTAGGAAACTATTTCAAGTGTGTGGGCGTCTTTCAATGGGGAGGTTGACTTGCACCCGCTCCTTCTTTAATACAGAACACTAGTACTCATTTGGTCCCCTGGTTTTTGTTTGTTTGTTTGTTTAATTTTTTTCAGCCAACTTAAAAAAAAAAAAAAAAAGACAGAGAAGTGAAAGAAAAAAAAACCCACCAGCAGCAGCAGCAGCAAACAATGATTCCGGCCTTCCTACTTGGGTAGCTTATACTCCCTGAAGAGGATTTTTCTTCCCAGCATCTAGTGGCATTTGCACATCTTCTTTGAGCTTCCGTGTCATGGGAGACAGCGGGTAGGGGCCTGTAGGCTCCCCATGCCTGCTTTTTTGGTCCGCTTTAATGTGAGGGCTCCACAGACCCCACCTTGTTTCACCAGTGATGGGACCATGACTCAAACCAGTCCCCTATTGCGGGAGAATCCGAGGGAAGGCCTGTTGGATGAAAAGGTGTATTTGCCCACGCTGGTAAAATTGAAGGCTCAGAGTGGCAAGAAAATGAAAGTAAAGAGGGCTTACAGTATCTGAAGCTTCAGATTGTTTTTTGACCTTTCTTTTCCTGGTCTACACGACAGTGTTTATCTTACAGGCAGTCTGACCGCGGCTCAGTGTCTGCTTTTCCTGTGCATCGTACGCATTCCTCCTGGGCTGTATGATTTGACACATGACAACAATCTAACAGTGGAGATCAAACTTCTCAGACTCTTTGCAATGTGACAAGTAATGTGTATTGACACAGCAAAGTGCGCTCTGGAAATATGAGTGTTTGGGCGGGCACCCGCCCTCCTTGCTCCGCTAGAGATTGCTTAAATCATAGGTTTCAGTTGCCCACAATGATAAAGCCAAAATTTAAATAATGATAACCAGCTGGAAGCTGCGATTCATTGAAATCTTTCCTACCCCCCCTTTTTTTTTCTTTTGTACTGTCATCCTGAAAGCAGGAATTTGGTGAGAAAAATAATAGTAATGATAGCAAGATAAAAAGACAAAGGCGAAAGAAATTAAACTAAACCTCCCCAGGGAACATTTGAAAGCATTACACATTCTTCTTAACCACCCACTCTGCAACTGTTTACTGAGTACCTTTTTGCAGGAGTACTATGGGCAACACCCCTGCCCTCATGAAGTTCACAGTCCAGTAGGCAATACTGTCAGCACTGAAATGTGGGTAGGCAGGATGATTGATTCTATAGATGGCAAAGGTTTATGGGAGCCTGAGAAGAGGCATCCAACCCACATTCGGTGGGGGCTAGGTGGTCCAAGAAGGGCTTCTTAGAGAAGGAGACATTTAAATTAAACCCTGAAAGGTAAGTAGGAGATAGCCAGGCAAATCAGGGAGGAGGGGTTGGGGTCAAGGTAAGAAAGCATCATTTCTTTCTGTCCTTCATTCATTAGACAGGAGGGCATTTAACCCTACTATGTGCTCTTCAGGCTCCTTGTCTCTGGCTGATGCTGGAGAGTGACTCCTGGTGGCGACCCTAAGTATAGCAGCCTCTTCAATGGGAAAAGGATTCAACCGGGAGTGGCGGAACAGAAGGCCCTGGGTACCCGTTTGTGGAGTAAATGGTAGAGGCAATGCACACTGCAGCAAAGGGCACTCATTCAACCAAAAGAAGACTTTCAAAAACACTGTCGTGGGGGAAGAATCATCAAAGAGCAGTGTGAACCGGGGGAAGAGACAGCCCTGTTTTGATGGAGGGGAATGTTGGTTCAGAGATGTTGCTGAGGAGTTGGCTGCTAAGCTTTTGTGTGTGATTTTGGTGCTTAGACCTGATCATGCATCCTTCCTCTCTGCTGGCTCCTTGTGCCAGAGCCAACTGTGCCTCCTTCCAACTTCAGGTTCAGTTGCATCCCGTCGGGAGCTTCAATTTGGTTATGATGGGAGTATTTACACCACAGGATTTGGTAAGGCCTACACACCAGAGCTTCCCTTCCCCAGCCACTCCCACCTCAGAGAGCCAGTTGTTAAAGATTGATCAGCACATCACTGTCAGTACACGAAGGGTTCCCTAGCTGTACGGAAAACATACCATTGCTCTTATCAGAAGCCTGACAGGTGCCCAATCCCACAATGCAAAGCTCTGGTAAAATTCAGCATATGTGCCCTGCCTTCCATACTACAGAGCAGTCTGGGGACCCTTACACTCAGGCTGTCTGCAGAGAACAACAGAGAGAATTCTGAGTCTCTGAGATGATTCCGAGTCAGCTTCCTGAAGTAGCTGCATGGATGAATTATAGAAATGGAGCGAGCCAGGATCGTGGCCCAGCTGCTGCTTGAGGTGTCCTACTCAAGATTAATTTTCTCAAGGGAAGAAGAAATGAAATAATCGTAAGGGAGAAGGTCCTGGGCCTCACTGAGAGAGTGGCAAGTGGCAAAGAATGTGCTCCAAGATTTGTGTTTTCTTTCAACTTAGTAATCCCATCCTCCAGGAAACACGGCCCACCTAATACAGGGCTCTGCCCTTTCAGTATGAATGTCTTGTCCTATGGGGTAGAGCCTGTGGGGGATAGGGAGGACTCATAGGTGTAAGGAATGTCTGTCTTTTAGGAGTCGAGGAAGATAGTTGAGGTAAGGGACAGATACATGCCTATTCCCTCCTTGGCGACGAAGTATGAAGAAATGTCCAG
Source organism: Lynx rufus (assembly GCF_022079265.1). Classification (NCBI taxonomy): domain Eukaryota; kingdom Metazoa; phylum Chordata; class Mammalia; order Carnivora; family Felidae; genus Lynx; species Lynx rufus. Next base: position 41,321,450 of record NW_025814824.1, on the reverse strand, counting down.
AGATGAGAAAGACAGCAGGGCAGTGAGAATAACACGTGCAAAGGCATGGCATCACGGGTTTAGGAAGCCACGAAAAGTTCTGTGAGCTCGGGGTATGTCCTACAGGGGGAGGTGATGGCAAGAGAGGAGCATAGAAAGGAAGATGGCCCCAGACTGTGGGCCAAGGTGTTTGTACTTTATTCTGTAGCCAATGAGGATTCACCAGAGACATTTAAAACAGGTGACAATATAATCACATTTTTTTTTTTCAGGGATATAGAGAGTAGAGTAGTGACTGGAGATTCTGATGACCAAAATCAGGCTGTGGCAAACACAGTTATTTACTTCTGAAGTATCAATTCTCCTTTTCTTTCCTTCTAATAGAATCCCAATTTTAATAAGGGAAGCAGCATGCCCTGCTTGAAACAAACAACCTTCCCAATTCCCATTCCCAGTCTTCATGCAGAGGGTGGTCACATGACACAGTTCTGCCCAGTGGAACGTAAATGCGGCTCAGTGGGTGGAGCTTCCAGGAGAGCTCTTTGAAAGAAAACAGACTCAGGAGGCAGTTTGCCTTTTGCCCTTTTGTCCTTTTCCCTTCCCCCCTCTTCTTGCCCTGAATGTGAATGTGGAAGAGAAACAACTATTCTGTGAGCTTAGGTGACAAGCCCGTGATAGCCACATGTCAAGGATGGCTGACTGGAAAGATAGAAGAAGCTGGGGTCCCTGCAAGTATTGTGGGTCTGCCATATTGGTTCTGGATCTTCTATACCTGAATTTCTTACTATGTGAGAAAAAAAAATCAAGCTCTGTTTGGTCAAGCCAAGGCAAGCTCCACTTTCTTGTTATATCAGCCCAAACCGTTCTTGGCTATTTTGGGTCCTATCTCAAAGATCCAGATGACAGACCCTGAGGACCTGAAGTTCAGCAGCACCGGTGGAATGAAGATGTAGGAACACCTCTCACTGTGCTAGGGAGAACAAAGCATGAAAGACCATTTAGCTTCGAGAGCAAGGGAAATACGGAAGGCGGAATGGGTGCAAGGATTCAGGTTTCAGGGGATAGGTGGCATATTTGCAAGAAGATGATGAGCTGAGTTTGGGGCAGGCTGAGTGTGAGGGGCTTGCTGTGCAAGTAGATGGGTCATCCTGTGGGCAGACACAGGGGCAGGATGGCATTCAGAGGAGAGGCCGAGAGAGTTCTGAAGTACAGGTATGGTGGTTACCAGCAAAGAGATGGGGGCTCCAGAAGAGTGGATGGAATCACTGAGGAAATGGATGTGTGATGACAACAGGAGTCAGGAGGGAAATTCTGGGGAATACCATCAGGCAACAGGGAACGGAGTGGGAGGGGCGTTCAGGAAGAGAGAAGAAGGCTGCGAGAGAGGTGGAAGAAGGATTCACAGAGGCAGGGTCCCAGGGGCCAAGAGCAGAGACGTTTTGAGAAGGAAAGAGCAGTCAGAGTGCCACGTGCAATGGAGTTGTCAAGTGGGACGAGGAATGAAAATTAGTCTATGGATTTGGCAATTAGGATGTCAGATTTTCTACTAAAACTGCTCCCACTGAGGTCGCTAATGAAGCCAGAGAAATAGAATGATTTGCCCAAAGTGACATCATTAGTAACGAGCCAAGCACTAGAAATAGAGGGCCCTGACTCCCAGTGAAGTGCTCTTTCTCTCCTATTGCCCATACTTTTAGCCCCCCACCCCCAAGTCACTGAGAGAGGTTTTCATTTTAGAAGAACAGCTTTGGGGATCCTTTATGGTCAGATGCAAACAGCTTCTAGCTGTCTGATTGGTGAGTAGGTTTAAAGAGGTATCATTTTGTCTCCAGATTAAATTATCTCCTTAACTAATATTTTGATGTGCTGAGACCTCTGAATGAAGAAGGAAGCAAGACAAAGAGAGGAACAGAGTCAAAACTAGAGGCATCCGCTCCTGCTCTGATCACTCATGGCTCTCGGCCTGGCTGGTGACTGCCCTTGGTCTCTTGTTCCACACCTACCCTGCAGCAAGAGGGCCAAGGGACCGTCTGCCATGTTGCCTGCTACTCCAGGCAACTGGAGAAGGGCTGCTTCTCTTACCTCAACTAAGGAAGAGCCCTTTCAGAGACAGGTCCGTCCCCAGTGGGTTTCCCGTGTCCATCATGGAGACCAGAAACAGCCTAGGCACACGACCTCAGCAGGTGCTATTTGAGGCCAAAAATTCTGGCTCCATTTCCAGACCAAGATACAGAAAACTCATAGAATCTATAAAAGCCGTATCTATCAGCACGAGAGGCATGGTTCAGAGGGAGACAGGGAAGTCCATTCTGAAATTGATGGGGCTGAGCTGAGCCTGAGTCGTTGTTGCTGTTGTTGTCATCCTTGTTGTTGTTTTTTGCTTTGTGCCTGAAAGCAGAGGTCAGAAAGTAACACTTGGAGGGGCAAAGGTGTCACAGCCCCAGTGTGCTTAAACCACCTGACCCCCCCCCCAGGCAATCCCACATCTCTCAGTACTATAAGTACGGAGGTTAGAGCATCAGGTTGTACCGACAGGAACCCCTCTTGCAAAACACTCTGTGAGAGAGAACAGAGAGGAGTAAAATGAGTAAATCCCCCAAAGTTGTGAAACTCTCCTGCCTGTGAAACTCTCCTGCCGCCATCCCCTGCCCCAGGCTGACAGGGGGTGAACCAGCGGCGTGGATATATGGCTTGGCAGCGAAACCTGGTGGGTTTGCTGGGGGGCACTGCAATCCATAAAGGAAAAAAGGTCTACACAGGGTAACAGTTTTTGTTGTTGTCCTTGCTTTTCCTGAGCAAACGGGCACTGATGTTCTTTTTCTCCCACGTAAAGAAAGCTGCTGCGGATCTGGAGACAAATTTTCTCCGATGGACAAGGCAGCGAGGGCTTCTGGCTGACTAGAAGTAGCTGCTATTCGCCGTCTCTCCGAAGAGGGACATAAAGAAGGCGATGCAGCCAAGATAAACAGATGGCGGGATCGGGTGGGGGGATTCTGTCAGGAGCAGACACACAGGTAGCATGGGCCCCAGGCAACCACACAAAGCCATGAAGAGGAGCCAAAACTCAGCAAAGAGTTCTAGAACCCTGGGAAACAGCGTGTGCTCTGCCCCACGGGGTTCGCCTTGGAACTGTCACCGAGCCAAGGGTAGTGAAGTCTGCACAAAGCAGGAGAGACCCAACAAGCCAGCAATCCCGGACGCCAGGGATAACTGAGAGAAGATGGGGTTGGGAATGAAATGGTAAGTTAGCAAAGTCAGCATAAACCCAGAACCCCCCGAGTGCCGGGAAGATTGAGTGGCAGATAGCATGGTGTGCCAACTGGAAAGCTGCTTCCAGAACCAACTGCGAGCCACTGAGGCAATTCTGCAAACGTTGACTGAACACCTTCTGGGTAACAGGCCCTAAGACACGGCTCTCCTTCTGAGGACCTCATGGTCGGGGAGGCAGCGTGTTTTTAGGTGGATCAATTACACCGCAACATAATGGTTATGGACAGTGTCCTGAAGGATCACGAGGGAGGGATCTGTCAGGGAAGGCTTCAGAGAGGAGGCAACATTTAAGCCAGGTAGTGAAGAGGGCACTTGCCGAGTCTAGAAGGAAGTCTTGCCTCAGAAGGCTATAGGTGCGCAAATATGAGGTTATATTAATTCAGGCTCTGGTTGCAAAGCAAAAAAAAAAAAAAAAAAAAAAAAAGCCAGTCGAACTAGCTGAAGGTAAGAGGAGTGTTACCATAGAATTACAACAGATAATCTTACAGAAAAATGAGAGGAAAGGTACGCTTTGAATTCCATGAGGTCCAGAACCAGGATATCACGAGCTCATGTGAACTCACGGTGTGGACACAGGACTCTGAATGGCCCCACTCTGCATCTGCTCTCTGCATCATGTGCCCCATTCCCTGTTTTTCTGAGGTCCACCTCTCTCTGCTTACCCATGCCCTTGGAATCCCATGACTTTGCCTCATGGGTGGCCCTGGGTTGCTCGGGCATCAACTTCAGGATCAACTCTCTATGACCTTTCAGGTCAAGTGCCCATGATCCTGTGGGTACACCTGACCATACTCTGTGTTCTCATTCCAAATTGCTGCGACAGAGAGCGCCATGGGCCCAGATTCGGTCATTGATATCTGATTGGAGAATTGACTCCCACATGGGAGTCAATTCTCCCATTGGCATGGGAGTCAAAGTGGGTAACAGACGTGCCTTAAATACCTTTCGAGACGTGAGGGGTGCAGACGGGGAGTGCGAGTGGCATATTTACTGTGGTGAACCTGCTCGTGTGAACACTCGGAAAACACAGGAAATCTGCCATAAGGAAGGACTGTCAGCAACCCCTCTGTGCTCCCATGGCTCGCAGTGGAAACCTTTATCTCACCACCAAAAATATTGTGATTAAATTTTATCTTCATGTGGATCTCTCCTTCACTAGAACTTAAATTCTAAAATAAAGTTGCAAATTGTAACCACATTTATCGTTGCGATTCTAGAAGATAGCATTGCATCTAGTACATGTAAGTCTGAATGAACCTAGATTGTACTGATCGCTGTATCTGCCATCACCTTCGTTCTTCATTTTCCATCCATTACCATTGTCTGCTGCCTGCGGATTTCCATGGTGGGAGACAGGCATCCTCGGGGTGCTGTTGAAGTCGACACCTGAGAACAGAGATTCCACTGGACTCTGGCAGGTGTCAGAATGGGGCTGCACTTGTGTCCAAAGTCCGACGTGTGCAGTGGGCCCTAAATTGTGACCATGATGGGATAGATGTAGTTAGGTGTGTTCACCCAAAGTCCTTCTGCATGCAAAACTAAGGAGCCGCTTGCAGGGGACCTCGTTCTTTTTTTTTTTTTTTTTTAATTTTTTAAATGTTTATTTGTTTTTGAGACAGAGGGAGGCACAGCATGAGTGGGGGAGGGGCAGAGAGAGAGGGAGACACAGAATCCGAAGCAGGCTCCGGGCTCCGAGCTGTCAGCACAGAGCCCGAGGCGGGGCTCGAACCCGCGAACCATGAGATCATGGCCTGAGCCGAAGTCGGACGCTCAACTGACTGAGCCACCCAGGCGCCCCGCAGGGCCCCTCATTCTAATGGAAGATGAGATGGACAGACGTATGTTGCCTCAGTGTCAAAGGGGCAAACGGTATCTGCGTGTACTTGAACCAAGCTGCAGGGACTCCTGTCTGAAGAGCAATAAAGAAGAGCTGGAAGGAGATGACACTCACTCTGCTTCCTTGAAAGCTCTACAGGACCAAAGCAGTGCCAGGTTGACACCTGCGGACAAAGCATAACATTGGAGAGAAGATGTCTTTTACCCAAACCCAGTGTGGCTTTGCGGTATTGAGAGCTACAGCCTCAGTCATGGCAGTGCAGGTGTGTGGCAGCAGTTTGGTGGCACCCGTCAATGTGACAATCCCCCACAGAGGTGGCAGCAGTGCCCAGGATCAGCAGCAGTGCCTGGTGGCCGGAAAGCCATCCAGAAGGCGGACATTGGCCGAGGAACCCGGCAGGATATCATTCACACCTGACTGGTCTTAGTAGTGAGCACACAGGATTCACCCAACCACCTGCCGCTGTGCATGGAACACCACTGTAAAGTGACTCCGTTTGCACCCGCGGGCGGTTTGACTTGGGGAGACTTGAGTGACGTGTAAATCGAGGCACCTTGCTTTCTCTCGGCTGCAGCCCAATGTATGGGAAACTGCTCCTTCCCTGCAAGGCCCAGCAGGAATTAGGACCCTCCCTGCACATGCAGGGAGTCCAGAGGGAACAAAAGTTTTCAGCTCCTACCGAGGAAATCCAAGGGTACTAAGAGCAGCTGCCAACGGGAGAGTGTAACCGGAGAGAAATGACTAGAAACTGCCCAAAGAAAATACATGCTCCCTAGCAACATGAAGTGTAGTAAAGAGGCCAAACAAATAGCTCTAAAAAGGATGTGGTAGTGGTAGGGGAAGTAATCAAACCTAGGAAAGCGAGCAAGCATGAAAAAAAGAAATCAAACAGCAACTCAGCTAGAGAAATTATGGCACAAAGTTAAGAAAGTGCAAAAACACGATAAGGAAAGCAAAGGTGAGGAATGAAGAGAAGATTGCAAGAGAGGCTAAGATAAATAATAAGGCATTTTTCAAGTACAGAAGGAACTAGAGGTCAGTACAAGAGCCGGTAGGGCTTCTAAAAGCTGGCGGAGGTAATTTATTGACAGAACATGAAGACAATGCTAAAAAATATTAAAAGGCATTTTTTTTCTCTCCCCTCCTTGCCTCTCTTTTCACAAAGGAAGGTGGGGACATATGCCAGAGCAGACATAAATTTCCCAGGAGTGGAAAAAAGACATATTGAAGGAAATCAGGATCGTGTCAGCACAGGTGATCAAGAAATTAGGATGTCAGAAAAATTGCACAAAGTCTAGAGCCAGGCCAGAGTCTCCTGTAATGAGGGACCCAGAGGCCAGTGAGGTCCAAGGTCAGCGAAGGGAGGGATGGGAGAGGGTCTGCGGTGTGCGAGAACGGAGGGACAGCAACCCACCCATGAGTTGCCATTGGGAACAGTCCCTCACTGTGCCATTAAGCTCATCTGGCAGGTGTTTTTTTCATCTCTCATATGAGGAATAGCCTCAGGGTTTTATCAGGACTTTTGTACTCCAGACTGTTGACATTTAATGATCCCTGATGGGCAACTTGCTTTTAAGAGTACCCAGCATGACCCAATTTTGGGTAAAAGTCCACTTTCCTTCCCAACAGAAGATTCCAGACCAGAGGCAGGAGATCTGGGTTCAAGTTATGATTCTGCCGCAGACCGGTTGTGTGACTCCAGGCGAATGGCTTAATCTCAAAGAGATATGGGTCCTGCATCTCTAAAATGAAGATAAGAACTACCAGGCAGGACCACAATGCTCAAATGAAGTTGTTCACCAATACAATGAAAAATGCTGAGTGTTTTTAATGTGCCAGGCACTGTTTTGGTCCCCAGGGAGGCAGGAATAATAAGACAAATCCTGGTCCTTGTGAGACCAATATTCTAGTGTGTGGAGGAAGGTATCCAGCAAGGAAACAAAAAGACTAGATTTCAGAGAGTGTTGATGACTTTGGAAAAATACACAGCTATATAAAGTCCCGCTCACTAGGGTGGTCAGGTAAGATGATACTGAGTTGACATCTGAACTAAGGTGGAAGAAGATCTGGGAGAGAACATTCCAGAAAGAGGGCAGAAAGCCTCAGCCCCAAAGTGAGTGCATAAAAGCAGTGCATAACCTGCACGGAGTTGTCAAAATGCTGGCTCTGAGTGGTATTATTGGAGTTTTGTCCAAGCCTGAGAAGTTGATTTTCTCCTTTGACTCTTCAATCTCAGTAGCCCATAAGGAGTTATCAAGCCTGGTGACAAAGATACACAGAGACAGGCCTGGCGACAAAATCAAGACAAGCCTGGTGACAAAGACGTACAAAGCATGAGGCATTTATGGAAATATAAAACGGATTCCAAGAGGAACAGGAAGAGCATGTTCTTGCTTTATGGATTCTGAAGCTGCTGCCACTCCCTATGGCTTGCCTCGAGGTCCCAGACAAAGAATCAGCTTCAGCTGTGTTGTTTACCTTGGGCTGTCCGGGCTCTGTCTAGAGATGGGGTAAAAAATGAAAGCACGTGGATTTGCTTCCCTGTTCAAGAGCATCGGCCCTATTTGAAATTTATTCCGTTCCATTCCCAAACTACAATAATTGTGATTGGGTCATGCAGCAATTAAAGAGAAAAACTTGGAGCACCTGGGTGGCTCAGTCGGTTAAGCTTCTGACTCCTGATTTCAGTTCAGGTCATGATCCCGGGGTCATGGGATCAAGCCCCATGTGGGGCTCTTGCCAACAGCGAGAAGCCTGCTTGGGATTCTCTCTCTCCTTCTCTACCCCTCCCCCACTCATGTGCATGCACTCTCACTCTCTGTCTCTCTCTCTCTCTCTCTCCCTCTCTCTCAATAAATAAATAAATAATTTTTTTTTAAATAAAGAGAAAAACTTCATTTTTATGCTTTCAAAAACAGTATTTCATTTTCATAGAGTAAGTCAAGCTCTTGGTCTGGAAAACAAACTGAATGCTGACAGAGGTTGATAAGTAGAACCAGAAACTTCTCATACTTCAACTTCACGCAATAGGCCAGCAAGAGAGAAGTCAAATTCTATTTCACAAGGGCTTATAGAGAACGTACTAGTTTCTAGTCATCACCAAAATAAATAATAACTGGTCCTTGCTTCTCACAAAGGCTCTGCTTTGAATCACGCTCTTTCAAAGTATGGTATCTGCTGAATCAGAAGTAAAGCCTTTCTGGTGATTTTCATGAAGCAATAAACCAGAAACAATCATACTTTGTGTACCAATACGAGACATTCACAGGCTAATGTTTTTTTCAACAAATGAAAGTTCAGAAAACGGTTGGGATGTGCAGATGGAAAGGGGTGGGGCACGAAGATGGTCTTGGCTCTCGGGCAAGCGCCCTTGGCCCTGAGAGCCCTGCCCATCTGCTCCCTCACCTCGTGATCCCAGGTAAGATATTTAGCTCCTCAGTCTCCTCTTCTGTAAAACGGGACAAGCAATACCTCGCAGAGTTGCCATGAGGATTCTTGAAGACACGCGTTGAAGCCGCGAGCTTGGCTATTGTAGGCATACACCATGGCTTCTTTTCCCTTTTTTTTTTAATTTTTTTTTTCCAACATTTATTTATTTTTTTTGGGACAGAGAGAGACAGAGCATGAACGGGGGAGGGGCAGAGAGAGAGGGAGACACAGAATCGGAAACAGGCTCCAGGCTCCGAGCCATCAGCCCAGAGCCTGACGCGGGGCTCGAACTCACGGACCGCGAGATCGTGACCTGGCTGAAGTCGGACGCTTAACCGACTTCGCCACCCAGGCATCCCTTCTTTTCCCTTTTGATTGGAGAACTCTTTTTAAAAGGCAGTTAGATGACTGAACGTTGACAATGTGTTTGTATCTTCCTTTTTAGGAAGGGGATAATTCCAGCTTGACATTTGGGAACTGAGGCCTACGATCTGTCTCATGCCTCCCTCTCCTAAGGGAGACTAGTTCCATAATCCTCTGATTTCTCAGGTCACACGTGCCTGAGGCAGAGCTGTCGCAGGAAGATCACGGGAAGGTCCCAGGGACAGAACAGACACTGCCCCTGCTTGTACTGAGGGAAACACTTAGGCTCCTAAACTCCTCCAGTCTTGGTTATGGACTTTCTAAGTTGCTAACCAAGTTCCTTGAGTATCTGCCGGGTGTTACGGAGGACAGAGTGGTGAAACCTGGGACTGGGCTTGGTAGCCGAGTCACATGATCACACAGATGCGTGTTTGTGATCTCTTGACTGCAACATCTTGCAACTGTGGCCGGTGTCAAGGAGAGGTACTGGGGTGTTGCAGGATCCTGGAATAGGAAATTTGAGATCAGATTGGGTAACCTTGACACAGTGATGCTTGAGCTGAGTGGAAGGCCTGGCCATAACATATGAAGTGCAGAGGAGAAGGAAGTCTGGGTGGAAGAACCGAAAGAGGCAGATACCCGGAGGTTGGAGTGAAAAGAGAGGTAGGCTTGCACCATGAAGGGCCTGGTGGCCAAGGGAAGGAGTTTTGTACTTAGCAGCAACAGAGACCTGTGGAAGAGTTTTGTGTAGGGAAGTGATATGATTCGATTAGTGGTTTGGAGCACTGAAGCTGGAAGCCACAAGGAAGGTGTGTGAATCTATCAGAGGGGATTGTGGGTATCTGGAAAAGAGTCAATGGTGGCCTAGACAGGATGGTGATGGAAGCTGATGGGGAGAGTTTTGTAGATTTTAGCTACACGAAGGACCTAAAATCCGCAGGAGCTTAAAGATGGCCTGTACGGAATGGGACATGGAGGGGAAGGTGGATTCTAAGGAGAGTCCTGGGATTCTACATTGTGAAGTGGCTGGGGGGTAGTGGTGAAAGGGGTAGGGCTCATTGAGTTGGGGAACCCTGGAAGGCATCTGGGCTTGGGGATGTGGGAAGACCATGAGTTCTGTTTTGAGTATGTTGGCCTTGAGGGTGCCATTGAGAAATTCAAGGGGAGTTAAGGACATATTTAGATATGTGAGTCTGGAGTTGAGTGAAGTCTGGCTGGAGATACATTACTGGAGGAGGTCCCTAGAAACAGACCCCGTGCTGAGGACTCGTGTGTAAGCTGCTGGTTAAGTGCTCCTGCGGAACCAGGTAAGGGAAGGAGAGGGTAAGGTAAGAGCAGGGAAGAAGACGCTAGGCAAGAGTGTGGTCTAGGGCAAAACACTGCAGAGGGCAGCAGTCAGCCTGATCTCTGAGGGGAACTCCGGCACAGTAAGTTATGCCTCAGCCCGCAGAGAAGGAACCTCACTGGTGGGGGGGCAGGGGGGCGCGGGACACAAGCCCCAGCTCTTTCCCTCTTTGACCTGCAGGTACAACCCTCTGAAGAGCTGCAGGTGCACTGAGAGCACATCTCATGTGGGCACAGAAACCCTAAAATGGGAACCATGGCCTACTGGGCGCGGTGCTGACAGCGTAGGTACTGGGGTGGATAAGCTCACCGGGGGAGAGTGAGTGAGAGCAGAGGATGGTCAACGTCCCTGTGCCGAGGAACTCCAACGCTATTGACCGAGTAGAAGAGAAGCTTAATGAAGGAGACCAGGAAGGATTGTTGCTTCCCAGCCATCCTGCAAAGGGAGGGGGCAGTACAGGTATTACTATCTTCACTTTATTTTTTTTAAATTTTTTTTTTCAACGTTTATTTATTTTTGCGACAGAGAGAGACAGAGCATGAACGGGGGAGGGGCAGAGAGAGAGGGAGACACAGAATCGGAAACAGGCTCCAGGCTCCGAGCCATCAGCCCAGAGCCCGACGCGGGGCTCGAACTCACGGACCGCGAGATCGTGACCTGGCTGAAGTCGGAGGCTCAACCGACTGCGCCACCCAGGCGCCCCACTATCTTCACTTTAAAGATGAGCCAATCGAAGCTTGGGGAGTTTAAGTACCAGTCAGGTTAGTAGGAGAGTTAGGACTTGAACACGGGTCTCCAGACCCGAAGCTTAGAGCTCTTTGGAATGCAACAAAAGAAAGTTTTCCAGTGCTCAAGGGCCCTAGGAGTTGAGGGAGCTGGACCTCTTTTGAAAGTGTTTATAGATGCTCATGTTCATGGCTGAACACATGCCTTTTTGGACTCAGAACCAGGGAAGTGAGAAGAGGTGGGGAAGTTACTTTTTCAGTGAACCTAAGAATCCCCTGTTTGGGAGATTATGACTTCAAAGGCTCTAGGATTATGATTTTATAGGTGTGGTGGAGGGGTTTGAACCCTCAGCCCAAGATCATGACTTTAAACAGCTAGCAGCCTGATGGGGGGTGGGGGGAGTGAGGTCTGGGGCCCCCACCACAACCGCGCCCCAGGAAGGACAAAGCAGGTGTGAGGGAGAAGCCTCAGCTACCCAGAGCACAGGCCCGGCCATGCTCAGTGTACCAAGGCTCTGAGTTTATTTTCCGACTCTGGGGAAGCTGCTGTTGACTTTGTCCATTAAGCAGGCTTGCCGGATGTCTGCTGACCCCAGGTTCTTTCTCCCGTGAGGAAGCCCCACCGCCTCAGAGATCAGCAGGGGTGTGCTGGTTCCCAGGGCTTTCCCCGTCCAGAGAGAGGTTGTCTGGGGTGGAGTAGGCTCTGGGCTGGGACTCGGGGGCCTGCCTGTGGGACACAGAGCATGACCCTCTGTTTGCCGAGTCTCCGGCATGAGGAGCAGTGAGGAAAATTGGAAGTAATAATACCTGCCCCCTGAATTGCCTGGGATTAATTAGGAGACTGATAATACACAGTGTGTGCCTAGGATGAAAATGAGTTATAGCCTCGTTATTAACGTAGCTGGATGGATGATTAGTTTATACAAAACAAGGCCACTTCTCAATAAGCCAGAGGTCTTTAGGTGTCTTCACAGGGTGACTTAAGGGGGTAGCCTCTGGGTGTATTTGTGAGGGATTTCCGCTCATTTACTGAAGGGGGAGAGTTCGCAGAAAAACCAACGCTGTTTTGGCCAGGTTAGTAAATAAAATGCGAAGAGCGAGCATGATGCTCGTGTTTATCTGCTTCCTTAAGGAAAATATTTTCCATAGAACTGGACACTAACATTCAAAGTAAAAAGGGAGTGGGGAAGAAGAAACCTAAAACCGATATAAATTAGAAGCAAACTAGTGTTCATTTCCTGTGGAGGAATTTTATATTTTTTAATGGAGTTACTGTGGCTTTTTATTTCAGGATAAGGTGAAGAGTCAAAGCGTGAGGATTTAAGGCTTCCAAGTGTGTGTTGTTATATGAACAGACCCTTAAATTTGCCAGCACGCCCCAGGCACTGCTCCTGCATAACTAATGTCTCCCTGCCAGGGCCAGGGCTGAGGGCCCTTTGACTCCCCTAGAAGTTATGCAGGGATAAGGGGAGTGTCAGGAATGCAGGATTAGGCCCCATAATTGAGGCTGTCATTAGCTGAAGAGGCAGGCGGGTTTGTGAGCCTTTCCAAGTTTGCATTTATTATGGCATGAAGATATGGCTCCTTTGGTATAAAGAGGGTGTGGGGGATTTCTGCAAGTTGGCAATATTTTCTCCTCTCTCTCTCTCTCTCCTTAAGTTGGCTGGTTCTGTAACATTCATTATGCTCTTCTTAATAGATCCCAGAAATGCTGAAATTGTCCTTCAGAGGAAGCATTCACTTGAAACAACAAAAGATTAGAGAAACCTGAAAAATGTTGGATTTTCTTTACCTTTTGAAGAAGGCCAGCTGGAACCTTCTGAAATTATTCCTATTACAGTGTGCAGCCACAAACAGGACGGATGGTGAGGATAAGATATTATTTTTGTAAATCACATGTGGATACAGCAATGCCACTTAATCAGACACTCCTTAGTGGATGGTGGGAAAGGAGACCATGGCCGAGACTGAGGATCCCGCTATGGCATAAACAGGCCAGGGATTACGATTCAGAAAAGAACAGATGGCCTGCCATCATCCTTGCACATACAAGCATGCCAGTGACATCCTAAGAACACCCATTTCTTCATTTAATTTTTTTCTACTCTAGCAAAATATAAGTAACATAAAATGTATCATTTGTATCATTTTTAATGATGACATTAAGTACATTCGCATTGTTGTGCGACCATTACCACCGTCCGCCTCCCGAACTGTTTTATCTTCCCCAGCTGAAATTCTGGACCCGTGAAATAGTAACTCCCACCTCCCCCCAGCCCCTGGTGACCACTATTCTACTTTGCCTGTGTGAATTTGACTATTCCGGGTACCTCGTGTAAGTGGACTCGTACAGTATTTCTCCTTTTGCTTCTGGCTTATTTCACTTAGCATACTGTCCTCCAGGTTCACCCAGGTTGTGACATGCATCCGAATTTCATTCCTTTTTAAGGCTGAATAATGTTCCATTGTGTGTATATATACCACCTTTTGTTTATCCGGTCATTCACTGATACACATTTGGATTGTTTCTACTTTTTGGCTATAATGCTGCTATGAACATGGGTTTACAAATATCTCTTTGAGACCCTAATTTCTATCATTTTGGGTAGATACCCAGAAGTATAGTTTCTGGATCCTATGGCAACTCTGTCTCTTATTTTTTGAGGAACTGCCATCATGTTTTCAATAGTCATTGCACAATTTTGCATTCTCACCAACTGTGTACAAGGGTTGCAATTTCTCTACATCTTCACCAACACATGATTTTCTGTTGTTTTCTTTTAATAGTAGCTATATCAATGTCTGTAAGATGATACCTCATTGTGGTTTTGACTTTGCTTTTCCCTAATGATTAGGGATATTGAGCATCTTTCCATGTGCTTGTGTACAAATATCTATTAGAGTCCTTCTTCCGGTTATTTGGAGGTATGTACCTAGAGGTGAAGGTGCACTGCTCATACATTGAAGCAGGCCCCGTAAGGACTTGCTAGGCAATAATACTGTGTCTGTCCTCTGAGCCATTGGCATCTCAGGTTGAGTGGTTACTACAAATCCTCAAGAGTACAATAAAACTTTGATTAACCAAGATTCCTAGAGGTACAGGATATTCTGGTTAATGGAGGGTTAATTAGACTTCTCCATTTCGGTTCCAATCACTCTTGGTGAAATTCTCCCCAAAATATTTCAGTGTATTTTCCGGATGAGTTACATAGCTTCTCCTAGGGCGTTTTTATCTTCGAGGAATACTGTTGGATGACCCCTTGGGAACTGGGCTCTTAGTGAACTGTCCTGGAGATTTAGATTAGAGGGTATCAGAATTGTACAGTTACATTCTAAACCAAAAGGTAACTGCTGTATGGGACGGTGAACTCTGAGTGAGTTAAATGTTCAGAGATGTGGTTTCGGAAAAGATGTTCTGTAGTTCTTCTTTTTTGGCAGTCATTGAAGAGCAAGGCCTGTTGTCTATTAAGGCCACTCCTAGTTCATGAAAATAAAACCATGTCAACTGCAAATAAAAGAATGTTTATCTTTCTATTCCCTATGGAGGGAGTTGGAGGGTCCAGGCTGGGAATGTGTCTTGTCCAAAAGTGATAGCATATCATAGATGTTTCAATGGAAAAAAGAAAAAAAAGTGCTCAGATTCATCCATGTTTCACTTCATTGGAAATTGTGATTTAGGCTAGATTCTGTGTTTATTCATCATGGTACCCCAAGCAGTAGCCCAATGCCAAGCACCTAGTAAGTGATCAATACTCATGTATTGAAGGGATCAGTGTGATCTGATCCTTTAAAAGCCTGCCCGACTACCTCTCACTGTCATGAAGTGTTAAGGTGACAGTTCTCTGACAGCACTGGGCTAGAGCATTCTGCTGGCCAGGCTGGGTCCCAGCTGCTGCTGGTGCAGACAGGCCCACTCTTCACCCCCTACTCATGTCCATTCCTTTAATTACATGGGAAACTTTTTTTTTTTTTTTTTTTTTGGCAACTAATGGGGAAAGGAGGCAAAAGGGAAAGGAAGAGTTGGCTAGAATGGCAGGAATGACTGTTTTGAGTCTGGTCTGGTGGACAGCGTCTGAATCCATCGCTATAGGAATGAGAGCCAGAGCATGAGAGAACTGTTCTCCTGAGAACATCTATGAGAGTCTGGGCACAGACCCAGTGCTTGGGGCTCAGGGGATGGTGTGGCTGGGGAGGTCTCTGTTCCCCTCTCTTCTGCATGGGTCTGCTGTGCTACTCTGGGCACACTGCAGCCAGCAGCTGGCTGGGAAGTGGCACCATCAGCAACCCTCTGTATCCTGGGAGCAGCAGGGACCGTTTAGGGCAGCTCCAGGGAAGCCAGGGCAGGAGAGAAAGGGAGTGTGAGCATCTGGTACCCATGGAGGTTGACTGACAGACTGTAGGTTTATGCAAGCTCCTTGGTCTCCCAGAAGAAAAAGGAGGGACACTTTAAAGTTTCCTGTGATTCACAATCATAGCTCTGTGTGTGTGTGTGTGTGTGTGTGTGTGTGTAATCCTTAGCTGGTCAGACATGGGGAATATTTATTTGTGCTCCAAATTTCTACCTTTGTATCTACAGGCAGCCAAGCCCATGACAGATACCCATTAAGTCGTATATGAATGAAGAAAGGCCAACAAAATCCACATACAAAAACCATCTATTATTCAAACAGATTCATCCACAACTTGATACAAATAATGGTTCTTGTTTCAAATAAGAAACTCAGGTTTGAATAATAATAATAATAATAATAAATAATGCCCTTCCATAGTGTTCCTTATGTGTAAGGCATTATTCTAAGCATTTTAAATATTTCAATTAATTTCATCCTCCCAATAGCCCTATGAGGCAGGAGTCTTATTTTGTCCTTTACAGATGAGGAAACTGAGGCACAAAGAAGTTAAGTAATTTGGCCAAAATCACACAGCCACCTTGTGTCAGAGATGGGATTTCAAACCGAAGAAGTTGGGCTCCAGAGTCTGACATTTCATTGGATCATTCTTCGTGTAAAGAAGAAAATTTTTCATCTTGAATCTAGTTAGGAATACATTTAGCTGCAAGTAACAGACAATCTAACAATCACTTAAACAAAACTGGATTTAACAAGAAGTCTGAGGTTTGCTTTGGTGGCTTAGTGATGTCAGGTAATCAGTGACGTGTCTGTTTTCATCCTGACCTTTTCTTTCATGTTTCCAAGAAGACTGCCCAACCTGAGATGTCATATCTATATTCAAGACCGAAATGGGGGTTTGGGTGTCAGTAAAGCAGAAGCATTCCCAGAAGCCGTTAGCAGACTTTCACGTTCATCACATCAGCCAGAGGAAGCAAATGACCACCCTTCCTCACAAGGCAGCTGGGAAAAGCTGTAGTCAGCCTTTCCAGCTGCTACAGTGGAGGGATGTGAAAGAAAAAGAGTTGGAAATAGATGTTGAGTTATAAAAAATTAGCCACACTTCTTAGCAAGAGAAGGTTAGGAAATCTAGACAGGAGGCGGAGGCAATAGCTCTGATGGAAGTGGCTGGCACAACCCCATCTCTTTTCCAGTTGGTGTGTCCACGGAAATTCTTCATTTGCCTTTTCCACTCTCAGACTTGCGATTGTACTGGAACCACTCATCTCCCCACAGACACTGGTTTGGCTGCATGATGGCTGAACACATGTCTGGATGTTTTAGTGATGTGGCCATAGTGCGTTGTGACATGATGTGGTCTTGAGACGCTGTGACCAGAACCAATCTGGCTGGCTGAGCCATGTCTAAATCCCACAGAATTTGTCCAGGATTCTACTGCCAGCTTGGAGTGTCAGAAGGGTTCTGTAAAGAGCTTTCTGAATCTATCTCTCCTCATTACAATTAAGATGCTCAAGGACAGGGCCTGGGTCTCACTATTCTACTATGTCTTCTTTTTTTCTTCTCCCTTCCCCCGGGTACTGGAACCATCCTGAGCATGTCGATGGGTCTCAATACTTGATGGGTAAACTCACATTCCTGGTGACTGGTCAAAGATGTGTCACTTGTTATGAAGTGTGCCAAGAAAGTCACTCACTCATTTGTCCAGTAAGCAGTTTTGCGATTTAATCTGTGAACTAATTACTTCAATACAGCTTCCAGAAATAGAGTTCTCCATCCTTTGAAGCAAGTTAATTGTCAACCGATATTTTATCTGTGTTCATTCATCTGACAGACAATTAGTGAGGGCTTCCAAAGTGTCAGGCACGGTGTTAGGCACAGAGGGACACAGAGAAAGATGTAACGCTGCCCCCCTGGATTCTCTCTCTCTCTCTCTCTTTTTTTTTTTTTTGACTCTAGGCAGCAAAGGCCTTCTCTTTCCACACCAACCTGGTTACACACAGCACCCACAAGAAGCCCCCCAGAGAGGTTCTTCAGGACCCATAGCTGGGCCACAGAGAAGATCAGTAGAGTGGATCCAAGATATCTGTGACACAGTCTCTGAGGATGACCTTCTTAACGCATGTTGTTTTTGCACTTCTTGACGTAGGCCCAGGACTTCTTCAAGGTCTGCTCATTCCATTGTATGAGGAAGGCCAAGATGGCTGCACAACTGTGACTGATGCCCAGGGTGGAAAGGATCAGGATGACAGAGCCAAGCTGGAGGTGAATTTTGAGAAAGTGACAGAGGCGTCTTAAAAAGGGTAGGCTGGACAGGCATGTCAGCAATTTGACTGGTGCTCTGAGAAGGGCTGCATCAAAGCTCTGTGGGTTCATAGAGGGAGGGTGACTCACGATGCAGAGGGGTTGTGGGGTTGTGCAATTAGGTTGGCTACTGGAGTCTTCCTCCTTAGACATTCCAAGCTGACTGCCAGCTTGGTTCCACTAAGGGGCCTGGGGGGGCGGGGGGCGGGAGCTGACCCTGTCTGGCTTCCTCCTTCGTTGGGTTCACTAGTGAGCACACGCTACTCCCTGGAGACCAGCTTCACACATGCTTTGCATTGGCTCTTTTAAGACACAGGACAAAGAAAAACATTAAGGAGAGTAAGGATGAGGTTCAGGAAACCAGAAAGCCAGGTGCCTTCTCTGAGTGAAGGTGGCAGCTTGAATCTTTTCATTCCTCAAAGACTAGAACGTGTACTTTTGTTTTTTCAAAGAGGACGGAGCGAAGCATGGGAGGATGTTTGGGAAGGGCTGTATCTGCAAGATGGTTCACTGGATGAGACAATCTGAGGGCAGGCCAAATACGACACAACTTTCTTCACAAAAAGGTCAGTTAAGGAAACAAAAATTACCAAAAAATTTCTAAAGGCATCTTACTCCCCTGTATAGTCCTGCAACTTAGATGACCCACTAATATGAATATTGGAACAACAGGGGGAAAAAATGACCCTATTTTGTAGCCTCGAAAGGGTTAATATCAGGGAATATTTTAAGACTTAGCAGCAAAAATGCAGCTTTGTGATGTTTTATTATGAAATAAGATTGAAGGCCATAGAACAAACTGGGAGAGGAGGGGTGCGGTGGGGCGTGGGTGACCCTAAGACTGCAGGGCCCGGGACGTCTGTCACGCACAGTTAGTGCCCGAGTTAGAAAAGCAGGCTAGAATGAAGCCGGAAGCTCAGAGGGACATTTCCAAAACCGGCTATGTCTGAAGCACTTTCTGCAAAATAAAATTTGGGCCTCTTGCTAGCCTTCAATTTTTAGTGTGCATTAACAGAACAGATTTGTTAAATCTGGAAGTAGGAAAGCAAGTATGTAATCCCCGGTAATTCTCTATCCAAGAATCTCACCGAATATTTCATACGCCACCTCATTAATGCCTGTTGCTGCCTATGAATCTCTGGCCGTTCTAGATGCCAGTCACTCCTATTTTACAGATGCAGAAGTTGAGGGAGAGAAAACAAAGCACCTTCATGGAGAATCAGTCATGCAACCGAACCAAGAGCTCCGAATGTCCTGGCTTCCAGTTCTCGGCTCTGGCAGGGACACTGGGCTCCCTTTTCTCCTCATGGGAACAACTGCTGACACTTGGGCTTTAGACTTTCACTTACAGGGCTGATGAAAAAAATTACCATTTGCTGCGAAGGCAGTGAAATGCTGACTTCTCACCCTTTGGTCAAGGCAACTTCCTTGAAAGTGCTTTAAAGCAGATTGATGGAGTCCAGACCCAGCCATTTTGTCTCCATTGCAATGGTGGCTCATCCACAAATAACCGCCTCCCCTTCGCCCCCACGAAAAGGGCAAAACCAATGGCTATCCTGAGTTCTCTGTTTCTTCGATTGAATTGATCCTTCTTTAAAATGCTTATTGAATTTTTGGCCAATTTAATTAAAAGAGGTAAAAGAGTAAACTTCTCCTGTGGAAGAATTGTACCCATGCCTGTCTCATGATTGCTCTTAAGTGACGTATAATGCATAGAGCTGGGTTGGGGGCCAAGCAAGCCAAAAAGAATTCTTGCCTAAGGCATACGCTTGTCCCCCAAGGTGTTCCGCTAGGTACCTCAAAGCCCTCTGACAGTGTGTATGCCAATAGGGAGCGAAGAGGTGAATTTAGAGATCTCCAGACAAAGCCGGGAGGCTGCCTGATTTATGATGAACTGTTCAGACCCAAAAGGTGCATCAGATGCAACTAGAAATTAACCTATGAAACAAAGGGAACCACTTTTAGAAATAAGCGGAGATTTAAAAAAAGAAAAGAATCAGAACTTAAGCTGTAAGAAGCGACCATCTTATCCCATAGAGTTTGTTCCTTGTCTATCGAATACCATTTAATAACTACTAATGTTTTTGAAGAATATTTTATACCAGACTTGAGGCTAAACTTTCATACACATTATTAATAACTTCATTCTTACAACAAACACAAGAGATAGGTACTGTTATGATAAATTATCTTTTACAGAAGGAGAAATGAGGAGATTGAAAGGAATCTGGGCAGGACTTGAACCTTCATCTGCCTCACTCCAGAAACCACACTCTTATTTCTGCACTGTGTGGATATTTATTTAAAATTTTTAATGTTTATTTATTTGAGAGAGGGCCCATGGGAGGGTCAGAGAGAGGAAGACACAGAATCCAAAGCAGGCTCCAGGCTCTGAGCTGTCAGCACAGAGCTTGATGCAGGGCTGGAACTCACCGACCGCAAGATTGTGACCTGAGCCAAAGTCGGACGCCCAGATGACTGAACCACCCAGACGCTCCTTATCAATAACTGTATCGATATTTATTAAATGTCTGCAATAATAAAGCACTTCTAGTGCGATTATAACTATGTAAGCCCTCCAAGATTGCTCCAAAGGTGACTGTCCCGTCTTGGGCTGCGTCACAAAAAGTCAAGAATTTCATTAGCCAAAGTGTAAGAGTCACGGACCCTGAATTAACACATTTCTGGATGGAGTGGAAGAATGAGTTCTGGAGATCCTTTGGAAGAAAGGAGAGGGTCTCTCTATGAGAAACCACCTGAAGACTGCAGGCTTGGAGATTAGGACTGGGAATAAGAGAGGAAACACCCTCGGGCAAAGACAATAAAACCTGATTTTAGTTTGACCGTAGTGGCAACTTGCCTTAGAAGAGAAAGGAAGGGCGGGGAGAGAGGTGGTAGTGAATAGAGCGAAGAGAGTGTGTTCAGGTGGGCTTTTTTTGTTTTGTTTTGTTTTTAAAGGCATTCCCTCAAGTCCGCTACAGTTAAAAGTGAAGGGATAGGGGAGGTCAGATAGAAACAAAGTGCAAAGGGAGAACTGAAGAGGGCTCAGAGAACAGAAGGTAAAAGATCACAGGAGAGGTAAGAAGAAAGCCAGAGGTAACACAAAACCCCAGGGAAGAAGCGTGGCAGTAGAGGAGGCGAGTTTAATCAGCTTCGCCTAAGGCAGCCACAGCTAAATAAAGAATGTGGGACTCAAGAGAGCAGCCATTCTGGAAAGGCAAGGTTCAACAGTGGTTTCAGCGACAGCAACGACAGCAAGGGGACAAAGGTGAAGAGACCACTGGAGGAGACCCGGTTCTCAGAGTGAAGAAATAGAGACCAGCCAGGAAAATGCTAAGGGGACGGAGGCGGGAGAGCTACTGTGTTCCAAAGGGGGAGGGTGGGGGAGGGGGTCGGGGCCCGAAGTTGCTGGCAGGAGGGGACAGTTAAGACATAAGAAGCAGAGGAATGTTTGGGACAATCATAAAGTGGATATTTAGATGCCTCTCTGACAACTGAAGTTCACTGCGGCTATAAACTGTGAACAAATTTGCCCCAGGCATGTGCAGCTTCCTTCCATCTGGCCAGCTTAGTGCTGACCACAAAGACACCTGATTTGGTCATTAAAGTGGCTGAGACACCAGTCCAGATCTGCCACAATCTGCTTGTGAGTTTGCTTTCTGCTGGAGGAGGCAGGGGCTGGGATGAGGCACCCGATGGACATGTGTGGATGAAACAAAAAAGTAAGTACTAGAAGAAATGGCTCTCTTTAAAAAAAAAAAAAAAAAAAAAGTCATTTTTCTTTCTTTTTTAAAAAAAAATTTTTTAATGTTTATTAATTTTTGAGAGAGACAGAGACAGAATGCGAGTGGGTTGGGGCAGAGAGAGAGGGAGGCACAGGATCTGAAGCAGGCTCCAGGCTCTGAGCCGTCAGCACAGAGCCTGACGCAGGGCTCGCAGGGCTCGAACTCACAAGCTGTGAGGTCATGACCTGAGCAAGTCAGAGGCTCAACCGACTGAGCCACCCAGGCGCCCCAAAAGAGTCATTTTTCAAACGAGAGAGCCCAGTGGACTTATTTTGGAGCACAGTGAAATCAGGAGGAGTGTGTGGGTTCCCCGTCAGACAGACCTGGGGTGGAAACCCAGGTCCTACCACTTTCCTGGGCCTCATCTGCAAAAAAGCAACCCCTCACAGGTTACCATGGATGGACGTTGTGCAAAGAAAGTAAGCATCCAGACAGGGTCTGGCAAGTTGCCGGACTGTTGTCTTAGCTGCGGGAATGACCGGGAGACACGAGGGCAGAACAGTCCAGTGGGACCCAGAAAGAGAGCTTCTTAGAGACAGATTTTGATTATGTTGTTGAGTAATGAAAACTCTAATTCCACAGCTTCCATTCTTTTGCTACAACCATCTCTTGTTTCAAAATAACACATGCCAAATTTTAGGAGTCTGAGAGTAAGGGATTATGTGATAATACATGAGGATCAACCTTGGAAAAAATAAGCTTTTCATGCTACATTTATTAAATATTGCAATCATTCCTACCTACCTACCTACCTACCTACCTGTATAACTACCTATCTGGCCATGCCTGGAGACACTTGGCAAACTGAGAAATCCCTATCGCTGCCTTTTTAAATATGCAAGCGTGAGCTTATGCAGCGCAAGGAAAGTCAATTTTATAACCGCCTTTTAGTGCCACATCCAGACCGAGAAAGCAGCCGTTTAAAAAACCTTTAGGTAAATATTTGAAATATTCTAAAACTGACATTCTGAATGATATTCTGATACCACTTCAATAATGTTTTATAAAATTCAGGGGGAAAATAGAATTAAGTAAATTTGAACTTTCCCTTTTCCGCGGCAGTTAAAGGCCGTACTATTTGCATATTCTAATGTGGGATCACTGTAGCTCAAGCTTCAGAAGACACTGTCCCTAGCAGGCCAACAGCGAAGGAGCCATTAACCTTTGGCCTTTCATCTGCATAAGACCAAAATCAAAGTCTCTGCTTTTCAAAGTGGCTTCTGTGTAACCACCGCGCACAGCCCATGCTTTCCAGAACTGTCTTTGGAAGCACAATTAGAAGGTTTAAAAAGCAGAAACAAAAGCTCCATCCTATTTACACATTTAAAGTAAAGGTCATTCTCAGAAACTGGGCTTCCCAGATTTCTCCCCTTGAAATCCCTTAAGATATGTAATACCAACATAAAGGGAATCACAAATCCAGTTTTCAGAAAATGGCATTAAATATAGATTTAAACTTTGACCTTTAGTCCCAAGTGAGAGGACAAAAAATTCTCTTTACAGTGAAGGGCATGTTGCTACTAAGCTTCAATGAGTAGGAGAGAACCTGCCTGGTAGTAGCCAGGATTAAGAAGCACCAATCGATTTACCTCCAATGCAGGTGTGCTGCAAATCCGCTGGGTCCAGATGTAGCGCGTGATTGGGCCAGGCTCATCTATATTCTAGAGTTTGTGGAGGTAGCTTCTGGGAAACGGGGGTCTTCTTGGCTTGGGGAATTGACGTTTCCACGGCAATATTTGAAATGCATTCGGAGCGAGCAAAATAAGAGATGGAATACACAGGGTCTCCCACCCCACATTAGGGTCATGAGCAAGAGTGGGAAATCCATGGGTAGCAGAGTGACGGATTGGGCAAACAGGGAAATCATGAAGACCCAGAGCATTCATATTTTTACATCCCTTATTACCCTGATTGCTCTGCAGGTGCTGACCAGGGCCCCAGGCTGATGACCCGCTCCGCAGCTCATCTCCCTGCTACATCATTGACAAGTTGCTCTTGGGGCCCAGGTGGGGGAAGGGATAGATGACGGACAACGGGAAGTGGAGCTTATTGGAGAGAGAGACTATCGGTTATGTACACACCCAGAGGCAAAACAAGAGAATTTCCCTGACTGTGAACTTTGCTAGAACGATTGGGGAAGTAACGAGATAAACAGGAAGGAGCACTGGACTGGGAGTCTGTTGTGCTCTTAACGTGCTAAGTGAGCTCATGGTTACTACGTAGCGCAGTTATTCATTTATTTGTCTCTGTCACTAGGCAGTAATCTTTAGTACAAACCCGATCTTGCCGATTTTACATGGGTGTCTGGCTCCTCCTGGGTGCTCAGCAAACGTTTGCTGATTGGATAAATGAGGGAAAGAAGAAGATTATTCCTCGGGAAGGACCCAGTGCTCATCTGTTTCAACTCTTTCACTTTAAAGATAAATTGAAACCTGGCAAAGTGAAATGACTTGAGGTCCCACTACTTATTGATTGCAGAACTAATTAACAAGGATGGTGATGATGATGATGATGATGATGATGAAGATGATGAAATTTAACATAATCCTGTTCGTGAACTGTGCTAACTGCTTGTATTAGTGATTTCTTAGTTGGTTCTTAGCTCCATATTCACCCTGCTATTTTCTCCTCTGTATCCAGGTTTCGGAAGCCTGAAAACTACATTTCCCAGAACTCCTTGTCAGCTTTGGTTAGGTTCTATCAATGAAAAGTAGAATCTTGGGAAATGGGAACAAGGGAGAAGTCATTATGTTAATATTTTTGCTAATTAATTAAGTGTCCGTGGCAGCAGGTGGTGGCAGCTGCAGGCAACGGAAGGTGACACTGCAGGCCGCTGTGACACGGTTGTGAGTGGCAGCACCCGTGGGCTTGTTGGGCTCCTGCAGCGGCCCCGGCGAGGGCACGGTCTCCCAGCTTCCTCATCATGGCGGCAGCGGTGGTTCCAGTGGCAGGGGCCACAGTGGCACTCCAGCCTCATGAGACAGCGTTTGCGAGCTGTGGGTAACCCCACGTCCCCGTTGGCACCTCCTGTCCAGAGGGTAGTGTCTTCCGGCAGTTACTGATCTCTGTCTGGGTAACACTGCCTTCCTGGTTTGGCTGCAACAGCCCTCCCAAAACATCGGTACCAATTTCTGGAATTAAACCTCCCTTGCTGAAACACCCACAGTGCTTTATGTGGATTCTCTCCTTGTATTCTCATAGAAAATGTATGAGCTGTGAGCCCATAGGACTATATGCCTATTTCACAGATGAGGAAACTGAGGCTGAGGGACACTAAGTGACTTGCCCAAGATCACAGAGTGAGGTGGTGCTATGGCAGAGACCTAAACTGGGTCTGACTGATGCCTAAATCCGTGTATTTAACTCTGCCCTCAAGGGCTAGCTTGCCACCCCCATTGGGTTATTTTATTGAGGTGATTTGGGTGCTTGGACAATGGGGTCTTCCTCCGCCACACTGTGTAAGGTTGATTCTACTGGGCCCTCTTCTTTAGAACACCCTTTCTCCAGGACCCTTGTTTCCTCGCCTCTTGATCTGAGCCTCATCATGAAGTCATTTCCTTTATTAAAAACTTTACAGGGACTGGTGTATCTTTCAACAGCAAAAGTAGCTAAGGGCGTGGTGCTGTTGGCAGAAGAAGCCAGGAGGTAACCCGGAGTGAGGGTTTGAGGGAAGAGAAGAGGGTGGTGTGAATGCACCCAGCATTATTCCATAGCAGATCGGGCCCTATTCTGTCAGGACAATATTGAGGCCCCTGGCTTGGGTAAAGATGAACCAGATGACTGAGGATCCAGGGAGTTGGTTCTCATAAATGGCTTTGGATGGTGCCTGGTTTATCGTAAGCACTCAGCTAAGGTTTGTTTAAAAGTAGGCCAAGGGGGCACCCCGGTGGCTCAGTCCGTTAAACTTCCGACTTCAGCTCAAGTCATGATCTCCCAGTTTGTGAGTTCAAGTCCCGCATTGGGCTCTCTGCTGGAAGCACAGAGCCCGCTTTGGATCATCTCTGTCCCTCTCTGTCCCTCCCCCACTCACGCTCTCTCTCTCTCAAAACATGTTTTTAAACATAAAAAAAAAATAATAAAAGTAGGCCATGGGACATGAGGTACTACAGGAGACACCACAGCAAATCAGAGCCAGATCAGCCCCGGGGGACATTCAACCAGAAGGGGCTGAGGTGGGTGCACACCGAAACTGGGGAGGAAGAAATGGAAGCCAGATCAGGCATGCTGAGGGGGTCCTGGGGAACAAAGGGGTCAATTCAGGCTCTGGGCTTTGAGCAGGCTCTTAAAGCGGGGCGAGATAGAAAGAAGTGGCAGCCGGGAGGGAAGCACATTTTCCAGGCAAAGAAACTTTAAGCAGAGGTATCTTCGAATTAAAGTCTGAACTCCTGGGTGATTTTTATGAAGCTCTCCCACCTTCCTTCTAAATGCCTGCGAGCAGTTGCTGGGAACCCCCAGGGCCTTCAGGTGCTCAGAGTTGAAGTGCCCTCCACAAGAGATGAGTCCAAGGACCAGTTTGGCCTTTTCCACATCCTTTCCAACTATTCTCTATCTTTTGCTCAAGCACTGCTCGCCTCTCCCAGGCCCTAGGCCCCAGGACTCACAGGATGCTTCACTGCACCCTCCCTCACAAGGCTGCACCCCGCCCTCCCTCACCGTTGTCCCCTGGCCTACTCCTTTAGGCCCCTTGCTGGTGGACCAGATAGCTATCTTGATGAACCTACTTGAAGTAAGAAGTCAACGGCTTGTTGTAACTTAAAACATTCCCTCTCAAAGAGGGTTTGTACTTTAACACTGACCTTCAGCACTTCATTCAAAAGAGTAATGTGGAATTTCAAATGACATGACATAGACCTTATATCAGTTAAAAATACGTTTGGCTGTAACGGAAAGCCATATGCCATGGCTTAAACAGTAAATGTCTTTATTTGTTCCAGGAGTACACACACACACACACACACACACACACACACACCCATCCACACACACACAGACAGCGTTGATTTGTCCGTTCAGGGTGAAGGAGAGCAAATACGCCATCCCAAAATATGCCACTTTGGCACGGATTATTTTGAGCTGAAGGCCATCAAGACCTAGCAGATACAGGAAAAACTTTTACCTCTCCTTTAACTACCTAAAAAATTTTAGATAGGGGGTCTGGCCCAGGAAGAGAGCAATCGCCAGAGAACTTTTTATCTGAAAGACCTATCTGTACGGCAGGACAGACATCTACTTACTAAACATCTGTTCTTATCCTCCCGTGAATCATCCTCCTCCCCTTTGAAGGCCCAGGCCCTCATCCCATTCATTCCTCAGCCCAGGATGGCATATAAGCCTCAACTGCCCTTGAGTCTCGTATCTTTGTAGCTTCCGTATGAAAAAATTAAATTCGCTTTTCTCTGTTCATCTGTCCTATGTCAGTTTCATTATAAGACCAGCTAACAAACCTAGAAGAGAAGAAGGGAGACTTTCCCTCTGCTACAAGGCCCAGCCCCACCCCCAGGGTTGCAAGATGGCTGCCGGTCCCTGAAGCATCGCAAACACCAAAGAGCACAAGGAAGAAGGCAGAAGGGGAAGGGGAAGAGGCAAAGGGGCTACCTCCCCAGGGGCTCTGCCTCTATCTCATTGGTCAGAACCGAGTCATGTGGCCAGCGCCCGGCTGCCAGGGAGGCAGGGACATGAGCCTAGAATTCTTATTGATTTTTTACTAATTGGGCAGCGTGACGCGGGCTGGGGCGGCCTTTGAGGGCATTCTGTCCCCACCTTCTTTGTCTCTGGAGAAGGTGTAGAGTGAAATGCAGAGAAGTGCAGGCATGACGCTGCGCCAAACCACGCCAAACACCCATGTCTCTGACTCCTTGCCCGCTGTCAGCTTCATGGTCCAGCTTTCACTCCTAGAGGTAGGACGCGCACCCTAAAGCGGGCTGGAAGGTGGCACCCTTTCGAGCACTGCCAGCCCCTCTTCCCGGTGCGTAACGTATCCCCTGCTTCCTTCTGGAACGGTCAGAGAAGCTTCATTTTTTAACTTTTTTTAAATCTATTTCAATCATTTTGAAGTGTACGTTTCAGTGCCGTTAAGTGCGCTGACAGTGCTGTGCAACCATCGCCCCAAACCCATTGTTTATTTTTCATTGCTAACCTGATGCTGGTTTTCTCAGGTGTGGGGTTCCAAAGTGGGGATTTGAAAGAAGGGTAATGAAATTGCAATTCATTCAAAAATACACATTATTGTTACTTTTCAAAGTGCTAACAGCTTAAAAACACATGTATTTTCTGCCCGGTTTCTTATCTGGATTATTTGTCCCCCTCCGGTAAACGTTGCTCCGTGTAACGCGGGCGCACAGAGAGCCAGCATCAGGGCTATGAGCTGCTCCATCTTTTATTCAAAGGGCATCAGTATCAATCCCCTTAGTTTGTACTCAGATTCTACAAATGAATTATTTCCTTTGAATGTTCCCGGGGCCATTTTGTGATTTTGGACACGTGAACATTCCTCTGGATTTTTAATCCCTATGAATTGGGCCAAAAGCAGAAACAAAGAGGAGACATTTTGGGGGTCGAAAGGCAGCCCCCAACCCACAAACAACCTTCCACTCTTGGAAGGATTCCCACCGAGTTTCACAGGCAAAATATCGAGTCCCGTAACATCAGTAGACTGTGGAACTCTGGAGGGAGGCGCTTGGTGCAATTTCCATCTCTTGAAACATTTAAAATGTATCTGATCAAAGGAGGAGAAAATTAACCACAGTGTAGGAAGCTGGCAGGGGGACGGACAAGATGACCTAATTTGCCTTTCCCATTACTAATTTCAGTAGGAGTCTTCTCTGGGACTTCCACACTGAAATTCCAAGGCAAGAGCACCTCAATGGGATTCTCATGGCTGCGAGAATGACAGTCAGGACTTGTGATTTCTGAAGCGTCTGCTGTTGTATCCTTGGGGCTTTAGCCTGGAACTAAATTCTCCTCAGGTACATACATTGGGCCCCATTCTTATCTACATAATAACTATGGAGAAATTTTCCCTTTGGGTTTCAAAGGACGGGAGTTTGGTCTATCGAAGTTGGGGCAATGCAATGAATTCATTACTTGCTGAAATAAAAATCAACACAAATATGTCTTTGCCTTAAGAAAAAAAAAAAAAAACACCACTTGGTTTCTTTACCAACCTCTGGATTCAATTAATTTTTAACATGGAAGTAAAGTTCCCTTTTATTTTTTTTTTCCTTTCAAGCCAGACATTTATTTTTAACAAGGGATGAAATCATCTGAGAACAAAACGGGACATCTGTTACTTTATATCTGTTTATTTTAAGTACTTAAATCTGAGTTTGATTTCACACAATTTTGACATTGTTGCTTCATTAATAATCCTTACGTAATTGCGACCTCAGAGGGTGCCCCGTGATTGTAGCATTCACTTCTCATTAGTGCAGAGTCTGATAGGAAAGCCAGAGTCGCCCTGGGATGGGAGAGGCTTCCATGTTCAAAGCTGGTCTGAAGGCCAACCTTGGCAACAGCAGGAAACCACCTCAAAAAGTGCAAGGAGAAGGCCTCGGATGGGGCCCAACTTCAGTAAGGGATGGCCTATAGTCTGCTGTTAACATTTGCACGGTCCCATTTTTCAGAAGTTGCGGGATGGGCAACCCGCCTGGAGGCAGCAGTTGTTGCGAGAGAAATAAAAGATTGCATACACTTGCACCCATTTAATACATACACGTGTGCTCACCAGTGTGTTGGAGCAAAGAAACCACTTCATCTTTGAAGGGCAGTACAGTATTGGTGGGACAACTAGGAGGTGGGTGCAGAGTAATGGGCAGAGATAGGAAATGTGAGGGCTTCACAGAGAGGGGCCTCTGTGTGGCCACAGAGCGGCTGGCCCAAGGGGCGACCCAGTATCTGTGGCTGAGGAGCAAAGTGTGGGGCTCAGAGATGAGGATTTGCAATGAGGGCAGTGGAATTTTTAATTGGTTAATTCATTTATAGACCAAATATGTAATGAGCTCTATGTGAGGCATTAGATACACAGTGGTAAGTAGACTATCCTTCCCCTTCTGAAGGCTACTAGATCAGTGTGCCATGAGAAAGTATGACTGAGGGACCTATTTGAGATTAAGGGGGTCATAGAAGGATACTCAACAAGGTAAAATGTAGGTTGAGACCTAAAGGAGGAGAAGAAGCTGGAGAAGAGGGAGGGAGAGAGAGTTCAAGATGGCAGAAGGAAAAGAGATTGGCTTGTTGAGGGAATGGAAAGGAGGCCAGTGTGGCTGGAGTGTAGTGAGAAAGAGAGAGAGCGTGGAAAGGGGAAGGAGAGGGAAGGTGGAAAAGAAGATGGGAATCATGCCTGATCTCGCAGGCCAAGGGGAGGTGCTTGGATTTAACTGTCTGCATAAGGGAAGTCATGCATGCATCATTTTAAGTGGGCTAGTGATATGATTTGGTTTCTGTGAGTGGAAATGGGAGAGATTAATTTCATTGGCTATTGTCATGGCCCAGAAAGGTGGCAGTGGAGGTGGTGGAAAGGGGGTGGATTAGGGAAACCTTTAGGGAATGCTGATGCACTGGACGTGGACGTGGGGGATAAAGGAGGAGTCAGAGTCAGGATTCTCCTGAAGGTTCCTGGCTCAAGTATCTGGGTGCATGGCGGTGCTATTTCCTGTGATGGAAAAGGTGGGGTGAAGCTGGGGCAGGGAACAAGTAGTTTGGGTTGGGTTGGAATGGGGAATCAACCACTCCACTTGGGACATCTAGCTTTGAGATGTCAAGTCGGCAGTTGAGTATCGGAGTCTGAAGTTTTCCTAGGAGAGGTCTGGCTCGGAGGTATAAATATAGAGTTGTTGGCAAGTAGATGGTCTTTAAACCAAGACAATGGCTGATGTTAACAAGATTTTGAATAAAAGTGGGTAAGTGTTGTGCTGGCTGGAGGCTCTCCATGGAGGAGGGAAAGGTGCTTATATTTACTTATATTTAATATTTAATATTTTAATATTTAATATTTTGAGGAATATTTTAAAGTAAATTATAGACATGATATTTTACCCTGAAGATCTTTAGTCTTCAAAAAATCAGGACATCTTCCTACTTAAGCATAATCCCAGGAAATGACATTTATGGTCATCAACTCGATGTCAGGCTCTTGCCTCATGCCCAGCACTATTTATATTTTTCTTTTAATCCCCCACAACAAGTTTTTGAATAGGATGTGACTGGTCCATCCTACCAACGAAGACACTGCAGCTCAGAGAGGGTTGGTAAATCACCCCAAATTAGATAGCTAGAAATTTGTGAAGCCAGGACCCAAACCCAAGTATGACCAACTCTGAAGTTTTCCCCCTATCCCTTCTTAGCTGTATGCAGGTGCCTAGAAACCCATCTTTATGGAAGGCATATGATTCTTGTCCCCCTCTGAATCCTACCCTTGACTTGGCCTCTACTTCTTACATAGCTGTCCTTTCTTCTGAGCATTTGGCCCCTTGACTCCCATTCTTTGCTGAGGTTAGAGGACTATGTTGTCCTTTGACCAGGCTGCAGTGAACCATTCCCTGAATACATTAGGGTCCAGGAGGACTCTAGCTGCAGCCTGTCAACCCAATTATCATAGATTTGACAAGCTAACATTCTTCTGTCCTTGGTTCCCACAGCATGCGTGGGCAAAGGGCTATAGCTATCCCCTAGAATTTGGCAAACCTTTGGTGGTAGAGGGAAGAGCTGTGATGGTAGTGACCATTTTGCTTTCTATGGTCACATCAGGTCTTCATGCACCCAGGGCTGACCTCCAGGGGGAAAGCATGGGGTCATGCTCCTGGGGACCCTGCCCCAGTTTCCTGCAAGCCATGATGAGGGAAGCTATGGGGTGGGGGCAGCTGACTCGGATACATGCCAGTTCTACTTTCCCCAGGAAAGGTGTGTTCTTAGCTCACTCCCACCATCATCCTTATTGTAGATGATGTAGAATTTAGATGTAGAGGGGCCTCTATCATTCAAAGGCGTATGTATACCAGAGCACTCATGGTGGCCTTCCCATTACTCTCTAACCACTTACCCTACTTTATTTCTCTTTATACCATTTATTGTTACCTGCCATAAATGCATTTGCTTATTCTCTCTCTCTCTCTCTCTCTCTCTCTCTCTCTCTCTCTGTTAGAATTTAAGCTTCATAAAAGCAGAACCGTTACCAGTCAGCCTCACGATTCATCCCTGGCACTTGCAAGAGTGCCTGGCACATAGTAGGCACTTAAAACACATTTGTTGAATTAATGATTGAATCAATCATAAAGTCCCAGACATCTAAATATTAAACAAGTGAGTTCAGAATAGTCCATAACAGACTTCTGTCCACTCTCCTCAACAGAGCTCTGAAATACTTTCTGGTCCCACAAATCTCAATGAACAAAAAGAAGAGAATGATGAAAAGGAAAAAAAAGAAGGGAGAAAGAAAGGAAAGGAGGAAGGAGGGAAGAGGAGAGTGAATACAGAGAACATGGGAGCACACTGGAGGGAGCCCCATTCAGAGCAAAATGGAGACCCCAGGCTGGTCTCTAAGACCTCCAGGTGGGGCCCAGGAAGGTTGCATTCCTCTAAAGCCAGAAACATCAAGGAACCATAGCTTTCCATCATCAAGTTATTCCAGGCTGGCTTAGAGGTCTGGGGAGGACATTCAGGCGCTCTGAAATACAGCGATAATCAAGAGAAAGAGGGAGTCTTAAATTGAGGATGGAGAGCAATATACTCAGGTTAATGGAAGCACTAGCAATATTAAATGAAATTGCTCTACCTCTTCTTCATAAGACGACACTGGGGAGCCTGCTCTTTGCATAAGCAGGGAGGGTCCTGGGATTTAGTGGGAGGGCGGAGGAGCTGGGGAATCAGTCATGCAGCAACCATTACAGTTCATGGGAGCCCAGCTCACAACCCCTCGGCGCACCTGCTGCATATTTACTCAGGCCCACGCAGGAGCCAGGCAAATTTGGGCAGGATTTCAAGGGAGTCTTGAGCCAGGGGAGCCTGCTTTAGTCCAATTAAATGAAGCAGTATCAGGTGGAAAGTAATTCTGAGTATTCACCATTATGGGGAGTTTTGTGTTTAAGCCCCTCTGTGGACCTTCTTTTAATGAAGAACTAAACTGTGGGGTCTGGAGGTGGGCAGGAGGAGTTGCTCCCATCCACAGAGCTGAATCTGGCCCCGAGGAAGGCAGACAAGGGCCTGCAAAGTCTCCTAACGGCGGTGTCTTTCGACTCCCCTGGCATTCCTACCTGGGCCCTGGGACACCTCTGTGGCTATGTCACTTCTGCTTTGTAAAGATGACTGGGGGAGGCCTCACCAGGCCCGGGGGTGCAAAGAACCTGTATCTGAATGATCACAGGTGGATCCAGCACACTGAAATCTTTGGGGGTCTTCTTTCTGCTTCCTGCCTTTCTGTCTTCCTTTCCCTGTGTTGGTCTTCAGAGGCAGCAGAAGCTGAGGGAGTGAAGACGAGCTAATAGGGTTGCAGAAAATCAAGTCTTATGTAACAGTGTTAGGGAAAAGTGAGCCCACTAGGGTAGGTAATAAACGGAAGAGGAGGAGGGTATGATTCATGAGTTCAAACAGCACAGAGAAGCTGTTGCTTTTAAACTGTTGAAGCTACCGATTGGAGAAATCCCTCTATCTGTAGATACTTAGGTAGGACTTGAAGGGAACCAAGCATTGTGCTACATCGAGGGGGCCAGGCCAAGGATGGGGGCAGTACAGAAAGGCACAAAGCGGGGTTGGGGCCCTCAGATGACTCTCGATCGCGGGGCCCTGAAGGTATTTGTAGAATCAAAGAGACAAAGCATGAATATGGGAAGTGAAATAACCAGGTATAATTTGACACCACAAACGACATAGACCCTCATTTCAAGCCCTAATTCCTCCTTGCCCGCAATGGTCCTCTGGACATATTTGAGCATGCTGTCCTGCTTACCACCCTCATGACTGTCCAACAGTGGCCACCAAGCATAGTGAGGGCAGGACCCCCTAGGTGCAGGTGCGATACTGATCACCCTTTTATTTTCACCATGCACCAGTGATTCTAAAAAATGCCAATGATAAAATAGGTCTTCTCCCATCCCTACCCCCACCCCCAAAATCTTTGGCCGGTCTAAGTCAAAGAATTGCTGCAGTTACTGTTGGCTTTTGATTATATGCTTAGATTGTATGTACAATATGTAAACACACGCACACACACACTAGCACATTTTCATTGCTTATGACTTAATAAATATCGTATTCTACCTGGAAACTGATACAGAAATTCTCAGCCATACAGTCTCCCATACAGGCAGACACACATTCATGTCCTTTTTGGGAGTAATTCTTGTGAGTAAGGCTCTTTTGAGTTCACACTGGGTACAGATTAGGTCTTCCACTCCTGTGATGGAACGTGTGCAGGCGCTTAAGCAATAGGTGAAAAACACCAGTCGTGGTACGAGATTTTAAGGATGAAACAATGAGAGATGGGTTACATAGACTGTTATTTTATAAGCCTTCTTAGAGTTGTTGTTTTAAACACCCGAGCCAGTGAGACAGAGCGCAAACTGCAAGATGTCATATTTTTGTTTAATACGTATAAATTTTAGTGCACGCATGAAATGTTTTGCTGACTTTGAAGATGTTGAAAACTGAGATTTCCTCCTTTTAAATTGCTAATTTTTAGTTTTAAAACTATCTAACAAATAGAAATAACCGTTACTGAATCCCTGACAGCTGATTCCAAAAAGCTGATGTTGTGGCACAGAGGAGGGATTGCTAACAACGCCCCTGCTCTGCATGTCAGATACACAGGGTGGGGGGTAAGGGGTGGGGGGTGGAGACAGCACTGCTTTCCAGAGATTCCAGAACTTGTCCTAAGGATTAGGGTCTCAACTCATGACCTGGATGTTGCCTGGGTTAGTAGCATTATCGTGTTTTTATACCAAAGCAATTCGGGTCCTCCCCTAATCCTACTCTACCTTTCTTCTCTTCCTGTTCCCAGACACGTTTCTCTCTGAACCTCTCTCTAGTTCCCGATTCTATATTTTCACAAAAAGAATTTGGGAAAACAGTGTTGACTGTTTGTTTTCCTTTTCAGCCTGCTACTTGTTTTACCCTACTTCTGTGTACAGATTTCTTTCTGGCTCTCCTGAAGTTCTTTAACATCTACAAAGGAAGCCAACCCAGAAGAGGGTGCCCTTGGAAAGAGTACAGATCGGTAGATTTGAAGGAACCACTCTCCCCATGCCCCAATTAGAAAACTGATCAGAACAATTGCTTAAGAAGTCCACTTATTAAAGGGCTGAAAAATATGAATCATGATCAGGGGATTTATCAGAAGTATTATAAGAAGACACGTGGGACCGATTTCCAAAATAGGAAAGCATTATTTCCCTGGAAATGATCCAGGGAAAACATACAACTGGGAATTTCAACATTTTGCAAGAAAATGGTACAAATCGTTGGAGAGAAAGGCCCCATGAGCAAGGCAACAGCACTTTGAGAAGTTAACGTAGCATGTTTGTGAAAAACCAGACTTGCCAAATATATCTTCTAACATTTCAGCTTCAGGATTAGCAAACGAGGTAGCTTCTGAGCATTTCACTTTTATCTTCATTTTGGGGATGGATTTCATTTGATGAATAGGAAAGGATTTGCAGTAATGGGGATTTGGGAATTGGAAAGTGACTGCCACAAATGGGTGGCACCGCCTCAGACCTGGACAGGAAGCTTCCAGTGAAGTGCCAAAGGGATCTCTCTCTGCCCAGGCTTGTTGCATTGATGTTTTGGAAAAAGGGAATCACGTAGCATATTACCGGATGGAGGGGTCTGGGTTTCAGAGGGGTCTGTGTGACAGAGACCGGGGAGGTTTAGCAGAGTCCGCCATCGACACGAGCCAAGCTCTGCACACCTAGGCAGCCGAGAGCGTGAACTCGACCAGTGCTGACATGGAGAAGTAGTCGTGGGGCTGAGGGAGCAACTTCTCAAGAGCCCAGCTGGCAGGATGCCACCCTTTCAGGCACTGACAGAGAGAAGAGCCTGATCAGAAGAGACTCCCAGGACAGAAGAGGCTGGCAACAAGCTGGAGGTTGTTAAAGCAGAAAAAAGAGAAGCCTCTGCCTTCACCTTAGGCCTACAGGGCTCATCCGCAGAAGAGGACTGTTTTGGGTTGAATTGTGTCCCTCCTCCCATTCATATGTGGAAGCCCTAACCCTCCATTACCTCAGAATATGACTTTATTTGGAAACAGGGTTGTTGAGATGTAATTAGCTAAAATGAGGTCATACTGGAGTAGGGTCGGTCCCTAATCCAATAGGAATCCAATAGGAATCCAATGGAGGAATTTTGGAGGCGCCTGGGTGGCTCATTTGGTTAAGCATCTGACTCTTGACCTTGGCTCAGGTCACGATCTCACAGTTCATGAGTTTGAGCCCTGCGTCAGGCTCTGCGCTGACAACGCAGAACCTGCTTGGGATTCTGTCTCTGCCCCTCCTCCACGTGCGCGCACACACTCTCTCTTAGTATATAAACATTTTTTTTTTTCTTAAAAAAGAGGCATTTTGGAGACAGGTGTGCACACAGATGGAACACCAGGTGAACATGAAGGCAAAGATCTACAAGGCAAGGAATGCTAGTGATTGCCGGTGAATCACCAAAATGCCAGTGTTTTCCAGTGAATCACCAAAAGCCAAGAGAAAGAGATGGAAGGAATCTTCTCTCACAGCGTCAGAAGGGACCCACATTGCTGATACTTTGATTTCGGACTTCTAGGCTCCAGAGCTGTGAGATACGAATTCCTGTTGTTTACAACATCCCGTTTGTGGCAACCCCAGGAAACTAACACAGGGGCTGAAGTCATTCGGCGACGCATGTGACTCTTGCTGGTGACTGGCTCATGGGTCAGGCGGGCAGACTCCACACAAGGCCGTGAAGGGAAGAGTGACAACTGGGATGGCCCAGGAGCAGTTGAACTGGGTAGTGCGCTTTCTAGCATCCAGGATGTCTTAAGTGGAGATTGGATGACTGCTTGCTTGGCATATCGTAGGGCCAATTCTTCGGGGCATCTCCAAGGTCTCCTCGCATTGTAAAATTCCATGGTTCTAACTCTAAAAGTCTTCAGTGACAGAAAATTAACTTACAGTTTAAAAGTGGGAATTGTTCTGTTCTTAGAAAGGACAGATTCTAAAGAATCACAAATATAAGACCGGTAAAATATAATTCCACACAAGGAAAATGCAGGTATTAACAAGGGAGATATTTCAAGAACCCAGTGGGCAGGATGTACATGAATAATAATGATGCTGAAAATAAAGGGGCATTGAGTCATATTAAAGATGTGTTTATAGGAAGTGACTACCCACCAAAGTGGTTTCATCTAAGCATCATCTGTAGGGGTTAGAAGTATGGAGTTTCAAGTCAGGAGGTTCCTGTCCCACCACTCAAGAGCACTGTGGCCTTGGCCTATCTGTTTAACTTCTCTGAGTAGAAGTTTCCTCATCTGTAGAGTGGGACAGTATCATCTGGCTCCCAGTGTCAGAAGGATGACGTGAGACGTGAGACAATTAATGAAAGGTAAGAATGCAATAAGAGATTATTATTCTTATTGTGAGATTATTGTCCCCAGTGCCAAAACATAAAGCTGATTACACACGTACAGACACACACACACACACACATAATGATGGAAATCAAAGTTTTAAAGGAAAACTTTTGGTTACATTTTGTGACTTCAATATTGATATTCCCTGTGAAATGTGAAAGTTTCCCTTACTAATCGTAAATCTAAGTTAAATTACTGAGAATCGTGGCACACTACCTCATTCCACATACACTCACGTGGAATGGTGGATGAGTTTTTATGGGTGACCAGCTCATTTGAAAGCACTGAGGTGGGGGGGGGGGGCAGCGACTGAGTGGCTCAGTCAGTTGAGTCCGACTCTTGAGTTCAGCTCGGGTCATGATCTCACAGGACAGCACAGAGCCTGCTTGGGATTCTCTCCCTCTCTCTCTGCTCCTCGACCCCTCAAAATAAATAAACTTAAAGAAAAAAAGAAAGAAAGAATGCACTGAGGGCCGGCCAGTGTTCGAGACCTTGATCTGACGTGTCGCCTTGGATGTGTCCAACGGAGCTTAGCCTCGCCTACCTCATCACTTTGGGGGGATGGCCAGAGGGGGCGAGGCTCGGGAAAAGTGTCGGGTGGAGGGCAGTGTCAGTGTGAAGCCTGTCAGCATCACGTCCTCGGCGGTGGGAAAGTGACTGTAGACGCTTACTCTGCCCCCACGTGTAAGCGCCTGAATGCCAGGGGACGCGAGGGTCTATTGGTCCTGATAGAACCAGTCAAAACGGGGAGTAATGCATGAAATTAAGGTAGATGAGGCTTTAAGGGAAGGAAAAACTTCTGTTCAGCAGGATCCTTTAGATAATGAAGTAGTCTCTGAGGGGACTCCAAGAAGCAGGCCTCCTCCGGAGCTAACACGGAAACAGGCGGCAGCCTTGCCTGCCGGGGCGGGAGCAATTCGGATCTTCAACCCCTCTTGTCTTCACAGCTTCTCCTTCCCCTCTTAACTTGACGCTTTTCCCCAGGACGTTCCTTGATCTGAATTGCTCCTTCACCGAGGCTCCGATCCGTGGCTGGTGTTAGACTCGGCCGAGGTTTGGAGTCCGGTGATAGGCTAGCCTTAAACAGCGCCCACTGTCTCTCTCCTCGGCCCGCCCCCACCGCCTTCCTGTCACCCCACGTTTGCGGCAGGCCCTCGCAGCCCGGCTGACTCTTGCGCCTCGGTGTCAGCCTCCTCATTAGGCATGCTCTGGAGCTGTCTCGTGTCAGAGCTGGCCGGTGCATCAGAATGCAGGGCATGCCTGGGGCTCCCGGGAAGCTGCACATTCCGCATGAAATATGAAGGCAACAGCCAGCCCCGGGGAGACCCAGGGTGAATTCAGTGGAATAGCAGCAAAGGTGGCTAGCGGGGGAGGGGAGGTTCTGCAGGGTCCGGGAGACATTGTGGGCACCCATCACATATTTTAAAGGCACCTTTTTTCCGGGGGGTGGGGGGCGGGAGGCAGGAAGGGGACACGTGGTTTATGTATCCTCTTGGCTGTTGCTGACATACACTCCCCCAGTTACATTCACTTCTGCATATGCTCGCGGTATATCTGTGATTATGGTGATGTGCCCTTTTGAGATAGGCAGCCGGCTCCCTCTCCTGCTGTGCTCATCACCGATTCTTGAGTTTCTCTTTTGGGACAACCTGAAATCATCAGAGCAGTCCGTGTGGATTTCAGAGTACCTGACAGTAAGAAGCATAATAAAAGTAATGATTGTCCAGCAGGCCCTGGGGATGCTTGTCTCGCACCAGCGTGGGCCTGCAGAGGTTAAGCGTGCTTAGCAAGTCGTGGCCTCGGGTGGCCGAAAGGCCTTCTGTAAAAGGCTGTCCTCACCTTTCTCCCAAATCTCCCAGCTACCAGTCAAGGCTCTCTGCGGGGGTTCTAGGCAGCCATTCAGAGAGGAGGTGCAGACCATTCATCCCCACCATCAGCACAAAGAGCCCACCATGCCTCTCAGAGACATGAGAGTGCAATGTACTTGGACATCCCCCTTAGGACACTTACCCACTGGAGCGTGGTCAGTTTGCATACACGTCCCCGCCCTAGATACTCTATCCATGAAGCAGAGACACTGTACTTCTTGTTACTGTATATCAGGGGATAGGCACATAGTAGGTACTCAACGAATACTGAAAAAATTATATTTGGTGAGACTTCCTTCCTACCCCATCACACACCCGAGTTATCAAAAAACACAAATCTACGGGTCTCTCCAAATACAGAAAACTTGAGAAGGCATTTATCCTCCCTGCCCTAAAACCACAATGCCCATTACAGTGCAAAGAGGGCACAGAATTGATCCCATTTTGTACAGTTGATTATAGGATTATAGAACATCCCACCTTCTTTTGACCTGAAAACTAATCATTTTATATATATGACTATGTACATATATATATGTATACGTGTGTGTGTACATAGTTCTCAGGCTATTAAGGCCTCCATGGGCTTCTCAGGAGTGACAGACAACTCAGCACGAACTGTATAGTTCTTACCTCTGGAAACTTCCTGCAGCCAGGATGAAAAGGGCAGATGCCAAGAGCTGCAGGGTCATTCTGCTTGCCAGTATTTGTCATGCAAACCATTTGCATTCCTTGTGAGAATTTTCTGCAAGAAACCCCAAATCGATGATGTTTCCTTAGAGCCCAAGCCACTTCTGGTTAGCGATACTGCCTGGGGCACACCTCCGGGAGGCACCTTTCACTCGGAGGCTGCCTTGCTCTCTGGAATGTGGAGACACGTACGCTTGTCTGACATGCGGGAACCTTCAACACACATTATTGTATTTGGTGACTCTCTTCTAATTTCGCCAAGGATTTGGCTCCTTGTGAACTGAGAGGACTGTCTTTGTTTGGTTCCTGATGGGGCAACAGGATTCAACTGACATGCTGGCTTCTCACAAGACTGTAAGCTCCCAGAGGACAAGGCATTGTCTGTCCCACTCACTGCCGCATCCCCAGTGGCTAGAACAGTGCCTGCCACAGAGGAGGTGCTCCGCAAACATTTTGGGCAACTACCACAAAGAAAGCATGGCACCTTATCCCATAGACAGTGACAGGTTCAGGCCTGAGTCTTCCCTGGCTTTGACATGCAGATGCTAAGAGAGTTTCTTTCTTGGCTGGGGTTGCTAAAGCAGCAGCAGGAAGTTAGTCATGAAGAGGAGAGAATTAGGCTATCAGACAAAATGAAGAGGTGGGGAGAGAGAGAGAAGACAGCGAGCTAGCTCAAACCATGTAATACGATTATATATTTAGTCCTAATTGAGGATCTAATGCAGAATGTCTTAGTTATAGGAACCAATGAATTCCTCATTTGTTTATTGGCTACAGGTTGTATTAGAAGAGGGTTTTGTCAGTTAAAACCAAAAGCAGTCTGATACACTTGTTCCTACTATCTCTATCTCCTTTCAAATCTATTCATTTACCCCATGCTAACAGCCGGCTGGCTCTCTGTTTACATTTTACACATGTGGATCTTCAAGGTGTCTGTTTTCACATAGTGGTCATCTTGCCCATCACTTTTGTTTGTTTTAAGCAGAGCTGTGTTTAAGCCACGCGTTCGAGGCAGCTGTTTCTTTCCCATACAAAGAATCTAGACAGAAGGAATTCTTCAAATTCCCGGGACTTAACAGTTCCCACTGGTGACAGATCCTTGGGTCCCTAGAACGCACAGAGCCCCCTTGACCACTCATACTAACTCTGCAATGGGCCTTGTGCTCAGCACCGCTGAGACAGCACACAATTGTTTGTACCTTGTGTCCCAGGAATGAGGTTTGTCTCCCCAGCTAGAAAGGAGATGGGCAATTTTCAGGGAACAAAAAAGGGAAGAAAGATTCTCCATGGACATCTGCTATGTGATAAACATCGTCCACGGCACTGCCCATCCCTGCGGGATAAATGACTTCCTCGTCCACAGTTGCAGACACAGGCTCAGAACCATTCACCAGCCGCTTGGCCATGGGCTGAGCTATTCCATGTCAGAGCAGATCGGTCTGATCTGAGCATCCACGTTTTTCTTCCTTCCACTAAGTTACCTCCGGGGCCATATTTTGATATGCTCTGTACATCCCTGACCGCTCCGCATCATGCTGGCCATGCTTGAAGTCCAATGATGACAGTGCTGCCTTTACCAGCATCTCATACTAACCTAATGAGAAGGGAATGTTAGACCACCCCCTCCGTGGTGTGAGAGAATGGCTTGACATAGGGGTGCACGGAAATAGGAGAAGTTCGGAGTCCAATTTCCTTCCTCTGCGGCCCACCCAGCCTCTGGGATTCAGAGCACGGCCCAGGAAGGCATTCTGTTCCTGAGCAGACGGCAATGTCTCTGGCTGGGTGTCAGCCCCTGACCCACCTCGTTTTTGTTCTGCAGGTGCTGGAAGGGGGATGCGGCCATCCCCGGCCCCCAACAGGGAAGGGTGGGACGTGCTGCACTGTGCATGGGCGAGTGTGCATGTGTGTGTATGTGTGGTCCTTGGAGCGAGGGCCCGGCGGGGGCCAATCTGCAAAACAACATTAAGAAACCGAAACATTTTCCGCTGAGAAACAGAATTACTGCCCATGGAATTCTTATCCAGCCTGAGAAGTGAGGGCAGCCCCTCCTTTTCATTAGTTAAACAAAGAGGGTTATTTTTCAAATGAAAACTTTCAGTG
Organism: Lynx rufus; assembly: GCF_022079265.1. NCBI lineage: Eukaryota > Metazoa > Chordata > Mammalia > Carnivora > Felidae > Lynx > Lynx rufus. Next base: position 41,279,823 of record NW_025814824.1, on the reverse strand, counting down.
TGGAAAACAATCTAATTCCCGGGGCCTTTCAAGAAGCAAGACTCTCAGTGCTCGAATAAACATGTCTATGCGGACGCACAGCTGCAAAGGGAGGTGCAGGTACCTGATGAAACGAAAGCGGCAGGCCTGGGCAGTGGGGGACCCAGGACTCAGCGTCAGGCTTCTTGAAACAATCCCAGGTAGGAAAGCCGACAGAGGAAAGGACCCCGTAGCCTCACATTTGACCGTTGGACTAGGGAGGACAAAAAAAAAAAAAAAAAAAAGCTGAAAATAAAAATATTTTCTGTATGTCCATTAAATGATCCTCTCTCTTCCTCCAAGTCAATGAGCTCCCTCTGGTTGGAAAATAATCTGCAAACTCAAGCCCTGCTTGGTTCAACAGGGCGTGTTCAGCCTCATCGAATTCCTAGCCTTTAGATTTCTTTCAAGCACAAACTGGCTTCCACACAGAGACCGCTGGGGGTAACATCACGACTTTGTCTTGAGGTACTCTCTTCGTGAATGCTCCCAGGTACTTACGTTTAAGAGCAGGTAAGATATAGATGCTGGCTACCAGGGTTCAAATTCTAGCTGCACTACTTAAAAGCAGCATGCACTTACTCTCTGGGCCTCAGCTTGCCATCTGCAAAAGGGAACAGCAATGGTGCCTATGCCACAGGGTTAGCATGAACATCATGTGGGAACATGGTTACTAGGTGCCTCAGCACAGTTTCTGGAAGAAAAAGAATGGCTCCCTAAAATTATGGCCATTCTCAGGAAGTTAAACAGACACGGCATATGGTCACGGGTTTAAGCTTTTTAAATGAACAAATAGTGTTCTTTGAGGTTTCTACATTTCCCATCTCACTTGTGGAGAGCGTGTTGTTTAAAAAAATACAAGCAGGCACAAAATAGCTGCTCTTCAAATCGGCGCTTCCTTCTCTAATCAGCCCGTGAACATTTCGGGGAGCGTTCTATTTAACTTGGCTGGCCCCTGGTTTTGCCGTGAGTAATATGTTGGGCTTCATTTCAAACTCCACACAGCCAAGACCACTGGATACTTGAGCTTCCCTAAGCTGAGTTGATACAGCTGCTTTGCCCCTGGTCACTGGTGAGTTGTCCCAGTGGATTCCAAGAGGTCTTAACACGGACAGGTCAAGGTGCAGGGGCCAACCCAGATGCCCAGGGACAAGGGCTCCCATGGAGAAGGTGCCTAAGTGAGACAAGACCCAAGGGACCCAAACAGCACTACCGGCTAGTGAGAGAAGGCTAGGACAGAGAGAGGATGGCCAGAGATGGGTTACAGAGGGTGGGGCAGAACATAGTTTCGTGGTCCCTCCTTGCTCCTATGGAGGGATCACCAGAGGTAAGAAGAAACCAACCAGATATACAGTTACCACCATGATAAAGCAAGCGAGCAAACATTCCCCATGCCAGGAGTTCTGAGACCATTTAGAGAAAATGATGAATACTTGCTTTAAAAAGTATTGAGTGGGGGGTTCTTTTAAACACACTCGTCATTTCAAATGGAATTGAATAAACTAAATTTAATTTAGACATTTTTTTTCCCCAGGAACATAGCTCTGGCATAAAACAAGGTTTGCCCGTGGCCACTTGAGAACACATCCCGTGAGGCAACAATGTTGATGGACAAAATAGAGCAGAGTGTTAATTTTGAGGCCCGTCTAACCTCAGTGACAGGTGGGTTGGTAAACAGATTGAAGAAGCTAATGACTATTTAGTGCTTTCTTTCCAGGCTAGCAAATGTCTCTCTGGCTTCTGAGGTAGCAACACCCTTACCTTAAAAGGCTTGGATTGATGATCTGGGCCTAATAAAATCTGCTTACCAAGTCTGTAGGGAAACCCAAGCATTCTAAAAGTGACAGAGATAATGAAGATGTTCTAGAAACAATACGAGTATAAGTATACATTGTAAATGTTGAAATGGTAATTGCAATTAATCAGATTAGCCTTCATGGTCTCTCAACCTTATAACTTAACACTGGTAGATTCATCTTCCCCATGTGCTTTTGAAGAAAAACTTGCCTCAAACTACAGATTTCCACCTTTGATCTCTATCTCCTGAAGATAGGCATGTGATGGGGAGTGAGGTTTGGGCATTATTTGAAGATGGAGGGTTGTGATGCTCTGTACAGTCTAGAACTTCAGAATCTGCATGGCCCCTGAAAGAGGCCCTCAATTAGTCTTGAATACTGACCGTCACAATCCACTTATGCCCCTGCATGCAACCCAATGTCACGCATTCCCTGCCCCCTCCTTGCTGTCTCAGTCAGGCTCCTCCTTTTATTCTCTCTCATAACCCCTCTTCTTGTGCCTCAAGAACTAATCAGGTTTCCAATTATTTCTTCATTTTTATTTGATGTTTAGCTTCTCTATTACTAGTAATTTTAATAGGAGAGGGATCATGCCTCTTTTGTTCACCGCCATATGATGGTGCTTGGCAAATACAGCCAGTAAATAATCGTCGGACGAGAGAACATGTGAGTTGCGCAACTTGGAAAAGCATACCCACTAGATGAAGCTCTCTCTTCTGTCCCCTCTGACACTGAACACTCACGGTCTCCTTGAATACCACAAAGGTCCACAGTGGTTTCCCACATGCAACATCCAGGAGCGCTCTCAGTCCTTGCCACTCAGCTGCTCTATGGAAGCTTGACGATCAACTCTCCCCGACTGAAAACCCTGCTTCTTGGCTTCCATGGCTCCATGCTCCAGTCTCCTGTGCTGCTGTCTCTTTTCTCTGTTACTTCCTAAATGGAGCTTCTAGTCAATGGCCCCTGAAGTTAGCCTGGTCATCTCCTTGTGCTTCCTCCCTTGACAACTCATCCAGTTTTAGCTTCAGTCTACAGCTTTATGCTGGTGCCTATGAAGTTTAATTCCTAAACCCTGAAATGCTCTTTCTCCTGACTTCTTGTTTTTCTTATTTTTTTCTGGAAATGTCTCCATCCTCCCAATAACCAGGCTGGAAAACTTGAAATCTTTTCTCAACATCCCTCATGTTTACCAATTATTAAGGATAGCAAAATATTGCAAATATCCACTGTCTTCTCATTGTCTATGACTCAAGTCTCCCGTTAGCCTAAACCTTACCACTTTTCAGGCTTCCCACTTACCCTGATTCTCTGCTGTACTTTATCCAAATGATTATTTCCAAGTTTCCCTTTTGCCAACAGTGACTTTTCTTCTCTTTACACTTCCCAAATTCTTCCTATTCCTCAAGAGTTATTTCAAAGTCTTCCCACTTCATAAGTCTCTCTTGGTCTTTCCAATCAATTATAATTTCTCCTCCTTGAAACTGCCACTCATGATATAACTTTCAGTTGACATCCTCTTAATTCTTTATTGTATAGTGGATTTCTGTGTATTTGTCTGTGTCCTTTAGAGAAACACAAATCAATCCCTGGAAAGACCGAACTAGATAAAATAGATAAAAACAGAGTTTGCATAGATTACCAACACACACCGTATAGACATTAAAAAATATTAAGAGGATGTTACGAATAATTTCATACTAATGAATTTGAAAATGTAAGTGAAATGAACAAGTTCCTACAAAAATGCAAAAAGACAGATATGAGGAGAAACTGATAATTTTAATATTCATATATTAAACGAATTAAATCCATAATTTAAAATTTCCCACAAAGAAATCTTAAGGCCCAGATGGTTCCAGAGGAAAATTCCTTCAAACATCTGAGGAAAATATAATATGCATGTTTCACAAACTCTTCCAGGGTATAGAAAAAAGAGGAAACACTTTCCTTCTCATTTTATGAGGTCAGAAAAACCTGATACTGAAACTCCTCAAGGACATTATGGGAGACGAGCGTAGATATAAAATTCCTAAGCAAAATATTAGCAAAGAGATGTATTAAAACATCTCAGATATCATGACAAAACAAAACTTATTCCAGAAATGCAAGGTTGGTTTAACACTTAAAAGTTAATATAATTCATCACAGTTACAGAACAAAGAAGAAAAACACCATGACCATCTCAATAGGTGAATAAAAAGCATTTGATGTAAGCTAGTACATGTTCATGATTAAAAAGATAACTCTCATCAAATTAGAATAGAAGGGAACTTCTTAATGTGTAAAGGGTATGTTAATAAACCTATGCTTAATCAACTTCTCCCTGAGATCAGAAACAAGACAAGGATGTTCACTCTCATCATTTCTACACAACATTGTATTGAAGAGTCTAGCTAGAGTAATTAGATAAGAAAAAGAAATTTAAAAATGTACGGACTAGAAAATACATAAACCCGATATTGTTTGTGGACATGCTTGTATACATAGAATCTAGAGGTGAATTATTAGAATGAATAATTACATTTAGCTAGACTAACGAATATAAGTTGACATAGAAAAAATCAATTACATTTTTGTGTATTTATGATAAATATTAGAAAAGAATATTTTAAATTTGATACCACTGACAATAGCATTTTAAAAATCAAGTCCATTTTGGGGGATAAATGTAGCAAAATATGCACCTGGCTTACGGGTAAAAACCGTGAAAAGTTACAGAGAATGGTTTGGGAAGATTTAAATAAATGAAGGGATATATCACATAAATTGGATCTGAAGACTCAGTCTTATGAAACTATTAATGCTCTCCAAAGTGGCCTTCTACCTCAGTGCAATCAGTCAAAATCCCAGCAAGTTTTCCCTTTCGTTCTCTTCTTCCTTCTTTTCTCTCTCCCTCCCTCCCCTCCTTCCTTCCTTCTTATGAAAATTAATAAGCTAATTCTAAAATGTATGTGCAAATGCAAATGTTAAGAAATAGTTAAGACAAAATTAAGGAAGAAGAAGCTGGAAGGACTTGCACTACTAGATATCAAAAATTATAAAACAACAGTAATTAATACTGTATGAAATTGGGGTAAATAGAGACAAATAGATTCATAGAACAGAGCTGAGAATCCAAAAACAGAGCTGTGTGTATGTCACCTGATTTACAACAAAGCCATCATTGTAATGCAGTGTGGGAAGAATGGTCTTTTAATTTATTGTTTGGGTTAATTATTTTTCTAGAGGGGAAAAAATTACTTTCAGCCCTATCTCACACCATATACAAAAGTCAGTTACAGATGGATCACAGACTTAAATGTAGAGGTTAAACAATAAAGCTTCCATAATGTAACGCACGAGGAGATGCCTGGGTAGCTCAGCCGGTTTAGCATCTGACTTCGGCTCAGGTCATGATCTTGTGGTTAATGGATTAGAACCCCACATGGGGCTCCGTGCTGAGGCTCTGAGCCTGGAGCTTGCTTCAGATTCTATGCCTGCCTCTCTCTCTGCCCTCCCCGCTCAAAAATAAATAAACATTAAAACAAATTTATAATGTAACACATGAGAATATCTTCATCACCTTGGTGCAGGTAAACATAAATGACCTAAAATTTATTAGTCACAAAACAAAAGATTGATAAATTAGTCTTATTAAAATTAAGAACTTTCCCTTACAGAGACAAGAAAAGAAAATATAATCATACCATTAAGAGAATTGAAAGGCAAGTCACAGAATGGGAGATTTCCAAAAATATAACAAAGGACCCATATCCAGAATATTTAAAGGTTTCTTATACTAAAACAACAAAAACATATAATACATTAAACATGGAAGAAGTAATTGAAAAGTCACTTCGCAAAAACGATATCTAAACTGGTAACAAATTTGTGAAAAGATGCAAAATTAGACATGAAATATTAAAATCACATTCAATTGTAATCGCTTGTCCACTAAATGTGTAACACTTCAGATAATTCGACAATGCTGAGTACTGGTGCAGAAATGAAGCTACAAACTCGCGCATAGTGTCAGCACGACTGTAGTCACATGCTCAGAAAGACCATTTATACAGCATCTACTGAACCTAAACATATGCATATCCTATGACCCAACCATTGTCCTAGATATATCCCCCCAAAAATGTACAGATAAGGGTCCCAAAAGACATGCACAAGAACATCCAGGGCAGTGCTGTTTTCTACGAACCTAAGACCGGAAACAACACAAATGTCCATCAACAGTAGAATGGTATACACTATGGTGCATTCGTACAACGGAATATTATTTATCAGTGAGAATAAAGGAACTACCACCACATGCAACAACACGAACGGAAATTATAAACATAATGTTGAATGAAAGAAGAAATTTAAAAGGCTTTTTTTTTTTTTTTTTTTTTTTTTTTTTTGCCGCGTGACTCTACCTGACCTTCGAACACAACCATCACTAATCTCTGCTGATGGATGTCTGAGAAGTCATAATTAGAGTGAGTATAAAGGCGTTAGCTTTGGGGTCATGACAACCTTCCATGGCCAGGTCTGAATGGTGGGCCCATGGGTGCATTCGTTTGGAAAAATTCATCAAACTGCACACTAATGTTGGGGATATAAGTTATACTTGAAGTTACAAAGCTTACCAAAACAACAATAGCAAAAACCCTGGACCTGAGGACCTGTGTAAATTCATTTGATCCCTAGCATTTTCCTTTATGCAGGTTGCTTTCTGTCTTTGTGGTTCTAGTGCTATCACCATCCACACTTTACGTTGCTTCTGTCTGTTGATATGGTCCCATCACTTTCCTCTATTCTGCCCTTTGCTCTCAGTCTGAATTTAATATATTGGTCTTGATCTTTCATTTGGGTGGTTTGCCCCCAGAGCTGATTTCTTATCCTCAACTTGTGTCTGTATTTCACTAATAATGCCCTGTATCGAGTTAGCTCCATTTCCTTCTGTAAGTTGTGTTAATGGCCTTGGTTTAAATTTATTGCAAATTTTCATTTCATCCTTATTTAGTTTTTTCCTGTTTTTGCCTCAATGATTTTTGTGCTCTTATTTATAATTTAAAAATTACTACTAGATCATCTGCTTGGCCTCTGTCTTCCTCCTCAAACCAACTTTCATCTCTACTTTTCTGTCCGATAGAGTGGCGAGGTGGGGGGGGCGGGGAGGGGGTGGAGTGGAGGGTTGGGGGAAGCTTTTTCTCATTCTTTCCCTTCCAGCTTCAGCAGTAAAGCCAGGTGATCTGACATGCAATCAGAGAAGGGAAAAAAAGAAGATTCAAACATGATAACTAAAACAAGTGCTTCCCAGTTGCCCAAAGTGGTTTAACAGATTACTTTCCTTACAGATTTAGCTAAGAAGCCGTCCGTCCCGAGTCCATTTATGGAACTACTGGCCTTGCTTGTATTTTTTGTCTTTTTCGGAATAAATCCTCTAGTCCTCAATTGGAGACACTGAAAAAACGGGGCAGGGGGGGTGTGTGTGTGTTTTTAATCCATATGAAGGTTTTGGCCAGGAATTTTTCAAACACTGGAATAAATTTTTAATTTGGACTTTGATATCCAGACAAGCCCAGCTCATGTTCTCTTGGGTCTCCTTCCCAAAGACCAGACTTCAAACACACTGCTTGCTGCCTTAGCAGAGGCAGCAGAAAAGCACCATGCCAGCTCCGGCGGCCGCAGTCGGCAGAAGCCCCGCACACTCGGTCTGTCTGGGCCGGACCCCTGTCTGCCACCTCGCCCTGGAAACCAACACATCCTCTTCTGTGGACCTGAAGCAAAGTTCCTCAGTGGAGAATGAATGAGCAGGTCGTCTACCAGGGCAGGAAATGCTGGGACATTGTGCTTTCACCTCAGGGACCCTGCCTGGGGCGTTCTCAATAACACAGGGCTCACATCTTGAAGGGAAACTGGCAAATAAATGTTATTTCATTTGGCTTTCTTATTTGCTTCTTATTCTTTCAGTTTGCCTTTTAGAGTTTGGATTGTGGGAGAAATAGATGTGTTTCTTACAGATTAGACCCCAGAGAACCTTTCCTTTAACTCCTAGTTTCACTTTTTGAAAATTGACAAAACAGAAAATGGGAAGAAGAAGAAGAAAAAACCTGATCTTCTCTGACAACTATAAAAGAAGCTCATTTCCTTTTGGAGACCTAGATCAGAGACTAGAAGCAATTGAAACTTAATACTCAGAGTCCCCTGGAAAAGTGGCCACCCTGGGGCCCTTACCATCATTTCCTGTTAATTGTCACCTGAAATAACCAGTTGTGGAAATGGCATGGGGGCCCGAAGCAAAGGGATGTAGTTTGGGGAGCGGCGAGCTGACTCATGTCCCATAACAAAATACAAATGATTTAACAGCAATGCTGACAGGGTTCTCAGAATAAATCATTTCCATTCCCAGCACTGCAAATCACTTACTGTGATTGCCTTGAGACAGATTTGGGGAGCTGGCTATTGGTCACCCCGGCTCCGGGACAATTCCCCCTAGTTACGTATGAGGATAAATTGCAGTTCTGACCTAATTTACTGCTCTTCCCTACGGCCAAGGGGCAAGTACTCTCTGTACTTGGGGAAGTCTAGGAGCTAAAGGTGACCAGAATAATTATGAAGTCTTTCCAGGAACCCCTCCCCCCCCACCCAGCAGTGTTGGCTCCTGAAAGCCCGAGGGCTCACTTGTGGGGCTGTTGCTGGCCAGCCCAATTTTTCTACCAAATCAAGTGCCCGGCCAGACCCAACCGTGCCCTTTTGTAGATTTGCCCCGCTTTCTCCCAGTCTTTCTGACATTCCACCGCGATGAACAAAGCTTGGAACCTCTATTTTACTTTCTTGGAGAGACCAGTCCAGAGGTACCACCCCCTGTGAACTGTGTTTCTCGTTTGAGTTAGTCACATCGTCCTCTTGGGCTTCTCAGTACTTTGGGCACGTCTGTGTATCAGTTTGCCTGTCTGCTGGAAGAAGCGTCTGGTGCACTGCACCTTTGTACCCCAATACCTGCCAGAGCACGCATGGGATGGCTATCTGAGGAAGCAAGAGAGGGAAATGGACTATGGGAAGATGCCTTTGCTTAGTGATCCGGTTCTCTGGATCTGGTTGCAAACCAATAAACACAGAAACAGAACTTCTAGGGAAGTTTGCTGGGAAGTCTTTATTCTGAGATTGAAAATCCGATATGAGAGGCACCACAATGTTGGATGATCCAGACGACTGGGAAGCATCCTCCAAGACCTACCAATATTGTATCTTTGCTTTATCTTGAGAATCAGAGCCTTAGCCCCGGACCTTGTTATTCCACACTGGAGTGGCCTCCCTGGACAGATCATGTTTCCTGACTCCCTGTGGCCCCTTCATGATCGTTCCATTATGGCCATATAATCATTCCCAAAAGGAGAGCCTGCCATTCTCCTATTCAAGAATCGGATGCTCACATCCAGGCCGCATCTGGCCTTCAAAGCCCCATCCAAATCTCCAGGTTTCCTGAGGATCCTCAGCCTAATCCTGCTGTCACGTTTTGGTTAGTCATACCTTGAATTCTCCAGGGCTTCTCGCCCAATCAGAATTCATCTGATATTTCACAACCCAGTTAAAGTATTGTTTCAGGCAATCTTCCTAAGGGGAAACAGCTCGGCTGATCTCTCTCGTACTTTGCATCCCCTCCTTGCTTGAGTGCCCCATCTGTGCCACCTCTTTATCTTCCCCCTCTTCCTCATCCATTTCTCTGTCGATGTGTATTTCTCTGTCAATGAGACCTCCTGGGTGCTAGGCCCACACACTTTAAGGGGCAGAGCAGATTCAAATCTAGGTCTAAGCAACTGGAGAGTCCAGTTCTCCATCATAACGCCACTTAGCCCCCCTGAGACATGGGGCCACCTTCCCCTTGCTCTTGCACTCACGTCCTATCTCAGTGAAGAGACAAGTGGCATTAGCTATAGAAGGAAAAGCTGCAGCCGCCAGGGTCCCTCTCTTCAATAGTTTCCATGCACCATTTTTCATTTATTTATTTATTTATTTATTTATTTTTGAGAGAGAGAGAGAGAGAGAGAGCGCGTGCACACCTGAGTGGGGGATGGGCAGAGAGACAGGGACAGAGGATCTAAAGCAGGCTCTGCACTGACAGCAGTGAGCCCGACGTGGGGCTCGAACTAACAAACCATGAGATCATGACCTGAGCTGAAGTCCGTCGCTCAACCTACTGAGCCATCCAAGTGCAGCTCCAGGCACCACTTCTTAAATGAAATAGCTAAGCAGGCCCAGGGGATGCCCTTCCGGAGTGCAAGATGGCCTCCTGGCTTCAAAAAGGAGACCAGATGGGGATAGAAAAAGAAAAGGATTCCTCCTTCCTCATCCAGCTCTGTCTCACACACTGAAGTGGACAGACTCACGCTGGCATATGTGTGTCCGTTGCTGGGTGAGGGAAGAACGGAAACACATAAGGGGGATGGAGGCGGTGGTGAAGGGAGGAGGCATGGGCCACTGCACGGTGGCTGGAGCGAGAGAAAGATCTGGATTTGCACACAGAGGCCGTGCCCTCCTTCCCTTCTATAGAGGTGTCGGCCTGATCTGGAGCTGGTGGGGCCTGCGGGGAAGGAATCTTTGGACGCGGGCCTGAGGTTTTGAGTTCACTCATAGTGGGCGACAAAAACGAGATGGTTATTTGTTTTATGGTAATGATCTCCACGAGGCTCCAAACTGCAGGGCTGCGGTCGGCACGCCACACGGCAGGCCTTCCTCTGGGTGCGAGAGGATTTCCTTGGTTTGGTGGGATTCATTTGTTTTTTAAACGAGGCTGTTTATTTTCTCTTCTTTTAATGTTATGATTTTTTTTCAGACTCACAAGGAGGATACATAATGTACAGCCGAATCTGCAAGCTCCTATTTTGTCAGCTGCTTGTGTTGATTAAAACTTCAATAAAGATCCTGTGATAAAACACAGCTATGTTCAAAGGATCTTGTTATGTTTTTAAAAGGCTGAGCTTGGCAGAAAAGATGTAGGGTATAGGTTTGCTACCTTGATATTCTTCCCCTTTTCCAGGTTAGAAAGGGAGCAGGCCTGGGGAGAAATGCACAGTGGTTTCTGGTATCCGGGGGAGAGTTCGCGGGCGTTTCACCAAAGCCCCAGTAATAAGCAAGGTCCACCTTAAATGACATGGAAATTATTTATCAAACTGCTGTTAAACGTGTGACCCAGTTACCCTCTGCCCCCATAGGTCTGACTGACAGCCTCTTTCTGCAAGAGGCCTCAGCCTTGCGCCCAGGGAATGGAGGAGAGCCACGGGCAAAGTGAGGTCACAGAATCCAGGAACAACACGCCCAGTGATTCACCCCATTCGCCCAGGATGATCGATTCCAGCAAGATTCCGCAGAACTGCCAGGAATGCATTGCTTTAAAGACCAGGGATCACTCAAGGATCCCGAGGGAAAATGTCAGCGGTGCCCACCTGCTCCCTACCCCACCCACCGCTTCCCTCCAGACAGCTCATTCCTGGCAACCACCGGAGTCTCTCAACTCTTACCCTGAGAGAGGCCAAGAAATGGCCGTGTGTGAAAATCAGGCTAGCCAAAGTCGCTGACTTTATGCAAAGCAGGCAAGTGCAGTCAAAACACTTACAGCAATCAATTCGAGTTGTTGGGTAAAGTTTTTTCCATGTCCCATACATTATTGAACAGTTAATTTCGTCTTTGTGCCTGCAAGACATTCCAGCTCTCAGATGACAGCTTTATCCATTAAGGAGCACGCAGTGACAGCCGTACAGTGAGAGCTTTGCCAGCCCTGCCTGCCGGGAGGCGAGCCTGCATCACCACCGAGAAATCCTGGGACACATCAACATCTTAATCAATATGCGAGAGTCAATTACCGGGGAAGCGAGGGCTTAAGCAGGAGCTGATGATGAGGTTCACGTGCAAATGGGCTTGATCAATACGCAGCTGAATCTCACACGTGGATTCACATCAGTCCTTCTCCCCCAGCACCCAGCTCCCCCACTGGCAGGCCAAGGAGACCCTCTTCCTGCCTTGTTTCCAGCCCACCAATCACCTGCTTTATTGGCATGTCTTTCATTCATTTCCTTGATGGATATGTTGGGAATGGAGAAAGCTGGGTTGAGAAGAACAACCAAAGCCAAATTCTGCCAATGGATGCACAACTTAACGAGTGACTCCTCGTACAGTTGTGAGGTCTTCTACAGGCACATTCAAAGGGACAATCAAACCTAGCTGGTCTAGCGGAGAAGGGGGCCCTGCTAGGACCCCTCATTCAAGCCTTAATCCTCTCTCATCTAGAAGACTGCAGTTCTTTTGTAACCGGTCTCTGAGGTCCTCATGTGTACTCCATATGCCACATGTGTCCTCAAAAACCTTCAGTGTCTGTCTGGGTAATAAAACCCCAACTCCATTAAGTGCGTCCAAGCTCCCCCTGGCATGAGTCCTTATTCTCGAGTCACGTGCTATTACTCAGCCTTACTTCCTTAAACACTACCATGCTCTTTTCTACCTTCGTGCATGGCCTTACCCTTTTCTACCTACATCATCTCTTAAAACTTTTGATACCTTGTCTGATTTCCCTAGTCAGAAGTTACCAATCTTTATTGGTTTGAGGTCATCGTGTTTGGATTCAAGTTGGATGTTTGCATATTTGTTTTTTCCATTAGATCATCTGTTCCATGGGAACAGGCACCATGATGTGTTGCATGACAGCCAGGTGGAGATGGTCCCTTTGTCCTCCAGCTCCTGCCTCTTCTCAAGCACTCCTTACTATTGTCCCACACCAACCCAGTTACAGAATTCAGCCCCTATAGGAGTTCCTCCCAAATAATCCATTTGCAAAAGTACTCTGGTGAGCAGCATAAATTTTACTGAAAATCTGGTAGGAGTCTACATGGACTCTACAGTACACAACTTAAATCCCCATTGATATGTCTGGTCTCTGTTGTCCCTCCTCAGTGGCCACTGGTTTTCCTTCCATCCCTACCCCAGGCAGCACCCCAGCCCCTCAACTGGAGCACATTCTTCAGCTTCCGGTTCCTGTCTTCACCATACTTCTCACACAAAATCACTCCCTCTTCAAGAGCCACTGTCATGCAAATTTCTAAGAGAATCAAAGGTTCTTATATTACAATTAGTTACCTGTACTTTCCTCCATTTCTTCCCAACTGTTTGTTCAGTACCTTGAAGGTCTCAAGGACATAAGGTACAAAACACTGAAGAGTCACTACAGACCAGAAATAAAAAGACTGGGGGAAGGAAGACATTACTTCTACCCTCTCCCTCCTCTGTAGGTGAGAGCTGCAAGTGGACTGGATGGGGAGCAGAGAAATGAGATTCCAGGTCAGAAGGCTTGCAAAAGGGGAACCAATGGGGGTGTTTCCATTTGGGTGGAGACTTTCTGGATCTTTGGTGAGAGGTACTGTTGGCTCTGCGAGCCAGAAAGAGGTGTAGTGGGGTGCAGAGAGAACAGGCCATTCAGTTTTCTTCTGACTGCAGGCTTAAGAGGGGAAGAAAGGAAGTGGGAACAAAGGCAAGAAGAAGATCTGCATTTGGTCCCTATGCTGATGGTCCAGAAAGCTGAGAGAATTCTCCCAAGAAGAATCTTTGTATCTCTTTTAGAATCCAGAAATTTCATAAGGACATTCGGACACTGTGCATCCTTTTTTTTTTTTTTTTTTTTTTAATTAAGTAAGCTCTATGCCCAATGAAGGGCTTGAGCCCAGGACCCCAAGATCAAGAGTTGCATGCTCTACTGACTGAGCCAGCCAGGCGCCCCCGTGCGTCCTTCTTCTACAGGGTCAAGAGTGAAATCCTGGCCCCAGGAGGGCAAGGGCCTCTCTTCTTGAGGACTGCTTCCTGCACATCAGGGAAGCATGTGGGGCGGACATGTGGGGTGGGTATAGAAGGCGGGGAACATGGGTTAAGAACTGGAGGCAACCAACAGTTACTACACACCGACTCTACAAAAGGCCTTTTCATGAGTGCTATCTTATTTAATTTAACCTTCACTGCAGCCTAATGAGGTATCCATCACCATTTCATAAGCATGAAACAGAAACCAAAAAGGAGAATAGGCAAAGTAGCTTGACTAGGATCACATAGCTTGCCAGTTGGGGAGTTAGAATTCCAACTGGGATCTAAAAAGTACATGCCAAGTGGAGTAACCTCAGTTCCTTTTTGGTGGTGCACGTTTAACATGACCCTACAAAGGCCTAAAATTCAGGCTGCAGGGATGGTTACACTTGAACATGAGGTGGATGTGAGCCCATCTGATGACCAGAGTGTTAAGGTGCTCTGTGTCTCCTAGACTAGACTGCAAGCTTGTTGAGGTTGGAAATACATCAGTCAACAACTAAAATAACAACGGCATTAACCTTTGGTGAATGACTATAAGCCAGGGTCTGTGCCAAAGATTTTACATGCATTATTATTTACTCCATCCAGTCACATTGAAAGGTTAGGATTATAATTCCCATTTTATAGAAGAGGAAACTGGCACAGAGAGGTGAAATGACTTTCCCAAGCTCACACAGCTAATAAGTGGAGGAGAAGATCCAAATCTAAGTCTACCTGACTTTAGTTCTTAATCCCTTTAAACTCTTGCCTAGAGTAAAAGTCTGAGGACTAAAGGAAATTAGGTCTTAATGGAGTTTACTTTTCAGGAGATGCAAAAGTGTAGGCATAGTCACATTTAAGTAAATATTATAGGGGTGCTTGGGTGGCTTGTTTGGTCAAGTGTCTGACTCTTGATCTCAGCTCAGGTCTTGATCTCAGGGTCATGAATTTGAGCCATGTGTTGGGCTCCATGCTAGATGTGGAGCCTACTTATAAAGAAAAAGAAGAAAGAAAGAAAGAAAGAAAGAAAGAAAGAAAGAAAGAAAGAAAGAAAGAAAGAAAGAATAACTCTACATTCATCTCATCCAATTGTTCTCTGAACACTTACTGATGGTCTACTCTGGGCCAGGTATTGTGCCAGGCACCGGGACACAGGGGGACAAGGCAGGCTTGACTGTCTTAGAGCTGACCACCAGCTGGGCAGACGATCTCCGAACCTTCATAGGTGGTAGTCAGGAGCACCCCAAAGGAAAAGATGAAGACTGGGGCACCTGATCAAGTTTGGAGTGGGGGCAGAGAAGGCTCTCTGAGAGGGCTTGTAGCGTGTCTGTTCTTTGTGCCCATGGTCCTCCTGTGCCACCACTTTGACCAGCTGTGTGTATGGAGTCCCTTCTCTGTACAAACCACAAACAGACAGAGATAGTGATTCCATTCCCATCTGAAATAACTAGGGACACAGGATGGAATAGATCAAAGACAATGATGACATCTCAGCTGTACTTACAAGGCTTCATCTTGCCGGTCTTCCATCCTAGGAGGTAAGCTCTGCCACCTCCCCCCAGGGCCAGCTGAGGTGGCAAGGTGATCAAGGAATCCAGTCAAAACCTAGGGCTGTGTGGGCTGTAGTCAGGCTGAGTGAGATGGCTAGGGGTGGGGGGTGGGGAGAGGAGGAGAGGGTGGTAAACGTAAGCCCCAGGTATAATGGTAGTATAGGGTCGAGCAACAGTGGCTTCAGACTGATGCTGTGGACAGCGTGGGAAAGAGCTTGGGCGGGCTCCCTCGAAGACCAAGAGAGAGCATTTCTGCAAAGACAACTTCTTCCCACAATATGCTCCTTTTCAGCACTTCCTACCAGAAAAATAGATTCAGCTTTTGAGGGAACAATATTTCTTTGTTACAGATGAGAAAGCTGAGACTTAGAACAGCCAGGTGCCCAGGGTCACGTAGATAGTGGACTCCAAGCTGGGGCCTGAACCAAGGTCTTTAGATTTCAATATCTTCTCCACGCAATGAGGTCGGACAGTTAAGGGCTGGGGAGGGGGGAGGGGAGCTGTAAAATGAGAGAGCCTAAATTGAAAAAGTAAAGAAAAAAAAAAAAAAAACAGTTCTCTTGGTTGCAAAAGGAATTTCAAGTTGGACCAGATAGTGGGGTATGATTCGGTGAGTGTGAGCTGGAGAAGGCAGCATTCTGTGAGGGGGGTGGGCCTGCACACCTCAGGAGCTGAGTGGAACCATGTTAACAGCAAGTGGCTGTATTAATGGTGGGGGATGTGGAAAAAGGTAGGATGAGGCAACGCTTTTTGAGGTGAATGAATAACTGTGTTTGGACCACCAAGACCAGGATGAGGAATTTCAACTTGATTCCCTATGGCAGCCTTTTCTACATTAGCCTGCTGTGGAGCTTGCACTATGTAAGGTGCTTTATAAAACAGAGGGCGCTGTGACCAAGAGAATCTAGAAGACACTGCATACCACCGAGTCACCTCCTTGGAAAGTCATGCTGCTCTTTAGCACATTGTCAGGCTTTGAGAAGACATGGAATAAAGAAGCATATTTCGTTTCCTTCAACCCAATGTATACCCTATGATCTTCCTACAAGAAACTTCCCTGACCCGCTGGCTAGATGACATTAGATCAGGGCCCCCCATAACCATTCTCTACTTTTTCTCGCACTATTCATCACCTCTGTAACTTTTCTTCAATGCTTACTTTTTTATTAGGTTGAAAGCTCCATTAGTCTGGCTTGTCCCCTTCCTGGCACAGAGAAAACTCTTGCCCCTCCAATGAGGGGGATGCATGGGAATATCCCAGAACATACTTTGGGTAAGGTTGCTCTCATGGATAACCACTGGAGGTTGGTTTTGGTTCAATTTAGTAGACATTTATCTTAAAAGATAATGGTTCTGATGGGAAGTGTCTGAATCCAGGGAAATCATAGTGCCAGTGAAATCGGTTCAGGAGAAAGATGGTGAGGGGCTAGGTGGCCTGGTAACACACCAGGACTGATGACTTCAAGAGATATTTATCAGGAAGAATTGGTCAGACGCTACCTGATTGCCATATAGTGTAGAGATGGGAAGTAAAGGCTCTGGGAGAAGGACAGACCAAGGTCTGAATTGAACTTGCTAGTTGCCGTTCCGCACTCAGCGATGTGACCTTGGGCCAACCACTTCCCAACTCTGAGTTTGTTCCTCATATACGAAATTTGAATAATAATAATAACAACTCAACAATAATAGTAACAACTGCTTAATAGAATTGTGATAAAGTCTCAATGAGACTATGAAGCCAAATGGGCAAAGCACATGGCACATAGGAAGAATCCAATTAGACTTAGCTGTTATCATTAATAAATGGCAACCAGTGTTAACATTAGGATGTGAGAATCAGAAGGGTGCTAGTATCTCAGATGTGAGTAATTGGGAAAGTGAGGATGTTGACTCAAATAGGGAGCTCTGGGAGGGAAAGGGTTTGTTTGTAGGCATGCTGAGTTTGAGGTGAG
The DNA here is from genome assembly GCF_022079265.1 of Lynx rufus. Lineage (NCBI taxonomy): Eukaryota > Metazoa > Chordata > Mammalia > Carnivora > Felidae > Lynx > Lynx rufus. The sequence goes on along the minus strand of NW_025814824.1, from coordinate 41,262,708 downwards.
ACCACCATGTTCAAATGTCCCATAGGCAGCTGGGCACACAGTACCAAAGCCCTGAACAGAGGTCAGCATGAGGCATAGAGATTAGCATGGAAATCATGACCAAAAGTGAGAGAACATGACCAAAAGGGAGAGCAATTCTTAGGAGAATAGAAAGGAAGGGTACAGAGCAGGGGCTGCCTCGGGCAGTTGCCTTATTTTGGGAACAGGAGGACAAAAAGAAAAAGTTGACCCGATTGCCATTACGACTTGGTGTTGTGGTTCTCAGTTGCTTTGGTGGGGTGAGTAGTATCTCAGCAGCCTGGGCCAGGGGAAGGTTGACATGTGGGCTGAAGCTTAAGTGGTACTCACAGGAGCCGTGGAAAGTTCCCGTGGCAACTTCTTGCTGAAACTCCTCACCCCAGTTATTTTCCATTCCTGTCGAGACATCCCTGTGTCCCTCAGGTTATGATATAAATATTTTACGAAGTACAGAGGGTTGAGATATCTTAACATTTTGACTGAAAACTCATTTTTCTGAATGCTAAAGGATGTATTTTCCACTTACAAAAATATGAAGCACTAGATTGGACAAAAGAATGGAAGTGACATATTGCAATATTTTATGCAGTGCTTCTTAGGGTTTCAAAGTACTTAAAATATTAATACCTTCCTTTCTTCATGAGATTTAGAAGACTTCTCATCCAACTTTAAAATTAGGTAAGGAGTAAGCATGCGCCCCAAATGTAGTAGATGTTCAATAAATGTGTGTCCCCTTCCCTTCTATGATGAAGGTTGAAATATGGTCTGTAGACTCAGGGAGGGTGAGTCATTCGAGATATTTCCAGGTATTTCTAGATTAAACTTCCATTAGCAGAGGCTGGAGGAGGGGAGAGAGGACAAACTTGATTAGAGGCAGTGGAATGGAAAAATATTCTGGGAAGTAACTAGAGGATTCTGCAACGGGGTAAAATTGCAGGAGGCCAGGGTAGAAAAGATGACCCTTCATCAATGGAGTGTAGACGTTGATATCACAAAGGAACTCTTTTGCCAACTGTGCAACAAGAGTTAAGCATCCTTTGCCAAGCCGAGGTTCTGGCAAAAAGATCTGAGGAACCACAGAGTTCCAACCCTCCCAGTGTATCACAGTCACACTAGAAAGAACAAGGACATGGGAAGCGATCGACTAGCGACCGTCACCAGGCAACGTTCATCTTGCTTCCACTCACCATCTGCGTGGAGTGCTGAGGTTCAAGCGTCCTGTTCCCACTTCTTCTTCTTCTTCTTCTTTCTTCTTCTTCTTCTTCTTCTTCTTCTTCTTCTTCTTCTTCTTCTTCATTAGACTGTGACTTCAGAAATTAGGCACCTTTGGGGAAACGTGGTTTCTGACACCAAAAGAGCATTGATCGCACTAACTCAAGCTCTGCGTCCTGGCCTTGGCCTGCCTTCATTTTGATCAGAAAAGGGTGGGTAACATGTGAGGAAAAAAGAAATTGGCCCTGTAAAGGGATCCCGAAAGAATGACATATTTGTCTGTTAAGTATAAATACGAACAGCTATGGAGATATGGTCCTGTGGTGCTAGGTTTTCACTCTAGCAACATTCATCTATTGCCAGGAAACACTAGATTTAGTACCTGAGGGACTGGAGTTTCAAATACCTTATACTTTTTTTTTTTAATACTCTGCCAAGAATTTAAATTGGTAAAAGCTGGGGACTGACAAAACTTGATCCCCAAGAGCTTTTCTGGCACTGGTTTATCAGAGAATATGGTGCCATTATTTTTATTATAATTATTATTTTTTTCTTTGGTGGGGTGAGAGCTCATTTATAACCCAGTGACTTCTACTCCCAGATGTATTTTTCTTTAAAAAAAAAAAAATCCCAATGCTTAAATAAACAGAGGGTTTGCCTTTTGTGGTGGTGTTAGAAGCTGTCACTGGACTTACATGCAAGGGAGTTGCAAGCCTTTTCATGTTTTTAGGTCGGATCAGAGAGAGTTGAAAAGAGAAAAGCTAATTTTAGAATCCTCATTGCCACTGGCTTCCCAGCACACAAACCCACCTCCCCAGCCTCGGCTCCCCACCACACCTTGCGCCCCAAACACTTGGCCCGGCGTGGTGAAGAGGGTGTGATACCCCACAACAGGGACAGCCCGGGGAAGAGCAGCAAAGGACAGAAGCGAGTTAGAAAGCCCAGGTTGGAGGCCCCGGCGCCATCATTTCTTAGCAATGAAACTTGGTACAACTTTGCCTTTCTTGGACTTTTCATCTGTAAAACGATAATTGGATTTTCCACGGGGGGTTGTCGGGAGGATTAAATTAAACAAGATAAATTATGTGACCAGGCTTGGCACCGTGGATTTTTTACACAACAATCTGCAGAGGATGCGAGCCGGGCAGGGGGAGAAGGGAGAGAACATCATGGGGCGGCACCGTGGATTTCTTTCCAAGGTTAGGCTCTTGACATAGACATTCGGGCCGAAAGAACAACTGTCACCACGGAGACACGTAAAACAAGAAGATACTGTTTATGGCCCAACATCTTTATGGTCCCTCACTGCTCCCTGCAGCCATCTTCCCCGCCCCCTTCAGTCCCACTTCTGATTTTCCCCACAAGCAATTTCCAGGGTCAGCTCACCGCTCTCCCGCCCAGAGCAGCAGCGGCAGCGAGAGCTTCTCCAACAGACCCGGCAGGTCCGATCCTGCTTGGAATGATTCGAGTTTTATTATACAATTAGATCAAGTCTCTTAGGTGTAGTAGCCCTCCTCGTACTTAGAAGAATAGATTAGCCATTAGGACTTTGTATATTTTTCCGAGTAATTGACACCACATCCCATTTTCCTCACCGAGGGAAGAAAGAACCGCATAAAACAATCATGATTTTGGGGGCAGGAGGCGGGGGGCCGGGGGCACTCGTAATGCAACAATGTCTGGGTCTTCGCCTCTATCCACTTTCCTCCCCCAGGTTTGAAGAGCTCCAGAATATGGGCAGAGTAAGCCTCGTTCTCTTCTCTTTGGTGGTTGTTCTTCCATTCCAGAGCCTCTTGGGCTCACGCTCCCCAAGCACTTAACCAAGAGTCTACCAGGCATCATTCTGCCCCCGAGACCCGGCAGCCACCACTGGCCGGGAGCCTGGGCATTCTTAAAAAGCCCCAGGAAACATGCCCAGGAAATAACCGCTTCTTCTCTTTCTTCTCTTTTTTCTTTTTCTTTTCTTTGCTTTTTTCTTTTTTGGGGGGCCTCCACCCAAGAGAGCTCTGTTAGGCACCCTTTCCTTCAGCCTCACCTTTCTTGTCCTGCTTGTGGGGTGGTCCAAGCAGCGGTGATTTGAGGCTCCTGAAGTATCCCAACTGGGGAGGGGAGAAGGGTTTGGAGCCCAGAGAACAACCGGTACCCAGGACACCGCAGGTCCATTTTTGTCCCTTGTCTTCAAACACTGAAAGTTTAGGCTTGGAATAAAATAGGAAGAAGCTCATCTTAGTGAGGGATTTAGGTAAAGAAAAACACAATCACCTGAGCTGGCTTTGCCCGTGTTTGCCATTACCTGTATTTGCGATGGGCCTCCATTTTGCATCTCGGCCAAAAGCAGACCCCTCAGGCCAGGCAGGCCCTGCGAGCGCACAAGCAGAACCAGACGGATGTTGTCAGATGCCTGGTCAAACATTTGTTTCCTTTGGTCACGTCCTAGCAGCCGAAGCTCAGAGCCCAAGTGTAAGCCCTGGTGGCACCAGCAGGTGCTTCATATGTTCCATCCTTGCTGCAAAGCATCTGCAGCGACAGGCCTTCCCAACTGCAACAATCTTGGTGCCAAGGCTCAACGGGCCCCCGGCGGCTTCCGTGTCTGCCCACGGGCCTGCATGTGATGTGCCTGGGTGCAGACCCCCACCAGGGCGGTCTTCAGGTCATCCTGTGCCTCCTCTCTCCCTTTCTTCCTGAGCGGACCTTCAGACAAAACAGCCGGTACTACTGATTCTACAGCCAGAACCAGTGGACGTGAAATGTTGTAAGTACGTTTTTCAGCCTGCGTCCATGAGTCCAAAGGGGCTCTTTGCTGACGCGTCCAGGCTGATTCCTTGGAGAGAAGCTGAAGTGCCCATTTTCCAATAAGATCAATAAGCCCACTCATCCCTGAATACAGAAAGGAATCTCAGGTACCCTCTGAGCAAGTCAGGCTGTGCCGGGCTCTCGCGATGGTAAGGTGACTCAGCTTGTCACCCAAGAGTTTGTTTTCCTGAGGAAAAGAAGTCCTAAAGCTTTCAACTGGGTCCCCAAGGGCTGTGGAAAATCACAAGACGGAAAGTGACTTTTCTTTGGCCACCCTGGTGGTGACTTGTGAACATGTCTCTTTTGCCCAACTTGGCTTTAGCTAAAACCTACTGTTTTTTTTTAAATGTTTATTTACTTATTTTTAAGAGAGAGAGAGAGAGAGAGAGAAAAGGAGACACGGAATCCAAAGCAGGCTCCAGGCTCCAAGCTGTAAGCACAGAGCTCTACTTGGGGCTCGAACTCACGGAGAATGAGGTCATGACCTCAGCCAAAGTCCGACGCTTAACCAACTGAGCCACCAGGTGCCCCGTCCGCTGTTCTGAATAAAACTTGGGACCCTCTCCATCCCCTTAATACCCTATCTCAAATCCTAAGAGACTTTGCTTTTGGGGACTAGGAATCCAAATGAAACTGTAGTCATAGCCTCTCTTGCTGGCTCTGAACACACGCAGATTTTTTTTTCTTTTTTTCTCTTTTACCTTCTCAACATACACATGTACCTTCATTATTTTGAAAAAATGTTCTCCCTGCTCCCCCACCCTGCCTTAGCCGTTATTAGCCGGGGCCCAGTTGAGCTGAGTGTTCCCGGGCTGCACCCAGCGTGCACCTGAGGGTAATACGCCCGGTGCCGCCTTCCCTGCCTGTCCTTTGCCCGGTTGCCAGAAGAAACCCAGCTGGGTCCCTCAGCCGACACAGGCCCCTAATTTAAGTTTAATAGTACAGCATTTTTACTGCTTTTGGCCAGGGTGTTTTGAGCAAGGTTAAAGTATGTGAAAAATACACGCTACAAAAAAAAAAAAATCTGTTTAGAAAACAATTCCAGTCTAAGTGCTCCATGCTCTCAGCTTCTGGCCCCCTTTCCAGGAAAGCAGCTACGGCAACCACACAATTTAACTCCGTTTGGGGGGCGGGGGGTTTCCATTTCCTTCCTATGGGATTTTTTTATTAGTTTTTTTTTTTTAAACTGTTTTTCTTTCCCTATGCTGGTTTACTGCCTTGTATCTCTCTACCCCTAAGGAGTTTAAAAACCTCAAGTAAGTATTATTGGATTTTTCTTCGTGTATTTTCTGATTTTTCTGGTGTGAGAGCATGTGGTCAGGATCAGTGTGTTTGTGTGTTGGTGAGGTTGGTGAGCTGTGTGCCAGAGACGATGGCCATAAAAGGCCTCGGGAAGTGTGACCTGAGAAATGAATTGACTGTTGTTTTCACTGTGGTGCAAACCCTACCGATTAAAGGTCCATGCACGCAGTAGGCATAGAATAAGCATCCACGGTATGGGTAGGGAATAACAGAGTAATAGTCTTGTTAATTGAACATTTACTCTGCATATCTGCCACTGTTGGTGTTGATTTCATCCAACCTTCCAACAGCACTGTAAGGATGATCTCTCGTGTAGAGGAGGAAACTTCAAAGGTCACTTCCTCCTGTCAATCACACGTGGAATAGGGCAGGATTCTCATCCAGTTCTGCCTGTCTGCTAGAAATAACTTAAGCTGGGTGAAACTATGCATGTATCATGACCACCCCTCCCTGAAGGACAAAATGTATTGATGGGGAACCATGAGCAAATGTTTGAATCTGTTGGAAAAAGGCTATCCATGATAGAATTATTGACTCAAAACATTTGAACAGTTCAGTTAATTTTTCTGGGCTTCTTCCTCCTCGGGGAAAGGAGTGTATTGGGCTTGATCAAAGAGGCCTCACAAGTCACTATTGGTTCCCCCCAAGCTTGCATGGTGCCCCAAGGCAGACATCACTAATAGGTAACACATGGGGCCTCAGAATCCTTCTCAACACAAAATTCAAGGCAGCTACTAACGATATTCCTGTTTTCCTGGTGTCGGAGGCAGGGTGGTCAACTGGTCAACTGTGGCGTTCCCCAAACTCCAGTCATTCATTTGCCTCTCTGGTGAGCTTTACCATACTGCACTTTCCACATCTCAATGTATTTTACCGAATTGACATCACTTCTCTTTCTTTTTAACCAAAAAAAAAATAGCCTTTTTGTACGAACATCCATAAAACAGGGGGCTTAATGTGATAGTGATACGATTTTTAATATTTATTAAAAAGAAACGTGTAATTATATAATTTTTTATGAGTTTGCCCACGAGCCATTTAAGGCCACCTTGGCATGTCTTCCACACTTTCAGTGACATTGGAGTGGTGAAAGCCCCAGAGACTCAACCATATACCAGCTCTATGAATCTGGACACATTATTTAAACTTTTTGAGTCTCAGTGTCCCTTTCCATAAAAGGGGAATAATATGACTCTCTTTGCTATAGTGTCCAGAGGATTAGAATTCATGTAATGCAATAATGCACACAAAGCTCCTAGCATAATCTTTGGTACAAAGCAGATGTTCAATAAGTAGCAGCCATTGTGACTCTCCATATGCTAACATGCAGTGTTGCTAGAGACACAACACCCGATACTATTTGACTATCCCCTCCCTTCCCTGAAATACAAGCCAGATCATGTCTGCCCAGATGGCTGGAAGTCCTGGAATACAGAAGCACTGAGAGTCCTGCAAGCTGATGTTTTTCAATGACCAATATTTACCCAAAGAAGGGAGAACTTTAAAGAATTCTGTTCTCAAAGTTTTCTCTCTAGAGTAGTGTGGCATCCCTGTCATGGAAAGGTGGCTTCAGTAATAAGACTCCCCCATAATCAGGGAACCATTTTATTTTTGTGATAACTGTCCTCCCCCAGTTGTGATAATCAGCACACCTGATTACATACGTGGTTTTTCTTTCCTAGCTTGTCTCGGTTATTACCTCTAATGTTATCACTTCTTTTTTTTTTTAAGGGTTATTTTGAGAAAGAGAGAGCCCACGAGCACACAAGTATGGGAGGGGCAGAGAGGGAGAGGGACAAACCCCAAGCAGGCTCTGTACTGTCAGCATGGAGCCCGATGGGGGACTCGATCCCAAGAACCGTGACATCATGACCTGAGCTGAAATCAAGAGTCGGACGCTTGACTGACTGAGCCTCTAACGTTATCACTTCTAACCTTTTCTCTTTCTGACGGAGGAACAGGAAAAAGGAAGCATATCATGAACAAGGCTTCTAATGTACGGGACCAGGTAGAAATGACTACACAATCTTCGCCCATCCCTGTGATCAGCCAGGTGCCTGTGAGGTTTCACCTTTATTCCCCAAACCCAGCCAACCACACCTATTTGCTCAGTTGACTTTGTGTCAATTCAAAGCAGCACGTGGCATGGAAGAAGCCATATTCGGAGACCCCTGTCATCCCCACTCGTCTATGAAAAGTAGATGACAGTGTGCTATGACACTGAATCCTCCCCCCCATGTTTTAGTCTGAAAGAAAGATGTCTTTGTTTATTTACTCAGAGAAAGAAGGGAGGGGAAGCGAAAGGAGTGGCCAACTGCCTGTGTTGTGAAAGATTTCAAGGGCTGTTGCCAATGCTATCCTCCCGTGAGCTGTAAAGGTTGGGCTGATGCTCAGGAGACATGAGGAGGGAAGAAGGTGCACTTCCCGAGGAAATGGTGAGATCTGTTCTCAGGTGGTCGCCTGCCCTCCCTCCTCTTTCCCACTCCCACATTTTGTTCTCTTTGGGGCCCAGGCCAGCTGTCCCCAGGACAGGGGAGAGAAAAGCCTGAACTCTCACGGATGGCGCTGGGCTGAGATATAGGTCCCAGGGAGAGCATATCTGCCAGGCAGAGGGGAGGGAAATTCCTGATAAAAACAATACGACTCGAAGAGAAAGGCAAGAACCGAAATCATGTCCGGAATGGAGGGAATTCACAGGGATGGGAAGGAAGATGAAGACAACGTCTGAAAAGGACACTGGAGGACAGACACCAGCGACAAATCTGACTCCGAAGAGCAGGATGAGCCGTCTCCGTACAGACAATGGAAACTACTTGGACGATACTCTGCCACTTTGTGTTCTGACCATGAACTTATACGCTCGCTTCACGTGCATGTGTGTGCGCGTGTATGCAGAGCAATTAAAAAGGAAGACTGAAGACCAAACAAATCAATGTTTACAGATTCATAATAAGTTCCTTTCTATATATTTATTTATTTTCTCTTTAGCCACTCAAGAAGCAACAGCAAACTTGCAGGGAGCAGTTGTTGCCAGAGGGTGAATCATGGCTATATTGATTTGATTATGTAAAAGCTCAGAGGAACCTAAAGCCAGATACAGAAATATCTCATAGCCCTGAACCCTATGGGACACACACTAGTAAAAAAGCAATCTTTATATTGTTCCTGATAAAAGCATCATTAGTTTCCTCATAGTGAAACCATTTCTCTGCTGATACAGTATATGGTTTTCTTTTTCTCTAGAATCCACTCAGACATAATTAACACTCAGTTACTAGACTTGAGGTTCCCTGGGGTGAGCCGCTCAAGTTGGAGAGGGGGTGGGGGCCAGAGATGGGAAGAAAGAAAGACTGAGAGAAGAGAGGGAAGGGAGGGACAGAGGAGGGGGCAGGAAGGAGAGAAGAGATAGGAGCTGGAGGGAGACAGAGGAGGGGGCACAGTATTGAATCGATCCATCTTTGGCCTTTCGGAGCATCCCCCACTCGCCTGCGCCGCCTAGCCAGACAAGAGTCAGCGCGGTGGCGCCCTCTGCTGGTCCTGCGTGTCATCCCGGCGGCCAAGCGATTCTGGCCGCCTTCTCCCTGTTCTTGGCTTCTTCAGGAATATCAGCCCAGCCATCACCTTGCGGTGCACTTCTTTCTGTGTCGCTTCTGCGGGCAGACGAATGCCCACCATCGTGCTCGCAGTTTGTGTTAAAACTGCAGCCTAACAACGCTCTTTTTCCTTTCCCCTGTCTGCTCGTAGGCGGCAGCTTCTTGAAAAACCCTCGTATAGACGGCGTTTCTGGGGACAGCAGGGCTGGCCTTGAATAGGGTCTTAAAATTTTAAGGGTTTGGGGAAGTGGAACATTGGAAGGCCCTCCCAAGTTCCTAGTTCATGGCCAGTTAATGCCTGTGATCGCCAAGAGTAGGTCCTGACTGCCCATGGGGATGGGCTGTGGGTTGGGGAGCCAACATACCAGGGGAGTGTATTGCTCATCTTCTGGACTTCTGAGCAAATAATAGCCTTTATGGGAAAAAAAAAGAAGTGTTTCTTTTAGAATTCTTGTTTTCGCAGCTTCATTTTCCTTTGGCTCAAGGAGAAGAGTGATCGAAATCATTCGGTGGACAGGAACGACTGGCTGTTCCTGAAGCAGAATAACCTGGATGTGGATATAACCTCACGACACAGGCAGAAACCAAGTCACTATAGAAGGAATTTATTCTAGTGCCTTCTATGTATATTAGCAAGCCCACGGGTGCACGGCCCCCTCTCCCCCCCCCACATATACGCACACACACGCGCACGCACACACACACACACACAGTGAGTATAAAAACATGAATGCATAAACACTTTCACACACAACCAGAACCACATGTGTGCAGACTTCCAAACACGTATACACATATGTCTTAATGTAATCCCATATGGACTACATCTTACACCCTCAGCCTCGCCCTCACCCACCTTCCTCCCTCTGTTCCCAACAAGGCTGATGTTTTTGTAGAAAATCTCCTCTGGGTGTCTTCGTGTTGTTCTATTGTTCTTCCTAAGGACTCTTCCAGGGACCCCTCTCAGCCAGTAAAGTCTACGTTCTCACTAACACCAGGTTTCTGCATGTTCATTAGTTTCGGCAGATCACCAGGGATTACAACAAAAACTTCTGGAAAAAGTTAAAGGGCAGAGCTCTGAGTTCAGGCGGGATTAGTGGTTAACAGCATAGATTCTGAGCCAGACTGTGTTGGTGCCCCCCCCCCAACCTCTGTCATGTGCTGGCTGTATGTCTCGGTTTCCCCAACTGTAAATTGGAGATAAAAATAGTACCTGGCTCGTGGGGTTGTTATGATCGTGAAATGGGTTCATATTCAGAATCTGCCTGGAGCAATGCCGGGCACATTATAGCTACTGTATAAATGTTTGTCAAACAACGGTATGCAATCCGGGCTGGTTGTGTTATATTCACAAGCAGTCCTGGGTAATCACAAGTTATCGAGAGTAATTCCCCTTCCCCTATCTTTCCTTAGGTAAAAGCAAGGAAAGAACACAAAGAAATGATGACCAGGTGGACACATCCTTCCGCTGCCACACTGGGGATCCTTTCCCTACATCTCACGGATTACCTCCTAATTCTATGTTGCAATTGCATTGTCACCTGCAGCAAGTCGCCTTGGATGGCAGTCTCCTCATCTGCAAAGCCTCTTAGGTCATTGCTAAAATGCTTTTTAGTATAGTTTACTTTAGAACCAGATATAGGTCATTTTTAAACCCCATTTTAAACACCAGTTTCAACCCCTGCATTGATTCCCCCCCTTTTAAAAATTAGAGTTGTCAAAAAGTAGAACACGTGATGGTTCTAGATCCTCCTTCTTTTTTATCGTTCCTTCTTTCTGATGGAAGTGTAATCAACTTTCTGACATTGTGGAGAGTGAAGAGAATGGGGTCATGAGAGAAGTTGACCAGCGAGCTTTAAACAATGAGTGCATTAGGAACAAAGCCAGACAGAGATACAATGACCTGAGTGGGAAGCCTAATAATTTAGCATCCTTCCGAAATGATTTTCTAAAGTAATCTCTTCACCATTAACGTGGAGGAGTAGAAGCGAGAAGGGGAGGACAGTGCCAGTTTTCTCCTCTCCTCTGTCAACAATTCTGCTCTGTCCCAGATTGGCATACTCTACTCAAGCAAAAGCCCAGCAACCAACCAGACCTGCCCTCTTTTGAAGATAAAATGACACACAGCTAGTGTGAAACCCCACCCCATTGCAAACAATGTTTCTTATCAAAATTCACATACTTCTGATAAATACAATTTTCTTCCACATTGTTATATTTCCAGTAGGGTCTAGAACCCCAGCGATGCATTACTGCCCTTATGAAGCACTGCCCCTAGAAACTACACTCTGACCTTCCTCTGAAGCCGATTTTGATTAGCAGGGAAGTTTCAATAAATGCCTTTCTAGCCAGGGGCTGGGGGAGTCCCAAGACAGTATTCACAGTGGCACCTCACCTCTGGCATGGCTCTGAGTTCCTCTTTGAAAGTCTGCTCATTCCAGGAGCAACCTAATGCATGACTTCCTAAGCTGACCTCCATACTCAATCCCCAAAGCAAGCTTAGTATTTCCACAGGAAAACATTCTTTGACCACTTTCTTTCTTCCTTCTCGACCTCATATAGCTAACCTGACCATCATAATGTGAATTTTAAGAATCCATAACATCCACGGTGCTGTTGAATCTTCATAGAAATACTAAATCATGCACAACATTATTTTAGAACAAAGTGGTGCCTTATTGGATTCTAACTCTTTGAAAATTAGTAATGTATGGATGACCTCTGGAGTAACCCTTAGCTAATCAAAATATTTAGCTAACCACCACAACTTTATTTACCTATTCAGGCTAAATAGGAGTTTGCTCTGATATCCTTCTATAGAAGGATGGTTCCTGTCATTAAAACATGTGCTTTTGGGTCCCGCATCCATCCCCATTGATGCAGGTAGGGTTTATCTGGCTAGACTGTGATTATCCAGAGACACCAGTGGGACAGCTGGCCAGGTCAGAGCTATCATGGTCACTGTCTATGGCAGGGATCAAAGGAAAGCAAACCAGACCACATGGGAAATGAACTTAAAGGGGCAACCTCATTCCCAGTCTGCTCTGAGCCACATGGTTAACTAGACAGAGGCAAGCTGTGGACGCTTTCCTCTGTCTCCACACCCATCACTATTTCCTTAAAGGTCTTTTTGGTGCAAGAATTTCCATTCGGGGTTGGATCAAAATCAGACTGTGGGTATGAACTATGTAAAATGCAGATGTGAACACTGTAAAAAGCTTGCTCACCAAACAATTCACCAGAACATATGAGAGGGATGTGGGAAAATTCCAGCAACTCTCCACACCCTAGCCTCGGTATTCACAATTCCTTGCCCAGACTGTGTTTTTACATCTCCTTTACCTTGTCGGCTTAACAAACTTCTACTCATGCTTCATAGCCCAACCCAAATATGTCCCTGTTCAGGATGACCTTTACAACTCTGACCACCACCCAGACAGGAGGAGGCACGTCCTCTCTGGGCTCCCTTAGCACTCTGTTCATGATCTTTTGATCCCAGGTCCACCAATTACTAACTATCCTCATAAGTAAGTGGGGATATTATCAGTACCTACCTCTTGGGGTTGTTGTGAAGACTATGTGACTTAAAACAAGAAGACCCCTCTGGCTACTATGGGCATACAGTAAGTGCTCAATAAATCTTTGTCATGGTTGTTACTGGATGCAACATATTGTAATTATCCATTCGCTGTGTTCATGACTCTGTTTCTTAGAAGAATGACCACACCTTTTTCGGAACTCCATCAGAACAATCCTGTAACCCACCTGTGACTAGGTGCGTGAGTGAAATGCATCTTCATCCCTCTGGTTCCATTACCTGGAAGTTGTTGGAGTCATGCATTTCTTGAATGCTATTGAGATTCCTCAGTGCTCTACTGAGCCTATGTGGTAACTGTGAAATATGGCTGTGAATACGTTGCTAATCCTTCTTCAAGAACTAGACTCTAATTCCCTGTCTTGAATGTGAGTGGTACTTAGTGACTTGCTTCTAATGAATGGAGTGTGGCAGAAATGATGGCGTGGGACTTCCAAGATTAGAACGTAAAAGGCATCGGGGCTTCCTCCTTGCTCTTTCTCTTGGATTCACTCCCTCTGGAGGAAGCCAGCTTCCATGTTGTGAGGATAGCCAAGCTGTGCTATGGAGGGGTCCACAGGGCGAGGAGGTGGGGCCTCCAGCCCGTCACACCTTCCACTGGCTGCAACCTCTGAAAGACCCTGAGCCAGAACTACCAACAAAAGCCTCTCCTGTATTTCCGACCCACAGAAACAAAGATAATTAATGATATATTTTCAAGCTGGTAAATTTTGGGTTAATTTGTTAATCACCAATAGATAATTAATAAAGATGGCGACTAAGTCAACAACACACTTGGGGTGTCACGCTTTGAGTAGAAAATGAGAAGACAGAGAGGAGGTGTCGTAATTTCCTGTCAAACTTTCTGTCTTGGGGAGAGAGAAAGCTCACATCATCTCTCAGGAGGATTGGCAAGCTGGGAGTGGGGAGTGGCCTCCTGGAAGCTACCCTCAGAGAGAGCACTTGGCCTGCTGTTGGGACAAGACCCACTGCCTACCATTGTCTTGAGCCCTCCTGGCTGCTGGTCACTGGCTGAAAAGCTGACCCCGAACAGTTTGCCAAGGTCTTCAGTTTCCTGGAGAGTCCACCTAGAGTAGAAAAGAAGCAGCCATCCCCACCAAAGACCCGAGTCACCAATGACCTCCGCTTCTTACACGCGGACCTTGGAAAAGTCACAGAATCTCTCAAAGCCTTAACGCTCTCATCTGAGAGATGGAAATAATAAGAACAACTATGTTATCTATATTTTGTATTATCACGGGGATGAAATAACATACGAAGCATTTCACAAGCCACAGATTTACGGTGCTACAGAAATATTAGAGGTTTTGTTGTTTTTTTTTTTCCTCACAGTTCAGAGGTGCCCAGTCATATTAAATTCACCAGTAATCTCCTCCTGCCCTGGAGAAAAAGTTATTTGCTAAGTTTGTATAAGGATCAAAAGAGCATGCCTGGAGATGTGTAGTCCAACTTACAAAATTTTATTTATTTATTTATTTATTTATTTATTTATTTATTATTTTGTAAGATATTTATTCATTTTTGAGAGACAGAGAGAGTCAGAACATGAGAGGGGGAGGGCCAGAGAAAGAGACACACACAGAATCTGAAGCAGCCTCCAGGCTCTGAGCTGTCAGCACAGAGCCCAATGTGGGGCTCAAACCCACAGACTGTGAGATCGTGACCTGAGCTGAAGTCGGATCCAGCTCAACTGACTGAGCCACCCAGGTGCCCCCCCCCACCTTACAAAATTTTAGATTTTACCTTCAAATAGATCCCATGTAATCAACTCTTTGGCTAAAGTGGCTTTTGGCGATATGATACAGATGGGGGGGTGGTCTAAATATATAATGTTCTCATTGCCAATTTTAAACAGAAGGCACATCAACTCCGGTTTCAGGGCAGCCCCTCATGCACATAAGGGTTGCGGCATCTTGACCCTTGAAACTCTTTCTAGTTTCCTGATTTTGTCTTCACTACATCCTCTCCCTGCCTCCCCTCCTCACTTCCATCTCCACACGCTTCTACTTTGTCAGACAAAACCCAGAAATATTGAAATGTGGTTTGAGTATCGCAGCAGCCAGGAAGTTGAGAGAACAAGTTAAAACTATTTTCTTAACTCACGGCTTCTTTCCAGGAAATATAGCACTTACAATATATAGATAAATAGCTCGAGCCATTTAGATAATTTCACTTGTCCTTTCCCACTTGTCAAAGCATTTAGCTACCAGCATGACGGGCTCTATTTAAGTGAACAGATACCTCCCTCAGCTATAAACAGTGGCTGGTCTCAGGGGTTTTGTTCATAGAATTAAGTCAGAGGCAATTCAGAAGATTCTCAACCAAGAAAACTGTGAATTTCTCCTTAAAGACCTGAAAACCCAAAGACTCTGCTTTTCAGAATTAGACTCTTCATTTGAAGTTACTTACATGCACCCTTCTCAGGATAGTGAGCTCTGAGTAATAATGCTTTTCAGACCACAGTCAAAGTCACGCCAAGTGGGACCACTTTCAATTGTTAGACTTCTGAGACACGTTGCAGAGAGAGAATTCCAAGTTCTCTGCCTCTGAAAATGCTCTCAAAGAATGAACTGTTTAGCGCCTCAGACACAGTGTCTGGCAGCTTCTAGCAAGAGTGGACCATGGAGCCTTGGCTCAGTGAGGAAAGGACACAGAAACGTCTCCTGGTGTCTGCATTTGCCTGGACTCATCATCAAGATGCATGTAGACTTGCTAACCTCCGCACTTTGTCTACTGTGTGATTCACATCCTTTGGATTGCAGGAAAGAAACTCTTTTTTAAAATGATGGTTTATTTTATAAACCATCATTTTAAAATATACACAGAGCTGTGTACAGGAATTAGAGAACTATTAGCATTAGATAGTTTTAGGGGCTAGTCCCCATCCCACCTCCCTCTTTCTGTTTCTCCCTGTGCATCTTTCTCTCCTCTCCTTCAATGACCCGTGTTCACCCTGTGCGCCATATCTTTTCTCTACCTTGGAGTTCCTGCCTCCTTGTCGTATCCATTTCCTCATCTTGCTCAGAAATCGTTTCCCTGAGATCTTGTCCAGTCCTACTCCACCACGTCATTTTCTTTCTATTCCATCTCCATCGATGATACTTCATTCTCTCTTGTCATCTCAAATAAGGATCTTGGTTGACTCAACTCATCGTTTTGGGGCCAGGCCATGTCTTACGTGTTTGACAAGCTTTGGCTTGGCATTCTTGGGTCAGTGTTCACCCCTGGCCCGATCAGCTGTGTCTGGAGCAAGTCATGTGATACAAAATATGGCTACCTAGAGTTGTCTTTTAGCTTGAGCTGTAGGCAGGAAGCATCTCTAGGAAAAAGGATGGGGCCAAGGGATATAGGAGTGCTGATGCATAGGGGCACTTGTACCCCAATGTTTATAGCAGCACTCTCAACAATAGCCAAATTATGGAAAGAACCTAAATGTCCATCAACTGATGAATGGATGAAGAAATTGTGGTTTATATAGAAAATGGAATACTACTTGGCAATGAGAAAGAATGAAATATGGCTTTTTGTAGCAACGTGGATGGAACTGGAGAGTGTTATGCTAAGTGAAATCAGTCAGGCAGAGAAAGACAGATACCATATGTTTTCACTCTTATGTGGATCCTGAGAAACTTAACAGAAGACCATGGGGGAGGGGAAGGGAAGAAAAAAAAAAGAGAGGGAAGGAGCCAAACCATAAAAGACTCTTAAAAACTGAGAATAAACTGAGGGTTGATGGGGGGTGGGGGGGAGGGGAAAGTGGGTGATGGGCATTGAGGAGGGCACCTGTTGGGATGAGCACTGGGTGTTGTATGGAAACCAATTTGACAATAAATTTCATATATTAAAAAAAAAGGAAAAAGGATGGGGCCATATCAGGTGGTCTCGGTATCACCTGGTGATACAAGTGACTTAGGCAGGGTGACTGGTCATTCATTCACACTGGCCAATGAATGGCCAGTCATTCGAGTTTCCTTCATTAACCCCATGGTAAAAAATAAAGATCCTTAAGCTATCCCAAGCTTGGCTTCTCATCAGGTACCTCTTGTAGGTTTATAGTATTCTAATTTAATGTGTATTAGTGCTTAACACAGAAGAGGATTCTGAACTGATTAACCCCAGGCCTCAGGAGTGCTCAGTCTATTCACCATCTTGGCCCTCAGAGAATATCCAAGAGCTCCCCTAGGATGAAGCTGCATATCTGAGTGTTGGTGAAGCCTAATTTATCGATTTGCTGAACCTGATTATCATATACTGGGATCAGGTTCCCCATGTGTCTGATAATAAACCCAATGGTTTAATTTGGAAATTCCTTGGCGCATAAGCATATACCAATGATGTCCCAAAGAAAAACAATTTTGTAACTGTCAGACACATGATGGAATGGTCAAAAGGACATGAAATCAGCTATGCAAATTATGAGACGTAAGTCACACTTCTATTTGTACTGTGACAGTGTGAAAATTGGAATTATGTTTTGTCAATATAGAAAAAAAGTCAGAGACTATGTGCACTGTCTTATGAACCAAACTACTGTGCTATGTTCAGAATATCTGTGACATGCCCCACAGCAACCTTGATTTTTTTCCCCCTCACTTTACCTGCAGCTCAAGGACCGTCAGAGTTGTGTTTAATTTGGTATTTTAAGAATCTAATACAATGAAAGTATGCATGTGACTACTTAATAAACACCTCACTGGTTAACAATGAAGAAACCAGTCCTGCCGCATTGTATTAATAATCCTTTGGTTTAATTTTGCCACATCAATATCAAAGGTGTAGACAGTAATTTTTAAAAAGGTGAATCCGAAGTTCAATTATGTCACCATCAAACAGTTATGTTGGTTAAAAGATCCAGATCACTGTGTTAACATGTAATCTTGTAGTCCTACAAGCAGCATTACACGTCATTTTGGAAGAGGGCATAGTGTTGCATTAAAAATATGGGCTCAGTAGATAAAAATCTCTTCTTCCAATTGCATAGTGCTTCTAAGTCTTGGTTCTCCTATATGTGAAACCATGACTGAGATGGTGTGCTATAGAATTCTTACAAAGTCTTAATGATCTGATGCTTATGAAGTGTTTAGTACAGTACCTAGAAATGATAAGTAATAATAGGCAGCATTTATTTTTATTTTACCCAGTTTTCCTTTCAGAAGGAAAAAATTACTTAAAAAGCAGCTGAAAGCAAAATTCAAAAAATAGTAAATAACACAAACTCCTAACTATTCTAAATCACAACCTCATTTAACTTTAATTCCATTGAAAAATGCATCCATAATTTCCCCTGAATCTTTATGGTAAACCAGATCTTTCCCAGGGTGGCACAAGCTGATGTTGAGTTGTCAGAAATGGAAGAAGTTGTCTTCTTCAGTCACTGATGGAAAAATAATGGTATCAACAACAGCGACAGCAACAATCTGCTTGACTGTTGACTATTGATCCTTATTGAAGGGAGAACACTTGTTTTCTCATCTAGTCTCTTTATGAAACTCTCTTCCTCCAAATTCTTAAGGGCATAGGAGAGTGATGATCCATAACCATGGGCCAAAAATAAACCCACTGCAAGCAGAAATTTACTTTGATGCTTCCTGTTGTATTTTAAAATTTCATATGAACTTTGAGTTCTACTTTATAATATATTGTTATTGATTTTTTAAAGAAAATGATCTTTGTTATCTGCCTTTGCATAATCCCAGCACACCAAACCAAACATCATTACATCAGTTACAAATGCTTTCAACTGCAAATAACAAAATACTCAACAACAGTGGATTAAACCATAAGTACCTATAGGATTACTAAACATGCTTAGTGATTTACTTCTATAAGCAGATACCTGATGCTTTCCATTCTAGGTCAATCTACCATCTTAAATGTGTTGGCTTTCCATGATTGTCCTGTTTTCTTCATGATCACAAAATGACTGCCATAGCTCCAGGCATCCATCATTCCAAGACGAATGAAAGGGAGGAAACAAAGCCCTCCAAAACACGTATCTTTAAGTGTCTTTGGCCAGAATTTGTCCCTAGCAATAAGGGAGGCTGGAGAGTAAGTTCTGGCAAAGGCAAATAGAGTTTCCATGACCGGCTCAGATTAATGATGATTCCTCTTCTGGATTATGGCTAACTGGGAATAAGGAGGTGGGCCTGTCCACTGAATAGGCAAATCATTGTGTCTGATACAGTCAGGTTGAAAACATAGTGGTAGGAAGTTTTGCTCTTCCTGCCTTTTCTGAGTCTTCCCTTTTTAGGCATCAAAAAAAAACCCCATAAAATTCATAGCTTTCTTTCATGAAATCTATACTTCTCCATTTCTCTGAAGCAGAAAGAAATAATTTTCTAATTTTTCTGAAAAAATAAAGAAAAAAATAAGTATTTCTCTTTCCAGCAGGATTTTCCAGCATGAAATGGTATCCTAGGAGTCACTTAAGATTTAAATACAATTCCAGGAGAAGACTCCGTGGTTTGGGGATACATCTGTAGATTGAGGGTCGTCCATTGCTGAGCCTGGAGGCAATCCACATACAGTTAAGACTTCAAGTTCTTCAAGTGTCCACTGATAAATGAATGGATAAAGAAAGGATAGTGTTGGAATGCAATGGAATGGAATGGAATATTACTGAGCCATAAGAAAGAATGAGATCTTGCCATATGCAATGAGGTGGATGGAGCTAGAGAGTATTATGCTAAAAGAAATCAGTCAGTCAGAGAAAAACAAATACCATATGATTTCACTCACATGTGGGATTTAAGAAAGAAAACAAACGAGCAAAAGAAAAAAGAGAGAGAGAAGGAGAGAGGGAGAGAGAGAGAGAGAGAGAGAGAGAGAGAAACCAAGGCACACTTAACTATGGAAACCAAATTGATGGTTACCAGAGGGGAGGTGAGTGGGGGGGCGATGGGTGAAATAGGTCATGGGGATTAAGGAGCACACTTGTGGTGAGCACTGGGTGTTGTTTTTTAAAATTTGTTTTAATATTTATTTTTGAGAGAAAGAGAGAGAGAGACAGAGTGTGGGGGGGGGGCAGAAAGGAAGAGGGAGACACAGAATCCAAAGCAGGCTCCAGGCTCTCGACTATCAGCACAAAGTCCAACGTGGGGCTCGAACTCGTGAACCACGTGATTGTGACCTGAGCCAAGTAGGATGCTTAACTGAGTGAGCCACCCAGGCGCCCCAGAGAGCACCGGGTAGTGTATGGATTTGTTGAATCACTATACCATACATCTGAAACTAATATAACACCTTATGTTAACTATACTGGAATTTGTTTTAAAAAGAGCTAAGGAAAAAAAAAAAAGACTGGGTTTTGGAGAAGAGGTGCAGATGAGGGGCTGATGAATGATAGCTTTCCTGAGCCATATTTTCACCAGTAGGGATTGGTGGGGAGGGTAACTGAAGGTGTGACCTACCTTTGAAGGGCTCTGTGGCAAAGACCACCTTTCTCAGGGCTGCCTGAGTGAGGCCAGGTTGCTGAGGCCACAGATGCCCTTAGCACAGATAAAGGAACTGCCCCATCTGCTGGCTGTGTGTGGCCCTGGGAAGGTCTCTCATCCCACGGGTCCTGGCTGCCTTTAAGCGCAGCACCAATCTGGGAATCAACAGCTTCCTTTCTATGGGCTTGGGGACAGCACTTCACTGTCACTAATAGAGAACCATAAGATCCTAGAGAGCTGTCCTTGACATGCCAGGCAACAGGATTCACTTTGCTAATCTGTTGATAACAAGTGGGGGGAAATGTTCCACTTTTCCTTTGGTCACCTGTCAGGCTTACACTGTGCATCTATGCCCAGGAGACACTGGTAATCTTACCTGCCCAGGTGTCAAAACAACTCACAGGCACTAGCATGAGTAAACAAATAAAGATGACAAGTGAATCAGTAGTCCCTAAAAGAGGAGACCAAGGAGAAATCAGATAGGTGATACCTGTTGAAGCCAATTTAATAATGGAATTAAGATACACTATGACACACAACAAAGGAAAAAAACGAGGAAAACTCTTAAAGGGTTACAAGATGATCGTGCAAGAGAACAATCTGAGATCGTAAATGTTTGTGAAGAGAAAAGGAATAGCTTCTAAATGTTAAAAGAGAGCAAGGAAATTGAACTATAGACTGGACCCTGAAAAATATTCAGCTAGTGGTTTAGAAGATAAAAATGGACAAGCTGTCTCACAATACGGAACAAAAATACAAAGGAATGGTAATAACAAGAGTGAAAGGGTAAGAGATATAGAGGATAGAGCCAAGATATCTAATGTGAAAATAATAGGGATTCAGAAGAAAAGAAAGGAATGGTTTGGGGAGAATAATCAACTACATTTTGGGGAAAAAAAATTTCCCTGGCCTAAATAATGACTTGCATTCTCATATCAAAAAGATTTACTAAGTACCAGGCAGATTTAATAAGAGAGAAGGAGACGGTGCCTGGGTGACTCATTCGGTTGAGCATCTGACTCTTGACTTCAGCTCAAGTCATGATCCCAGGCTTGTGGAATTGAGCCCCAAGTCAGGCTTCACGCTGAGCATGGAGCCTGCTTGAGATTCTCTCTCTGTCTCCCTCTGCCCCTCTCTCCTGCTCATGTGCTCTCTCTCTAAAATAAAATTGGAAAAAAAAATAAGAGAGAGAAAAACACCTAGACATACCTGGATAAAGGTTCTGATATCAGAGAAGAGAATGAGCCTGACATTGATTTTCCTATCTATAAGTAAAGGATTATAATTTCAAAATTATCCACTTAACCAACCAACCAACCAAACAACCAACGAAACAAAATATTCACACATGCCAAGACTTTTGGGCTTTTTGTAAAGGAATCACTAAAACGGGCAAGTCAAATAAAAAAAAATCAGAATACAAGTCTCAAGGTAGGAGATGAGGGAGCACAAGAATGAGGGGAGACAATAATGCAATACAGTTTATAATTAAATCGAATTGTATTATAATACTCTACTACAGTTTTTGACTGCTAATCATTGTTAGCCATTTTCCTAAGCATATGTATTAATCACTATTTGTTTCCTTGTACAAAAAAATCACATTTTACTATTATTTTTCCATTGGTAGCTTACCCAAAGTCATACACACAGGATTTGAACTCAGATTGATTCTGGAGCTTGCACACTTACCCTCTACACTATGAGATCTCCATAAACAACCTCATAATAATGAAAGCACAAATTATAATACAAATGTTAAGAAAGAATATTTGAAAAGAGATATACTCTAATAAAAAGTTAATAATTGGTTGGAAATAAAAATCCCATATTAATTAAGCAATACTCAGAAAGGGGGAGACTATATACAAAAACTAAAAGTGGGGAAGCAAAAGCCTATTAAAGGTCCCATGCTTTTGGTGGGGAAGGGGCAGAAGTAGAATTATTACTTAATTTTGGTAGGGAGACATAAGTTTAAATATCACTGCTAAAATATGAAAGTATCTATGAGCAAAATAAGATACATAGTGGAACTTTATATTAAAGAAGAGTAAAAAGATACATAAAACATTCAAATCAGAAAAAAAGAAGCAATAAGAATTTAAAAAAGGAAAATCTAAAATAAATGGAAGGCATCAGAGCAAAAATGTCAAGTGTCACAATTAATACAAATGGCTTTACTTTTCTCATTTGGTTAGAAAAACCAAGGCTAGGCTTGTAAGAGATGTACCTAAAATAAATGAAAAACAAAGTCTAAAAACAAAGGACAGTTGTAGCTGTATCACCTAAATACAAATCAAACGCAAGGAAGAATGGCAGATAAAGTGGAACTTAAGGCCAAAACACAAAATTAGGTGAAGAAGAATATTTTAAATTGTCAAAATCAGTCAAGTACGTAATACCCAAGCTTTGAACCATATAAGAATAATTTGATAAAACCAAATCATAGTGGGGGACTTTGGTTCCTTCAGATTCTGGTGGATAAGTTTCGAGGGAAAAAATGAATATAAAGGATTAGAATAATCAGTAAATTCTCTCTAGTATGTGTGTATGAGTGTTTTCAGACATGTGTGCACATATACGCACACACGTACACGTACATGCCTAAATGTAATGCATGTTACAAGGAATTACTTATGTTCATCTTGTGTCCATTGCACATTTACAAAAAATTGATAGTATGCTTGGCTAAAAATACAACTGTAGAAATCCAAAATGCTGAGCTCATACAGGTCATATTGTGCTATCATGATGAAAGAAAGCTAGAAACCAGCATTAAAAACCACCAGATAAAACCCACTCATTTGGTAATTAAAGAACTTTAAACAATTCCTGAATCAAAGTGAATGATGTTACCCAAAAATTAGCAAAAAAAAAAAAAGAAGAAGAAGAAGACATTATATAAAAAATTATGAGCAGTAGCTAAAGCTGTATTCCAAAGAAAGTGTATAGCTTTATTAATCAATGAGATATGTAAACTAAACATGCAACTTAAGGGAATGGGGGAAAAACAGCAAAAAAAAAAAAAAAAGACTAAAAGGAGGTTGGAGGAGGAATTGCATAAAAATAAAAGCTGAAATTTTGATTAATTCTAGAAATTTAAAGAACAAACTATAAATGAGTAGAAAATTCAAAGTGAGTTTGAATGTCAAAGACATTTCAAGGTGACTAACCCCTGAGCAAGCCCAAGAAAGAGAGGCAACAGACACATACAACATGAACATGAGAAAGAAAAGGCACAGTCACAGACACCAGAAAGATGAAATTAATTTTAAGAGACAAATGCAATCATATCTCTTAGTTGCTGAGGTTGCCTTGGAAAATTTCAACTTAATAACTGCCTGGGATAAAGACTTCTTTGTCTCCAGTTCCTCAGAATCGGTCTATAAATGGATTTGTATTTCTACCAGAACGAAACATTTTAAAAGTGCATTGAAACAAACCATAACAAGAGTTTAAATAAAGTGTTGCAGGGATTTTATTACATACGTTACAACTCCGTTTTAAGTGACATCTGTCTTCTCTAGAGTTCCAAGTGTAATCAAGTGCCCTAGGCCTTCCTTTGGAAAGTAAATTAACATCATTTTTATACGCAAATCACAATGGCCCAAGTCTCCCACCTAGTTCATTTCCAGAAACAGAGACCCCTTGAAGTGTTGCTGTTATTTCTTGAGGTCCCTAAAGGGATGTCTTTCATGTCCCAACTTGTGACAGCAGCTGCCATTTGCAGCTGGTTCTGCTCTGTCCCTCTGTTATCCTGCTTCTTAAGAGAACACCAGGCTCTCCGTTCTTCCTGCCAACCAGCTTCCTGATCCTCCTCTCCCAATCCAGGTACTTGGTGGATTTTGTTTTTCCTGGCTCCAAGTGTGAACCTGTGACTCGGGCCTGACCAATCAGAACAGTCATTGCCCTAGACTTGGTGATAGGTTCAAGAATGGTCAGGTGGCCCAACCAGAGGCGATGAGATACAATGGCATCTTTGCTGACCAATGCTGGGAGAGGGGATAACATTCTTTTCACTAGAACTTGAACTGCCGGCAGCCATCTTGCCACCACATGGAGCCTCATCATGAAACCATCTGGGAAAGAGCAGAGCCAAGAGAACGAGGATGGTGACATCATTTGGGCTCTTGGCACAACCTTAGAGCTGAAACCAGCCTATTCCTAAACTTTTCAGTCACATGAACCAATTCTTTCTTTCTTTCTTTCTTTCTTTCTTTCTTTTTTTTTTTTTTTTCCAATTCCTTAAGCCAGTTGAGTTGAATTGTCACTGGAACCAAGAGTCCTAACTGAATTATTTTTTTTAATGTTTATTTATTTATGAGAGACAGACAGAGAGAGAACACAAGTGGGGGAGGGGAAAGAGAGAGAGGGAGACACAAAACCCAAAGCAGGCTCCAGGATCCAAGCTATCAGCTCAGAGACCAAACACGGGTTTCGAACCCACAAACTGCAAGACCATGACCTGAGCCGAAGTTGGTCGCTTAAGGGACTGAACCACCTAGGCACCCCCTACAGAGCAGTGCTAAGTATTGTGTAAGCCCTAAAGCAGCTATGTTGTGTCCAGCAATTCTCCACGTCTTTCTTAAGCTGCTCTGATGGCTTTTGCCTTTTACCTGCCTTTCCAAGGAAACTTACAACCAGCCCAAGGAAGTAGTTGCCATTCCATCCCCTCTTTCCTCACTGCCCACGGCTTCCACTTCCAACCAAAGTGCCTCCCACCTTTGCCATTTATACCAGCTCCTATCAGGGAATGGGCACAGGCATGGTGAGCAGGGGAGGTGGGGGAGGGGGTTTTTACAGGAGCAGCATCTCTTGAAAAGCTAGCCAAGGTGTCCGAATTCCCTAATTCACCACATTCTCAACGTGCATGACAAGAGATCTGTCCCTTAAGTGTAAAAAGCAAGTGCATAGAAAATGACCTTAAAGCGAAGGATGAAAGAGATCGGGAAAGATCTCTCCAAGCTACCATCAAATATTTTGGTTTAAGCTGCACACACACATCTTTAAGTCCTTTTACAATTCTTCCTAACATTTAAATATTTTCAACTCACTGACTCAGACTTTTTAAAGATTAATAAACCTTCACAAATCTGTTCTTGTCAACCGTTTTAATAGATTTGTCCTGCAGCCATCTTATCCCCACCCCCTCAAAATAAAACAAACCAAACAATAAATCAAGACCACTGAAATGAAATCCAGTCTCACATCACAGAGCAACGGTTTTATGGGTGAAACGTGTGCTTGCTAATTTCAAGAACAAATTATTGTGCTTTATTTAGTGCAGTTCAATTTATACACTTTTAGCTACAGGAAATAAAAAATAAAGCCCACAGGCCAATTTTAATTTGGTCAATTTTTTCTTTCACGAGCATCCCATGGTGGGAAGCTGGCTGACATCAAATCAGAAAACCCCTCTCTGCTCTCTTGCCTGAGAGTAAACACAGCCACTCGAACTGAGAAGTTACCTCACTTACGGTATCAATGATGCTTAATAGACTTGCATTATTAACAGAATAACATTTCTGCCTGGCAAAGCTGGAGTCAATATTTAATAGATTTAGGTCCTATTAGCCACTGGATTTTGGGGAACCCTAACAAAATAAACTCAGCATGAAAGCTAATAGAGTAGATTCAAAGATTACAAAATGAACGTTTCCATAAATATGCATTCCTCATAAATATTTGAGGCAGTGAATGGAAGGAGCTCTGATATTCTTTAATCACTTCCTAATTAATATTCTTTAGATAGGGCGATCTGAGTAAATATTAGGCCTCTGTTAAAGAGTTCTGTTAAAAAAGCAAAATACCCAATCGAATATTTTGATATTTTTGTTGTTAAAGCAATATTAGCAAGCCTTTTTCTAAATAAAATAACTTTCTTGGCCTCCCTGAGAAGAAATTCCTTCCTATATCCTAACCACTGTTAAAGGAAAATGGAAGGAACATTTGTTTAATGGCTGGGAGAGGTGCCTCTGCAATTCACAGGATCAGATGAGCTGGCTGGAAGGACTTCTAAGAGTCACCAGGCTGAACAGAGACTCAGAGCTAAGGGATCTGCAGTTACCAAAAAGGAAACAAGTTCACAACTCCACTCCATCCAAGCCAGTTGTCCTTGGATGTCTCTTCAACTCGGAAAGTCCGTTTTCTTGGTTATAAAATGGGAATGATGTACCTGCTTTCTTCCCTGAGCTGTACTGAAGAATCAGGGAAATGGCTTTTGTGCAAGTCTTGGCAAACTGTTCAAGTCTCTAAACAAAAGCCACACTGC
This sequence comes from Lynx rufus, assembly GCF_022079265.1. Classification (NCBI taxonomy): domain Eukaryota; kingdom Metazoa; phylum Chordata; class Mammalia; order Carnivora; family Felidae; genus Lynx; species Lynx rufus. The sequence goes on along the minus strand of NW_025814824.1, from coordinate 41,236,491 downwards.
TTGGGTCCAAAATCCAGCTGTAGTAAATGACCCACTTAATAGCTTTGGGTGAGTCATTTAGACATCCTGGGCTTCAGTTTCCTCACCTGGGAAATGGGCATGATGACAGTACCAACATGGCAGGTGCCTGAGAGGTTTAGAGGAGTTAACACACATGAAGCACTTAGATAGTTGTAACGCCTGCCACAAATAAGAACACCGTAAGTGTTAGCTCTTCTTCTCCTTCTTCTCTCCCACTCCTCCTCCCCCTCCTCCTCCTTACCCTTCTCCTTCCCCTCCTCTCCCTCTCCTGTTTACTCTCCTCCTCCCCCTACCCCCTCCTCTTCCCCTTCCTCCACTTCTCCCCCTTTCTGCTCCCCCCTCCTTCCCCTCTCCCTCTCCTCCTTCTCCCCCTCCTTCTTCTTCTTCTTCTTCTTCTTCTTATTATTATTATTATTATAATTATTATTATCAGTTTTTGTTATTGTTATCCAAGATGAGGAAGTTCAGTCCCAGGAAACTTCAGAGGTTTCTTTAAGGTCACAATTCCATTGAGAAAGCATGGTGTCCAGTGATGGAGCTGGGGTGCTTCAACCTGCAGATCTCGCAGAGTGCCATCCAGAGTGGCATTGCCAGTGCCCTCAGGGGAGAGAACACATTTGACTGGAAATTGTGACTGGTTGAACTATGATGAGACCCGGCCACAAGAGGCCCTAGGATGGGTCTCCACCTTCACAACAAGGACTGTGCACCAATAATCAGCAGCCCAGCCAAGAGTAAGCAGAAAAAAATCCTCCAGGAGGTGTGGTGGGAAAGAATGCAGCGAGGTCACCTAACATTCTCAGAAAGAAGGAAAACAAGAGAAGCCCAGCTGCCCGATCGCTGACCCTGGACTGGAAAGACAACCATAAAAAATGTCATTCTGATTGATGACGAGGTGATAAGGTGTGGAGTGATGAACCAAGTCCATTTCAAGGTTGGTGTGTGTTCCTAGGAGCTTCCATCTGAAGGGCCAGCCTTGTAAATCTCAGGCAGTGTTGGTCATTGTAAATATGGGGTTGGTCTGGAGCATGACAGCTGCTTTCTCTTCTAATGCGAGTACTCCATGTGCATGGACCCTCTGCAGAGGCTGAAAAACCTTCTTAAGAGAGCATGGGAGTGTCTAGGCCTACCTCCCAGCCCACACACTTGGCTGCGGTCTGACCTCTCACTTTTCCACATACCACTGTCCCCACTGCTTCCAATCAGACTCGCACCCTCTCCTTCCATGACAACAATTGGGTGCCTACTCTTTTTGCTCCTGAGCGAGACAACTGGGCATCACCCAGAGATGGCAAGGACATGTAGAGGGGCCCCAAACACCACATGTTCCTCTGCGTGTGAGTGGATGCTTTCACATGCTTGGTTCCTGCTCAGTGGGAACTCTTCCTGTGGCTGGGACAGAGCACTGTGATATTGCGGATAGGTGTGGAGACTAAGATTCCGGTGTGGGGTTTCCTAGTTATTCTTGTCGCCTTCTTCCATGTCTCTCAATCCCCCATCCTTGCTTTCTCTGTTCCAATCCTTTCTCAGACTTTTCCTCCCTTTCTTCTATGTATTATTTTCTCCAAAATGTAGGTATTTCAGAGAACAGTTTTCAGAATATTGAGTTATTTGACTTTCTTTTCTATTGTCACCCAAACACCACGCTGCAATGCAAATATTTAAAAAAAAATTTTTTTAATCAGCTTGATATTCATTCGACCCACTTTTCTCGGCTCTACTAAAGGCTGAAATTCCTCCTTGCTTACAAAGAAAGGACTAACCATTTTCTAAGGTTCTACAAGCGCTAATTTCATGGGCAGTTTTCAGAATCTTCTTTCTTCCCTCCTGTGGGCCTCTCTGGACCTGCAGCCACTTTCCCAAAGGAAATCTACCCCAAACAAATCAAGAAAAGGCACCAAGAAATACATAAAGGGATGTCAAGTTCTTTGGGGCAAACCCTTTAAGTGTTTACCAAAGCCTGCTTCTTGGAAAGCTGCCTATCAGAAAAATACTGCACAGGCCTCAAAAGAAGCCATGTGACAACAGCAGCAAGACTCCACCTCCACTTGATCTTAAACCCTGACCTCAAGCCCTTTCCCACAAGGTGTTTCAAGGACAAGGATGTGTTTCCACGGGTCAGTTGGGCTGCATTTGAGGCCAGGGCAATTGCTCAGAGACACCACCACCAGAATTGATTGGATTAGCTACTAACTTGCCTGCCTCTGATTAACATAACATCCCACAGCAAATGGGACATTCTTTGGCTGATGTCCCATGCATTAAAGGCCGACCAAACCCACACCAGCTATCCCATGACCACCCGGGAAGTAGGTAGCAATGCCATCTTATTCCGTCGTTGGCAGACATAACAATAAATTTGCCCCTGTTGGAATGAAACACGCATGGCAGGTACTCTTATTACTGTTAATAGTACACTAAGCGGATGGAAAAGTGCCTGCGTACAGAAACGACAATCAAAACCCCAAACCAGGGAGAATTAACTTTGAACTTTGCAGTATACAGTATATCACACTCACACAACCAATTAAAAAGGCACGTCATCTTGTTTGGAAAGTATCTATTGATTTCCCAGTTCATCAGATCAGGTTGATGTGTCTTTCAATGGCCTCGATGACATCATCAATATTTTTCTATTTAGAATAATGACTTATTTTATATGCCAACAGCTATAAAAAACAACCCACCTATATATATTTCTACGACACCAGCTTAAGAGCCATCTGGTTTTCTCTCCTTAACATGTGATATTGGTAATCTGGGGCAAAAGAAATGTTTTGTTCTTGTCATGAGACTCATTTAGAGACCACAGTAAATTTGTTTAGTTTAAAAACCAACCACTAAATCATATTTTCTCTATTAGAGGCCGATGCTCTCCACTGCATTTGGTGTCCAAATTACATTCGTTTTAGAGTGAATTACATTCATTTCAGAAGCAGCCCCCAGCTCCCCTCTCCCTCCTGTCCAAGAAGGCAATATACTCACCAGCTGTGTGATCTTTGGCAAGTGACTTAATCTCTCGGAAACTCATTCTTCTCTTTCATTAAGTTGGGGAAAAAAGAGCTAGGTTCCTTATGCATATCACCTCACAGTCACCCCGCAAGATCGGCACCATTAGTCCCATTTTACAGATGGGAAACTCAGGCAGAGAGATGCTAAGTGACTGGTATATGATGAAGCCAGGATGCCAGACCACAGATGTTTGTAACCAACTGCTCCTGCCTCATGGGTTCAATCACACTGTCAAGACACCAAAACACCAACCCAGTCTACTTGGTAGGTGCCAAGGAGGCATTACGGTAGAGGGTTGGGAGTCCCATATCCTAAGTTCACATTCGAGCTTTATCATTTAGCACCTACATGACCTTGGGCAAACAATTAACCTCCAGGTTCTTCATTTGTCTTATAAAATTGTGGCGATAGGGCTTACGCTGCCTTGCAAGGTGGTGGTGAGGATGAAATAACTCGTGGCATGGACCCTTAGTGCTCAGTAATGGTAGATAAGCACTCCATTCACAGGCACTCCATAAATGCTATGCTCTCTTCCCCCCAAATCCTTAGCATCGCCCAAGTGTCTTCAGCATACACTCATACATCCTTCCCAATCTATGACCAGGATCAAAAATGAAGTGTAATCATGGCTTTGCATGGAGCTTCCTGCTAGAAGATTGGATCTTTCTCTACCAAAGGACAGCAGCGAGGAGCTAGGAAGGAGGAACTCCACTAGCAGATCCTTGAATTTTCCCTCTCAATCCTAAAGATGCATCATTAGCGCATTCAGAGTTGAGTAACAGAAGAGGGCCCTGCTTGGTGCCAGGTGGTGACCTAATCCAACCTGCAAGCGGCAACAATTGGTGACACCAGTGTGGCTTGAGATGTGGGTCCACAAGTTAGCTGCGACATTTCAGATATTCGCATCACTATGGTGAGTTTCCTTTTTCTCCCCTGTAATCCAGGATTCATTTACCAACTCATTGTGGGGCTGTGGGAATGAGACTGAGTACACTGAGGCTAAGTTCCCAACAGATGTCAGCGCCCCTCTTCCTATCACCCTCCACTAAATTTATCTGGGGAAAGGATGATAAGGGGTCTGTAACTTTTCCAACTCAGGGATGATTTTCCATTCTAACTGGATCCTGTAAGAGGCAAAGGCTTGTCTTCAGGGACACTGATTATGAGGATTTTGAACATATGGAGGGTTTAGCAAGCCATTGAAGGTGATATTTCAAGGTAGTCTTCAGAATTTTTTCAAGAAAGGGCCAAGTTTTAGGACAGAACCAACCATTTACCAGCCCGGGAAGTCTAGCAGATGAGCCATTTCACACAGTTCTCCAAGTGGCTTCCCAGGTGGGATTCCAGCGAGGCAATGGCAGTGAAGTAGTTTTGAGGTCAGTCTTGATGCATTTGTCCACAGCTTCCCTTCTCTGTTTGGCTAATCTCTCCAATCCATTTTTGTCTTCCCTTTTCCAAGTGCAAGCCTCAATGATTCAACATTTGCCTCTGTGAAAATGAGCCCACCTGGCCCTTTCTTTTTCATTAGGCAATGATGAAGCTGAGGGCTTGAGGCCTTAGGAAAGGCGTGTTGGAGAAGAAGCTAGAATCTCAGTCTTAACTCTGTCACCAATGAGCCAGGTCACCTTACCTTTATGGGCCTCCATTTCCTCCTCTTTTAAAGACAGGAGATTGGAGTGGTCCATGTCTTCAAGCTGTGTCCCATGCAGCCTGGTATTGATGGCAGTGACCTTGGGGCTGCCACAGGCACATGGTGCAGAAGTAAAATCAAGCAGCTCATGGTCAGCTTACAAATGAATTTCTCCTGACCTATACAATGGTTTTATTTTCCTTCAATATTGAAATAGCAGCCAAATTTTCAAAATCAAGAGTTTTTTAATTGCTAGATTTTATTTTTTGTAGCAGTTTTAGGGTGACAGAAGAATTGAGTAGAAAGTACAGTTTCTAGATATTGACTCCTTCCTCCATCCTTTCTCTGCTCTGCCCCCCATTTCCCTTATTATTAGCACCTTGCATTAGTGTGATATACTTGTTGCAATTGATGAATCAATAATGATACATGATTATTAACTAAAGTCCACGGTTGACATTAGGGTTCACTCTTTGTGTTGCACATTTTATGGGTTTTGCAAATGCACAATGTCAAGTTCCCACCATCATAGTATCATACAGAATAGTCTCACTGCCCTAAAAATCGCCTGTGCTCTGCCTATTCATCTCTCCCTTTCCCTAACCCCGCCCCCCTGGCATTCACTGATCTTCCTACTGTCTCTGTAGTTTTGCTTTTTTTCCCAGAATGTCATATAGTTGGAATCAGATAGTATGTAGCATTTTCAGATTGGCTTCTGTCACTTAGCAATGTACATTTAAGTTTCCTCCATGTCTTTCCATGGCTTGATGGCTGTTTCTTTCTACACGAAAGATGTATCACAGTTTGTTTACCCCTTTACCTGCTGAAAGATATCTTGGTTGCTCACAAGTTTGGACAATTATAATAAAACTGCTATAAACACCCATCTGTGGGCTTTCGTATGACATAAGTGTTTGACAAATTTGGATAAATACCAAGGAACATGATTACTGGAGCACATACTAAGACTATATTTAGCTTTGTAAGAAATGGCCAAACTATCTTCAAAGTGACTACACAATTTTGCATTCCCACCAGCAATGACTGAGAACTCCTATTGTTCCACATCTTCACCAGCATTTGGTGTTGTCAGTGTTTTGGATTTTACCCATTCTAATAGGTTGTAGTAGTATCTCATTGTTGGTTTTGTTTGTTTGTTTGTTTTTATTTTTTATGTTTTTTTTTAATTTATTTTTGAGAGATAGAGAGAGAGGGAGAGAGAAAGCACGGGCGGGACAGAGAGAGAGAAGGAGACACAGAATCCAAAGACAGTCTCCAGGCTCTGAGATAGCTGTCAGCACAGAGACAGACACGGGGCTTGAACCCACAAACCGCGAGGTCATGACCTAAGCCAAAGTCGGACACTGACTGAGCCACCCAGCGCCCCTATTTTTTATTTTTTTTAGAGAGAGCTTGACACGGGGCTCAAACCCACGATCCTGGGATCATGACCTGAGCTAAAATCAAAAGTCAGACACTCCACTGACTGAGCCACCCAGGCACCCTCATTATTGTTTTAATTGACTGTTCCCACAAGTGATAATGATGTCGAGCATATTTTTATATGCGTATTTGTCATCTGTGTATCTTTTTTACTGAAGTGTCTGTTCAGGTCTTTTGCCCATTTTAATTGGGTTGCTCATTTTCTTATTGTTGAGTTCTTTGTGGATTTGGAATCCACATCCTTTACTGCGTATGTGTTTTACAAATATTTCCTGTCAGTTTTTGGCCTATTTTTTAATTCATTTTCAATGTCTTTCACAGAGTTGAAGTTTTAGAAATCAGATTTCTGGTTTTAAAAACCCACATTTGTGGCTTCCCTTGGAAGGAGAAGATCTGGTAACACTGAGATCCATTCTGCAGGGCTGAAGACATCTAATCGCTGCCTCTTTAGACCAGGATACTCTCTCCTGTTCACCGGAGCTGCTCCCAGCCCACTTCACCCAGCTACATGACCTATCTGGAGATGTTTGATTGGGGTGACTCTGGCCTAGAGAAGTTCCACCTTCATCTGAAAGACCACAGAAGCAAAGTTTAATGATAGCATTCTCAACTTTCCCTATTCTTCTGGAATCATGCTCTTTTTCAGCTAATGTAGTCTTGGTAGAAACAAAGAGATAAGGAAAATTAAAGGAAATTTATTTTAAGTCTTGGTAGAAACAAAGAGATGGTGAAAATTAAAGGAAATTTATTTTAAGGCTCTCCCAGGCCCCCATGATATCTTTATAAAAGCTGCTTTTAATAGCTGTACCATGAACAGCTCCTTTAAGCAGCTGTCTTGACTAGGTAAACAGAGCTCTGAACTAAAGGTTAGCCCTACACTTTCAGCACATTCAAAGACATGGTCCCAGAAGCTCTTCATCTAACTTCCTGGGCTCTGGCAGTATTCCTCATTCTATTCTCCTGACAACCTCAACCACCCATCCCAGCTGCCACCTCACCCCACTGTTTTATCTATGACTTGTTCTTTCAAAGACTCATGACTCCTTTTATCTGGTGACCCCATTCCACCAGCTTTCCATTTCAGCTCTGTTTCTCATCTCATGTTCTTTAGATTACCTTTTAGGGTTTCTGGCCCTTAGGACACAGATTTCTGGGTAGTCTCTCTCTTGGACTCAAACATATTTTGTTTTCTTTCTTTAGAAAGAAAGAAATTAAAGTTAAATTAAAGTACAAATTAAAGTTGAAGCAAGGTGTAGGGGGAGAATAAGAAGGGAGGAGCAATAGCAATCGGTCTGAAGAGGTAGACCAGCAGTTCCCAGGTGATGGAGGGTCAGATTGCTACTGTGGCCTAGTGGAGAAAGCAGAGGATTTATCATAAGACAGATGTGTGTGTAGGGATCTTAGGTATACCAAGGTCATTATCTATCTCTCGCGACTGTGGCTTTAAATGTCCAGCCCTGATCTTCTTCCCAAATGTGAGGGTCCAATTCTAACTTCCTTTCAGACATTTCTATTTGGATGATTGATAGTCATCCCATACTTAATATGTCCAAAACCAGACTCTTAATTTCACCCCCAAACCTGCCCTTTACCCACTCTTACCCATCTCAGTAAATGTTAAGTCCATTCTCTCAGTACTCAAGTTAAAAATTTTCAGAGTCATCTTTGACCTCACTCTTTCATCCATCAGGAAATCTTTCTAGCTTTACTTTTAAATATACCCAGAATCTGGACACTCCTCAACATCTTTAATCCTGTCACCCTAGAATGTGCCATCATTATTCATTATCTGGATTATTAAAATTCATTCCTAATTAGGCTTCTTATTTCCATTCCTGCCCCACCAGATGATTTTTCAAGCCAATGTTTAAGGCAGTCTTTAAAAAACATAAGGTCAGACCATGTTACTCCTCTAGCCAAAACCTTCTGTGACTGAATCCTAGCTGTCCCCCAACATCCATTCTCCCTTTCTTCCCTTAATAACAGACCCTCCAAACTTTATCTGGTGATGACTGGAGACTTTGTCTTTAGCTTCCATTGCAGTTGGTGTGCTCATGTGACTGGGTTGGAGCACGTAGTCCATGAGCAGAAGCAACATGTACAATGCCACTTGTTTAGAGAAGCAGAGGCTCCTCTGCTTCCCTCTCTTCTTTCTTGCTGGTGAGCTGATGTCCATCATCACACTCCAGGGAAGCCATTCTAACAACTCTGGATCTCCTGCCTCTGGATATTGCATGAGAGAGAATTAGACTTCCATCTTCTTCTATTATTATAGCAGTCGAATGTGTGCTGTTCCCTCGCCCTCCAGTACCTTGCTTTTGCAATTAAAATAAAATGTAAAGCCTTCTCAAGGTCCACAAAACCCTGTGTGATCTTGCTCTTGACTAGCCCTCTAACTTCATGTCTTATCACCCTCTCTTTTGTTCTCTGTGCTTCAGCCACGAAGAACACTTCTCCTCCTGGCTATGCTTACATGTCACCTCATCAGGGAGCTCTGCCTTGGCCCCCGATGCATCTCACACCTGGTTTATTTTTCTACATCACCCTTATAGCTGCTTGTCATGTAACTGGTTGTTACCTATCTCTGCCCTGCCCCACATGAATGTGATTTTCCTAAGAAGGGGACTTTGTGGTTGTGTTCACCATTTTAATTCTATGAAAAGCTTCTTCAAATATTTATTGGCTATATGAACAAACAAACTTCTGTTTCCCAATCTGTAAAATGGGGATAGTAATTTCTGCCATAAGGGCTTGTGGTGAGAATGAGGGAACATAATGCCAATGGCTTCATGTGCTGTCTGACTCTTGGTAGATCCTCAGAAGACGTCAGCTAGCCAATTTAAGAGACTAGCTCTTGTGACTTCCTGCACAGATGGGTGTGTTCTAGAATTATGTTTTCCCATTTAAAACTGAAAGTTTGTTGGTTTCTTTCCCCCCATGAATCAGAGAAGTCCCTTTCAATTGATATTTTCTGTGTTATACTATCTCTTTGGTCATTCGTTTACTGCCTCCCAGTCTCCCTCACATTTGTCTCCATTCCCCAACAATATCCTTTTATTGGCTCTGTCATTGATCCAGACATTTCTGAAACTGACAATGCTGTTTCTCATCATCACTATGAGCATATCCAAGCCTGAAACTTTTAGAAACAAGAGACGTCCCCAAGTCGGCAACCTCAGGGGATGCTTCCTGCCGACCATCCCTTTCAAGTTGGTGGAGGAAAAGTGTATTGTTTCTAGTATTTCTCCAACTTGAACAGAGCTATGCTGATTTAGCACAAATTTCCCATAAAAAGCTGACCCCTAGGGAGCAAAGACTGAACTTGGAAAGTTTTATCCCAAAAGGAGAATTTGTCGTAAAGTTATGAGTGACTGAAATGTGAAGGGCTGGAGACGTTGGAGTGGGTTGAATGGCAACGGTTTTACAATGCCTGCGATTGCATTTCCTCCTGTGAATGCTTAGCTATTCCCCCATGTGCCACACTCCCTATGACCCTTGGCCAAAAGCATCATTACCCTGTTCACCCGCTGAAAAAGAAGATTAGGACTGTTACCAACAAAGCTACTTCCCATGGTAAAAAGAGGCTCTTGGATCAAGTTTTCTCTCTACGGTCACTGAAAATGACAATTCATTTCTTTCCCACTAGCCAAACGCTGTCTCCAGATGCACACATGTGGATCCCATTGAAGTCAAAGAGGCCCCAAACCCGTTTGAGGTCTCTTCTTGGTGACAAGAAAGTGGAGCTAGAAAGACAAGCTGCAGAGCAGGAGTGTGTGTGTGTGTGTGTGTGTGTGTGTATGTGTGTGGGAGAGAGAGTTCTTACCAAAGTCTAAAACCCATTTTTAATCTTCATCATTTAAAAGCAGCTAATCTGATTATCCTGGGAATCCTCTGACATCTATGCTCCAGTGTAAGACCAAAGATGGTGGAAAAGTTCTTTTGCCAGCCTCTGCCAAATTTATAAAACCATGAGATCTGCAGGTCAGAGAGCAGAAGGCACAGCTGCATACACAGGTTCTGAGGCCCCAGAACTGTGTTCAAATCCCCGTCCCATCTCCTTCTGGCTGTGTGCTCTTGAGCAGGTTCCTTAATTTCTCTAAGCTCTGGCTCTTGTGACATCCTGCCTTTTGGTGACCTGTAAAATAGAGACTGACATATTGTAAATACCTAGCATGTAATAAATGCTCAAATGGTGGCCATTGTCATGTCAATAACAGGAGGCTAGAAGACATCAACACCAGCCCCATCACACACACGCGAACACGCTCAGACAACTAAGCCTCCCACGTGTGGCACACTCCTGTAAGGGCTGCTTTCTGGCCTCCAGGTCCTTCCCATTCACAAAGCTGGGTCCTCTCACTTCTAGCTCAGTGGAGACGTTTCTGGAGTGTCCCAAGCAAGTAGCTTGTGTAGTTCAGACTCAAGCCATCCTCAATACCTAGCCCCACTTGGAAGTAGAACTGGATTCTAATCTTGCTTCCATTCTTACTAGCCATGGTAAAGTTTGTTCATTTTGGCTTCAACATAACACGTGATAATGGGTACTTATCTGCAATCTTCACAAGAATACAAAACTCAAGTAAAATAAAATGTAATAGAAACCCTCCTATTATTCTGTTCCTTTTCATGTGCAGTACTCTTTGTGGTTAAAATCTTCTGTGCAATGATTTGCTTAAAATCTGCCTCCTCCCCTAGACTGTAAGCTTCATGAGGCCTATTTTGCTCAATGTAGCACATCATAGCAGCGTGACAACCTAGTGCCGGCCTTCAGTAAATATATGCTGAATAAACACAAGATCGAGAATGAAAACATACTTTGAAAACTGCAAGGCACATACTAATGTCAGGCACTATTATTATCATGAGCTATCATGCAAATACCAAGTGATTGGTTACTGGAGTGCCCTGTTCAACCAATTTATGTGTATTTAAAAGCTTTCCACTGTACAGTTTTTAGGCATATTGTTTCTACATAAATGAGTATGATGTTTGTTATTTCTATAGAAATTAATCACGGGGCCCTGGTTCGGGAGTATAAAATCCTGCATTTTATTCCTGCTTTTTTGGAAAAATAGATTTCTTTTTGGCTGGGCATGTGAGGGCTACCCATATTTTATCTTTACCCATTCATCAACTCATTCATCATTCATCGATTCATTCATACACTTAAGAACTATTTATTAAATTCCTGTTTTGTGCCAGGTACTGTATCCAAGTACAGAGAATACAACGGCAAATATGGCGGATGGCTCTCACACTCAGCTCACCGTCTACTGTGAGAGCCTAGCCCATGGCTAACAGTGTGACAAGAACAGTAATGGAGAGGTATGTGTGTACACAGCAGGGACAGCGGGAGCTGCAGGGGAAAGCACTTTCTTTGGAATGGGTGAAGGGGTATAAGAAGCCTTGCAGAGGAGTTGATGCTGGAACCCAGTCTTGTAGGAAGAGTTTGGGCTGTCCAGGTGAACTAGGTGAAGAAGATGAATTTTCGGCAGTGGGAAGAGTGTGTGATTTGATGAATAAATGACAGGATAGCTACGGTCGTAAAGGACGTGAGCCTAAATGATCGACCACCTTGTATTTCAATTGTGTGAAAATTTGTGGATTTAGGCGGATGCAGTGAGCTCTTTTTTTTACCCCAGGGAGCCAAAAAGGACACCTCAAATCACGGAATTAGGAAGGAGGGCCTTTGCAAAGGAATGTCAAGGAGGGAGTTTTTAGGCAGATACTAGCCACTTGCCCACTTTCAGGAGGAGGATAAGAAAGAATCCCCAAGGCTGCCTCAACCAGTTTGGAGACGTCAAAACATGACAGAGGACTTAATCTTCGAAGGTCACAGAGATGCTCCAAAGAATGGACGGAGTGATGGACATTTTCTTCCTCTCCAGGATTCACAAATGCACTTGGGTTCAAAGCAGGGGACATTGTTAAAGACAACATTATTCTTCCAGAAAGGCGAACCAGGTGCTTTGAAAGCCTCCGACTCCATTCTGAATGTAATCTATGCATTTAAAATCATTTTCTAAGCTGGGACAACGACACAACACAACACAAGCTACCATGAATAAAGTTGGGCTGCCTGGTCTAGCTGAGCTGAAAAGTGCTGGTGCAGGGTGTTTTCATTTAAAAATTCTTATTATTTTTTAAAGAATTCTTGTTATAAATAAAAAAAATATTATTATTCAAGTGCATGCTGAAACTGAATCATGCCATTCTTACATAATTTTTCATTGGATTGTTGCAACCCATAAAGAAATCCAATTAAATTTCCCTTGCAGGCACGGGCCTTCATTCAGGGGGCCTTGAAAAAGCTGGTTTGTTGTATTGTATGGCAGGTCGATGAATCGAGAAGCAGAGAGGGCCTGTCCCAGTTCTTGTCTCGTGTGACATGATGTGAAGAGAGTCTGCCAGCAATGTTTCAAAGAGCTGCATTATCAGACAACATAAAGGCCCTCCGTCCCTCCTTTCTGCCGCTGTACCACAGAATATTCACACGCCATGTCTCCATCCCGTGAACAGTTCTGAGCCCCGTACGGTTAACATACTGCTTTCTGGATCATGTGAGCACTCACCATCGTTATCCTAGACATCGGACCAAGGTTAAGAGGGGAGTGAGCCAGAGATAAGATAACGTTTTTGAAGATACTTGAAAGGGAATGTCCTGGAAACCAGACTACACAAACATTTGATTTCATTACCTGAAAAGAAGGCAGAAGCCAACGTGTCACCAAATTATATGATTTTACATTAATCTGTTTCTCGGTTGCTATCTGGGTTGTTTATGCATTTTCCTTCAGTGATTTATGTATCATGTGGGGTCTCAATTATTTCCAGACACACAGGATTTTTGTCTTTAGATACAAATTTTGCATGAGCAGACCCACACGCACACCTACTTTCCTCCCCCTTATCTTCTCTTCTAAAGTTCTGTCATGTAACTGAGACTTCCTTTAAGATGTCAGCCATGTTGTAGCATTCAGTCTTCTTGCTTTCTATTATACCAGATGTGGAGAACTGAGGTCAGAGTCAAAACAAAGAGGAAAACACACAGAGGCATGAGGGAGAAAGAGGCCACTCTGTATTCCTCACCAAACATGCTACTTGGAAATCATTTTACATTTCTTCTCCCACTGTTTCTTTTGAGGGGGAGGGATTTGTTTTTGTGTTGCTTTTCGTGGTTATTTTTTAAGAAGTAGAAATTGCCTAATTCTTTTCTATCATCATTTATCAGTAAACGTGAGAAGCTTATTCCACTGCAGTGGGGTTTTATAGGGACAAAGGGTCAACTCTGCCTCTCTCTCTCTCTCTCTCTTTCTCTCTCCCTCTCTCTCTCTCTCTCTCTCTCCCTCTCTGTCTCTCAGATGGAGCAGGCATATCTCACAATCAAATTTTCAGAATAATTCACTTAGGTTTTTCCCAGTGCAAGGAATGCAGGCTTGTATTTGTCTTGCTTTAACACAAAGCAATGATTTGATTGGTGACAAGATACACAGGCAGATATAATTGTTTTATGTAAAAAGCATCTCATGGAGCAGAGCACGCATGAGTGTTGGTCTGCGTTTAATAATTGGGAAGCCACGCTATGGTTTTCTAGATCTGGTGCTTGCAAATTATTTATGTCAGAAATGTTTCTTTCAAGTTGGAGTTCCAAAGTGAGCACCAGTGATTACCATCCCTCTGACTATCACCCAGAAGGCCCCAGTAGATGAGTAAAACTGGGGCCAACATAGCCCAGGGAGGATATAGAGCATTCTCTCCTTTTGTTTCAGGTTTCTGAATTTCCCACAGAAAGTATCCTTTTTTCTTTTAAATACAGTTCTCTGAACCTGAAAGTATCCAAGTGAAATATAGTAGGAAAAGCCTCTCACATGGAAACCTTATGTAACTCGGATGTCTGTCTGTCTCTGTGAGGGTGTGCATGCGTGTGGCTTCCCTTTAGAGGTCCCCAGAGTGTCCTTTAGATCACAGGTAAACCCTCCTCACACATCAAGTCCTAACTGGACCCAGACCATCTCCCACAGACTGACCCAGGGTCCTCAAGAAATCAGTCCTGAAGAACTATCAAATTTGCCCAGTCCTCAAGGGTCACAACTGCAAATAAGCCTTTCGCTGAATTTGGCCCATGCTCTGGGTTTTCAGTGAAACTCGAGCTCAGGGAAGAGCTCTTAAGTTCAAATTTAGCAATGAATGTTTCCTCCAAGATGTTTACCGTTTGGTTCTTCTCACCAGGACCCCAAGACATGCACGCACGCACGCGCACACACGCACACACACACACACACACACACACACACACACTGGCCCCAGAGTTACAATTTCACTAGGAAGGATAGCTTCGAAAGGAATTGGGTTTCAATGACTCTATCTTATCCTTGAAAAGAACCGTAACTGACCATTAACCAAATCATTTCCCTCAGAAAAACAAGTCACATTCTGAGAGCTTATTAGAGGCTTAAAAAATAGATAAAGGTTCAAATGTTGTTGTTCTTTACAAGGTGAGGTTTCACTTTCATCATATAGCATTTATAAAATGCCCACCCATTTGTAGGGGAAATAGAGCAGAACGTAGAATTAAAAAAAAAATAAAAACCTCCTGTCTTTTCTGCACATGTATAGTGGGACCTAGAAAAAAATGAGAAACTCTGGGGAATGTGGCCAAATAACTCATGCATTGGAAGATTAACTCCATGTCTAATCAAGCCACTAATTTGTTCTGAGGAATCTATCTGCACCTCATTTTGCCATTTGTAAACCAGAGCTCCTCATCATTGTGAAAGAAAATTAAATTACCCCAAATACCTGGAGCCATAGAAAGAGTAGACAAGGTTAAGTAAAGACAACAGCTGACATTAAGGACTTGGCATACTGAAAAGCCACGAGGCTGGGAAGTCACACACCCCAAGGGCAGGTATTAGGGAAATAGGTAAATTAAGGAGACTTCAATATGCAAAAGCCGAGGGAACTGGAAGAATGAAAAGACCGTCTGCACTGGGTGTTGAGAGAAGTCACCAACATCCCTCTGACAGGCAGAATGGTCACAGCAAAGAAAATCGAATTTCAGAAAATCTTTGATGAGTAAAAGAGGAAGCTGGGAAAACTGTGAGGAATACAAAGGCAATTCTAGAACAGGACTAGAAGGAGAGAAAGTGGGAATGCCCTTTTCTTGGGGGGGAAGAGAAGGGGAGTAGACAATTAGGAAGTTCTTAAAGACTTTGAAGTTGATAGTAGGAGACCTGTTTCCTCTCTAGGACTGAAGGAGGAAGAATTGGGGATTAGGTTGGTTTTGGTGGGGGGACTGTGTCAAAAAAAACCCGTATGTTTCCAAGGCTTGTAAAAGGTTTGAGAGACAAAATGCTGAAGAAATAGACATCATTGAACTAAAACATCAAATAAGGGATAGAGCCTCTTCCACAAGTTCTAATAAATGCTCACAAGGAACCAAAAATATCTTAGAAACACACACACACACACACACACCACCACCACCACCACCAACAATAACAACAACAATTCCAAACCAGACCACTTCTCCAAATGAGCCCAAGTAAATACCACCCAAGAGACGGCAGGGCCTGCCAAGTAGTGACCAAACATTATAAGCAAAATTAGCCAATTAATGGGCTATCCTGTCTCGTGGCTGGATCACTGTGCTTGCTGCTGCAGCACGAGCCTAGCCTTGGACCTGCAGACCTGCCCCCTGCTGTCCCTGGGCAGGCCCTCCACCAGGTGAGCGACAGAAGGGTGGTGGGGCAAGAGGGCTGGCCAGATGGCTGAGCCGTGAGGAGCTGTGCTAAGCTTTTTCTTTGCAAGTTACTCTCACCACACGCGCTCTGTAACCTTCCGGAAGTGATTCCTGATCTGTAGATAAGCTGCCAGGTGTTACCCGAATGGGTGATTTTAACATGATGTCTCTCTTTTTCCCCCACGCAGAAACCAGTTTTGGAAAAATTTTCCAAAAATGAACCGAGACCTGAAATGCTTTGGGTTACTACGGCAACATTTTCTTTTGAGGAACTGCAAGTGTTTGAGGGATCTTTTTATTCATCTTTACAACACAGCTGACAAATGACCATCAGGAAGATGAACGTTGTCCCCATCTTACCAACGAGGAGAAACTGGGTGGAGAAGTATTAAATAAGCAGCCTGCGTATATCCAGAAAGCTAATAATGGACTCCTGATTTCAATTACAAACTGGATAGTGGATTCTAACTGTGTACTTTGGGCTCTGTTAAAGAATGCTTTTAAGAGGAAAGAGGCAAAAACACTTTACCCCTAAATTAAGACAAGTAGAGCTGTTTGTTTTATATACGGCAGATAGAATAAAAATCCTGCCTTTTGTGACATCCATAATGTGACTGATGTCAGAGCCCAAATCAGTGCTGTTTCCAAACAGAAAGTCATTATCATAATAATATCATTTGTAAAATTAATCAAAATAGTCTGATTAAATTCAAGAAATATGTATCACACGATCATTTTTTTTTTTTTTTTGCCAGACACTGGGCTAGACTTTTTAGAGACTGAATCTTATCCTTAAAGGGAGGCATTATTCCCACATTTTATACATGAGGAAGTCAAGAAAGCAAAGGCTTATGAAGATGTAATTGGAAGAATAACTAACTTCCTGTTCCAGTTCCTACCTCCCACCCAGAGCTGGGGAGGAGCAGAAGACCCAGTTCAAAACCCTGGTTTGGCCATGAGAAGCTTTTCCCAAGAGGCTCTGCGAAGAGAAAGGAACAACTTCACATGAAGAAAATCAAGGAGTTTGGAGCTGAGATGAGAAGTTAGTGAATGGCAGCTGTGGTAGAGTGAACAGCAATGGGGGGAAGCAAGGAGGGCAGAGGTTGGGAAGAAGACAAAATCATTGCTCACTCAACTTTTCTACTACCATTACCACCCAAAACACCACCATCACTCTCTGCAGACGCACGTGAAGGAGGTGATCCCTTCAGAGCAGGAGAACTTCATCCCTCGAGCTGTGTAGAGACCCTTCAGTCAGTGGGGAAGGCGTGGAATCCCGCCTTTGGAAACTCAGGAGCAAATTGGGGCTCCATGATGCCTAAGGACACAGCATGTGAATGGTGGAACCTGTACAACAATCCAGAAAGGGCAGGTTCCATCTGCCACAGAAATACAGAAGCTACACACTTAACTCAATTCAAGGAATGAGCCACCCAACTAAATGTGAACTTCGCTGAGGTTGTTAAAAGCCAGACAAACAAGGAGCCAGAAGCTTCTCATCCAAGTCTCATGCATTGTTTCCTTTGAAAGAGTCCTTCCCTTAAACACAGGCCTCTTTCCTGACTAAATATGTCATTTCAGCCCTGCTCATTCTGCTTGTTACCACGATGGTGCTAATTCGAGCATGGCTCACTTCAAAGTTGACACTGATCCTCCTCATAAGCAATTGTTTTTCAGCCAGACCCATCAGTGGCTCCCGTCAGCCCCTTTCAAGCATGGCGCCAGCTTTTCAAAATGTTGACAAGAGTTCCCCTCTGTTGCTTAGGACAAGCCATGGTTGTCCTTTTCAGAGCATGTAATTGTCTCCTGCAGAGAGCAGACCCCCTACCCCACAGGCCCAGCCACCTGTCTTTCCCATTGCAGCAACTGGTAGCTCAGACTCGGGCAAATGCTAGGGGAAGTTGGAACTGTTTTAGACAAGGGAGCCAGAATACAGTTATGAACCAGAATAACAACAGGACTAATTGGTGGAATCCATTGGAATCTTTAAACTGCTGCCCTGGAGTATAAGACCATAGAACTAGAAGGGCTTCCTTTTCCGTTTCTGAGGGGCACCAACTTGTGCTACCCCAATGGCAATCCTATCCCTTTTTAAAGCAATGATTCTCCAACTCTAAGTTTCTTCTGGGGAACAAAATGTAAATTTCTGGGCTTCATCCCCAGATGAGTAAGTCTGGGGAGAAGCCCAGGGAACCTCATGTTTAACAAGCTCCCCGGTGATTCAGATGTAGGTGGCCTTGAACTACACTGTGAAATACTGCTCGAGAGTCTTAAGCAAACAAAAGTTCTCTACCTCCCCTTAGAACTCATCTGGGGATTCCAAAAGCTTCAGAAAATTCTTCCTTATATTTTTTCCCTTGGGTTTTGGGACTTACAATGATAGTCATTGAAAATAAAACAAACGCATTTCCCTGAGTCAAAGGACAACAAGAGCCAGGTGTGTTTGCCCCTCCTCCCTTCCCCAACTCTTCCCATCCCTATTTCCTCACAGGTGCATGTTCTCATGGGCTTTTCCTACAAGGACTAGAGGACCTGCAGCCATCAGGATGCAGAAAGGAATGTTTGTAGTTTCAGTTACCCAGTTGGGAGAGGACGGACCTGGGATTGAGTGACCCATGACCCAGACCCAACCTGGGGAACAGCCTGCAGTTATCATGGCCACTGAGCTGTAACATACCTCTCTGCTACCTCAGGCTCCCCACCTCCACTTTGTGGGCTCGGTCTCAAATATTTAGGATCAGCCTTGCCCTCCCACCTCCCATTTTCCATCCTCCATACTCCCAAACTCCCCTGGACATCAGCACTGACTTGGACAACAGTCTCAGCACCCCATTGGACAAAGAGGGGGTTGCACCAGTTATTAATGCCATTCACCAGTATTTCCAGTTCTCTGTCCTCTACCTACCTACTCTGTAGGTAACACTTTGTATTGTATAGGGGCTGTGAAATTACTTCTGACCAATGTAAGTGGAATTTATGTGGGTCGCTTCTGGGATAGATCATTTAATTACCAGTGCACAATACCCTGGGATCCTCTTTTCTCTCAGGCAAGGTGACAGGCAACATTTGAGAGGGTGACCACACTGTCAGCCTGGGTCCCTGAATGACCCTCTTGCTGAGCCTCTTGCTGATATGCAATGAATATATAGTATGAGCAAGAAACGAACCTTCATGGTTTTAAGTCACTGAGCTGGGGGATTATTTGTTTCCATGACATCACTTAGCTTGCCCTGACTATGTATGGTCTTTGTGCCATTTTCAGCTCTTGCTTACCCCCTTCTCCAGGTGTTGAGTCCTTTCCTTTTATCCCTGGCTATCAGCCAAAGCACTTCCATGAATCAACAAATAGACAATTTGGCCAGAGTAAGAGTGCAGCCCTCTGTGCCTTGGGGTCATGCTTCTCCCCACTTTTCACTGGCACCGTTGCGTAATTCAGTATCACCTGCGCTTTTAGACCCTTGGGACTGCTGACTCTCCAACTAGGTGAATCTCCTCCAGCTTGCACCTAAACCCCTCTGCCAGGTCACACTTCTTTCTCTCCCTCCTGGTTAGTGTGGTTGCCCTGTGCGATCAAAGCTTTCTCATAGCCTATTCTCACAATGACAAGGCTGGTGGAAATCTTCATAGTTTCTAGAAACATCTTCATCACTAAAAGTTTGTGCCCAGAGTTGGGAAATTATTACAAGTAGATCCAACCGCGCTGCCTCTATTTTTCATAATGATGATAATATAACTGCCAGAAATAATTCATTTCCAGCAGTTGCCTTGTCTACCTTGCGTTCCTATTCCTAAGGACAGTTGGCAAGTAACCCTCCTCTGCCGCAGGCTTTGGCAGCTCACGTGACTATCTGGTTTTGCAACGATGACAAATGAAATTACTGCAGGTCCTGGAACCTTCATCCCTGGAAACCATCAACTGGATGACAGCTCCTTCTATTTGGCTTGTAACAAGCTCTTTCAGGCAACTAATCACCATACAGGGTCTTCCATCCAGAAGGCAGAGTTTCTTAATCTTATTTTGAAGAATTAATTGCGCGACCTCAGCACTGGGATTGTATTTCATCAGGAATTCCAAAATTGTAACTCAGTGTAAAAGAATAATTGTGATCCCAAAGACACAATGATGTGAAAAAGGAAAAATCTAAAGGAGTGACATGCTTAAAAGTAAAGTGAAATTTCAGAGCATATAAGAGGATAAACAAATAATTTCCCATGTACATTTTGTCACAATCACGATAAGGAGGACAGATTTAGTTAAGTTAACAGCAAGTGGTTTTGCTGGAGAGATAATTATTTGTTTATTTTTATTCCTTTTTCTAGGACTTTCCTCTTGCCCCTGCACTTTTGCAGCTTTGCACTAAGAGGATGTTCAATTAATACGTAATGAACTTGAAATGACCTCATGCCTTGATGTTTTATACTTAGTATGTGTGTCATGTGTGATGTGCGTGGGGGGCAATGTAGGTGTGTGCACTTGGAAAAATATGTATGGAGAGCGATAGAAAGATATGTGAACACTAAATATAAGGTGTTCATTCATTTCTTCTATAAATATTTATTGAATGCCTACCATGTGCTTGGCAGTAGTCTAGGAATGCAGACAAAGTTACTAACCATCTATATTTGGATGAAGGAGACAGAAAATAAACAATAAAAAATATTAGTGTTATAAAGAAAAGTAACATGAGAGAATGGAGAATGATAGACAAGGTGTTATACGGTGGTTAAGAAAGCCTCTTTGAGCAGAAATACGAATCAATAAAGACTTAGATATGTGGCTGTTGGTGCAGAAAACATTCCAGGGAGATAAGACAGCAAGTGAAAAGGCCCTGAGGCAGGATCTGTTTTGTGTATTAGAGAAACAAATATGCCCGTGTGGTTAGAACAGAGTGAAGGACAAGCAATGTTAGGAGGTGAAACTGTGGAAGCAGGCAAGGGCCAGAGTTCGTAGGGCCTTTTATGTCATGATGAGGACTTTGAATTTTGTTCGGAGAGTGAAGGGAAGGCATTAGAAGATTCTGATCAAGAGAATGACATGATTTGATTTAAGTTTTGAAGATATTTTCTGCTGCTGCAGTGTAAAAAAATAGGCCACGAGTTACTAGGACCGGTTACACCTGATTGTATTGACTTCCATTCTTCATGATTGAGATTACACTTGGACTTCTATTTCAAGGCAGGATGATCACCAGAGTCCTGCATGTTTGATTTTTCAAATGGATTCCTGCATTTGTGTAACCACCCTTTCCTCTCAGAATCTCACTATGGAAATCCTGCAATAAAATCAAAGAGCCAGGACACCAAAATCACTCCATATGGATGTGAGAAACATAAGGTGGAGGAGGTGGGGGAGAATCCAAACTAACAGACTCCAAGACCAGTGACTTCGTCCCATAACGTGGAGAAACAAGCATGAACTGCGACACCTACTCCGGGAGATGTTGCTTACTCTTAAACATATTGTGAGGTATCATAGAGATTGTTCTATTTTCATCAAGGAAACGAAGGCAGAAGGATAGAAGGAAGGAAGAGACCTGAGAAATATGCAATCGATATCCACCAGAGAATAGCCTTCTTTGCAAATGCCAGTGGAAATATGAGTTTCCTGCAATCCTGCAGAGGAACCCATGTGTTGTGGGGTTGGAAAATTTGGTGCCCTGGCTCATGTGTCATCTTTCTTGCTCACACCATTTGCTTTCGAAAATAGTTGTTTTAAAAGACACTTTCTTTTTTCTTGTACATTTTCCACTGACATAAGTAGAGAGAATACACGTAACTTAAGTTCTGCAGTGGTTCTTTACGTGGTAAAATATTCCTTCACGTTGGAACCAACCCATGGCAACAAGAGACAGGTGGCCACCAACAGGAGTCCTTCAACTCTTCTGCGCTGGTCTTGCTGTTAACTAGTGTCCCCTGGAGAGTGGATCTGGTGCTTAGAGGGGTTCTCTTGGAGACATCATTATTGGGATAAAATGCTATTTAATCGGTTCTCTGATAAAGAAAATAGAATGAAGCCCAGGTTTTTACGCAGAGCGTGAGACCAATCTATTGACTTATTCAGCCCTAAGCAGCGACGTTGAGAGGCCCGCACCGCACCATCTCTGATTTCATGTCCCTGCCCATAATGAAGTTCTGTCTCCCGTTGTAATCTGACCATCTTGGCTCAAGTTGAGAAACACCTGTGGTATTTGAATCTCATAGAGCCAGTGGCTCCTAAAACTCTGAAACCTGAGAAGCAACATCTGTCTGCCTTTCTCCTCTTCCAGCAACCAGTCTGTGGCACTACCAGGGAGTAAATGTTGAATAAGGCTGGTGGCTAGTGCTGAACAGGAGAGACCCGGCAAAGCATTAAATACTGAGCCTTCAGCATGTGGGGCTATCTGTCCGAGCCGGCTTGCCTTTCCCCCTCACACAATGGAAAGGAAATTTATTAGGCAAACTCTTCCACAGCAGGAATAGTGCAAGAGTCTGAACAATTGGTCAGCAACATGCCAGGATCATGATTTGAGATGGCCAGAACAATTTGTCTTATGCTTATGTACAGTCTGAGGGACATCAGCTAAGAGGAATTAGTGTGTTCATTTTGCTGACCCTTTTGTCCGGTTCAACACAGAAGGCTGGCCTAGAGACTAAAGGGAGAAGGGGCCTTGGCAAACAGAGCACAGAGCTGATGACATCTTTCTTGCCTCATTTTCTTGGGTTCTTCACCCTTCTCCAGGGGGCCTGAAGCAAGAAAACTTTTACTTTCTAATGCCAACTCATCATCTCTTAAGGCTCTACATGGGAATCTAAATTTCTCTTCCTTTTCTCCTTTGCTTTTATGAGTTAGAAGGATGCCTGTGTTTCCAAGCACAGGCAGGACAGTAATGGAGTCTTGGCCCATTGATAGTGAAGGTAGGAGGTGGATATTCTGGTTCTCTTAAAGTTGGTGGGCACCCCAGCTTCCAATCCCTGGGAACACAGCCACTCAGCCAACTACCTTGATTGGTTTGGGAATGTAGAAGTCCCAAATCCAATTGGACGCCCTTTTGGAATTCATAAGTAAGTGAACTTTGGGGAAGGGTGTCAGAAAGGCAATAATCTGAGAATAAAAGTGCTTTTGGAGGGTAATATAAAAGAGTAGAGAAACCATAAGTGTGCCAGGCATTGCCCTTAGTGCTGGGTGTACCCATTGATGCCAGTCAGATGTTGGTGCTTGTGATGGGGAAGGTTGAAAAGTGCTGACCCGGGGCGCCTGGGTGGCGCAGTCGGTTAAGCGTCCGACTTCAGCCAGGTCACGATCTCGCGGTCCATGAGTTCGAGCCCCGCGTCAGGCTCTGGGCTGATGGCTCGGAGCCTGGAGCCTGTTTCCGATTCTGTGTCTCCCTCTCTCTCTGCCCCTCCCCCGTTCATGCTCTGTCTCTCTCTGTCCCCCAAAAAATAAATAAACGTTGAAAAAAAAAATTAAAAAAAAAAAAAAAAAAGAAAAGTACTGACCCAGGAAGCAAACCGTGAGCAAGCAGATGCTCCCCAAGTAGGTGAATGATGGAGTGAGCAATAGGTTCACTGACTGTTATTGAACATACTACCCCTCCCAAGTGTGCATTTTTGTTTTTGTTTATAAATGTTTATTTATTTTTGAGAGAGACAGAGTGAGTAAGGGAGGGGCAAAGAGAGAGGTGACAGAGGATCCGAAGCGGGTTCTGCACTGACAGCAGCGAGCCCGAGGCGGGGCTCGAACTCACAAACCATGAGATCCTGACCTGAGCCGAAGTCAGACCCTTAAGTGACTGAGCCCGCCAGGCGTTTGTTTTTAAATGGAGTCTCTGGGAGTGAAACCGTGGTGGGGACGGGGGCGGGGGGGGGGGGGAGGGCAGCGGCTCAGAGTGGTCTCCAGAGTCAGGTCATCCTGAATCTGAGTCCTGGCTCTGTCACCACTGGTGGTATTATTTTTGGCAACATGTTAGCTTTCTTCAGTCTCAGCTTCCTGGCCTGCAAATAGGGACCATGCTAGTGCCTGCTTCACAGGATTGTTGTAAGGATCAAAGGCACCAAAGCATAGGTGATGCTTATATGACACATTTTATATGTGTCAGCTTGGCTAGGCTATAATGCCCAGGTGCTTGGCCAAACACCAATCTAGATGTTGCTGTGAAAGTATTTTCTAGATGTGATTAACATTTAAATCAGTAGACTTTGAGTAAAGCAGATTACCCTCCAGAAGGTAAGTGGGCTTCATCCAGTCAGTTGAAGGCCTTAAGGGAAAAGACTGACGTCCCCCAGAGAGGAAGGAATTATGCCTCCAGACCATCTTTGGACTTAAGACTACAACAGCAACTCTTCCCTGGGTCTCTGGCCTACCAACCTGTCCTGCAGATTTCTGACTTGCCAGGCCCTGCAATGGCATGAGCCAATTCCTTAAAATAAGTCTCTCTCTCTCTCTCTCTCTGGACGAATAGATAGGTCTTGTATTAGTTCCATTTCTCTGGAGGATTCTGACTAATACAGCATGTTCACAGTACCGAGCACAGCTCTCAGCACACTACGTGCTTGATAAAAGCTAATTCCCGAGATGATGAAGTTTTGTACCCCAGGACCTGTGGGTGCTTGTGGGAAAGTTATTAGGGGATGGGGACCAGGGAGAACAAAAGCCCTGCACATCAGCCCTGCAGCATACGATTTAGGTAGCAGCAGCTCTGAGAGAGGTGTTGGCCTGACACCTGCTATTCTGGGGGACAGAAGGCTGAGCCTCTCGTCCTGGGACCCATCTGGGTCCCCTCCCCCGCCATCCTCACAGCCCCTCAGCCCTCACCAGGGAGACGATCTGCAACTCAAGCTCCTTGGCAGCTGTGCCTGTGGATGCTGGCTTCTCACTCCCCGTCCCCGCAGCCCGGCCCACAGATGTTTTCTCCTGGCCTTTCTTCTTTTAGACCTTGTTTCCTCTTCTGACCCAAACTCCCGGCGAGGCTTTTTGGTTAGCTATGTTTTTCCTCCAGAGCCTCTTTGACTCTGTTATCATCACTAAATCATCTGAATCATCAGCTCAGTATGGAGCCACTGACACAGGAGAGAGACCCCCAGCTCACCCTTCTCCCCCCTCTTTCCTCTGGGTGGCTATTACAGGTGGCAAGTAGGAGGGAAGTGGACCCTACAGCACTGAAACGCCTGTTGTTCGCTGTCCCCAAGCCCAGAAAAGCCACATTTTCCTCCCGGCCTGCCCTTCCCCAGCCTCACCTGCCTTGGACTCTCCTTCCCTTTCCGCTTGCACCTCCAAGGACAGGCCTGGTCAGGCTCCCTCAGGGCCTCATTTCCAGGAGCTGGAAGACAGAAGGAAGCTACAGATACTTGATAATTCAGCTGGGGTCTCTTAAGGAGTCTGTGGTCTGCAATGACTGTGGCTCCTGTACCATAGGTCAAGTATGTGATGGCTGTGGGCACCTTCAGAGGCCACTTACAGAGAACCATATTTTGATGGGCTTTAGCAGCCTCCCTAGGCCGTACACTGCTTTGAGAGGGTCCGCAGCTAATGGCCAGAGAAGACGAGTCCTGATTAAGGCCACCCAATGAACTGGGAGCCAGATTGGAGCTCGAGTGTGGGTCTTCTGATTCTAGCCCAGTGCTCCAGCGCTTTCTTTCTTCAGATTGCCTGGAATAGGTGTTGTAGGAGACGGTAGTCACCTTGGCAATGATGTATCTGGATGCTGTATCTGAGGGTCGTTGATAGGTTGATTCAAACTGTGTTCATTCACAGGAGGGCCCAGGATTCCTAGGCAGCTTGTGGAACTCATAGAGAGAAGGAGAAGAAGAGACGAAAGATGAGAACAGCCCAACATAGATCTCTGGTCTCATTAGTTTGTTGATTCCTTCACTCCTTGATTCACTCGTACAGTCATTCTTTTGTTCCACTGTGGGTGTTTGGGATGCCCTATCTAGCTCTCACCATCAATGTCACAGGTTCTACCTTGAAGAATTCTTGGCCTCACTCCAGGCATGAGACGTTTGAGCTCTGGGTACAATGATGGCCTTCACACAGACAGACACAGACAGGCACACGCACGCGCGCACACACACACACACACAGCTTTGGCAAAAATGAAAAAGAGACACACCATGAAAAAGAGAAGGTGGGGTTGACAGGTGAACAGTTGTTCCTTCGTCCCACAGACCTTAAAGTTGCAGAATGTTCTCTGTCCGCTTCCCCGTGAGCCACTAAGCCTGCAAATCCAGTGGCTACAGTGTCCCTGGCTACAGTAGCTGTGGTTTTAGGGGTCCTGGCTGGACTTTGTGGGTGGGCACCTCCATGCTTCCTCCCTTCTCAGGCCTGCTCCTCAGGGCCTGATTGTGGGACCTCTTCCCCCTCCCTGGCCATCTCCCTCAGGCCCACAGCTGTTAGAGCTCAGCCTGCCAAGTCTCCCAGAGTCGTATGGAACTCACCACCCAATGTAGGTGGGAAGGACGCGGACGTGCAGTCAGCTGGGTGGGAAGGCGGCTCCCAGGAGGCAACACTCTGAGGTCCACGCCAACCCCACCCCTAACTGATATTTTCAACAATTCCGTGAGAGGCACTGGGAAGGACGTTTGGCCCAAAGACCATCACTCTTCACAGCTCAGTCCCTGAGAAACATGGCAGGGATTCCTCAGACAACCCCAGAGGCCAGGGGTTGGAGAAGTGAAGAGGCAACTTCTCTCCAAGGAGAGGCCAAGGGACCCATGAACCCTGAGGATCTGATGCTGCTTATGGTCAGACCCTGTGTGGTCCATCAAGACAGAAAAAAGAAGAAGAAGAAGAAGAAGAAGAAGAAGAAGAAGAAGGGAGAGGGAGGGGGAGGGGAAGGAGAAGGAGAAGAAGAAGAAGAAGAAGAAGAAAGGAGTGAAAAAGTATTAAGAAGCTGCAGATTTTCTTATAAAGAGCTTAGACTTTGGAGTTAGACAGCCTCTAACACTGCCCAGCTCTGCAACTTTGGGCAAGTTACTTAACTTCTCTGAGCCAAATCTCTAAAACGGGATAATGATACTTTTCCTCCCGGGCTGCTGTAAGAATTAGAGAAAATATTTACAAAGCACAAAGACAGTGCCTGGCGGTACCTTACTAATGACGATGACAGAAGTCTGGGAAGCACTTACTATGTTCTCGGGAGCTGGTAGATTTTAGGTCATCTTTTTATTCTTGATGGAACACAGTGGATGTTACAGGTACAAACACGGGCAGGGTCTCTGACTTTGTGCTGAGGCTTCTTCCCCAGGAGACTGAAAGCACCCACCTCCTGTCACAAGGGCATGTGACTCAGAAGAGGGGATGCCAGACCTTGAGTCAATGGCAACACTGTCTCAGAGCACCTATGTCCCCTTGGGTGGACTCCTCTGCACCCAGAGATCAGACGCAGCCCTGCTTTGTTCTGAAACCACAAGGTGGTGTGGCCGGCAGCCAGAGAGAGTGCTTCTTTTTCCAAAGTATGTTTGCTGTATAAACACAATCGTAAAATAAAAGCCAAGTGTCGGCGATGGCGGGGTCGGAGCGAGAGCGGGGAGAGGCGGCGTTGCTGGCGATGGCCAGCCGCTCCCGCCCAGCCCGGGCGGTCAGTGTGGAGGAGGAGAGCCCTGCATCCCATCACGCTGTCAGCCTGCACAGACCGTATTTTCTTCAAACCTCACTTGGCTGGAGCAGTTTGGAGAGGGTCAGGGAAGGAGGAGGCAGGCTCCAAGGCCTTGCTGGACTCGGAAAAATAATCTGGCTTCTACCGACTTGTCATCTGATCCATAAAATTCGCTGCTTGGGTCCTTAAGATGGTCCCCTGGGGCTTTATCTGGGTCTCAGATTCAAAAGCAGAGTTACTGACCATGGAGATGGCTCTACCATCAAGTAGCCAAGAAAAGGGTGACCTGGGTTCGCAGACACCATCCCCCCCCCCCCCCACCGCCCCGGCTGCGTATGCCTCTGTGGCTAAAATCAAATGGAAGTTTGGACCGATGGTCTGTGGCAACTCAAGCTTCCATCCCTTCGAAGACTTGTCTTGATCAGGACGAAGTGGGCAGAAGGGCTTGAATTGTCACAGCAGCTGTCTTAACCTTCAGTGCCACGATGGCTGCAGGTTTCCATCTCTTACCCCCGCTGCCCCCTTGACCTGCTTGCTTGCTCCTTCTCCTCAGTCCCGTCCCTCCCCCATGACTCGTGGACTTTACCAATAATTCCAAACTGCCCCCCAGTTGCAGCCACCCCAAGTTCCATCCCTGGCTTGGACCACTTTATCCTTCAAGGAGGGTGAGGAGTCAGGGGGAGGTGCAAGGGGTCTGGAAAAGGCATGCTAGGCTCTGAATCGAATTCAGACGTACTGCTCTCTGTCTGCTCAGAAGGAAAACTTACGACTCACAGCTGCGGTGCGGCGAGCACAGGGATGAAGCCATGGAGGGCCCCCGCATATTTTCCTTGGCCTGCGCACAAGTCGTTGACATCATTTCAGACTTCGCCATTCATCCACTGCTGCTCGGAGCTTGTGTGGTTGTGTGGGGCTGTGTTCCAGAGTCTGGGGAAGGTCTGATTGCAAATTGGGTGGTGGTGGGGATGGAGGTGGTCCCGTGGAGTTTGTAAAAACAAACAGAAATGCACTGAACCTTGTCTTTCCTCCCCTGGAATGATGAGGGAAACTAACCCCCACCCGCCCTGACCAACCCACTCCTCCAGTGCAAACAGACCCAGGCCAAGGCTAGCGGGGACCCAGAGAAGCCTTTGTTCTGTCTGCACTATTTTGGGGAATGATGACGAATGTTCGCCACAGGTAAGAAAAGCAGGGGTTCCAGTAGCAAATTCTATCACATCCTTCCAGACGTCACTCGGGCCTCTCTGGGCCCATCTGCATTCTCCTGCAAATCCTGGGTAGCAGGAAAACCCTGTTAATGGTTCCCAGAGGTCTCAGAAAAGAAAATGGCAAAAGTAGGAAATGTTAATATCAGGAAACAGGGCATGCGTGTAGGTGCGTGCTGTGCAGGATTAATAATAATTTTTAGAAGACAGCTCTTCTGTGCTGGGGCTATCGTAAAGGAAGTCCTCTTTTAGCTGAGCTGCCCACCTCCTTGCATTGTCCCTCAATTCCGGTAGCATGGAGTGCGGTTGGGACAGTGGTTAAGAACGGGGTGGGGGTGGAGGGAATGCTTGGGGGCAAGATTAGAGAGTGCAGGTGAAAGGGCCTCTGACTCACCCAAATGTTGCTTCCTTTGTCGACACCGTGAGACACCATGTTTCCCACCACGGGCAAAACTCTGGACTCTGTCACTGAGAAAAAAACTGCCTGGGCTCTAGCCACCGTGGAGCTGAATTTGAACCCTGCCGGAGGCCACTCTTGGTTCGATAGCAGCCAGGGCCTCCTCCTCTACACGACCTCGGGAACAGGATCGCTTCTTTCTCAAACGTCACCTGACACAAAGCGTTTGAGGAGAGGGCTCTGCCCCGGGACGTTCCTGGAAAAGCTCCTGGAAATGTTAAACAACCAGTTCACTCCAGGGAAAGTAGACCTGATCTGCAGCATTTGCCAATTTCTCTGGTGTAAATTCCCCCCCATCCGGATCAACTTCAAGCTACCAACCGTTGGGAGACAAGTCACTGGTCTTTTGTGTTTCTGCCCATCTTGTGAGCAAAGATACTGACGCCTTTTGTTCTGCACTCTTTGTAACAATGTTTGTTTTCTGTCTGTCTGTCTCTCTCTCTCTCTTCCCCCAGTGCTGGAAACATAGGACTTCACGTCCCTAGAAGATGAGAGGTATTTGTGATAGAAAGAGTCCTGATCCCTGAATCGGTTCTTATGGAGGAGCCACCCAGGAGAGCCATCTATCAAAAATATCCACATTAGACTCTGTGAATGAGAAATCAACTTTTCTCATGGCAGAGCATTGATATTTAAGGTGTGCGTAGCACCTACCAGCACCTACTCTAACTAATATAAGTAGCCACCACTATTTTCTCCCTTTATTGATGAGGAAACCGAGGCTCGCAGGTTAATGGACCAGGTGTCATTACCAGTAAATGGCAGAGGCAGGATTCAAACCTAGGCCCGTCTGCCTCTAAAGCTTTTTGCTCGACTTTGCTGACTCGTCGTGACAACGGCCCACGTGTGGCAAGGGTTCTGAGGTCCACAGATTTGCCCAGGATGGGAAACAGGTCTCCCTGCCAGAGAAAGCCAGTTATCTTTGGTAATCAGTCCTGCCTTCAGGGAAGTCTGGAAGGCTGACCATCTGCAGTTCCAGGAAGATTGATTCCTTGTGTCCAAGCCACTGCTGTTCAGGGCAGAGCAAGGATCCCCTGAGGAACTCTTAACCTGATGAGTATTGCACGTTCAGGACAGCTGGTGGACTAAATGAGGGCGCCCCCCACGACCACTGAGAGACCCCTGTCACCATGGGATTGCAAACATTGCAACAATTCAGTAGGAACTCATACCACGAAATTGCTGAACACCCGCTGTCTGCCTTCCGGTGAGGGGTCCCAGGGAGTCACAGCCAGGATGACGAGGACCCTGGGAAACAGCTTCCTGGCTTTAACTTACAAAGGGTCCCGGGTGACGTAAGTTACGCACACTTATGCACTTATTGAGCACCTGCTGTGTACATTACGGCTACAATCACTACTACTTTTGAAGCCCTGTTTCAGAGACTGACGAAGGATTTTGTTGTTCTGCTCTCTGGCTATGTTTGAAAGAAAAATCAGACAATGCTACTAAAATAAGGTCACATTTGGTTTGACATTTAATGAATCATCTTTGCTGAAAAGGGTAAAAATACATAAATTCAGGACTGCCTTGGAAAATACCCGACATGGAAATGCTGCGGGATGATGTGAACCAAACAGAAGAGGTGAAGGGGGCCACATCTGTCTTATCCAGATGCGTCCCAGCGCCGATGCAGGGCAAACACTCAGAAAGTATCTCTGAAATGCTTAGCTTAATAAACAAGAGCCGTCTGAGCTGCTGAGTAGCTCTTAAATCTTTCCCGAGCCCTCCAGAAATCTGTGGGGTTCACCTACATGTTAACTCAGGATGACGTGGAAACATTGCTGCCACAGACTTCCCCAGGATATTTGAGAAGCACGCGGACTGCTCAGCAGCGGGTCTCAGTAACCGTTCACTCTCTGAGCCTGTGCCCTGTGGTTCCGCCATCACCCCTTCCAGGCTCTTGGTGCTTCTGACGCAAACTGAAGACCACAGCCCGAGGTGTGAGTGGATAAGCATGAAATGACTATAGCTGCAAGGCTGAGTGCCTGACTGCTGAGCTCTGGAAAATGCCAACTTCACAGACCATTTCTTTCTCTGAGTCCCGCCCAGCTCCTCCCAAGCCTTGGCATCCAACAGTCCAAGAGTAGTAATAGTAACTAATAATAGAAATCATTTCCAATCATAACACGTGGCCTGATCTTAGTATAGAGTCATAGGGATTAAAATACTCTCTGTATGAAAGAAACTGTTTGTTTCATGATTCGACCTTTGGCAAACACAGCTACTGGGTCCCCCACCGTCTCCCTGGGCTGGACTTTGCATCCGTGCCTAGGGAAATGCCAGTCTGTGCATAACTTATAGGGGCCCCTGTCTCTAACACAACTTGTCATCTTACTCCCTTCCCTCCTCCACCCTTTCACCGTTTACATCCCAAAAACTTGCGTGTGAGCTTGAATCTCCCCTAGTCACATGATGGGTGGCTCCCCATCATTTAGGTAAAAACGTCCAAACCGCTTTGCCATTAAATGCCCCAAACTCTATACCACTCTTTTTTTTTAAAATTTTTTTTTAACGTTTATTTATTTTTGAGACAGAGAGACACAGAGCATGAAGGGGGGAGGGGCAGAGAGAGAAGGAGACACAGAACCGGAAACAGGCTCCAGGCTCTGAGCCATCAGCCCAGAGCCTGACGCGGGGCTCGAACTCACGGACCGCAAGATCGTGACCTGGCTGAAGTCGGACGCTTAACCGACTGCGCCACCCAGGCGCCCCTCTATACCACTCTTATATGCTACCCCTATTGCCCCATCTAGAATCCCATGCTCTAATCAAAATTGTCATTCATGGGGCACCTGGGTGTCTCAGCCAGTTGAGCGTCCAACTTCAGCTCAGGTCATGATCTCGCAGTTTGTGAGTTCAAGCCTTGCATCAGACTCTGTGCTGTCAGTGTGGAGCCTGCTTCAGATCCTTCGTCTCCCTTTTTCTCTGCCCCTCCCCTGCTCTCTCTCTCTCTCTCTCTCAAAAAATGAATAAACACTAAAAAATTATCCATTCATGTTCTCTGAATGCATTCTTTTTTGGTTAACATTAAAGTAAAATGTATGTGTACTGAAGTACACAGATCCTCATGGTATACACTGACAAATGTATACAACCATATTACCAACCGCTCAATATGTCCATAACTCAGAAAATTCCCTCAATTTTCTGCCCCTCACATAGGAAACCACTTTCCGGATCTCTTTCTCCACAGCTTTGTTTGCCTGCCTCAAACTTGATATAAAGGAATCACATAGTATGTACTCTTTCGTGTCTGGCTTCTCCTGTATAAAGTAATATTTTGCTATTAACACGTGCTATCGCATGTATTCGTAACGTATTCTTCATTTGTTAATCATGGTGCGAAGTATTTCGTAGTATGAATTTGCCCCAATGTTTGTATTCATTTACCGGCTGGCAGATACTTGCACTGTGTGCACTTTTCGCTGTCACACGTAAAGCTGCTATGAACACTCCAGCACAAATCTTACTGGGGACCTATGTTTTCATTTCTCTTAGGTAACTCCCTACGAGGGGGATCGCTGGCGCATAGGATAGATGCATTGTTAAGTTCGTACGAGAATGGTAAGCTGTTTTCCAGGGTGGTCGTACCATTTGAGACTCTCACCAACAGTGTACAAGACTGAACACACTCTTTATTTTCTTGCCTCTGAGTCTTTGTTTTCACTATGTACTGTGCCTGGAAAGTTCCATGGCTACAGCCTGACTCTTCTCCCATTAGTCGCCTCTATTAAGCCACCTAATGTCTGTAACAAATAGCCCCAAACTGTATACCTTAAACTCAACAATGTTTCCTTCTCGTCCACATAATGTCCAGGGTAGTTCTACACAGGAGAAGTTCTATGCCATCCCCAAAAAACCCATCCCCAAATAAGGCTTATAACGTAACCCTGTGCATCAACATTTAGCCAATGGATGGGGAATGAGACGTTGGAGAAAGAACACCTTTTTCTTTACTGACTTGGCCCAGAGGCAGACATCATCCCTTTGGCTGAGGTTTCATTGTTGACAACTGGTCCCAGATCTCATCCAGAGGTGTGGAAGGCTGTGAAATGGAGACTCCAGGTGGACAGCACTTAATAGTCACAAGTCTGTACCATGGGAAAGCGAACACAAGTCTTTGGTGTACAGTTAGCAATTTCTACCACGCCAGGGGTTAAAACCGTACCCTCCTTTCCCATCTGACTTTCTCCACTGAAACTGCCCCACGGTCTGTGTGGAATTAGTCCCTCCTTCCTCCATACTCCCATCACACTTGCAATCCCTCTGAGTACAACACGTAAGATCTGCCTTCCATTAGTTATTTTCACGCTTCGTCCACTAGATGGCGACATCTTGGAGGGCGGTGGCCATCTTGGATCCCCCTGTTTGGCACAGGGTTGTCTCCCTAAGTGGTTGCTGAACTCACTGTGGTAGACACATATGGCATCCACCAGCTCCTCCTGTTGGACACACGTCTTTATGTTCCTCAGATCCCCAAGCATCTAGCTGAGGCCATGTGACTCGTCTGGCCAATGCAACACAGGTCACAGTGACCTGGCTACCGCCAGGTAGATGCAGTAGGAGTGGGAATGCTTCCCTGCGTTCTAGATCTCTCTTCCCTTGCCTGTCAATGGGATGTGGAGGCTCCAGTAGAGGACTCAAGATCCAGACAGGCAGGGCCTGTGTCTTGAATACTGCATGAAGCCGAACCCCTCTGCTGACGTCACTGCTGAGATCAGGCATTGTTTGTTAATCAGTCAGCCTACCCTGACTAACACACTCACACTGTGTGAACTACAGCCACTAAACCCCGGGAGCTAAACCAGTTCCCTTTTCTTTCCATTTCCTTTCATTACTTCTGAAGGCATGCTGACGATGTAACACCGGGCCCCATGCTGGTGTGGGATACCGGTGTCTAGGTAAAGAGAGCTCTTAAGGTTTAAGTTGAACTGCCATTTTGTAGTTCAACCTGATAATGCCTCCACTGAGTCTTAAAAAATTATACATTTCTTCTGTAAAACATTCGACTTAAAAGTCTTAAAAGTCAGGTATGAATTCTTCCTCCGCAGCCTAAGTACATCACTATTCATTGGCTTAGGAAATATTTACTGAGCACCTATTACGTGTCACTTACTATTCTAGGTGCCAAAGAGAGCCCAGCAAATCAAACAGACCAAAGTCTCTGTCCTCGGGGAACTTACGTCACAGCGAGAGAGACAGGCAATGAACATATGAGTGGGATTATTGAAAAAATGGGAACAACAGAAATCCCCTCATATCGCCTCATGTCTGCTTCCCAGCTCCTAGCACAGGAGCACTTTCACATGTCTTTGAGTCAGTAGTTGCCTCGTGTCTGTCTCACTCACAGAGCCGTGAGATCCATGACTCTGGGGTGCCCTTCTATCCTCAACATCTAGCACAGCGCTGACGCAGCGCAAACGCTCCATAAATATTTCCTGGATCAAAAAAAAATGAATAATGACGTGAATTTCTCCTACCCGCTGAGAACCATTTATTTTCCAGGCACCATGCAAAATATTCACGTGCATTATCTCATTTAATTCTCATCCCTGCAAAGTAGCGATTAGTATCTCTCCAAGGGAGTGGGACCCAGAGAGGTTAAGTGACTGGCTCAATGCCACACGGCTATCAGTAAGTACAGACCTGCTACCAGAATTCACACACTTTCCTCAAGACCACACTGTGCCACACAGCAAGAGGTGTTTTTATATGTCCCGTGTGTTCTTTCTCAACAACGAGGAGCAACAACTATGGGCCACTGTTCCTGTGAGCTGGAAAATTCATCCCCCTTCCGCAATTTGCCCTGGTCAGCCGGCCGGCCTTCGCCGGCAGATGGAAGATGTGCGCTTGTGGTAATTACAGACCGTGTTGTCCTTTTCATTTATGTCTTCACAATCCAGCTTGACATTGTGTCATAAAAGTTTATGTACTGTGTTCTCTCCGCTCCTTACTAATATTCTCTGGCATTCTCCCTGGCCATCCAGAATCAATACTATCGCTCCTCTCTCAATAAAGTAGGGAGCTATGAACAAGGCCCAAATGTGCACAATGGCTATTTGCAGCAATTAGACGTCACGCTGAAAAATGGCCACGCTGAAGGAGAGTGGGCAAGATCTAAGGACCAGCACGTCACTAATGTCTCTCACCAGGGACTCTGGAAATTGGACTGCTTAAAAAAATACCCTCTCTCCTCTCACCTCTTCTCCCTCTCACACTCTTTGTGTCTCTTTCTTTCTCACAAGAGATAAGGAGAGAGAAGCGCATTCAAATTAGGGACCCCAGCAATCGATTTTTACTTGCAGTTGGTGGATTGTAATCAATGTTAATTAACCAGATTCTTTTTCAGCAAAGATTGGGACAGGAGAGTAACTGCACAATATTTTTGACCAAGACAACAGATATTAATGGGCCTTGGTATGGTCAGAGAGCAGGAGAGAGAGGGAAGGCGGGTGCCGAGAGGCTCAGCGGGAGAGGACAGGTGCACAGCAAGACAAGAGATGTGAACAGTTTCAAGGTGGTCCTATCAATAGAGGCTCAGCTATTTACACATCCTCTGCCAAGAAGCAGACTTCCTGTCCCAGGCGCAGTGGGCCGCATGGGGAACGATTCCTATATCGCCAACCAGTCAGTGGTAGCCAAAAGGAGGGTGACACGTGACTCAGGCCAACCGCCTTCCCATGATGCCAGTCACTAGGGAGTGTTGCTCACTCCTCAACAATGAGGTTCAATGAGAAGACAGAGGAATTTAACAATGGAAGGTTTGGCTTTGAGCCTTAGGAGGTGCTCCCTGGCTATGGAACTGTGGGTAAGTTACCTAACATCCAGACCCTCAATTCACTTATCTACAGTGGACATAATTACAACTGACCTCATGGGCACTGACTCAAATGAAACCAGACATGGAGGCACGTTGTAACATGCTACAGGAATGTCAGCAGCGACCACTGTTACAAGTAACAAGGACAAAGCCCCAGAGCCTCTGATGGTAACCAGCCAATGTATGAGATGGGACCAGGTGTTCCTTTCTGATCCCTAAAGATGTAGGAAGTTGTCTTGGCAGTTATCCATGCCAGTCATGTTTGAAAAGCTCACCTATCTCTAAATAAAAATCTAGCATTGAGAAGAGGACCCTCAAATATGCCAGCGCTGCTTCTCAATATCCCAGAGAAGTCAGAAAGTTAGAACATCTGGAAACATGATAGAGCTGCCAGAAATCACCCCAAAAGTGGTATCTGCTTTGAAACGGTACATGCATTACAAATTTTTGGACAAGAGAGAAAATAAAAACAGAAGAAGCCTATGGGCACCATCTCTTTGAGCAACTTATCACGGTCAGGTTCTCTGGGCTTCCCCCAGCACCATTTTGGTCAAATGGTGCCTCAACCTCCAAATGAGGCTCCCAAAGCCTTCAATCAAGAGAAGGGCACCAATAATGCTCATGCTCTTCAAGTCAACTGGGGGTGAGGCAGCACGTTGGGGAACACTTGTAGAAAAAGTTATGCAAGAAAAAGATTTTAATTACCCTGGGTGCTCCCCTGGGACTCTGGGATACAAAAGTGCCGACCGTGGTGATATACACCAGCTCCTTCTTTCCCAGACAGGAGTCCACCACTTAAAGAAGGTGAATGGAAAAAGAGGCTGTCAGAAACTCATGGATTCAATACACTGCAGAGTACCTGCCCCAAGGAAGCACTCCCCCAGCACACTGGAGACTCAGAGGGTCTCTGAGTTCAAGTTGCTCACAGAATACTGGGGTTGGCTGGAGGGAGGCAAGTTAACAGATGGGCAACATGCAGGGCATGGGGGGAGCACAGAAGAGGGGTACGTTCCTTAGCTAGGGCTATAGTGGTTGGAGAAAGAAGGAGTCTTTAATGAAGTGACATTCTCAGTAAAGAGAAGGACAAAAGAGCAGAAGGGAAAATGAACTGAGGAAATAAGAAAAGGAGGGAAAATCAGGAGATAGCAGGGAAAGAAATGATTACCTCACCCCAGGATTTATATACTAAGCTCATATGCAAATCTTGTCTCATTGATCTGTGACTTCAGTGAATAAAACTGCCTTTTCTGGGGCTATTGATTGTGAAGCAAGCTGAGAAGGCCAGGTCATCCTGAGTAGACCTGGCGGGTGGGAGGGGGGGGATGGGGGGGGGTGAGCTCACAGTGGGTGGGCCTTGTACTTAATTGGGGAAGAGCGATTGCCTACAGAGACCAAAGGCACATCCTCGTGGGAGGAAGCATCTCCAATAATACCCCTCTCCCCCACACAAAAACCTCTGTATTCTGTATTTTGGCAAACAGGGCCGTGTCCACCATCCCAGAGCCCTAGAGCAGGGGCCTCTCTTGGCCTGGTGAAAGGGTGCACGTCTTCAGGGAGATTGGCCCCCAGAAACTAGTAGAATTCAACATAGACCTGAGAGAGGCAGAGCCTTGAGTATGGGCAAATCTGCACACTTGGGGAAAATGGGATGAGCTTCCACACGATATGCTCCTGGGAGTGACAGTGGGGAGCTGAGAGAGTGCAGGAGGCCTCTTCACTGGCTCTGCGTCAAACCTTCCCAGAGCTGGGTCACACTGTGGAAGGCGGGGGGCACATGGAGCCACCCGGGGAGAGGTAGCCTTAACACAACACAGGTTTTAAACAAGAACATGATGATGGAAATTCTGTCACTATCCTGTTGAAAAATTTTCAGTGGAAAGCCACTAAAAGTTATTGAATCATTTTTCAGATTTGTGTCTCTTCACCGTTCTTAAAGGGGGTGTTTCAGTCACGTCAGATATTATCAATCTTGGGTATGGAAAGCCTCTACCTCACCTGCCTCCCAAGACTGATGCAGAAGCATAAAGCTGACCAATCATCCCAGTCAGTCTGAAAATACCGAAAACCTTGTGTCCTGGGAAATCCCTTAACTCCAGACAAGTTCGTTGGTCACAGTAGGCTTGACCAACAAGTGGCCACGAAGGCTCAACTCAGGACTGTCTGAAGGGCCATCTCAGTCTCAGTGAGGCTTTCCCTGGGACTGCTTCCCAGCTCAACTTCTTCCTCTGCACAACCAGCCTGGTTTCCTGGCCCTCCACTTCCACAGGGATTGATCCCAAGGACCCTCCCTAACAAACAGCTTGAACTCTGCCCCAGAGTCTGCATCTGGAGACCTCAGTTGAAACTCCATGAAGTAATAATTATGAAATGAAAGAGAAAGCGAAACGTTATGCACAAAATTGTGATTTCCGCACCCCCTGCCCCCCCCCCGTCCCATGCCAAGATGAATTGGAAAAGCTCTAACCCTCAGCAATTCCAAATGTGGCCGTATTTGGAGATAGAGACTCAGGTAGGTATAATCAGTTCAGTTCGATGAGGTCATACAGGAGTAGGGTGGGCCAATCTAATATGACCAGTATCCTTTCAAAAAGAAGAGAGAGGCGCACAGAGGCGATAACGCCATGTGAAGGCACGGAGACATTGTTGGGGTGGGGGGAGGTGGAGAACACAGAAGCAGAGACTGAGTTATGCCGCCACAGACTAAGGCACGCGTGAAGCTTGGAAGAGGAAGGGAAGGATCCTTCCTCAGAGGCTTCAGAGGGAGCATGGTTCTGCCGACATGTTCATTTCTTACTTCCAGCCTCCACAGTTGGGAGAGAACGTATTTCTGTTGCTTTACACCACTCAGTTTGTGGTAATTTGCTACAGTAGCACTAGTAAAATAATAAAAGAAAGAAAAGAAGACAAGACAGAGAAGGGCCACAGAAGCAATGGGAAAACTCTCCTTGTTGAAGCCAGAGGCTATGGATCCCTTCCCTGGAAGGGAAGTCAGGAAGTTAGCCTGGCTTAGGGGAGGAGAGTAGCTTGGGTTTGGCCCATTCCAACAAGCCCTGGAAAATACCAGGGGCCAGGAGAGAGTCCAGTCTGGGGCG
This sequence comes from Lynx rufus, assembly GCF_022079265.1. NCBI lineage: Eukaryota > Metazoa > Chordata > Mammalia > Carnivora > Felidae > Lynx > Lynx rufus. The sequence goes on along the minus strand of NW_025814824.1, from coordinate 41,197,493 downwards.
AGGGCCTGGGGGTCCTTCTCCTGCAGGGCCATTAAAGCTGTGGAAGCGGGCAAGCCCAGCAGAGAGGATGTGGAAAGTGAGAGGCAGAGAGCTTAGGGCTGACGCTTGGGAAGTCATCACACGCAAAGGCTGGGAGAGAAAGAGGGACCTGGCAGATGCTGACAGGAGAGCAGGAGAAAAACTAGAGAAGGAGATTATGGAGGGAGACAGAAGAGAAGAGAGGGATCCAGATACATCAGAGAAGGTGAGCTGAGTGAGAACCACGTGGTAACAAGTGGATTCAGTGCTATCCTGCCTCAAAGGCTCATTACCTGCCTCTTCATTAGGCATTGTGTGAGATCAGTCAATATGACAAGAGAGCAGGACTTACCTGCCCTCATGATGCTTGCAGTCTTGTAGAGAAGACAGAGGACAGTGAGCAGACAGGCTTCTCAAACTCTGTGGTGAAGGACCATTTGTCGTTGTATTACCTGTCCATTGTGGATTGATCCCATGTCATGCAAATGTCAAGTTGCCATAAAAGTTTCTAAACATTTACGTCTCCGTATTTATCTGCTTACAGACTGATGTGGACTGCCTACCACATCTTGAGCAACTTGGATGATGAAGACAACGATGGCCTACCAAACAGCTACTCTCTTTTTCTACTTCACCAAAGGCATCCAGTGTTTCTTAGGGTGCTGAAAGCCTACCTTTCCCAGCTAAGGAGAGGCAAGTAGATCTCTTTGGGTAGCTCTTACAGGAAAGTTTCATAAAGGGAACTGACTCATCTGGGAGACATTATCTTCAGTTCCTGCCCCTTCCATGCATGTGATGCTTGCATTCCAACAGCCGTCTTGCAAATATGAGGCAACACTTGGAACAAAAAACTTTAAGGACCGAGGTCTCTGTTGACCGTAAAACTACTACACCAGCTCCGGACAGCCTATCTCCAAATTTCTCCTTACGGTGACAGAAGATTAAACTTTTATCTTGTTTAAGCCGCTGCAATTTGGGACAATCATCAAGAATATTTTTCATCTGTGTCCTGAGTTAACAGGCACTTATACCACGTGGGGTGGTAAATAGTATTATCACAACAATTAGGGAAGTACAGACAGTATGTAATCCAGAGAAATTACACAGCTTGGAGGGAGGGTCGAGAAAGGCTATCTGAAAGAAACAATGGCAGAATAAAACCTGAAAAGGGGAGAAGCTAAGTAGGGAAAGGGATTAATGAGGAAAGGGTTTTCTAAGTCCCCACACTAAATCCAGTTTCTGCAAAGACCAAGAGATGAGAGGGAGTGAGGCCATAAGAAGAACGCCAAGTAGTTTAGTGTGGCTGGAACAAGAGTGTGAAGAGGGCATGGGAAGGGAAGAAGGAGCAGTGGTCTGCCTAAGGCCTGTGGCTGCCAAGTGGTAGAAGGTCATTGTCCACATGACAGAAGGCAGGCACCTGACCTTCTAGAAGCCTCTCTTCCAGCCTAACTCGGAGAGAAACTTGTATGAGGTAGCAGTCATTGGTCCTGATCATGTCCCTGAGCAGGGGAACCGTGCTCAGTTTAACCAAGTCGCTCACCTCTTGGGTTTCCATTTCCAAATCTGCAAAACAGGCTTCATAATAATGGGGTTTCACAAGGGGTTGTTGAAGAGAGGCTGTAATATCCTACAAGTGAGGAACATAAAGATGCCATGTTCAACCCTCACATCTTACTGATAAGACACACGAGCCCCAGAGAAGTCATCCCAGCTACATGGAGAGAGCCGACCCTGGAATTTTAGCTCTTCCAGGGATCAGGCTGTTTTTCTTTCCCTGCAAAGAGCTGAGTGTTATGCACATGAAGTGGATGGTTACTGTTCCTGCCAAAGGGAACACAGCAGAGCAAGTTGATAGTTTATTTCAAGAAACCTAGTACTTGAAGGTGCTTGGAATAACACATACTTTCGAAACTAACTAAATATTTGGAGTGTGTCTTCCCATCCTTCCTTTCTGCTCTGAAAGCAAAAACAAGTCTCTGTAATTTGGTGAGGGGGATTGAATTAGATAAAGGGGAAAATCGAACTCAGTAACCGCAGATGTGAAAGTGCCCCAAAGTATTTAGATCAGATTCACATCTTTGGAGGTAACTCTTAAGTCTCCACTGAATCACTGAGAAAACACAGCCAACCCGCTTTGGTGACTTCACAGTTACTCTCTGAAAAGGTCACTGTAATCCACCCTGTCCATTCCATGAACTAGCAACTCTGGAAGCCCTATTAGGATGACCGTTATTTGGGGGGCTACCGAGAAGATCCATAACCAAATAAAATAATAGTATAGTAATGACTGCTACTTATGGCAAGTTGTTCCATATTTTGCTATGTGCTTGTAACCACCTTGAGGTATGGGAAGTATTGTCCTCATTTTCCAGATGAGGAAACTGGGCCTGTTACCTCCACTGACTTCCTTCACATCCAGTCAGTTATCAAGCCCTGTTGGATCACAATGTCTTCTTCCATAGGCCTTAGTTTTCCCAGTGCTTCCTGGAAAACCCGGGGCCTTCCACTCTCTTCTTCCCAGTTGTTCTTATCCACCCAACACCCTCCATTCCCAGATCTATGTGGGATACTCTTATCCTTCCCAAGAAGGTACTTCAACATGTGTAGGAAAATAAAAGAACAAGGATGTTCCCTACAACACTGTTTCTAACGGAGTGAAAAACCTCATAAAATTGGGTCCAACTGTTGATTAGTAAGAGACATTAGGGTATATACGTACAATAGAATATTATACAGCAAGTGAAAAGTAAAATGAAGATAAGATATATCTGTAAGTACTGATACAGTTTGGAGAACAATATGTGTACTATGATTCGAGTGCATAAAAATGTTTCTATACACATAAAAATTCTGAAAGCCTTCCACAAAATTCTTAACAGTGCCTTGTCTCTGGGATTAGAGACAGAGAAGTGGAAACTTTACTCTTTTGACTAAATATATTCCTAATTTCTAATAATTTTTATGGCAGTGAATTACTTTTGTGCTAGAAAACTTGCCCATTTTGGAAAAAAATTTTTTCTCTTTTGAATTGTGTACAGCCTATAGTATACCTGGAGGGTCTGAATATGTCTTACACGTCTCTTATCCCCCAGGGCATGTAGCCCGCTGCCTCACATGTCAAAAGTTGTCTTAAATTGGGATATTTTCATTGGGTATAACACACTGACATAAGAAGATTACATTTAAGAAACCCTGCTTCCTGGCATTTCCTCGTATATATTGTGGATACTCCTGACACATAAACACACACAAAATTCACCACCACCACCTTCACACACAGGAGTAGAAACGAAACAAGGCAAAGAATGCATAACCGTTCTTCACCGGGAAAACCTGTTCATCAGATTTAGAGAGAGAAGCTAGACCACTCAGAGATCTAAAATAAGGAAGGATAAATGAGGACGAATTTGTTGATTCTCACCCAATCCCTGTTTTCTCATGGTTTTCAGGTTTTAAAATGTGTCTTGAAGATACCGCCATATAACCAGAGTCAAAATCTATCACCAAGATAAAAGAAATGGTTTAAAGTGTCAGTGAAGGGATGGGAATGTATAGCCTTCTGCATTTGCCTCTCCCTGCTTGTTTGTTTCTTGGGAGCCAGTGTAAATAATTTAAACTGCTGAGTTGTATTCTTGAATATCTGTCATTGTGGCAAGGTGTGAAACACAGGCAGCTGGAACATCTTGTCAAAGGACCTTCTTAGGGACAGAAAACAGGATGGCGACTTGCCCTTCAACAAACAGCGTTTGTGACTGCATGCGTCTTTGGAGACCTGGATGGACATACCAGAAGCAGAATTTCAAAGATAGAAATAGAAATAGAAGTTTCTGGCAGTTTGAAAAAGAAAACCAGGCCCCCAAACGATCCACAGATAACAGCAAAGTGGTCTCAATGGCTAGACAAGGATATTAGTGAGTGTTGCCCCTCCAAAACCAGCCTTCCCACCCCAAAAGATATTTTTAAATGTTAGTTCCACTTACACCACACTGGTTCTTGAAAGATTTCGGTTCACCAAAATCGCTTTGTGGGTGTGTGATCTGTGGGGAGACAATACCTAAACGTACTCTTCCATTGAGCCTTTATTGATGCCCACTCTGTGCCCATTAGAGTATAGGGTAGAAAAGAAGAAGGTGAGAACTTCCATCATCAAGGAGCTGAGACAAACATGCAAGAGTGTGTAACTACAAACTTAGGTAGGATTCGTGCTGTGTAAGGTTTCAGAGGATTAGTTCATCAGGAAATTTTTAGATGCCCCTAAAGAGCCCTACAAATGGTGAGAACCCTATTGGACACCAGGGAAATACAAGATGACACTCAGATGCTGTTCTCCAGGACCTTAGCATCTTCTTGGAGAAGACTTCTTACAAGATTTTCAATGGGAAGCAATGTGAGAGCAACAGTATAGGATAAAATACTAAATTATGAGGTACGAAGAGAAGTAGTAAATTGAGGGTTAGGAAGAAGGAGAGGGGTGCCTGGGTGGCTCAGTTGGTTAAGCATTTGACTCTTTTTTTTATGTGTAGATTTTTTTTAAATTTTTTATTAACTTGTTTTATTTTATCCTATTTTTTTTTAATTTACTTCCAAATTAGTTAGCATATAGTGCAACAATGATTTCAGGAGTAGATTCCTTAGTGCCCCTGACCCATTTAGCCCATCCCCCCTCCCACAACCCTTCCTGTAACCCTCAGTTTGTTCTCCATATTTATGAGTCTCTTCTGTTTTGTCCCCCTCCCTGTTTTTATATTATTTTTGTTTCCCTTCCCTTATGTTCATCTGTTTTGTCTTTTAAAGTCCTCATATGAGTGAAGTCATATGATTTGTGTCTTTCTCTAATTTCACTTAGCATAATGCCATCCAGTTTCATCCAAATAGTTGCAAATGGCAAGATTTCATTCTTTTTGATTGCTGAGTAATACTCCATTGTATATATATACACCACATTTTCTTTGTCCATTCATCCACTGACGGACATTTGGGCTCTTTCCATACTTTGGCTATTGTTGATAGTGCTGATATAAACATGGGGGGTGCATGTGTCCCTTGAAACAGCACACCTGTATCCCGTGGATAAATACTTAGTAGTGCAATTGCTGGGTCTTAGGGTAGTTCTATTTTTAGTTTTTTGAGGAACCTCCATATTGTTTTCCAGAGTGGCTGCACCAGCTTGCATTCCTACCAACAAAGCGTTTGACTCTTGATTTAGGTTCAGGTCATGATCTCATAGTTCATGAGATCAAGCCCTGCATCAGGCCCTATGTGGACAGCATGGAGCTTGCTTGGGATTTTCAGTCCTATTCTCTCTGTCCTTCCCCCTCCCCTGCTCATGCTTGTGCGCTCTCTCTCTCTCTCTCAAAATGAATAAACATTTTTTTTAAAGGAAGAAAAAGGAGAAAAAGTAGTTGAAGTCTTCAATTCAATCTAATTCAATTCTACACAACTTTGTGGAACTCCTTGCATAGGTAGACGCTTAGGAGAGGAAACTGAAAGGACAATTTTGGATAAAATAATTTCTTCCCCTCAAAGCACTTACAGTTTAGCAAGGCAGACAAGATATATGAGTAAATACAACTAATACTAGATGCTGTCAGTTGAACTTAATATGTCTGGCCCTATTCACTCAGTCCAACAAAAGACAGATAATGAGTTCCAAATCACTTAGGAAGATTTTTGGCAACAAAACAAAATAAAAAAGAAAAAAGAGGAAAAGGAACAAGTAGGAGAAAGAGAAGGAGAAGGAAAAGAAAAACGAGGAGGAGAAAAAGAAGAAGAGAAGGGAAGAGAAGATCTTGAATCAGAAAGATTTAAAACATAAGAAACTTGCCATTCACATAACTTCAAGTCCAGAGGTAAAATGATCCCAGGCTGACATTACTTCCAACTATCTGCCCTTCTGTCTTCGTTATTGGCTTCTTTCTAAAGCTAGTTCCACTTGGACAGCAACGTGGCTGCAGCAGGAATTATTTCTAGATACGACATCAAGTAGTAAATAAGGGACAGTTGTGTTTAGAGGTTTCTCTCCCAGAAGAACCCCAGGAGACTTTTGTTCACATCTCATTGGCCAGAGTCAATGTAGTCGTGGAGCCATGACCTGTACAGTCACCTACCAGGGGCTGGGCCCTGTGCCTTAGACACTACACATAAGACAAAGCCCCCCTCCTCAAAAACCTCATTCACAATGTAGGGAAACAATAACATAATACCCACTTACAGCACCATGAGCTATCAGAACACTCAAGAGTGGGGGGCACCTGGGTGGCTCAGTCGGTTGAGCGTCCGACTTCAGCTCAGGTCATGATCTCACAGCTCGTGAATTCGAGCCCTGCATCGGGCTCTGTGCTGACAGCTCGGAGCCTGGAGCTTGCTTCGGATTCTCTGTCCCCCTCCCTCTCTGCCCCTAACCCACTCGCATTCTGTCTCTGTCTCTCTCAAAAATAAATAAACATTAAAAAAGAACACGCAAGAGTGGTATTTTGCAGGGGTGTGGGGTGGAGGAATGATGAAGGAAACTCATGGAACAGTAAAGGTAGCTGGTGGAAGAGGAGGAGGTTGAGAGATAGAGGAGTAAGTTCCAGAGAGAAGTTAGTTCCAAGGCTAGAGGCAGAATCTGAGTCTTGACCAGATCATGTTCTAGGCACTGCTGGGGGAGTTATATTCCCAGTGCCTCGTGAACTGGCTGGAAAATATTAACCCTCCAATAAATGCCAGCCTGGCGTCTGAACAAATGAGTGAATTAATGATCCCAGAGTCTAAAACATATCAGGCAGTTTTTTATATCCAGTAGGAAGACTAGGGTTTTTCATGCTGTGCACAGGAGTTAGAATTTCATCTTGAAGATTATGCAAAGTTGTTGGATATTTTACGTACAAGGATGGCACGATCACATTTTGGTTTTGTACAAGATCAGTCCTGCTGGAGTGTGCTCAAAGAAAGACCCTGGTCAGCACGATAGGTCAGCAAGTGTCTGCAGAGACATCTGATGAAGAATTTTTGCCTTCCTTTCTTCAGCTCAATGGGACCACTGTTTGCACTACTCTTTCTCTGGTCTTTGCAACTGCTTGCATGTAGTTGCAATGATATTTCCTCACGACCTGCCAGCATCCTCTTAGAAGAGAACCTTCCTGCTAAACAAAAACCCTATTATTAGTTGACCAGCTTCTGGAACAAGGAATTATTTTTTAAGGTGTGATTTTTCAACTTCCTGTAGTGACTGAGCATAGGATTAGCCAAGAGATTTCCTGCCTCCATAAAGGACTCACACAGTCAGCTCTTCCCTGCTTGCTTCCTATTGCCCCTGCACAGCTCACTCCCAAAGACCAATTGCTGTGGGCTGTCAGTGTCTCATCTATTTAAAAAAAAAAAAAAAGGCAAGGGGGGAATCAAAACCTGATTTAGCCTCAGGGAGTTGTTGAGGGTGAAGAACATTCTGTCTGTCTGCTAGGTGCTCTGAACTCTTCAAAAGAGTGAGGAAGGTATATTATTCATGCAAGACAGTGTTTTCCACTCTCCTCACTGGGGAGACCCTCACTGGGGAGAGGAGATGATAGAGCACTGTCCCTCCCACCATCTCTGCATACTCTCACACCAAGCGCAGCCTGGGAGACGAGGAGTGAGGGGGGTGGGGAGGGGACACATTGCCCGAAGCCCAGCCCCGAGAGAAGAGAAGCCCATGGCAGGTGCACAGTACGCAGCCCTACAGGAAGTGCCCGGCCGCCAGCCGCTGTGGTCTGGGCCAGGCTCAGAGGCTGCCCACTGTGGCCCAGTTCCTCTCCAGAGCAGAGATCCTCCCACGACTGCCCTCCTCTCCTTAGCATAAGCCGCATCTTAAACCTTAGGTCAGAACTTGAGGCCCATTAGTAGTGAATCACTGGGACTAGAATTCAGTTCAGCCGACGCACAATTGTCGGGGGTAACAATCAGGGTTTTTAACCATCCCGCGTGTTGGCCTGTTTTTCCTTTTGGCGAAAGTCACCACCTGAATAGGATTAGAGAAAGCAAAATATTGCAATTCACTGGAGATCACATTTCCCTCTCCTCAACCTTTGCCTCCACTTGCTGCTGAAAAACAAAGGATCAGAAAGGCGACCCCGGTGCTCCGGCCGGCAGAGGAGCAGCGGGGCGCGGCAGGGCAGGGTCGAGCAGGCTCAGCCCCACCTGCTCAGGCGTCCCGCATCACTGGCTGGCATGGAGGAGTTCACTCTGCCACATCAGCCCGGCACTTGGTCGTGCACACGGCCAAACGAGGGCTTCGCCTTCCAGAGGCCGTGCAGGGGCCAAAAGAGTCAGAGCCGATGTTTTTGCCTTGAGGCAAAGATCTCCGGGTGCAAAATGTCCTTGGAGAGGAGCTGGCCTGTGTCTCATGTTCTTCCAGCGGGGAGCGAAAGATCCAGTGTCCTCACTTGTGCTGACAAAAGGACAACAGTCTGGGTCTCGGTACCACGGCGAGCAGCATCCTCACACTCACACACATGCACAGCCCACCCCCTGCCTTCCTGATTAGGGAGAGGAATTTGATGATCTGTTTTGCGGGCGCCCCAGAATGGTTTGGGGGCATTTCCCAGTTTGTTTCTTCTCCGGGACAATTGTTGGATCTGCTCAGAAGGGAGCCTTACTGGGATATTCAATATCACGCATTTGTTGCTTTAAAAATACCAGTGCCCCAGCAAGAGAAGGTCATGGACTTCTCATTGGCACATGTCCCCAGACGTGGTGTTTTCTTTGTCTTGGAGAATCGCTTAGGTTTAATGGGTGTTGCATACAAAGAATGATGGGAATTTGGTGATCATTTCAAAAAAAAAAAAATTAAAAAAAAAACAAAACAGGAGAATTCAAACAAAAACAGGCCATCCTCAATTCTTGCACAGGACCCCCAACAGGCCACTCAGAAGGGTTCTCCTCCCCGCTCAGGAAAACCCTTGGTGGCACCAAGGACCTCGGGATGCCTTCGGCCACAGAAGCCATTCTGTAACCTCCAGGTCCTCCTCTTCCCTCCAGGGCCCACAGAAGCAGCTGTGGGGCATTTTGACTGTGGTGGGAGGGTTCTGCCCTTTCATTTGAGAGGGGACAGAGCGTTGATCCGTAAAGGACCCTGGACATTCCGCCCCCGGCCTTGACTTACCTGGCCTCTACATACTGTTTTTCTTTTCTTTTTGGCTTTTCAAGGCAGCCTGGAAGCATATCCCTCTGCCGGCTCTGCTTCTCCTCCTAGTCCAAGCTCCTTAAAGAAAGGGCCTGGCCTTGTTCACCTCTGTATTCCCAGCACTTGGCGTGCCATAAATATAATAATAGTATTAGCTACCACTTAGTGAGTACTTTGCCTTGCACCAAGCACTTTGTAAATATTATCTCTTGCCGTTAAATATGCTGAATCGAATTTAACTGACCCACATAGCTGGAATGGCACTTCTTTAAGGGGCATGGTGGTAACCCAGATGTGGAATCAGAGAGGCTTCCGTTCAAACCCTGACTTTGTCACATCCTGGTCACTTGAAATTTGAAACTCTGGGCCTGAGTTTTCTCATGTTTAAATTGGGGGAAAATAATAGCTGCGCTGCCTGCCTCCATAGAGTTGTTGGGAAGAAAATACAAAGAAACATTTGTGGGATATTTCTTTGTAAGTTCTAAAGTTTTTAAAAAATGTAAATGTCCCTACAAATCTAGTGATATCCACAGGCAGATTATACAGTGGGGCTGTCACAGTTTATGAGGAGGTATGGTACAAGGAATGGTCACATTTCCCAAAATATCTTCCCCACTGATCTATCACAAATTATTCCCTCTCGTCTGGCTCATAATTCCCACGATGGGCATGAGTAATAGCATGGACAGCAAAAGAGGTCGTTGCTAAGTCACTGTATTAGTTATCTGTTGCTGTATAACAAATTAGCCCAAAACCAAGAGTGTCCGTCAGTCCGCGGATCTGTCCCTTGCTTCAACAGTGTTTGGACAGAACAGAACAGGGAAGCCCCTTCTATCAGCCTCTGACCACCCTCCAACCTTTTTTCCAGTCACAACCTTCAGAGCCATTTTCTCGGCCGCCCACTCCCTCCAGGAGCAGCCAACACCTTATTGTGAGCTTAGCTCCTTATTGCCGATCTATCATGAGCTCCCAGATTTGTCAGAATGATTCCACCCAGGTGGAGGCTGCCTTCAGCGGTCAACATGTGTCTGTGGGTGTCCTACACCTACCTTTCTCTGGGCTTCTATTTCGATCACGGCATGGGGCTTTGGAGGATGTGGGCCACTTCTTCCACTAGTTGGCTGTGGAGAAGCTCAAGGGCGCTGAGCATCTCTTGAAGATGCAAAACCAACACAGAGGCCGTGTCCTCTTCCAGAACATGCAGAAGCCATCCCAAGATGTGTGGGGTAAAACCCTGGAAGCCATGGAAGCTGTCCTGATTCTGGAGAAGAACCTGAACCAGGCCCTTTCAGATCTGTGTGCCCTGAGTTCTGCCCATGGAGACCATATCTGTGACTTCCTGGAGAACCACTTCCTAGTTGAGGTGGTGCCCATCAAGAAGATGGACAACCACCTGACTAGCCTCTGCAAGCTGGCTGGCTCCCAGGCTGGGATGGGTGAGTATCTCTTCAAAACGCTCACCCTCAAGCATGACTGGGGGCCTATTAGACCCAGAAGCCTTTGGAGGAGCCCTCTGGTAACCCTGGTGCCAGGGCTTGTGCCTGACCCTCTCCCTGCAGCCACTAGAAAGATTTTTAACCACCCGGGAGCCCTTTCCCAAGCCTTAGAACCAATGTAAACAAATGAAGCTTTTTGTGGTCAAAAAAAAAAAAAAAAAAACAACCCAAAAAACAAATAAACAACAACAACAAAATCCAAATTAACCCAAAGCATAGGTGGCTTAAATCAGCAATACACATGTATCATCTCATATTGTTTGTGTGGGTCAGGAATTTGGAATAGCTTTGCTCAATATTTCTAGTGATACATGTAGTTAAGATTTTGGCTGGGATTGCAATCATCTGAAGGCTTTACTCACCCTGAAGGATTCACATCCAAGATAGTTCGCTCACATGGTGCTGGTTGTTGGTAGAAGACCTCAGTTCTCCTTCATATGAGCTTCTCTTTGAGCTGCTTAAATGTCCTCACAACATGGTGCCTGACTCTTAGAGTGAGCAGTCCCCACAATGCTTCTTATGATCTAATTTTGGAGGTCACAGACCATCACTTCCACCACACTTGATTTCTTTTTTTTTTTTTTTTTTTTAATTTTTTTTTAACGTTTATTTATTTTTGGGACAGAGAGAGACAGAGCATGAACGGGGGAGGGGCAGAGAGAGAGGGAGACACAGAATCGGAAACAGGCTCCAAGCCATCAGCCCAGAGCCTGACGCGGGGCTCGAACTCACGGACCGCAAGATCGTGACCTGGCTGAAGTCGGACGCTTAACCGACTGCGCCACCCAGGCGCCCCACACTTGATTTCTTTTTAGAAAGTAGTTGATCATTCAGGGACATCTGGGTGGCTCAGTCGGTTAAGCGTCCGACTCTTGATTTCAGCTCAGGTCGTGATCTCACAGTTTGTGAGCTGAGCTCCACATTGTGGCTCAGCACTGACAGCGTGGAGCCTGCTTGACATTATCTCTCTCCTCCCTCTCTGCCCCTCCCCCACTCACTCTCTCTGCCTTTCTCTCAAAAATAAATAAATAAACTTTAAAGAAAATTTTTCAAAAAGTAGCTGCTCATTTGGGCCCACGCTCAAGGGGACAAGAATTAGGCTCCACCTTCTAAGGGGAGAATTGTCAAAGAATTTTTGGATATATTTTAAAATCATTACAGTCACCATGAAAATCCACCTATGATATTGGAGGCTATTAGTGCTCAGCTGGGCTAAGCAGGAAGGGGTATTGAGATGGGGACAAGATTCGAGACCAGAAGAGGTCACAACTCAGGCACAGAGATGAAGGACTCTGGGCTACCAGGTCGTAAAGAAGTTTAGAGAGAGACACATTTGTGAACAGGGGACATTCCCTTGGAGAGCAGTTGCCTTGGTCTTGCCTAAAGGCTTGAACAAAAGTTTTCATCCCAGAACAGTTAGTCCTGGTCTCTTTTTGCTGAATAGCTTAGTCTCCATATGGGCAGGGAACTTACAGAATTACTCCAGGAAAGTTTGGCTGATTTGGGATATGGGGGTGAAATCTTCTGCTTTAAAAGACATTTATTCTCTCGATATAGGTCAGTTCTATTTTCTCCTGGGCCTTGGCCCTGACAAGGGTTGATCAAGGGATTAAAGCACAGGATCATGAACTCAAGAGTCAACAGGGGATAGTCAAAGTGAGCATAACAGATCTAAGAAACAAATCGGAGTGGCAAGCATTGTGGCAGACCGGAAAGCAAGCTACAGATGATTTCACACTAGAAAAAGAGAAATATCTGGACCTTTTAGGAATAATTGGACATTGATTCTGAAATACTGCAAATCATTAGTATTTCAGAAAACCATCATGATCCATAGGTAAAAATGGATGTTTATGAGAGTCCATTGAACAAAAGGAATTTGGGTATAGGTGAATCTCTCAGTGGCCCCATTACATCCATGAGTACGTTCTTCTGTTATTTCCACAGTTCCTGAAAATGTAGTTTGAGTAGATATACTCAGCAACTGGTAGAAAAGCCACAGTGGCCCCTTAACTTGCAGAGTGAGGGCTTTTAGAATCAGATAGAGTGCAGCACTCCTCTCTATAGCACAGGTAGTCCACCAACACAGAATTTAAAGTCTCAAAGATGGTGGTCCCTACCACATCTCTAACTGGCCTGTTTGGCTCTGCAAAAGATGGATAGAAAATTACGGGGTATTATTTTAAGTGTTGTTAAGTGATGACTACAACTGAAGCTGCTATTCTAAATGTCGTCTCTTCACCTTGTGGGTCTGCTGGATGGCTATTGATCTGGTAAATACATTTTCTCTATTAGAAGAAGTTTTCTTTTACGGGGCAGGAATAACAATACATATTCACCATGCCAATCTTCAGAACTGCTTAATTTTTTTGCTTTATGCCATAATTTAGATCAGGGGGATTTTTTTTAATGTTTAACTTTTTTTTTTTTTTACAGAGGTATAACTGACATATAATGTTATATTAGTTTCAGGTGTGTAGCACAATAATTTGATATTTGTATATATTGCAAAAGGATCACCACGATGAGTCTAGTTAATGTGAGTCACCATACATAATTACATAATTTTTTTCTTATGGTCAGAACTTTTTTTAAGATTTACTCTCTTAGCAAATTTCAACTATGCAATAGAGTATTATTAGTTATAGCCACAGTGTACATCACATCCCTAGAATGTATTTATTTTATAACTGGAAGTTGGTAACTTTTGACTTCCTTCATCCACTTGGCCTACCCTCCACCTCCCACCTCTGGCAACCTGCAATCTGTTGTAGATCAGAGGGATTTTTGATCCTCTTAATAACAGCCCACAGAAAAGAATTTTGGACTATAGTTTAGATGACATAATGCTAAAAGACCAAGTGAGCAAGTGGAAACAGATATCCTAGACACCCTATAAAACCTATATGTGTCAGAGTTCGGGAGATACATGCATTGGAAATTCAGGGATCTTAGAGACATTTCTAGAAGTTCAGATATCTGTATAGTATCCGAATGTTTCTTCCAGAGTGAAAGAAAATTCACTGTACCATGCATACCTCACCACTAAGAATAAGTGATACATCTTTGGCTTGGCCCTTTTTGGAGTTTGAAGGCAACATATGTCAGATATGGATGTACTCCTCTGCCCCTGTTGCTGAGCAATGCAGAAGGTTGCAAGCTTCAAGTGAGGCCCAAGCAGGAGAAGCTGATTCAGGCCACAACACCAGCAATTCTGCCACTAGGTCTTCTGATGAATGAACCCAACGGGAGTGCTCTATGGTGCCTGTGCCAAGCCCTGATGGAAGAAGCACAATGGAGAGTTCTAGAGTTCGAGGATGAAGGTTTGCTCTCAATACTCACATTGAGTATACGCTTTCTAAAACTCAACTCACTGAGGTATAATTAACATACAATACATAAAATGTACCCACTTTAGCATAGAGTTGAATGACTTGTGATAACTTATACACCCGAAAAAGTAGAGCTCAGTCAAGATAAGGAACATTTCCACCGAACCAGAATGCTTTCTTGTGCCCCTCTGCACCAATCCCGTGTCCCTTCTCCAGAACATAGCCCCCAGGCAACCACGGATTCTGTCATTACTGATTGGATTTATAGTTTCTAGACTTTTATATAAGTAGAATCAGGCAGGATGATCTCTTTTGTGTCTGGATTTTTTTACGCAGTGTAATGCTTTTGAGAGTCTTCCATTCTGTCATATGGACCAGTGGTATCAGCAGTTTGTTCCTTTTTTATTAATGAGCAGTATGCCATTGTACGAACATACTCCAATTCCTCTTTATCCATTAATAAATATCTGGATTGTTTCCAGGTTTAGGTTCTCATGAATAAAGCGGCCATAAGCATTCTTGTGAAGTCTTTGTCTGGACAAATGTTTTTATTTCTTGCGAGTGAACACCTAGCAGTGCAATTTCTGGACACACAATTAGCACATGTTTATGTTATTTTTTAGATTTTTTTTTAATGTTTATTTTTGAGAGAGAGAGACAGAGCACAAGTGGGGGAGGAACAGAGAGAGGAGGAGACACAGATTCTGAAGCAGGTGCCAGGGTCCGAGCTGTCAGCACAGAGCCCGACGCGGGGCTCAAACCCACGAATTATGAGATCATGACCTGAGCTGAAGTCGGACGCTTAACCATCTGAGCCACCCAGGCGCCCCCTATTTAGTGTATATTTCAATTTAGAAGAAACCGACAAACTGTTTTTTCAAAGTGGTTGCACCGTCTCACATTCTCACAAAAAATAGATGAGAGTTTCAGTTGCTGCATATCCTTACCAACATTTGGTATTGTTGATGTTTGTAATTTTAGCTATTCTAACAGGTGTATGGTAGTATTTCATTGTGGTTTAAATTTTCATTCCCTGATAGCTAATGATGTTTAGTATTTTTTAATGGGCTTATAGGCTACTTTTTAAAAACTTTTGTGAAATGTCAGCTAAAATTTTTGTTAATTAGGTTATCTGTCTTATTACTGAGTTGTAAAAGCTCTCTGTGTATTCTGGAAACAAAACATGTGTCAGATGTATGTATTGTGAGTACTTTCTTTCAGTACCGTATTAACCAGTGACTTGGGAGCAGAACAGAGCACAATGTGTTAATAGTCATATTGCAATCAAGGAAACCAAGGCAAATTTTTTTTAATATGAAATTTATTGGCAAATTGGTTTCCAGACAACACCCAGTGCTCATCCCAACAGGTGCCCTCCTCAATGCCCATCACCCACTTTCCCCTCCCTCCCACCCTCCATCAACCTTCAGTTTGTTCTCAGTTTTTAAGAGTCTCTTATGGTTTGGCTCTCTCCGGCTCTTTTTTTTTTCTTCCTTTCCCCATGGTCTTCTGTTAAGTTTCTCAGGATCTGCATAAGAGTGAAAACATATGGTATCTGTCTTTCTCTGTATGACTTATTTCACTCAGCATAACACTCTCCAGTTCCATCCACGTTGCTATGGAAGGCCATATTTCATTCTTTCTCATTGCCAAGTAGTATTCCATTTTCTATATAAACCACAATTTTTTTATCCATTCGTCAGTTGATGGACATTTAGGTTCTTTCCATAATTTGGCTATTGTTGAAAGTGCTGCTATAAACATTGGGGTACAAGTGCCCCTATGCATCAGCCCTCCTGTATCCCTTGAAACCGAGGCAAATATGGGTTAGGTAACTTGTTTGAGTACATAGAAAATAAAAACTAGGATTCAAGAGCCTCCAACTCCAGTATATTTTTATCAAATGCAAAGTTGCCAATAAATATTTGAGAGTGACTGCAAGAGAGCAAGAAAGCGTTTGAGTTACTGAATTATACTGCCTCCCAAAGAGCAGCGTAAATGCTGAGACTGAAATGGTGGCTGCCAATTTCTACCAACTCAGAGTTTCCTTCTTGTTCTATGAAACTGACATCAGGTGAGTGGTTTCTTGTTTTATTCACTGGGCTTGAGGCAGATTCCAAAGTCTGTAAATTTTCAGCCCAGTTTCTTCCAGCTTCTGAAACTTTAGAATACTTTGTGATTGAAATCAATACTATGGACCCTAAGATTTCCATTCATTTGTAAATAAGAATGTATTTTTGTGTTATTATGTATAACATACTATATCTTATATTGTATATGTTATATTTAAAGAAACTATTTTTTCATAATTGTTAGCATATATAAATTATATGAAAATGCATGACATATGCTATATCTTAATGAAATGTATTATTTTATAATCGCTCCTTCAACATGCCAGGCCCCATTCTGGTACTCAGTCTCCAAAGATGGCTGAGACACAGGTTCCTGACCTTGAAAAACTTATAGCTATGTGGAAGAGATGGAAGTGTTTTTTAAAAAATTTGTTAAAAGGCAAAGAACAAGTTTTCACTTATGGGAAATGCTTTCTAAAATATTTAGGGGTAAAGAGGCACCATGACTGCGACTTACTCTCAAACAGGCTCTATTAACATGTATTCTGCACGAAGCAATATTGCACTAAAAGAAATAAAAATTATTGGTGCACGTAGGTGGCTCAGCCGATTAAGTGTCTGACTCTTGATTTCGGCTCAGGTCATGATCTTGCAGTTTTGTGGGTTCGAGCCCCATGTCAGGCTCTGTGCTGACAACATGAAGCCTGCTTGGGATTCTCTCTCTCCCACTCTCTCTGCCCCTCCCCCGCTCATGCTCTCTCTGTCTCTCTCAAAATACATAAATAAACTTAAAAAAAAAAAAGAAATAAAAACCGTTCTTGGAGGCCAAAATATCTTACTCTTTTTCCACGTGAAGTTCAGATATACTTAGAGTCCATAAAAAGGTATACATTATCTGTGGTATTAAAATTTCAAGTCAGAAAGCAATCGGGGAAAAAAAAATATCTAAAAAGGCACTTGGAGAGTGATGAGGAAAAGATTGAGCAATTCTGGTGTACAGGAATTCTTTTTACTTTTTTTGCAACTTTTCTGTAAATCTAAAATTATTTTGGAACAAAAGTGTAAACATTGCACCGTGCCAGTGCTGGGAGAATTAGGGGAGCACAGATGAGGTGGCCCTAATTCTGCAGAGGTCGGTGAGGGCGGCTCTAGGTCAGGGGGCACGAGACGTCCCCACCAGAAAGGTGACATTTGCCCCAAGTCTTGAAGGAGAATCAGGAGTGGGCTGGGTAGATAAGGACACAGCCTAATCCCAACAAGCCTGGGAAGAAGATTAAATTCCGTATCATTTAGTTAGATTGTTTAGCATATTTTACCATATTCTAATGAGATACAAAGTGATAAGCCACGTCTTTTCGCTTCATCACCACGAGGATGCCTTGCAATTAAATAACAATCCTCTGTTAGGCAGAAGATCTAACTGCTAAACTTTCAGAAGAAACGGGAGTTGGAAAGGAAACAGACTGCTTTCTTCTAGGACTCACTATTTATCCAAACTTCCATTCTCCCAGGGAATGTTTCTGGATTCATGATTTAAGGACTTGGGAAACCTTTCGGGATTTTGGAGAGGAGAGGTGCCAGCTGTAAAATTTGCCCTTAGCTCTGGTGCTGCATTGGGTCAGCAGGCCTGAGAGAGGCGGAAGGTGGATTTCACATTTAGAAGCAGCGAACCCTGCCTTTCTGTGGGCTGGAAATCCGACACTGGGCTGTGGAAACGCACAGAGTCAGAGAGCGTGCTGTGAGACGGGGTGCGGGAAGGGGCAAACGCTGGAAAAATTGTACTTTTCTCCCCATGACAGTTGCCTTTTGTTTGGACAAATAATTTGAGGAGAGAACAAAAAAGCAGTTGTTTGCTTAATGCCAAGCCACAAAAACATGGAGCCTTTCTGGCCCCAGCGAGGAGTAAATTCCTGGTCCCAAGCATTCCTGATGATTTGCCCCCTGGTCCTGCAGACTGAGGTGACCCAGAAAGCACCCACTGTCCCCGGAGCCTCTTTTACTGGGCAGGGGCCGCCTCACTCATTCATAACTCAGTAGGACAGGGGTCCAGGGAGGCCAAGAGAGCTCAGTGCCAGGCCAGGCCAAGCCAGAGGGTGGCTGCGATGGGGTGGGGTGGCCTGAAAGCAAGTCATTAATGCACACGGATGCCCTGCCTGCCAGTTGCCTGTTTTCCTGGCCAGAAGAATCTGCAAAAAGAGTACAAAACCTTGTGTTCAAAAGTTTTGGAGTTTGTAACATATACAGACTCATACACACATATACACATGCCCAGAAACACACAAACTGCTTGTGATACATACATTTGGTGCCAACATAAACAGAGCTCTGGCCAAAAACCATGTTGGTTAGCAACTGGCCAATGAAGTGTTTAAAGTTAGATGCCAACAGAAAAACCCGAACAGTGGTGTTTTTCCTAAACTTGAAGTCACCAGTCAGTATTGCTTTTCCTTTGCAGAATGGTTTTCTAATATCTTCACTCAGGAAAGATCCTGTCTGCAAAAAGGCCCATGACGGGTTCGCTATTAGGTGAGTTCATTACCGTAAATCCATCCACAGTGAGTTCCAATAACAATTACAAGGCCATCGAGCCATGAAACCCAATGGCCGCTTTGAATTTGTGACCAGTGCCAGTGAGAAGTGGGGGTGGGAGGGGGGTAGTTCTGGACTTCTAGAACTGCCTGGTCTCCAAAGCTTATGGAAGCACTGAGGCTCCAAAGGAAGAAGGAGCAGCTTGTCAGGCTAGCCAACTGACACTTGAAAGAGCAGGCTGGGGAGGAAACACGTGCTGTCCCCTGAGCCCTCAGAATCTACCCCTGGCACCATGTGGAGTGACCACGTCATCCTAGGGCCAATGCTCTTCCCTATGCTCTCCCACCTTTGGGTGTTGAAATGCCATGACCTTCTATCTCCTAATGAAGCTTGTTCCCAGGGAAGGACTGATGTCTATTATTTGCCACTTAGTCTAAATATATTCAAGTCACCATTACCAGGTCATCCGATGTGCTGAACTTGAGCTCTGTGGCCTAACAGCCTTGACTTCTGCTAGAAGAACTAGTGCCCTTGGCCAGCATTTAGGAGAGGATTTAGTAGGGATGAGGAAGGGCAGGATTTCTCAAAACCTGCCCCCCACCCCCTGCCCAACCTGCATGTTCTTCCCTCTCAGCCCCCAGATCTCAGCTTAATTCTCCATTCCTAAATAAGTCAAGTTCTGATGAGAGAGTGTCTTGGTCCCAACTCCTTAGCCTTTACTGAAGTCAGGGCCCGTGTCTGTATTTGATCATCACTCTCGATCAAGTGTCTAGCCCTTTGCCTGGCATATGGTGCAGTTTGTTGAATAAATGAAATCAATGAATGGTTAAATGAGTGAGGGATTGGATGGATGCATGGGTGGATGGACAGATAGATGGGTTATGGGTACAGAAATGAATGATGACAGGTGGATGATGGAGTTGCAATACAATTCCATCTGTGCCCCGCCCATCTTCCTACCACCCTGCCTCCCTGAGAACGCTGTTGCTTCGGTGCAACTTACAGAAGCTCAGTCGATAGATGATGGCGTTGCTGGATGCTCGTGATGAATTACTGCAGTAGCAACTGAGAAAAGCCAAGAGAGCAACCAAAGAGAAGGGCTGGGATGATAAAAGGCAGAGAGGGAGAAATAGAGAGGTTGAGAGGTGTGCAGCCAAACAGACCACAGGCAGCTGGAGGAGAAAGGCAACGGCTTTGGGGACCTGATGGAAAAACAGAGAGAAGAGGGACTGGAGACTAGCTGTGGGGAGGGGAGGCAGCTGAGAGGAGGAATCATGGAAAAAGAATTTATATTATCAGGAAAACAAAATGGTAGGGACTTCTCTAATAGGTCTGTAGGGAGGTGAAGAATGAAAGCGGGAGGCTTTTAAGGGGAAGAGAGAGGAGGAGGAGGAGGAGGAGGAGGAGAAGAATCTCAAGCAGAAAAAATTAAGTGGCAGAGAAAGAGAGAAACAAATGCTGGCCCTTCAAGGTACAGAAGGGGTGCCCGGTGTGAGAAAGCCAAAGCCACAGCTGCCCTGCCAAGGGAGGAAACCTTAGGAGACCCGCCCAGCCAGAATCTTGAAGTCTCAGACTTTTTCCACCTTATGAGCTGTAAATTGATCTATTCAGTTAGAGAAACCTGGTTTTTATTGAGTAATTTCCTCTGAACGACCTCCAGTTTTGAAAATGTCCCCAAAGTTCTCTGCCTTCCCCCGTCCCCCGCCAGGTCCCTGCGTCAATGCCCGTAAATCACAGGGAGTCAGCCCCCCTTACTGCTCGCCAGGTCCCTTGGCTAATCCTGATATGGCACTGGGTCCTCCTGGTGCGGAGACCTCAGATCTGTTTGTTCTGTGGCCAGTTCCCAGCATGCACCTCACGGGGCTCCCATCCGGCAGCTTCTCAGGAACCCCCAGCCACAGAAAGGATTTCTAACTGGTCGGGAGCCATGTCCTCTGCCTGGCCTCCGTATCAAGGAAATGTCTCAATTTTTCTTCCTAGCCCTCAAATGGGGCCTCTTGCAGATGCAAACAAGGGGCTCTTTATGGGAAACATTGCCCATCACTTGCTTTTACATTGCGTCTTTTATGCCGACATCCCTCAAAGCATTTTCACAGACAAGTGTCATTGTCTCCCCCTTACAGATGGCACCGAAAGGAGAGCACAGAAAGTTAAGTGGTTCAACAAAGGTCAGACTCAAAAAGTCAGAGCAGAGGTGGGAAACAGAACCCACAGCTCCCTGCTCCCCGGCCTATCACCTGCCCATTCCCAGGCCCAGTGGGAAACAGCCAACCTCTGTAAGCATCCTTCCCACACTCTGGCAGCATGCAAACCCCCCTCATCTGTGCTATTTAAAGCTCAAAGCTGAAATCCCATCTTCATAATCAGGATTGCACAGATCTGGGGATGGAAGGGGCCATCTTGAAAGTTGATCGAAGACTAGTGTACTTGCCAAGACTCAGTAGGGTGGGAGGGAGGCCCGGGGGCCCCCTCAGGAGGTGAGATGCCGGCGTCAGGCTCGAAGAGCAATTGCATTACCTGTGTGGCTGAGGTTTTACTGCCTGCTCAATCTGAAAGTTAGCAAAGTAGTAATCAATGAAAAGGAAATATAATTGAGAAGATTAAAAGCTGAGGGTGGGTATGGACTGGGGAGGGAAGTGATTGCTAAAGAGGTCCATTTGTATAATTCAAAGGTCGATGCCTCTCATTAAACTCACATCTCCAGACACTCAGGGGGATGAAAGAGAATCTCTCCATGCTGACTGGCTGACACCTAAGAGTTTCCTCTGGCCACTTTCAAGGGCAGCATGAGGCCAGGGGGACAGAAGAAACTGTTGGAAAGAGAATTTAGGGGAATCCATAAGCAAAAGAACATTCGGAGAATTGAAACATAAAGCCAGGTCTTCTGACCTTTTTAAAAAAGATATCCAAGTTTCTTTTAGACCATGAGGGCTCATTTACATGATCTGAATGAAAGCTGAATCAATGCCCAGGGAAATTCCACCTCGAGACACACACACACACACACACGCGCGCGTGCGTGCGTGCACGCGTGCACGTGTTTATCCTTCCACGGAGTGCATGTGTTTCTGTAACTTTGGGTCAGTAATGTGCTCTGGCTGTCACTACAGGTTTTCTTGCAGAACTACCAACTGAATCTGTCTCTGAGACAAGTGACAAGCTTGTCCCCCAAACGCCTCCCTGGGAAGGAAGACACACAGGGGTGTGCGTGTGGATGTATCTATAGTTCTAAACCAAGACTTTGGTGCTCTGGGGTCCAGGAGGCCAGGTCATGCCTTCCTGCTAAGACACAGGTGCCAAATCAGATAATACATGATCTGTCTTCCTCCCCTCGCTCTTTTTCTGTTGTGGTTTCTAACAAGAAGTCCAACGTATGCTGGTCTCTCTTGTCCCTTCATCTTCTCTCCTTTCTGCCTACACCAGGAACCTGCATAGGTCTGACTTAGACACCACAGGACACAGAAGGAGCTGCCATATTTAGCAAATGAATTTGCTTACTATTGCCACCGAACACGTTACACAAAGCTGGCAGCTTAAAACAACACAAATTCTTCTCTCACAGTTTCTAGGGTGAGGAGTCTGGCATGGTACGGATGGGTTCTCTGCTCAGGCCGCGCGCAGTGACCATCAGGGTGGCCAGGAGAGGTGCCATCTCTCCTGAGGCTTGGGGTCCTCCCCCCAGTCCTTGCAGGGGATTGGCAGAATTCAGTTCATCGTGGCACAGGGCCGAGGTCCCTGTTTTCTCGCCAGCCACTAACTGGGGCGCAGTTCTTGGCTCCTGGAGACTAGCCACTATTCCCTGCCACGAGGCTTTCTCTGCCACACAGCCATGTTCTCCTTCAGGGCCAACAGGAGAATTCGCGACTGCTTCGAATCTTGGACTTCTTACGTCTCCAGCCTCTAGCTGCTGATTTCAAGAGCTCGTGCAGTCAGGCGCAGCTGCCCACATCACCTTCTATTTGATTAACTCAAAGTCAACTGATCAGCAACCTTAATCACATTTGCAAAAATTCCTTTCTGCCATGTAATGTAGGTCAGTCACAGGAGCTGTGTTCTTCACGACCCCTGATTTTCTCCCACACTCTTGGGGAGGAGGTTATACAAAAGTGAGGGTCACTGGGGCACCTTTAAGAATTCTCCTTAACACAACATATAAAAATACAGGATGCTCAGTTGAATTTGAATTTCACAAAAAACGACACATAATTGTTTTAGTATAGTTACGTACCATACAATATTCGGGACATATATACTTAAATTCGGGGCATAAATGCTACTGTTTGTTTACCAAAAATTCAAATTAAATTGGGCACCCCATATTTTATCTGGCAACTCTAGATGCAGAGCCTCGGAGCCTCTGCACCACACAAAGGCCAAGATTGGCCTGCAGTAAAAGAAGGCATTTCCTTTGTGAAGCAAGCAGCAATAGAACTTTCTTCAGCTGGGGGCCCTTGGTGATAAGACAAGGCCTCTGTGGCCTATTTCTGCAACATCACTTTCTCTGCTTCCCTTCCCCAGATCCCTCAGCCCACGGCTGTCAACACCCTGCAAAGTCACGGAGAGCAATTGCTGTTCCCAGGCTATGAGCACAAGTGGGCCCCCAAGGTCAGCCACAGAACCTCACTAGCCCAGAATCACAGCCTGCTGGTGGGCGGAATGGGGAACTCAGCAGGGGAGTCTGGGGTGCGGGGGGAGGCAGAACCCACCCCGGGCTGTTGGCCCTCTGCATGCATGGACGATCCCTGCCCCAGAAGAAGCTCTTGCCTTCGAGGCGGGCCACAGGGGCTCTCTGGGCCACGGAAAGCTTCCCTCACCAGCAGAGGAGTTTTCCTTGCAAGCCACTCTTGGCTCTCCTCGAGGCTGCTCCAAATCCTTGCCAACAACACTTCAAACTCTGGCCAGCCCTGTGTTACATTTTAACAGGCCAGGCCCTATTAGCCTGATCCTAGGATGGGTTATTCTTTCCAGTTTTCACTAACAAAAATCCCCTTTTATTTGGACACTCAAGTGGCCTCTAGGAACGAGGCTTTCATGTGTTGCCAAAAATGTTCGGATGCGGCAGCATTTGTGTGTGTGGCCAATTACATCGGTACCTCTGGGGTTGATCCCACAGGCCTTTCTCAGGCAAAATTCCTGTGAACTTCCAGCAGACCCCCCCACCCTTTCTCCTCAGCTCTATCTGCAAGAGGAGGCCCTGGGCGGCTGGAGATGGGCTTTCACATGGAGTTCTTACCCTTATGAAATCAATCTGAGTGGGGACAGTGATTTATATGTACCCTAGTCAATGCATTATTAGAATTAATATCATTATTTTGCTGCTTCCCTTTTTAGGTTTTTCCTCTCATAAATCAGTTTAGTTCGATAAGATTGGGCTGAGTTTTGGCTGCACACAGACGAGAGTGTTCGGCGTTGTGGAGCTAAGGACCGTTTGGCGAGTTCAGACAATGCCTCCATTGTTTTCTGATTTATTGAACGCTCAGGTCTTGCTAGTATTACACGTACTCGTTGATGTTTTGCAAAGCAGGGATTAGTAAGATTTTTTTTTTTTTTAACCTGGAAACCACCTCCATGCAGCGCTGGTTTCTCAGAGTCTCTATCTAGTTTGTCGTAAGCTGCCTTTTCCACGGCCAAGGAACGGCCACCAAAAGGGTGGGTGGGTGTTTTGATAATCATTCTTTCTTTCCATCTTCATATTTGGCCAACACACACACTAACCTGTCCCATGTGTGTGTTTGGAGTTTCCTAGCTGCCTGCGGAAGAGGACCTACTTCAGTCTTTTTCTTCAACACCCTGGTCGTACGATCCGTCTTGTTGATGCTATCCTATTGCCAAACCAGCGCGAGCTGTAGCCTCCCATCAGAAGCCCACCGACACAGGCACTTGGGGCATATTCAAGGGGCTTGGATTCCCTCTTCCACTGGCTTCTTCTTGCACCTCACAAAAAGGTTCGCTATCTGATTGTCCAAAACTTGCTGCAGAAGTCACCAGGAAAGCCTAAGGCATTTTTCTTAAGAAAAGGACAACATCAGAAATGACTAGAACCTAGCCCGCAAGAGGAACTCAGGAACAGTCGATTTATCTGGCAGCCCCGTCGGGCTCACATCATTTTGTTGGCCCACCACATCCTCACCCCTCCATCCGCCACCCACCCGCTCACCAGCCATGGAACCAGAGTTCCATGCAATGGCTTTTGCTGTCTGTACCCCATGCCTGGGGGCTCCTCTGCCCCCTTTCCTCTTTGCCCAGAACACGAACTTAGGAGAATAAACTCAGGAGAACAGGGACGCATTCCCACCAGCACACACAGCTACTCCTATGAGGAATTCAGATGTTAACCCCTCTAAGGGTGGCCTGATTAAGTGTAGCAGAAATTGATGTAAAGATAAGTCTTAAAGAGGGGCACCTGGGTGGCTCAGTCGGTTAAGCGTCCAACTTCGACTCAGGTCATGATCTCTCAGTCTGTGAGTTCGAGCCCCGCGTCGGGCTCTGTGCTGACAGCTCAGAGCCTGGAGCCTGTTTCAGATTCTGTGTCTCCCTCTCTCTGACCCTCCCCCGTTCATGCTCTGTCTCTCTCTGTCTCAAAAATAAATAAACGTTAAAAAAAATTTAAAAAAAAAGATAAGTCTTAAAGAGATGGGGTTTTTGAGCCCACGGTCTTCTGTATAATAGTCACTCACTAAATAGTTGTTGAGTCAACTGAGGTTGATATCTATTTGTTGTCTGTTCTAAGAGAAATTATTAAATAAAATTTAAAACATCCCCCCTCAAAGTAAACTTTCCCAAATAAGGAAGGGCTTATTGATGTATCTTTAGTGACAAGAGCTGCAGAATGCCCCCCCCCCCTTTCTCCAGGCAAAGTTCAGAGCTGGAATTCTCAGGGCAGCCTTAATTTTACTAGAAGCATAACATGCCTACATGTGAGCACAGCATATTGTACCATTATTGTTCCCCCAATCCCTATTCACACACCTTCTCTGGCTAACACATGCAAGTCTATTTCTTCCAAGGGGGGACATTACAGAGGAAAATGAATCAAGAAATTGCTTTGGGAAACTGAAAGAGATCTTTAAAATGTTGGTTCTGGACCGCACACCACTGAGACGGCAGTCAAAGTTGGCAAAATCTTGACTAGGGGTGTTACAAGTTACCCCTCTTACTACCTTGTAATTCCATATGCTAAGGTAACAGGTTTATTTCATCTATGTCATTAACACAGTATTCTGGGAAGCTGACACATTATTAGCCCCATTTTACCTATGCCAAAATCGAGGCTCAGGGAAATTAGGTAGCTTGCCCCAACAGTCGAAGGTATGGACCAGAGCCAGCTTTCTCATTCTCCTTTTGAGAAAATGTTGTTCAGTATGAACATATTTCCTTCTAAATAGCAACTCTTATTTTCTTATCCTTTCAACCAGGCTTTGAAATCCTTGATGATGATGATGATGATGATGATAATGCTGACGACCATAGTGACCATTTGTTTTGACCCACTACACTTTCAAGCACTGTATTATGCCTGAACGTAGTCTTCAAAATGACCCTGTAAGTCAGGGTAATATTAGTTCCATTTTATTCATTAGGGGGGAAAAAGGGCTAAGAGATGTAGATTAATCAAAAGTCGCCCAGCTAAAAAACAGCCAACCTCTGATTTGGACTATGCTGTGTGCGTCCTCAGTAACTTAGATTTCACTGACAGAATATTTAGTTAGAAAGCCTAGGCTAACTGCTTTCATGTCTTTCTTCCCTTTACAGCCCAGACTCTCTCTTCATTTCTCACGCTGGGCATTTCCACCTGCTAGCCCCATATAATATTTCTCGGTGTGAATGTGACTAGTACGAACACAGAGCCTACCATCTGCAACACAATGCACGAGATTCAAAGGAGGGCAAAATGTAAGCTTCTCTCTCTCTCTCTCTCTCATTTCTGTCTCTATCTATCCCTGTCTTTCTCTTTCTTTCTTAATAGCTCCATTTGAGGCTCAATACTGTCCTACCTCTGGCTTCTCACTGATAGCACAGATCAGGGCGACCAGGAGAGACCCTCCTATTTTACCTCATTGAGACTCCTTGTAAATGGTGCACCTTTTATACAATGCAGTCTTCGCAAGGTTTGCCGTGGAAAACCCGGTGGAACACAGAAATGGATAGCCATGCCTCAACTGCTGGAAATGTTCGTGGTTCATTCCAGATAGGGATTCGTTCTTCTTTGAAGTGGTGTGGCTGCTCGGTAAAATCAGAAAAGTTGTGTTCAGCACTCATGTCCGAAACCCACTAGTTATGTACCTTTAGACAAGTTACTTAATTTTACTGACCATATGTTCTCATATATAAAATGAGGATAATGCTATGCTAATTTCTCCTCCTATGAGGATGAAAATATCCCTATTCTGGCAAGGAGTAGGTCCTCAACAAATATTGCTTTCCTTTTGGGAATATATGGAATATAACTTAGCTTCATCTCCAAAATGCGAGGTTATATAAACTGTAACCATTAACTCTTAGACTGCGTCTTAACACATGGAAGCACTCAGAGGTTACTTGTTAAGAAGGACTCAGTTTACCCCTTGCACTAAGCACTCCAGCCCAGCCGTGTGGACCAGCATGGGTGGTTCACCACCTCTAGGCCCAAAGTGGTGAGGAGAGGGAACCTAGAACTTAACTTCTAGGACGTGGCAGGAGAGTGTCACAGAGACAGACACCACTGGAGAGGGACAATGACCTCAGTGGAAAGAACCAGAGGGATAAATACCTCAAGCCCTCTCCCCTCCCTCCCCTCCATATCCTGCGAGCATCTGCCATTGGACAAACCTAACAAGAAGCCACAAAGCAAGTCTTCCGGGGCACAGAGCGGGGATGAAAAATATTGGGGGGTCCAGAGGGGCACAGGAACCAGAGAGCTTGTCTTATGTGGCCCACGAGCCCAGCCATCATACATTTTCACCTTCTTACAGCAGCATGTAATTCTCTTTGGGGTCTGGACTCACCTCCATTCTAGAAGAGTTGCAAGTGCTGGGTATGAGGAGTGTGTGGGATCGCTGGGGCGTGGCTGTCATTTTATGCAGACGTACAGGCTAAATTGTGTTCTCAATCCCCATTCCATTTTCCTTCCTTTCTTTAATTTACTATGGCCTGCTCTACATTTTATGGAGCTATTTTAAGCATACACAGGAGATCTTCTTGCCCTACACAGGGAACAATCAATGTTCTCACTTAATAATTCATTCTTTCATTAAATGCCCCAAGTAATTAAATAAAACATTAATAAATTCCACACTGATATTTGCTAAACTTTTGTTTCTAGAGAGTTTTACCTGTTGGAGGATATGCTGGGCCCATTATTCACTGTGATGAACAATGAAACAAGGAAGCCTTTACAGCATACAGACCCAAAGTCCTAATTTCACCCTAATATTTATCAAATGCCTACCAAGGTATTTCACAGACATCACCTCAATGTTGAAATAGCCCTAAGAAGTTTTAAAGAAACTGAGGTCCGGAGAATCTCAGCGTCTTGCACAGGGTCCCATCGGGCAGAATTCAACACTGGGTTTTGTCCGTCACCAAAGTCCTGCTCTTTCTACTATTACCCAACCATTCTATCTTTTCTTACACATCTGTGGGGCAGTAGATGATATGGAAAAAATATCCAAATAACTCACAGAGCTGTCCATATTCACTGTGTGTGTGTGTGTGTGTGAGAGAGAGAGAGAGAGAGAGGAAGTGGGCACCAAGTGTGGATTTCAGAAGCTTGGGGGACCACCTCTGAAGAATGTTCTGAAAGGGTGGGGATGAGGGAGGGGAGAAAACTGGCAAAAAATAGGATCTTCTGCTCTCACCTCATTCCCTTGAACATCTTTCCCCAAAAGAAATTCAGCCAGCATTTTTTCCACAGGCCCAAATGTTTATCTAAGTTCTCCAAAGAAGCCCACCCTCACTGAAGGTGAGGTGATTATGTCCTGGCCCTGCTCTGAATCATTAGAGGCACAAATACTGAAAGGGCTTTCACATTAGTACTGGGTCACACTCCTTTAGAATAAATTGTTCCTTTGATGACCTCCCTGTTAGTACCTTCTGATTGTTTCACATCATCTTACAACATGCTTCTTTGCTTTGACATTAATTTTCTAGAAGGTGTGGATTGATGTTAAATCTCTTGAAAGTCCTCCGAATGTTAGGATCGTCTCATTGCTTAGGGAGGAAGCTCATGTCCATACACAGCCCCACTGCTCCGCCACCCACACCCCAGACAGCTCCTCTTCCTACATGTCCCCATTGGAATAATGGTCCTATTGGTCCGTCTGTGGTCTCAGTAACCCCTGACTCCTGCCCCTCCCTCAGACCCACAGCAAATCAGTCATCAGGTCTTGTTGGACATGTGCCGTGAATGTCTTCCTCCTTTCTCCAATGACCCCCATAGTTTAAGCCCTAATCTTCTCCCCTTTGACATACTCCATGAAGGGTTTTTTGAATGACTGAACAAACGAACCATTTTCAGAAAGCTACTCTTAATCGCCTCTCCACTCCCTAGTCACGTTCCACTGAGCCACCAGAGTTAGCTTTGAAATATTGAGATCACTACACTTGTTTAAAGTACTTCTTAATGTCTGCCAATTGCCTAAGAGAATATTCCACTTTACTTTAACCCAACACAACACGGGCCCCACACTCCTTTCCAGGTGCTCCCACCAGCCTACCGTACATTTATTATCCATTCATGCCTCTCTTCCTTTGCCCACAATGTACTTTCTACCCTCAACACTTATCACCCTGCTTCTCATCACACCTCCTGCATTAGCATGTGTCCGTGCTATCCACCATGGCACTAGGAAGATTAGCTCAGTTAGCAATGGCTGGGGAACAAAACCACTGATGATGCACGTGGCCATCTGGGAACACTCATGTGTGGGATGAGTGTATAGAAGGGTGAACCATTGGGGCCCCCGGTGGCTCAGTCAGTTAAGCGTCCGACTTTGGCTCAGGTCATGATCTCACAGTTCCTGGGTTCGAGCCCCGCATCAAACTCTGTGCTGACAGTTCAGTGCCTAGAGTCTGCTTCAGATTCTGTGTCTCCCTCTCTCTCTGCCCCTCCCCTGCTCGTGCTCTGTCTCTGTCTCTTAAAACTAAATAAACATTTTTTAAAAAATTAAAAAAAGAAGGGTGAGCCATTATTAACCAGGGCCAAGTTTATCTGTGATAGTTCCAGTGTTGCTATAGGAACATGGAGAGGACAGGCCTATGTCCATGAGCTGGTGTGCCACACAGGACCCAGGCATCCCAGAGACCTGTCTGCCAACTAGGGTTGGTGGAGGCAAGGACTAACTTATCACATTGGTTAGCTAAAATGCTTTTCTTGTCAGTCGTGATCTACAGAGACATAATTCTTTGCTACTTCTTTCTGGCTCTTGATAACGCAATCTTATAATATCATGTGCATGTCTCAAGGAAGGAACAGAGAATGACAGAAGAAAATGGTGGGCAACATCAGAGAGAGGAGGGGCACAGAAATCGATGCACGTCTTGTAAAATTGCTATCCTTTTCTCCTCCTTTCTTCACAGGAACCACCCAATGGAATGCATGTGAGACCAGAGTAGACTCGAATATTTCTTTTTTTTGAAAGAGAGAGAGAGAGAGAGAGAGAGAGGCTGCAAGTGAGGGAGTGGCAGAGAGAGAGAGAATACCATGAGGGGTGGGGCGGGGGGAAGGAAGAGAATGAGAGAAAAGTGGGGCTCACCCAAACCGGCGCTCAAGCTGACCCAATGTGGGACTCAAACTCCTGAACCATGAGATCAGTCAGATGCTTAACAACTCAGCCACCCAGGCACCCCTAGACTAGAATATTTCAAATGTTCTTTACCTGCAAAACCTTTCCTTCAAAAGGGATTTTGGTGGCACTATATTGGTAAGTCAGGCAGAAATGCAGCTGGTCAGGGCAGGGGCCTGGGAGCACTTCTTGGCCTGCCCAAATCCCCCTCCACTGCGGCCTGGGAAGCCCCCAGGGTTGGGGCACAATTGGAAAGCCCCTGAAGAAGACCAGTATCTGATAGGTCGGCCCACCAGAGAGGACTGAATCTCAACCAGGTCAGAAGGCCCAGCGGGGGGAGGGTATAGGAGGTACCATTACAAGCTCTACTTGAGTTTTCTGTATTAACTTTTCATCGAAGAATTCTAACAAAGCTGTTTTTCTTTTACCTTTGCCGGTCCCTTACTTGAGACGAGAAAATGGCTGCATCATTTGTGGCCTGCGTGTGTTGTGTCTGGTTCCCGTGGTTTGTTTTCTGGCTTTGAAAACGAAACCGTTCATGGCTCAGCGATGGAAAGCAGACCACGGTTTGTCAGCAGAGCCATTCGTCATGTCCCCCAGAGGGGGCTGTGAACTCCCGCAGCCTTGTGCTCTGCCAGCACGCAGACCACCCATGCTGCAGCGCGCGGAAGGCCACCAGGCCGCGCCGGGCATGAGGCTCCGCTACCCAGCTGGCCCGAGGCCTCAGCCAGCTCCCAGCTGGCCCTGGGGACACAGGTCTGAAATAAGCCAGTGTAACGGTCCTTGGAGACTGCAACCTACCTGGCGGTCCAGGTCTCCTGTAGGGTGAATCTGAGAGGGGCCCAGGGTAAACTTACAAAAAGGTCCAGCGTGAACAGAGCTTCTCAGATCTGCTTCAGAGCAGAGGCCGGTGAGGAAGTCACTTTACTGCTCTGTTAAAAGTTGTTTGGCTATGTTTAAGTTGCACTCTTTTGTTTTTTACTGCTCTGCAGAAAGCTAGTTGTAAAACGCTCTGACATACAGCAGTAGGGCAAAGAACTTCTGTTAGCTAACGTCTGCACCTGCTGGGTGGGGGGAACCAAAGGCGGCATGCGGAAGCATCCTTGGAAAAAGAAGTTCCTGAGGCAGCTGTCCCAGGCATGCCAGCGTTTCTCGGCCGCTCTGTCAGACTCACCTGGGACCTGGCTCCAGAAGCACTGGGCCCACCCAGACTGCTGGGGCTGGCCGCCTGCAATCTGCATTTAAAGCAAGTTTCCCAGGTGACCGTTGTGTGAACTCCTCTGAGAACCGGGCAATGCTGCTTGTAGGACTCCACGCCGGGGAAATGGCTCTCCAGGGGAGCCCAGAAAGGTGTTCTCCTCTTCAGGGAGGTGGGGCAGGCCAGGGCTGATAGCGGGGCCAAAGAGGAGAATCCTGCCGGCGTTGCCAAGTTGGGTCAAGACTGAAGAAAGTGAGTGCAGAGCCCGAGCCTTCTGAATGCATAAAAGACTGGCATAAACATGCCACTTGGAGCTGGGAAAATAGCCTAAGACGGAAGGGAAACGAGTGGTAATTGGGCTGCACGAGCAACACGTTGAACCTAGAGCCTGTACTTAAAACCTTGTGCACTCTCATGTGTTTGTTCGTTTTTATAGCAAGTGATGACTGCCTCACATTGTAATTTTAATAAAGGTAAAGCCGTAATAGAAAAGGCACAGAAGTACAGACTTCTCACTTTCTCTCGTTTGAACTATTGGATACCTTATCTCATTTGTCATAGGCATCCAAGGTGCTGCACCATTTACCCAAGGTTCACTCCGGGTGCTCAGGACTTCCCTTGTACCTGCAGGGACACCAAACCCATGATTGATCCTGACCCCAGAATTGAACTGACCTTTCAAGGCTTCCCAGAACACACTTAAGTAATCCCAGCGCTCCAGTCTCCCTCTGACTGATCCCTGCCCAAGAAAGGCCTCAGACCAGGCCTGCGCTCCAGGGACTGGCTGGGTTACCAGTTGTCCCAGACCATTTGGCGCTTTGTCAGCTCCCACACTGGATGGTGACTCCTGAGTCAGATTTCCCAACTTCATGACTTCAGCATGTGTGGCCAAAGGGACTGGGCAGTCATGCTCTCCACAACATCTGGCATGCTCTGCCTCTTGGGGCTTCATCTTGCAAATTTTCTAAGGAAAAAAAAAATCTTAATTATCTAATTTCATTCCCATTGGGTACAATGGTGAGTTTTGGGGAGGAGGAGGGGGGTCCTGAAAAAAAAAGGCTCTATTTCTTCCTGTGCGTTATCTGTCTTTGAAATCCAGTGATAAAGATATATGTGGGAGACAGGAGGGCTTCTGGGTGGAGGACACATTCCAAGATCTACTGGCCTGAGCAGTCGGCCAGCCGTATGTTACCCAAAGATGATTTATACGAACACAATGAGTATTCCCTGACTGGGGTGGGGGGTGGGGGGACCGTCACTCCCTATGACCAAACCTCCTTGGAAAAATAAAGAGAGAGAAGAGCAAATGGCACTAGCGGTGTGAGCAGAAAAAGAGGGTTTAGAGACCAAGTAAACGATGAAACGGGGATGAAAAAAAAAAGTAATAGCTGGAGGGAGGAACCAGGAGACGGTTCTCCATCTTCCAAGAATCAGTTTTTCCATTTTCCCGATCATCCCTCTTACTTTTAAAAGAAAAGACTTTTTTCTCCATTGTATTAATATTCTCAAAGTGCTTCACTGCAACAGATGCTTTTGAGAACTGTTGATTGAGGAGTCTCTCTCTTTACGTTGGAATATACAACTCCCGGCCAATGCTTGAAACGCATCTAGACTTGGTAAAGGCTCAGTGAGGAACTTGCATAGCTAATATATTTGCTTTTTCTTTTAATCGCCTTCACTAGCGAAGGAAGTTTTTGGCTTTGCGGACAAAAGGTAAGTGACAGTGAGGCCCTCTTTGATTTCCTTTTCTCTTCCTTTCCATTTCCCTCCTTCTTCCTAAGAGAGTAATTCTTAAAGAAGATAAAGACCACCAAGTTGCAATTAGCTCCCCCACTCATATTGGTGAGCATCATGGAGCCTTGGTCTCCCGCATTCTTGCACAGTGTTTCACATGTGGTGAGGACTGAGAAACATGTGTTTAAAAAAAATTTTTTAATGTTTATTTACTTTTGAGAGCGAGCGCGAGTGGGGGAGGGGCAGAGAGAGGGAAACACAGAATTCGAAGCAGGCCCCAGGCATCAGCCATAGAGCCCAACGCAGGGCTCGAACTCAGGAGCCGCGAGATAATGACCTGAGCCGAGGTCAGATGTTTAACCGACTAAGCCACTCAGATGCCCCCTGAAAAAATGTCTTAAATGGATACAGGCAATGTCCTTGGTTCTCAGCTGATGAGTTGGCCTCAATGCCACTTCCTGCTCCATCCTCCTCTGTGCCACAGGGTAGAGAAGCCTGGAAACCCTTCCTTAGAAATCTTCCTTGTACGTTTGGATGTTAGCATCTGCCTTTCAGAGACGCTTGCACAAAGTTTGGAAGCCAGACGTCTCCCGCGCGAGTCCCAGGCAGACCTGCGGTCAGTCAGCAGAAGCGGGGGCTTCCAGGAAAGCTGTAGAGAATCACCTGCTTCAGAGCTATAGGCCAGTGGAATTCCTGCGGACGAAATGGTGACATCAGAGCAAGCTTTTGAGAATTACCCACCCCAATACCACGGGGAGCTGAGATCAGGCCATTTCCCTGACCTTAGCTCCCAGCCTTTCCAAAAGTTTTTGTGAGCCTCTAATTCTCGGAATGAATGCAATTACGGCTGATGATAACCTAGAATGGCTTCTATTTCCCTGACCAAGCTTTGAAAACTGCAGCAAGACGTAGGAATGGGACGAGATCACTTAGGGAGGGAGTGTAGATAAAGAGGACCAGGAAGCACAGAAGCTACCTCCTGCCTCTCCCTGCCTGGCACTGCCCGCTAGCTCCACGGGGTCACTCCCAGTCCAAGCCAGGTGGCTGGTAGACCACCTCTGATGCTCCTCAGAGTTAAATAACAATGGCAGCCAGGACTACAGAACGCTCTTTCCCTAATTTAGAGCAATAGCCTTTACTTTAAGTAGCCTGCTTTACAGATTCCAAATGTTAATAGCACAACTTCTGGAATATATCGATTCAGGTTTAAAAGGAACCCACCTATGTCCAGCATTCACTCAATGGCATATCCTATAAGAGCAGAGTAACTCAAGTAGAAAAACAGTGTTTCAGTCTCTTCAGTCTATCATTAATCTCAGCCAAATCGACTGTTGGCTCCTGAATACAGTCCCTGTAAACAAGAAAACACGGGGCGATCTCTAACGGGAGGCACCTCCAGCATATACAGACACTCAAAAATCTGTTAACTGGGTGAGTTTTCAAAACCACAGAGAGAATTCTGGGAGACGTGGTTATGAGGACAAAATAAACTTTTAGACGCAGAAAGAGCATTGAAACTTTTTAACTTTTTAACTCTTCCATGGAGCTGACACCACGGAAAGATTCTTGCTAAAGAGGCTCCTTATCTACAGAATGTGAATTTCTGGATCTCTAAAAAGAAAAGAATGTGAACCTACGTCTTTCTAGAGTCACTCCCATCCTTGCCCTAAGAAGTGCTTAATTACATAGAAACAATTTAACAGGCGTGCCAGCCAGAGTATCCAAATAAACATTTCCTAACAAGAGAGTTATTTAAAATCTTCATGAAATATCATTAAAACATCAATGTCAAGAACAACACCTGCAGTATTTTAGAATTATTTCAGAGGACCGTTTCAAACTTTCATTCTTCTTGTGGTGAAAGAAAGTGGAACCTGGAAGCTGGGAGCTTTGAGCCCCCGGGCTGGCCACTTTGTAACTTGCTTTGTAACTGGGACTGGCCTTGGGAACAATCACTTTGCTTCCTTCAGTTGCTTTTCTTCAGCTGTAAAACAGGGGAAACGGCATGTCCGCTCCCAACCCCCGGGATCATTGTGAGGATAAAATGATAAGAGTGTGAAAATGTCTTAGAAAATAGGAATATTTTCAGCACAGAAGCCAGTACTAAAATCTTGTGCTCCTGATTACGGTAACCCTATCTAATTACCCAGATTTTAAATGATCGCTCTTGTAACGATGAAACAAAAACCCTCGATAACCAATTCCTATGGTGTGGGAAGGGAGAGTGATTTCATTCCACTGACTTACAAACAGTAAATCTGTACCCTCGCAACATGGCCATCACACACGGAGGCTTGCAAAGTTGGTATGATAACAGCTGGTCTGTGAGTATCAGACAGAGTGGACCATGTCCTCACTAATAAATGTCAGCTTGATTTGAATTACTTGCTAAAGCACAGCTTAGACAAAGCCAAAAAGGAAAACCAAAGCTTTCTCGATAAAATGGAATCCCAAAGCATAAATAAAAGATTCCACCTGAGAAGAATGATTTATTATCTCGCACTCAAGAAAAGGATGCACAGTCCATTCTATGTGACCACATCTCTTAAGTTGTTTGCTACTGTTTACTTATAAAAAGCTCATGCATGTGTGTACATATGCACACAGATGCACACATACACTCCACAGATTTGTAAGTTCAACTAAAAGGAAAACTAGAAGTTATGCATTGGTTATTTGAGAGGAAGCCAAGAAAGTTTATTCTTTTCAAGAATCGACACTTCTTTGCCCTGAAAAAAAAAGCAAGTTACCCAACGTCCAGGGCAGAAACACTGAAGAAAAGTTTACAATGGCCAAAGAGAACTTGGGATTCAGGCCAGCAGAGTTTACCAGTCCTTCGGCCTGAAAACAAGCCTGTCACAAAGAAAAAAGGTAGAATGTCTAAAGCTTACAGATGCATCATACCGAGCATGAAGATGTACATGAATTTATTCTGCATCAAGCTAGCTTGGGCCATATACAATTCACTTTCTTACAAGCCATTTGATTATTAATGCTGGAAATAGGGGCACCTGGGTGGCTCAGTCGTTTAAGCATCCGACTCTTGGTTTCAGCTCAGGTCATGATCTCACAGTTGGTGCATTCAGGCCCCACATTGGGCTCTGTGCTGACGGCGTGGAGCCTGGTTGGGATTCTCCCTCTCTGTCTCTGCCCCTTCCCTGCCTTTCTCTCTCTCTCTCTCTCTCTCTCTCTCTCAAATAAATAAATAAACTTTAAAAATAAAAATTAAAAAATTAAAAATTAAAAAACAAATGTTGGAAATAATCACTCTACACCAAAAAGCCCTTCATTCTCCAAGTTCCCCAGGCTTCCAGAGACATGACATGCTATGAGGAATATTTATATTTTTGTGAGGAAGGCACCAAATACCTTTCCTAATGGGCAGCCATCTAGAAATGAAAAGCCATAATGTATTTTTTCCTTTTTTTCGGTCATACATGAACTAAATGTCTCCTTTTTCCGACATGATTTAGGCACCTTTACAAAATCAACATCAGGTTTTTGAGGGGCTTTTTCTTAAGGTTCTTATAAGTATGCAACCGGCTCACCATGTGATCACCACTATTCGTTCTATAATTAAGCTAGGTGGAATTATTGGGAGAAGATGTTAGATCAGCAGAGAAGTCTTCTGAGGGCTCAGTGAGCAACTCCGTCTTCCATTTAAAAGAGCTAGTCAATAAGAAGCCAGTATTTCAGTTGCATTCTACCAACATAGCTGACAAGTTATCCCCATGCAAGCCCCCCTCAGGAACCCTACCATACCTGGCAAGAACACAGATTCCTATTTTCTTAAGGGTCTGTATTAGAATGTTTGACTCTAAGAGGTCAATGAAGAAAGCAGGGAGGCTAGGCACTCATGACCCAGGCTCTGTTGCTTTGAAATTCTCTCATTTGGCTTTTCTACGTGTGTTGGCTCTATCTTTGAGTTGGTTTCCTTCGTGATTGCAAATTGGCTATGAATAGCATCTAGGGTTCTATTTTTCCTTATTCATGTTCAGCAAGCAAGAGACAAAAACTCTCTTAATTGTGAAATAACCTTTTCTTCTTCAGTCTTATTTGGCCACCATAAGTCCCATGGCCAACCTTTGATCCATAGTTGCCAGGGGACCATCAAGTGTGAATTATCATAAGCCCTGGTTCCACAAATAATGACCAGCACAGGAGATGAGGTTGTTATCTCTGAGGTGGACCAATCAAGACCCATCCCTGATACCAGGGATTGAATGAACCTCCCTTTAGTTATTGGGCTGCATTATGGGTGGCGATTGAACACCTGAAGAAAATCAAATGTTTTGTAAAGAGGAAGAAAGGGAACATGAAACCTAGAAAAAGATTGACAATGTCCATCTTAGAACCCAGTGGGTTACCAGAAAAAGTGGCAAGAAGAATTTTCCCATGGATGGCGTGTCTCAAATTTATGTGGGGCAGTGGTCCACTGTTAGTAGAAAGAGGTGTTTCTAGTTATAACTGGCTACCACCAGCCCCAGGAAAATAGATTTGAATTTCCTTAAAAGAGAGCGCTGCAAATAAGTTTACATACCTGATGAAACTTTATCAAAGCCTGTTACAAGAGCTGTAAAGTCTAGAATCAAAGACATTCCCCGTATCAGCAAAAACAGAAATAGCAGCTACTGACTCAGAACAAGAAGCAGAATGAAGGATGCAACGACACAAGCCCAAATGTCCTCAAGAAGGCAAAGTCACTCCACCGAAGGAAAGAAGGGGACTGCAGTGACTTTGGGAGTCCGTATTTCTATTAGACAGAGCTCAGAGCCAAAGATGTGAAGATCGTTCCAGAGCCCTTGGTTAACTACTCAGAGCATTGCTACACCTGCTTTCTCTCCCAGGTGAAGAACAATGTTTCTTATGAAGGAAGATCTTCCCAGAACTCCCCAAAGGTGAGCAGATTGGACTTCCTGACTTGCTGCATCACCATAGGAGGGTCATAGAGGAAGAGACCTAAGTAGTACTCCTCTTGAGTAGATCAACAAGGCATGGACTTCATCTGAGCATGCTTTGGTATTGCTACTTTGGGGCTAGGGAGGAAGATAGGAAGTAATTAAGGAGCTTAAAAACCAAAGAAAACTATCACAAACCAAATTTTTAAAAATTGTAATATACTATATACCAAGATACACACACACTCACACACACACGCAAATTATTGCCTGAAATTTTCGTATCATTAAGACCAAAATACTTGCCAGACTTAAGTCATCTTGAATTAGGTAGAAATGATAGAATTTTCCAGGAGACTACTGCCCACCGCATACCCCAGTAAAAAGTCCACTATACAATGATAAATGGCCATGTAGTATAGAACAAGATTCCATCAACCTGGATAGTCTAAAATGTTGAGCGAGAAAAATCCCAACAAAATGAGTAGGGGTGAATTCAAAGTCCATTACTTCCATTGAAAGAATCACCTGCATAGACAGAGGGATACCTGCTTAATAGCTATGAGTTTTGACTGGGTCTGTCAGCTGACCACAAGTTTAATAGGTGATCATTAGTGTAATGTAACATCTTTAAAAATCAATATAATATTAAGATCATGGAAAGTGATAACTTCACCATTTTCCAATTGGATCAGACCACATCTGGGGTCTGGGGTTAATGGTGATGTTGACAAAGTAAGGCATGTTGAGAGGAGGGTGCCTGGGAGGGTAGAGGCTTGAGTAACCATATCATAGATGTAAGAGAGAAGCCATGCTGTACAATTGGAAATAGAGTCATTCTGTGTTACTCCGAAGAGCAAAGCCCAAGACAGCAGACCTGAGTTGTATAAGAACAAGGGAACACCATTAAGTGCCCCATATCACATACACAGCAGGCAGAGGGACAGACCCCAGAGCCAGCATGCCTGGGTTTCTATCCTGGCTCTGCCACATTTTGACTCTGTAACCTTGAGCAGGTTGATGAAACCCTCCGTGCCTCAGTTTCCTCACCTGAAAAATGGGCGTACTCTGAGCCCTAAGGCATGGGATTCTTAGGAGGAATACATGAGTTATAAGTGAAGGGCTTAGACTATGCCTGGCAAGTCATAAGCACTATGTAAGTCTTTGCTGTTAACACAAAGAACCAGCTTTTTCATAAACAGAGATGCCATGTGTATTGGTTTGCTAAGGCTACGATAACAAAATACCACAACGTGGGTAGCCTGAACAACAAAAACTCATTGCCTCACAGTTCTGGAGGCTAGAAGTCAGAAATCAAGGTGCTAGTAGGGGTGGTTCCTTCTGAGGACCATGAGGAAGAATCCGTCCCATGCCTCTCTCCTAGCTTCTGGTGGTTTGCTTTGGTCACCTTGGCTTATAGAAGCATCACCCTCATCTCTGCCTTCATCTTCACATAGAATTCCTCCCGTGTGAATGTGTTTATCTCCCGATTTTCCCTTTTCATAAGGACACCAGTCATATTGGATTAGGGCTCACGCTAATAGCCCATTTTAACTTGATTCTCTCGGTAAAGACCCTACCTCCAAATAAGGTCACACTGTGAGACACTGCAGATTAGGGCTTCAACATATGAATTTGGAGGGACACAGTTCCAGCCATAATACCATGTCACTGGGGATCTTTAAAAAGAGGCCAGATGGGGGCGCCTGGGTGGCTCAGTACGTTAAGCATCTGACTTTGGCTCACATCATGATTTCACTGTTCGTGAGTTTGAGCCCCGCGTCGGGCCCTGTGCCGACAGCTCAGAGCCTGGAACCTGCTTCGGATTCTGTGTCTCCCTCTCTCTCTGCCCCTCCCCCACTCTCACTCTGTCTCTCTCTCTCTCTCAAAAGTAAATGAACATTAAAAAATAAATAAAAATGAAAATGAAAAGAGGCCAGATGATCAGAGATGTTGCTGGTTTAATCCTGCTCTGCAGCCGATTGAGGACATGCTTTTACAAAACAATTACCGGGTCAAATCGGGACTCCCAGCATTCAATTTAAGGTGCAATAAAAAGCTTGATTTCTCAATCCACAGGCCTGACTTGGCCTCACAAATTACAGGGTGAAAAAACAGAGCAATATTGCTATTACTTCCTTTGCCCATTTTCCTATAGAGATAACAGAGGAAGTATCTCCCTGTTACTCCTTCAAGGCTACATTCTGGCTTCAGCCTTCTTTTGGCTCCACAGGTACCAAGCACCCAATAGAGTCGTACCTACGGGAAAATAATATTCTGTCACTTCAGGAGCACTGCAGATTTCCCCCATCCCCATCTTATTTTATCCCCCCAATTACAGAGACTACAAACATCAAATAATATCACGCTCACATCCTCATGAGGGAATTGAGAAGTTAAGCTTTTAGTCTGAGGTCATGTAATTAATTAATGGCAGTGCTGTGATTAGGTTTAAGTTTCCCTGATAATCTATCAATTACAAGTCAATTTATTGAGCATCTCCTATTTGTTTAGCATGGTGCGAACTACTGAAGATTGAGACCCGCTGTGAGTCCAACCAAATCACTGAAACTTCCAGCATGACATTAGAAGCCACGTCAGTCCACTCTTAACTAAGCCATGATCATAAAAGCCCTCAGCACATTTTTTTCCTTTATTTTGGCGCAATTACACGCAGATCACCCACAGGCCTTCACTTCAAACCCCACTGTGAGCAACACTGGAAATGCTCTTTCTCTGATCCTTTCCAGAATTGATCCCTCAATTTTTGCCATTCTTCGGTGAGTATTGGAGGCTGTCTCTGCTCTCTCTCCCCGACAGACCAATACCTTGGAGAGGATGACACTGCACTTTGCATCGGGCATCTTTCCATAGAAAGCAACAGTTTAGAGTTTTCCAGGACTCTAAAGCCACTTCCGCTTCTCAAACTCAGCTCTCAACTTAGAAAATAGCGGAGTCCACCTCCCCCATATCCAAGGGCAGCCCTATTAAGTGAGTGTTAATTAAATAAGTCGGGTTGGCTACGTAACAAACGACCAAAAGACCAAATTTCAGTAGAAATCAACACACGGCTGGGGTGTTTTATGTGTGTGAGTGTTTGTTTGTTTGGAGGGTTTTGAGTTTTTATATTTTTTTGCTCACACAACAACGAGTTGAGAGAGGTTTAGCTACTGACACGGTCTGAGTTTGGTTGGGCTTGGGTCCAACCTGTAGGTTGGGTTTAGAGCTCCCCTGCTTATCCCTCACCTTCCCTGAACCAGCACTTACCTGAAGTATGTTCTTCCCTCTGTAGAAAAGCAAGTACACGAGGGCGAGTCCAATGTCACAAGTGTATTCGAAGCCTGTGCTCACGTAACATCCACAAACCTCCCATTGGCCAAACAAATCACTTGGCCGGTCCTGAAGTCAAGAGGCCCATCATGAGGCCATGTAAAAGGTGTGCAGGTGTTACATTACTCCAAGGAGGTGCAGGTCAGACCTATAATCTGATCTTCCCCTGGTAAGGCAAAGACCCAATTCTTCAGGCTGTCCATGATGGCTCACCCAGTATAACTCACTAGATACCTGCCCTTCCAGCAGCATCTTTGACCATTGAGCTAATCCCACCTTCCCCCCGCCTCCCCAAATTCCGTGACACCACCTTTTAAAAAGCAGTTCCTCCCTTCTCACGCTGTTTTATTAAAAGCTTTCTGCCAGGCTGGGAAGTTGAGAATCCCACCTGCATCTAATATATGATAATTTGCTAATGCAACCCAGCACTGTTCGCTTTGTTTCCCTCAGTCTGTTGCTTGCCTGTTGCATTGTTGTTGGCCAATTTCCAAAAATCATAATAGGAAAAAGAAAAAAAAGAAACTATTTAGAAGATGATTATCCAAACATCCGAGCCCTCCTCCAGGTAATGAATCCATATTGAGTGAAGCTAGCATTTGGAACAATATTGTAAGAGGAAAAGAAAACGAAAAATTCCCGTTAAAGTAAATAGGTCCTACAAGTCTATCTTTGCGGATCCACAATATGGAGTCATAGATTTAGTTGTTCACACTTCTCCCATATTTTCAGAGCCATTAAGCAGGGTGGACTTGTCAGGGTTTCAACATTGTAATTGTTTAGCTATAAATTTCCCTGCTGGCTGGGGCCTGAGGTTTCCAATAATCACAGGCAAAGGCAGAAGTCAAAATAGATAGTACATGGGGGAAGGGAGAGAGCCCAGCATGAGGATTTACTGTGGTAGGAGGGTGTGGGGCCGTGGAAAGAGGGTGAAGGCTGCCAGAGGCATAGATGCTGAAGAGCAGAGCACAGGACATGATAACTCTAGGTGAAGTTGTGAGTAAGGTTTCTGCTCCCCGACATGATGAAAACAAGCCTGAGCTCCTGGTTCCTTCCCACACAACCGACCTGGAAGAACCTCAGAAAGCAAAACTAGAACATAAAAATTGTGGGGGACTCCTTGGTAGACTGAATACGTGGTGGGGACCAACCTGGGGCTGGGGGTACCAGTGAAATGATGAAGAACATGTTGAGGGGAAGCTCTCAAGTTCTGCTCTTGACTGCATTACCTTTGGGGGATAATCATCTGCCCCAGGGTGGAAAAGCATCAGACAGGTGGGAGGTGAGAGGTGGGTAAAACCAGGGCAGGGCCAATACCCTGCGGGGTGAGGAACTGATGAGAAAATGTAGACTGGCCAGTTGGCCTTGAGCACTCACTCCTCTACCTCCTCTGCGCCCCCTCCCCTCAGAACTGGTGGATGACAATCAAAAGCTGTGTTCTTCAAATGATTTTTACTTCCACCCACGATGAGAAAAAACATTTTATGTGGTGACTCAGTACTGCAGAGCCCTGTACAAATGGAAGAAAGTTTCACAAAACAACATGCTAACTATGGGATGCACTCTATATTTTTCAACCTATTCCATTCCATTCCATTCCATTCCATTCCATTCCAATCTATTCTGTTTCTTCTCCCTCCCCTCCCCTCTTCTTCCTCTCCTTTTCTCCACCTCCTTCTCCTCTTCTTTCTCCCTTTTCTCCCTCCTCCTTCCCCTCCCCTATACTGACTGACTCACTATATTGACTTCATGACCCATTAATCAGCTGCCACCCAGGACTTGGAAATCTTATTCACAGAGATAATATCCTTCCCAGGTTACTTTTTCAGAGTATCTAAAAGAAGATTCTGACCAAAGTTGTGGCCTAATGGAGAGACAAAAATTGGGGTGATGGGTTATAGTTCTGTGGGATCTTGAGCACTGTGCTTTGGATCTCACCCCTGCCCCACTTCTAGAAACTGGATTTGAGCCCCTCCACCAATAGAAATCGCCAAACATGGTAAATGTTATCCCTAAAGGAAAAAACAATTTTAATATAGAATGCTATATTCAGCCAAATTATCACTTAAATCCAGAAACTGAATAGATATATTCTCAAGCATATAAGGTTTCTGCAGATTTGCCACACAAAGAACTATTTAGAGAATTCAAGTAAAAAGTAAAACCAAGAGGTTGCTAGAAGAAATATGGGAAGAAAGGGGATTCAAATAATTTAGTAGAATTAGTTGTTATCTAAAATATTAAGAAACAAAGGAAAAAATGACTGTATCCG
The DNA here is from genome assembly GCF_022079265.1 of Lynx rufus. Taxonomy (NCBI): domain Eukaryota; kingdom Metazoa; phylum Chordata; class Mammalia; order Carnivora; family Felidae; genus Lynx; species Lynx rufus. The sequence goes on along the minus strand of NW_025814824.1, from coordinate 41,153,713 downwards.
TAATAACCCTGAACAAAAGTTTTAAACAGTATCAAGAAGGGGATGGCAGAGGGGCGCCTGGGTGGCGCAGTCGGTTAAGCGTCCGACTTCAGCCAGGTAACGATCTCGCGGTCCGTGAGTTCGAGCCCCGCGTCGGGCTCTGGGCTGATGGCTCAGAGCCTGGAGCCTGTTTCCGATTCTGTGTCTCCCTCTCTCTCTGCCCCTCCCCCGTTCATGCTCTGTCTCTCTCTGTCCCAAAAATAAATAAAAAACGTTGAAAAAAAAATTTAAAAAAAAAAAAAAGAAGGGGATGGCAGAAAGGGATGGAAAGCAAAGAGATATGAGAACATGCTAACAGGTTCAACGTGTTCAAAGAGAGATTATTAATGGCAGATAGATGATAAATAATAGAAAGATGATAGATAAATGGAATGCAGGTTGATCTGACATAGGTAAAGGGATAAATAAATAAAAATGTAGAAGAGACAGAGACTCTCAGATTAGCTAAAACTGTTTTTCTCTTATATATCAACAATATAAGATCTATAAGAGAAGTTAAAAGAAAACACAAAGTCAAATGTTGAAAAAGTATTCAAGGCAAATACGAATCAAAGAAGGTCAGAGTATCAATTTTAATATCTGACAACAGAATACAAGGTAAAAACAATAACATGAAGAACAATAAAGCAAAAACAACATAGCCATCATTGGGACACATGATCCTCATAATATAGGTTCAATATATATAAAGTAACAGTGATAAAACTGAAAGAAATGGAAAACAAGGCAACTTCCCCCCCTCCCCCCCAAAAAAGCATAAATGGTGTAGTCACATTTGCACTTACAACATTCGATGGCTTCCTGCTGTCCTCAGGATAAAGTCCAATATCAGGGCTTGTGAGGCCCTATGTGATCTGTTCCCTCTTACCTCTCCAGCTCCATTCTTCAATACTCTCTGTAACCTTTTTGAATCTATTTTTATTCTTCATATATGCCTTTCTTCTCTTATTCAAAACCATGACGTTTATTGTTCTTCTAGCTGTAACATCTTTCCCACTCTTGCCCTGGTTAACTCATACTTATCTAAACTATGTTAGATTAGATATTACTTCTTCCACAAAGCCTTGAAAGTACTTGTCCTTTCACAATATTCCACTCACTTATAAATTTCCTGCTTGACTCTCTATCTCCCCCCACCAGACTGTAAGCTCTATGAGGAAAAGACAGTGTCTGTGGCAGTCACCAACATACTTCTAGTTCCCAGGACACTGAATGTCATACAAAGGAATTAAAAAAAAAAGTATTTGTATAGTAACCAAGTCCAAAAAAAAAAAGTATTTGTATAGTAATAATGGATTATATTTTTTAAAGGAAATCAGCCTTTATCAATTTCTGGTTCAACATGGCAGAATTAACATGTGCATTCATCTCTGTTTCTGCCCCCACCCATAAAACTTCACTAAATGCTGGTAAATTATTTTTTTTTAATGTATAAATCCTCCAGAACAAAGAGAAAGCTACTGCAGATAGCTTATCAAAGTCAATAAAAATGAAGCCAAACTGGATGGGGTCAGTGGGCATGGAAAACAGCAAGAAGCAAGATCAAAGCACAAAGAACTAGAAAGGCTCAGGAATTGAAGGCACTGGGTGTTTCAGAATACAGGAGTTGAATATATGACTAAAAACAGGCAGATTGATTGAAAGTCTTTATGAAAAATGCAGACACCCTCCTACCCCCTCATCTAGCCCAATGACAGCAAGAAACAACCCTACATCCAAGCAAAAGAAAAGAGGTGTACACTGTGGCTAGATTGTTCCAGAAGGGCTCTGGACTTGGAGGCAGGTAAAGCAGAGAGTTGGACTGAGATGCTTTACTGAAATCAAGAAGATTAAGTGGAATTTTGAAACTCATCTTCCCAGTCACTTCCCCAGTTTGTTAGCCCCACCTCAGACTGGCGACTGGAAGAGACAGTTGATTGCAGAATCTGACAACTCAAATAGAAAAGACCTACCCTTGTTGATATCAATCAACTGCCAGACCATGATTTGGTGAGGCCCACCAGTCAACAGTTCCACCTTGGCACCTGTGGGTTTTTCCATTAGCTTCTGGTTCCTGATTCTTAAATTGTGTATAAATATAAATGATTTCTACTCCTAAGGACTTGAGGGAAACCACTAACTTTAAAGGAAGTGACCCAGAAAGGCATTTACAGGAAATAGAGACACAGCAGGAATGGAACAAAAAAAAATTTTAAATCAATATAATTAATATTCTAAGAGAGATAATAGAAGATTCTACATCCATGAAACAAGAACAGAGTGCCAGTAAAAAGGATTTTCAGCAAATAAATAAGAGCTCTTGGAATTTAAAAATAGAATTGACAGCTTCCCTGTGGGCTGGGACATAGTAATATGTATAAAAATAAGCTTTGTCTCACCCAAAATTGTCTGTTTGTTGATCTTTACTCAGAGGTCCTAAACCATGTGTGAGTATGCAGATGCTTTTCTATGCATGGTGTGCCATCTTGGAAAGGAGGAGGCAACCTTGGTCCTGCTCATCCACCGACCCCTAGTTCCTCATTTGTGTCCCAGGCTCAGTCTTTGTTCCAATACGTGTAACCACTGATACTCCCAGGGACCCTTAAGCAAATAGAGATCAAAAGAGTTGTGTGCATAAAACAGACTTGACCAGAAAATGATACCCAGGCTTAGAGAGGTAAAGTGACTTGCCCAAGATCACACAGACAAGGAACATGGAAAGTCAATCCTAAATTTCCTGATACCTCCCATTTGTTTACTCATTCATTCATTGGAGAAATATTATAGCAGTAATAACAAAGATGATTAGTTTCTGCACTTCCAGAGCTCACAATCAGATGAAGAGAGAATGGAGCAAGCAAGATAGCTCCAACTGATGCTGAGATGGAACTCTGATCAGGAGGGATGTCCAAGAAGGGTGTTCTCCCTGGACTGAGCCCTAATGGATAAAGACAAGACAGGAAGGGGATGGAGAGGATCAAGATAGAGGTGAGAGTGACCACTGTGCTTTGGGGGCACTTCAGTGGTTCTTGAAGTCTGGACAGCAAAGATCAAATGTAGTCAGAAGGAGAGGTGAGACTGAAGCATCAGGGAAGGACCATATCAGCCAAGAGACAGCATGCTATGCTAAGGAAACTGGACTTTATCCCACAGCCAGACAGTAGGGAGACTCACAGTTTTGATCAGGTGACAAACTCTTGCTCAGTATATAATCCATCTAATGATATGGATTCCAAAAGCTACAAAAATACAAGATGGGAGAGACCATTATGAGCTGGTGACTATGCCTGATAAAGGCAGATGATTTAGGTGGATAAAAAAAAAAAAGAGGAGGGGATCACTTGGAAAAGGAGACAGTGGCTCAAAACAAGGTTAAGAATGAGAGTGTTGAGTTCAAAGAGCAACCAGAGAATCCTCTATCTCCAGGAAACAAGAAAAGACAAGGAAGAAGGTAGGAAGGTTAGGGCCAGTTGAGATAGACACCAAATTGAGGAGGTTAATCATGGCTCAGCATGTTGGTGCTGCTTCAAACTTTCTTCCCAATGGTGGAGGAAAAGGAAGCCCCGAACTCTCAGGTGGTGGCCAGAAGTAGACCTCTATCATCCCAGAACTTCTTTGAAATCTATGTTTAATATTTAAAATTCATAGGAGTTTTGCATTCTACTTTACATAAGATTGATGTAAAAAGTGTGTTTAATTACTTTCTAGTTAAAACACAACTTCCTATACCCCAAGAAATCTTGCAGGAAATTAGTATTCCAGAAAGATGTTCTTGTGTCTTTTCGTGTCTCATGAATGCCAATACCTGGGGGACATGAAGATGCACAACAGTGAGAAATCCAGTTTCTCCCAGTGAGCTGTGAGGTCAAAGAGGTATTTGAGGAAGTTAAATAAGCTGGAGGGTGCTGATGGGTGAGTTAGTTTAAAGTGAGTGGTAGAAAGCCAGGTAAGAGGCTTTTGATATAACCATGATGAGACTTCAGACCAGAGGATGATGATGGTTGGAGAAAAAATGGAACAGACACAGAAATTTTTGAAGACTTGACGGATGATTCAATGTGGGGTCAGAAAGGAGGAGAAGAAAGAATCAAAGGCAATTCTGACTTTGAACTAGGGAGGCCAGACGCCAGGGTCAAAGAGGAGGAAGTTGAGAACATGGCAGCTGTGGGTGTCCCTGTGCCTGATGCACATGTGGAAACGTGTTGTAGATGGCTGGACTCAGGAAACAAGACCTAAGGTAAAAACATGAAGGCAGGCGTGGGGATCATTCTCATCGAAGTCATAGTTGACGCCACAGGGTGGGAGGGAAGCCTGAGTGAGCAAGGGAAAAGAAGGAAACACAGAAAGTTGGGGACATACAAAGATGAGTAGTGGAAATGGAGAGAGGGGCCTCCATGCAGCAAAGAGGAAAAGGTGTATTGGCCCTCAGACACCACATTTTCCATTACACATAGCAGGAGAAAACTGGATAAAGAAAAAAAGGGAGGTGGGAAATTTCTTGGTTGGTATACCTGAAGAGTCCAGGAGTAGACCCCGACTTCAGGTATGATTAGATTCCAGTGCTGAAATGACGCCATCAGAATTCTATCTCTATCCACCTTTTCACTCTTTCCCTTTCCAGCTGTTTCACTCTTAGGCCGATTTTCTCATCATGGTGACCCTTGGAAGCTCCAGACTTTTATCTTCTCATCTCAACAACTCAGATAAAAGAGAAATCCTCCAACCCCAAAGTTCCAACAGAAGTCTCCAACGAAAGTTTCAGGTTTGGCTCTGATTGGACCATCCCTACTCACAGGCCCATCCTTAAAGCTGACACCCTGGCCAGCACTGGGTAACATGCCCCTAAGTGTCCCAAGCCAAAGCTACACGAACTAAGCCCTGGGGGAGGGGGCCTCCCCAAACCAAAGATGCTTTGCAACTTCCATAAAGAGAGAATGAATGCTCTCAGAGGAGCAGAGAGGCTCCAGTGGGTGACGGGAAGGTTTTAAGAAGCTTGGGGTGGTGACAGAGTGGCCAAAACACGCAGTCATACAAAGGCCAAGGTAGGGGCAATAGAGGCCCCACTGCACCTGGCTAGATCCCCCCTACATCTCTGCCCCCCTCCACCACCCGCTTCAGTAGTGAGCCTGATGACAGTGAAGCCCCATCCCCAGCTTCCCTCCTTCATTGTTCCCAGCATGGCACCCAGCACCCCCATCACTACACCCTTCCAGAGCCATTCCAGAGCCACTTTGGCTGAGGCCCATGGGCCTCTCGGACAATCAAAAAGCCCCTCTGGCTTCAGAAAGCAGCCTTGTAATGTGACAGCCAAGTCCTTCGTGGCTGGACTTCCCCACCACACACATCATACAATTCCTTCTTTCCCAGCAGGTAATTTTTCCAGTGAAAGAATCACCCCCTCCCCTGTCCTTCGCCTCTGCCCCACCAATTGTTTGCTGAGGCGAGACCAGTAATGCTCCTTGGCTGGACTTCAGAGTTCCAGTTCAGCCGGGGGTACGAGGCTGGGATTTAACCGAGGACCCCGAAGGGCGCATGTTGCATGAATCACCTCCCCAGTGCCCGAGACATCAAACCACACTTCACCCCTCGCTCGCTCTTTGCCGGCCGCTTCAGCTCATTGGCGTTTGAAGCAACATCACCGGCGGCGCCTCATCTGGAACATCGTGGCACGCTCCCCTTTCCAGGATAGCGAGCACCCTTTACCGCAGAGAGCGAGGAAGAGTAAGGCAGACAGACAGATGGACAGGGAGTCCCGCAGACAGCACGGATGAATATGGATTTGCAGCGTCTGCGGCGGGAGGGCGGCCGTGGCAATCACCTTCAATGCTGCGGGAGCGCGGGATGGACCGACAGCAACTCCCCTTAGGAATCTGAGTGGGCTCTTTCTCGTGTGATGTTTTGAAGCATGTCAGCATTCCTGGGCACTGTCAGCCTCCTCCAAATGACCTGAGTGGGGGGTGCGAGTAGCAAGCTCTCACCGCCTTGGGCTGTGCGGAAGGAAATGCTGGGAATACGGGCATACTTTCCTCTCGCTGAGAAAATCAAGGCGGAAGTGCCTCAGCTTCAGCTCCCCGTATACCCTCGCATATCAAGGTGCAGATAAGCTGATCTATTACAAATTCTAATGCAGCACATTTCCCTGACCAGGAGCCTCGTCTCCTCCAGTGCCCCGAGCGTTAGCCAATATTTCATCAAAACCAGCTCCCTTCCAGGGGCCTCCCTCTCTTCTTCCCGCTCATGCCAGAAGGCTCACACCGGTGCCTTCTCCATGCGTGTGGCCTACACACACACACACACACACACACACGGACACGGACATACATACACGCACACACATGCACATGTACACACACACACATACCCAAATAAAACTGGACCCTGATCTTCCAGATTCATGAAGCTGCCTTGCCCAACCTGGCTTAAAATGATCATTTTTCACTCTCGAAATGTTTGAATCCCACAAAAGGATGCTTCAAAACACCAAAACGGTAAAACACACACACACATGCACCCATACGCACAGATGCGCACACACGAACACACATCAAGGAGAGCTGTTACACGAGACATTTGTTTCTGAAAACCTGTCCTCTGATTTCGGCCTTATTCCTCGCTCCACGTAGGCCTAACTCTCCGGTGCCATAAAAGCAAATCCCGAGCCCAAGAGCAGCCCAGCCAGTTCTATGGGCTGGAGTTCATTTCTTGGCGGCCAAGAGGTCCACTTTGTTTGCTTGGAGACACCTCATCCGGCCACTTCAATACCCACTCAGTCTTAATTTTCCCTCCTACAAAATGGGTCTAATAAAGCCCACCAAGAGTCGGGCTGTGGGGATTCGTATATTAATATCACCAAACCCTTTTGAAAACGAGCCCATGATTGTCACCATTCAGGCCTGGCACGGTAGAAACGTTCAGCAGCTTGCCCAAGTCGTGGAGCCAGACTGTGCTTTTAGCCACTACAGCAAGCAAGGGAGAGAACAAGCGAGCGCACACGTGTGCCTAGAAAAGGGCCGGAAGAAAACACGGCACAGTATCTCTCTCCTGGTTGGTGGTAGGATTACGGATGATTTTTTTTTCTTTCACTACAGTATCTGCATTTTATCTAGATTCTTCTCATTTCTACAGTGAAATAGGCATTGCTTTTATAAGAATAAGTTTTCAATGTTATTTTGCAAAAGCACCTGCCATTCCTGTCTCTCTGACCACCATGCTTTCTCCCCCAGAGCAGCGGACTCAAGGAGGGCCAGTGCCCGCACCGTCAGGCTCAAGCCATTCCTCACACACAGCCCCCAAAACAAGGCAGAATGACAAGAAGAGGTTAGCCAGCTGCTAAGAAATGTCATCATCAAGGCGGGGGAAAGTGGTCTCACGCACCCCAAATCCACCCGAGCCCCTGATGTCTGGGGACGGTACTGGGGACACAGTGGGAATGATAGAAAGGGACCTTGACAGGGCCAGGAGACCAGACTTCACTGTGTATCTCGTCTTCTACTATCCAAATAACTTCCTCAATATCCGAACTGGCTTTCTCACCTGGGACCCTCTGAGGGCCTCTGGATTCTAAGATAACCCTAAGAGAGGCTGACTATGTGCCAGTCACACTTCATGGTCTTTATATGTGTGATCTCAGTCACCACACGAAGCGCAGGAAGTAGATGTCACATTTCACAGATGGGAGCCCTGGAGCTCTTAGACAAAATGACCGCATCAGGGTCACAAAGCAAGTAAGCCACTGAACTTGGATGCAAACCCAGGTATATCTGACCCCAGATTTTAGAGATCTTTCCGAGTTAATGATGTTGCCAGATTTCTAACTCCAGTATTTCAAATATGCTCGAACTCAAGCTGCATGTCAGTGGTGTTGGCATTGTCATCACAGCTTCGGGGGCTGAGTTGTAAGTGAAGTGCTCTGTGACTCTTAACCCTATTTCCCTTCTCCCCTTCTTATCACACAGCCTCCACGAAGTGCTTCAGGGCCTCTCAAGCTTTCCAAGGAAAGGAAGCCAGTTCCTTAGGAAGAGCGCTCGGTTCTCTGGCACCCACCGAGAGACAATCGCACATTAGCCCCTAGGTGCTGGCCCATAAGCTTTTCCCAGAACGGACCAGAAACGGGAGGGTGGGGGGGGGGGGCAGCACTACACCCAGTGGGTTAGCTCTTCGGGCAGGCAGCAATAATGGAGAACGTGATAAGCTGTCACTAGAAGCCAGCTCAGTTCTCTGAGACTTAATGGTAGAATAACACAATAGGGTCAGACTAAAAAGGTTCCCTTATGAAAATTTTATCAGCAACTTTGGTAAATGGCTATGGGAAAGGTGCTCTGCTCCCAGGCAGACCTGGGACCCGGTTTTACAAGGTACAGGCAGCCTGCATTGCATCACCCCCCACAAGATATTAAGGGCACTCAAATTGAATTAACACCAAATCAAGCCGGTGCACTTAACAATACAAATGCACTTAAGGGATGCCTCAGGATGATTTGTGACTAAAGAAAGCAAAGAAGAAAACGGCCTGCAAGCCACAAGGGTGGTGTTGTGTGTCATATACAGGAAAGGCCATAAGTAGAACTTAGAATACCGGAAAACCATGAACTTCGGGGGCTCTCAAATACCTTAGACCCAGCCGTAAAGTAGAAGGCCGCTTTTGTGGTATGCAGAAACAATTGATAAATAAATTACAGCCAATTTTCTTAGTGGCAGGGTCTCCATTACCTCTGACAGCAGCCTAACTACTCCGCTAAGATGATAAGAGGCAAATAATGGCGGATCAGGTAGCGCCCCAGGAAATTCTTCGCCAGCTGCCAGGTCTCTTCATGACAGTGATGACACAAAGATCCTCAGTGAGAGCCAAGTGATGAGAAGTGACAGCTCGCCAGGCAGACCGTGACAGGTCCTAAAAAGAATCAGCTGAAAGTGTCCCTGGCAGATGGGACCCCAGAGTCAGGGCTGGCCCTTTGGTTTCTTTCCTTCCCCTGTCAGTGTTTGTCCACACACATTTCCCCCTCGTACGTCTCCCTCCTTTGCTCTCTGTCTCCCTCACCCTCTTCCCACACCCCTCTTCTCACCCCCTCACCTTCTCTTTCAAATATATCCTGTCTACTGAGCTGGAAGACAATTTGGCCATCTTCATAGATGAATGGCTCTTCTGAGATTATCTTGAAAACTTGGATATATTCTGGACTTGAGAGAATTCAGGGGGAAAAAATGGCCTCACTGGGGATTCCTTTCCATCAAGTGAAATACACACAAAAGCATGCTTTTGTTATCCTTCCAGGAAAGAGCCGTCTCCATGCAGGGTCTTACTCTGAAAACGGGCTCCATTTAGGTTGGAGGTGGCCTCATTTTGTCAGAGTTAAAGCAATTGCTCGCCGAGTCACGAGGTGGCTGAGAAACTGGGGCAGGCAGGTTCAATTTTTCACTACAGAGAAAGAAGTTCTCAAAAAGTAAGAAGGACCATTTCTAGCTGCTCTTGTACCTCAGCCAGGACGTGCTCACTCCAGGAGGTAGGCATTATCATAAGGGAAGCTGGGTGAATGCAAAGGTTGCCACGTCTAGAATGAACGATCTTGGGCCCTTGATCTTCAGCTGGGTGACTTTGAGTGAGTGCCTTGACTTCTTGGAGTTAAACTTTCTCCATGAGTTAAATAGAGACATTTGCATCTTTAACATCCTCCTGGGATCATTTAGAGGACACGGCAAAAGTAATTATGGGAAAGATCTTGAGAAACTAGGAACCATCTACGAATATAAGGCATCGTAATAAAGAAAATAATCTACAAACTACACATGCAGACACACTTCTTACAAAAACAATCTGGGGTCCCAAGAAAGACCAATCTACTCCTGGTTTTCCATAACAGCGGACTTGTCTGATCATCGGAGGAACAGAAGAGCAAACAAACATGAATGAAATCCATTGAAATCGCCAACTCAAAAGTAACTGTACCAATTACTTTCCAGCTTCTCCCAAACTGAACTTTGAAGCCAAAACAATGAATGGTCTGATTCTTGGGGGCCAGAGATTTGCCTCATCTTCAGATCGTCCTCACAGAAAATGCACGCCCTACCCCGCACTGGCACACCAGGTGGCTGAAGACAGACTCCAGAACACACACTCCTCCATGAACTTCACCTCTACTCTGAGCATCTGGAGTCCCTGCCCATGTCCTATTTGGGTGCTCCCTCTATTCCTCTACACGATCCCTTATATGCTTAGGGATCACCACTACTTACACTGCTTACTCATTACTTATCATTAGTCCCTTTTCCTCAACAACCTTCTCTGAAGTTCACGACTCGTTATTCATTGGTGATTCATCCAGTCAACAAGCAGTTATTGAGTACTTGATGCCAGTATGGTGCTTGGTGACAAGAATATGGCGGTCCATAAGACAACACTCCCAACTCCAGGAGCTGACTTTCTGCCTCACTGTCCCTTTCTGGAGGCCGTCTTTGGTTTCTCTATGTATTTCTAAAATGCACCTAAGCTGACAACACCTCTCCAGTGAGGCAAAACCCTCTATAAATTGGAAAGAAAGCAAAATTTGCGTTATGTGGAAGCCTCCAGTTAAATGTGGCCAACTCCATCCTTCAGGCCCATCAGGCAGAACCCACTCCTGTCTCACCTGGGCTCCCACAGACTCATACATTATTTTATTACATAATGTTTTTAATTATCTGTTTGCCTGTCTCTCTCTCCCCACCATACTTTGGTCTTTTTAGGCTTGGGTGCCCTGCTCATCTTACTCATGCCTGAGTTCCAGCACATATCACAGGCCTGGCACTTAGCTGGTATTCAGTAAATGAATGAATGAATGAATTTGCTTCTCTTTCCTTTCTCTGTCCAAAACCTTCTGTTCTTTTTTTCCGTTCTTTTCCCTTTTTTCCCTTCTTTTCTATCAGCTCCACCCCAGCCTGTGATCCAGGGAGGGAGGGTTGCTAAGTGGTTATCAACACAGACTCTCCTTGGAGTGTTTTGGGGTAGGTCTCTATTGGCTTGCGAGAGCAGCTTATTAAATATTCAGGAGTTTTTGGAGCTGATTTTAAGCTGTTGGTAACTGGAAATTGGCTGTGGTGGGAGTATTTACACAGTGGAAATCAATAAAGGATGCATATCAAGATTTAGGGGTTTGGTTTTGCTTTGGTTGTTTTTTGTTGTTTTTGTTTTTGTTTTGAGAGCCCGCTTCTCTGCACACCACTGCTCTGATTTAGCCAGACCCGGATTTGTGGCTCAGCTCTACTGCTCATTAATTGTGTGGCCGTGGACACCTTGCTTGATATCTCTAATGCTGGTTTCTTCATCTATAAAGTGAAGGTGATAATTGTGGCTTCACGGGGTTATTATGAGAATTAAGTGACCTAATGTTTATACAGTGTTTCACACGGCTCTTCATATACCATAAGTGTCCAGTAAGACTGATGTATTAGTGTTCGTACTTGGATCAGTATTATTCCCTGGCTTTCAGTCAATGTGTTGTTTCATCCAGTTTGTTACACTTTTGTTTCTTCTTATTGCCTGAATGATTTGTGACAACTTAAAAAAAGGCAAAAGCCATAAAACAAAAAAAAAGAGAAATTAAAAAATCAAGATCAGGGGAAATGAAAATTATGGTACAAAGTCACAGTGACAACACTATCGTAATCGGAGAGAATCTGATCGACCGAGGCTCACTAGAGTGTTCGTTGGGACATTTTAAGGGGTTGCCAGCAGAGCCACGGAGGGTCGTGGCGGAAGGGGCCTCGGAGATCTTCCGGTCCGAGGCTTCACTCTACTGAAGAAAACTGAGGTAGGCAGACAGGAAGAAATCGTTTCTTGAGCACTTACAAGCACACGAGCGGACGCTTTCACTGTCGGCATCTCCAAGTCACAGATGAAGCTGTCGAGATAAGGGACATAACAGGCCTTTCCCGATGCCACCAGGCCGGTGGTGGACAGAAACGATATTAGGAGTCAGATTCCCATTTCCCACTCCTCTCCCTTTAGTCTCAGGGAACCATGCTGTCTCCTGGCTGCAGGAAGATCCATTTGGTGATAACAGCTTCCTGAAGATCAAACAGTCTCTCAAGATCCAACCGAATCATACTCACACAGAGAAACTGCAGACTGTGTGATGCAGGGGACTTCCCTGGGAATTTCCTGGGTCTGACTGTGACATTTGGAAGAATGACAAGCAGAAGCCCAGTGGCAAGAACAGCTGCTCCTGCATAAAACACATCCTCATTCTGTGTCGGCCTCGGAAAAGAGACCCGTGTTCTTCATCCATATTCCTCTGAGGTCCACTCTGAAGTGCGAGTCTTTTTCTGCTGCCCTTATAACTAGAATTCTTTTTTTTCCGCCTAACTTCTACCAACAGCTTCAACCTCCTTCTTCACAAAACCTTCTGTTAGAGTGGGTCATAGGCGCTGAAATTAAATCTTTTTTCCCTCCCTCTTCATCGGAAAGAAGCAGCACAGAGCCAGAAAGGGGTTAAAAAGCAACCAACGGATCGACCTGGGAGGGCAAGGAAGAAGCTGCGTAATCCACAAAGTGAATGGATCCACCGCCTATGGAGGGTTGGAAGCAACGTCTCATTTATTAGGCCACCACCCTTGTTTTGCAGCAAGCGGGCCAGCGGGCCAGCCTGGGGGGTCTATTTTATGGGGATTGTGTTATTGCCCTCAGAGCTGTAGCTGACCTCACACCAAATAAACACGTCAGTCACTTCTCAAGTCACCGTTCCCAGGTGTGGCACAGAGGCACCATGCATGGACCCGTGGCTTCCTTTTCCCCACCTGCACTCAGAAATGGCTCTCAAAATCCCAGTGTCCATGCTAACAGCTCTCTGTCTCTCCCTATCTCCTTCCCGGATTGTCTGCCGCATCTGTCCAAGGTTTCATGAAGTGCACCTACAAAGCCATCCGAGTGGCAGGGCAAGCCACCAGCCCTCAGAGAAACTTCTGGGTAAAAAAGAAGGCCCTGAAAGAAAAACCAATACACAATTAAATACAAATTTTCAATTATAATACACACGCACACACATATATATGTATACATATATACATATATATGTATGTGTATATATACATATATACACACACATATATATACACATATATATAATATATTTCCCTCTAAAGTTAGGTTGGCATTTTTTCCTTACTCTTTCCTTACCAGTTTTTCTTAAGTGTGTTTTTTATTATTTGTTTTTCATACAGCAGAATTAACTTCTCCAGATTTAATCCCAGGTGGGCTTAACCACAGGCACCATCATTCTACCACCTGTTTGGGTGAGCTTGGGTAACACTGACTCACTCTTAAGTTTTTAAATGAGGCAGGTATGATGCAAAAGAAGATGTGCCACCAGAAATCAAAGAAAACCTTCAAAAGCCAACAGGAAAGCCAACTCTAAGTGCTATTTGCATTGCCCATCATGTGGAAGCCCTGTCCAGATCGTCCTCCTCTAGACACTGATGTGCTCATCTGGGGGGGTCTATGTTTGGTCTGTAGTTCCTCTAGAAGATTCATATGGATTCCCAACTCCTCCACTCACTACCTCTGTGACCTGAGGCAAGTCACGCCAAACCTTTAAGGGTAAAATGGGACCTGCCTTCCATACTTCCCATAACAAAGACAAATGTGCTTCGGGAACAATATGCAGTAGAAAAATGGCAGCTGTTGTTATTGTGATAAGACCAAAAGTGAGAGGAGTATGTTTCACCAGATAAAATATGGGGTGCTTGGCTCCGAATGCATTTCTTTTGCAGTGAGGCCACCACGGAGACAGCGCAGGCTGACCTCCACGTCTGTGGGAGAATGCTCCGTCTTGGGAAGACAGAAGCAATGCATTGTGGGAAAGTGACAGCTTGCCCATTGTCCAGAGAACCAACCTGAAACCACACTCTTTAGAAAGGGTTGCGTGTATGCCCCGAACAAAAAGAATTCGAACACTTGGGGTTACTCTGGGACTGTTTTCCCAGGGCCAACCTTGGGAACTTTACTGGGGATTTACTTTCCTCGTTACCTGAGGGAAATAGGAAGCGCAGTTGAGATGATTATAACTCTATTCTGAAGGTAAAACAACAGCTCTGGTTTGGCGTGTGTTTTATTCCCACCTCTCCTTCAGGCGTTACCTGAAGTATCCCCAGGGAAACAGGGCTGGGAGTTGGTATCTTTGCAGGCCTGTTACAAGGTCCTTTTGTGTTCTGCTTCTCAAGTGTCTGAGCCTGTAACTTAAAACTACAACTGGTAAAGTACCTCTTCAGGCAGAAGTACCATTGAAATTCATTACCGCCTCTGAGAGCCAGGGAGAGGAGCAGACACTCGTGTGGATAAGGCCCTCACCCTTCCAAACATGTCTGGACCAGGTGAGGGTGGCCTGTGCAGGCCGGCAGGGTGACAGGCAAGGGGCTGAGGAATGGAGGGAGGAAAGAGGCAGGCAAGTGTTCTCACGGTGGACGGTGAGGGGAGAGTGGAAGGATGTGGTCATGGGGAGAGAGGAAAGAAAGATGAATGGGGCCTGAGTCAGTCATAGGCTAAAGCAAACAGGAAGGTTTTAAAGTGAGATTTGAGGAGAGGAAGTGGTTCTGAGCAAGGGAGGGAGAGAGTTCCAGAGATCTGTCTTGGAAAAGAGCTACTCTTCATTTTTTTGGATAGTCCTCCTCATGTGAATATTTCTTGGCCATTCTGACAGACGGGTGAACCAATTTATTATTATTTTTTTTTTAAATCACAACTGGCTCCAACCTTTCCCTAGAACTTGAACCAGAAAGGATTGAGACTTTAGGTTTGAAAACACTCAGCGGATTCATTTGCGTTAAATTGTGCTGCTGCCTGCTGCTCCCAGCAAACACCCTGGGCCACCGATGACGAGAGACGGGGAGGGGATGGGAGCATCCCAGCCCCTGCTGAGGTCACCTGTCTCATACTGTGTCCAGTGCGCCTCGGTGATCCAGGGAGCACGATCCCAGGAGAGTTCTGCACCTTTCTAAATCTCTCTAAATTTCCAAATGTAGAAGTAGATTGGCTAACTCCAGGAGGGGCTGTGTTTGGTGGAGGGAGGGAAGACGGATGGAGTTTCGGGGCTGGGGGTCCAGAGTAAGCTCACATGAAAGACAAGGGGTTTTTGTCTGGTATTCCATGAAAGGCATAAAGACACAGATCCAACCAAATAAAGGGTGACCTTTGAGAGATGCACAGTGCCTTGCTTCCTGTGAACTAGTATTAGGACAGTTCTAGAAGCCCCAGATCAAAAACAAATCCAACTAACCACGCAAACAAAAAGGCCTTCATTGAAAGAACCTTAAAACAGCAACTCTTTCCATTTCCTTGGGGAAGACCCTCTTCCCAAGACAGGTTATCAGATATTGTTCTGTCCACATTGTGAAAGATGATAAAATCCTCTGGGTTTTGCCTTTGCTTCGTGTTTCACGTCTTTGGGAAGTGAAACCTCCTGGACTTTATTTTTTGCATCTGTAAAGTGGGCATAATAAGCTTTGTGCCCAACTCAAAACAAATTTATTTACTCACATAGTTTGAACTTACGTAAAGATCTCAGTGTGTTTGCTTCCAAGAGAATATTTTTCATAATAGCAAAAGTTGTTGCAGAACAACTAATGACATCCAGGTGATTGCTCCTTTCTAGTCTAAAACTGAACTCAGGTACAAACAAGCTTAACGCCATATTAATTTTTTTTTTATTGAGCTAGACAATAAACTATTTAAATAAAAACCCCAACATTTTCCTGTGCTGTGTCCATAGTCTCTATTATGGAGTCAAAATTCACCTCTGCATCGTAATAAAATTCCGAACCTTCTTAATAGTAAACACATAAATATTTACTTTATTTTAACAGCTTTATTGAGATATAATATGTTTCTTCATATTATTTTTGCACTTTAAAACTGCACTGTCAGGGGCACCTGAAGTCAGTCGGTTAAGCGTCTGACTTCAGCTCGGGTCATGATCTCGCCGTTTGTGAGTTCAAGCCCTGCGTTGGGCTCTGTGCTGACAGCTCGGAGCCTGGAGCCTGCTTCTGATTCTGTGTCTCCCTCTCTCTCTGCCCCTCCCCTGATTCCTCTCTGTCTCTCTCTCTCTCACTCTTTCAAAAAGAAATAAACATTTTTAAAAACCTGCTCTGTCAAATACAGTAGTCACTAACTTCATATGGCTACTAAAATTCAAACTTAACTTTGTATAATTTAATAGAATTAAAAATCCAGTTCCTCAGTCACAGTGATCGTATTTCAAGTGTACACTAGCCATACGTGGCCAGTGGCTCTGGATTAGATAGTACAAATAGAGCCTATTTCCATCATTATAGAAAGTTCTATTGAGCAACAGTGTTCTAAGATAATACATACTCATTACAAAAATTTGGAAAATACATAAAATCAAGAAAAAGATAAATCTATTTCTTACTTTCCTATCCCCCAGTGAAAAGCACTATTAATATTTTGACAGATTCTTTACAATGCTGTTGGTTTTTCTCCTGCACATCTGTTTTGTTTACATTACATGGCTTTGATCTATTGGATCTGCAACGTTATAATCTGCCTTCTTAACTTTAAAATAGTGGCATTCTTCTACATTATTTTCTGTTTCTCAGAAACATTTTCAATGGCTGCAGAATACTTCATCAAGTAGAGGTGCCATTACTATAAAAAGAGCATGGGTTTAGATTTTTTTTTAAATAAAATAAAGGTAAAATTTAAAAATCGATAGCATTTGCTAGCTTTAAAAGGGGCTGGAGAAATAGCTTCATTTTACAGTAGTTTCTGATCACTTGTATTTTGCTAGACACATTCACAAAATCCAATGGACCACAGGAGTGGAGGCTTCCTCTCCCTTCTTGAGCTCCTAAAAATGGTGGAGGCCACTGGAGTGTCATCACACATGAGAACACCCATCCCCCGCTACGTTAGAGCTGTGCTCAGCAGATGCTAAGTAAGGGCAACACGCTGTAGAATGAGGATAATCACCCTGAAATTACACGTTTCATTTGCCAAAAGCTAAAGCAAAAGGATTATGTTCTCGAAGAGCATTCTCTCGGCAGTATACCACGAGCCTCGCAGGGCTGATGTGAGTAGCTGATGAGGTGATTTACCTGAAAGGGCCCCATACAGTGCCTGGCACACTCTCTCTAGAAAACTGCCAGAACCTTCACTCTTCTGGTTCTCCTTCCACAGTGGCTGATCCTTCTCCATCCTCTTTGCTGGATCCTTTCCACTTCCTGAAGTCTGAGCGTCCAGAGCCCCCGATTCTGTCTTTCGGCCTCACTCTTTTAACATTCTCTCCCCGGCTCATCTCAGTCAGCTTCATGGCTTTACCAACCATGGGGACCCCCAAACTTCTCTCTGTCTCCTGACCTCTCTCTGATCTCCAGTCTCAAAGACCCACCTGAACATATCCTATGGGTATCCCAAAATTAAAATGTAATTTTACATCATTCTCTCCATCATACGGACAAACCTGGGCTGGGGGGAGCAGATTATAAATTTTCAAAAACTTGGGGTCCTCCTCACCTTCAGCTTTCTCCAACACCCAGTTCATCATTAAATCTCGTAAATTCTGCCTTCTCCACCTCCACTGCCCCGCCCAGCTACCATCTTCTCTCTGCTTCTACCTAGTGCCTCAGGACCTCAAGCCTTCACTCCACCTCTCCGCCAGGGCGGTTTCATCCAACCCACCCTCCCCAAGGTGTTTGAAAATAGGTGGAAGCATTGAGAGTTTTCACAATAATGCTTGTCCCCTTTAATGCCTGGAGGATGAGTATCCTAAATACTTAGGACAATCCTTCACAGCTAATTATTATCCCCGCCCCGAATGCCAATAGCCCCCCACTGGGAAGCCCTGAATCTGTGTGATCCTTTTATTTATTTTTTTTTAAAATTTTTTTTTCAACGTTTATTTATTTTTTGGACAGAGAGAGACAGAGCAGGAACGGGGGAGCGGCAGAGAGAGAGGGAGACACAGAATCGGAAACAGGCTCCAGGCTCTGAGCCATCAGCCCAGAGCCCGACGCGGGGCTCGAACTCCCGGACCGTGAGATCGTGACCTGAGCCGAAGTCGGACGCTTAACCGACTGCGCCACCCAGGCGCCCCTGTGTGATCCTTTTAAAAGTAAGCCAGGTGTGGTTTTGCTAGGTTCAAAATCCCCCGTGGCTCCCCACTCCACTCAGAGTAAAATCCTAATTTCTTAACTATGACCTCGGAGGCACCCTATTCCACTGTGACCTTCCAGGCGCCACTCCTCAGTTGCTTCCTGTCCCCCTCACTCTGTTCCACCCCACATGGCCTCTTGCTCTCTCTGATCTGGGCCTTCACACTGGCTGCTTCACCTGCCTGGGGAGTCCCACCTGGCCCCCTCCCTCTGCACCCAGGCTTCTGCTCCAGGTCACCTCTTCAGAAGGCCTTTGCTGGGGCACCTGGGCGGCTCAGTTAAGCGTCCGACTTCGGCTCATGTCACGATCTTGCGGTCCGTGAGTTTGAGCCCCGCATCAGGCTCTGTGCTGACAGCTCGGAGCCTGGAGCCTGCTTCGGATTCTGTGTCTCCCTCTCTCTCTGCCCCTCCCCCACTCATGCTCTGTCTCTCCCTCAGAAGTAAAATAAACATTAAAAAAAAAGTTTTTTTTTTAAAGAAGGCCTTTGCCACCTCCACCACTTACAATAGACCCCAAACCCCAGGACCCCTTCAAGGTTGGTCTTCTTTGTTTTCTTACTCCTCATTAACACTTATTTACTTCTTTATTCACGTGCTGTCCCCTCCTCCTGAACTTAAACTCCATGATGTCAGGAACTTGCTGCAGGCGGTGGCTTGTTCTTTTCACTGTCACCCCCCCCCCCCCCCCGAGTCTAACCTGGTGGAGAGAAATCCTGACAAAACTCAGCAACCATAGGGAGCACTTCCCAACGCAGGCTCCGTTCAGAGCACTCTCCATGCATTGACCGAGCTTTCTAATCCTGCTGTAACAAATCACTACAAACCTAGTGGCTTAAAACAACACGAATTTATTATCTTACAGTGCTGGGGGTCAGAAGTTCAAAATTTGTCTCGCTGGGCTAAAATCAAGGTGTCAGCTGGGCCGTGTTCCTGCTGGAGGCTCTAGGAGTGAATCTGCTCCTTGCCCTTTCTTTCCAACCTCTAGAAGCTGCCTGTTTTCCTTGACTGTGGCCCTTTCTCCATCTGCTGCCTCTGCTGTCCCCGTCTATGACACTTATGACTATATTGGGCCCACTCACATAAGCCCGATGATCTTCCCATCCCCAAACTGTTAATCACATCTGCAAAGTCTCCTTTGCCACATACAGTAACATATTCACAGGTTCTAGGGATTCGGCACCATGTGGGGCCATTATTCTGTCTACCTGCTTAACCCACTCCAGGCTGCTTTTATTCACAACGCTTCCAGGGTTTTTCCATACCAAAACCAAGTCCTCCCCCTGGGTGTCCTTCAATTCAGTCTCTCCTGACCCTCTCTCTCTCCCTGATAGCATCAGATCCACAAGTTAAAGGCTCCGTCCTACAAGACTGCTCTCACTTCAGATGTCAGTTGCTATAGATTTCGGGGGTTCCCACAATCCCCTCCTCAAGTTTGATAATTTGCTAGAAATAACCCACAGGGCTCAGGAAAGTACTTCACTTATTACCAGTTATTATAAAGAATGCAACTCACGACAAACCAGGTGGAGGAAACACAAGGAAGGCAAGGTAGGGGGAATGGGCACAGGGCTTCCATGCCCTCTCTAGGTGAACCACCCTCCCAGCAACCCAGAAGCTCTCCAAACCCCCAAATTTAGGGGTCCTTATGGCAGTTTCATTATGTAGGAACAATTGATTAAATCGCTGACAATTGGCGATTCACTAAATCTCCAGCCCCTCTCCCTTTTCAGAAGTCAGAGAGTGGGTAGAAAGTTCCAGGCTTCTAAACAAGGTTTGGTCTTTCCAGTGACCAGCACCCATCCTGAAGCTCTCTAGAGGCCCACCAAGAGTCATCACATTAGAACAAAAGATGTTCCCCTCACCCAGGAAATTCCAAGGGATTTAGGAGCTCTGTGTTAAGAACTAGGACAAAGGCCAAATATACATATTTTTATTATGACACACCCACCTCTCCTCCTAGCAACGTTATGAGATAGGTTCCAATATTACCCTGACTTTACAGATGAGAACCCTGAGGCAGACAGGATGAAGTCATTGTTCAAGTTCACAGAGCTAAAACGGGACACAGTTGGCCTTCCTAACTCTCAGGCTATAGGGTCAGCACTCAATGCATTGTGTTGAAACTTATTATTTTTATTTTTTGTACATTTGCAGTTATGCATGGGTCTCGTCCCCAGACCCAGCTTAGAAGGATGATGGCACCATCAGACGACAACCTGGAAGATTTTTAAATGGCTACTCTGAGAATGTTTTGGAACTTGATGTTAGCTGTTTCCATATTTAGCCCTCCCTGCTTTGTTCTTCCCTCTGGTTCTACCAGGGACACATAGGAAACTACCACTAATCAAGGAATCTCCAGGGGTGTAGGAGAAACAGAGGAGAGGATCTTTGGGGAACACAAGAAGTGTTTATAGGGGCTCACTATACCTAGACTGTCCCTCCCCATCTAGCTGGTGCATGAGAATCCAATCTAAACGTCACCTCCTCTGGGAGCTCTCCTTGACTTCCACGTGCAGATATGGATTCCTTTCTCCTTTGTGTCAGCTCTGGCTTCATGCACACCTGCACGACAGCATTTATCACAAGGTACCAATTATCTATTACTGATCCTTCCCCTTCTAGCTAGAGAGCTCCTTGAGGGCAGACAGTCTCAGGATGGCAGGACAGTGGTCACTAGGGTGTGGTTCCGGGAGCCCTGAGCAGGGATCTCCCTTCATTCTCTCTGGCCACAGACTGGCTGTTGTCTACAAAGCCAGCATCAGGACCAACCTTCAATATATACAGGCTGCACCCTGGGCTCAGCTGTGGACCCGAAGAAAGACCACACCCCTTCCCGTGCTCAGAGATAGGAAGGCCTCACGAGCACGCTTTGAAAACAGCACTGAACCCCAAAGAGAAAGGAGGATTTCTTCCAGGAGACAGGGAACGGCATGGTCAGGCCAGTCTACAGGTGCTAGGAACCAATGCCAGCCCCTCTCCCCCTTGACAAAGGCTTGCTCAGCCCTGGAACTGAAATGAGGTGCTAACAGGAACAAGATAATGAATACATCAATGACATGAACAGTGACGTATCTAGGGGAAGAGATGTCCAGATTTACACTCATCTGTGGACCCCCAAATCTCCTGGTGGAATGATTTTGAAACCATGCCTGAAAATGCATCACTTGAAAAAGCATGCGAAATGAAGAATTGCAGCCCCAGTGAGGCAGCCAGCGTCCTGAAGGCCTTTGCACGTGCCAGGTGCCCGTCAGGGGCTCCCCCCGGCCCAACAGCGCAGCAATGGGGGATTCAGCCTTCACAGGCAATAGCAGCAGCCGTCACCACTGATGGTGAGGGCCACACTCAGGAGGCAGGCTGACCAGCAGACTGCTTGTTGGAGAGGCAAAGGAGAATGAGGAAGAGAGAGACGCCAGTCCTTGACCTGTGTCTGCACCAAGTACCCCTACTAAGTTATTTACCATCCTCACATCCTCACAACAAGCCTACGACAAGGACAAGAAAGTGAGGCTCAGACTGGTGCACTAAATTGCCCAAAGACACAAAGAAAGTGGCACAGCTGAGGCAGGAGCCTTACTTGCCCTCAGTCCCCCGGGCCCCTCCCAGCTCATTACCCTCTCCCACACCAACGACGTCAGGCAGCACTATCATTAAGCAGGAAGTGGAAGAAGATTCGAGGTGGTGGAAAAGTGCTGGGCACTGCCCGGGGCTCAGCAGGCCCAGATCCCGGGCCAGGCCCAGTGGACTCTGAGAAGGTTCCCTGAGCTCTACAGTGTAGGCTCCTCATCTGTCTGGAGCGGAGCTGCCTGGAGGTCTCTGAGAGGCCACCCAGCTCTACAATTCCATGATCTTCAGAACTTACACCCTTCGGTGAGGATTTGTCCAGCTACTACTCTGAGAAGAATTATTTCCACGGATATGAGACTCAGAATGTTAAGACTTTGCAAATGTTACCATTCCAGCAACAATGTGCGCATAGAATATTCTTGGCTGAGGAGGGCAACATTTGGAAAGAGGGGAAGGCCGTCTGTCAGCAGTGGGCTTAAATGTGGCTGAATGGTGAGTGGGTGACGGGAGGGGGAATCTGGAAAGGCTCACGGTCTGTTTGAAAAGAAAAAGGGTTTAAATGGAACTTGCTAACTCACTCTGGATTTTAATGACCTCTCAAAATGTGACTCGGGGGAAGGAGAGTTAAAGAGGATCTGGGGAGAGAACAGAGAAGAAGAAAGAGAACGTGATAAAGACGGGACAGACTCAGTGCAGGCGGTCACTGAGCATATCAGCTGGACAGCACGGTCAACCAGTGAGCCGGCCCCTGGGTGCGGAGGCCCACAGTTGACTCTTAAGATTATTCTAATGCCAGAAATTGGATTTGAGAAGCCAACACTTCATTTCAAAATTGGAAAGTTCTAATATAAATAATGCAGGTCAGTTAACCTGTGTAGGCCTCAGTTTCCTCATTTCTGGTGGGAAGAGAAGCCTGTACTTCAAAAGGATTTTGCAAGAATAAAATGAGGCAGCACACGTGTAATCCAGCAGTGCCTTTTACTCAGAAGTGCTGTCACTCACTCGGGGACGGGAAAAACTGCCTCATGGCAGCCGCAGACAAGGACAGCCAGACCATGCAAGGCCAGCTTTCCCCAGTGATGGCCATGATGCCATGCTAGAGAAGCTGCAGCAGGAAGTCGGGACAGGGACCAAGCCCTCCTCAGAGCCCTCCTTCCTCCCTCTGCTGGCCTCTTTGGATGAGGGAAGGACAGGCTCCAACGGAGCATGGGGTTTCTCAGTGCCCCAAGATGGAGGGGGCTCAAGTCGGTTCTCGTTAGAAGATGAAAGAGATGTGACCCATCTCTTGGGTCCCAAGAGGACGAGTGTAGTGGACCGGTTGAGAATTCTGGATTCCAGCTGCTGGGGTTAGACTTCAGATCTATCATGGCACACTCAAGTCAGGCAAGAAGGGGAGTTTAACAAAGAGATGTTTTTAACCGGGGTGGGCGGGGGGAGCTGGGTTTGGGAAAACAGCACAGCATGGGGTGGTACCTGAGAGCTGGTTACAGCAGAGAGCTGCTAACACCACAAGACCCCAGAGGTCAAGGAGTGGCTGGCAAGTAGAACCCGAAGAGAGAGCTCCGAGAGAAGGAGAAGGAGAAGGAGAAGGAGAAGGAGAAGGAGAAGGAGAAGGAGAAAGCAATTCACCCAGGCTGATGAGAACAGAGGATGAGCGGGGATGGCAGGGAGGGAGAGAACAACCTGGAACCCTCCCGGGATGGGGTACAAACCAAGGCCTGGGGCCTGCTGGCTACCATCACACCAGAACCCAGCGCTTCTGTCCCTCAGTCTGAGGCTGTGGCCTAAATGTCTCCTTGAACCCATTGCTAATACCCCCATCCACAGCGTTTACCATGTGTCGGGCACGGTTCTAAGTGCCTAGCATGTCATACTCACTGCGTCGTCACACCAACTCCATTAGGTGGGTATTATTAATATTCCCCTTCACAGATGAGGAAACTGAGGCATGGTGAAAATGAAGCCACTTGCATCAGGTCACACAAGTGGCAGAGCAGAGGCTTGAATCCTGGGATTTTGCCCCAAATCTGTGATCTGAACCACTACTGGATAATTGTCACAGTGGGTCCCTTAAAGTAACCGAGGGGACTGTCTCTGTTACTGAGTAGCAAGGTGGGAGGTATCTTCTCATTTGTTAAAATGTGACGTTTGCTGCCAACCCCTCACCCAGTGCTTCCAGCTGGCTCTCTAAGGTGAACCCTCTCAAGGACACCTCCTGTCCTCCCTCCCGGAGCCAACTCCCTCCTAGAGACGTCTGGTAGGGGACCCTGGAACAGCCTGCCAGCCTGTACCTTTCCTGGCCGGTCCAACGGCCACGCAGCGTGCCATCCATATACAATAAGGGCTCCACACATTCTTCACCAGTTCAAACAGTCAGACAGTGTGTCCCGGGAACACTGTAGGCCCTTTAACTGTGCTCCCCACGAGGCTCACAGGACAGAGTGGTGAATTCTTGGACAGGAGGCATTTCAAGCTCCGCAGCCAATGTCAAAACTTGATGAGTCAATTGGTGCTTCTCCAACTCATAAGAGCTCATTTCTGGAACAGCAGATACCCAAAGCTCTGTTCCTCACACAGACACACTCCATGTGTCCTTTTCCCCTGGGGGCCTTGCCTTCTGACTGATGTGCCAGTGCTGGGAATGTGCTAACCCTTCCTGTGTCCCCACCCCCCACCCAGCCCAGAGCCAACAATTCTGTGTCACAGATGAGTAGCAAGATGCAGTAGTGAGACGACATACGGCGGGCAGAGCTCTTCCACAATTGTCACCTTACTTCACGCTCGTGACAACCCTGCATGTCAGGCAACAACAATGACAGAGAACATTTATTGATCTCTTAATATGGGCCAGGTCCTCTTTTTTTTTTTTTTTTTTAATTTTTTTTTTCAACGTTTTTTATTTATTTTTGGGACAGAGAGAGACAGAGCATGAACGGGGGAGGGGCAGAGAGAGAGGGAGACACAGAATCGGAAACAGGCTCCAGGCTCCGAGCCATCAGCCCAGAGCCTGTCGCGGGGCTCGAACTCACGGACCGCGAGATCAT
Source organism: Lynx rufus (assembly GCF_022079265.1). Lineage (NCBI taxonomy): Eukaryota > Metazoa > Chordata > Mammalia > Carnivora > Felidae > Lynx > Lynx rufus. Next base: position 41,128,952 of record NW_025814824.1, on the reverse strand, counting down.
GACCTGGCTGAAGTCGGACGCTTAACCGACTGCGCCACCCAGGCGCCCCTCTTAATATGGGCCAGGTCCTCTTAAAAGTGCTTTTTATAGATTGCTCATGCAGATACCGGTGATCCCCTGTTTTGCTTTTGGAGAAACTGAGATTGAGGAGAAAAACAACAACAGGCAATTTATCTGAGTTGCTAAGACTTGAATCCAGGGAGTATTGCCTCTAAATCACTCTGATAGTCTCCCTTCTCAGGTGACAGAGGACTTGGCATGCCTGGATAAACTCTTGGCAGTCCATTCAGGGAGTGGTGGGAACTATTTTTTAAATTTCGAGTAGACTTTGGTGATGGTCGTATTGCCTTTGGAAAGAATGATCAGACAGGACTTGGAAGAGGGAGGTCAGCACAGAGGCAGTAGCAATATTGGACGGATAAAGGAGCAAGCCTGCCTGCACGGAAGCCATATCGGGAGGTCGTGAAGAGGAGATAGATTTGCCACCGGAAGTGGAATGAGCTGTGTTGGGTGGGAGATGAGTGGAGGGGTGCAGGGCAAAAAGGAGAAGTTTAGGAACCCTCTCTGATAAGTGGGTTACCACCTGGAAAGAGATTCCAGGAAGGGGGCAGATTTAAGAGTTTTGGAGAGAGATTCGTGGGTTCTAATTGAAGTCAGGGCACCCACTGCATACTCAGATGGAAATAGCCCATTATGGACTGAATGCTGGTGTCCCCCACGAATTTGTATGTTGAAACCCTACCCCCAATGTGACGGTGTTAGAAAGTGGAGCCTTTGGGAGGTAAGCAGGATTACAGGAGGCCATGAGGGTGGCGCCCTCACGAATGCGATAAATGCCATAAAAAGTGACCGGAGAGCTTGCTTCCTCTCTCTGCTCTGCACCGTATGAGAATACAATCTGAACCCCACTGCACCACACCCTGATCTTAGATTTCCAGGCTCCAGAACTGTGAGAAATATTTTTTTTTTATTTATAAACCACTCAGTTTATGGTATTTTTTTTGACATAGCAGCTTGAGCTAAGACACCCTTCCAGACTGCTCCCTCCTCGTCCTCTAGAAGGGGGTGCAACAGACACCCCAGGGCCCAGTAGTGGCACATCCTGTTGGCTTTCTCATCTCAGTACATGCCAGCCAGACTTCCGATGGCCAGCATCTGCAGTTGCCCAGAGGTCCATGCTTCCAAAGCATCAGCCATTTTGCCCCCACCCAGGGAGTTTATGGCCCTGTCTGAAGACATTTTTGATTGTCACACCAAGTGTAGGGGGGTTGCTACTGGAAAGGATTAAGACCCAGTTGCCCACAGTGGCCACTAGCTTGACAAGCCCTTTGGTGGCTCCCTTCCCTTCCCTTCCTCCCTGCCCCAGTCCTCTACTGGGATCTCCCAGGACCCTCTCCCAATAAGACATTTGCCCTCAAACTACTGTCACTGGGTGTGCTTCTGGGGGTCACAAACAAGATATCTCTCAAGCTGTTTCTGGTCTGAATAAGCAGGTGGAATCTATCTCCTACTCCCACTAGAAAAAGCACGCCCGACCAGGAGGGAAAAGTATGTTTTTAACGTCATTATAGAGAAAAGGCAAGAGCCCAAATGAATATAACACAAACAGTGACATCTTAGGACACTCCAGCCTGTGTCCTGAGGAGGTGAGTTTGAAGGAGGCTCAAAGCAATAAGTGAGGCAGATTGGCCGAAAGAAGGAGGAAGGGCTTTCTGAGAAGAAAAAGTGCCCCTGTGGGCGCTGCCCAGATCCCAGCCCCAGGTTGTAACACCCTGGGGTTCTTTCCCTTCCAAGGCCAGGCTCACAGGGCATCCTGGGAATTGTAAACACAACTGTGGAACATTACAAATAGTGCACATGGCCCGGAATGTCCTCCTCCCTGTGCACTTCCTCTTTGTGGGAGGGAACAAAATGGCTGCAAATGTCTCCAACGCGAAGGGAAATCTTTGCTGGTATCACGGCCAGGGGATTACATCTGCCTACAGTTACAGGATGTATCACTTGCAGAGAATTCCTTCCACAACATACTCAGAGGAAAAAAAAAAGCATTAAATAGCTAGCTAAATTTGATCTATATTTTTTCATTTTGTTTTTTTTTTCTCCTGTGGTTTTTCACCAAACTCCACTTTGACATGCCATTAAAAGAAAACCCTATGTATATGAGCAATAGATTTAAAAAGAAGAAGAAGAAAAAAAAAGAATGTATCCAACAACCCAACATATACAATTTGGAAGAAGTAACTGGATCCTCTGCTCTGTCAGGCCGTAAACTGGGCTAGGGAGGGACATTGTTTTTCTTTTGGTCATTCTGCCAAGTTAAAAAGGAAGTTGGAGATTAGAACAAAATATTTCAATCAAAAATGAATCCTTCAATGAAAGTTGCTTGATCCCCTTTGCTACCACCCCCTGCCTCCTTTCCCCCTTATTGGAAGCATATTTCTCTTTGAAAAGAAGTAGTGTATTGTTGCTGAATAGAAGGGGGACAGCCCACTGGGGAGACACATCGATCTCATCATTTTAAAAGTGGGAGATAAATGACCTAAGGCCTCTTCCCAATCAAATGCTGTTTCTGCACATTCTCGGAATAAATGGCACGGTTTTCCCTGGTGAGCAGCGAGTGCTCTCCCCATAGCTGGGCCTGCCCTATGCTAGCCATGCAGCCCAGCTCCCGGAACGAGCCTAAGTGCAATTAAGACGGATACATCTGAGCAATGCCAGGGCATCACATCGTTCTTTGAAACTCGAACAAGACCTTGACTCTTCCTAATGGCACACTTGTAAAATAGCCCCAGTATCAAGACGCAGTATTGTGACTCCTCGAAATCTCCCTCAAATTCACCAGAAGAGATGCATAGATAACTTAGGTTCCTCAAATACTGCCATAGAAGAAGATCCAAGAAAAGAGAAGGAAGGAACGGAGCCACATCTGATATCCAAACATCTCCTCTTCCACGGCATCCCGCCAGTCTCTCCTCAAAAGGACTCCATCTTTTTTAAGTAGGAAGGAATATAGTGTTAAATTTTAATTCCAGTTTAGTTAACATACAGTGTTATATTAGTTTCAGCTGTAGAATATAGTGATTCAACAATTCTATACATTACTCACTGCTCATCATAAGTGTACTCTTGATGGGTGAGATAGGTGGTGGGATTCCATTTGGGGCACCTGGGTGGCTCAGTCAGTTAAGCGTCCGACTTCAGCCAGGTCACGATCTTGCGGTCCGTGAGTTCGAGCCCCGCGTCAGGCTCTGGGCTGATGGCTCAGAGCCTGGAGCTTGCTTCCGATTCTGTGTCTCCCTCTCTCTCTGCCCCTCCCCCGTTCATGCTGTGTCTCTCTCTGTCTCAAAAATAAATAAACGTTAAAAAAAAAAAAATTAAAAAAAAAAAAAGGATTCCATTTGTGAAGTGGCCCAAGTAGATGTGGCCCTCTTGGTACTGAGCCCACTTAATACAGTTTTGAAAGGACAACGCAAAACAAATAATGTGGTGGGACATTTTGACACCAGGTCATGCTTGTTAGAAACGTGGTTCAAGGGGCGCCTGGGTGGCGCAGTCGGTTAAGCGTCCGACTTCAGCCAGGTCACGATCTCGCGGTCCGTGAGTTCGAGCCCCGCGTCGGGCTCTGTGCTGACTGCTCAGAGCCTGGAGCCTGTTTCCGATTCTGTGTCTCCCTCTCTCTCTGCCCCTCCCCTGTTCATGCTCTGTCTCTCTCTGTCCCCAAAATAAATAAACGTTGAAAAAAAAAATTTAAAAAAAAAGAAACGTGGTTCAAGACTTTATTCAGGAATGGGGCGCCTGGGTGGCTCAATCAGTTAAGCATCCAACCATGGCTCAGGTCATCATCTCACAGTTCGTGGGTTCGAGCCCCGCGTTGGGCTCTGTGCTGACAGCTCGGAGCCTGGAGACTGCTTCGGATTCTGTGTCTCCTTTGCTCTCTGTCCCTCCCCCACTCACGCTCTGCCTCTCTCTCTCTGTCACAAAGAAATAAACATTAAAAAATTTAAAAAAAGAATTTATGCAGGAAAAAATCAGCGAGAATGTGATTCTGAAAGAGATCAAGCAATCAAGAGCTCTTTTATTAAATCAGCTATCATCTGATAATGTAATAGAGCCAACCAATATGAATTAGACCATCATAATAAATAACGGAATTATCAAAGACATAAAAACATAAGGGTACATTCATGGTATTAACAACACCATGGCAATACATAATAATGGTTTTGCTCTCTAGAGGCAAGAATGAGTTGTATTGTACAACGGATTTTACAATAAACATTTGCAAATAATATGTATTTTGATAGCAAACAATTATACAGAGCCCATATATATCATGATTTTTCTCCTTAACCTCTCTGGCTTCACCATCCTGTGACCTCATATATTTCAATGCTGACCTGGTATGAGAGATGTTTGAAGTATCACACTTCCTTGACTTAACATCCACCCAATACTTACACAAGTAACCTGGAAGCCTGGCATTCCCCCTTGCAAATGCTAAAAATTCTAGCTTTTAAAACTGGAAAAGAGCATCACCATTAAATGAGCCTCGGTAAACCCACAATGGGCATCTGTGAGAGAGAGCCTTTTCCGTGGTCCATTTTGCTCACCTACAGCATGTCCTGAGCCAGAGGCAGTCACTAGTGTTACCCAATTTGTGTGTGTGTGTGTGTGTGTGTGTGTGTGAACGCGCGCGCGCGTGCATGTGCATATATGTGAACTCATGTGTTTCTTCTCCCTGATTTTCAGTGATAAATTAGAGATAACAAAAGAAAGAGCTTCTATCCCTTACAGCCCAGCTTCTCTTCTGTTCTTAAATGTAAACCCAATGCTGTCCTCATCCCTCGACAAACTGCAGGTCTCCATATCCTTCCTAACTCACCTGCTTGATAGTTCTTGATGGCACTCATTCAAAATAAGTCTGTATTCACATTGCTGCGTCCCCAGGGACTGAGCCACATGCCTTGCCCCCATGTTCTCATCTAATCCTTGCAACGCCTTGCCCTCGCAGGTTATAATTCACTTCATTTTGCACAGGAGGAAGCCGAGGCTCAGAAAAATTCAAGTGACTTGCCCAAGGTCCCTGGGGAGCCGAGTGTCTTCAAACTCTCAGCATCTTTGCTCCAGCTGGCCCCACCGGGGAGCCCTTCCCTGTCGGTGCTGCCCCACCCAGCCTATGCGGGGGTCTGTCATTTGCATTGGTGGTATCACTCTTTCCACGGGCCAGAATCCTCAAGCTCCTCCTCACAAGGGCCGTCCCCAGTCACCTTGTCATCACCTCTCACCCGCCTTGGCCAGGACAGCATTCCTGTCTAATTTGGTTGCCTCCCTGACTGTATATCAGTACTTCTGACCCACCGGAACCCAGGCACTGCCAACTCACTATCGCTAGGATGCTGCTTGGACCCCTCCACGCTCCTGAGAGCCTCGCTCCACCACAAACGAGCTGTCCGAGTCTGGGAAAGTCATTAAAACTTTTTGACAGTTTCTTCACATTTATAAGAGACGTCATAGTCCCAGCTCTATCTCTGGAAGAAAACTCAAGCAGAGACCAAATGAGACACAGAAAGTAGGCTTTTGGGAGCATATTTCTCATGCCAGATTTGATCTCCAAAATGGTTCTGAAATGCAAATTTTCATCGAACTTTGCTCAAACTGTGGTGTTTCTGGGTCTGAATCTAATGCCGGATGTTTCCTCCAAAGTTTCCCCCTTTGTCCACAACTTATGAAAATTGGTCAATCAAACTTCTTCTTACAAACCCTGGGTTTATAGTTTGTGTTCCAGAAGGTGTGGCCAAGAATTTGTATTCAGTAATAAATACTGCATTTTTCATGTATGAAATCACCATGAAGGAAATCTTGATAAGGAGTCTTACTTTAAATACCTAAAGATCATATTTAATTAATCTAATCTTAATTTTCTAGATTGCCATATTCACTGAGATGGGAAATCTCAGTGAATTCCCATTCACTTTTCCTTTTGGAAAAGGAAAAGTAAGTTAAGGAAAAGTAAGGAAAAGTAAGTTTGGAAGCAGAAATTGTTGAGAACCCTGGTGCCCAGACCTGTTCAGAGCAAAATAAATACCCCAAAGCCTTCAACGCCTCCCCTTTATCATGCAGTAAAAATCCCCGCTCCTCGCCCCGACTTCCCAGGCCACTTCCAGCCTTAATTTACCTTTCCCACCCAAATGCCTCTTCTCCTGCATGAACTATTTGCTCTAGCCGCTCTGGATTATTTCTCTCTTCTTTTCAAAGCCCCTTCACTTTCTTTCCTATGCATTTTCCTTCAGGCTTCCCCCATCAAAATGCCTCCTCCTCGCCCCTTGACCTAACCAAACCCATCTAGTTCAAACCTCCACTTCTTCCGTGAAGGCCACCCTGATCACACTAGCCTGAACAGATTTCTCCTTCCCCTGAGCACCTGTGGCAAGCTCATGCTCTTATGTGCTGCCTTCTGACCAGTGTCGTCTCGAACCATCATTAAACATCTTTCCTTTTCATATTTTAATGTTTGGTGCCCCATTCTGCCTGTACACCCAGAGCCAGTGAGGGTAGCACTTCATATACAGTAGCTACTCATTAAAACCTTGATACTTACATTTGACCCACACGCTTGCAAAACTACTCTGATCAAAAGAAATCTTTCTCGTGCATAAAGCAACGGAATTGTAGAAATCCACCCCCATTGAATATTTTTGGCTAAAAGGGAAGGAGTATCTTTCCACAGTCTCAACGGAAATGGTGCATGTGAATGTGTGTTTGGGGTACAGAAGTAGAGAGAGGCTTGTTAATTTTAAAGCCACATAGCATGTTTGGCTAAGACTATGACTCCATTTGTGTATTTCAACCACGTAAAATCCACCCTGGGATTCTGGACTGAGAAAAATAGCCATATAAGGAGAAAACAAGACATTCCCTATAGCTGCCCTTGTAAAACACTCCATGATTTAACCCTCTGCTCGGACAGATCCAAGCTCCTGCACTTTACAACTGCAAACAATCAGATTCCTGGGAGGAGCTCAGCGTGTGACCTGCACCACTGGGCACAGATGATCACAGACAAAACCTGACAGGTCACACACAGGGCAGCATGACCACAGCTTTGTAGCTGCCTGCCTTTCTCTTGGCTGTGGGCCGTCCCAGCCAGAGCAGGCACCAAGATGAGCTCCAGCCCAGAGACAACTCTAAGGGGCTCATTAATCCTTCTTTCCTTAAAGAACACAGGGATCTGGGGTCTGCCTCCACCTTCCAGGTGACAGTCCATCAATCTGCACAATCCCTTCAGTGGGGAGGTGGGAGAGAGGGAAGGGGAGACCAGGAGAAGAAGGGAAGAGGGGCTCCAGGCAAAGCAGCCAGAGTTAGGAGCTGGTTGACCATTGCCCCCCCCCCCCTTAACAGCGCCCATGGCTCTGCAATGCAGCTTGTGCCTAGCTGGGACCTGTGCTCTGTGCTGACGGGGGACTGCAGAGCCAGGGACCCACAGAGAAACCTGGGGGTCCTCATTTTCACTATCTTCATCTGACTGCTATTAATAACAATTCTGAGACATGGTTTTCTAGATGGAAAAATTGGTTCCCATGTCCCTCACTTGTAATGAATGGGGCTGTGACTGCTCATTTTCTTATGCTATCCAGTCTAATCTCTTCCCTTCTAGCAACAGAACCACACCCAAAGGCCACACGCAATGAGGAACAAGGAAGATGGCTGCCCAGCTGCAGACAGTATTTCCCAAGCATCCCTGCGGCTCAGAGTGGCCACAGGACTAAGTTCCAGGAAGAGGGAAGCGAGTGGAAGTGATGTGTGCAAATTCTGGGTCTCATCTCTGAAAAGGAGCCACTACTCGCCCTTCCCCTGGGCTAGAATGCAGATGTGAGAATGAAGAGGACAACAAAGTGGAAGGGAGTTAGAGGACTTTGTGGAGCAGCGCCACCTACCTGCCAGGGTACTGCCCGCCCACGTCTGGATGTTCCGTGGGAGAGAAATAAACTCATCTGAGCCGCTGTATTTTTTAGTGTCTAAATGACAGCTGTTTAGCCTGCACCTTAACTAATGCATGTGACTTTCTGCTACCTCAGCTGTGTGCAAAGAATCCTGAAGCCATACTAGCTTGCACTAATTTAAAAAGCAGAAGGGGAAAAAAAATCATAGCCAAATTACATAACAGCGGGATTCATGTGCCAATATCACCCCTCCTTGAAGCAAGGCTGGAATGGGCCTTGTCCACAGGAGGGAATCCTGCACGGGTCAAAGGTTAGAGAATCCGGATCCCTCCTTCCCATCAAAAAGCATCCTGTGGAAAGTTTGCCTTCCTAAGTGAATTTCAGGTCGAAGGATCCTACACCTCTTTGAGCTGGAATCAGAAGCACTGTTTAGGCAACTGCCATTGTCATTACAAAAATGACTTATTCAAATCTTCTTCTGTACTAATTTTTAAAATTTGCTTTATCTATCTGAAGAGTTATGTTAAACCATCACCTACTATAATTGTATATTTGGCAATTCCTCCTGTAAATTCAATTTTTGCCTTTTATTTGAGGCAAATATTAGGTACTTATTAGAATTGTTATGTTTTATAACAATTGATCCCTAATCCTGACTCTTGCCCTAAATTCTGGTATAAATGTAATTTATTAACTCCTCCCCTTTTGGGGGGCCTGATCTTTTTCCATTCATTTACCTTTATTCTTTTCTCTGTCCTTATATTTTAAATGAGTATCATGTAAATCACTATACATTATTTTTTTCATCCAAATTAATCTCTGTGTTTTAACGGACATGTTTAGTCCATTTACATTTATTTAGGATTTATTTCTGCCATCTTATTTTGGGCTTTTATTTACTTTGCCAAATGATCTCTATTCTCTTTCTTCCTGCCTTTGCATAGACTAGTCAAGTTTTCTTTTTCCCCCCTCTATTCCTATTCCACTGATGTGGTCATTCTACATCTCATTTGTATGTCTGCATGTACATATAACCCTTTTGGATGTTACCCTTACATTTTTATCACACATTCTTGACTTTAAAAAGTATAAAATCAGTCAACATTCATCTCCCACCCTTCATCTCCCACCCTTCTTACATATTATTGTTGACCAGTATTTTAGTTCCATTGTTTTGCACCCTTATAATCTGTCAATATTATTGTTATTTTCTACAGACAGATCTTGTTTGAATTTACTGCCCTTTCTTGAGTCTCATTTCTTCCCTTTTGGTTCAGTTTTCTTCTACTTGAAATAAATCTTCTAGAAACTCCTTCATGAAAGTGTTTAGTAACTAAAACAAAATTTAACTTCACCTTGGTTGATAATAATACTTTAAGTGGATATAGAAGTGACAGTTTCTCTTACTTTTTTTGGGCATGTTATGTTATTGACTTTTGGTTTCTGTTGTTGCTGTTGAAAAGTCTGCTGCCTGTCTAATCATATTTCCTTTGTAAGAAACATGTCTTTTCTCTGTGGTGGCTTTAAGAACTTTTTGACTTTGGTGTTCTGCATTTTCATTATAGTGGACTTACAGTTTGGATTTATTCTTATTTAGCTAGCTCATGGCTTGCTGTAGCTTCCTGAATCTTATTATTTTTATCTTTTAACCACTATAAAAAAATACCTCAGCCTTTTTCTCTTTGAATATTTCTTCTCCGTCATTCTCTTTGAAAATCATATTATTTCTCATTCTATCTTCCATATATTTAATTACTCTCTCATACATTTATGTCTTTGTGATATATCTGAATTGGAATCAGAGGTCTCTTCCAGCTCATTAATTTTCTCTTTAGCTATATCTAATTCATTGAAATTAATGACTATAGTTATTACTTTTATTTTTTATTTTTTTCTTTTTCAGATCTGTATTTTTTTTACATGATATCTTGTACACTTATTATGTTTTCGACTGCTTATTTTATGTCTCTAATCATTTTAAGCATATTTATAGTCTCTCTACAACAGATCTACTATCTGAAGTTATGGGGAATCTAGTCCTGATGTATGTTCTATCTGTTGACTCTCTATCATGGGGATTGTTTTCTAATATATTTTATAATTTGGGAGGGTGACTTTGTCTTCAGTGTGGCTTTATTTATGACCCTCAGTGACCTTGGCTGAGGGTATGACTCAATAGAGGGTTTTGTGTTTGGTCCATGATTGTATGACATCATGGCCTAGAATCACATTTTTATGTTCATGTCTCATCTCAAATATTCCTGGACCACATATATAGCATAACTCCAAGTCAAACCCAAGTAAGGCACTGGTTTCTTGGTTCAGAATTCTTGATTCACAACTGAGAGCCTTTTTTTTTTTTTTGTACACAGATTTCTGGTTAATACAAATTCCTTTGTTGTCTCCCTGTTCTGATGGCTTACTTGGCAATGCCTGCATTTGGCCCATCATTGAAGCCAGGAATGTAGGTCTCAGCTTTCACAATTAGTTGCCTCTCCAATTTAAGTTCCCAAAACAACTAATGTAGTCTCTATGTCTTTAGACTACATGTGGTTGGCTTATCCTGGGTCAGGAATCCATATCCAATGCAATAAGCCGTAGACAGTAACAGGGTCTCAAAGCACTTAAGAAACTCCCTTTTGAGCTGTTTTTGGAGAGAGAATTTCTCTAGCAGAGAGGCCTGGAGAAAGGGAGGAAATGATCATTGGAGGAAACAATTAGCATCCCCACAACCAATAAGTTTTCTCCAATACTTCTCTTGTGTAAGCTATGTCCTCAGTGATCATTTAGCCTCCATTGTGGGCATAAAATTGATAAGGGTTAGAGTTTGAGCTGTTGTAACCAAGGAGGGTGCCCAGAAGAGATCAAGGTGAGCATGTTTCTACATAGCAGTGGAATTTGTTTTCAACTCAGATTAAATTTAGAACTTACTCTTTCACATAGCAACCTAGCCCAGTGGCTGATATAATAGATATTCAAAAAAATTTTTCTTGGAACAAAATATCAAACACTTCCTTCACCCTGCAATAAAGAGATAAAGCAGCACACAGAGGCAGTAGGCAGAAAGTATTCAAAGAGAAACAGAAAGCTCTAAGTCCATGCTAAGAAAAAGAGAAATCTTTTCCAGAGAAAGAAGTATCTTGAAGCAGGCAGTCAGCAAAGAATGTTGAAGGAAAGTAACCTTTTAAAAGGCTCAGAACTTGGTATGGACTTTGAGTTAGTGTATATACCAAGATGGAGAACGTTCTGCAGTTCATTAATAAGAGCCCTGTCACGGGTGGTGACATCCCACACAGACCCTCACAGCAGGGTATCACCTGTGAACTTGGATGTTACATTAAGATAAAGCACAGCCTACAAAAACAAAGACAATTCTCTCAGGCACACCTATATTAGGAGTTTAAGGGGAAGGAACTGAAACAAAAAACATTTTAAGGGAACTGCTGTGTTATTTTGTGTGTGTGTAAAAATACCCATGTTAATTATGTATTTAAATATATGTAGTTTGAATCGTCCTGTGGATTCTTTCTTAATATTTCTTCTAGCTTTTGTTTTTAAAACATAAGTTCAAGGATCTCTCCAAAGGCTATTATGAATAGATATCGGGATTAGCTAAGAGCTGCAGTCAAAATTTGGGAGCTAAGAAAGCAGGTCCCCTTACAGAACTCTGCCACGCTTAGAACTTCTCGATTCTGAGTGTACCACTTATTAGATTCAGCCTCCTAATGAAGCCTCCAAAATGTCTTTAGAAAAAGTCTTAGGGGTGGCCATCTGGTTGAAAGATGGAGGCGAGCAGACTTGATTTGAAACTATGTTTGCGTATCAAGTATGCTATTATTCTACTCAAATTGAGTTACTAAGGTTGGCTTGTGGGAGAGAAAGGTTAGACCCCATTGCCCAAGCTGACTTTTGGCCCTATAGTACCTGAACTCGGAAAGGAGGACTCCACATGTAAAAACTCTGGACAATAAAACCCACAGCATGAAACAGATGATTGTAGCACCAACCCAGGGCACAGAGAAGCTTTGTTAGACAAAGTTTGGGCTGTTTTGGCTTTTCAAAACACTCAAAACACCTGTTGCCCAGGATGGGGGTAATCTCCATCAAGATGGTGAAATGCTGGACCCCTGCCAATTCTGATAGAACTCCTAACAGGATGCTTCCTTGATGAATTTGCTAGAACTCAACTATGTCACAGATCTGAAACATCCAATACTGATAATGACCTCAACATTGAACCTTGGGTTGCTTTCCCAACAGTAGCTCCTGCAGTTGTTCTCAGATGAAATCAAATTACTATGGAAAAAATGTGTGAGACCGCCCTTCCCACGATGGGGTGAAAAGGGCAGCTTCCCGGGTTACCGCACGTTGAAAACACCATCTCACCAACTTACAGGTGGTGTTATTCAAGCACAAGAACGCGTGGAATGTGTCAAATGTGTGTGTCAAATGTGTGTCAAATTAGGTAGCCTCCCTCTCAAAACCGTTAAATCTTTGCATCTCATCATAAGGCGGGGCGGCGGGGGCGGCGCTCGCAGAGGGGGCTGTCGGTGGGAACCCAGCAACGTAACAACTGGAACCAAATATCTTGCTGAAGAAACAAGGAAGTGCTCTGCCGTGGCCAAAAGACAGGGACTGAGCCTGGCACATTACATTTTCTTTCCCCAGGTAGTCCTTTCCAGAAATGCTTCTGGGTAGCGGTTCCCTTCTAGCATTCCTGAAAATTTATAAGATATGAGATAGGCGCTCAGACTTCAAACTTATATTAAGAAGCTTGGATGAAAAGACTACTATGCGTATACTGAGCGCTCAGAACTCTGGGGCAGCTTCAGGCTGGAAAACGCCAGTCCACTGCCCTTGCACCAGAGCTCCCTGTGAGGCCACCATAAGAACCAGAAGGCACACTGGCAGAGGACCCCAACTAGATGTCAGCCCAAGATGTTGGGAGTCCCAGGACATATCCTGAGTCCTCATTTGGTTTTCTCTCTCTCAGGGTAATTGTGAGAAATAAATGAGGTGACGGTGTCAGGTGCATATTAACCCCTTGCATTCCATGTTCCCATGGTACCCGAGACAAAGTCTTGTGGTGGCTTTGTCCTAACCCCATGCGGTGGGCGTTTGTGTTCTTACTTGCCCAGATCCTAGTCCCTCATTCTCTGATAACAGCACCTCGGGGTTTTTTTTTGTTTTTTGTTTTTTGTTTTTTCCCGGAGAACCTCTCTGCTGTTGCTCATGGTTTGGGTGCCCTCCTCTGGCCAACAGCTGAGAACATGACCCAGGCCAAACCAAGTAGAATTGCCCTTCTGGGAATGTGGATCTGATACAGGAGCGACACCGGGGCAGAAAACTTTCAGAACTAATTAAAGCTGGGCTCCAGGCCCTGAAGAGCCTGTCCATCAGTTCCTGCTTTGCGGCACCCCTGCAGCTGCCCTGATCCTCGCCCCTTCCTCGGATTCTGGGAGCTACTACCTACCCTTACATTAAATTCCTGGTTGCCTCTTGGAGCCAGGGTGGCCTTCCGTGCTTTGTAACAATGTGTTTCGGTTCCCCATCCCCTGCACAGAAGAAACCAATTGCCAGGTCGCGGGAACTAAGGTGACAGCAGGACCAGAAGCCAGCCTCCAGAATGGCAGCCTGTGCCCCCTCCACTGTACCCTGCTGGGGACTCTCTTCTTGGCCCCCCACCTTCCCACCCTGCCACATCATTCTCCTGCATTCCACGTCATCCCACTCCCCAACCATGATCTATTTCAACCCTCAAGTCTCTTTTTCCTCTGGTACCAGGTTATTTTCATAAATCTTTCATTTGAAAATAAATCTCAGTGTCTCGTTCACCACAACATTTCTAAAATTCATTCCTCTGCCCCATTCCTCTGCCAACGTGCTCATTCCAGAGGAGGGCCCTTCCCACTTGAATGTTGGCAACATCCTGGCCTCTTGGCTTCCTCTCCTGCCACCTTCCTCTCTCCCAGAGAGAAAATGAGGTTTGGACTTGGGTGGGTTGAAAGCCCATCTATGCATGCCATGCATAACATTCCCTTCCTCAGCCCTGATGCATTCTAAGACAAAAAGACCTTTGATAATGTTTCTCTGGGGGCCCGTTTGGCGCCATTTTGCAAATTGAGAGGCATTGGCTAAGTTCCTCCCGTTGGAGAGTAAGCAGTGGTCATTAACAGAGGGCAAGCTCAGTCCCTACCCAGGTCTATAGGCTCTTGTACAGCTGAGCCCTGTGAGTTCCACATCCTCACCCAACTCGGGGGTTGAAGGCATAGATCATGGTATCTGTTCCACCTAAACATGTTTTACCCAATCAAACCTCTACAAAAATGGCCCTGTTTGGCAGCCAGGGATCATACCCTCCCCTCAGGAAGTGGTTACATATTAGAATTCAGGGTACCTCTTATAGCTTGGAAACACATTCTATGAGCTGTCCTCTAGGGGCCCATAAGGAATTCACACCTGTGATTAACTTAACCGAACGTCCAATTTCCCTAAAGCCCTATACAGATCCAGTAGAGAGAGCAGCTCTCTGGCAACAACTCGAGATTTTTAGAGAGAAATCAGGGTACGACAGAATCGGGTAATTTAGCATATCACGATAAACAGTGTGAGTAGAGCTAGGCTAGATGTTGCCGATATATACAATGAAGAGTGGTTCACCTAGGTACACCCTCCATATCCACAAATGTACAACCTAACACCTATCATTAGGTTCGTACAGAGCACTTTTAAAAGTTTGTCTGGCGTGAAATATTGAATCTGATATTCACTAGAAATTTCCCATGCTACTTAAAATTAGATTAGTATTTTACTTTTGTGTGGTATTCAGAAATAGCATGTTGTACAATGGAATTACCACATATGTGGAACATATGTTTGTGTTCCAGTTGGGAGAAATTATTTTTATAAATGCAGGCTAAAGAACCTCTTTTTAAATGAATTCTCTTAAACTTAAAATTCATTTTAAGGCCCGCCGCCATTAAAAAAGAGGGAGGGAATGCAGGGGAGAATGCGGACAGGACAGAATTCGACAACTATTTTCCTGGCCGTATTGCATTCAGTGAGTCCTCTAAATGATCTCTTCGACTCGAGGCTCTGGCTTCAGAACTAGATTTGGTTCCCCTCCTTGTCTCCAGTGTATTCTTGTGCCCCTGCGAGTTGAATCATGGGCAGAAATTCCCAGTATTTTCATTCCTTCCCTGCTTTGAAGTCCATTACTCTTCATGTTGATTTTCTCTCCACCCTCTTGAAAAAATGTATGCGTCCCCAAGATGGAAAGCCAGGAGCTGGCACCTTGGGACGAGATCACATGGAACAGGAGAGGCTTGAAAGGCAAGCGCCTCGCCAGTGTGGTGAGCACCACCACAAACCATGGCCGGCATCTCGGGAAGGGAAGTGAGTCAGTCCTCTGAATTCTGTGGTGACGAACCCCAGAGCATCTGTCACCCCCTTCCCTCCCTGTGGGTGCACGCCTGACTGAGCACGGGGCCTCCTGCTATGAGGCAGGGCCAGACAGATGTTCTTTTGTCCTTAACACAACTGTGCAAACCGCTGCTCTTGGATATCCAGTGATGTCTGTATTCTTAATCTATAGCCACTTCAAATCGATACATTCTATTTCCAGTAAAGAGAAATTGAATAATACATGTCTACGGCGGACTATGGACTTGGGGTCTTTTGAAATGACTTCAGAACAGATGGAACTACTATAAACTTCTGTACGTATAAAGAACAAACATGTGTATCACTAAACATGAATCTGTGCATGTGAACGATCACAAATGAATGGATGCAATGGAATGAATCTCTTCATCCAAACATTCCATCCGTATAAAAACCCCCAAATGAGTATAATGACCACCAACAGTCAGGCTGATGATGATGACACCAATACTACTAGGTGTCCGAAGGGTAGCTCAAATTACTAGTCCCCGTTGGGAAGGAGCGTATAGTCTGATTAGTTACGCGTGC
This sequence comes from Lynx rufus, assembly GCF_022079265.1. Lineage (NCBI taxonomy): Eukaryota > Metazoa > Chordata > Mammalia > Carnivora > Felidae > Lynx > Lynx rufus. The sequence goes on along the minus strand of NW_025814824.1, from coordinate 41,113,041 downwards.
ACACACACACCAGCCATTGAAACCTCGGAATCCTACCTGATTCTTCCCCTCTTTTACCTTGTGCGTGAGTTTGGTCCCCAGTCTCGCTCATTCTCGTTCTCTAATTCTCATACTTACCTCCCTACCTTTTCCTCTCCAGCCCCAGCTATTTCAGGCCCTCTTGGTTCTTCCCCAGGCTGTACCATTAGCCTCCTTTGGGACACAGTATGTTGCCTTTTAAAAAAAACGTTTATTTATTTTTGAGAGAAAGGGAGATCCAGTGAGAGCAGGGGAGGGGTAGAAAGAGAGGGAGACACAGAATCCGAGGCAGGCGGCAGGCTCCGAGCTGTCAGCACAGAGCCTGACACGGGGCTCGAACTCACGAACCGTGAGATCACGACCCGAGCTGACATCGGATGCTTAGCCGACTGAGCCACCCAGGTGCCCCAGGATGTTGCCTTTAAGAGTCCCCCAGCATGGTCAGGGCTGTCAAAGGATAGCGCTCCTGCCGCTCCTCCACTCCCTCAACCATAACAGACCACGTTAATCAATCCCAGTGCCTTCCGCATGGCTGCACAGCCCTTTGGAGCACAGCCCTCCAAGGTCACTACCAATTTATCAGAGTTCTTCTACAAACAGAGGCTATTTGCCATCCCGATCTAGGTCCTTTAAAACAAAGTTCTTCAACCAGGATTCAGCAGCGGCATCTCAGCTGCCTGAAAAACACGTAAGATCTAAACCTGGCATGAAATATGGGCGTTTTTAAATGTATCATGCATGATTGATTGATTTGGAGAGAGAGGGAGGGGGGCAGAGGAAGAGGGAACAGTAAGCAGGCTTCGCACTCAGTGCAGAGCCCAGTGCGGGGCTCCACCCCACAACCCCGGGATCATAACCTGAGGCAAAATCAAGACTCAGATGCTCACAGACTAAGCCACCCAAGCGCCCCTCGTGCATGGTTTTCGGTGTGTGTTCTTCCTTGAGGACTAAGGAGGAAACTAAGCCAAACCTGAACATTTTTCCCCTTCCAAATCCTCTCTTTTGCCACCTGCTGCTTTACAACCTTCCTTGGTTCCTATTCCATAGCTACAAATCTTTTGCTTTCCCTAGCCAGCTCCTAACAACTTCCATTTGGACACCAGGTACGTTAGTCCAAGACTAATACCAAGACAGGTACATCCTCCAAGAAGCAGATGTCGGGATGGGATTAGATGTGCAAAGCTTTACTCGGGCGAGGCATATGCGAGAAAATGGGGAAGGAGCCAAGACAGGCTGGGAGAGCTGTCTTAACGCAGGGCAGTTCTGACCCCACGAAAAGGAGGGAAAAAAAAGGCTGAAGCACCTTGGCCAGCCGTGCAGTTGTATGACAATTCTGGAGGTCCTGGAGCTAGTTACCCATCAGAGGAGGTCAGTGTTTGAGCATTCTTGCTGTGCTGAGTCACTGGCTGGGAGCAGGTCTCAATGCAAAGCAGCGATTTCTGGTGACAGCAGCTGAGGCCTCGGCCAATGAATGACCCTCCCGCATTTGGAGACCTAAGAGGTGCGTTCTCAGAACTGCCTTGCCCGGTGACACAGCAGCAAGGGCTGCCGAATTTGACAAATAAAATACAGGACAGAGAGTTCAATTTGGATTCCAGGTAAACAACAAATAACTTTTAGTCTATGTCCTATATTTTATCAGACAACCTTCACAGTAGCTCTTTGTGCGTTGAGTTTATCTGTGACAACCCTCTAACTTTTGAACTGGATCTGTGATTTAGGACAATCCAAACAGGTCCCTCTCCCCATGGCTTTCTCTCCTACTTACTCGTCCATCCTCCCCACTGCTCTAGATCACCTTCTGGAAACACTATTCTGGTCATGCCACCCTCCACCCAAGAAGCTTCCAATAGTTTCCTCCCGTGGCCTTCAGAATGGACCTCTAATTCCACAGGCTGGCTTTCAGCCTTAACTTTGCCACACTGATTCCCACTAACCTTTACAGCCCCTGGGCTCCAATCAGACCAGACCCGGTAGTTATCAGGACAAACTCTTCAGTTCCAGACGTCCTGCCTTTGTTCACACTAGTCCCCCTCCCTGCAATGCTCTTCCAGAACAGCCTTTCCCCAGATGTCCACATTTCCAACTTTGATCTGTGCTTCAAGGCCAGCTCAAGTGCTCCTTTCACCTTGAAGAGATAAGTTACATACACCATTGCCCTGCCCAGAATCCCTTATACCCAGGGACACGGGAAGAAGCCGAAATGATAGACATAATCTGATATGCCCTGAATGCAAAGCTTTCCATACAGAGTGGGCTTTAGCAAACAGTGTTTCCTGGTTCCTCGAGTGGCATTAATAGCAACAGCCCTTGTACAGGCAACTGGGTTAGTCTTGCTTTTAGCCCTGGTGCAGATGTTTAATTAATCAGGGCCGCCGTCCTTGTTCGCCCTTGACTGGGTTTCCCTGATGATTACCCACCGGAAAACTCAGCCCTTTAATGCAAACGATGTCCTGATTAGTGTTTTGTGCCATGCACCAGGTTAGGGGAGTAGGTCCTTCATTAGCGAGCCAGCCCGAACTGCAACGTTAAGTCCTGAAAACTCAAACCTCATTTCATACACAACCGTCTTCCCATTTTCTCGTGCGTCAGCCCTTTCCTTAACGCCCTTTCTTTCCTCCCAACTTTGATTTGGGAAAAGGAAGTTTGCATCAAGTGAATATACAATAGTAATTTATTCTGACTTGAGCACGGTTCTGAGATTGACCTGAGCGGTGAAGACGCCCTCCACCCAGCCATGTCCCTTTCTCTCCACAGTCTGGAGCTTGGGTGTGCCTTCCTTTTGTTGATGGCACAGGTACTCACATGCCGTCCCTTTCTCCCTCCCTCACTAGAAAAAGGGGAGGAAATCAGATGATGAAATGAAAACCTTTAAATAAAATATCATTCACACAAAGGAAAAGAATTTTCCTCTGGGTCATTATCAGTGGAAACCCAGTGAAAAGATAATAAGCACAAGATTCCTGATTAATTAAACATTTGTGCTCTTTGGATGCAATTATTCTGGGTAAAATCAACTCCGGGACATCTGTTTACTCAACCTTGGGCTGAGAAACCACCAAACTACCTCTGCTCTGTATCTCCAGGCACAGTGTCAAGGCATAGAACTGATCGCTCATAAGCCCGAGGAATATGCCCACTAATTTCCTAGGTTCGAAACAGATGACCACGTTACACGAGCAATAAATTAGGAAGGCTGAGTAAACTCAGAGGGTTAATTGGGGAAATCTAAAATGACAATATATTAATATAACACATATTTACCAATATGCATAATCGCTTTATGCTACCGAGCAATTAAATATAGATGATAAACATTTTCATGAATGCTTTTACCCAGCTTTTTCTTTTTCACCCAGTGTCTTAGTCCGTTTGGGTCACTGTAACAAATTACCACAGACTGGGTAGCTTAAAAACAACAGAAATTTATCTCCCACTGTTCCGGAGGGGGGAAGTTCAAGATCAAGGTGCCAGCATGGCCAGGTGAGCACCCTCTTCTGGGTCACAGATTGCTGACTTCTTGCCTTGTCCTCACATGGTGGAAGGCGGCAAGAGATCTCTCTGGAGCCTCTTTTATAAGGGCACTAATCCTATTCATGAGGGCTCCACCCTCATGGTCTGATCACCTCTCAAAGGCCCCACTTCCTAAGACCACCACATTGGAGATTAGCATTTCAACGATTTAGGGGATATATAAACACTCAGACCATGGTACCCAATTCGGTCTCTGGTTTCAATGATTTTCCCAATGCCACTAAGCCCTTATCTCCCTCCCCTAGCAGTTGAGGCCAGGGAATGTCCTTGACCAGTTTTGTGGGAGCCTAGAAATGGGCAAAAATGAATGCGCCCTGTCAGCTGACAAGCTAAAATCCCACAAGTTGTGAATTAAGGAGGATTAAGGTCCAAGAGTAGGGTAAACAGAAAGTGAAACCGAGGCACAGGAAGTCAAGTGGGAGGAGATGCAGGACAGAGAAGGAGCAAGGCCTAGAGAACCCACTGGCTGGAATCCAGATGCCTGGAATGGCCTTTCTATGAATCTCCCACTGTAACCAAAGACCCTGTGGCAGAAGGAGTCTGGATTATTAGCCAGAGAACCTGTGTTAGATGTAAGCAAATGAGCAGAGATGTTTGAGGAATTATTGATGACTGGTTGATTCTCCCTGTCTATGCAAAATACCTGTATCCTTTAAGACCCCAGGCCTGGTGGGCCAGGGTTTGGGTCTCCTCAGATCTACCGAGTAGAGAACTATAATACCATTATATTCCCACGTGAGGGGAGAGATGGGTTACCACGTCCACTCCTCTGACCCTAGTCCTTTCCAGTGAAATAGTCAAATTAATCACACTCTCTTAGGAGACACAGCAGCAAAGATAATGGCTCCAGTTCCTGGTTGAGAATTTCTACCTGGCCACAATCTATGGGAAGAAGAGGGTAGATAGGTAAGTGTTATGATCAAGGCTTTGAAACCATCTTCTGAAACCAAGATGCCCACCAAGGGATGAAATTAAAAAGTAAACAATGCTCTCTACTCTTCCCACCCCAAATAAACAAACAAAAAGAAAGAAAACAAGAAGTGCCTTGGGAGTCTATAGAGGTAGGAGATCTTTGAGAAAGAAAAAAAAAAAAGAGTCTAGCTGATGCAGATAGAGATCCTATGCAGGGAATGGAAATGATCATTTTCATGAGGTTGTCTGCAGAGTACCAGATCTAAAGGGAAAGACCTGGCAACATGCTGGGCCTCCCAGGGCTATCTCTGAATGGCTCTAAACCCCAGGTGCCATATTGTAGGTACACATTCTCCATGCTGTGTCCAACATGCACAGCCACAACTTCTTTGGCCACATGACTTCCTAGAATGGGACTGTCTCTTGATAATGTGTGCTAGTTCTCAGGATAGGGGGAATTGCTCAGAGTAACGGCTGCGTAGTATATAGGAGAAAATAACATCAAACCCATCAAAGAAAGTGGCCCACGGTCTCTGTTCTAGATGCTTTCGCTGTTCTGGACCCGAATGCCTAACTCTGTCTCAACTGTCCCTTGCTTCTGATGATCCAAACATGCCCTTTGAATCAGTCCTTCTATGCCTTGAGGCAGCCATGATAAACAATGAATACCTCTTTACTCCCATAGGGGGCACTTGCCCTGAGAGGGGGCCTGACTTCCTAGAGGTAGGTAGAAAGGATGAGAGGTTAGGAGTTGGCTCCTCCTACTTCAGAATAACCTCCTTTTAGAGTGGGTGCTCTAGTGTTGATTATGTGGGTCTGGGCCAGTTTGAGACAAGACAGGACGAAGGCATTGTATTAGTTTCCTGTTGTTGCTGTAACAAATTACCACAGACACAAATTTATTACTTATAGTTCCAGAGGTCAGAAGTCCAAAACAATCTCACTCAGCTAAAACTCAATGTGTAGACAAGGTTGTATTCCTCTGCATTTCCTTGCCTTTTCATGTTCCTAGAGGCCACCTGCATTCCTTGGCTCATGGCCCCTTTCTCCCTCTTCGGAGTGTATCGCTCCTACCTCTGCCTCCTGCATTGCATCTCCTCCGGTCCTTGGCCTTCTTGTTTTCTTCTTAAAAAGACCCTTGTGATTAAATTGGGCCCCACAGAGATAAAACAGGACAATCTCCCATCTCAAGATCCTTAACCACATTAGCAAAGTCCCTTTTGCCATGTAAAATACCATATTCGCAGGTTCCAGGGATTAGAACATGGACGTCTTTGGGGGACTGTCTTTCTGATTTAGTACAGACGTATCTGAACACTAGGAGGCCTTGGTTGGCCAGGTGAATTCCTTACTGATCTTAAGATGATCAGTTACTGGAACATGCAGAGTGAAAAACGAAGCAAAATGTTGAACAAGCAGTTGGTAATTGCCAACGGACCCCAGAAATTCATGAACATCTTTGCTTACTCTGGAGGCCTCCCAGCTGCAAAAGGCTAACTCCTTGAGGGACTTCATGCAAACATCTTGGCTGGACAACATGGCCCATGAATTCCATCTCTAGCCTCACAAATTTTTTCTTTGGACAAGGCCAGAGGTCATGCTGCCCAAGTCATGGGGAATAAATTAGGATAGCAACTCTTAAGTTGGTGTGTCAAGATTCACTGTTTCTCAGGATGCTAATCATGTGCCATACCAAAAATGCCTCATAGTCAAATTCAAACAAACTGGAGAAAACACAGTTAAAGCCCAACATAAGTAAATCTATTTGAGTCAGACATATTTTTTTTTTATTTGAGGGCCTGTCAGAGCCTCCAGCCGTTCCTAAGAGTGTTCTTAGTCACAGCTAAGAAGCAATTCAAATCCCTGAAGGGAAGTATAAAATTACAGTGCACCCCAAGTGTTTTGACCTCAGAACCTCTTAGTAGCAGGACTCCTCTTTGGGTCTCTCTAACTTGGGTTCTATGGAACAGAGCTTGGGAAACACCGAATCAGGACACTAGCCATTTAGATGATGGTTCTCTGTCCATGTTCAGAAGGTTGTTTCCCACTCATCAACCTCTTGGCTGGAGGTGAAATGCCAGCGCCCCAACATCTTACTCCGTAAAGGTTTCTCCTGCAGTATAAACTGAGCCAGCCGGTGAGATTGAGGACACCATACACTCTCAGAAGCAGAACACTCCATCTTTTCTTTTGTGCAGGGAACAAAGAGGCCTAGAAAGAGAGAAAAGGCCCAAAGAAGCTTTACCATAAAAAAAAATATTTTATTTGCAAATGATCTGTTTCAGGTTCAGCCATGAAGTGTACCCACCTGACGGGAATATAGAACGACTACTTTGTTTTGTATCTGAAAACACCCCCTGGTTAGATGTCATATTTTTCCAGGAACCCAGACTCACAACAGCTGTCCCCCCCGGGGGATCCCTAGCTGATTCTGAACAACAGGTATGGCAAAGGGGTGAGACAATTACCCCCTGTCACTTGCCTCTCCATAGACCCAGTAGGCAAGGGCAGCACACCCCTCAGAGCAGCCACCGTCACCTGCCTGTGGTTCCGCTTCTGCAGAAATTAACATGACATTTCCACCCGGTCAGTTTTGACACGTAAAAGATATGGCAGCAATAAGAACATGTGGGAGGTCTCCAGATCCCTGGAGACCCACCCCCCCTCTTCTGGTACCGAGCCAATATATTCAATACCACCCCAATATTTTCCTGGTTTCAACATCTGTTAGAAGGTGAGGTTCCATGCACTCTGGTGCTCACTGCTGTTGTGCCCATCACCTCCCTCCAGTCACGACTGGACACTTGGCCTTGGTTCAGTGCCCTGTCCCAATCCTCTCTCTCCCAGGGTCCTACATAAGCTAGCAGTGGAAGCCTCCGGTTCCCTCCTGCATCAGTCACGAGAGGCTTGTCAGGCTGCAGTAATGGAAAACCCCCACGATTCAGTGGTTCAATAAAGAGAAAGTGTAGTTTTCCGCTCATTCTACCTGTTGGTCTCTCATCTCTCATCAGCAGGGGGCTCTACTCCACATTTGCCTTCCTCAGGCTGACAGATCCTGCACCTTCTAGAGCATAGCCAGTTACACGGGGGGAAAGGAGAAAAATGTCAGATCCTGTACTGACTCTCAAAGATTTCTGTTCACATTTCATTATTAATATTTTACACAGAAGCTATCAATTATTTAATATCTACTCCGGGTCAAATATTTTATAATCACTTAATCCCCACACAACAAATTTATGAGGTATTTATTTCCCCTATTTAAAAAAATTTTTTTGATGTTTATTTATTTTTGAAAGAGAGAGAGAGAGAGAGCGGGGGAGGTGCAGAGAAAGAGGGAGACACAGAATCTGAAGCAGGCTCCAGGATCTGAGCTATCAGCACAGAGGCTGACATGGGGCTTGAACCCACGAACCATGAGATCATGACCTAAGCTGAAGTTGGACGCTTAACCGACAGAGCCACCCAGGCGCCCCAATTTCCCCTACTTTTCAAACAAAGGGCCTGAGTCTTAAAGACATTAAGATATTGCAAATCTAGCAAGAGGCACTCCTGATTCCTGGTCCAGTCAGCACCCAAAGCCCCACTTTTAACCGACGTTGAATCCTCACTAAGAGAACTTTCTCTGACTTCTGAGCTCATTTATGTGAAAAACCTTACAGAAATCTAACAATTCAATCAGTCACATATTTTTTCAATTGCCTTATTGAAAGACAAAACATTTTAATGACAAATGTAAAATATAGCAAAAAGCACATACCAATTAGTGTGATATTTCTTCATTTTTGTTCATCTGCTGGTGAAATTGATAGCACATTTTCTAATTCACACTTGTGAGAAGAACTTTATTTGTTCAGTGAGTCTTTATTTTCATTTTTTTTCCCAAACATATCTTGACATGTCCTTGAATAATTAATTTACATTTTAGAGAAGGCTTTGTGGTGCCAGAGTCCATTGATGACTTCTGTGTTGTCCAGAAGCTTCGAATCAGTGACATAGAGCTTTCCGTTTGAGGTCCCTCAATTCATGCTCAGGACCAACAGAATGAATTCACACATTTGTAATGCTTTAAACTGAGTTAACTGCTTGTCAAAATATTTACATTTCCAGGATATTTTGATGTTTTATGGGGATAAAGAAAGCAAATATTTAAAATCCAGACGGCTCTGGAAAATCCGGAATATATGGCAGTTACAGATTGTAGCTCTTCCAAAACCACCAGCATGCTTTAAAAAATAAGGAATTCACTCCTCCTGGTATTTATATCTTCCTGGTATAAATCAACTAATCAACTGAGTTAGCATTGTCCAGTAGACGGTTATTCCTCTTCCCACAAGTGACATGTCCATAACCGGGTCTCCTCTCTCTCTCTCTCCCACCCCTACCATCCCTTACCTAAATCCAATTTGCCCTTGCAGCTCAATTCTTGCCCTTGTCTATGGGAAAACCAGAAATGGTGGCTGAAAACACCCAAGGTCTGGAGCAGGGGGTGGGTGGGGGAGGAATGCTTCTATCCTCCTAACAACAGAATTTAAGGTCTCTTCCTAAGGGATTAGGCTCTATTTTGAATGGCCCTTCATCTACCCACTCCTCCCCCCAACACATGTCACCCAATTTACTTTCAGCAGGCATTGGATGGGACCCATCAACTCACTTAGGCTTGTTCCCATCACTCAGGAACATCTGAACATGCTCAATCCAGGGGCTTGCCTCTGGTTCTTAGGGGCAGCTGGAGAGAAGAGATCAGAGCCTAGAACCCCTCCTTTGGGTACATAGGCCAATATGGTGCAATTTCATGAAAGTCATGGGTTAGGAGTCAACTCCCAAATTAAAGGCTTTGTGGGGAGGGACTTTGAAAGTAAACTGTCAATGTTTTGTCTTTGCCATAGATTTTTATTCCCACTCTCTTAAATTAAACCACTATTTTTTAAGATTTAGTTGCTCTTCATCTCTCATAATCAAGGAAATACAAATCAAAACCACCACAAGATACCACCTCACACCTGTGAGAATGACTAACGTTAACAACTCAGGCAACAACAGATGTTGGCGAGGATGCGAAGAGACAGGATCTCTTTCGCATGGCTGGTGGGAATGCAAACTGGAGAAGCCGCTCTGGAAAACAGTACGGAGGTTCCTCAAAAAATTAAAAGTAGAACTACCCTACGACCCAGCAATGGCACTACTAGGTATTTACCCAAGGGATACAGGTGTGCTGTTTCGAAGGGACACATGTTTTGAAGGGACACACCAATGTTTACAGCTGCACTATCGACAATAGCCAAAGTAGGGCAAGAGCCAAATGTCCATCGATGGATGAATGGATAAAGAAGATGTGGTGTGTGTATACACACACACACACACACACACACACACACACATATACAAATGGAGTATTACTCGGCAATCAAAAAGAATGAAATCTTGCCATTTGCAACAATGTGGATGGAACTGGAGGGTATTATGCTAAGCGAAATTAGTCAGAGAAAGACAAATATCATATGACTTCACTCATATGAGGATGTTAAGACACAGAACAGATGAACACAAGGGAAGGGAAGCAAAAATAATACAAAAACAGGGAGGGGGACAAAACAGAAGAGACTCATAAATATGGAGAACAAACTGAGGGTTCCTGGAGGGGTTGTGGGAGGGGGAATGGGCTACATGGGTAAGGGGCACTAAAGAATCTACTCCTGAAATCACTGTTGCACTAGATGCTAACTAACTTGGATGTAACTTTTGAAAAATAATGAAAAAATTGAAATTAGAAAAGAAAAACAGATTTAGTCGCTCTTCTAAACAGCCATCAAAAGTAAAACCTCTTACCCATAGGCACAGTCATTCAACCTTCTCTGCTAACCCAAGTGACAAAAAGGCATGACTTGGAAAGGGATTGCTCTGTTAAAGGAATGTTGGTGGTCCCTGGTGAGGCCTTCTGAATTCACATCAGCTCTGAAAGAACGTCGTGGGAGGCTTTCTAAGGCCCCAGTTCCCCATAACCCTCTGTAGCTCCCCTGGGTGTCAGCACCTTCCATAAAAGCATTTTAAGGAGAAAAAGTAGAGCCAATCCTCCCACTGAGGGAGCTGGTGCACAGCTCCACAGGGTCCCGGTCACATTATATTCCGTGCGGACAGCGATCCCTTAGGGTCATGCAGCTCTGAGAGGCAAGCCAAGGGTACAAAGGGGACTTTGATTGATTAATGATTATGTTTAAATGATCATAATTTATTTTCTAAGAGGTTAATGAGTGACTAAGTTCCTGTTTAACAGGAAGGGAAAACACTAATATCTGTATTACCATACTGCTATAACAGTATGGTACTGTACCATACTCAATACAAGATATTTACTATTTTTTGTGCTTAAACATTCATTGATATGTGTACCAAAAAAACCCCACCTTTGACCTTTGGACGCTCCCCGCCCCCCGCTCCCCGAGGTATGGAGCCAGTGAGGTCATCTACCCTTTTCCATGTTCTTCTGGCCTCCAGCTGTGCTAAGGGTAAGACCACAAGCTTCTTAGAAATAATGACATCGTGTCTTTCTTGCCTCTGGCAGCGTCTTTTACAAGTTAGCTCAGAAAAGGCTTAAAAATGACAATTCATTTAAGAGGCCACGCAACGGGCTAACAGACATCACAAGCGTGTTGACCACTGTTCCATTCTGCCCTCCGTCTCGTGGGGATCTTCCTGTACCGCAGAAGCTGGAAATCTCAAAACCATATTTATGGGACCACCTGGCAACTGGGGTTCCAGATGAGATTTAGATTGGAAGGTGGAAGCGCGGTAAGGTCGTGTTTTGTGCTCCTTCTGCAGTTTCTACTGGCAAACGCTGCCGTGGCCCCTGGTTTCCCCCGCAGAGACTCACCAAGCGTGGCGTCCTCCTGTGGCAGGAATACGTCTTGCTGTGATGCGGGCGCTCCCGTTCTGGGACGAGCTCTCAAAGCCTTTGTGAGAGCCCAGCCCGCGGCTGCTGCTTCCGTAAAGCATGGGGTAAAACAAATCCCTGTAAACTGGATCAGGTGAATTCTGTTCCCTGCTAGGGCACCTGACTGATCCTAAGTTCATCCCACGTCAGTTACAGTCGAAGAAACGAAAATTGGCTCTCAAGTAGCCAAATGGTTACTGGTGCTGTTTTAAATGGGCGCTAGTGCAATGAAACATGTATTCTCAACATGGCAGGTTGAAAAACAAACGAGTATTAGCTTTTAGAAAAGCAATTAAGCAATGAGAATCAAGAGCCTTAAAAAGTCTGTAACCTGTGACCCAGGAATCCTTCTTGGAATGCTAATTTTAAAATGTAGGGGGGACAAAAGCCCTATGAACTATGAGGCTCACTGCCATGTTATTTATAATAGCTTGAGAGGGGAAACAAACAAAAACTATAATCATAGCAAATGCCAGATACTCATGTTATCTATGTGACGTGGCCATAGTCGGACGGCAGTCTGTTTATATGATTCTATTAAATTTGGAAATCAAAATAGCACATTTTTTGTGTGTGGTAAAAACTATGACAAATAAAACATGCAAAAGCATGCACTGAAGAAAGATATGCAGTCAATATGCCAAAGAGAAGAAACTGTATTCTCTGGGAGAAGAGTCGAGGCAACATTTGTAAATTTCTTCCCTTTTCTGGTTTTGTCCTCTCAATTTCTTTAATTAAAATGTACATTTTTAGGGGCGCCTGGGTAGCTCAGTCGGTTGAGCGTCCGACTTCAGCTCAGGTCACGATCTCACGGTCTGTGAGTTCGAGCCCCACGTCGGGCTCTGGGCTGACAGCTCGGAGCCGGGAGCCTGCTTCCAATTCTGTGCCTCCCTCTCTCTCTGGCCCTCCCCCGTTCATGCTCTGTCTCTCTCTGTCTCAAAAATAAATAAACGTTAAAAAAAATCTTTTTAAATGTACATTTTTAAATAGACAAATAAACTTAAAAAAAAAAAAGTTACTTCTAATGCACCAGCAGAAAACCTTTTGTGGTTAAGTTTCCACTGTTCAAATTCATCACTCCCCCTCCCCCATCATCCAATATTTATTAAGCAGCCCCTTTAATGTCACAAGACTCTACTGCCATGCATTGATTTTTATGATCTTACTGGAAAACTGCTAGGTGCATAGAAAGGTATCTATGCATGGTGTCTCCACGCACATCGTATATCACCTCGGATTGCCAGCCAGCAAAGGAACAACACCATAAACACTAATTTTTACTCCTAGACGGCTTAGTAATTTGCTAAATTTCCTTGTAATTGCTTCTAATTATTCATTACATTAGAGTAGAAGGCGGTGGCTATAAATTTTCAACGAAAACAAAATTTAAATACAATGCATCCAAAATGCCTCCACAGACCCGAGTGGCAACCTCTTTTCCTTATTAGGGAAATCCGCCAGACACTGGCAACACATGCTGCTTCCTAATGTGACAGAGGAGACAGGAGCCAAGAAAGCCAGGCAAAGAGCCGGACGCTCGCTCTGTGAGGAGACTGCGGAGGCGGCTCACCACCCTCGTTTGGGCACCAGCACTTTTGGGGAGCTGGTCTCTCCTGCAGTGGCGCCCCTCACTCAGCCCCTGCACCCTCCCCCCGAGGTGTCAGCATCTCCTGGTAGATGTGAGAGAGGCTGGCATTTCTTTCTTTCTTGCTTGCTTTCTTGCTTTTTCTTTCTTTCTTTCTTTTTCTTTCTTGCTTGCTTTCTTTCTTTCTCTTCCTTCCTTCCTTCAACTCTTCCTTCTTTCTTTTTCTTTCTTTCTTTCTTTCTTTCTTTCTTTCTTTCTTTTCCTTCCTTCCTTCCTTCATTCCACTCTTTCTTTCTTTTTCTTTTTCTTTCTCTTCCTTCCTTCCTTTCTTTCTTTCTTTTCCTTCCTTCCTTCCTTCAACTCTTCCTTCCTTCCTTTCTTTCTTTCTTTCTTTCTTTTTCTTTCTTTGTTTCTTCCTTTCTTTTTCTTTCTTTCTTTTTCTTTCTTTCTTTTCCTTCCTTCCTTCCTTCCTTCCTTCAACTCTTCCTTCCTTTCTTTCTTTCTCTTTCTTTCTTTCTTTCTCTTTCTTTCTTTCTTTTCCTTCCTTTCTTCCCTCCTTCCTTCATTCCACTCTTTCTTTCTTTCTCTTCCTTCCTTCCTTCAACTCTTCCTTCTTTCTCTTTCTTTCTTTCTTTCTTTTCCTTCCTTCCTTCATTCCACTCTTTCTTTCTTTTTCTTTTTCTTTCTCTTCCTTCCTTTCTCTTCCTTCCTTCCTTCCTTCAACTCTTTCTTTCTTTCTTTCTTTCTTTTTCTTTCTTTGTTTCTTCCTTTCTGTTTCTTTCTTTTTCTTTCTTTCTTTTCCTTCCTTCCTTCCTTCCTTCCTTCCTTCAACTCTTTCTTCCTTTCTTTCTTTCTCTTTCTTTCTTTCTTTTCCTTCCTTTCTTCCCTCCTTCCTTTATTCCACTCTTTTTTCTTTCTTTCTTTCTTTCTTTCTTTCTTTCTTTCTTTCTTTCTTTCTTTCTTTCTTTCTCAAAACATGTTTGGAGCACCTGATCTAAGGGGGGCAGCATAGGAAACAAAGATGACTCTCCTGAAGGAAGCTGAGGGGAGGCAGTCTACAAGTAAAACACCAAGTGACCAAGTGACAGAGTGCGTAATCGTGACGCCCCCTCCTAGCTCTATCCACAAGAGAATCTGAAAAGCTTCACAGAGGAAGTGGAAATGGAACAGGATCTTAGAGGATAGTTAAAACTTGACAGTAGAGGGGCGCCTGGGTGGCTCAGTCAGTTAAGCGTCTGACTTTGGCTCAAGTCATGATCTCATGGTCCGTGAGTTCCAGCCCCACATCAGGCTGTGTGCTGACAGCTCAGAGCCCGGAGCCTGCCTTGGATTCTGTGTCTCCCTCTCTCTGCCCCTCCCCCACTTGTGCTCTGTCTCTCTCTGTTTCTCAAAAATGAATTAAACGTTAAAAAATAATTTAAAAACCAGGGGGGCCTGGGTGGCTCAGTCAGTTAAGCGTCCGACTTCAGCTCAGGTCATGATCTCATGGTTTGTGAGTTTGAGTTCGAGCCCCACATGGAGCTCTGTGCTGACAGCTCGGAGCGTGGATCCTGCTTCAGATTCTGTGTCTCCTTATCTCTCTGATCCTCCCCTGTTCACGCTCTGTCTCTCTCTGTCTCAAAAATAAACATTAAAAAAAATTAAAAAGGCAAAACTTGACAGATGTCACCACTGTGGAAAACAGTATGGCAGTTCATCCAGAAGTTCAATGTAGAGTTACCATATGATCCAGCAATTCCAGTCTTGGGTGTGTGAGCCAAAGAAGTGAGAGCTGAGCCAAAACAACGCTTACACACCCATGTTCATAGCAGCACTACTCACAACAGCCAAAAGGGGGAAGCAAGCCAAGTGTCCGACCGTGGGTGAGTGGATCAAGGACATGGTAGCTCCGTTTGATGCAACAGTATTCAGCCTTAAGAAGAAATAAAAGTCTGATACGTGCCATGACGTAGATGACCCTTGAAGACTTTGCACCAACCAAGATAAGCCAGATATAAAAGGATGACTGGCGTATGACTCCACTTACCCGAGGTACCTAGAGTAGTGAAACGCGTAGAGACAGAACATCCGATGATGGTCGGCAGGGGCTAGGGAGGGAAAGAATGGGGAATGATTGTTTCAGTCAGGGCAGGTGGAGAAGTTCTGGAAGGGGACAGTGGTGTTGGTGGCACAACAGTGAGAATGCACTTAATGCTGCTGAACCATACACTTAAAATGGTTACCATGGTTAATTTTATGTTCTGTAAATTTTACCACAATAAAAAACGTATTTAAAATTTTGACCGTGCGGAGAGGAGGAAGGGCACTAAAGGTGTAAAAAAACAAAACAAACAAACAACAACAACAAACCCAGCATGAGCCAGAGCACAGGGGATGGGCTCTAGTCAGGGAACCCGGAGGAGACCAATTCAGCTGCAAGATAGTGGATGCAAGTCATGAACAAAATAACAACAGTGGTTGGATCCATAAGCAAAACTTTTTTTTTTTTACATTTTTAATGTGTATTTATTTTTGAAGGAGAGAGAGACAGAGTGTGAGTGGGGGAGGGACAGACAGAGAGGGAGACACAGAATGCACAGCAGGCTCCAGGCTCTGAGCTGTCAGCACAGAGCCTGACGGGGGGCTCGAACTCCTAGACGGGAGATGATGACCTGACCCGAAGTAAGATGCTTAACCAACTGAGCCACCCAGGCACCCCTGTAAGGCACCCCTGTAAGGCACCTTCAAAGAGTGCTTCTTAACGTACCAGACCCTGTGCTCTGTTTTTGCTGCCATTATCTCATGAGGTCTTCTCAATAACCCATAAAGTAAGGACTTTTACTATCCTAAAATTAGAGCCAAGAAATAGCTGTATGGCTCAGAGAGCAAACACCTGACCCTGACTATGTCTCTCTGCCCCCAGAGCCCTCGCTGTGGCTTCTGCCTCCTGTAGGTAGTATGGGAGGAGTGGGCTGGACCCTTGGACATCAGCTTAAGGAGTTGGGTCTTAATGAGTAAACAGAAGAGATTCAGGAAAGAATTCTGAGCAGCAGAATGACGTAAAGAGAACTATGTTTGGGGAGCACTGACCTGGCAGTGAGAGATAGGAGGCTAGAAAGACACTTGAATTTTTCCGGAGAATAAATAAGGCTGATCTGACCACGGAGGGTGCAGTGTGAAGGGGGAGGATGGACAGAGGCAAGAGTCATCTTCAAGAACTCGGGGACGGCCTGCATTTGGAGAATAAGATCATTCAGACACTATCCGGTGGTTTTTTAACACTGAAAAGATAGTGTAACTATCAGAAATGAGAAAAGCAGGGAGGGAAACAGATTTCTAAAAGGAGTAAACTCGAGGTGCTTGGAGATGAAAATACTAGCAGATCTGATCGGCGAAGATGTTCCTCAGACTACTGGCAAGTTAAGGTGTCAGACCTCAGCTTGACAAGTTCAAACACTCAGACAGGAAAACTCTGGCAGCCAGTGTGAGAGTTGGGACCCCAAGACTGAATCCTACACATTCAAGCATTCAGTTGTTCCCAAGATGCCGGCTGGCTCCCTGCCTTCTCACCCAGCCAGTCTATGCTGCATCCATGCACGCCAGCCCCATCGATCATCCATGAACAGATCACAAAGGAATACCAGGCACTTGAGGAGATTGCAAACATGAGTGAGAAAGACCGAGAAGAACAAACACAAATGACCCCCAAGGACCTGGACATAATCCAGTGAACCAAAATCACTCGCATTAGTATTCTGCAAGAGAGTTGAGACAATGTTGTATCCATGAAATGAGAACATGCTTCTATTATAGAGGAACAACTAGCAGCCCATAAAAAAGTCTTTGAGATCAAAAATGTCAGGGTCACAGTAAGAAAATTTCAATATAAAATTTGGAGATGGAGTCAAGGCAATATACCAGAAAGCAGACCTAGTGGTTAACAAGACGAGACCTTAGACATACTAAGAGAAAAGAGACCCAGGTGACCAATCCAGGTGGGTCAACCTCTGACCAAAGACATCATACAAGAACAAAACTTCTTGAGTCTACCTGTCAAAGGAGTTCCTGTCATTGAGTTCCCAGAACAAGGAACAGAACAGTACATCCTTGTAAAACTTCCACACCGAGGATAAGTAAGGAGACCCTACAGTCTTCCGGAGCTCAAAAGACACTCCACCGTCATGGATGTTGTGGGCATGGGAGCGAAGTGGACAGCAGGGGCCACACATGAGACACCCCTCCTGAGACGGCTTCGGTCTCGTAGGACCTGCCTTGGTCCTACACCACCGCACTGAGAAAATCCCCACTTATGTCTTCATTCCCTCTTGTGTCTGCCCTAACTTCCAGGAGAGAACTTCCTATCTGCACAGCAGTTCCGTGGGTCTGAGGCCATCGGAGGGAGGGAGTGGTCAGGGAATGGAGACTCTCTTTTCCTCTTTTCGTCTCCTCAGACTCCACGGCGAGGGAATGGACACTGGCCCACTGGGGAGAAGGACCTGAGTCACCAGGGTGTCTGGCCGGCAACCCTTGAAAAGATAAGGCACAAAGCAACCCTCTGACTGGTGTGAGGCAAGAACCCCCTCCGAGAAGGGGAACAGTTGAGCTGTCGGCTGAGTTTTCTGCACCTTCTGGTAACGTCCCGTTTCTCTGGCTCCTCAGTCGACCGCAAGCTTTGGGAGAGCGAGGCCTGTATTGTATTCAGCATTTTGTACCCGGCATGTACCCAGTCCTAGTACACACTTCACTGAATGCTGAATGAGCCTACGGGCGGATGAGGAATGGACGAACTTCTCCCTTTGTTACGTTGAGACGGTGACAGTGGCTGGCGGCCCTTCCTCTGAAAAGCATGCACGTTCTGTTCCATTATTTAAAAAAAAAAAACAAAACTGCGTAATTGGGCCTGTTGTCACTCCTAACAACAGAGAAGACCATTTTGCCTGTCGTTCTTCAGAAAAATCGTGAGTAATAAGTTCACATGGAGTATTCAAACTTCACCTCTAAGAGAATTACACCGCAAAAAATTGACAACACAGCGTTTTTCATGCCTCTGCTATTGTTCAGACTGCAACTTTCACTCACTTCCAGGGCCGTCTTCCTGTGGCTGCTTTTCAAGGTCTCTGCTGAAGTGGTCTTCTTTGCCTGCGGTCTTTAAAACATATTGACTCCCCGTGAGGGCTTTGCAGCCCCGTGTGGGGACATCTCTGATTAACTCACTCCCACCATTGTTTGCCAGGGAGCCTGCTGTCCTGAATTAAAGCTTAAATCCTATCTATGATCCTTCCCCCAAAGGGCATCATATACACAGAAGGCCAGTGCCCTTCAACCCATGGGCAACTTGACCGCGCATGATACAAGTCCTCGGCATCTCGCAGGAGCTTCTGGCTCCTCTCCTCACCTCTGCCGCGCCTGGATCCACATCGAGGCAATTCAGACCACAGCTGCCGCTCCTTGTTTGCACCCCCGCCCCCCATGCTCCCTGGAGTGCTACTCAAAGTCAATGACATTATTTGGTCTATTGTGTTAAGTACAGAGTGGACTCTTCCTTAGGATTGCCATCTCTTGGGAATTTCTTTTCTGCCCAAGACCCTGCAGCAGCAAGATGATGGGAGTGAAGTGAGCCAGTTCTATTCTTAGAACATTCTCCTTCTGTCTTGTTCTTCCGCTCGTCACTAGGTTGGTCCACTCTGGCTCTCTAGACTTTTAGATTAAGCTGTGACACCAAAGCCAGAGTCAATAGTAACTTTCATTTGTCTTGATTTACCCTCTTTGCTTATATTTCCTCCAGGGACTTCAAAAGGGGAGATGGCTGAAGGTCTAGGCAGATATCTATAGATATCTTTTGACTCCCTATTTCCTTGTGACATACCAAATCACTCTGGAAATGTCACCTCTTCAGTAAGAAGAGATTCCCTCTTGCTTCACCTACTATGTGCATAAACCTGCTACAACCACTCTACTTCACTCCAAATGTTACCCTCCCCTATTTCTCTTACCCGCTGAACTCCACTTGTTCTTATGTATGATTTAAGCACCATATAATGCTACAAGGGAGGTTGTCTCTAGCTGGGCCTCACAGAGTCACAGAAATTAAAAAGAGAAGAGGGTGGCGGGAGGGGAGAATTGTCATGGTCCAATCTCTGATCTTTACTTTTGAATAGATGGGCTCATTCAGAAATGACTGGCTGATTCACAGTAACCAAACTTGTAAGAAATTGATGTATAAATCAGACAGCCAATGCACGGATTTATAATGGCACTTAGAACTTTCTAGTGACTCAAAGGTCGTGTGTACTCGCGAGGGACCCACCCTTCTAGGATCCAGTTGCCTCACGCACCAAGGTAGATATCAGATAGTTGATGGAGGAGCATGTAATCACAATGAAGGTTGTTGAACAATCTTGTGGGATATTTTGTCAAATTTCTGAACGGCCTGATGCGTTATCCCTTCCTTTCTACAGAGTATATCTGATCGATGGCCAGTTGATGAATCCATTAATTACAGAACCTCCCTCCCTTGAAGAAAACTAGATAACATCCTCAGACTCAGGCTGCCTGGTTCAACTTTCCAATTGTCCCTACACCTGTGCCCACATCCCCACCACCCCGATTAACTTAGCAAATGGACTCCTAGACAGCTGTTTTTCTCTTTTCTCTTCCTCTGAGGGCTGCTTTTTCCAAGGGGAGGCATATATACATACATATGAGGGCAGGTGAGAGTGGTCTTCCATTCAATCACCTAGATTCAAAGGTTTGTTGACGTTTTTGTATTGCACCATTACAATGCTCATACTACCTATTCACCATGTTGAAAACCCCTGACAAAATTTCTACATGCCTGTTCCTGGTTGTCAAAATAAGCAAACAAACGAAAACCTCCCAACTTCCCACATCCAGAGTTCTAGTGCTCTCTCAGTCGTTAGTTTGCTGTGTGACCTTGAGCAAGTCATACGCCCTCTCCGTGTCTCCTGAATAGTATCTGCGCTGATGGAGATGGGACCAGGTGATTTCTGAGGTCCCTTCCAGCTCTATAATTCAAGGATTTTATACCTAAGGTCAGTGTCCTTCTCTTAAAAATCAAATGACCATATAATGCCATGACTTGCTCATACTTCCTGGACACACGACAAATGGAAATTTGCTACAAAATGGATTGGAGAAAGTTAGAAAAAGACCGATGAGAAGGTGCATAAGTGTCAAGAACCATCTAGGAAGACAAATTCCTGGACTCAACTGCATGTCTCACTTAGATTGCTAGCTGATAACATTTACCTACCTGGTAAACTGTTGGGGGGGGGCAGGGTGGAGGGGTAAATTTTAGGACTATCAAAAAAGGCTTTGAAACACTTGGATGAAATGTATCATATAAGGACTAAATACTCTAATTGGGCCTTTTCTGTCTCATTATTTGTCTGTGAAACTAATCCTGCTGATCTCTAGATAATAGGGGAATTTAGAAACAGAATTCCACGCTCAGATAAACTCCAAGTATTCACCCTTGACCATTAATAAGTGTTATATGTATGAGAATTGAGGTGTTCCGTTTTTCCTGAACTACAGAGTGTTTTGTTGGAGCTCATATTTCAGCCCCCCAAAACGCGCTTCGCTAAAATGTTTACAGTGGAGCAGGGTCCTTGTGGAAGGGAGATGAAGAGGTGAGGGCCGTGTGCAAACACGCAGTGGGGAGTCTGGATGGGTTTACAGTAAGCACAAGCGCCCCACTGGGACTGCAGCCTTTTACTTCTCACTGGGGGTGGGGGGGGAGGGGTGGGGGAGGGGGCCTGCCATTGACCGGGTGCTGCAGCCCCGGAAATCAATTCAACACTAATGAGCGCTGCAGCTGGGAACAGAGAAGCAAGTAGGAGTTTACAGATGATGTAGCTAGGCTATGCGAAGCTACGATGGAGGCCCAAGAAATGGCAACTCACGTCTGTCCACTTCTGTGAACACTGCAAACTCAAAGTTGGGTAATGTGAGCCAGCATCGAAGGCACGAAGCAGAGGTTGAGATACAGGCAGCTTTCCTGTTTGAAATGAGGGTTTTTAACTAATTCATTAGTCGAGCACAACCAGCACCAGAGATGACGAATAAGCAAAAGACAGAAGGATGACTTTTTAAGACTACGTGCCCTAGAGAATATTGAAAAAATTCATCCAGGAAAAGTAAAAGTAACATATTTACAGCAATTGCTCATCTCCTGTACAGCAAAGATCACAAACTGGTGACCCATAAGAGAAACCTCACCCAGTGCTATGCTTTCCTTGCTTGACCTGGTATTGTCTTTGTGTTGTGTCTTGTTCTGTCTCATTTTAATTTCAAAAGTCTTTGGTGGAGTTTGTGTGACTCCACATGCACGTTCCCAGGGATATGTTCCCCAGTTCACCAAATGCCCCACTGCTCCCTTGTACTGAGCCACGGCCACACATTTCTGCAACTTGGATCGTCTCCGCAGGTGTCTAATTTGACATCCTGATGTCGAACATCCAGATTTCTTAGTAAAGCTAAGCAAGGACCTACGGGCCAGAGAACTGACATTTCTGGTCCTGAAGGGCAGTATTCTGCCCTTGGGAGTTGCTTGAAGCTAGGGATTTCAAGAGATGGCAGACTCCTTCCCCTGAAAGCCCTTAACATTATGAAACATTGACATCTGGCTTTTTGGGAAAGATGAGTTGTCTAATTGCATCTAAAGTGGAAGGCAAACTAGGAGTGTGTGTGTGTGTGTGTATGTGTGTGTGTGTGTGTGTGTGTGTATGTGTAGACAGTCTATCAGCTTTATATATATCAGCTTGATATATAATATCAATAATATATAATATATATCAGCTTTATTGAGATAAAATTTACATACCATACAATTTACATATCTAAAGTGTACAATTCAGTGATTTTTTTTAGTATATTCACAGAGATGCACAACCGTCACCACAGTCAATTTTAGAACTTTCTCATCAACTCACAAAGAAACCCTACATCTTTTAACAGTTACTCCCGCTCTGCTCACCCTAGACAGCAATTAAGGTACTCTCCCTCTGTAGGTATGCCTATTCTGGATATTTCATATAAATAGAATCACAGAATATGTCGTCCTTTGTGGCCGGCTCCTTTTACGTGTTTTCAAGGTTCTTCCAGGTCGCAGCATGAATCAGTACTGCCTTCCTTTCTATGGCCAAATAATATTCCATTTTATGGATACAGTACATTTTATGTATCCATTCATCAGGTGATGGACATTTGGGTTGGTTCCATTTTTTTGCTCTTATGAATAATAGTGCTATAAACATCCAGGTGTAAGTTTTTGGGCGGACACACATTTTCATTTCTCTTGAGTATATACTGAGGAGTGGAATTGCTGGGTCATAGGGCAACCGCTTGAGAATCGTTTGAGAAACTTCCAGACTGTTTTCAAAAATGGCTGCACCATTTTACATTTCCACCGACAATGTATGAGGGTTCCAATTTCCCCGCATTCTCATCAACACTTG
Organism: Lynx rufus; assembly: GCF_022079265.1. Taxonomy (NCBI): domain Eukaryota; kingdom Metazoa; phylum Chordata; class Mammalia; order Carnivora; family Felidae; genus Lynx; species Lynx rufus. The sequence continues at coordinate 41,090,603 of NW_025814824.1, read as the reverse complement.
TTATTATCTGAATTATTATCCTCATGCTAGCGGCTATGCAGTGGTTTTGATTTGCATTTATCCAGTAGCTAATGATGTTGGGCATTTTTTCATGTGTTTATTGGTCCTTTGTATATCTTCTTTAAAGAAATGTTTATGTGGACCCTTTGTTCATTTTTTAATTCAGTTATTTGCCTTCTTAGTATTGAGCTGCTAGAGTTCTTATATATTTTGGGCACAAGACCTTCATTGGATATATAATTTGCAAGTACTTTTTTCCATTCTTGGGTTGTCTTTTCACATTTTTAATAGTGTCCTTTGATGCACAAAAGTTTTTAATTTTGATGACATTCATTTCATCTATTTTTTTGTTAGATTGCTCATGTTTTGGTGTCATATTTAATATCCCAATGCCAAAGATGAGCTCACAAAGATTCACCCCTATGTTTTCTAAGAACTTTATTGCTTCTAGTTATTATATTTAATTTTCTAATCCATCTGGAGTTAATTTTTATATATGGTGTGAGGTAAGGGTCCAGCTTCATTCTTTTGCATGTGGCTGTCCAGTTGTTCCAATACCACTTGTTGAAAAGACGATTCTTTCCCCATTTATTAGTCTTGGCACCCTTACTAGGTTTTTTCCTTAAGGTCATTCCTAAGTCTGTGACACAGATAGCCCCACATTCTTAACTTTCATAGATCATCCCTCTCTTTAGTATCATGTGATATAGTCGGTGTTGCCGGCTCTCATGGATGTAGAAATGCCATTCTTTCACCAAGTTTCCCCCAAATCTTCCCAAGAGTCATGAGGAAATACTTAGGTACCCCATGGGTGTGTCCTCCTAGCCACTTGCCTGAAAATGCAGTCACCTCTCTCTCTGCTCCCCCCATTCCTGCCATTTTGTTATGGCACCTGAATGCTGTCTCTCTCCATGGATTTCTGGGCCCCAAGCATGGGCACAAGCCTTACTCCGACTTCCCAGAGCATGGCTAAGACTATGCAGTAACACCTAAGACACTTTTACTGAGGCATAGGGTAAGCAGAAGGAAATTACAACGTGGGGGCATTAACACGCAGTTGGATATTGGGTATTGCTGTCCTAGGTTCCAACCACCCTGCCCATCCACAAAGCATGCCTTCGATATCTTCCACCTTAGTCCTCTGTCCATCATCCTAGTGACAGTATTGGCACATCTCTCCCTGATAAACAGGTCCTTCATCAGTCCCCCTACTCAACCTTTGCTTGAAGGAGAAGAAACATTTTTCTTCCCCTAAGTCACCATCACAATCTCACAAAGATATATTTCGGCTCATCGCAAGCATTTTTCATATTATTATGAACAGCAGTTAGGTCCTCTTTAACTTAAACATTCCATCCCAGAAAAAGATCTGGCTTTCATTTTGCAGAACTATAAAGCCCACAAAAATGTCATTCTCAAATCATAAGAGCTGTCTGCACTGAGGTCAGAAGTCAGTGTCTACTTCTACCTAAAAAAGGATAGACTTCCGGCCACTTTGAAATGCAGACAGTCACCCTCCTGACCCTATTCTGGCTATCAAACAGGATGTCAAGTATTGGGGTACAGTCCCCAGGAACCCTGTTACTGAACCTGGTGTATCACAATTGCTTTTCCTCAGTTCTATTATTGATTCTCCAATTAGAAATAGCCTTACTTAACGACTGTTTAAGGGGAAGAGTTATGTCTTGTTTCCAATTTGGGCTTTGAAAAACTATATTCTTATCTTGGATATGCTATCATTAAGCTTTTTGATCATCTCCCTTATGGTTCTTTCTGGTAAGTAAGTGAGAATCACTTTGTGGCTCTAAATATTGTCCTACCAAAGCAGAAAGGCAACCACATATATCAATAGTCAAATTGGTAGAAAACTGAGAAGCACCCAAATGCCTTTAACAAGAATTATGGGAATATAAGTGACATGCATTTGTGGTGTGTTTTTTTTTTAACCCAGATAAACTTCTGAGTTATTTAGTCCAATATTATTTGAAAGGGAAATGGAACTGATTTTTAACAAAACATATTTTACTCAGGCTGCTGTAAAAATGAATATGAGGAAAAAAATAAATCTTGATAGTAGACAGTTAATGGTAATAATCTCCTAGATCTAAAAAATGCATTACAGGCAAATTGAATGCTGGCAACTCCGTTAAAAATAAATAATGTTCTTTTTGTTCCAAAACAAGAATTGATCCTCCTCAATTCTTCATTATTAAAATTCAGGGGGAAAAATGGAACTATTTCCTATTCTGAGTAATTCACTTGCATCCCAAGTGCTTTAACAGAGAGCTCCGAATAGGACAGAAACTTAAACAAGAAATTGTTGAATTACACGTAGTGGAAATGTGGATGTTCTCAAGTGTGAGCGGGTGCAGCTTTGTGGAGGTGAGATCTTTCCCCCCCTCAGTATCTGGCCCGGTTCCTCTACCAAATAGGCCCTCACCCACTCCCTGTTGATTTTATGTGAAAACTTAATAGTGCTATAATGTTCAGGAAGATTAAAAACTTCTTGGACTGAATATTTTTCATACCTAGATTGCTTGCAAGATACTCCAGGCTAGCCAGGATTTTGCAGGGATATACAAGCAGACGTGTCACTGGAGAATGAACAAGAAGGCAGTAAGGCCTGTGGGGACAGCAGTGCATCTATCTCCCTCTGGAATCCCTGAAAAAGGGCGAGTGGAGCCATTCAGCCCTCTCTTCCCCAGCAAGAATCCGAGAGATGCCCAACACAAGAGCTACATCATAAAGAAATGGCTCCCTCAGACCTTTTCCTTTTCAGGCTTCATCAGCTTCCCCAGTCCCGGCATTATTTGCATTCAGAAGGTATTCCCTGAACCCTGGCTCTGCCCGAGGTGATGAGCACACCTAGGTCCAACTGCAAGCTCACAGTATAGTGCTCATTCAGGATTCTAAGGCCAACAGTCTGCCAAAAAAGTTCTGGTCAGGGAGCATGAAGCCCTGGAAGAAGATGGGTTTGTAATCAGTGGTTATAATGTAGTAATGAAAGCCATGGATGTGGATAAATTTGCCTCAAAGAGCACAGGATGAGGAAGAGAAGCCTTCAGGATAAGGCCCCCAGGAATACTCACATCTATCTACCGATTAGCTCCCCAGTATCCATGTTTCCCTTCGTCTTTAGTCATAGGAGCCTGATTTATTCAGTTAAAAGACACTACTTCCCAGTATCTGTTACAGCTGGGAAGTCAACAGAATATAAACCCAGGGGTTGTATGGAGCTCACAGGAAGCTTCGCTAATGACTGGTTTAGAAGCTGCAACATTTTTGCCTTTTCTCCCTTCCTTTTTGATGCCTCCTGATGTATGGGTGTGAGAGCTGCCATCTTGGAACATGAGGTGACCTTGAGGATGCTAGGATGCTGAAACAGAAAGATACATACTGGTTCCCTGTAGGACTTACCTTTGGGTTTCCATCGTTTGAGAGAAAATTACTTTTCTATCTTATTTTAGCTACTGTTTGTTTTGTTTTCTGTTAAGTGCATCCCTACTCAGTCCTAACTGAAGAAGTAAGGCAGAAAAGGATGAGTAAAGAATGAAGAAAATGAAGGGTCAGTTTCTGAGGTATGGAGGAAAACAAAGAGAAAGAATGTCACAGTGTTCCATGAAATGAGGGAATAGTCAAAAGTGCCAAATCCTCCTGAGAGATCAAAGACGGTAACACTAACACGTGTTCCCATATATGCATCGGACTTAGTGGCCCAGAAGTGATGGGTGACTTTTATGAGACCATACAGGTTCCTGACTGAGGCAGAATCTAGTTTGCAGTGGATTGAGTGATGAGAAGCAAAGAAATGGAGGACACAGGTATACACAAAGCTTTGGAGAAATTTGGCCATGAAGGAGAGGCAAGAGCTAGAGTGGAAGCTGGAAGGAGATGTGAATGGGACCAAGAAAGGACATTTCTAAGACTGGAGTGACTACAGCCAGTCTTAAGAGGAACCAGATGACAGGGAGGAGTATCAGTCTTTGTCCACACCCGGTGCTACAGCCCCTCATTATAACACCTCCTCACAAGTGCCCCCAACTCCCCTGTGTCTGGGGCAAAGCCCACTCCAGAATGCACCCAACTATCTTCCTGTCTTCACCCGAGCAACCGCCAGAGGAAAGTGCACGGCTGAGCTGACGGCTCCATGTCAGAAGCCATCTTCCCCACTCTCTGAGATGAGTACTTCACTTCCTGTCTCGTCTCCTCCCATCTCCACACGTGCTCCCCCCACCCTCAGTCTGCTGATGGCCTCACTTCAACTTTATTGGAAAATGGAAAGCATGAAAGATGATTAAAAATTTTTTTTTTCCACCTCACATTTTTGAAATATTAAACAGTTTGTTCTTCACTCACTTTTTTGTCACAGAGACCCATCTCGCTTAGGCAATTCTGGGGACGCATTGCCGGGAGGAGGGCAGTTGCAAGCAGACGAGTTCATTCTTCTGTTTCTGAAATTGTTTTATGGACGATAATCAGGAGAGAAAGGCTTCGGGTTTCTAGGTTTACAAACTATTTGAGTTTTATAGAGCCAGCAGACATATGGAAATGTGTGTGCATGTTTTGGATTTCACAGTGATGGGGGCTGGGTAGGCAGGGCACTGTGCAATGTGCACTGTGACTTCTAGGAGATGAGGAATTTCCTGCCCCCACAGTCAGTAGCGTCCCCATCCTGGCCCTCCCTTGCCCAGTTGCGATGGTGAATAGACATGCGCCTGAGAAAGGTATAGTCACCAGGGCCTCAAAAACCCCAGGGATGAGGCTTCGGGTAATGCGCCCAAGGAAGTCACGGAGACCCGCAGAGGTGAGAGCTGAGGGCGAGAGGAATTTTCAACAGACAGTGAGGCAGGAAGAGAATGGGTATAAGCCCTGAGACCAAATTCAGCATCAGGGGCCATAATTTGCCCCTCTAACCTCCCTCCCCTAAACTTCCCCTCCACAAGGGAAGCCCACTGGCACCTTGGAAGAGCTACTCCTCGAACCTACACGGAGAGAGGGACTGGACTCTGGTGGCCAAGGTGGTGGCTCACTCTGGCCTCCCTTCAGGAAAGAACTTGCTGTTCTGCTGCAAGAAGTGCCCAAGCTGAGAGCCTCCAGCTGTAGCACCTTTGGGATCCGTAACAGTGCGGGAGCCGGGCCACACTCCCTGGGACAGTCCACAGCCAACGGCTGACAGGGTCGGTGTACTAGAGTCTGGCAACCTCTGCCCCAAAAGATCTCCTCGAACAGGCACCTTCAGATCTAAAGCATCGCATAAGATGGGCTTCATCTGATCCGCATTGTGATTTGAGGCTCTCCCTGTCCAATCCTTCTTCCCTTCTGTCCCTCTTACTGGTGTCAGATCGGCACCACAGACAAGGCTTTTCCTCCCCCTTGACCCTCTTGATCATTACTCCTCAATAAGCATCTTGCAGGCCCAACTCAGTCTCAGTGTCAGCTTCCCGAATGATCCAAACGGCATGGACGGTTAAAGAACGTGAGATTCGGGCACAAGTGGACAATCCCCTCACCCTACACCAATTCAGGACTAAGCCTTGTTGAGCATTCTTTCTCAATGCATGATGTATCTGGTATTATGTTCCATTTTCATTATGTGGTTTGAGCTTTTACTACAATTTGTCTTCATATTTATTTAATTAAGCAGTATTTTAACTTATAAAAAATAATACAAGGTAGAACCAAACAGTGCAGAACTCAAATTATCCTTTTATATTCCAATCCTAATCCCCAGAGTCAACCGTTAATTTGTGTGTCCTTTCTTTTTTTTTTTTTTTTAACGTTTTTGAGACAGAGAGAGACAGAGCATGAATGGGGGTGGGGCAGAGAGAGAGGGAGACACAGAATCTGAAACAGGCTCCAGGCTCTGAGCTGTCAGCACAGAGCTCGACGCGGGGCTTGAACTCACAAACCGCGAGATCATGACCTGAGCCGAGGTTGGACGCTTAACCGACCAAGCCACCCAGGCGCCCCTGTGTGTCCTTTCAAATTGACATATATTTCTACATACCAATGGGATTAGAGTAAACATTGTTTTCCAACCTGCTAGGTGTTTTAAAATTAAAACTATTATTTTGGACTTATGAACATTTTTCAATATCAATATATGCAAATCTACTTCATTCTTTTTTTTCATAGCTGTTATAACAACTTGGTAAATCATATCATTGAAGACTCTTTATATCCTGGAGTTGCCCATTATAAATACAGCTGCTGTGAATCTCCTTGTATTTGTTTTTCTGGGAACTGATGCTCATGTGCTTGTCTATTTTTTATTGGAGTGATTTCCTTTTTCATACTGATTTTTAAGAGTTCTTTATTGTTTTTCTTCAATTTTTTATTTTATTTTTATTTTTTTTCAGTTTTCTAAAATTAGTTTTGAGAGAGAGAGGGAGAAAGAGAGAATCCCAAGGAGGCTCCACGTTGCCAGCAGAGAACCCCATGCAGGGCTTGAACTCACAAAATTGCGAGATCGTAACTTGAGCCAAAACCGAGAGTCAGACGCTTAACTGACTGACCACTCAGGTGCCCCTCAAACTTTTATTTAAATTCTAGTTAGTTAACATATAGTGTAATATTTTTTCAGGAGTATAATTCGTGATTCATCACTTCCAAATAATACCGAGTGCTCATCACAAGTGCCCTCCTTAATGTCCATCACCCATTTAACCCATCTCCCACCCACCTCCCCTCCAGCAACCCTCAATTTGTTCTCTATAGTTAAGAGTCTCTTACAATTTGTTTCCTTCTCTTTTTCCCCCTGCTTCCCATATGCTCATCTGTTTTGGTTTGATTTTCAAAATTTCTTTAAATGTTAAAGATACTAGCTCATTTTCTGATATGTGTTATAGACACTTTTTCTAGTTTTGTTTTGTTTTGTTTGCTCATCTTCTGACATTGTTTGTGGTATTTTTTTTATAAGACAAAACTTGTACATGGTCAAATTTACGAGTATTTCCTGTTACAAATTTTAGGTTTGGAGTCCTGCCTTGAATGGCCTTCTCTCAATCAATAGTATGAAAAACAATCACTTATGTATATTTCTAGTACATTTGTAGCTTGCAAGTATTTAAATCTTTTATTTTCTGGAGTTTGTTTCAGTATAGGTAGTTTATGCTGAAATACTTTTTTTCCAAATGATTATAAACTACCTATGCTGAAATACTTTTTTCCAAATGACTCTCAGTGATTCTAATGTCGTGTATTAAACAAGCCATCTTTCCTCCACTGATTTGAAATATCACCTTTGCCACACTCTAAATTCCCAGAGTCTTTCTTCAATACTTAGCTCTTTGGTTCCTGTAGGATCCCCTTATAGAACCTATGTTCATCAACTGTATATGAAAAAAAAGGATGAGATAAACAACAGAATGGAAACAATCACCTATATGTACATCAACAGGAAAGCTCTCCAAGGTCCTCATATCTTTTACAGAGTGCTAGGTCTAAGGCTGAGTACGCTGGTCCACATCTTGGATGGAACCAGAGTGTACCATGCTAAGCGAAATAAGTCAGTCAGAGAAAGACAAATATATGATATGTGGAATTTAAGATGAACATAAGGGAAGGGAAGGAAAAATAAGATAAAACCAGAGGGGGAGGCTAAACCATAAGAGACTCTTAAATACAGGGAACAAACTGAGGATTGCTGGAGGGGTGTTAGGTTGGGGGGGATGGGCTACATGGGTGATGGGCATTAAGGAGGGCACTTTCGGGGATGAGTACTGGGTGTTATATGAAAGTGATGAATCACTGGGTTCTACTCCTGAAGTTAACTAGCTTGAATTTAAATAAATACATTTGAAAGAAAGAGAAAGAACGAAAGAAAAGAAAGAAAAGAAAGAAAGAACGAGAAAGAAAGAAAAGAAAAGAAAAAGAAAGAAAGAAAGAGAAAGAAAGAAAGAAAGAAAGAAAGAAGAAAGAAAGAAAGGAAGGAAGATGGCCCACATCTTAAGTGAGTGCCAGGCAAGCAAGAGGGCACAGATCAGGGCAGTCTGGGTTCTCGCTGCCCTCATAATGTGAAATCCTTCCCATTAGAGTTCCTGGATTTTATGAAAGCATGGTGGTTTTTAATGAGTGCGTAACTCCAGGAAAGCTTTGCACTTCAAAGCCTGTTGCTATTACAGCCCCTGCATTAGTAAAGTAAGTAAGGGGATCAGTTGCACACGAAAACTTTGAGTGTCTTATGGCATTCCTCTGTAGCAAGACAGCCTTTCTGAAGGTGATTGCAGACGGACATGGCCCTGCATCTTTGAAGTATACTCAATGCGGAATCAATTCAGGAACTCACAGATACTAGTTATCAGCTTGTGTTTATTCACATCCCAGAGAAGGGTTTAATTAATGTAATACATATTGGTCAATTCTTTGCTTTTAAACTTTACCTTTGGCCCATCAGCAGATCAATATGTATTTTAATCTTCTTCTGTTTTAGAACTGGTTTTAAGACTCACAGCAGAGGCCTGGGCTTCACAATCATTAATCGCTATTATCAGCCCCTTTCATTTCCTAAACATCAGCAGTTTCTTAAAATTCTGCTTTCATTCCTCTGCTAAATTAGCCTTTCTTGCTCCTCGCTTGGTTCTGCAGTGTCTTTCAACCAAGTACAGAGTTTACAGCTAGCCAATAATGGGAAGAAAAGAATGCCCTAAAATTCTTCATTGAATAACTGATCGGGCTTCATCTACAGCTGCACATAAAACTCAAGTAGGCCAGTCACTTCTTGACGGGTGCTACCAAATACTTTTTGGAGGCTCCAGGTGGGTGCCAAAGGGTAGAGGACTCCCATTCTTGTTCTGTCTCTTTTACATGAGTGTCGAATTATCACCTTTGGATGGTCAATCATTCTACATATCACAGGATAGCTTCTTTGGTCCTGAGTTGTCAGTGTTTTCTGATATCAAAGTTGGGGAGTCAGGAGACTCTGCCATTGCCTCATTGCATAATTGGGGCAAGTCACTTAATCTCTGTGGGTCTAAGTATCCTCACCTGTAAAAGGGAATCGCAAAAGGGCAGTTTGGGAAATTATGAGATAAATGTGAATAATGTATTTTGCACAGAGCTTGGCTACCATGACACATCCCAATAAAGGACTGTCCCTGTCGACAGTGTTGGAATCGCCGGTGTCCTGTAGACTAAAGAGCTTTAATTGAACGGAAGGAAGCAATCTGACTACATGGTCAGGTGGCTACCCTTCAAATGCGTCTCTTAACTGATTTAGGAAGGAAAGGAATTTGCATGATTCGGTAAGATAACAATAACCACATACAGTCTTTTCACTTGATGTGTTGTATCGTTTCAAGCAAGACTGTGTCCATGTGCCACATTATGGAGCCTCCCTTCTTATGCTGCTTTCTTCACAAAATCCTTTGCACCGTTTAGAGTTGATTTTATTCTAAACATAAAAGTATACATGTCCAGGGGCACCTAGGTGGCTCAGTCAGTTGAGCGTCTGACTGTGGTTCAGGTCATGATCTCGCCATTTGTGAGTACGAGCCCCACATCGGGCTCTGGACTGACAGCTCAGAGCCTGGAGACTGCTTCGGATTCTGTATTTCCCTCTCTCTCTACTCCTCCCTCACTCATGGTCTGTTGCTCTCTCTCTCTCTCAAAAACAAATAAACATTAAAAAAATTTTTTTTTAAGTACACATGTCAGTAGTAGAAATGTATAAATATGTACAAGTATAATTAAATAAATAAAAATTATAGAGAAAACAAAATTATTCACTTCTGGTATTCCACTGCTGGTAGTATTTTGGCGGGCTTTCTCTCCCATATGCACCAGTATAGACATTGACGTTATGTAGACATGTAGAAACAAAACAAGTCATTTTGCATAGAGAAAAATAGGCCTGGTTCTGGAATGTAAACCCATTTGTTCAAAAGTCCATAGTGACTTTAAACTTAGCACAACATTTGTTGTTCTTGGGTAAAATCAACCTCCTTTGCTCTGCTGTGTGTCTTAGTTCACATCTCTGAAAATCTTGAGTGGAAAGTCAACAAAAAGAGTAGCTTCCATATACAGTTTGTGTCCTATCTTTTTGATCAAACACCAAATCATGAGAACTTTGCAATGTCACCTATGAAACCATGATTCTTTTTTTAAAAAATTTTTATGTTTTTATTTATTTTTGAGAGAGAGAGAGAGAGAGAGAGAGAGAGAGAGAACGAGTGGGGGAGGGGCAGAGAGAAAGGGAGACCCAGAATCTGAAGCAGGCTCCAGGCTCCGAGCTGTCAGCACAGAGCCCGACGTGAGACTTGAACGCACGGACCGTGAGATCATGACCTGAGCCAAAATCTAGAGTCAGACACTTAACTGACTGAGCCACCCAGGCGCCCCAATAAAATGATTATTAGAGACAGTTCTCATCTCAGGCAATCACACCCATCTCGATGAGCAGACTATTGTAACTCCTTACACAATTATCTAGCTCAAAGAGATTTCCCAAACAGTACTTACCCAGGAACAATTGCCTATGGGACTTTGGGAACAGAACTGAGGATTCCTTAAAAAGGTGCTAAGTACCTACTAAGCTGCTTTCCTAGATATTCTTAACATACTCCAGAGATGCATGCGCATGCACACACACACACACACACACACACCAAAACTTATCACAAAACCTATAATACAAACTGTATAAAATATAGGAAATGTGACATATCACCAGGTCTCAAAATATTAGGAAAAAGTCTGGAGAAATAAGCTAAAAATAGTAACAGTGTCATATATATATATATATTTTTAAGCCAGATATGGGGCGCCTGGGTGGCTCAGTCGGTTGGGTGTCTGACTTTGGCTCAGGTCATGATCTCACAGCTCGTGGGTTCAAGCCCCGTATCAGGCTCTGTGCTGACAGCTCGGAGCCTGGAGCCTGCTTCGGGTTCTGTGTCTCCCTCTCTCTCTGCCCCTTCCCCGCTCAAGCTCTGTCTCTGTCTCTCTCAAAAATAAATAAATATTTTAAAAAAGGATAAAAAACTAAAAAAGTCAGATATTACTATGAAATTAAAGATACAAGTAAAAAGAGAAACAAGGAGGACTCTCATTGACTTGACAAGCCTTGTGTCCTGAGTACACGAAGAGACAGATAACAGAGCAAAGGAGAATAGACATCAAGACACAACCCTAAAAAGTGTTGATTATTTAAGGTGAAAAGGGGAAAAGGGGAAAGGGGGTCAAAAAAGGGAATGATTCTGTCAAAGAAATAGGAGGAAAACCAGAACGGTGCATTTATGTGGAAGCTACAGTACAAGCTTCAGGAAGCCAGGAACAAGTCCACAGTTAAGTCTTGTACATGAAATCAAGGGATAAAACCTGGCATGATTGGGTGGATTTGTGAGTAGGAGGGGACCTTCAAGAGAGAACAGAAGTCACTGCTTCTTGAGAGGCTTTTCTGGAGGTGCCCTCAGCCCCACCACATCTCCACAGGCTCCTTCTATCACCTCTGCTGAGAGGGGAGCAGCCCCCACAAAGCCCCCTCTCTCTATGCACACAGACGACTGTAGGGAGGTGGGCCACAAAGACTCAAGCGTTCTACGCTAAGCTTTTGGCTTCTTAAACTGGAACATTATGTGACCAGAGTTAATGGTGGCCATGCCTGAGCCATGCGGAAATGGAGCTGAGAGAGCCCATCAACAGAGGGAGAGGAAAAGCAGCAGAAATGCAGAGAGTAGGAGTGAAAAGGGCCCAGGGGGCCCAGACACAGATGAGAAAGAGGCTGCATTGTGAGAAGGACTCAGTTTCCTCTGCAGGCTGGGCTGCACTCCTTGCCCTGGGGCTCCATGAATTATCCTGCTTGCCTTCCAATATTGGGTAAGATCCGATGCCTGTAATCAAATTATCGGACACAGTGACCACTGTGTGCCATTTAGCTGTGTACAAATATTCCCTCACAGAATGCTCACAAGAGCTTGGCCAAAAAGGTGTCATTATCTCCCTCTTCCCTGAGAGGAATCTGAAGTCTGTGAGGTTAAATGACATGCCTAAAGTCACACAGCTGCAGAGCGAATTTGGTTCTAAAGTCTCGCGCCACTGCTCCGGGCCATAAACACGATACAAGCTCAGTTACTGCTGATTGATAAGAAGTCCTGAGAAGTGCATAAAGGCTATGCCTGTGCTATAATCTCTTCTTTGATATTAACTTATAAGCAGAACACGTTAATTTGCATTCCTCATACATCAGCCTTCGGTGTGCTCCGTAAGAGAGGAAGTGTGTCGGAGAAAGTCAGAAGCTTCGCAAAAGAAGTCTGCATTCTCCCAGTTCGTGAAATAAACTACGACTACAATATGAACTTTATCAGAAGTTCGTAGAGACTCTAACAGAACTATAAACCTTTTCAGTTATTAAAAGAATCGAAAGCTTTTTATTGTGCATGAAAAAGACAAACTCCTCCCTTTCAAATTATTCTACTTTATAGTACAATTCCTTCGGCTGGGAGAACTTCAGACACTTTTTTCAAATAACCCCAACCATTTAATCTGTACCTTTAGGAAGTCATGCTGAGAGTGTATGGAAAAGAGGCAGACAGAGCCAGAAAAGAGGGGTGGGGAAGGCGGGGGGGGGGGGGGTTGGGGAAGAGAGAAGAAAAGGTAAGGCATTGTTTCTGAAGTAGTCTCTGGCCTACTTTAAAATGAGATGGGTATTTCTATCCACAAAGGACACCTGACATGGTTTAGGTGTCTATGACTTTAAACTCTTCCGCTTGTCCACTCCAGGCAAATCTCTCCACCTGTTTGTCTCCCCCACTATCCACAAATCAGGAGTGCTTACATTAATTGGGCGCTTTTACTGGAAGTTAGGATGCTATCTTAGCTCAGGCTGCTATAACCAAATACCATAGTGGGATGGCTTAATCAACATTTATTTCTCACAGTTCCGGGGGCTGGGAAGACCAAGATCAAGGTGCCAGCCAATTCAGTTCTTAGTGAGGGCCCTCTCCCGACTTGCAGACCTTCTTGCTGTATCCTTACATGGTGGATAGGCCCCTCACTCTTCTTATAAAGCCATTAATCCCATCTTGAAAGCTCTACCTTCAAGGCATCATCTGACCTTAATTACCTCCCAATAGCCCACTGGGGGGTAGGGCTTCAGCCTATGTATTTTGAGGAAACACAATTCAGTCTGTAGCAGATGCCTTGAACTCATTATTCAAGCAAACCAACCATGGGGCGCCTGGGTGGCTCAGTTGGTTAAGCGACTGACTGTGGCACAGGTCATAATCTCACAGTTTGTGGATCCCAGCCTGCCTCGGGCTTTGTGCTGTCAGCTGGAACCTGGCGCCTGCTTCAGATTCTGTGTCTCCCTCTCTCTCTGCCCCTCCCCTGCTCACACTCTGTCTCTCTCCCTCTCAAAAATAAACATCCAAAAAAATTACAAATAAATGCAAAAATTAAAAACAAAAAAACCTCTGTGAACAACACTCCAGAATAGCAGCCGTGATGTTATAACAGGATACAAATGTCTACCCCAAGTAGAATGATAAACTTTGGACAATCACTAAGGACCTTCTATAATTTGGGAAGGTGGGAGAAAAGATCTTGGAGAATGGTTTTAGGCCATGGGAAATGGCTTTTAAGAAAATAGGTTTAGTAGGCTTCCATTGAGAGAATCCAAATTGGAAAACAGGGGCACAGGGGGAGCAGAGGCCCCACATTCAGGCTACTGTCTCAGGAATAGAATCCAGATGTGGGGGAGGGGGTCACCAGCTGCTGCACCCCTTCTCTGGGACATGAGCTAGGAAGACACCAGGACTAGGCAAAGCTCAAGAACTTTGACTTGAGTCCAGGTTAGGAAGTGGTTCTGGAACCTTTGAAACCTTGAAAATAGTACATTGTTTCCGAAATTTAGTTGCTTGAATTCACTTCTAGGCGCTGATCTTTCTTGTTTTTGGAAAGCCACTTCAAGAGACTTCGATCCTGTGAAGGGAAAGCCCACGTCCTCATCTGGAATTTAAATTTTTCAGGAAACATTAACTGCTTTCTATAATTCTATCTAAAACTCTATTATGTGTCAGTAGACTGTGCCCTGGGAAGTAGGTGGGAAGGAAAGCTGACATTATTTTCCCCACTCTTCCTGGGACTCGCTGTTTGGATATAGTACTTGGACTCTGAGTAAAGGAGACACAACACAGAACATACCTATCGTAGAGGTAAGTTGGCCTCTGAAACATGGCAGCAGACAAAGGAGAGTGACTCTGTGGAAAGGCTTTCCCTAAGAACACTGGGAGTCTTTAGATCTCTTTCCAGTTTAAGATTTTTTCTTCCTCTTTTTAAAAATTTTTTGTTATTTATTTAAAAAAAATTTTTTTAATGTTTATTTATTTTTGAGAGAGAGAAACAGAGCATGAATCTGGGAGGGGCAGAGAGAGAGGGAGACACAGAATCTGAAACAGGCTCCAGGCTCTGAACTGTCAGCACAGAGCCCGATGCAGGGTTTGAACTCACCAACCACAAGATCATGACCTGAGCCAAAGTCAGTTGCTTAACCAACTAAGCCACCCAGGCGCCCCTATGTTTATTTATTTTTGAGACAAAGTGAGTGAGTGGGGGAAGGCACTATTGGAAAATCATTTAAATAGTAAATTTTATGTTTTGTATATTTTACCAAAATTTAAAAAGATTTTTTAAAATAGTTTTTTCAACTTCCCATAAAGAAAATCCCAGGCTCAGATAGCTTCACTGGTGAATTCTATTAAATGTATAAAGAAAAATTAACATCAATCCTTTCCAAAGTCTTCCAAAAACTAGAAGAGGATGGAGAATATCCCAATTCGTTCTATAACCCCAGGATTACCCTAATATGAGACAAACACGTCACAAGAAAATAAAACTCCAGAACAATAACCCTTATAAACAGAGATGCAGAATCTTCAACAACTTCTAGTAAATGGAATCCAGTGACATAAAAAAAAAAAAAAATACACCACACCATAACCAAGTAAGATTTATCCCAGGAATGCAAGTTTGGTGTAACATATAAAAACCAATCAATAGAATACATCATATTAAAGAACAAAGGACAGAAACCACATGATCATCTCAATAGACGCGCAAAAGTCATCTGACAAAAAGCTGATTCTAAAATTCAGATGGAATTGCAAGAGACCCAAAATAGCCCCCAAAAACTCGGGGGGAGAAAAGGGTTGGATGACTAGCACTTGTCAATTGTAAAACTGAATTTCAAAGCTACAGTAAACAAGACAGTGCAGTACTGGCTAAGAAAAGACATATACGATGAATGTAATAGAACCAAGGGTCCAGAAATAAGCCCTTACAGTCAAATGACTTTTTAAAAGAGTGCCAAGACAACTTAATGGAGAAAGAATAGTCTTTTAACAAATGGTGCAGGGTCAGAGAAAGACAAATACCATATGATTTCACTCATATATGGAATTTAAGAAACAAAACAGATGAACATATTGGGGGGGGCAGGGAGAGAGAAGGTAACAAACCATAAGAGACTTTATTAAAAATAGATAACAAGGGGCGCCTGGGTGGCTCTGTTGGTTAAGCGGCCGACTTCAGCTCAGGTCATGATCTCACGGTCCGTGAGTTTGAGCCCCGCGTCGGGCTCTGTGCTGACAGCTCAGAGCCTGGAGCCTGTTTCGGATTCTGTGTCTCCCTCTCTCTGACCCTCCCCCGTTCATGCTCTGTCTCTCTGTCTCAAAAATAAATAAACGTTAAAAAAAATTTTTTTTTTAATTAAAAAAAATAGGTAACAAGCAGAGGGTTGATGGGGGAGGTGAGTGGGGGCTGGGCTAGATGGGTGATAGGTATTAAGGAGAGCACTTGATGAGCACTGGGTGTTGTATGGATATGATGAATCACTGAATTCTACTCCTGAAACCAAGACTGCACTGTATGTTAACTAGAATTTAAATAAAAATTTGAAAAGAAAATAAATAGTGGTGGGACAACTAGATACCCACATGAAAAGAGAATGAATTTGGACACCTATCTCACACTATATATAGAAATTAACTCAAAATGGGTCATTTACCTAAATGTAAGAATTAAAACTATAGAACTCTTAGAAGAAAATAGAATAAATCTTTGTAAACTCGGGTTAGGCAATGGTTTCTTAGAGATGACACCAAAAGCAAAGTGACAAAAGAAAAAAAATAGGTAAATTGGACTTAACCAAAACTAAAACCTTTTGTAGCCTCAAAGGACACTATTAAATAAGTGAGAAAAAGAATCCACAGAATGGAAAAAAGTATTTGCATGCATACACACACACACACACACACACACACATATATATTTATATTTGCATATGTATATGGATACTTGTATTTGGAATATGTAAAGAACTCTTACAACTCAAAAATAAAAAGATGAATATACCAATTAAAAAAAAAAAGCAGGCAAGGGACACCTGGGTGGCTCAGTCAGTTAAGCAATGGACTTCGGCTCAGATTATGATCTTGTGGCTCATGATTTCAAACCCCAGCATCGGGCTCTGTGCTGACAGCTCAGAGCCTGGAGCCTGCTTCAGATTCTCTCTCTGCCCCTCCTCTGCTTGCACTCTGTCTCTCTCTCTCTCTCTCAAAAATAAATATTAAAAAAATTTTTTTAAAAAAACAGGCAAAAGATTTGAATAGGCATTTCTCCAAAGATATACAAATGACTAATGAACACATGCAAAGATACTCAATACCAATAGCCATCAGCAAAATGTAAATCAAAACCACAATGAGATGCCACATCACACGCACTAGGATGGCTATTATAAAAAAGATGGACACGGGCGCCTGGGTGACTCAGTCAGTTAAGCGTCTGATTCTAGATTTTGGCTCAGGTCATGATCTCAGGATCGTGAGATGGAGCCCTGCACCGGGCTCCATATTGGGCATGAAGCCTGCTTGACATTCTCTCTCTCCCTCTTCCCCTCCCCCATTTGCACACACATGCACACTCTCTCTGTGTGTGTCTAAATAACGCCCCCCCAAAAAAAAACCAAACAACAACACAACAAAAAAACCAAAGATGGACAGCAAGTGTTGTCAAGACATGTGGAGAAGTTGGAAACCTCATACATTGTTAGTGGGAAGGTAAAACGGTGCAGTCACTTTGGAGAACCATCTGAAAATTCCTCAAAACCTTAAACCTGGAGTTACCATATCCCAGCTATTCCACTCATAGAGATATACACAAGAGAAATGAACATGGGACATTGGTCCACACAAAAACTTGTATGGAAATGTTCATAACAGTATTCTTCATTATAACCCAAAGTAGAGACAAACCAAATGTCACTCAATGGATGAATAAAGAAAACGTGGTAATCTGTACAATGGAATATTATTCCACCTAAAAATATATGAAGTACTGACACATGCTATAGTGTGAATAAAACTTGAAACCATAGAGCTAAATAAAAGAAGCCAGCTTAAAAAACAAAAAGGCAATACACATGATTCTATTTATATGAGATGTCCAGAATAGGCAAATGTATAGAGACAAAAAGTAGATTATGGTTCAGAGACAGGGGTGTGGGGGGCAGGGAATGAGGAATGGAAAGTGACTCTCAATAGGTATGGAGTTTTTCTTTGGAGTAATAAGAATGTTCTAGAATTAGAAAGTGATGATGGTTGTACATCCTTGGAATATACTAAAAACTATGGAATGAATTGTATGACATGTGAATTATGTTTCAATAAAGCTGTAATTTAAAAAATATATGTAGGCACTCTAAGTGTTTGAGCTCTTATTTGAATTGTTGTAAAGTAAATCAACTTAATGGGTGATTGTTAATCGTGAAAGTTATTCAGTGATAAAATGACAACAAGGTTTCCACTCTCATTAACTTGACATTCAAGAAGACTGTGTTGGACTTCCTCAGAGTTTCTCTTACGGGGAACAGGGATTCTGCCTCCCTATGGATTACAGACAATGAGAAGCCCTATAGATTACTAAATGACTTTGAAACTGATTTTGGCATCCACGTGCCAGGATGGTTATGTGCAGGCGTACAGGTTGTGCACTGGTAACACAGACTGTGATATAGATGGTGCCCTCTGAAGCTGTGCTAGCTGGCATCCCTGTCACATCAATGTCCTTCAAGGAGCCTTAGACCCAGGCACACTTCAGTAGGAACGTCACCACCATTAATTATCTGAAAGCACAATTTTAATTGTGACTGTGAATGTGAACTCTGCCTCCTAGGAATCTTTCTACAGTCTTCATAGTACATAGTTAAAATATGTCTTCTCAGCCCAGAGGAAAACTTTAGTGTATTCCCAGGAGGGGCTTCTGCAACCATAAAAGCACTTACAATGAGTTCAATGGTCAGCTATACATCAAGGTCACCAAAATGAACTGTTGCCTTTGAACCTCAGGTCCTAAATAATTTGCAGAGAGTGTCCAAGTTCAAGGGCTTTCCATGCATAGGTTTACTGTGGAAGCCTCTTCTTTCAGACCATAAGAGAGCTTAGAAAAAGTAAATAATAAATATATTTTGGTTTTTGTTGGAAGAAAAAAGGCAAGAACCAGATTGTCCTCTTATTATACCTACTATGTTTTTTTTCTTATGCGGTGCTTTTTACTAGGCATCCAATATGATTGGATTCATTCTGGATTGCATTTAAGATTTTTCCCTCATATAGATACCCCCAAAACATAGAAGGGATCTATTGAGGACAGGTAGCTCCCCTTATATTCTTGTCATTAGTGAATATTTATGAATATCTGATAGCTCTTAACCTGTCAGCTGAGTCTTCTTCAGATCTAAATAAGACTTTTTATTTTACATAGCTTCCTACAGCACCACAACATTTCTGGAGCCGCTTCACTGGGAGGATTCTGTCAACAATCAGCATTCTACTGACATTAACATGCAATAAAAGACAATGAAGCATGACTCAATTAAACTGTGAAAAAACCGTCTTCAGATAACATTAACCCAGTAGTTTTCAAAACCTATGTGGGCTTCTGCTGCATGGCTAGCATTAAGGTCAGTGCTTTGAAAACATACACGCCTAAGCATCTAACAAAACCCACACACAAGATGATTCAGAAGAAAGAAAAACTTTGTTTTGATTTATCTCCTTCCCATACTGTATCTAGGTATTTAACAATGTACAGTATGCGATATCAATTACGTTTCCCTGCTGCAAAGATTAAGAACAAAATTTCCCTTCAAGATGTCAATGGAAATTCAATTTACACAGAAGATACAGTTTGGGAGACCGTTAGAGTCAGATCTACTTAAAACAAACAGACAAAAAGATTAGGTGGGGAGTAAGCACATAGTAAAGCAAAGATGTGAGCACCCGCATAGGAACTCACAGGACATCTGATATCTGGGTCTGCCAATCAACACGTTCCACAACCAGAAAAGGGTCTTAGAATAAAATTGCTAAGGTTTGAGAGAAAAGATGAAGCTCTTCTACCAACATGTTGATGTACCCATTTATGTCTCACTTAACCAGGAGGACTGGGTATGATCCTCACAGAACCAGAGGGGTTTTTTTGTTGTTGTTGATTTGCTTTGTTTTTTGCCATACTTGAAACACTTAACACTCTGGGTTTAAATCATCAATATTTTATGTTTCATTATATTGAACACTTAATCATTTCAGTGAAAATTGCTCTCATTGAACTAAACCATCAGAAAAAAAAAAAACAACTATATGATTTCACCAAAGAAAAGAGAAGATAGATTCAAATATTATACAATAAGAATTTTCAAAGATTTCATTTTTTGGGTAAATTATTAAAATTCCTTCACTTTAATTGTAACAAAAGGCATGGATAAGTGACCAGGGATATATGTTGAGCTCATGGGTAAACAGTTAAGGAAAATGCTCTGGCACATGTAAGATATGATTTAGAAATTCCAAATGATTAATATCATTTCTTTCAAGACTGAATTTCTTTTGTAAGAAATCTAGAAAAATATGCCAACAAAAGTGGGACTCAAATAAAAACAATCATTTGAAGTAGACTTTTAAGATAAATTTATACAGGGGCACCAGGGTGGGTTAGTCAGCTGAGCAACCGACTCTTGATTTCAGCTCAGGTTGTGATCTCATGGTCGTGGGATCAAGTCCCATGTTGAGTCCCGCAGCTGGGTCCATGCTGGGCATGGAGCCTGCTTGGGATTCTCTCTCTTCCTCTCCCTCTGCCTCTCCCTGACTCACTCTCTCTCTCCATCTCTCTCTCTCAAAAAAAAAAAAAAGATAAATGTATACATTAAAAGATACTTTTTTAATATGGTAGGAATTAAACCACTTATTGAAGTCATAGGTTAACTTAAAATCATCAAAACTGATGGCAATAGAGTGTGACTAAATGCCCCAATATAGACAATCACTGTTTATGATATTCAGAAGCCAGGAATATAAAATGGAAATCTAAAAAACAAATTTGGAAATTCAAGTTATGAAGGCAACTGATGAGGATAATTTAAAAGAAGGAAGGTGGGGCGCCTGGGTGGCTCAGTCGGTTAAGCTCTGACTTCAGCTCAGGTCATGATCTCACAGTCCATGAGTTCGAGCCCCGCGTCGGGCTCTGTGCTGACCGCTCAGAGCCTGGAGCCTGTTTCAGATTCTGTGTCTCCCTCTCTCTCTGACCTTCTCCCATTCATGCTCTGTCTTTCTCTGTCTCAAAAATAAATAAACGTTAAGAAAAATTAAAAAAAAAAAAAAGAAGGAAGAATTTCTCTGTTTGGAAATATTAAAATATGAATGTATCCATCTTTCTTAAAAACCACTAAAAGTTTGATAGTTGTATTAGTTTCTTTGGCTGCTGTAACAAATTACCCCAAAGTGTGGCTTAAGAAATGGGAATGTATTCTCTCACCATTTTGGAGCCTCAGAAGGGAGAATCTGTCTCCCGGCCTTTTGTAGCTTCTAGGTGCATCTGTAGTCCTTGGTGCCTGGCCCTTTCCTTCACCTTCAAAACTGCACAGAGCCTTCTCCTCTCTGTAGTTGGAGCCCCTTCTGCCTCCCTGTCTCACAAGGACACTTGTGATTGCATTTGGGCCCACCCAGATTATCCAGGATAATCTCCCCATCTCAAGATTCTTAATCACATCTGCAAATCCCTTTTGCCATATAAGGTAACTGTCACAGGTTCCAGGGATTAGGGCATGGGTGTCTTTGGGGTCATTGTTCGGTCTATCACGCCGGTCCAAAAAACATATTTTAGAATCCTCACCTCCATCCTAGGAATTGTACAAGTTAGTCCTTTCATGATCAATTTTGCTTAGCCTATGTCATTATTTTCATTGGGAAATTATAGCTTGGTCAGGCTAATTGACCATCAGCGTCTTTCAACAGAAGGTCTCTCTGAGAGCACCTCTGAGGTCTCTCAGCCCAAGCCAGAGACTCTAGGCAATGTTAACGAAGGACACTGGTTGAAAGATAGATACACACTTGACCACTCTTCCCAGTACTAGTCATATGGATGGGCGTGTTGTGTCTTGTTTTGTTTTGTCTAATCAATGGATAAGGAATCTAGACTTCAGACCAAAACACACTTCCCAAAATTATTCCTAACTGGGTGGGATAATTTTTGAAATTTTTCTCCTCTTTAAAAAGTGCTAATTATTTCTTGAGCAGGCCTGGCATGGTGGAAATAATGTGGGCTTTGGAGTTACAGCTCTGGGCCTACTACTTACTAGGTTACTTTCCACCTTTTATCTTTGAAGACTTGTTTATAAAAAGTGCACAGTAAAATGAGATCAATTTACCATTGTTCAGTACGGTCTACAGAATGAATTCAGATGTAATTGGTAAATAAAGCAACATGAAAGAAAATAGTAATGATCATTAAGCACCCGATAAGAGCATATATTATAAATGTGAAATAAATAGTGTTGCTAAGTCTAATAAAGTCAGACATCGGTAAATTAAAGTTAACATTCTACTACTTGAAAGGTTATTTACCTATGCCGTTATCGTCGAATTGGCCATTCTGGCGATTTCTTACACCTCTGTATTTGTGTCATGTCATTCCCAGATGCTTCTATGAAAAATTCTGGCAAAGCTTCAATAAGTTCGTGTGACTTAGGGATCAGAACAATAAGAATCCCTTTGCTAGTGATGGATGATATAGGTATTTTTCTAGATCACAGAAGGTTAGTAAGAAACTCCACGTACTAAGGTGTAAAGAAAAATTCCTTTCCTTTACAAAAATATTTGAAGTCATTCTCCTGAGAAATGTCTACTTTATATATCATTCTTAAGGAGGTAAAGAAGCTGATAGAGCAACTGTCCTTTGCCAACAGAACACAGATCTCAAGTCTGCAGCGATTGGCCACTAGCGTGCTCAGAAGCAGTCTAGAGTTTCTCAGATCTCCATAGGATATGTCATTAAATCTTCTCCTCCTGCTGGGTCTGACTTCTGGGAAAAAAGCATATGGTATAAAAATTACTATATTTGGTTGTGAATACTAATGATTGCTCGGGAGGCTCATCCTTCAGTTTCTCTGGCCTTTAGCATCTAGTTGGTTATAAATGTGACATGATTTGATTTGATTTAAAAATCCTTTTGAATTGGTGGTTCAGAATTTACACTATGAAACGGATCTGTAAAATCAGATACGCACATATATGGAGAGGCATACACATTTATTTATGGTGTTATCCCATTAACAGATTGTAAAATTAAGGCAAGAAAACCAAGGACTATCTAAGGCTAAGTTAACATAGGTGCTTGATCTTCTTAAATCAGTAAAGTCTGGAAATAGATTCAGCACAAAGACACATATGTCTACACGCACCCAGACGTATAAGTGATAGAGGGCAACACTGTTTTCCTCTAGTGTAGGAACTGGAAACTCAGCGACGTCACAGGAGCTAAAAAGCTGTGTATCAATTTCTATACAGACACGGTCTTAATCATTGTATGGAACACCAGAAGAGAGTGTTTTGAAACGCACAGAAATTATTCTATGATCTACATAGAAACAATCCATAGCGTTTTCTGTGTTACAATAAATTCGTCAGTTCAATTTCATGCATGTTACGTTCCACGGGGCATATTCTGTAATACTCAAATCCCAACATGGCTAATAAAAACAATTCCAGGGAAAGAATTAAGAGAAATTTGGTTAAAGGTATGATTTTACTTCACATAAACAGCTTTCTAAAGATTTATATAAAGCTAATTCTGCTGGCTCAGTACTGTAAGAAATAGAATCGTGCTACATGGTATGACAGTAATAGTGTTACCTCAGAAGGCATAAATCACTTGGCTCATTTGGCTAATCACATAAGTAGTTAGCATACACATTTTATTTACCAAGGCCGATAAAAAAGAACTCTCAGAAGTTGGCTATATTTGAATCAAATGTCACTGTCAAGATAAGACAATATCGATTCCATAATACATACAGTTATTTTCTAATGTATCCATAATGAAAAAGTCCATCATGAAAAATAATATAAAATATGGATTTTGTATCAAAACTCTGTCAAAAAGTACAGTTCACATCAGACATTAATAGCACCAGGGAGTTAAAAGATTAATCCAAAGACAAATACATATTACAGATATTTCTTTGTTCTTCACTTACCATGATGCAAACTGCAAGGATTTAACCTTTAAGGGTTAAAGAGTTTAATCAATGTCAATGTCTGATCTCCTGAAGGCGATAAAGAACAGTCTGTCTAGCGATACCCAACAGAACATCACTTTGTCAAGCCACAAAGCGCCCAAAAGCTTGTCAAGTAAGTTACCAGAAACCTCTTTGTGGTTAGAACTCAGCTCCTTCCTGCTTGACCTATTATTTGATATTTGACCACTTGGTTGCAAGACACTTGCTCTTTCTAGCTGAAATGTCACTGGGGCATCTTGTCAGCTCCCCGACATCTCGGCCTGACATACAATTTTACTTTTGTGTGCTACAAGGCAGAAAATGCAGGGCAATGGCCTTGTTTTAAATTCTGTCAGCATCAAAGATGGGCGTCACTCTTGGGTCCTACCAACAACCAAAACAAAAAAGGAGTCTATTTTGAAGGTCAGAACAGCCATTACCTGGAAGTTTTTCAGCTTACACTATTTAGCATTACCTGCTATCCTGGTGCGGGAACTGTCCTTATGAAGTGCCTAACCATGCCACAGAAATCCTGCCAGCACAATTGCTCTACTTTCTCATCAAATGCAGACTTGATAAAAGGCTGGGTTTTCAATGCCTGCAGGGACCAGATTCAGCAGTTAACTTAACTTGTTCAAATGGGCAAGTGGTATCATGTAGCTTTACAAGGAGCAACCTGACCTTCTCACATTGACCAGGAGTGACATTATTGTGCAGGAGGGGAAGCAGTCACATCATTTCTGTTTTGCACAACCTGCTTAAAGTTTGCAACTAAATGCTTGTCTTCAGTCGAGCTGACAAGAGAGAAGAGGGGGCTCAGTGAACCATGGCAGGACTGCCATGAAATGACAGGAATCATTGGCATACATTTCAAATAGCTCTTTCAATCCTATTAAAGTATTGCAGTCCTGCTTTAAAATAGACAAGTATGAAACAACTTTGATAGATAGAGACTAAAATGGCTTATTGATTTTTTTTAAGTCTGAAGGAAATTACCCAAAATGTGTCATTCTTTAACATTTAAAAATATGTTACATAAAAATGAGCAACTGTGATAATAAATAAAACTTAGAGGGGGAAAAGTTGGTTATTTCATTATTCAAGGAGATATAGGCACCTGCACGCATCAAGATATCACACGATTTTTAAAAATGCACTGCTACTTGTGCTGAAACAAAAGTCAACCGATAAGAAAATCCCCCTTCAAAACGATTTTAATTGTACTGTGAACTCTTCCTGCATTTTTGTTTTTATTTCATAAAGTCATTATCCAATCTGAGTTGGTCTTTTGACATTAGCAGACATAGTCACTGGAGAGGAGAGGGATGACGTCAGAGGATTTATAAATGTCTCCTTTAAGAAAGTGTAAGTTGTATCCAGTTCCGCTTTCAATGGCAAAAACTCCCCCACACCAACTGTGTCAGCAGGAGGAGCAGCTCTTGAAGGAATGGAGAGATTTGAGTGGTCTCGTGATCCTGTCTATGATATAAAGAAGAAAAAATAAATAAACATAGAATTGAAAACTCTTTGTTAAATGTTTTATCTTTTTATTTGAGAGAGAGAGAGAACACGTGCGTGTGCGTGTGGGGGAGGGGCAGAGCCAGAGAGAATTTTAAGAAGGCTACACGCTCAGCACAGAGCCCCATGTGGGTCTCGATCCCAGAACTGTGAGACCATGACCTGAGCCGAAATCAAGAGTCAGCTGCTCAACTGACTGAGCCACCCAGACGCCCCTAGAATTGAAAACTCTTAAACAGAATCTAAAACCACAAACAGGAAAGTGGGCTAATAATCATGGTAATATGAAATGGGATAGAATTGCCATTTAATTTTGCCATAATCTGTATGATACTACAGAAATATTATTTTCCAAATGTGATTGATACCCTTATGTGTTCCATGGCACAAACTTTGCAGGACATGGAGAGTTTGCCTAAGCAGTAAAACACTGTATAAAAATTTTATAAAGTTATTGAATCAAAGAGTCAATACAACCAGTCATTTTTACCTCTGCTTCCACTGATAATTTACAGAAACCAATGCTAAGAGTGTTTATTTCATTGTGCTACATAATATATGCTATATAATATGGAAGATCTGACTGCTTAGCAAAGGAACTGCGAGGGGTGCCTGGTTGGCTCAGTCGGTTAAGTGTTTGACTCTTGATTTGGGCACAGGTCATGATCTCATGGTCGTGGAATCTAGCACCAAGCCACGGTCCCACTGACAGCGCAGAACCTACGTTAGATTCTCTCTCACTCTCTCTCTCTGCCCTTCCTCTGCTCACACTCGTGTGCTCTCTCTCTCTCTCTCTCTCTCAAGAAGAGAGAGAGAGAGAGAAAGAGAAAGAAAGAAAATGAACGGTGGGTATCATATTTTTTAAATCTATCAGCCAGACTCATTTCATTGACAAATACAGCAGAAAGTAGCACACGGAGATATAAAATGGTAGTTAGATGAACTTTTTGCCTTTTCCTTTGATAATAATGCCACCACTCTGTTTTAATAAAAACTGTTCTAAGTATTTGGAAGTCATATATCAAAACATGGGATTACAACATGAAAACTATTGGCCACATGTTTTAAAACATTACTGGTATCCAGAAACTACTGGAAGCCAAATTTAAGAAATCCACACATCTGAAATACTTGAAAACAGGATTAATATTTTGATGAAGCCATACATTTAAGCCTTAAGTAACACTGATAATCAGTAGTTAACATGAATGAAGTTTTCTCAGTAAAGCAGCCAGGTATTATTTTATGACATTTATTGATAGTAAGTAATGAGTGATCAATTGTACGTCAGAATTTTCCAGATTCCCAGGAAATAAACGTTGCTGAGACCATAAGTCTAGTCATACGTGTCTCCATTGAAAACCACACTTCACATTGCAGAGTTTTTTTAAAAACATTGTTTTGGTAGATTCTCTTACAGTTTTGACAATAAAGCAGCATATACAAACTATACGAATATGCTTTATTATGTCACATTCTCCGAAAACATTTCTACCTGTGAAAACAAGAAGGAAGTCATCGCTGGCTTTAGGAAAGTAATAGACATGCAACTGTTGTATATGTTACCATTTTTGTGGATTTTTTAAAACTACAACTGGAGGAAAATCAATGGCTGCATCTAACACCTAGTTCAGCAATTTTCTTTGATCTCTTTTCTTTTGATTTCTTGATACTCCACTGCAAGCCTACAGCTGACGGAAATCATCCTTTTTTATGCTGGAAGTTAAAAAAAACACCTAAAATGACCACTTGGATGACTTTATGAAGGAGAGGGCTTAGCTCATCCCGATGGAAGGAAAAGATATCCCGAGATCAGGTGCTGACCCTGATTAGCGGCACTGATGAAGTTTCAACCGCAAAACTGTACTACGGGGCCTGAGCATCTCAGGTCAGAAGCTGAACAGAGGCATCTCATTACATCAGGAGCTGGAGCTATAGATTCCTGCACTCCTCCCGCCAAGAGAAACACCTTTTCTGATTTTGTTTGTTTGTTTGTTTGTTTTGCTGTGTGTCTAAATGGGCAGCATCGTTACCGGATTGATTTTGCGGGTGTAAAGACTAGAGTGCCAGCCGCTAGCTTCTCATTCTGTCAGACCTGAATGAGGGTAAAGGGAATGCGGGGAAAAGCAGGAGATGGCGAGGCCTGATTTCCTTCTTAATACGATTTAGTTACAGCCATAGTATTCTTTATTATGATGAAAGGAAACTGTCAGGCGAGGCTTCAAAAGTTTGTTGTTACATCTTTCTATTTCAAGTTCTGGTCCGAGAAAACTATACATGACAAGAGAGGAGCGTGAAAATCAGACGGAGGAAGGACAGGTCGTCTCAGAAGGTACTTCCTTCTGACGCCTCAGACTAGAAGAGGCCAACTGTGCCAAACTGACCAGTCGTCACTCCTGTTTGGCAATGTTAAAGGGATGTATGATCTACTCAACTCTATATTCTGTTCTTCAAGTTTCCTTTCCTGTGCTTGTGACTCCAACAATCAAACGCGTTACATACACATTAGGAAGACAATCCTTTAGGGAAGGTCTCACTGCTCATTTCTCCTTATTATTCTCTGGGTCTTGGCACTCTACAAAGGGGTTCGCTTTCTGCCTTTTCTCATCTTAACTTTTTAATATGTCTTTTCTCTACCATGTTGATCGAAAGCATCTTTTCATCTCACATAACATTTTTTTTTAACTAAATAAGCTTGAAATGGAATGTTGGGTCTAGCATTTCAAATTGGAGTCTTACTTCTTACATGTGGTCTTCTGACCTTATGTCTTAACCATGGAAAATAATCTCTTAGAAAAAGAGATTTTTTAAAAAGATTTACACCCCCCAAAAAGGTATGCCCTCCACCGAGTAAACAGATTTACTTTTGTGTAAAGTAAAAACACTTTTTTTGTTAGTAGGGTCATTTGCTATACTCTATTCACTGCTAGAAAAATTTGTTTTTTCATGAAATGGGATAAAATCTGATTTTAAGTCACTTAATAGCTTGTAAACAAGCCAACAAATCTCTGGTGAAATCTTGATTTGAGAATGTGATGTTAAAAAAAAACAAGTAAATATGAACTATTTTTCTGGTTTCAAACAGTATCCAGAAATACAGCATAACACTTTTAATATAACACCCAGAGTACAAGACAGTTAAATAACTTTTTTATCAGAGACCATTAAAAGTTAATATTCACCACCTGATCTTACATTTTAAATCTGTGAAGTCCATGGTCATTTGAATGACTTTTTAAACTGCTGAGGTATTCTGGTACTCTCTCATGTAAATCTAAATTTAAGCAATTTTTCAAAACGAAATTAGTTACCTGAAATAAAAGCTAGGTGTCATGTGGATCTTTATGGAAGCACTTTTATTTACTCAATAAGCTGTAAATGATTCTATTTGAACTGTTATAGTCCATCAGCTAAATATATATTCCCAATACAAAATGTGTTCACTACATTTCTGCATTTTAAAATTTTTATGAAATACAGTAATTGGACATGTCCAATAGCTATTTTTCAAGGCTTTAATATCTTAGTTTTCCAAGAGTGTTTTCCCAACAACAAAAAAAAGGTAAATAAAGCATTAGTCTAATAGTAAGATAATCACTCAATAAATTGTCTATAAATCAAAGCCCTTTTGCAGGCCAAGGCTTCTGAAACAATGATACCATGCTATTTGTCTCCTGTGTAGCATTTATGATCGAGTTAAGTCTTCCAGAATCTGGTATGGTGACAAGGGAGCGGTGATGTGATTTAGTAAGCAGGATAGTACTTCCTGGAGATTCTGCCAGGCACATAGCAAAAAATACTGGACCGGAGACGCAAAGACTACAGTTTTTCCTCCTGCTTCTGTTACAATCTAGCTGGGCCATTTCAAGCATGGGAGTGAGTCCATCTACACATCCCATGCCTACAAAAAAAGGAGCTACATACTTTACAGCTCTGCAGTTCTACAGGTCCACAGAATGCCATGTGTGATGGCATACGACATTAGTGGTAACACCCAACTTTTGCAGATGAGACCCAGAAATCAGCTTCCCAAAATAGTACCTAAGATTTTGAGGGAATGTAGATAGGAGCAATACATTTTGCACAGAGTTCTAAAAAAAAAAAAAAAAAAAAAAAGTCAAGTAGATAACAAGACGAGCCACAGTTTAGATAATGTGGCTTCATTCAGTTAAATCCTGTAGTACATTTTTTATTACTTTGACCTCCATGATGATGTTTTAAGCTCTGTAAATTATTGACTTGTTTTAAGTAGAGCACACAGCCACACAAAAACTGATGAAGGGATCAAAGTACCCACAAGAGGGCCTTACAATGAGGCTCTCTCGCCATCTCTACTTTATCTGCTAATGTGTTCTTATCACTAGAGTCTCAGTATTCAGTATCACAGAGTCTTCTTCCTTCCAAATATTTCAAGTTAATAACCAAATTCTACCTATTTTCCAGTTCTGCCATATTGACATCATAGGACACGGCAGTCTGCCAAAAGTTGGCAATAGTTACCTATATAGTTTTCTCTTGTGGAATGCCCAATCATATACCTGTGCACACATTTATATGCACCTGATAAACATGTGTACATATATATACACACTTGCTACATGAATACATTATATATACACACACACATATACATATATGTGTGTGTGTATAAACATATATATACACCTGCAATGACATCATTAAATATTTACTCCTTGTAGTTACCAATTCTAACTTTGAGTTACCAATGCCAAACCTGCAGGAATATCTTATGCATTCTTCTCCCCATAAGTCATTAAATTTTAGTGCGGACCAGTTTGGCTCTTTAGCTAACTGACGTCAACACATGCGGGGATACGTGAGTCAGTGGAGAGTCTAGATAGAAAACAACCTAAGAGGCCTGGATACCTAGACATTCAGAAGGAAGGGCAACCATAGAGATAGAAGCAAATATAAAGGAGAGACAAAAGATATTAACAACATATGTGATTCACATTACAAAAGTTCTGTCCTCAGGTAGACATTCAGCATTGGTTTAAGAGCCAGAGCTCTAAAGTTGATCTATCTGGTTCAAAATCAGCCTTGACTACCCAGTTGATATGGCAGGTTAATTGAACTAGCAGCCTTGATTCTCTGTGCCTCCCTGTAAGCACATCCTTGGCCATGTGACTTTGCAGCTCTTTGCTTCTCTGTCCGGCCCCATCTACCATTTCCTCACTTGTACTCTGCAGTCGAATCACATGGAACTTTGTGAGTCCCTCAACATGATGTCCCCATACTTCACACCCGCTTCCTATCCGTCCACTATCTGAATATCCTTCTGTCCTTTGTGGGGCAAATGTTTCCCCCACCTTTCCGACTCTGCTCTAGGTTTCCCTCTGTTAGGCCTTTTCAGATCCTTGCCCCACCCTTCATCAACTGCCATTAGCTGTAACACCCACCACACTTTTATATTCCTTCATGAGTATTTATTTTTCTATTTTTACCTATTTGTATTCACTTCTATCTCCCCTATAACGCACCTGGTGTGATGGAATCAGGACTTTGTATTCCTAGCACTTAGCAGAGTATCTGGGACTAAATAAGATTTCTGGTGAACAAACCACTCATGTTCTTACTTCATGGTGTTGGTCTCCTATCTGCTATTTGGTTTTTCACGTATGTACGGATTATGTCCCAATTAAAAGCAGCACGGTATAGTCAGAAGGATATGGGCTTTGAAGTTGGAGAGACCTTGGGTTCCAAACTTGATCCTGCCATGTATTAGCCACGTGACCTTTGACAAGTCACTGAACCTGTGCGAGTAGGAAGAATAATCCCTCCTAGGGTTGTTACAAGGTTTAAATGAAATAATGTACACAAAAGTGCATAGCGTTTAGTAGCTTCCCTTCTTTACCTCTCTTTTTACTGTTCTCAGATGATAATAAGTTCCGAATTTAACGTTATAGCTAACATGTATCGAACACATATGTCAGGCACGGTGCTAGGTTTAGCTTCATAGGCATTATCTCGCTTCTCACAACAACTCACTGAGAAAGTACCACTGTTACCCTCATGTTACAGTTGAAGAACTGGGGCTCAGAGAGTAGAATAAATCACTCCATGTTGCACAGCTTGGAACGTAGTAGAAAGAGATGTGACTCTTGATCTATGATTCTTCTCCCCTAATGCTTGACCACTACCTTATCGCGCTGCCCAAAGAAGACAGCCTCAGGTTTATTTTATACCCAGAGCTCTTTCATAAACATAGTAATGGCCCAACAAATCTCTGTGAATCTGTGAAACTGGGAAATACGAGTACATAGACTGTACTACAGGCTAAAAATAAATGTTTATATTTTTGATAACATATTTTATTATGGTCACACATTTGAATATCCATGGTACCGGAGTAAATAAATAGATTTTATAACATTTACATAAAATTAAAATTCGAGCCTTTCACCAAAGGAGCTTATATGTTATTATATTCAGAGATAAAATTCAGCACTGAAGTTTTAAATTACACTAGAACATTTAAACTTTAACTTGAAATTACTTTAAAGATGTCTCGTGCCTGACAAGATAACAATTCCCATGTTTTTCTCTCTTGGATCTCCTGACATGACTGAGGTTGGAAAAAAAGTCAAAGAATTTTCCCGGATAGCTTTTGTTTTTTTCTTTTCCTACTTCCCTTCACAACCCTGTGCTCCCAGTCTGCCCCTGCCCTGGCAATTCTGATACACCCTATGGTAAGATCTTATGCTAGAAATGGCCAGAAAATGCAAAGGTGGCTATTTCCTCCCACTGTGTCTTAGAAAAGTGTATTTGCAAACAACTCAGAGAGAATTTGAAATGTAAATATACCCATTTATACCCACGTATAT
The DNA here is from genome assembly GCF_022079265.1 of Lynx rufus. Taxonomy (NCBI): domain Eukaryota; kingdom Metazoa; phylum Chordata; class Mammalia; order Carnivora; family Felidae; genus Lynx; species Lynx rufus. The sequence continues at coordinate 41,058,698 of NW_025814824.1, read as the reverse complement.
AAAAAGGTACAAAAATTGAATAAATAAAAATGTAAGCATACTATTTAGAAAAATACCGTTGAAAAACTGAAATGACAAGCTGGTAAAAGTGTGTGCAATACACGTGATAGCCATACGAGTGGTTTTCTTAATTTACAACAGACTCCTGCAACTAAAGAAACATGAGAACCTGGGGCGCCTGGTGGCTCAGTCGGTTAAGTGTCAGACTTCAGCTCAGGTCAGGATCTCGCGGTCGGTGAGTTCGAGCCCCGCGTCGGGCTCTGGGCTGATGGCTCAGAGCCTGGAGCCTGCTTCCGGTTCTGTGTCTCCCTCTCTGTCTGCCCCTCCCCCGTTCATGCTCTGTCTCTCTCTGTCTCAAAAATAAATAAACGTTAAAAAAAACATTTAAAAAAAAAAAAAGAAAAAGGAGAACCTAATTAGAAAATAGGGTAAGGATAGTATAGTATTGAAATTGGGTTCAGCTGTCACAGAAAACTCAAAATTTTGTCAGTGGCCTAAATAAGGTAGTTTATTTCTCTCTGATATGACTGTTTGAAGCTATCAGGCATCTAAACCGCCTCTATCTTAGGCTTCGTAGCTTTGGTATGTGCCTTCCAACTCAGGGCCCAAAATGACTGCATAAGTTCCAGCCACTTTGTCTGCCTTCTAGGCAGAAGAAAGAAGGACAAAGAAAAGGAAGAGGACCACTTACGTTTAAAGACACTTTCTAAAATCACAACACTTTTGCTTACATCCCATTGCTCAGAACTTGAGTTGCATATCTCACTAAGCTTTAGGGATATCAGAAATGTAACTTCTTTTCCCCCTGAGTGGCCCAGGTAATATTTAGAGGTTCCATTACTAAGAAACAGAGAAAACAGGTGTCAAGAAACCACTGGCAGCCTCTGCCCCAGATATAAATTGGCTGTTTGGTTAGAAAGAAAGGAATACAATAACCAATAAACATATGAAAAAGTGCCAAACCTCATTCAGAATTCAAGAAAGACAAACACAAAACATGCCAGTGAAAACTACCTTTCACCTATAAGTAGGCAAAAATTTCAATGTCTGATGACACCCACTGCTGAGAAGGTAGGGAAACAGACAAGCTCAGACCACGTAGGTAGGCAGGGATGCCAGCTGGGGCATCCTAGCAGGAAGACAAAATTTTAAAGTTTTTTTTTTAATCTTTATTTTTGAGAGAGAATGAGAGACAGAGTGCGAGTGGGAGGGGGGCAGAGAGAGAGGGAGACACAGAATCTGAAGCAGCCTCCAGGCTCCGAGCTGTCAGCACAGAGCCCGATGCGGGGCTCGAACTCATGAACCGTGAGATCAGGACCTGAGCCGAAGTCGGTCACTCAACCGACTGAGCCACCCAGGCGCCCCTGGAAGACAAAATTTTAAATGTACCTATCCATCCATCTAGCAATTCCACTGCTAGGCACTGCTTCTATGGCTACACTCATAAACGTTCACCAGGTGTTTTGTTTTGTTTTGTTTCTAACGGAAAAGAGTTTTTATGTAAAACCAAAGGGTCCATCAACAGAGTGCTATTCAAGTGAAGTAAAGTATGACCCAACTGTAGAATACAACCATTACAAAAAATTAAGGTGACTATGTAAATACTAATATATAAATATGTCTAAGTGAAAAAAGTCTCAGTACTCTGTGTGCATATAGAGAGAGAACCCATTTGTATTTTAAAAATATAAAGGAGTCACACACAGCCGTACATGCACGTATGTTTCTTTCTGAAAAAGGAAATCACAATAAAGTGTTAATTATCTTTGGAGTGTGAATGAAGGGGGTAAAGCTTTGAAAGTTCAAATTTGTTTCCATGGTTTTTATTTTCAAAACTATTTGAATCACAAAGTCGCACGTGTACCCCAATGTTTATAGCAGCACTAGCAACAATAGCCAAATTATGGGGGCACCTGGGTGGCTCAGTCGGTTAAGCATCTGACTCTTGGTTTCGGGTCAGGTCATGATCTCAGGGTTCATGGGGTTGAGCCCTGCTTTGGGCTCAATGCAGAGCCCGCTTGGGATTCTCTCTCTCTCTCTCTCTCTCTCTCTCTGCCCCTTCCCTGCTTGCACTCTCTCTCTCAAAATAAATAAATAAATGTTAAAATTTTTAAAAAATAGCCAAATTATGGAAAGAGCCAAATATACATCAACTGACAAATGCATAAAGAAGATGTGGTAGATATATATGATGGAATATCACTTGGCAATCAAAAAGAATGAAATCTTGCCATTTGCAACAATGTGTATGGAACTAGAGAGTATTATGCTAAGTGAAATAAGTCAGTCAGAGAAAGATAAATATCATATGATTTCACTCATGTGGAATTTAAGAAACAAAACAGGTGAACATAGGGGAAGGGAAGGAAGAATAGGATAAAAACAGAGAGGGAGGCAAACCATAAGAGACTCTTAAATACAGCAAACAAACTGAGGATTGCTGGAGGGGTGTTAGGTTGGGGGGGATGGGCTACATGGGTGATGGGCATTAAGGAGGGCACTTGTTAGGATGAGCACTGGGTGTTATATGGAAGTGATGAATCATTAAACTCTACTCCTAAAATCAAATAAATAAGTAAATAAATAATAAAATCAAAATTTTTTCATTTAAAAAATTTCAATATTTGAATCATAAACAAAAACTACAAAACTAGCAGTCTGAAAAATAAAACTACAGGTTGATTAACAAACAAGTGGGAAAAAATGTTAATCCCCAACAGTAATCAAAAATGGAAAATAAAAATATATTTGTAGCAAATCAAAATTGAATTTAAAAAAATTATGATACTAAATGTTAGTGAAGGCATTATGAAATAGGCATTTATAAGTCGGTAGTGATTATATAAATTGATAGAACCATTTGGACTATAATTTGGCAGCTGTTTTAAGTGGATAATACCATTTGACCCAACAATTCCATACATGACTAGGTTTATTATATTAATAATAACGGACAAAAATTGGAAAAAGAATCCCATATTCAGCATCAGAAGTGTAGTTAAGTAAGCTATAGCCACTTGATGGAATATTATGCAGCTATAAAATTGAAAGTTATGAATTTATGGATAACATGGACAAATGTTTAGGTTTGACCAGAGGTCAGAAAACTTTTTCTGTAAAGGATCAAATAATAAATATTTTATGCTTTGCAGGCCATATGTTCTCTATTGCAACTACTAAATTCTGCCAGTTTTGCCCCAAAGCAGCCATAGACAATATGCAAATGAATTAGTATGGCTGTGTTCCAATAAAACTTTATTTATGAGCACTGAAATTTGGATTTCACGTAATTTTCATATCACGAAATATTCTTTTTCTTTTTTTTCAACCATTTAAAAATGTAAATGCCATACTTAGCTTTCAGACTATACAAAAACAGGTGGCAGGTGGATTTAGCCGACAGGATTTAAACTTTGCCAACCCCTGCACTAGACCATATATGTGAAAAGGTAATACACGAAATCGCATGTGATAACTTGCTTTGAGTTATTGGAATTGTTAGCATTTTCTTTCAAAACTTCTGTATTTTCCAAATTATCTACAATAAGCATGCCTTACTTTTATAGCCAAAACCTTTTATTAAAAAGGGCTAATTTTATGTATACTGAAACCCGTATTTTAGTATAGTTATGATTCTGAAATATGTGGTCAAAATGAAAATGTAAGTGGTTAAAGGTCGCAAAGGGTAGGTCTTTAACCAAGTGTTTTGCAAATTCTGAAAAGATCTTATAATTTAGCTGAGAATACTTTCCTATTTCAGCATCTTCCGTTACCTAACTCATACCTGCAATTTGACATTGAGCAAACACAAGTAATTCCAAGGAGTAACTTGTTCTCCTACTCTGCACAAAAGCAACTCCTTATGTAGAGCGGCTACTTACAACTTGTGTGCCTTCATTTTATTCCAAAATAGCCCTTCCAGCTGCGAAATTACAACTTCTGTGGTCAAAATGTACACGTGTCATGCTCTATCTGGGAGCCATTAGGCAGAAGTTTTCTGACCACTTTTTCATTATTGAAGAATTTCCTCTTAAACTTACACATTTTTTTTTTTTAGTCAACGTCAAAAATATAACAATAATCTGAAAGCTATAAATTTAGACCTTTTAGCAGTGTGTTTCTCCCCGGGTGAAATTATGACCATGCTCTCAGATAAAGAGGAGAAGGAGGAAAGAGTCATCTAAAATTTAAAGCTGTTTGAAAGGGAAGTCTTTCCTAAATCTTACTAACATGGAAAGCATGTGTCAATCACATACACCAACCAAATTAGCGATACATTCACATTTGGAAATTTGAAACTCATTTTTCCCATGCCCCTCCCATCCATGGCTGTTTTAAGTTATGTCCCCTCATTTTACTACATCACACCTAAAATTTCTAGCAATTCTTCACAGAATGCTGCAAACAGTCTTTATTCTCTTTGACCAGTGCCGTGGCTGGGCCTTTCTGGAGGGGCTGGTTACCTTTAGTTAAAAGAACACAGTCTCTCTATTTCCCAGGGAGAGGGAGAGAGAGACACTTCAGATGTAAGACAAATCATCTGATCTGGGGTTCACATCTGTGGAATGCCTTCAAATCACAGCAAGCACTGGGGAGTATGTTCCAAAACAAATCACTTAGCTGGCAATGACATTTCCTTTACATGATAGGCGGGAATGTTATTTCTGATAGAAGCAGGACATTTCCAACAGTCTCAAACCAAACCCATCTCTCTAGGGAGGACATCCTAAAGAACCGTGAGAATAGTGCAGCAACCACAAAATTCCAAAATAATATACCTACAGATTACATTTCAGGAACCCATTCCCTACATTATCAATTCCATATGACAGATTTTCCCCATGCTCGCATAATGCATAAAACATATCTAAACCCACATCCACCGTATCTTCAATCAGCTCCATTCATTAATCCTTTCAATAAATATCTATCGAGTGCCTACTATGCGCCAGACATTGTTCCAGGTGCTGTGACAGAGCCGTGAATTACACACATTAAACTTGTCTATCCTCAAGGGAACTCACACTGTCCTAATCTCACTCCGGAGCCAGTTCTCCTTAAATTAGAATTTGCGAAAACACCATGTAACTACACAACTGTAGTGTTAAGTTTTGATACACGGGGCACGGGGAGTTTTCCAGCCTCATCGTTCTGTGGATACAGATGAGGTTCCAGGAGTGAATTAGTTACAGTTCCCTGGTTCTTCCCTGACCTGCTCAACACAAGACCTCAAATGCCCCTGTGCAGGCCCCCTCAAGAGCTGCTGGGCAGCTGCGATCCCTCCCCCAGCTCCTGCCTGCAACGTATTAACTGGCTCACTGTGCCATATGGGTGATGTCTCTACCCAGAATTGGCCATATGCCCACCCTTCCCTCTCTGTCACCTATAAACTGTGGCAACTCTGACGAACCCAGTGTCTCACCGTGTCTGACACCTGTAGGTCCTTTTTCTAAAAATCCAGATGCCAGTCCCTAGGCCTGCATGGAGAAGCACTAGGCATCTCCCCCTCCTTCCATCTCCTTCCCATCTCCTCCTCTGGGCACCTGCCCACAAACCCTCCACCACTAGTCCTTTACGAATCAAAACCCTCATTCAAACGCACTTCCCCAGAGCCGGCACACCAGTTTTTCAAAAAAGCTTCCCCTTGCTTGAAATGCAGTTCATGCTCAGTGTAGGATGTCCACAAGGTAATGATTTTGACATCGGCTTCAAAGCTGTTTACCAAGATTTTCTTCTTTAGTTATTGAAGACAGTGTCTCTTCCCTTTCTCTAGCCCAAACGCACTTTTGATATTTGTAAACAAGCTATCTCTTCAGACTTATCTCTGTTTCTTACTTCATCCCTTCTTTATTGCATATTTCCTTGCTATTTAAGAGCATTCCAATTTGCTACTGAAGATAAGAAAAAAAACGGGACAGTGAAATTCAAAATAAGTCGTAAAACCTAAAGGGAGAAACTGCCAGACGCTGTGAGACACAGGCAGAAGTCGTATGTTCAGAATGCAGTAAGTTAGCGCCCTCAAAGACAGGTTACTTACAGATGACGTGGAAAGACCTCATCATAAGGTAGAGATATGTCACTTCCAGGCTAATGTCATTCTTAAATTGGCCCGAGAGCTGCAGGGAAAAAACCCCAAAGCTGCTCAGCAGCCCCAGTGGCAAGCTATAGCTGGTGGCCGGACATCTTTATCCCGTATCTCTCCTGGAAGACAAGTATGGGTGAGTGGCCCAGGCACCTTCTGTCTCCCGAGCCCCCTTTGTCAAACCACCGCCCCCGTCCCCACCACTCCACAAAGAGTGGAGCAGGTTGACGCAGTGGAGAGACACAGGTCGTAAGAACACCACACAGCCAAAACATCAGGGAGTATGGTCCTTCCGCTGCTGGCTCCCTACCGCATCGCTTCTGCTTCTCGTCGCGTGTCTGAAATTGATCGGATAAATCATGTACTTGAGTATCTTAATGTGCTCTGGGAGGCCTTCTGTCCTGTGGCCTCTGGGGTAACTGGCCTGGCGTCGAGGCAATTTCCCATAAGACGCCTCTGCTCCCCAGTACCACCCAACACCCTATCCTGAAGCGTGCACTGCTGTCCTGTCCGGTCTCCTGTCCAAGAGTCTCCTTTCCATGCTGCTCCTTCCCTTTCAAAGGAGGCTACTTCATCAGGTTTGTACTGTTCTTCAGGACGCGCCTCTGGTATCACCTTGCCCCCAAACATTCCCTGCCACCTATCACCTCACGTTCAGGTGGGATGCCCCCACTCTGTGCTATCACAACAAGCCGCCCCGACTTTTATAACAACACAGCATCACAACCTGCTGTTTGCTTGGACCCGTGCGGCTCAACACGCTGGCCACGAGCCACATGTAGTTGTTCCAGTTCTCATTAATTACATTTTAACTCAACGTAAAATTCAATTAGAAATGAAAGTTCGGTTCCTCAGTCACACTAGCCACACACCCGCCCCGGGCTCGACAGCCGCGTTCCCATCACAGTAAACTCCGATGTTTGTTTGTCCCTCTCTCACCAGTCGCTTCACTGGTGCCTGGCACCTAGCAGGTGCTCCAGATGTTTGCTGCTGTCAAATGAACGGACTGCTTTGCAATCTATATTCCAAGGAAGGCCATGGAGAAGGGCATGCTTCGATATTAAACTTTTCTCTCTCTGAAAATATTTGTAATTCACAGAGTTTCACTTTCACTTTCTTGAATTCTGACTTTCTTCGATCCCTCCTTTCTGGAGGGTCTGAAGTGTCAGGAGGGGCCTCACTGTTCCCTTCTATGCTTATGTTTCTCGACCTTCTGGTGAATGTCATCATGGCACTTTACGCTAGGCTACTCTGAAAGAGAAGGAAGAGGTCAGTGACGAAAGGCAAGAGGAAAGTTATCTTGCCAACTGCCCATGCTCAAGACCCCCAAGCAGGAATCCTAGCTCCCTTAAGCTCCATTTTTCTATATCGGAGAAACATGCATTCTTACTCTACAGCTTTTAATTTTTAATTTTGACACTCCCTTGAGAAAAAGATTCTATTCTATGCCAAATCTAATTGTTTGATGTGAACCTTCAAAGTTTCCCTTGAGTTGAATGTCTATCTGCTTGGGCAGAAAAGGGGAAAAGAGGGAATTTACATTCACTTTGCTAAACATTAGCATCTTTTGTTCAATCATTTGAATGCAGGACGGTTAGGGGGAAACAGCTTAGAGAACAAGAGTTGACACATACAGTGTAAAATCTTTTAAGGTGCTTGGATTCAATGAGGGAGAAAGTGAGACGGAACCACATTTCAGCCTCCTAACCGTGCTCCAGTCTGCGGGAACTTTGTGACAGGTCTCTTTCAGCTACACTTGACTGGCTTTTGCTGACATTCAGCTGTCAGACAGCAACCCTTTACCAGGCCCCTAACATGCTCCACAGATTCACCCAATTAACTCGCTTTCACTCGACACGGCAGCAAAAAGCTTCATAATAGGTGGTCAAGGTGCACGGTGTCTGCCTGCCCTCGAACTGCTCACACACAGCAAGAGGTTTAACTACTTTTCTTCTTGCCCGTGTGTGCTCACAACTAGTGTGACTACAATTTAGTCATCCCGTGTATTGAGTTGGACAGGAATACAGGAAATATTATAGTGATGCATTAAACTGCTCAAAAGCAGACTTCTAGATGACTAACGTTCCATTCCTTAGAATTGAACTGCCTTAGGCCCTTCTGAGAGAAAGGTTTGAGTGTTAGATTACCAAAAGTTAGTATCAACTAGCAATCAATTTATAGTTAGCTTTTCCACGATATCACTAGTAACAGTATTATATAGAGATGACTTGGAATAGAAAAAATAGCATTTGAGAAGTGACGGCAGAAACGTCTAGGCACACAGTTCAAGAGGACGGAATGTAGCCTTTGCTCATAAACATCCACTTTTTGGATGAATTTGACAACAATTTTTCTGTCACTTTTTGTCATGCTATTAGGCCTTTCTGATGAAATACATTGTCCTTGAAAATATGTTTGGCTAAGAAATCGAAATTTTTATGCTTTACTTTGAAAACATAGCTGAATAATTTACACATTTTCTCTCATCTCCTGGTATGTTCTGACCTAAGCATATAATCCATTTCCATTTACTTGAGCTCTGAAAATCTGAAAATTATGGGGGGCGGGGGGAAGCTACACAAAGCAAAAGAAAAGTGATATAAACTGGACTGTCTTTGGAAACGTATCCTTGTGAAGCTCTGTGATGAAGAAGGCACTGAAAAGGTCATTTTCTGATAGGACTCTTCATTAGTGACATCCAAATGCAGATCTGTATAGCTATTATTAAGACAGAGTTAGGGTTTCAATTCTAAGTATCCAGCCTATCAGTAATCAAACGTGAAAATCTAACTACAGGAATGGGGAGGTCCGGCCTCCACCACCATGAACCAATGCTGGTGGTGATGTGCCACAACAGGGCAAAGCAGAGTTTAACCACACCTTGCCATTCTGTGTGAATCTAAGAAGACTCCCTAAGCTTTGGTCTATGGCCACACCACCCTGAACGTGCCTGATATCACCAGATCTCGGAAGAAGCCCCCCTAAGCTCTGGAAGTCAGGTCTTTGAGTAGCAGTGCCTCTGCGACATGTCTTCAAATTAAAGGAAATCTTTCACTACATGAAGTGTGTATTTGTTGTTTTGAATACTGCTCACTTCTTACCGGAAGCTCAAGGCGAGGGGAGATCTTGACTGAATTGCTGAGCAATTATGAAGCCACCCTACATCCATCTTATTCATTAAGTCCTGCCAACTTTTCCTTGTCTGTCTGCTATGTGACCCTCCTCCAGGCCCACTGTTACTGCCCTCACACAGATCATCATCACTTCTCACTGGGACTTCTTTAATAGGACTTATCACAATTCATTATAAGTATTCATGTATATGGTCTGCCCTCTCACAGAAACCATCAGATCCCTGAGAGGAAGTTTCTTATTTCATCCCGGTAAGGATGGAATATGATATAATGCTTAAGAGTGAGGACATGGTTCACACTGCCTAAGTTCAAGTCTTGGACTCTACACTTGATGCTTTCTTCGTCTGAAAGGAAGAGCTCACCACCTCCCTTAGGTAAGGAAAATGGGAATTAAATTAGTTAAAATCCATACAGTGCTTGGTACCATGGCTGGCACATAGGAAGCACTCAATAAATATTGGTTGTCATTATTTTCTTACTACTATATCCTTAGTACGTGGCACGGCATGTAATATGTAACAGGTACTCAATAAATACGTGGTGAAGGAATAATTAGTTAGTTCATCATTCTTCATTCATCATTTCAGGATGACATAAAAAATAAAATTCTTCATGAAGAATGAGTCATAGACTTAAACGTTTGAGTTCTGATGGTATCATTTTACAGAAAAAAATAAGAACTGAAAATATCTAAATTTTTAAAACTCCCTAAAAATTTGGGGAGTTTCTGATATATCTTTTTTTCTGAACAGATAACCATCTGAACAGGAACCATCATGAAGCTGTTCTTTCTTGTTCCACAGGCATTATTTTTGTTCACGCTTACTTTAAGGATTTGATGTCTAATTTGAGGACACTCTCATTATTTCCAGAACTTGAAAAAACGTGGATAGATGGTTCATTTAAAATGAAAATTCTAGGGGCGCCTGGGTGGCGCAGTCGGTTAAGCGTCCGACTTCAGCCAGGTCACGATCTCGCGGTCCGGGAGTTCGAGCCCCGCGTCAGGCTCTGGGCTGATGGCTCGGAGCCTGGAGCCTGTTTCCCATTCTGTGTCTCCCTCTCTCTCTGCCCCTCCCCCGTTCATGCTCTGTCTCTCTCTGTCCCAAAAATAAATAAAAACGTTGAAAAAAAAATTAAAAAAAAAATGAAAATTCTACTTGAATACCATTTTTAAATGTTTTTAATTCCTTCTCCCCAACCCCACCCCGAAAATATCTTTCTACTTCTATCCCAAAGCTACTGAACATCTTAACCAGACCAGGAATTTGGATCAATAAAATAAAGGAAGTATTTCCTAGGCTGAAATGAACCCCAAATGACAGGCCATGCTTTGTTAATATGCTGGATTTAGGGCTCACGTTAATCCAGCACAAACTCACCTTAATTTAACTAAATCTGCAAACACTCTATTCCCAAATAAGGTCACATTCTGAGGTTCTCAGTAAACATGAATTTTCCAGAGGACTCTATTCAGCCTACTATACCAACTATTTTTTTATTATTTTTTTGTACCATTTATTCATTTTTGAGAGACAGAGAGACAGAATGCAAGCAGGGGAGGGGCAGAGAGAGAAGGAAACAGAGAATCCAAAGCAGGCTCCAGGCTCTGAGCTGGCAGCACAGAGCCTGATGCGGGGCTTGAACTCACGAACCATAAGATCATGACCTGAGCCAAAGTCGGACGCTTAACCCACTGAGCCACCCAGGCACCCCATTACTATACCAACTATTAACAACATAAAAAGAAATGAGTTAGGGTTATTATTTTTAAAATTTGGGGCTCAGGGCACCTATATAGTTCTGCTTCAGCCTGTTATAGATAATAACGTAAATATTAACTCAAAAGCAAAACCTTGTGGATTTCCTAAGCCCAATTAACTTTTAAAGATCGTTGTTCATGAACATCATTTCTGGGGAAGCTATATATTTAGCCTTCAGATGTTACTTAGCAAATGGAACACATATTTTTTTAGGCATAGTAATATCTTAAAGTTTTTCTCTCCATTTCTAATTGCTGAATATTTTACTTTCATTGTAAAGCAAATATGTTCAGAAATCAGTGGAGTGTTTTTAAAATGTATTCAACGATGCCATGATAAACATAAGCTTACATCCAAAAATTCCACAAACACCCTATGAAAGAAATTTTTAATATCTATGAATGTTAAGGTCTCAGAATTTCTATAACATATGTGCAATGATGATTTCTAATACACACAAGCAGAGACGGTTTATAATAATAGTCCTACACACTGTTTGCTGTTCCATTACCCAAACTCATGTTGTACCTATTTCTTGTCTCTGCCAAATCCCAAAGTAGCTCGATTTGTTAGGATCACATCTTTCACTTTTTAAATGAACAAAAGTTTAATACAATTGGATATTATTGATGCAAAAAAAAAAAAATGAGGCAGACTACCATGTTAATTTTACAACCTAAGAAATGAAATCTGTTTTTTTTTAAAAAAAGTATTAAAATATAAAAGCACTATTTCCGCTTGCTACCAATGTATCAGGCATTTACAACGGATCTTGCAAACTAACTAAATAACACATTTTTAGGCACAGCTATCACGATGCCAAGCAGAAGGCGCTCTCACACTGACTGCCATGCTCTGTGCCTAGAGCAGGGGAGGTACTGTGAGGCCTCCACGGTTCCTTCCTACTTTGAGAACAAGTACAACCTGTAATTCTATGCTCAGTTGATTAGGACATAATGGAAATAGCATTATATAATAACAGCAGGGGCTTTGCAGATATCCTTTCTTTAATCTTCATACAAACCTAGAGATTGAAGTTACCATTGTCCTCATTTTTACATCTGAGGAAACGGAAGCATTCCTGAAGACACTGGTAATTGAACCAGGATCACATGGTTAGCAAGAGGTGAAGCCAGGATTAGAATAATCCCACTCCAGAGCCCACACACCCGGCCACTATGAATGGGTGGACTCTGGAGTTGGACTGCCTGTGTTCACATCTTTGCTTCAGTACCCAGTGGGCCATACGATACGGAAATAATCAAGGTAATGGCATCGAAAAATACCATATACCCATAGCGGTGTTTTAAGTATTAAATAAATTAACACACATTTGATTCTGAGAATGTTGTCTCACACAGGGAAAGTACTGGATAAAAGTTAGCTCATCTTGGGGCACCTGAGTGGCTCAGTCGGTTAAGCATCTGACTTTGACTCAGGTCATGATGTCACGGTTCGTGGGTTCGAGCCCCGCGTCGGGCTCTGTGCTGACGGCTCTGAGCTCGGAGCCTGCTTTCGGTTCTGTGTCTTCTTCTCTCTCTATCCCTACTCTGCTCACACTCTGTCTCTCTCAAAAGTAAAATAATAGGGGCGCCTGGGTGGCTTGGTCGGTTAAGCATCCGACTTCAGCTCAGGTCGTGATCTCACGGTCTGTGAGTTCAAGCCCCGCATCGGGCTCTGTGCTGACAGCTCAGAGCCTGGAGCCTGCTTCAGATTCTGTGTCTCCCTCTCTTTCTGCTCCTCCCCTGTTCATGCTCTGTCTCTCTCTGTCTCGAAAATAAATAAATGTTAAAAAATTTTTTTAAAAAAGTAAAATAATAAAAACATTGACAAAATTAAAAAGTTAGCTCATCTTTCTCCTCCTTCTTTTCCTGCTCCACACCAACTCTCTGGCTCAACAGACCCTGTTCTGTTTCATGTTCATAGACCATGCCTTTACCTGGAAGATAATTTCCTTTGGTCATAAGGGGGCTTCAGTAAGAAAACAATGATGACTGAGGCCAAAAAGAGAAGTAGTAGCCACAATAGTTTACAAAGAGCCAGGAGTCTGACTCTTTGGCTTATTATGGGTGATGCTCCCCAAGTTCTCTGAATCTCATAATACTTGTATCACACAAAATATTTAACGTTTACTCATTTTTTTTTTCAACGTTTATTTATTTTTTGGGACAGAGAGAGACAGAGCATGAACGGTCACACAAAATATTTATAAGCTTATGTACGTGGGTGTATTTTGAAAGCTGTGAAGAATTATAGAAACAAAATTATCATCGTTACAGAAAACCAAACGAAACGAAACGAAACCACGACTTCTAGCTTGACATTGTGTACAAGCCAGCAGCATCCTGTTTCCGCTCACATAGTCCTCGCTGTCCAGAATTCTTTATTCAAACCCTATCATTCCTTCAAAATCAAGCTCAAACACAAATTTTCAAAAATATTCCCTAACCACCCTAGTCCAAATAAATCTATCTCTTCAAACTCCATGAGCATTTATCATCTTACTGCTTCATGTAAGTCTGTCCTGACTCACCAACTAGATTATCAGTTCCAACAAATGAGCAACCCATCATTGTATCTTTTTATATTCAATCCATGTGCAGATACAACTATCTTCCTTGCATAAGAAATGGAAAGAGAAAGAGCTCTAAAAGATTTTAGGATTCAGACAAGGGAACAAAATTCACTGAGTGATTCCACAAACTTCTGTTGGGTACTTAGAAGCGGGTCGAGCACCACGTGGGCACTAAGGATGATTACACACCATACCTGACTTCCAGACCCCAAGCTCAGCAAAATGAAAAATGTACATAGGCCTGCAGTCCTTGATCCCGATCTAGTTCTAAATACAGGTCTTGGGGCGCCTGGGTGGCGCAGTCGGTTAAGCGTCCGACTTCAGCCAGGTCACGATCTCGCGGTCCGTGAGTTCGAGCCCCGCGTCGGGCTCTGGGCTGATGGCTCAGAGCCTGGAGCCTGTTTCCGATTCTGTGTCTCCCTCTCTCTCTGCCCCTCCCCCGTTCATGCTCTGTCTCTCTCTGTCCCAAAAAAAAATAAATAAACGTTGAAAAAAAAATATTTAAAAAAATAAATACAGGTCTGGTCTGAATGAGTAGTAGTGACCTGGTACACTCCCCAAAGGTGTTAAGTTCGTTCTTGGGACCGGATCCTTTTTATTTCTCTTCCTAAACTGTTAAGAACCACTAAAGTAGAGAGTTTACCAATGCTCCCAAGATCTCTTCCAAACCAAGGACAGTTCCTGGAACAGGCTGGAACTTTAGCAGGAGTTGGAATAGAAATATTCCAAGTCTGATAACTTGAAAATGAATTTATTAACCCAAGTGCTAATAAATCCCATCATAAATAATTGGAGGAATATGTCTAAATCCCCCTATATGATCCCAAAATAAATAAATGATTTTTAAGCTAAAATCTATTCATTTAATAAATATTAACTCATTGCTATTGCATGTTTGTGATATGGCTTCATATCAATGAGACTGTGTTTTAAATTTTTTTTTAATGTTTATTTACTTTTGAAAGAGAGAGAGAGAGACAGAGTGCAAGCAGGGAGGGGCAGAAAGAAAGGGAGACGCACACTCCAAAGCACGATCCAGGCTCTGAGCTGTCAGCACAGAGCCCAACACGGGGCTCAAACTCATGAACCACAATATCATGATCTGAGCTGAAGTTGGACACTTGACCGACCGAGCCCCCCAGGAGCCCCGAGACTGTTTTTTTAAAGACAGTTCTCTTGCCACTTACAGAAAGAATAGCAAGCACAATTTCTTGTCATCCTGCATATGACGTACTCTACATGCATCTCCAAAGTTCCGAATTCATAAATTAGTGTTTGTTCCTGGCACTGATGTAAAAAGGTCTTTTTACATTTCCTTTTAAAGATTTCTGCTCTTCTTTTCCTCACACTGATGAAGCTGCCCAACTGCCATCATGCCAGTTCTAGGGTCGCTGAATTAAGTGCATCAGTGACAGCAGTGACAAAGCTGCTAACAATGCTGAGAAGCACACGTGGAGCATAGATTCATTACTATGTTGCCATGAACTTGAGAGGAAATGGGAATTCTTCAAGGGAAAAACTAACATCAAATAGAGCTGACAAGACAGCCAGCAGTTTGACTCGGGATCTGTCTCCTTATCCAGTCTGGTTTGGGTTCAGCAGCTGAAGTTCAGGGTTCAGGGCTATTCTCAGGGGGGCTGACTTTCCTACCACCAGACTCTAAAATGGCTTTGTTTCTTTTTTTAAATGTACTATTCTACGTTGCTATTAATGTTGTAAGAGCTCTTGATCACAGTTTAAAATTCCAGAACACCCTATATCTTTCTCTATATTTCTTATGGTACAGAAAAATAAATTGGTATTTTTTCTTAGGAATATGGAATGTCAACACATAAGGATTATTTGTTGCAGAAATTATGATTTTCTATGAAACTCAGAAATGTATCATAAAGCACTCTCTTTACTTGAACTTAGAACGTAAAAGAATAGTATTTTTTATTCTTTGTGTTATGTTTAAGGACTACAGATGGCGTACTAGTGTGTTCCTCACCATCACCATTATTACTTATTTATTGTACTCCAGTGGTATGCTAGATACTGAAGAAGATATAAACAAAGACACAATCCCTGATCTCAGGTGAACAATTCAAATCCAACCACATATCAGAAATCTCTTTCCTTTCCTGTATTCCTTCCCTTAAGAAAGGGAGTCAGGGAGACCACAGAAACAACCTGTTAAATGATTACTTGACATAACAGATGATCTTAAGAATAAAGAAATTCTGGACCCAGAGAGACAGAGAACCAACTACAGCCACAAGCTTGGCTTTTTGATACCTGAACTTCTAAATAGGCTGGTGTACTTGAAGTTAGGCCACATAATTTGGAATGTGTGACAGAACTTTTAACAAACTATTCCTTATGCCCCAGGTATTGTGCTGACATCTACAAAGAGAACAATCTTCTATTCATGGTACTTCTAGTCTAATTGTGTGAGTCAATCAACAATCAATTACAATAAGGTCTGTAAATGTTATAACAACATAATAGGTGTTGTGGAAGAGACCTGAAATTTAAAACTTGGGGAAAAAATCAAATAGGTAAAAGGTGGAAAATAGTATTCTAAGCAAAGGAATCAGTATATACAATTCTCATGAGATTGAGAGCCTGGTTCTAATTTTTTACTAATTTAAGTAAAAAAAAAAAAAATTGATTGGTAACCCTATAGATGCTACAGCTGGTAACCTTATATTATGCCTTGGCATTTTGTGCTTAAAAATGAATTGGCTAATTTTATGTAATATTTGTGTATTTTGTTTCTAAATGACTAGTGAAATGAGAAGCTTTCAGGCTGTTAAATATTGTCTACGATGTCCTTCAAACTACGCATGTAGTTCTTGATTTCAATAAATGAACATCCAATTTCAATACAATTTCACAATTCTCTATTCTTTTATTACAGTGCGGTATAAGAACTTTGATCTGATGAATGGAATTTATAGATCTGTCAAAGATTATCTAAAAGACATTTCCATAATTGTTCTTTTTTAGGGGGTTCCTCCTTTCCACGACTGCATTTCAACATCAGTGTTCTTTATGCTCCCTGAGTATTCAATGATACACCATGGATGCAAATAAAGTATGAATAAGAGTAAGCTAGTGTAACTACAAGAATGGCTAAAATCACAATGGTATCCAGAAGAACTGAACTAAGTAACAAGTTAACCAAATATTGAATCAAGAGTACTACCTGTGAGCTCTACTAAGATGCTGCACTTTCTATGCTTTGGCAGGCTACCAAATATTCCATTTCAAAGGTGAAAATATCTAAATACTTGTTTCACTTATTAATATAAAAAACAGAAACTGAAACAGATGCCATTACTTCATTAAGGACCTGAATCCTCTGAAAGAACCTGCCAGATTGGTGCAGGACCATAGAAGTGACACAAAGCTCTGAGAAGACAGGCTTTAATTTGTACCTCCACACTTCTGAAGGTTACCAAGTACAGCAGAAGGTTGTGAAAGAAATAATAAAGTGAAAGGAAAAGCACTTGTTTAGTACCAGGAGGCACCTTAGAGCTCATCTGGTCCAATCTCCTTTAACAATTGTGTAAACTCCCAGGGCGGATATTCGCCCAAGATCGTAGAGCTAGTGTGGTCGTGCCAGGATTTTCATACCTCTTGACCCCATGGCCAGTTTGCCTTCCATTGCACTGAGTTGAGGCATATCCCTTCCCCTCCTCTGTACCTCAAAAATGACAGAAGTGTTGAAGAGATAAAGCTATGGTAGCAGTAAGTATCTATCAGCTGTGATCAGGAAGAAAGGGAGGGAAAATTAGTGAAATGTTTGATAGATTGGCCAATTAGTGAAATGTTTGATAGATTGGCCAAGTTTTACATGCTTTTTGGTTTCCAAATCTGGTCTATAAGGTTGGCTTTACACAAGGGATTCTGTCCTTATTCCCAATAAGGAATTTCTGTTGAGTGTCTGTACCAAGTGGGACGATGAGGAATCAAATCAGTTACCATTGTACTTTGTTCCCTTAGAAATTCCCTTCAGTCATTAAAAAAGACAATAGGCAATAACTGACATGAAGCTTAATTTGATAAGATTTTGCAATCTATGGGTAGATCAAAGACTGTGGATGAGAAAGCCATGCTTCAGTGAAGTACTCTGAAAAGTCTTCATTGAACCCTGTGAAAGTCAAGTATAAGTTCTAGCCTACAAAACATATCCTAACATATGATTTTATTTCTTCAAAGCTTAACTATATGCTTTTACCAAAAATATGTATATCACTATTCTTCCCAAACAAATGATGGAAAGTTATAGATTTCATGACAAAAATCAGTACCAACAGTAGAGACCTTATACCAGTAAGTAGTCCTTGAAAAGCTTATGCATCAAGTAAAGCAAAAATATTTGTTGTAAGAAACAAAAACAAGTCTTAGCAAGGCTTTCGAGCAGCCGTAAAGCAAGTAAAGATGATTTTACAAAGTACAGAAATTATCACATGATTTGTTTCCCTCTCCTCTCCTCTCCTCTCCTCTCCTCTCCTCTCCTCTCCTCTCCTCTCAGCCTTCACATAACAGGGGATTCAAACTTTGTAACAGCAGAATCCTTTGGTTACATGAAATATTATTCATAAATTTAATTTCTCAATAAGTTAAAAGCAAAGCTACCCTGTTTAGTTGGGGTGGGAAATGGACACTCTCTTCTCTAGGCCTCCCCCATCCCCAGCCTGAGGTATCCATACAAGACAGGGATAAGGACAACTATGAGATTCATTAAACTACTGTTTCTAAAAAATGATAAACCCCCAATTCTTTTTCATGCTTTCTTAGTAATGAAACAGTGACCAATTTAAACTCTTCTGAGTATTGCTGAAAAATATTACTACACACCTGGTGCCTTTTGTCATCAGTGCTATTCAAAGAAGAAACAATGTGGTCATAAAAGCTGAATAATTTTAATAACCTTACTTCAAATTTCTTGGTTTTTTACCTGCTTTAGAAAAAACACTTCAGCATATTTTAAGAAACTGGATGATTTTATATTCAAATAAATATGGGACGGGAAATATAAGTATATGAACTAAGATCTTTAAAATTACTCCACAGGCAAAATATAACAATACGCCAGAATAATGAATACCTGTACCTATAAGGAATAAGATATAGAGTATCTATTTAGATTCACATACATATCTAGATTCAAAACTCCTTTCTGGCCTTTTTCTTTTCTTCAAAAAGATGGTTATACTATCAAAAAAAAAGGAAAAAACATCTAGGGAATACATAATTATAATCATAAGAACCTATAATATCCAATATGTTATTTAATAAAATACTTTTTGAAATTAAGTCATAAATTCCCAGGGGGGATTAACAATATGATGTATCCAAACAATCACTTTATCATGGTAAAATTAGATATAATCTATACTGCATACAACGTATATAGCACATTTTTTCAATCAAATTCACATTTTCAGTTAGAACTTAACAGAAATAAGACGGTGGAGACTGGAAACATAAAGCTGTAACCCTTAGTTGGCCCCTTACATTTTGGAAGGGTATCTTTCCAATTGGTGTCAGGCAAACATAAAGAACAAAAGAATATCCAAAAGAATAAGCTGAATTCAGATTCTATCAAAGTATGCCCTAAGCCAAAGTTCTGGGAAACTAAGCTATTTCTTCCCAATTTCTCAGCTAACACAGAATCTTAAGAACAAACGCAAATCTCCATACTTCAAACCAGTATAACATGGAAGGATGTACACTTTCAATTCTCTGTGTGTAAAGCAGAAGGAAAAAGGAAGGTCCTTTTGTTCTAGGTAAAAGGCCTTAACCATAGACCTAGTGAATTTGTCAGTCTTCATACACAGTCGTTTTCTTAGTGTAAGAAAAAAAAATTAGCTCTTTTTTTACACAGAAAACTATAAAACTTTTATTCAAGTTTAAATCCTCTCGTCTCTTAACAGCCTAAAGGCACACTCAACATAAGCTTGGTCATTCTTCATGTTTCCCTACGATTTCATAACCTAAAATCCATTTTTGAAGGCAACTGTATTTCCACCTTCAGTTTAGAGCATGGACTTTGGCACACAGACAGGGGTTTCAATATAGATCCCCTCTCTGAGATGGCGTTGCCTCATCTACAATAAGGGGAAATAACATTCCTCTCAGAAGACTGAAGATTGAATTAGGGGCACCTGGGTGGCTCAGTTGGTTAAGCGGCTGACTTTGGCTCAGGTCATGATCTCACGGTTCGTGAGTTTGAGCCCTGTGTCCGGCTCCTTGCTGACAACCGGGAGCCTGGAGCTTGCTTCAGATTCTGTGTCTCCCTCTCTCTCTGTCTCTCCCCCTCTTGCACTCTCTCACTCTCTCTCTCTCAAAAATAAATATTAAAAAAAAATTAAAAAAAGATTAAAGACTGAAATAATAGGTGAAATAGATCTAGATGTCTCTACAGTATCTGGCAATTAAGATGTCATTTAGATTATGGGATTACTATTTTAAACTCTATTTTGAGTCAGTTGCCCAATGTTCTCTTTCAAGACACACATACCAGATCATCAACCCAACTGCTCACCCATCCATTCCTCACAATGAATTACCTATGTATTAACTCTTAACTCATCTTGAACAAAAGTTTCCTTGTCCATACATGGTTCAGTCAGTTAATTGTTCAATGAGTCTGATGAGTAGAAAAAGATGTGCCTTGACCACCCACTTGGTTGGATTTAATGTCTTGGGTGTGGGATATTTCATTTTAAAGAAATCATTTAGCTCTCTCTTGGGTATTCGGTTTGGCATAAATCATGCATTTTTAAGCACAAGTTCCTTCCAAAATTATTATGAGAATTATGACTCTTTATGTCTGTTGTTCAGCTGCCCACCTTAGTTTTTGTTGTTGCTTTATTGTATCTAATGTTCGCTTTTAAAAATACTAACAAATAAAAAAAATCTTTCATAGCATATAATGGGAGTTTCAGACATCTAAAATACAATGAACAGGGACCACTTTAAATATGTAGTTATAATATTTACGATATCAGTGACAATTGCATTGAAAATTCCAAAGTATTGGAGCCGTCTAATTATTAAGACTTTTACTTCCCCTGCAGGTGTAAATACATGAATCTAATAAGTTTTCTCACTATGAAAAAAAACATACTTATATTAAAATATTAAAACTATTTAATGGGCTTCGTTTCCTTCCAAAAGTAAACTGAGGTTGTGTCTGAACCAGCTTGAGGCAAGGGAAGTTTCAAACATAACGTTTTTAAAACTAGCCATTATTTCCCATGTTGAAAAAAAAATTGCAATTTTATTTCCTCACAGCAAATGAAACTGTCAGGAAAATTTAGGTGTAATAAAATTGGGTGGTTAAACCAACATGCTGGATTTGAAATAAAACTGAATTAAAGGAATTAAAATTAATTCTTATGTCAGTCAACCCTTTAAAAATACTATTCAAAACTTACTGTTTTTACAAACAGAACTTCCTTGTTCTTGATCAAGCGCAAAGCTAACTATCTCCTTAATGACCGCTCATGGCGCTGCAGTTGAAACAGCAGCGCATCGAACAACATTTTGCCTAAAAATGTGTTGCTTCTGGCGACTTTTCTGCCTAAATAAAAAGTTGTCAAGCAGGGTGACTTTAGTGGTACAGAGTTTTAAAATGGTGGATGCGGTCCAAGGTTAGCTAATAACGGCTGACATGGCCTGGAATCTTGAGGCCTAAATCAACATTGTTTTCACAGCTGTAATTAAGCCACCTAATCAGAAGCACATTTTGACGGGACAGTTTCTGCAAGCCAGACATTACAATTTCTTATGCCTGGAGCGCAGTGGCTCATGAGAGGTCCTCGTTTAATTTCAGGTTAAAAAGAAGGGGGGGGGCAGTAAAATAAAAAGACTATTTTTTTTAAGCACCATACAACGGTTGAAATGAAGCAGGCCTATGTGTTCATGCCTTGACCAGCCTCGCATCCCTCCCTCCCCTGGTTCTCTGCTGAGTCCCCCAACTCTCAAGTGGCAGCTGCACACAGTGAGATGGAGGGTCTCTGCCAAGATCAACAGATGAGCTGGTCTAAACTGGCTCTCTGTGTGTTCTGATTGTAAATTGTGCTGGTGATGATTACAGAACTCTAACACAGGATGTCGACTCTTAAAACTGTCCAGAGAAAATAATTTTTTTTTAAGCTCAGGAAAAAATTTTTTGTAACTTTTTTTTTTGTGGCTTGGTGCATAGTGTTGTGTCTATAAATTTCATATGATTCAAATGAATTCACTCAAATTAAGCAACTGTGTTATTTAAAAAGGAGGAGGAGGAGGAGGGAGGCCGGGGCTTGGCTCATTGCAGGGCCCTTCATCGTGGGCTGTTTATATAACAGCGCTGTAGAGGGGGTTTCTCCACCCGCACAGCAGCCATGCACTTCCCACCACCTGCCTGCTGAAGATATTCCTAAAATGATGGAAGTCTAGGATGTGATATTCACGTCTTACCAAGTAACTGTTGATACCTTTAAAAAGCTAAACTGCCAGCTAAAGCTGTTTTCTACAGTGTTGTTGCATTCTGCAACATTTAAACTTTCAACCCCAGAGGCCATTGTGAAACTATCAATATGAAGGCACTAGTCACTGGAGTCTGATTACATTTAGTTCTGCATTTTAATTACATATGGATTCTATTAACTAAACCTTTTGCCTTATAGGCAACATTTTAATCAAATTACTATAATTTTCAAATATGTTACAATAGTTTGACGAGTTAAAAGTTCACATTCCTAACATATTAAATATCAAAAAAACTTCACATGAAAAAAGGAAATACTCCTTACAAATACGCTAATACATTTGCAGATTACTTTGGGGACTTTTTGACTACCTCGTTACAAGTTATATTGTGAGATTTATATAACTGGTGTACATTTACAAATGGGTTATTGGTGCTGAATATAACCAAACTCAAGATATAATTATGTTATAAATTTAGAAACACACACTCATTTTATTGTTGTAAATTGAAGCAAGAACAAAATGAAACATAGTTAGAATCCAAATTTTCAAAATCAGTATTTGTAACTTCGACTGAAGAATTTTAGAGCTGAGAGGGAATTGAGATTTCATCTAATTGAAATCCTTCGTTTTAAAGCCAGGAAAACCCAAGACCAAGGAGACTGTATAATTTATTTTCCAAAGCTTTGTGAGGAGTTGGTGACAACGGTGGTTCTAGAACCCACATTTCTTCTGATTCCCTGTCACGCTACTTTCCAGCACAACCCACTGCCATTCTGTGTAAGCAACGATCTAGCTGCCTATCCATACCACCCAAAAATGAAAAGAAATATTTAAAAAGTATTGTTTTCAACATTTATTCATTTTTGGGGTGCCTGGGTGGCTCAGTCGGTTAAGCGTCCAACTTCAGCTCAGGTCGTGATCTCGCGGTCCGTGAGTTCGAGCCCCGCGTCGGGCTCTGTGCTGACAGCTCAGAGCCTGGAGCCTGTTTTAGATTCTGTGTCTCCCTCTCTCTGAACCTCTCCCGTTCATGCTCTGTCTCTCTGTCTCAAAAATAAATAAACGTTAAAAAAAAATTTATTCATTTTTGAAAGACAGAGAGAGACAGAGCACGAGCAGGGGAGGGGCAGAGCGAGAGGGAGACACAGAATCCGAAGCAGGCTCCAGGCTCTGAGTCGTCAGCACAGAGCCCGACGCGGGGCTCGAACCCACAGACCGTGAGATCATGACCTGAGCTGACACTGGATGCTCAGCCGACTGAGCCACCCAGGCACCCCCCAAAATATTTTTCAATGTGGTAAACCACACACAACATAAAACTTACTGTTGTCATAATGTTAAAATGTACAATTCAGCGGCATCAAGTATCTTCACAGTATTGTGCGGCCATCACCACTTCAGAGCTCTAGAACTTTTCCATCACCCCAAAAGGAAACCCCATTCCCATTAAACAGTCATTCTCCATTCCTTCCACCCCCTTTCCATGTCAACCACCAATCTGCGCTCTGTCTCTATGAAGACAGAACATGCTTATTCTGGACATTTCGTATAAATGGAATCATATAATATGTGGCCTTTTGTGTCTGGCTTCTTTATTTAGGATAATGTTTTCAAAGTACATCCATGTTGTAACATGTATCAGTACTTCATTCTTTTTTATGGCTGAATAATAGTCTGTTGTCTGGTTATATCATATTTGTCTACCCATTCATCAACTGATGCATTGCTTCCTCCATCTTTTGGCCTTTGTGAACAGGGCTGCTATGAACCCTCGTTATTTTCCTTTTTTTTTTTTTTTCTTTTATGGTATTCTTTGTCAGTGAAAATGGTATCTCGTGGTCTTGATTTGCATTTCCCTACTGACTAATGATGTTGAGTATCTTTGCCTGCATTTGTTGGTAATTTGCATATCTTCTTTGGGGAAGTGTCTATTCCAGTCTTTTGCCCATTTTAAAAATTAGGTCATTTGCCCTTTTTTGTTGAGTTGTTGAGTTCCATACACTAGATCCCAACCAGATATATGATTATAACTATTTTCTCCCATTTTGTGGGGTGTTTTTTAATGCACAAAGGTTTTTAATTTTGATTAAGTCCTATTTGTCTATTTTTTCTTTTGTCACTTATGCTTTTGGTATCATATCTAAAAATTTATTGCCAACTCCACAATCATAATTTATTTCTATGTCTTTTATTAAAAATTTTTAGCTTTTCCATTTAGCTCTTTGATGCATTTTGAGTTAATTTTCATACATGGTATGAGGTAAGGGTTTAAGGAAATATATTTTTTAAAATAAGCTTTCTACTTCTGAAATAAATCTCTCACACTCATACTTTTTGCTAGACCAAGGCACATATCATTGCTATTATTGGTATATCATTGCATTCATTTATTGAGTACCCACCATGTAAGTAAAAGGCACTAAACTTGGTCAATTTATGTCTATGTGGGTAAATATATACTAGAAGGGGTCTCAAAAAAATCTGACAAAGTTTAAAATTATTTAAGTGGTATGCTGAAAAGAATGTTCTTGTTTGTTACAAACAATTTGGAGTTTTTTGTTTGTTTTTGTTTGTGAATAGGAGAAGAAATGTACAACTTATATTAAAGTATTTACTTAAAACTATCATAGATACAATAATATATAAATTATACTATTCCTTCTCATGAAGTGTTGGCTAGAAAAGCATATGAAATATAGTATGATAAGAATTTCAGAAAATTTTGTGTGGGAAAAATTTGGGGGGAATTATGGTTTGTGCAAAGTATATGTTCCATAACAAGTATGTATTGAATAAATATCATTGAAGGAGTATTCTTCCAATTAATTTCAATTCAAATCAACCCGCATTTATTAAAGTCAGATCATTATAATGAATTTTAAAAAATAAATAAGACATGACCTCACAGACTCACAGTATGGTAATATATACACAATTAATTGATTATATAAGTCAAAGTATTTAGACAGATAAATGCACTGATAAATGAGTATAACAAAGGGAACCTTTACTCCTGCCAACTGGGAGATGAACTGAAAACCAGATGGAGTCAGAATATACCTGGAATGTCAATGATAAAGAATTTTTACTTCATCATAAAAGTTCAGAGCCAAAATATGTTTTGAGGCAAGATGTGGTCTGCTCATATTTGTGTGTTAGAAAGATAACTCTGGCGGTACCTGGGGGCTCAGTTGGTTAAGCGTCTGACCCTTGGTTTTGGCTCAAGTCATGGTCTTATGGTACATGAGTCCAAGCCCTGCATCGGGCTCCATGCTGATAGTGCAGAGCCTGCTTGGGATTCTCTCTCTCTCCTGTTGTCTTTGCCCCTCCCCTGCTCACTTGTGCACTCTCTCTCTCACAAAATAAATAAATAAACTGAAAGGAAGAAAGAGAAAGAAAGAAAGAAAGAAAGAAAGAAAGAAAGAAAGAAAGAAAGAGAAAGAAAGAGAAAGAGAAAGAAAGAAAGAAAGAGAAAGAAAGAAAGAGGAACAAAGAAAGAAAAGAAAGAAAGAAAGAAAGAAAGAAAGAGAGAGAGAAGGAAGGAAGGAAGGAAGGAAGGAAGGAAGGAAGGAAGGAAAGAAAAAAAGAGAGAGAAAACTCTCACACTAATGTGGCAGACAAGATGGAAGGGGGAAACTACATTTGTGGAAACCCATTGGAAAACCATTGAAATAACTCAAAGAAAAGTTATTGTGATCACAACAGTAGAAAGGTGAGAATGGATCTAGGGGATCTGGGGTGATAGAAACAGTGAGACTTAGCAAATGAGTAAATATTGGTGGTAGATGGAAAGTGGGGCAAAGGTTAAGGCTTCTGCCTTGGCCTGCAAGGTGGATAGTTATGCCAGGGATAAGGAATGTAGGGAATGGAGAATTTGGGAAAATGGGGAGTAGTAAAGTTGAAGAAATGTTAAGTTTGGGACCTCAGTGAGTCTGTGGTGTTTGCAGAAAATTGAAGCAGAAATGCCTGAAAATCTAACAGGCAACTGAAGCCCTTCAAAGAACCCAACTTAGTAAGAAAGATAAAATTGTAAGAGAGATACCCGTAAGCATAGTCACATGCTATTCTTTGAACAACCAGTATAAAAAATTAGAGCATTAGATTGTCAAATTACCATTTATATTTTCTACAACTCTATTACTGATTGATGACAATGACCAGAATTTGAAATGTTCATTCATTTTTTTTTTAAGTTTATTTATTTTGATAGAGTGTGTGAAGGAGGAGCATAAAGAGGGAGAGAGAGAGAATCCCAAGCAGGCTCTGCACTCTCAGCGCAGAGCCCGATGCGGGGCTCGAACTCACCAACCATGAGATCATGACCTGAGCCAAAACCAAGAGTCGGACACTTAACCAACTGAGCCACCCAGGAGCCCCCGAAATATTCATTCTTGCCACTCCTTGCTCCACCCTTGCAGTATTTCATTACTGAAGAATAGAACTATATAAATATGTTATATTTATTATATATATCTTTTATATTTATACTTACATATAAAATCGAATATATCTAATACAAAATGTTTACATATTATTCTAGACATATAAATTATATATTTATTTAATTAAGCATATTATATTTATGTATTAATATACATATAAAATTTAGAATATCATGCCCCTATAGCCACTATCCAGGTATCATTCATCATGAAAGTGGCCGTCTTAAAGTACATGATACAAAAACTAAAAGACTAGAAAGGAGGTGTGCGGCCAATAGAATATGCATTATTACCTTCAGGCCCCTATTCACTATACCAAACAAAGCTTGAGCTTCTGGAATATGAGAAACCTTTAAAAGTTTGGAAATGTGTGTCAAGGATCAAAGGAAAATGCCTGCATGCTGACTGGGCTATCCTACCTTTCATATTTTATGTTTCCCTTATTTAGCTCTGTTAGTCTCCAGGGGCTGGAGGCGGAGCTCGTGATAAAAATACGGGAGAATTTAATGAGCATCTAACTAAGCAATATTTAGCAAAAGGGTAAAATGAGTGTTGTTACAGCATCAAATGTCAGGGACTTTTAAGAACTAGAAAAAAATGAAATTCGGAGTTGGGAAAAGTAAATACATAAAGCAGAGGGAGTAGATGTTTGCAGTTCAGCTGTCGGAGACGCCCTCAGAGAGCCCAGACAGCTGAGAACCTCACTTATAACCACACTGATCTGGCCCCTCCTCCGTTTCATCCCTCCCAGTTCGCCATCTCATTCGCTCTGCTCCAGTCACACAGACAGCCTTCCAATCCTTGAGTACCCCATATTTTCCCATCAACTACCAATTTTTTAATTTAAGTTTTTTATTTTAATGCCAGTGTGGTTAACATACAGTGTTACATTAGTTTCAGGTTTACAATATAGGGATTCAACACTTCCATACATCACTCGGTGCTCATTGTAAGTGTACTCTTAATCCCCTTCACCTATTTCACCCATCCCCTCACTTACCTCCCCCTGGTGACTATCAGTTTGTTCTCTAGAGTTAGGAGTCTATTCTGTCTCTATTTGTCCCTTTTTTGCCTTTGATTGGTTGGTTTGTTTCTTAAATTCCACATATGAGTGAAATCATAAGGTATTTATCTTTCTCTAGATCCATCCATGTTGTTGCAAATGATAAGATCTCATTCTTTTTATGGCTGAGTAATATTCCATTGTGTGTGTACACACAAACTATATTCTTTATCCATTCATCTATCCACTTGGACTGCTTCCACAACTTGGCTATTGTAAATAATGCTGCAATAAACATAGGGGTGTACATATCTTTTTGAATTAGTGTTTTTGTACTCTTTGGGTGAATGTCCAGTAGTGTAATTAATTACTAGATCATAGGATAGTTCTATTTCTAATTTTTTGAGCCACTGTTTTCTTTCCACAGTGGCTGCACCAGTTTGCACTCCCACCAAGAGTGCATGAGGGTTCCTTTTTCTCCACATCTCCGCCAACGCTTGTTTCTTGTGTTTTTGATCGTTAACCATTGATTGTAGCCATTCTGACATTTGTGAGGTAACTGCCTACCTAGTCTTCATGTTTTTCAACTAAGGTTTCAATTCCTCAAGTGGGTCATCCCAAGCCTACATCAGGTCCCCAGGTTCTGCGTTCTCATAGCCCTCTATGATTCGACTTCAACATCATTATTTTTTAATTATTTGTATCACAGTGTATTTTCCACTACACCTGAAGTGCTGTAACAGTAGTGATTTGTCTTGGGCCACACTTCATTCTCATAGGAAAAAGCACCAGACAAGAAATCAGAGGCCTTGGGTTCTAATCTGTTGGGTTCTAATTAAAAACCTGGCAGCGAGACTCCAGAATCTGTACTTTACTGCACTGCATAGCCTTTCCCAACAAATTATGTTATGGCTTATGGCTCACTTAAAAAAATTTTTTTTTCTTGAATGGTTAAAAATCTCAATAATAAATATCTTGAGTCAACTGTGATAAAGTACTTGAAAGTTCATGAAAGCAACTTAACTCAAGTAAGTTACTTAAAGTGTCTGTTTCTCCATCCACACGACACTAATACTGACAAATAATCCTTCCTTCCTCTTTCAAGAAAATGTAACAAGAAACAAATGTGACAAACTATTACTTGAAAACTTAAGAGAAAGGGGATTCTTGTTTTTTATTTTCATCTTACCTGAACCAAAATATCTAAATCTTTCATCTTTATTAACAATACGGTACTTCTTGACAACTATCAAATCTGACATAATCTGAACAATATGCAAAGATCTCTTCCCTGGGAAGATACTAACTGGAAGGCTCCCCTGATGTGTAATTTGTTATTTTCTCATAAATAAAGTACTATAGAATTGAAAACATACTGCTTAAACATACAGGGGAAATGAGGCAAATCAATACTCTAGCTTGCAGCACTGTAACTCACAGCAAAGTATTCGGGTTTGGCATTTTGTGTTTCACAGACTGCAATATCGTGCATTTCTCCCCAGCCATGGGTCTGCTGGCCTCCAAACACCCACAAGTAATTGGTTCTGACTGCTGCACCGTTCTCTGCTGGGCTGTCTGTGGCTCGAAAGCTCTTCACTTGAAGCCCTTTCTGGTTACTATTACTCAAAATAAAAGCTCTAGAACAGCCCTAAGTTAATGGGTCAAGGACCAACACACTGAAAATGTTAAAGTACTGGCAAGTGCACAATTGAGGAGAACTTTTCGATGCACTCCAGCAATATTATTATTATCTGTGGAGCAGAAAAATGACAATAGCGCCTTAAGAGGGATGAAGTTTTTAAAGATGACTATTCATGTCTACAATATGATCAATCTCTTTCTATGCATTACAACACCAGGATATGGTAAGTTTTTTATTCATAATGAATATTTATTTTTCATTCTTAGTGAAATGGCTGGAAAAGATGGTTAGTGAACATATACTGACTCCCCTCAGTTCATTAAATAAATGATAACAATGACAACTATCATTAACACTGTACTTAGTATGAGCTAAAAACACTGACTTATAAGGGTTGTTTTAGGTCTTTGCCTATGCATCATAAGATTTCCTCATGGTTACATATATTTTTTTAAAGCTATGTGTATAGCTTAGCTGTGGGAAATATATGTAACTATCTGAAAATGTTCTTTATTTAATTTATTAAATAAAATTTATGGTGAAAAGAAATTTATTAAAGCACCTGCTAATATGCCAGACAGTATCTTTAATCCTCAGACCAACCCTACAATGTAGGCAACTTTATCTACACGTTACAAATACAGAAACTGATGCTTAGAGTATTGTATGGATAATAAACAATTTATTATATGGATAAGTAAATATATTGTATGGATAATAAATAGCACTGCACATTCGGGCCTGCTTGACTCTAAAGCCTTAGATGAGGGCCTGTGGGTAGGAGGTGATGGTAGGTTGGGTGGGTGTCAAAGGTCAAGACAGCCAGTTCATCTGAGAACCCGGTAATGGGTTTTGAGAATGGCCTAAGTAACAAGTTATTAGAAAGACCAAATAAGAACATCAATAGCAAAATGGTCAGAGGCAGAATCAAATCAGATTATAGAGTAAAAGGCGAGGATTGGATGGTGCAAGAATGGACTGGAAATATATGAAGGTGGGGTTTGGAGTGACAGTTGCAAGCAGTCTTGGGTTCCAATGGGTACAGGCTGTTCGGGTGCGGTGGCTGCCTTTACTTGAGAAGGGGAATGGAGCTAAAGCAACAACACATTTTCTATTATACAAAAAAAAAAAAAAACAACAACTTCTTATACAATTTAATTCATTAAACATTTGTATTATCCATAAGACCTATTCCTCAAATCAAAATAAAATATAAATTTTTATTGCTCTGCCCCTTAACAAGGTGTCAAATTGCTACACATTCTTCAAAGGCTCCTACAAGCATCTCATCTTTTAATGGCAACGTTAGGAAGAATGAACACCACTTTCATCTGTGCTCCAAAGACTTTGCACATGCCTATTTTTGTGATTTGCTTCTCTGTTTGTTTCCCTTGTTAGAAGAGGAACACATAAGAGCAGAGATCATGTCTTATCACATCTGTCTCCATAAAACAAGTAAAGTGGTAAACAAAACCCCCCAAATACCCATAATTATATTAAATGTATGTGGTCTAATCATCCAATTAAAAGACAGAGATTGTCAAATCGATAGACAAAACCGAACCAAACTATATTTTTTTTATAAGAAACTCACTATAAATATAAACACAGGTTAAAAGAATGGAAAAAATATATCATGCAAACACTAGTCAAAAAATATCTAGAGTGTGAAAAGTTGAAAACTGAAATTATAAAAATGAACAGTATGGTGAACGTGGTCAAAACCAAAGCGTATATTCATTCAAGAAGATATTGAAACATGATTAATTCACTCCCATATTAAGGCAAAACTCCCTGAATCCTCTCTGAATATTCCATTCCTATGTCTCCCACTCAACAGCTAAATCCTTGAGATAGTTTTTAAATTCAGTGGTTTGTTTTGTTTTCTTTTCTTTTCTTTTCTTTTTTCGTCAACTCCCACTTAACTTTCCATCTCTTACTGAAAGAGCCTTTGCTAAGGATCCCAAGGGCCTCCATGCATTAAATCCAAAGGCCATTTTCAGTCCTCACTTTACTTGATCTTGGGCAACATGTGACACTATTGATATGTCACCCTTGTTAAAACACTCTATTCTCATGGCATCACATTTTTTTGGTTTTCATTTGATCTCTTTGCCTATTCCTTCACAGCCTCCTTTCCAACCTTATCTTCTTCTTCTTCTCAAGCATTGTATGTTGGAGTTTTTCAAGCTTTAGTCTTAGGCTTTTTTTTCCTCTTACTCTAAAACTTTCCCAACATAGTCTCATTCTTGCTAACAGCTTCAAGTCCTATCTATATGACAATGACCTAAAATGTGCATCTCTAGGTTGGCATTTTGCTTGAATTCCCTATCAAGCCACCTTTTTTGGTATTTCCAGTTGGATGTCTCAAACATACCTCAAACTCAATATACTCAAAATTCAACTCACAATATTCTCTCCTATTCCATTGTTTCTCTCAGTAAATAAGGTCATTGATCCATTTCCAAAAGGAAAGAATCCAGGAATTATCTTGCATACCCCTTTCTCTTGTTCTTCGCATCCAATTGTTTCTTCATGTTACAGCCAAAATCATCTTTTTAAAAAACCAAACTGAGAATGTCACTCCTTCTTTAAAGTTTCCAATGACTCTCCCTTTACTCTTAAAACAAGGGCAACAGAGTCTGACTTCTGTCCTTCTCTCTAGACCATTCTTATCTCACTCAAGTCACTCTTTCCTTTGCTCTCTTTATTCCAGCCACACTGGTATTTCTCAATTTCTTCTTTCCATCATACAGTCTTGTAGATGTTCCCATACACCTCCTGCTGATCTGGAACACTGCTCTCTTCCTGCATAATTCTTACCAAGTGTTCAGATATTAATTCAAGCATCACTGACCGTGAAAAGGCTTTGCCGATACCTTAGTCTAGGGTAGGCTCATTGGCTTAAAAAAACTCTTATATGTGCTTTCGGTTCTTTCCTTTCAGGGCACTTATCCTGGTTATTAATTACACATCAGTTTAATTATATGAAAATAATTTCTTCTACTATTAGATTTTAAGTTCATAAGAGCAAGAATGATCTGTTTTGGTTCACATAGTATTACTAGGACCAGAATTGTGCCTACTATAGAGTAGATGCTGAATAAATACTGAACTAATGGATAAAGAATTAAAAATATAATACAAAGAAAGCAGAGCTCAAGTAAGTAGAGACCAGAGAGCCAAAGAAGGAAGTTGATAACAAGTGGAAAAAAAAAAAAAAAACACAAGAGAGGAGTGCTTAAAGAAGAAAGTAGTTAAAAGCTTCATATGTTGCAGAAGAATTAAAAGGCATGAGAAGGAACATGGCATTAAAAGGCATGAATACAGAACAAGCAGAAAATAATTTGTGACCTCTGAGAAAATAGTTTCAGTGGAATGACAGACTCAGAAGCCAGAGAGCGGCAAAACTGAGGAATAAATGGGAGATGAGCATATAGAAGAAGCAAGGAGATCACTTTTCAAGAACGTGTCAGTGAAAAGGAGGGAAAGACAGGCTGCAAGAAAGGGCAGAGAGCTCAGTCACTGGACCATACTGACAGTGATCACAGAGGAAGAATTGCAAACTCGAGGCTACAGTAGGAAGCAGATCAAAATGACAGGATTCACAGCTGAAGATGGGAGGTTAGTAAATAATCTTTTAATCCAATTACTTTCTATCAAGATAAGGGTGATAAAAATACTAGTGAACTTTTTTTTAGACTAACTACTCACTAAGAGCAAAGCCAAGTCTAAAGTGCTTCAACACTTCTCACTAGGGCTCCCAGTATCTCTGTTAGGGAGTAGGGTCATTAGCCCATTTTACAGATGAAAACTCTACTTAGCCACACAATTTGCAATTGACAAAATTGAAATTAAATCCACATTTATTGACTTCTATGGCACACATTATTGATTCCTAATTCCCTTGTCCCTCGACTCATTATAGCAAAGAGTGTCCACACGACCCATTTCCAGACAATGGGATATAAGTGGAAATATGTTCAGAGCTTCCTTGGAAAACCTATTCTTTTTAAAAAATATAAATACTTGAATATATTTTTAGATATTTAATGAACTATTATCTATTAAATTTCTATTAAAATTTACCAGTATTTAAATAAATTTATATGAAATACAAATATTTAAATTGTTTTTAAAGGAAAGCCTTCCAAGGCTTTTGTCAAACAGATATTTTTGAGCCACCCCATCCTTCTGACTTGGGTGTGATCATAAATCCGAGATCTGGCTGCTGTCTTACGACAATAAGGGAACAGCAGAGAAATCACAGAGAAGTTGGACCACTATCAGCCACAGGACAACAGACACCTACTTCTAGACTTCTTGCTATGTGTGGGAGAAAAGAACACAAAGAACCTGGATTTTCTTAAGTCATGTTGGTCAGGTGTTCTGTTATTTACACTTGATTGTATTCCTAACGGATATAATTCCAAAACCCATGCTCCTGTCTACCAAACTGTACCACCTGTCATCTATGAAATACAGAGACTGAGGCTCTTCTCCTCAGAGAGTTCTTAAGGAGTTCAAGTGTGAAAAAGCATACACAAATATATTTAAAAAATAAAATTATTAGGCCAATTTATTACTGTTTCAAAAATAGTCATTTTCAAATAAGGAAAGAGACCTGAGAGTAAAGATCCTATAGAGATACAGGATCGGGCAGCGTTCTCCTAGAAAGACACATTGTCACAGCCTGGGAGATTTTTCACATTACACACGTCCCCTTTTGAGAATCGTTGCTAGGGTGAACCACCTCTTACAAATAAGATGGTGAGCATCTCCTTACAGATGTGTTCAGAAGGGGAAAAGGCGGAGGAGTTAAGTTTTATGATGGTAGTGAGGCACACTTTCATTAAGGCATTAGTAGAACAATAATTGATAAAAAATTTTTTTGAATCCATGGGGAAACAATCCTACCTTATCAAGTTTGGCCTTTCTTAAAATAAAAGTAATTACTTTTATATGGATAGCAGTAACAAACAATAAATAATTGTATGACCCAACAAAGCTGACATAACTAAACAGTATAATGAAATACTAACCAATGGGACCAGAGAGCTCACAGGAAGAAATGTGAATAGGTTTCAGAGAAAGGCTAAAATAAATTTAAAATACTCAATTTTTTAAATAAGTTTCCTCTTTAATTTCTCTTGGTGGAGATCAAATTTACTACTCCCTCATTAAGAAATTAACAAAGTCACTTTGAAAAACTGAACTTGGGGCACCTGGATGGCTCAGTTGGTGAAGCACCTGACTCTTGGTTTCGGCTCAGGTCATGATCTCACAGTTTGTAGGTTCGAGCCCCACGTTGGACTCCACACTGTCAGAGCCAAGCCTATTTGGGATTCTCTCTCCTCCCTCTCTCTCTGCCCCTCCCCTGCTTGTGTTTTCTCTCTAAATAAATAAATAAATAAGTAAACTTTAAAAATAAATAAATACAAACTAAACTCAACATCTCAGGTCCCAAATAACTGGTTTGTTCATTTATTGGATGAAGTGCTAGTATTTTCACTCAGTGAGCATCAGTTAAACACCTACTATGGGCCAAACTGTTCTTGCCTCTAGAGCGAAGAGGAAATAGCAGTGAAGAAATGCCCCAAATCGCTTGTCTCTATGGAACTTATATTCTATGAGGGTAAGGAACAGACAATAAGCAAATAAATAAAATGAGGTTTATGTCAATCAATAATAAGTGCTACAGTGAAATAAAACAAGGAAGATGAAAGGTACGTAGGCAATATGGGGCGAGAATGAGACAGAGGTTGGGGCTAGGGGAAGGCTGGTAGCTGCAATTTTCTTTTTTTTTTTTTTTTAATTTTTTTTTTTCAACGTTTATTTATTTTTGGGACAGAGAGAGACAGAGCATGAACAGGGGAGGGGCAGAGAGAGAGGGAGACACAGAATCGGAAACAGGCTCCAGGCTCTGAGCCATCAGCCCAGAGCCCGACGCGGGGCTCGAACTCACGGACCGCGAGATCGTGACCTGGCTGAAGTCGGACGCTTAACCGACTGCGCCACCCAGGCGCCCCTAGCTGCAATTTTCAATACTATGGTCATTTCATGGGACGCGAGCACCTGAGCTAAGATCTGACGGAGCTGAAGAACTAACCCACAGCCACGCAGCTATTTGCTTTCATGCTAACTCTTTTTCTGTTGAATACACCATTGAAAAGGGTCAATCGCTGAATGGCAAAATGATACCATTTTTTTCCCTACAAGTCACCCTGATCCATTACAATCAAACGAAAAGAGGAAAAAAGACATTCCAATGATTGGTAATCTTCTGAATCTCACTGTTGATACATCTGACTTTGGAGAAAAAAGTTTAAATGCTTATTTTATTCCCTTATTCACTGTTTGATACTCCCCAAACACATAATTCAAATGTAGAACATTTTGTTTAGTCTTAAATGAGCCCAAATTTCATCCTGGGCTAAAATTTGAAGACATAAAATGGCCGCTGAAACTGAATTTTAATCATGTAGATGAATCACAACATGCATCTTTAGCTAGGCATGTATTATGGATAAGTCTAGTTTTCTACAGAGAATCATCACATGTTCTAATTACCATTTTGGTTATACGCATAATTAATAATATTCTGTCTTAATGGGACACACTGAATCTTCAGACAGTTGCAAGCTTTAACTATGCATACTGCCAAATCCAACTGTCAGCTGCCCTGCCAAACACAAAGGAATCTTGATGTCGTGTTTTAGCATTGATAACAGTATGCATATCTTTATACATGATACAATGGAAAAATTAATTGCCTTTCTTTCCTCAAAATTTTCTCCACACTAATAATTTTACATTGCTTGATTGATCATTTGCGCTAAATTATATATACTGGTGAGTGATCTTATGAGCCATAAAAACATGAATGTAATGTGACCCAAGACACAGAGAAAAAATTAAAAAAACATCGCAGGACTTACTGATTGTAAACTTTCATTTTCCCGTAAACAAGCTGTGTGAAGTTCTGATTTCAACGTTGCAATGTGACTTCGATGAGATGTCATTTCCTTCTCTAATGTAGCAATTCTAGTGCTTGCAAGCTGGTAGACATCCATGAAACTTTTAATCATAGCCTTAAGAAATAAATATAATGTCACAGACAATTCAAATAAAGCTGTCCCCAAAGAAGAATTTCCATAATTTGAAAGCAAAGTCATTAAAATTTTAAAATAAACAACTTTTCATCTTTCTTTAAAATAAGAAAGCTAAAGTTCACATTTTATATTGAGAACAGTGACTATTTTAAGAAAGTTTGGGAGAAAATAATTGAGATTTCTTTTCCAGAGTATATATTTAAATAAGATGTACTTTGATCTATTGTGCTTAAAATTTAGAATGCAATTTTTAAAGATGGCACACTTATTTGCTCTGTAAAGTTAAATTCAAGTTGCAATTTGACCTAAATTTCAATCTTAAGACGCACGATAGATGGATATATATAAGCAAGATATTTTAAAATGAGCTGAGTTACTAAAATTTTCAATCCACCTAAAAAAAAAACCAAACAAGTGTTTTGAAACAAAAGGAGCTGAAATAATCCTGTAATTGGATAAGAGCAAATAATGTGATTCTTATATTGTACAAAAAGCATAATTTTTTCATTCATATAATAGAAGATTGCTCTTACACTATGTATAATAAAATAAATAACATAAGCAAGTGTGTGTAAGTTTTTCTCCCCGCTAAATAAATTCTATTTGGGGGACTGTTAGACCTCTGTATTACATTTTATTCATATTTTATAGGCTTTTTCTTCTAAAGCAACTAGTAGTGAATTTTGAGTTCAAGAATACTATCACACCTTTTTTCAAAAAAGTCTTTTAAAATACTTCAAATATAGCAAAAATCAAATATTTCAAAGACATATTCAGATACAATGTTATATTATTTACAAGAAAAAAAAATGTTCTAACCACAGCAACATGTTAGTAAAATGGTAGACAGTCTGAGCATTTCCAAATTATATTCAATCTGAAGGGTCTGATTTGGAAAAGCTTTGAGAAACGAGATATTTGAGCAATTCCAAATGCACATGAAATAATAATTTGGTGAACAAAAAGTAAGAAACAGTGTATACAATGTCTAAGAAACAGAAGTACACTAGCCATTTGTAGGTAATAGTAAGAAAATTCATACCTTTTTGCCTAATAAATTCCTATTTGCCCTAAAACATTAAGCTCAGACACCATCTTTTTCAAGAAGTCTTTTTTGAACCCAAAGCACTGTTAATTTTTACTCTGGCCCTGTGTGGGCCCCTCATGCTTGCTTTTACTATAACGTTTATTGCTTTAGCAGAAATGTATTAGTTTACGTGTTTATCTTTACTAGACCGAGGAGCTCCTAAAGCCAGACACTATGCCGAATCTCTGTATCACCATGGATGTTAGTGGCCCATGGTGAGCGCTTGTTTGAATGAACGAATGAGTGAATGAATGAATGAAGGTAAAACTGGAAAATATAAAAAAACCACAAGTTGAGGCCATATGTTGGCATAGAATGCCTTATAGGAAAGGATGAAGATATTTTGGGAAATACAATCTTAACACTCTAATGTATAAATTATTAACCATACTTTGTTTAAATCAAAAAAAGAAGTGAAAGCATGGCTGTAGGCACAAAAGGATAGGATACACAAAAGAGAATTCTATTACCCAACACTAAATAAGCCTGGTATGACTTCATGTTTGGGAACATCTCTACCTTACTTTGAGTTATTTCAAGGTGTGCTTATAGCTAATACTAACACAAAATATTCCCCTGGGCTTCAAAAGTATGTAAAATTCAGAAACTATAAAACCATATCTTCTTCTTCCAATGCCAAGTCTCTCTCCACTCTTATAAATTCACTTATCTCCACCATTGAGATAGTGGAACCAAAAATCACAAGTCCTCTCTTTGTCTGGTCATCGCTCCGCTACTTACTTAGCTTTACACTGCTGGGCAATGTTATGTCATCTCTCTGAACTTCCATTTTATCCCTCCATGAAATAGAAAGAAGGGTCATTTTCTTGCCTACTACCAACCTGTTGTACGGCTCAGATAATGAAAAATCTACGATAAAGTCATTCTCTCAATCCTTCAACTACATTGCAGCTATATAAGAAAGCCCTCTAAAAATGGTAAACTACTGAATTTCATTGAGTATTACCATTGCTCTATTTTTATTTTTGATGTTTATTTATTTTTGAGAGAGGGAGAGACAGAGTGTGAGGGGGGGAGGAGCAAAGAGAGACAGAGACACAGAATGCAAAGTAGGCTCCAGGCTCCCAGCTGTCAACACAGAGCCCTGGGCCAGGGCTTGAACTCACCAACCATGAGATCATGACCTGAGCCGAAGTTGGACACTTAACCACCTGAGCCACCCAGGCGCCCTGTTCTGTTTTTAAATTCTCCACTAAGATATTAATGAGACAACCTGTGATAGGTGGTTTGTATACATATGTTCTTATTATATAAGGATCTAAAATGTATAAAAGTCATAAAAAGATATGTAAGTGCTTAATGAATAAAAAAAGTACTTTTCTATCAGTAATAGGCTCCTGGATTATGATTTCACTGTATGGTCACAATGGAACTGGCCTCTAACATTTAAGAATAAAAAAGCTCAACATTTAAAAAGTTATCCTATTTCCTAAATTTGGAGAAACATATTTCATGAATTCTCATGTACATGATACCCTTAAAGGAATACATAATATAAATTATATCCCTTCAAACCTTTTTTTAAAAAAAATAAAAGACTTTTTGAGAAGTTACATCTGAATTTTTATATGGTGGATGAAACAAAAGTCATAATTATTTTGGCTCCTTCCTTGATCTACTTTTTTTTTTAATTTTTTTTTAACATTTATTTATTTTTGAGACACAGAGACAGAACATGAACAGGGGAGGGTCAGAGAGAGGGAAACACAGAATCTGAAACGGCTCCAGGCTCTGAGCTGTCAGCACAGAGCCCGACGCGGGGCTTGAACTCACAGACCGCGAAATCATGACCTGAGCCGAAGTCGGCCGCTTAACTGACTGAGCCACCCAGGCGCCCCCTTGATCTACTTTTAATAACTAAATTCTAATATTCAGTGCAGTATTAAGAGAAATCATATATTACTTCTTTAGAACACTAAAAAGAATATAGAAATAAACTGTTTTTGCATAGGATTTAGAACATTAAACATTTTAAATCTTTTATTTATTTACTTTTTTAATTTTAGAGAGAGGATACAAGCCGGGGAGAGGGGCAGAAGGAGAGAGAGAGAATTTCTCTTTTAATGTTTATTTATTTTGAGAGAGAGAGGGAGAGAGCACACGCGTGAGCAGGGGAGTGGCAGAGAGAGGGGGAGAGGGAGAATTCCAAGCAGGCTCTGAGCTGTCAGCACGGAGCCAGATGTGGGGCTTGGTCCCACAAACCATGAGATCATGACCTGAGCCGAAATCAAGAGTTGGATGCTCAACAGACTCAGCCACCAAGATGCCCTTAAGATCTTTTAAAGCAGCATTTTGTTTGAGAGATGAAAGCAGGGTTGTTTTTACAACACCTATCTATGATGTCTTTTCAGAGTAACAAGGAACAGTGATAAATACAACATGTTTCATGGTACAAATAGGTTTAAAAACGACCCCACCTTTCTAAAATGAAAACCTCCTTCAGAACTGAAAGGTGTGTGGTGGGGGTCGGGGGTCAGTGACATTGCAGTTATTGAAAGAAGGACCAGATCTTTTGAAGAATAAAGAATGTTAACTTTCAATATTAAAAAGTGATTCAAACTGTGTAATAAAGGATTCCAGCGAAAATCCATCTCTTTAATACAAAGAAAGGCATCAGGTTGGTAGAATAAGTGGAAATGACAGTCTGGATCAACTGAGGGGGGTGGGGGAGGAAGGAGCGAGCATCTGATGACTTCTGCATCAATCTCCCAAAGTCTAAGCTTTCACAACACACCTCTTGCCCATATTAAAACATCACACCGTTCTACATTAGCAAACAACGACAGCACAGCACGGTACTGCATATAGCATGCCCAGCGCTGGAGAATGTATTCCGTGTCATCTTGGGCCCTAGGGATTTGGACCATGTATCTCAGTGGGGCTTATCTAGTTACACGAGAAACAGAACAAAAGACAGTTTCTGGACCAGAATAGCCTTTTGTTTCAGAGATCATCTAGAGTGTTTATAATCAACATAACAAGATGAGAGAATCCAAACAAAATTCCACCTCCTGTTCATTTTAAGGAAAAGTATAAGTGTTTTACTGTGCAAAAAAATTCTGAGCTACAAATAGGTGACTGTCACTTGAGCATGAGGATAATATTTATATAACTCGTTATGTATGTATTATGTAATTTAGACCGACTTCAAAATTGAATTTCAGGGGAAATGGGATCCTTGGGAACCTGATGTCAGGAGGAGAAATTAGTGGAAAATGTCATAAGACCTAGATGCCAAAATAGTAAATCTTTTACTTATATTTTTGAGTAATTGGGAGGCAAAAACCTCAGATATTTCACTTTAAATATACCTATAGATATACTTCATTTCTATATACTATATAAAGTAAATATGCCATGTAAAATACCAAAATGCGAAATATAAAAAGTCCCCATAAAATGGGGATAATAATTCCTTTTTTTTTTTTTTGAGAGAGAGAGAGAGAGAGCAGGGGGAGAACAGTGGGAGAGAAGCATAGGGAGAAAGAGAGAAACAGAGAGACAGCAAGAGAGAATCTTAAGCAGAGCTTGATCCCACGACCCTGGGATCATGACCTGAGCCGAAATCAAGAGTCAGACACTCAACCTACTGAGCCACCCACGTGCCCCACTAATTCCTATCTTATAAAGATTTTGTGAGGATTAAATGAGTATTAAGACCTGAAAAGATCTTACCTATCTGAAACATAGGAAACACTCAGGTAAATGTTAGCTGTCATAAAGATAATGACATCAAATTAGGAAAAATATTTTTTAGCTCATAAAACAAAGATTCAATATTTCTGAGGGGTATTATTAGACATGATGTAAACATTTTAAATATTAGGTATTCCACACATATGGAATATATTAAAGTCCTTCCAAACATAAAGAATTTAATTTAATTTTTTTTTTTTTTTGAGAGAGAGCATGCGTGTGTGTGAGCCTGAGCAAGGAAAGGGCAGAGGGAGAGGGAATCCTAAGCAGGCTCCACACTCCATGCAGAGCCCCACGTGGGACTCAGTCTCATAACTGTGAGATCATAACCGGAGCCAAAATCAAGAGTCAGACGCTTAACCAACCGAGCCACCCAGGCGCCCCTCAAGTGCAAAGAATTTCAGAGGCCAATGAATATTTACTTCCTAACAACAAAACTTCCCACTGATTATAAAACAGTTCCTATTTATAATGTTATTCTTATAAGTTTTTCTTTAAATTCCAGTTAGTTAACACACAGTGTAATATTAGTTTCAAGGGTACAATATAGTGATTCAACACTTGCATACATCACCCAGTGCTCACCCCAAGTGCCCTCCTTAATCACCCATTTAGCCCATTCCTCCACCCACCTCCCCTCCAGCAACCCTCAGTTTGTTCTCTATATTTAAGAGTCTCTTACGGTTTGCCTCCTCTCTATTTGTATCTTACTTTATTTTCCTTCCCTTTCCCTGTGTTCATCTGTTTTGTTTTTTAAATTCAACATATGGATGAAATCATATATTTGTCTTTCTCTGATTGACTTTATGTCATTTAGCATAGTACACTCTAGTTCCACCTACGTTGTTACAAATGGCAAGATCTCATTTGTGTGTGTGTGGCTGAGTAATATCCCATTGTATATATACCACATCTTCTTTATCCACTCATCAGTTGATGGACATTAGGGTTCTTTCCATAATTTGGCTATTGTTGATAGCGCTGCTATAAACATTGAGGTGCAGGTGCCCCTTAGAATCAGCATTTTTGTATCCTTTGGATAAATACCTAGTAGTGCAATTGCCGGGTGTAGGGTAGTCCTATTTTCAACTTTTGGAGGAAACTCCATACTGTTTTTCAGAGTAGCTGCACCAGTTTGCATTCCCAGCAACAGTGGGATGGGATGGGGTTTTTATTTTATTTTATTTTTTGAATTTTATTTTTTTATTTTTTTTCAATATATGAAGTTTATTGTCAAATTAGTTTCCATACAACCCCCAGTGCTCATCCCAAAAGATGCCCTCTTCAATACCCATTACCCATCCTCCCCTCCCTCCCACCCCCCCATCAACCCTCAGTTTGTTCTCAGTTTTTAGGAGTCTCTTATGCTTTGGCTCTCTCCCACTCTAATCTCTTTTTTTGTTTTCTTCCCCTCCCCCATGGGTTTCTGTTAAGTTTCTCAGGATCCACATAAGAGTGAAACCATATGGTATCTGTCTTCTCTGTATGGCTTATTTCACTTAGCATCACACTCTCCAGTTCCATCCACGTTGCTACAAAGGGCCATATTTCATTCTTTCTCATTGCCACGTAGTACTCCATTGTGTATATAAACCACAATTTCTTTATCCATTCATCAGTTGATGGACA
The DNA here is from genome assembly GCF_022079265.1 of Lynx rufus. Taxonomy (NCBI): domain Eukaryota; kingdom Metazoa; phylum Chordata; class Mammalia; order Carnivora; family Felidae; genus Lynx; species Lynx rufus. The sequence goes on along the minus strand of NW_025814824.1, from coordinate 41,016,046 downwards.
TTTATGCTCTTTCCATAATTTGGCTATTGTTGAGAGTGCTGCTATAAACATTGGGGTACAAGTGCCCCTATGCATCAGTACTCCTGCATGGGATGGGTTTTTTAAATAATTTTCTAAATAGAATGCTTTTGACAGCCACTTGCCATCAAAGAGGACTACAGATTTGGAATCTTTCTCTTTTTGTGAAGAAAATACTATAATTCAGACTAAGTTCAAGAGTACTTTGAAGCACTTCATCACAAGAAAAACAGTGACCTATTATATTGGAGATTTTAAAGACTACTTTTTAACTCATTGTACACTATTGTAAAATTTACTCTCTGTAAAATAATTTAATCCATAAACTCACTTAACCAGACAGGGTACATAACAGTTCATGCTGAAACACAAAAGAAGTAAAGAAACAAGCAAGGATGCCACTCTCAGCCCCTCTTCATGGTGAAATCCTTCCACCTTCCTTTAACACACCTTATGGGAACATTAATGTCCAAAAACATGGACCAAGTGATATGCCAGTCCATTTCAAAGAATAACAATTGTATTTCTTATGTTACAGAAAAAAAGGGAGCATCCTTTGACTTGCCTACCCACCGGGATGTACCTGATCTCCAAAGTGAGTTAGAATGGAAAAAAAAAAAAAGAACTTCCAAATATAGCTTGTATTTTTGACTACATTTAGTTCTTTTAATAGACTTTATTTCTTAGAGCAGTTTTCAGTTCACAGAAAAATTTGGGAGAAAGTACAGAGTTCCCGTACACACCCAAACCTCCCAACTATCAACACCCTGCACAGAGTGGTACACCTGTTACCACCCGCAGTGACAGTTCATCACCCAAAGTCCACAGATCACATTAGGAATGACTCTTGATGACTCGTGTATTCTATGAGTTTTAGCAAATATATAATAACGTATATCCATCATTATGGTAGCCTACAGAAGAGTTTCACTGCCCTCAAAATCCCCTATGCTCCATCTTTTATCCCGCCCTCCTCCCTAACCCCTGACAACACTGATCTTTTTACTGTCTCCATAGTTTTTATATTAGCTTTTAAATCTTTCTCTTTAAGATTTTTTTGAAATCACATCTTTTTAAACTGTTTTCTACATTATATGTAATATATGTATATATACATATATATGTTATAAAGAAATAGATACACATACACTGTGGCTGCTCAAAAATGAGAGTGAGCGATCAACAAGTTTAGAGAGCACTCGTCCACACTGTGAGGCGACTAGTTCGGGGAGCACACCAGAAGCAAGCACGCTAGTGATGTGCTGGTACTGAGGGGACGGCAGCAGCCCTGTTTGTCCCCAGAGACTGAAAGAGTGAGGGCCCTAGAATCAGAGAAGCAGAGTAGGGCCCCAGCAGCCTCTACATTCAGAAGACAATTCACCAGCCCACGGTACCTGACTGCACGCACCCCCCACTTCTCTCCCTGATGCCCAGATACAGTGCCAACAACCAGGAACCTCATCTACAGAAGCACAGAAGCAGCACCCCACTCTAGGGGACCGAAACCCATTTGCTGCATGACAGATGACCAAAAACTAAATGGCTTCAGCAACACATTTTTAGTATTTCGTACTTTCTGTGGATCTAGCACTGGTTAGCTGGGTGCTCTGCTCAGGGTCCCAGCAGGCTGAAATCAAGGGGTCAAATGCAGCTGCAGTCTCATCTGAGACTCAGGGTCTTCTTCCAAGCCCATGCTAAGTAGAGTTTATTTCCTGAAGTTTGTAGAATCGAGGTCTCTGTTTTCTTGTTGGCCATCAGTCAGGGTCACTCTTGGTTCCTAGAGACCGCCCTCATGTTGTTGCTGGATGGACCCCTCCTTTCTCTACATGGCTACTTGCTTTTCTCCAGGTCAGCAACAGAGCACCTCCCTCATTTCACCTTCTTTTAAAAGGCTCACCCGATTAGGTCAGGCCCACCCAGGATGATCTCATATTTACTGGTCTTGCTTGCCCACCCTCAAAAGAAGGAGATTAATTACATGGTGCATGTACAACCAGGGGGAAGGGAAGGGTCTTGTGGGCCATCTTAGAAGTCTGATTATCATACCCTATACAAAAATTAACTCAAAATTGACCACAGACTTAAATGTAAAACATAAAACTATAGAACTCTTAGGAAAAAAAATAGGAGAAAATCTTTGGCATCTTTGGGCTTGGTGAAGGGTTCTGAGACATGATACTGAAAGCATAATCCATACAAGGAAAAAAAAACCCAATAAACTGAACTTCACCTGAACTTCACCAAAAGATCCTGTTACTATGGTTAAAAGAAAGCTACCATAGGAGAAAATATTTTCAAACCACATATCTGATAAAGAACTAGTTTCTAGCATATGTTTTTTTAAAAACTCTCAAAACTCAACAGTAAAAAGACAAACATTCCAATTAGAAAATGAGCAAGAGACACTAAGATACATTTTACCAAAGAGAACATAACAGATCTCACATACGCACATTAAAAGATTTTCAAAATCACAAGCCATTAGAGAATGAAAAGAAGCAGAGTGAGATATTACTCTGCATCTACCAGTATGGCTAAAAGAAGAAACTGTGACATCAAAAGCCAACAAGGAAGCAGAGAAACTGGAACTCTCCTATGTTATGGCAAGAATGAAAAATGGTACAGTCACTCTGGAAAACAGTTTGGCGTTTTCTTTAAAAATTAAGCATGCAATTACATTTGGCCCAGAGATCAGTCCTGGCCTTTTTTTTCTACAGAAATTAAAAAAAATTTTTTTTTGTTCACACAAAAATCTGTACATGAATGTTCAGAACAGCTTTACATGTAATAGCCCAAAGTTGGAAACAACCAAGCTGTTCCTCAATGAGTGGCGTCACACATTGTAGAACATCCATACATGACTACTCATAGAACAGAAAGGAACAAACTACAGACAGATACAACTTGGATGGATTCAAGGGCACTATGCTGAGTGGGGGGCGGGGGGGGGGCAGTCAATCTCAAAAGATCACATTCGGTAGGATTTCATTTATTTATCATGGACAAAATCAGACAGACAGAAAACATTTCATGGTTACCAGGGCTTAGGGGTGATTTCAGGGGGAGGGGCTGAAATGTCTCTAAAATGGTCAGCTGATGGAGACCTCTGTGGTGACACAACAGTCCTGCATCTTGAGTGTGGTGGAGGCTACACAAATATATCCACATGATAAAATGTCACAGAACTATACATACACACTGTACCGGTGTCCTTTCTCTGGTTTTGATATTGTACTAAAGTTAAGTAGGATGCAACATGGGGGAAACTGGATGAAGGATACTATTTTTGCAACTTCTTGTGACTCTATAATTATATCAAAATAAAAAGGTAAAAAAAAAAGCAAAGCAAAGTACATATGCGTGTGTGTCGGATGCTAATGTTTAACTAAAAAGGTTATATATACAGATTTAGTTACACATCTGAACATATTTTAGAAACAAGTAAACAAGAGAAGAACAAAACTTCTCCCAAAACCTTTAAATGATACCTACTTATCTGACAAAGGCCTGGACTAGATCTTCTTAGATCTTAGCCAGTCTTCTGCCTATAACTCCCAAAGACTCCTTCATGCAGACACATGAACAAGACAACCTAGAATTTTGCTTATCACATTCAACCTGAGAGGATGTCAGACACCTGTCTGTATTTGCTCACTGAGTGTCACAGCAATGATGGCTATCCTGGGGCCAGAGTACAGCCTATGGTCTCAAAGGAGTCAATACAATCTGAAGGGCATTTGCCCCCAGCTCTATTCTCCCCTCGAAGTCAATCCCACGTCTGCCCCAGAGTAGGCCAAGGACAGAGGTGAACCCCACACTCTTCCACCAGGAATCTCACCCAATGAGTTGGGATGTATGGGAGTCAATAAACCCTAGGTTTGATCAAATCTTTGCCCAAAGGTATTCTTGCTTCCTTCATAGTTCCAACACTGCAAGGCTTACCTGGACCCCAGTCTTAGCAAAAGCAGTTACTATGTGCCAAACATCACAGTATGAGCTTTGCATACTCTTCTAATTCTGGCAATAATTCTCTAAGGACTCATATTATCTCTGCTTTACAGATTAGGAAACCAAGGCTCAGTGATGTTCTAAGTACCTTATCCAAGGTCGTAGCACATAAATAATGGAACTGAGATTCAAATTCACGTCTGTTCAATTCCAAAGCCCCTGCTCATTCCATATGCTGCAAGTTTCCCAGGTTGCTTTATATTGGTTTAGTGGGGTTTTTGGTTTGTTTGGTTTTGGCTGTCTATCATACAAAGTTTCTTAGTAAAACCAGCAGAATAAATCTAGGCTTTCCAAGTTTCAAAAAATTGCACGGCTAGTCTATCACAACATTCATTTAAGTGTCAATTTAATCCACGCTCTCGCCTCTATTGATGGAAAAGGTACAAAAGAAAAGCCTCTCTTGAATTTTGCTATAAAACCAGGATTTTCAAAGATCTCAAACTCAATAATTATTATACTGCACTACCTCTGAACAACCAATTTTCACTTATGTAATGGAAATAAATATTTACTTCAAGTAAAGGAACTTCAGGTGGTATTTTCTTAAGGATTTAATTCATTCTATAGAATGGGTTCAATAAACATTTGCCACAAATTAATGAATCCTTATTCTGTCCTAATATGTTACATTATTTCTATGCTGGCCCCCCAAACCTCTGGGTTCTAGAAAAATGTAATTTGAAAGAAGGCTGTGAGTTCATTTTAATGAGAAGAAAATTAAGTTCACAAATTAAAGCAAATCTATTATTCATACAATAGATTATTTCGAAAAATGAGAACCCTTGGGAAAACAACTTCTAGTGTGTTTAACTGACTTATGTATGTAAAATGGCAACGTGTTGTACATCTCTTAACATCTTGACTTGAGGATCTGACGTTATCAGTGAAAGACATCAGCAGAAAAATACCAAGACCCCAAAAGACCAATATCCCAAGTCCTGCCCACCCAGAACGGGTTCTTCTGACTCATAAATTCTCATTCCAAATGAGATCCATGCATACTGGACATATACGTGGAAGGAACAGGACTCCAAGAGGTTCTACTTAATTTCCATTTTACCTGCTAAGACTAAAGAAGGCTTTTATCCTCTCATATCCAGAAAATTACCTGGTAGAAAAATGACCTTTCCTTTATGTAGCAACTAGGATTTTGGTGAACCGAGGTTTCACCTCTCTCTCATACAAGATGCTTTTCCATTCCTGGACAACCTCCTTTTAACCCTAGATGTCCTAGGGGTCTGTTTGCATGTACTAGAGTTACTCTGTTTGCTGTAGAGACTGGCCTGGGCCCCTGCCATCCACTTAAGATTATGTGCTCCTATTTATTTAGTACAGGGCATGGTTAAAAACATGTGTAACTAGATATTTAATGCAATGTACAAACAGACACTGAAATGCTTCATTGTAATGACGGTGACGATGATGAGGATAGTAAATGTGTCGGGCTATTAGAAGAAAAAAATTGTGTCACAAATACACAATCTCCTTAGTCAAGCACAACTAAAGACAAAATAGTATGAATTGACTTGATTCCATATTGCATACAGTTCAGGTATGTTTTGTTGCTGTTATTATATATAAGAAAAAGAGAATATCAAAGTTCATTTTCCCCTTTTTGCCATTTGAAATGGCCGTGCACTTGACTTATGCCATCACTCAAAATTTTTACTGGCACCACTTTGAAGGATGTAAATATAGTAGCTTTTCAGGTATGAGAAGGAGCCTCATGGGAAACCATATTCCGCAGAGTTGCAGAATACTTCGGCAGCAGATTTTTTTTTAAATGATGTTTGCTTTATATCGTGTTTAGATTCTAAACTTTTTTCTGGCCTCCACTCAACCATGGCATATACAACTTAAATGTGCCAAGAACAAGACCAATTCTTTTTCAAATATGTTATTTCCAACCAGAACTGAATCAAAGCCAATCTGGAAGCTAAATGCAGCTTCTAGACTAATGGTGATTACTGCTCTTATTATGCTAAAGGGTACTGTAAAGAAAGACCAAAGGGATAAGCCGTGACACTGGTTTCCTACAAGAATATGGAAAAGCCATCAGCAAAATAATCAGAGACTGAGAAAAAAGTTTATCTTGGAAACTCTTGCATATGGACGTGAAGTCATAAAAAAGAACAGTGATCTTAACAAATTCTAAAAGAAATGAGTTTCTCAGAAGATACTGCTAGATTGATAATAATTAATAATATAATTATCATTATTACTATCATAATTATAAATTACCTTCCTTTAGGACTTAAAAATTCAAGCAACATGCAAAATGTCCATCATATGGTAAATTATACAACTGGCACAGGATTTATTAATGAGTAAAGATTAATAAAGTGAGAGTAGTTTAGTTATTGGGTAACACAGAATTAATCATGGGTCAAAGCAAATGATGAAGAGACTTAACCTCATTACTTTATAAACTCTCCTTCAGGAAAAAATATGTTATTATTCGAGTTCCCATTCCTGAGCACCTACTATGTCTTGACATCACTGGTAGTTTTATAAAATGGGGGTTATTAGGCTGCTTTGGATTCTATCGACAGAGAGAAAGAAGACTTCGTATGGTATGAGTGTACAGATAAGTTTTGGGATTCAGTTGGTGTGAGCTGGAATTCAGGCAGTCTAGCTTTGTCCAAATGTCAAAACCATAATATCTGGCACCGAATGCAGAAATGTTTATATGCACTTCTGATACCTAACAGTACAGTCCTTGGAGATCAGAGTTACTTTGACTACTATTCTCTCCTTCTTATTTTAAGTAATAGACACATCTGTGCAGGGTGATTTAGACTCCTCAACCAAAGGAAGGGCATTTTCTAGGTGTACTAAATAACATATACAAATCTGAACAGTTCTGTTTTCCATGGCAAAATGCATCGTCTCGAAGCTTTATGCTGTACTTGGAAAATAGGAATTATTTAGCCCAATTTACCTATAAAGCTACTGAGGATCAGAGTCCATACCTAACTTTCTTAAGAGCACATTGCTAGGGTCACCTGGGTGGTTCAGTTGGTTAAGCATCTGACTCAGCTCAAGTCTTGATCTCAGGGTCATGAGTTTAAGCCCTGCACTGGTCTCTGTGCTGGGCATGAAGCTTAGTTAAAAACAAACAAACAAACAAAAAGAGTACATTGCTAATAATGACACAACTGGAAATCTGAAGTCCGTCTAATTCTAAACTCCTTGTTCTTTTCCCTAGTGTGCAATTTCTCAATAGAGAAAATCTCAGTTCATTCATTATTGTATTCAACAAATATTTCTGAGCACTTAAGTTCTAGGTGTTGAGGATACAGCAGTGAAGACCAAGCCCTGCCCTCAGGGGTCTTACATTCCAATGAAAGACAGATAATAGACAAATATATTGGTCATGTGCTATGAAGGAAAATTAAACAGGGTCAAGGCTATGAAGTGCAAAGGGAGAAGGGTGGCTGTTTTAGTTAATGACAAGAGAAGGCTTGTTCATGATACGACATTTAAGCACAGACATGAATGAGTGAAGGACTGAGCCTCATGACGATTTGGCGTAAGCCATGCCAAGTAAGGAGACCAGCATACTCAGAGCCTAGGAATGGGACTGTGCTTCGTGTATTCAAGTTACAGCAAAAAGGTCAATATTGCTATATACTTACTGCTCTATACTCAGTGAATGAAAGGCAGAGTGTTAGAAGATGAAGTTGGACAGAGGCAAGGCCCAGATAACGAGGAGCCCAAGGGCAAGATGTGAAGTTTGGAGTTTATTTGAAGGGTGATGGGAAGAGAGAGGAATGCCATTAAAAGAGGCATGGCAGGGGCGCCTGGGTGGCGCAGTCGGTTAAGCGTCCGACTTCAGCCAGGTCACGATCTCGCGGTCCGGGAGTTCGAGCCCCGAATCAGGCTCTGGGCTGATGGCTCAGAGCCTGGAGCCTGTTTCCGATTCTGTGTCTCCCTCTCTCTCTGCCCCTCCCCCGTTCATGCTCTGTCTCTCTCTGTCCCAAAAATAAATAAACATTGAAAAAAAAAATTTTTAAAAAGAGGCATGGCACATTGTGATTCTATTTCTTAAGTTGGTAAAATAACAGATTTTTAAATTTCATATGGAAACTGAGTAGATAAAACACAGAGTATATTATCTCCTCAAAAAAGCCAGGAAGGCTCTTCCTGTCAAAAAAAAAAAAAATTATATTCAAGTTAGTTAACGTGAAGAAATGGGCAGAAGACATGAATACAGACTTTTCCAAAGAAGACATCCAGATGGCTAACAGGCACATGAAAAGATGCTCCACATCACTCATCATCAGGGAAATACAAATCAAAACCACAATGAGACACCGCCTCTCACCTGTCAGAGTGGCTAACATTAACAACTCAGGAAACAACAGGTGCTGGCAAGGATGTGGAGAAACGGGAACCCTCTTGCACTGTTGGTGGGAATGCAAACTGGTACAGCCGCTCTGGAAAACAGTATGGAGGCTCCTCAAAAAATTAAATATAGAACTACCCTATGACCCAGCAATTGCACTACTAGGAATTAATCCAAAAGATTCAAAAATGCTGATTTGAAGGGACACAAGCGCCCCAACGTTTACAGCAGCACTATCGACAATAGCCAAAGTCTGGAAAGAGCCCAAATGTCCATCGACTGATGCACGGATAAAAAAAAAATTTTTGAGGAGAAGAATGTAAAACAAAGTTAATGATACATTGAGGCGCTCCCCCCATCTTTACACTTTCCAAAGACTGCTGGCGTAGGTGTTCGCATTTGAAGTTTCCCATATTAGTGCCTGTCTTGTTCCTCTTCTGTTAGGAGCTGTACATCTGAGGTGATTTTTTGGTAACTCCTCCTCCCTGACTGCACATCCACCCTCTGTCAACCGTCTGTCAAGCACAGGGCTGGATACAGAGCAGGAGTTCCAAATATACTCGTTCAGCTTGATTCAATTAACAGCATGCAATACAGGCATGGTTCTTCATTCTAGACTTAGTGAGACTTTCAATTTCAGTAATAATGTGGACTATACTGAGAGTGCCTATTTCTCTTCTTCAAAAGATACTGGGGCTTAACAAAGGACACTTTATAGTCCAATAATCTCTTTCTGATTTACACTTTAGGGAGACTGAACAAAGTGATAACCAGCACTTCTCATTTGTCCGTTTCATAACCGACCTACAAAGATCCAGCGGCTTTAATCAAACATGATAGTGTAGCAAAGACACATCCTAATTTTAATCTTTTGGGGATTCGGTATGCAAATTATCTTAAAGGAGTGGTGTTAATACACACAGAGAAGTTGTAGAAACAAGTGGCTGACAGGGCTGAGAGCTAGCTGTTCACTACCAAAGAAAAACTGCTCAGCCCATCATCTCAAACAGACACTTTCAGAGAGTGCAACTGATCTAAGCTGGACTTACACAAACAGAGAAAATGCATGCACGTGTACACACAACACTGAATGCTCCGTCCCTCCTCTTTTCACACGAGACTGTCAGCTTTATTTACGAATCTCAGCGAAGGACATCTACAATTCGCACCTTTACATGAACTTAGACGGAGGTGCTAAAAATCCATTTAGCTGGAATTATTAGAATTTGATGGGCTTCTTTGTGGTTTAATTAAGTCCAACATGAACAATTTTCAATATACATAAAGAAAAAGTAAATCAGTAAAGAGAGGAAGAGAGAAAATAATTTATTTATTTTCTTTTATTACCATGATTCCATTCTGACTCTGACACACCAGATCGGTTTAGAAATCTACATGCTTCATTCAGGGTTATCAACTATTTCAATAAGCCCCATAAACTCTACTCTATACCCAAATCCACTGAAGTATGTTAAACTATATCTTTGAAAAAATATTGTTATGCATTGTTTTAAGGGCAAATTGGATCTAAAGTGCTTTCTGACATTCAATTAAGTAAATGAATTTACTTTTTGTACATTACAAAGGAACAAATAATAAGATTTCTATGAAATCCTGCAGAGACCATAACTTATTCACAGTATCACAGAACATTGGTAGCTCAAAAGAACATTGCCAATCAGGAGATTAAGATGAGGCCACCCCCCTCCCCCAAAAAAGAGATGAGGCCATCCCATAGATTTCACTGCCTCTGAGCTACCTAGTGGCTGGGATTCACACCCCAGGTATTTCCAAACTGTATTTCCTAACAGAAACATTTCATAGGAAAGGGGATTTTTAGCTACATAACCTTCAAGGCCCATTCAAATGCCACCTCCTCTATGAAGCCTCTCCTAATCCTCTCCTAATGTGGAAGAATGAATTTCACTCATCTCTAAAGGGCAGGTTATGGTACTTTATGCCTCTCTTACGACAATCATGCTTTCCATCTCATATCACTCTTTGTTTGGGGTCATACAGGGGAAATTCTATACTCCCCTCAAAAGATATTTAAGTCACCTTTGTATCCTAGAATACAGCACAATGCCTTGAACTTGGCAAGTGCTGGCAAGTATGGGAAGAGAGAGGAATGCCATTAAGAGAGGCATGGCACATTGTGATTCATATTTCTTAAGTTGGTAAAATAACAGATTTTTAAATTTCATATGGAATGAAAGTGCTCACTTGGCAAGTGCTCACTACATAATTGAATGGTATTAGCCATATCCAAATCTATGTGATCAAGAGAACTGGCCATTTTATTTTTCTAAAGACAATTTCCTGGTTCACATTGATCTCTAAATACCCTCAAATGACCTTTCTATTTCTCCTCGAGCAAAGGACATTCTGGTTCCTAAGCCTTCTAGAGACTACCAGGAGTCAGGGCTGTAAACAACCAGGCCCTTGGACTCCCCAGTGACCTTGCTCTCTTTACCTAGAGCAACTGCCTGGGTAGCGGGACAGCTGACCTCTCCAGACCCTTGAAGAGTCTGCATTACTTCATCCATAGGGACAGATGATAATAGTAAAAAGTATGCACAGTTTGGGACAAGGAATTTCATCCACCATGCTTTCAGAAAATAAGTGGGGGAGGGGGGCTAAAAGAACGTCTCAGCGGATCCCCTCATGGAACAGAAATGCACATTTAGTTTGCAAACGGGTATTAGACCTGAGCCTATAAAGCCTATTAGAGCCATGTGTGATTTGCATATATGGATTGAAGTCTGAGTTTTCTAGGTGGCAAAAACCACCACCCAATTCCTGTATGACCCCAAACAAAGAGTAAGAGATACTAGTTATTAAATTTAAATTTCACTCCAGAATACCATTCCAGACTGACGGATGGCAGCCACACTTGTGAACACAGCATAATGTAGAAACTTGTCAAATCACTAAATCGAACACCTGAAACTATCGTAACATTAACGTCAACTATACTCAAAACAAAACAAAGCAACAGAATCATCCCATAGGCTGAACGTACCTCATTATCAGAAAAACAAAAAGCTCGCACTGTAGCCATACGATGCATTGTTTGTGTGGAATCTGTTTTACCATGTTGGTGTGGTTCCCACAACCCTTTCCTTGAAACCTTGGAACCAGACGTGTTTGGGAGGATTTTTTTGGATGTGGGAAAATGGGGCATACACCATATATTAAGTAGCACTCTCATCAGGCTAGGGCAGCACACTCTATAATCAAACCCATTCTATCTCAAAACATTCCAACAACCACACTAAGGGGGTTAAACTAAAACTACAAACGGCCTCGTGTCAGTTCTTCTCAGGTTTTGCCACGAGATTAGGTCAGGTCAGGCTTTTGCCTCCAAGTCACCAGTTTATAGTTGTGGAGTTCAGAGTTTCAGATGTGGAGCTGCGGGCCTGAATGATGAAAAACGACTCTCGTGTTGTAAGAAAAAATTGAATCATTTGGGATTGTTGCTATATATACTGATATTTACAGGGTCATGATTTCTTTTTTTTTTTTAATTTTTTTTTAACGTTTATTTATTTTTGAGACAGAGAGAGACAGAGCATGAATGGGGGAGGGTCAGAGAAAGGGAGACACAGAATCCAAAACAGGCTCCAGGCTCTGAGCTGTCAGCACAGAGCCCGACGCGGGGCTCAAACTCACGGACCGCGAGATCATGACCTGAGCTGAAGTCGGCTGCTTAACCGACTGAGCCACCCAGGCGCCCCTACAGGGTCATGATTTCACTGGAGTTACATACATAAAAAGAACAAAGGATTTTAATGAATTATTTAGTGATTTATTGTGTAAGCTTATTTTTTAAAATTTATTTATTAATTTTGAGAGAGAGAATGAACATGGGGGAAGGGGCAGAGAGAGAGAAAGAGAGAATCCCAAGCAGGCTCCACACTGTCAGCATGGAGCCCAATGCAGGGCTCAAACCCACGAACCGTGAGATCGTGACCTGAACTGAAATCAAGAGTCCGATGCTTAACTGACTCAGCCACCCAGGCGCCCCTCTGATGTGATATTCTGCTAGTTTCAGTGGAGTTAGAAATCAACGTACACATGCACACACATACGCACACACACATGCAGACATGTATGGTTTCTAACTAATCTGCTAAGAATTACAAACAAAAATTAAGGCAGGATGTCAAAATCAAATCAAATTTTAAAAGTGAAGTAGTATGCAAAAGCTCTTTGCCTTCTTATTTCTTTAAGTCCACTGTAGTGACCAGCAGGAAAAGGAGGGGGTTTTCCAGAGCAAATATCCCCATAGAAGTGTTTCTACCTAGTAAGGAGCCTACGGTGAAAAAGAAGGCCAGCCATTCTCCTGCACCATGCGCTAGCTCACTCCCTTGTGACTTCAGCTGGGAGCACTTTTAGTGCCCCACAAGAAGCCTGTCTGGGCTCCAACTCGTCCCTCCAACTGGGGCTGAATGAGCCGGGGGAGACAGAGAACACAGGAGCAGGGTGGAGTGAGTGGTTTTAAAAGTTGTCCCAGACTTTCCTCTTTTCAAAAATGAAAGAAAGCGTGTCTTATTAGATAGTATTGGCTAATCCTTGGAACCTAAAAACAAAAAAAAAACAAAACAAAACCTGATGCTTCCTTTGAAAAAAGGTTTACTATTTGTAAAGGACGTTATTAAGAAAATTATTTACTAAGGGTTTTTTTTATATTACTTTTCTTTAAAAAATAAATGAATTAAGCAAGAACCTTCCATTTCAGATGAAGACTTGACTTGGGCTTTGGCTTAGTATCTACAAAAGCACAGAAATCTGGGGGTGTAATGAAATCCTTATAATGGGTATTATTGCATGTACTGTGTTTTTGATAATAAAAGTGATATGTGTACATATGTATACAGTTTGATGTGTCAGAGAGCAATTTTTCAGAAGTTTTCTAGTTTGTATTGTTAGTTTTAGATATACATTTCTTTTTAAGGTGTCATTTAGCAAGTGTAGAGATTTATGTTTTATGTTTAGGTAATTATTCAGAATGGTATGAATCTACAATCACAGAAATTTGATGGACATGACCATCTTGTGTAGTAAGTGTTCCGAATGCAATCTAAACGGACATTCATGCCTGCAGAGGTAAACCAGCAACTTCTGTATCAACAAATCTTTCCCTAAAGTTTTACCTGTGATCATTTGCCTCTTAGTCATGGGTTTTAACATCCAGGATCCACCTGTCATAGTATACTACCACAAAGACATAATAAGAAAAATATCTTTAAGAATTCCTGGATTTCCTCTTTATCGGTCATGGTTGTATCTCCCACTCAATGCTAACAAGAAATCATTTAACCTCTTAATTTGCAGTAATTATAAATACCCCAACATTTTCAAAGAATTCCTTTTCACTTGATAAAGAATTAACATTCCTCAATCATACACACTGTCTAGATAATAATAACTTATCTTTTGAGGGCTTTGCCTAAGACGCTATGCTAAATGTCTCATAAAGATTATTTTTTCCCATTTTGTCTTATGACATAATAAATGTACAAGGTTAAACTGCATGTTTTGATTTCATCATTTCTTCTGAATTTTGGAAAGATTAAAAACATGGAATTTGTTCTTTTAGACTTTAAATTTCGTGGTTGAGATGTCTGGGTGGTCAGCCAGTTGAGCATCTGACTCTTGATTTAGGCTCAGGTCATGATCTCACAGTTTATGAGATCGAGCCCCACAGCAGGCTCTGCATTGACAGCGTGGAGCCTGCTTGGGATTCTCTGTCTCCCTCTCTCTCTGCCCCTTCTTCACACGCACTAGCACACTCTCTCTCCCTCTCAAAATAAGTAAATAAACATTTTTAAATAAATTTATATATAAATAAATTTAATAAATAAATTCATATAAACAAATTTATTTATTTGTTGGGCAAATCATTCCACCAGGTAATCATTCAACCAAAGATCTAAGGTCTAAAGACCATTTTAAGTCTTATTTGCAAATCCAGAACATTTGCCTCTTTAAAAAATTTTTTTTTAATTTAACTTCTTTATTTTTTAAAATTTACATCCAAATTAGTTAGTATATAGTGAAGTAATGATTTCAGTAGATTCCTTAGTGCCCCTTACCCATTTAGCCCATTCCCCCTCCCACAACCCCTCCAGCAACCCTGTTTGTTCTCCATATTTATGAGTCTCTTTTGTTTTGTCCCCCTCCCTGTTTTTATATTATTTTTGTTTCCCTTCCCTTATGTTCATCTGTTTTGTCTCTTAAAGTCCTCATATGAGTGAAGTCATATTTGTCTTTCTCTAATTTCACTTAGCATAATACCCTCCAGTTCCATCCACATAGTTGCAAATGGCAAGATTTCATTCTTTTTGATTGCCGTATAATACTCCATTGTACATATATGCTGCATCTTCTTTATCCATTCAAACATTGATGGACATTTGGGCTCTGGCCATACGTTGGCTATTGTTGATAGTGCTGCTATAAACATGGGGGGGGGGGGGCATGTGTCCCTTCGAAACAGCACACCTGTATCCCTTGGATAAATGCCAAGTAGTGCAATTGCTGGGTCATAGGGTAGTTCTATTTTTAATTTTTTGAGGAACCTCCACACTGTTTTCCAGAGTGGCTGCACCAGCTTGCATTCCCACCAACAATGCAAATGAGATCCTCTTTCTCTGCATCCTCACCAACATCTGTTGTTGCCTGAGGTGTTAATGTTAGCCATTCTGACAGGTGTGAGGTGGTATCTCATTGTGGTTTTGATTTGTATTTCCCTGATGATGAGTGATGTGGAGCATTTCTTCATGTGTCGGTTGGCCTTCTGGATGTCTTCCTTGGAGAAGTGTCTATTCATGTCTTTTGCCCATTTCTTCACTGGATTATTTGTTTTTTGGGTGTTGAGTTTGATAAGTTCTTTGTAGATTTTGGATACTAACCCTTTATCTGATATGTCATTTGCAAATATCTTCTCCCATTCTGTCGGTTGCCTTTTAGTTTTGCTGATTGTTTCCTTCTCTGTGCAGAAGCTTTTTATTTTGATGAGGTCCCAGTAGTTCATTTTTGCTTTTGTTTCCCTTGCCTCTGGAGACGTGTTGAGTAAGAAATTGCTGTGGCAAGATCAAAGAGGTTTTTGCCTGCTTTCTCCTCGAGGATTTTGATGGCTTCCTGTCTTACATTGAGGTCTTTCATCCATTTTGTGTATGGTGTAAGAAAGTGGTTCAGGTTCATTCTTCTGCATGTCGCTGTCCGGTTTTCCCAGCACCACTTGCTGTAGACTGTCTTTATTCCATTGGATATTCTTTCCTGCTTTGTCAAAGATTAGTTGGCCATACGTTTGTGGGTCCATTTCTGGGTTCTCTATTCTATTCCATTGATCTGAGTGTCTGTTCTTGTGCCAATACCATACTGTCTTGATGATTACACCTTTGTAGTATAGCTTGAAGTCTGGGAGTGTGATGCCTCCTGCTTTGGTTTACTTTTTCAAGGTTGGTTTGGCTATTCGGGGTCTTTTCTGGTTCCATACAAATTTTAGGATTATTTGTTCTAGCTCTGTGAAGAATGCTGGTGTTACTTTGATAGGGATCGCGTTGAATATGTAGATTGCTTTGGGTTGGATCGACATTTTAACAATATTTGTTCTTCCTATCCAGGAGCATGGAAATTTTTTTGTGTCTTCTTCAATTTCTTTCATAACCTTTCCATAGTTTTCAGCGTATAGATTTTTCACCTCATTGGTTAGGTTTATTCCTAGGTATTTTGGGGTTTTTGTTCTTTAAAATTTTTTTTTAATGTTTATTTATTTTTGAGAGAGAGAGAGACACAGAATCTAAAGCAGGCCGCAGGCTCTGAGCTGTCAGCACAGAGCCCGACGCAGGGCTTGAACTCACAAACGGTGAAATCATGACCTAAGCCAAAGTCAGACACTTAACCGACTGAGCCACCCAGGCACCCCTAGAATGTGTGCCTCTTTTAAATATGTCACAGATACCACCTAGGCTTCAGTGTTGGTTTGCAGAGCCCCCACTACATGAACAGAATTCCTAAACTTTCTTCACTTCAGAGCCCTATCTCCTATGTCCTCCTTTCAATCCTAATGAAGTTACACCAAGTCAGGCTCATGTTGGTTAATATGCATTATACAATACACTCGTAACAAAACACAGCACTGTGACCTGGAAGTGATATCATATCCTCTCCAGAGAAAAGGGAAAAGCGTGAGCTAAGTAGCCCTCACTTAGAAAAGGAGTTAAAATATTAGTACTTCGTGTTTTCTTCATTGAGTTACTTCTTAAATTAATCTGCCTCCCAAAAGTTATACCTCTTTTTAGTTAGCATGGTGAGACTTCTGGCCATTGCAGGGGGGCGGGGGGAGGAGTACTACTGCTTGTTACCAGAAGGTTCTGAAACCAAACAAAAAGCATTTAAAGCTATAAAATTACTCACCCTACATTTCATTGGTTACTTAATTACAGCATGTATGCAACTTCAAATAAAATATTTTTTAAACTGTGATTCTAACAACTCCAAGTTTAAGTGGGGAGAGGAAGAGTTACCATAATTTGAAAAGATTTAGGGTCACTTTCAGTTCCCTTTTTCATTTCAACTCCCTCCCCTTCTCTTTACACACACACACACATCAAAGTAGTAACAGTCTGTTTAATAAAACTGAAGGTATCTGTGGAATTATTACCAGAAATTACTTTTGTACCTAGTTTGAGACTGAATGATTCACTGCATTTCCCTTAATCCTTAAGTTGCATATTCATTGCTGTATTTTCCTCTAAGTGCCGTCACTTAAATTGTCATGTAAAATAGGGCAAATCAGGGTCAGTTTATATAAGCGGCATCAATCTGAAGAACTTCTATCAGTCTTTATTTCGAGGCATTATGCAAAGTAAACTGACATTAAGAGAGCCTTAACTGACAGCAAATGAAATCAATCAGCAAATCACTAAGCCATAATAAACTCACTCAATTTGTAGATAACCCTTCCCTTTCCAGGTCTTCCCCTAGTCAGTCCATCAAACACTGTTTTTTGTCCAAGCAGCTAAAATGATAGCAATTCTGTGGCAGCATTTGAAAGTTCAAGTGCTCACAGACTTCGGTCTCTCAATAATAAGTATTACGAGGTATTATCTAGTAAGGTTATACTTATACTTAAATAGGCTTCAAAAATGAGGGGAAAAAAAGCTAGAGAAAGGGTCAAGTTTGGGATTCAGCTTTTGCCTCTTAACATTAATGACAAAGAAATTACGTTCATATCACTTAGCAGCTTTTCTACTTGGAGCTACTTGGAGCTGACTGTTGTAACCAAAAAAATAAAATGCTCTGTACTTTCATGTTTTGTGTTTTTGTTTTTAACTAAACGTGTCTGAAACATTTCACACACAGGCAAATATCGCCACCATTTCAGAGATGGAATCTGAAGTCCCCCTAAAAAATATAAATGGTGTAAATAAAGGCAACAGAGTTCAAAGAAAATATGAAAACAGTAGTAATTCTTTTTTTGTTTTTTTTTTAATGTTTATTTATTTTTGAGAGACAGAGAGCAAGTAGGGGAGGGGCAGCGAGAGAGGGAGACACAGAATCTGAAGCAGGTTCCAGGCTCTGAGCTGTCAGCACAGAGCCCGACACGGGGGCTCGAAGAACTCAGTAACACTCACTAACCGGGAGATCGTGACCTGAGGCAAAGTTGACCGACTGAGCCACGCAGGCGCCCCTAGTAATTCTTTAGTTACTTTGTATAATAATTCTTCAAATGGAAGTACAAAGTGTTAAACCGGGGCTTTATTCTGAACTGTGAGGAAACACCAAGATTGTGAACATTCTGTTCTGCTACTCAAGTGCCAATTGTACCAAAGAAGTCATCAATGAAAACTCCAAGAGCTGAAACACTAAAACTTTCCTTGATGGACGGAAATCACTTGTCCTGCCCCCAGGCCTGTTTGCAGCTCACTCCAATACAGTTTATATTAACACAGCATTTTACAGCAAAAAAGCACCCTAGCACGCACACTAGGCCGTCTGATTTCCCCAGTCCTGCGAGTGAAAGCTGGACGGGCTTCACGTCCTCACCTGCAGAGGATATGGGGGGCTCCAGACTACAGTGCAAACAGGACTTGAATCCAAGCATTCTGGCTCTCCCCATAGGCTTTCTCCAATACAATGGTGTTCGCCTCTTTCCCAAGCAAACAGAATTATCTTATCTCCTCCAAATACCTGTGCTGTTAGTAAAGTCATTCCTATTCTGATCAACATGATGTTTCCAGCACACTCAACGACACACAGAAAATTGTGGATTCACGATTGCCACCTTCCCTATGATCTGACTTACTTGCCTGTTTGTAGAAGGACAAAAATCTCAACCTGAAATTGAAAACGAAGCAAGCTCACACCTGATCCAGGAATGTTTATATGCCAAATATTCAAAGGAAAACACTTTTAAAGATACCTATTAGTGCTGTTTAATTTTTAAACTTTCTCCATATATGTCATATGACCTTCATAATTGCCCCAAGATGCAATAGGGCACATATTGTCACTTCTGTGTTACGGTGGTAGGGTCCCCTCCCTAAGGAAAGAAAAAAAAAAAAACTCTGGGCGCCTGGGTGGCTCAGTCAGTTAAGCGTCCAACTTCAGCTCAGGTCATGATCTCGCAGTTTGTGAGTTCGAGCCCCGCGTCGGGCTCTGTGCTGACAGCTCAGAGCCTGGAGCCTGTTTCAGATTCTGTGTCTCCCTCTCTCTCTGCCCCTCCCCTGCTCATGCTCTGTCTCTCTCTGTCTCAAAAAAAAATAGGACATTAAAAAAAAATTTTTTTTAAAGAAAAAAATAACTCAAGGTAACTTAGCTATGTGCAGACATGACAACATCCCTTATGACCTTGTAACACGAGACCACTTAATGAGACTGCATGTTTGTGTGTCTTACCATATATGAGAGACAAAGAAGTAGAAAATATACAAAAACCTATGCCACATGGCATTCGGGGCTCAGTTCTTTGGGTACAAACCCAACTGAGTCGTGCCGGCAGGAATAAAGTTGCTTCCTAGAAAGAAAAGCCTCGTTGTCACGATTCCATGTGCGAGAATCCTGCTACATTACAGGTGACAAGCTGATGCACCAGAAGAGCTAAGGGCCAATCGCTCACAGAAAATAGTGATCCTCGCCTAGAACTCCAATAGCACCGTCAGCCTGTTCATCCTTCACAAGTAGGGATGGTGTATCTCCTTGCAAAAAACACAGTTGGACAAAACAATGACAAGTCCTGCTACCTGTATGATTTGTGTCTACAGGGGGAAGGACTTCATCGTTCTACAGCCAGTCCTGTTACTTTCTAGTAAAGTTGCATAACCTCTTCAAACCCCTGGGATCCTGACTCTGCTATGATTTTATCTTCTTCCTAATTATTCTTCCTTAAAATAAACAAAGGAAGAAGTGATTAAAAACAAAACTGGACGGGGCACCTGGGTGACTCAGTTGGTCAAGTGTCTACTCTTGGTTTTGGCTCAGGTCATGATCTCTTGCTTTCGTGAGATGGATCACGGCATCGGGCTCTGTGCTGACATTGCGGAACCTGCTTGGGATTCTCTCTCTCTCTTTCTCTCCCTCTCTCTGCCTCTCCCCGCTCATGCTGTCTCTGTCTCTCTCAAAAATAAATGAATAAACTTTAAAAAAAAAAAACTGGAAAAAGGACTTCATGAATCATGCCTAGTTTTTAAAGAATTCCTCTCAGATTTTACTTAGTGTCAGTTCAGATCACTGATACCAGGTCACTCCCAGAGGGACTAATTCTAGAATATTTTCAGCTGAGTTAAGGAGTAAGGAGTTATGAGATTCCTCAATATGAGGTTTTGTGCAGCAGAAGCTTAATACAGATGCATTTCCTTCTCTTCATATGTCATCCTGTCCATTTCTTTCTTTTTTAAAAAAAATTTTTAATGTTTATCTTTGAGAGAGAGAGAGAGAGAGAGTGCAAGCAGGCGAGGGGCAGAGAGAGGGAGAACAGAATCCAAAGCAGACTCCAGGCTCTGGGCTGTCAGCACAGAGCCCAACGCAGGGTTCGAACTCACAGACTTGAGCCAAAGTCAGACACTTAACCCGCTGAGCCACCCAGGCACCACCCAGGCACCCCTCATCCTATCCTTTTCAAAAGGCAATGATGAAAGTCCCAGCAACAATCAAAAACACTCTTGGTGTTTCAAACTACCACCAATCTGAAATAAAACCCATGATGCAAGATGTAAAATATCTCATCTGCTAAATATTTTAAAAGAACTTCTTATAACTCCCTACTTGAACAGTTTTTAGAAATCTTAGCCATCAGTACCCAAGCTATGTTTTAACAATAAATGTAAAAAAAACCTCTCTTTTTACAATAAGTCTTTAAAAATAAGGTATAAGGACTGAGAAAAGAATGGTAGCATATATCACCAGGTAAAATATATGAACCAAAAAAAAGCATAATTTGACATTGTTACTCTACCATTCTGCTCTAGAATTCTGATTGATGTATTTCCTTTCCCCACTCCACCACCATCATCACCACCCCAAAAATAAAGTGCAAAGCAAACAGGCACCAGAAGGGAAGGAATGAGGAAGGGAAAGAGGGAGGGTGAGAAGGCAAACAACAATATCAAACTGCACAATAATGATGGACACGCTGGGTTTTTCTGGGCCATCAAGAACGAAACTCTTAGCAGATAACAGATCGAAGACCATGAGGTCTAACTCATAATGACCACAGCCAAGGTTTACGCGCTCACACTTAATTATTTAATTGTTATCCCAATTTGCAACACAGTCTTAAAGTCAGTCCTCTGCACACATTAACAGCTGAACATTCTGTTTTGTTTCATTCAGCCTTGCTTACGGCTCAGTTACCGGGAGATTTTGAAGAAAGTATCAAATCTTCAGAGAAGGATTCTCAACTTTTAACTAGCAAATAACAAAAATGCTTTTCCGACAACTCACCTCAGACAGTTTTCCGACAACTACCTCAGAAAATACCATTTACTCTTGTGGGTGCCAGCAGCAAGAGCAAACACGCTGATTCTTACGTTGATCCTCAGGTTAGGCCTCAAACCTAGGACATCTGGAGTCCTCACTGGCACAATTTATACTCTGTGAGCTACAGACTACAGCTGTCAAGCAGGTGGGTAAGGCAAAGATGGCATTCTTCATCAAAACGTGTTTATTCTCACATGGACCCTATGATTTTTCCAGCTAATTGTTTTTGCCTGACAAACAGCTCTTCCCTTCTCTGGACAGTACCTTCCAACCTTTGAAGAGGGTAGCATTTCAACATTCCATTCGACCCCACCACCTGAGTCTAAAATCATTTTATGTTCTTTCATTTAAAAGATACTTTCATTTTAGAAGTTAAAGAGAATTGCACACACTCTCCTGGATAACAACTTTAGATAAGCTTAAAATCTTTTTGACGCCTTATTACATTACCAAAAAGGTCAGATTTCCAATAATCTCAAACACTCAGAGCACAGCTATGCACCCAGAAATAAATGAAAAAGAGTATCTGTGAAACAAACAGCAGTCACCAAATATTCTCTATACCTCACTATGGAGACTCTTAGACTAAACGCTGGCAACTCTGGAAATCAAGAACCCAGTGACAACGGGCATCTGAAATCAGGGAAGATCTAAATTATATAAAGGAGATAACACTTCCCTTTAGTAATGGAAAATAAAGAACCAAACTTTTAAGAAGGAAACTAAAAGCCTAACAGAGGTCATTTAGGAGTAAACTGGAAGTCTTTGTCAGGGACACTTGAGGAATGTATATCAGAGCCTTCAAATGTGCGTACCCTTAGAGGCAGCAACACCACGCATTCATCCTAAAGAATTATGCAACAGCGAACAAAACCAAGTTCCTGGCCTCATGCAGCTTTCGTGTTAGTGGACAGCTAATAGACGCTGAGCGTTTACAATGCACCTGTCACTATTCTGAGCACTTGATATGCTAACCCATCTCATCATTACACCAACATTAGGAGTTAGAAATTTTTGTTATCTTCACTTCACAGATGAAAGGCCAAAATACACAATAAGTAAGTAAAAAGTAAAGTAAGTAACTTTTCCAGTTAGCCTCTTTTGCAGTTCTATCCTCTCCGCTATTTCCTCACAAATGAAACTGTATTCTACAGACAGACCCTTCCTTTATTCTTTTTCCCTCTTGACCATCTTAAGACGCGCACGCGCGCACACACACACACACACACACACGCACACACACAGCAAGCCATGGTTTACAAAAGGCAGAAATAAAAAGCATGAATGGATCCTATTCACTGGATACGTAACCTCTAGCAATTTATTGCATCTCAATAAACTTTAGCTCCTTCCTTTATAAAAGAGAGAAAATCACAGCACCTATTCATACCGTTGTTGCAGGGATTAAATGAGATAGCAAATGTAAAGTGGCTAGCACAGTGACTGGTACAGAATAAGTACTCAACAAATGTCAACTATTTATATTGTTCCTTGTTGCTTATTATTGAATGAGGGTGGAGACACAAACATTTATTACATGCCTGCTAATATTTGCCAGATAATAAATGCATTACAGGGGCACCGGGGGGGAGGGGGAGTCAGTCAGTTAAGTGTCCAACTTCGGCTCAGGTCACGATCTCAGGGTTCGTGAACTCGAGCCCTGCACTGAGCTCTCTATTCTCAGCACGGAGCCCACTTTGGATCCTCAGCCCCCTCCACTGCTCTCTCTCTCTCTCTCTCTCAAAACTAAATAAACATAAAAATATTTTTAATGCATTACATAGCTTAATTATTGAGAAAAAAAATTCAAAGTATAAGATAATGAGTGATCGGTATTATCTTTATAAAACATGGACAGCATATTTTTTATGACAAAGTCCTGTGCATTCACATTATACTGGACTTTTCAGCTACAGCTAACTTGTCTAATCTAGGTGTTTTAATTTTTTTCTGGTTGACTGATAACACTATCGTTTGGGAGATAAAAGCACAGGTAACAATAGTATGGACTTGCCATAAGAGCTCAGGCAAAGGGTTTCGTTGGAGACATGGTCTCACAGGAACATCAAGTAACATGGAAAAGTAAATAGGGAGCTGATGCTGATATTAATCAAAGTTATTTAAAGCTTTTGAAGAAACAAAGAAGAGTATATGAAGCCAATGGAAAGATAGAGAGAAAAAGATCCTAAATAACCATTCCTCCATGTAAAACACACACACCCTTAAAAGTAATGAAAACAGGGGCGCCTGGATGGCTCAGTCGGTTGGCATCTGACTTCGGCTCAGGTCATGATCTCACGGTTTGTGAGTTCGAGCCCCACATCGGGCTCTGTGCTGACAGCTCAGAGCCTGGAGCCTGCTTCGGATTCTGTGTCTCCCTCTCTCTGCTCCTCCCCCACTCACGCTCGCTCTCTCTTCCTCTCTCTCTCAAAAATAAATAAAGCTTAAAAAAATTTTTTTAATAAAAAAATAAAAAATAAAGAAAAATAAAAAATAAAAAAAATAAAAGTAATGAAAACAAGCCACTGGTGCCAGCTTCCTCTTTACGAGGGTCCCATAGTGGCTGCAGTCATAACAGCTACCATACACTGCCTGCTCTCTTGGCTAGGCACCGTGTTCTCTACTTGACATGCATTGCCTCACTTAATGCTACTACAAGCCTGAGAAATTGGCAGGACTACGCCTTTTTTTTTCTTTTGCGGACAATAAAATTGAAGCTAAATGCTAGCAGAGCTCAGAGACTACATTTTTCTGAACTGAATTTTCTCCCGGGGGAGAGCATAAGTCACCTGCTCTCCTGGGTCCGGCGGGGAAAGGGTAAGCCTCTTCACCATTCCCTCGTGCTCACTGTTCCTCTCTCCATTTTAGAGCCTCCCATTTTGGAAGAGACAGACGGGGGACAGCTCCTACTGCTCCAGTAATGGCTGTACAGGTTGGCCGAATGGTTGGACACTACCACATCCTGCACAGTGATCCTCTCCTCGGCACGATCAAAGGACACGTGCTCTCTGAACAGTCTGCCCCATCAGCACCGAGTACGAAGCCAAACGGACACTGAATCCCTAAATATGTGTGTACCACACTTAGCATAAATATACATATTTACATACTGCAAA
Organism: Lynx rufus; assembly: GCF_022079265.1. Classification (NCBI taxonomy): domain Eukaryota; kingdom Metazoa; phylum Chordata; class Mammalia; order Carnivora; family Felidae; genus Lynx; species Lynx rufus. The sequence goes on along the minus strand of NW_025814824.1, from coordinate 40,991,569 downwards.
AAGGTGAAAAGTAGTGTTCCATAATATTAGCCTGTCAAGTGGAAGCAAAATTTCTTTCTCTGTGAATTTGTCCACAATACAGCATAAACTATGACCTACATCTTACATAGATGCATAATGAATATTTTGTAAACGGCAGGAAAATCCCACTATATACATCTCAGAGGCTGTGCGCTTACCATTTAACACAGGTGTCTAGACTTTCTTCCAGTATCAGATTTTACCAGTTCAGGCTTTGCAGTCAAACAACACTCACACTTGAATTCAGGCTCCGGGCCCTGCCCCTTACTTGCTGTTGATGTGGAGCGTTACCTGTTGTAGTTGTTTTTCAATTGTAAAATGCAAATGATGCCATTATTTGACATATAACGCCACATGTGACAGGTCCATTGTGAGAATTAGACAGCATGAAGTATTTAACGAACTAAGCATGATACCTCGTCCATAGTAAGTGGTCACTGACACGGTAGCTATTAATATGAAAATTTAGGTCATCAATTACTACAGAGCCTTTCTTCTCAAAGTACTCCAAAGCCTACCACAATTCTGTGTGTCTGTCTGTCTGTCTGTCTCCCTGCCTGTGTCTGTGTGTCTGTGGAAAAAACTATTATGGCCCAAGTCACGTGTTCTTGTCCGCATAGAGTCCTGAACTTCGATTCATGACTAACCTGCCGTGTACATCCCAGCATGTCACTGCAAAACGAGCCCAAGTGTTTAGGTATTGGCCTTGTGCGTAAGTATTTCTAGTAGAACTTGGAAGAGACGGCAGTTTGAAATATGGGTCTCTACATTCCCTTCTGGCTCTTCACTGATGTCAGAACCATAGAGAGTTCGTGCTTTTCCCCCCAAAACTGGCATTCTGAGGATCAGTCTCTTTCCAAATCACTAAAATCTACAGTTTGGGGGAAGTCTTTATTTGTGAATTATGACAAGTCCTGAGCCCTCTGAGATTCTGAATCAAGATAGCCAAGTACAGGATTATTTTATGGCCACTAGAAAAATCTCAAATCATATTGTATTTGTGGTTGCAATGAATTCATAAATAATGGTAATCAAATTTAAAATGTACATCTTAATCTTGTACTAAATAATGGTATGGTATTCCAGCCTATAACTGAAAATAAAAACATTTTATGCTTAGTTTTAAATCATGTATATATTTTAAATATATTGGTGGACAACCTAATGAAAGAAACGAGCATTCTTTCTTTGTAAAGCATTAATTTGAGCACTAATAACAAATTAAATTAGGGTATGGAGCATGGAGAAAAAAATTACCAGAGCCCCACTTGGACTGATATTAATTTTGTACAAAATTAAAATTCCACAGAGTCATACACTAAAGAAGGATGAAGTTTATTTTAAACCTCAAAATGCGAAACAGAAACTGAGTTTTAAGAGCTATTTCTCTCTTCAATACACTGAAAATTCTAGAATGCTACTGAACAAGAACAGCCTCTTTTGAAATATCAGGCTTCCTACAGTTTACACAATGTTGATAGGTTTTTCTTAAAGGCATTGGGCATTAAAAGGCAAATAAAGCACGTACCGAATTTTGTTCCGTCCAACTAAAAAACTGTCCTAACCCTCAGGAAAAAAAAAAATGCCCACAATAACACAATAGTAACCTTGATTAGAAAGATACCTGCAGCATCTGAAAAGGAGTATGCTCTGGAAAAAAAATTCTTTATTAAGTTGATTTTACAATTATTTGAGGTTTCAGGATTTGGTACTTTGAGTTTTATAAATGAAATAACCCAATCTGCACATATTATTATGTCGTTCATTAAAACTAAAAATCAAGGGGAAATGCTCCTCAGTGCAAAAAGTCCAGTAAGGTTCTACATTTGCTTAAATTAAATTGCTACCTAAGAAATATTGGCTATACTTCGGAATTAACATTGAAAATTTTCAAATATCTCTCCTGATAATTTTCTCTACAGTGATTTATTTAAAACAATAAGAGCTACAAATTGAGACTAGCTTAAAGAGATAACAGCCTAGTGTCTTATTGTCCTCTGCTGACAGGAAAGCGTGTTCTTTACATACTGTACTTAGCTATAAAACACACATTTTTCCTTGGTAAGAAAAAAAAAATACTTTTCTGGCTTACTTAACAGGCTATTTCGAGGCTTTAAAGAAAAAACACACAATTATTTGTGAAATAGGGTTACACGGTAGAAGAAAAATTAAGAAGAATTATTTGCATCTCCTTTAAGTTATTCACAATACTTTGAGGCTTTCCTTCTCTCCAGTTAGTGCAATTTATTTTTCTATGCGTCTCAGTAGCAAACAATGTTATTTAGACTCTAACCTGGCACGCTACAACCTCTGGCCCGCCCTTGAGCCCCTCCATTGCAAAGGTCTCCAGGTGCAGTTTGGGTAGCTGCAGGGTGAAGTCATTCCTACTTGCCGCAGTCCGTGACAGCGAGATCTGATCTCTGACCTAAAGGGAAAAAAACAGCATCAATGGTAATTCCCCTTCAGACACATTAACTGGGATGAACTGGGTCCCCTTGAGCCCACTGAGTGGACTTGCATTGATCGCTGGACCTGAAATCCATGAATAAATTTAGGACTAATTGATTTTTCGTTGCAAATAAATCTCTAATTCAGAGTGCTGGGGGAGAATGTTAAGAAGAAAAAGCATCCTCCTGCTTGAAATGAGGGAGGGAAGACGAGTCACTGGAGCTCTTCTGATCAAGAGGTTTTGAATTATTTTTTCACCGTTCCACCCTCAAAAGAAAAAAGAAAGGAGGAAAAAAACATCCACAAAATCGAAAACAAACAGCAATCTCCTAATTATTATCATTTTTTAAATAACATGTTTAATTTAACTGGCATTAACTGATACATATTAGACAAGACAGTTATTTGGTACTGGTCTTTGAAAAGAAAACTTCAATAATATGTACCCTGGAATAAAAACAAATATACTCAACACACAAGGAGACTTAAAAATATACCAGTCAGAGGTTTATTTGCCCATTTTCTTCTTACTAAACTTGAGTCTTAGCGACTAAATACATATAAACCAACTCAGTCACGCAACTTCTAAATAAGATAATGAATGAAATCAGTGGTATTTGTACTATATTTTAAGTATTCGGAAAGGCAACAATACAAACATCACAGATACAGGAGAAACACCAATTCTCTAGCCAATATAGGTATCACATGCAGTTGATATTACACTGCCACCTTCTGGACAAATGAGAAACTACTCCCTATATGCTGTATACAGATAAAAGAAAATGCTCAAAAACCGGTCTGTTTTCATTTTTAATTTCCAAAGTTATTAAAAGCCTTAAAAATTCCACAGTTTAGTTTTCCATAATATCAGTGAGCTCTCATTTTTAATTATATAGTTTCATGATATTAGGTTTCATACACAGGCATATTTTCTAACTTTCCCTATGCCTGACTTGGTTTTAAAAACGTATCTCTTTGCTACCACATATTTGATAAATATTACACAACTAGCTTAAAGCCACAGGATCAAAAGTGTTTTTTATGAAGTAGTAAAGGTCAAGAATGGGAGAACTATAAAAATAGCACTAATTTCTCAAATAAATATATTTATATCTCTACTTTTACCTGAGCGGCTTCAAATGTAACTTGGCGACAATATATGATAGAAAACTCTCCTTCACTTTTCCATTCTACTTGGGAAGCTTGTAAAACCTGTTTGAGTTATTTCTTGTTTTATGAATGAACCATCATACTGCGTAGGGTCTCCTTACACCAGTAAACACACACAAACATATGATGACATCTTTAACCGTTCATGCTAATCTATGGTTATAAAACTCTTTATATTCCCAAATTGAGCAGAAGACTTTCTGTCAATAAGTGAATGTCAAAGTGTATGCTAGAAAACATACACCGTAAGGTAATTTTGATAATGGTGTGAGTACTGTATGCACAGCGGAGTCCCAATTTGGAATGTGTATTTATCTGTAACAAACATTCTCCAGAGTCTTCAGTCAGGATGAGAATGCTTTTAACTTATTTTACATAAAAAAAAATATTTTACAAGTATATTTTCTTTAATTTTTATAGTTTATACTTATGGATACCTTCTCCCGCTTTTTCTTTTTTGGTCACCAATGCGCACTCAGATAAAAGAAAACATTAATGTGGATTAAGGTGCTGAGAATTTATCAACATCAAACCACTGGTGTTTTGCCTTCTACCCTTCTGAACCATAGTCAATAGATCTAAATATTTTACTGCACCCTGGCCAATTCATTGTTTGATGTTTAAAAACTCACCCAGAATCAAAGAAAATTTATTAAATTTGAGCCCCCAAATGAGATACTATTAGCTTTGAAAGTCAAGTTTAACTGCGATATTGATGATTCTCTTTTTTCTGTGACAAAATTCACTAGGGAAATCCTGGAAGTCAAAGTACAAAAGCAGATTGCTAATACGGGCAAAGGGGGGAGGGGGGACCGTAAGCAATGTAGGTATAATCCACAACACGGTTCGAGCGCTGGGGGTCCTTTCACCCCATTCTTATCAGGCACCAGACATCAGCTGTGAAGCCTGACGTCCACAGGAACAGGGAGCCACGTTTCGCAGTCTCTGAATAAAGTTGCTGAACAACATTAAGCCGGGGCATTTGGCATTTAAAACTGTGACTTCTTATCAAATTAACATCTTCATGACAACATTATTTAATTTCCAAGATTAAATTCATTCTTTACATTAGATAGGTTAAAAAAAAAAAACCTCAAAATGCAGTCCTTTTGACGGCATCATAACTACGACAGTATTTGAATATGCACGTGTTAATACGTTCGTTCAATGATACATTATGTGCTGAACGCTGACAGTGCAATCAAGAGACAGTGACTTGTGATACATCATAAATATAATATCACAAATATTTCTGCTAAATTTTAAGAGTTGTTTCCACTCTTAAATTATGCCAGAACTTTGAGAGAAGGCATCCAACATGTTCTCCGAGTATTTCTAGAAAAAGTTTTTTCTCACTCTTGAAAAAGGATTGGCTAGGAATTCCTTTATTTGAAGGGGTATGGGGAATGAAAGCATCGTGTTGAGAGAAGGCAAAACAGTGACGCCGGGCAAATAAAATTACAGCCGCGCACAGCAAAGGAGCGGGAAGGGAAGGTGACCAGGAACAGAAAAACACCAAGGGGGAAAGGAGAGACTGTTCAGAAGGAGGCAGAAGGCACGTGTGAATTTCAGCGTGTGAGCAAGGGACACTGGGAAAGAGATTCAACCCACAACAGTAAGGAATAGGAGCTTTCTGTATGGCATTAAATTGGTTCGTGAAAAACATAGAACAGGCAGCCTGAGAACAAAGTAAACAAAATCAGAAAAGAGATAAGGGGGATTTCTTTGGGAAACGCTGCCCAGTGGATATGAAAGGATTCCTTTCAAATATGAGAATCTAAAATAAATTTCTTTACTGTCAAAAGAATTTTGAAGTAACAACATGAGAATAGTAAAATCACTTTTTTCCCTAAAAGGAGAAGTAAGCTCGCCTTCTAAAATACAGATTTTAGTATGGACTAAGATGAAAACAATCATTGTCGCCTGTCTGTAGATTAAATTCTAATTTCATATTTCAAATTAATTTTAAATTATAATTTCAAAAGTCTGTCTTTAATTCTGTTTATGGCACATCATTATTCATCCTTTAATTAAGATTCTATATCCTTTTCCCGTGATTTATTTATAGCTGTGAGTGATAAAATATATATAATAATGTTTTTCTACTTCAAAATGGGTAACAGTTCATATTTAACATATAATGAATTTTTTCATAGAATTTCACAATATAAATCTCATTTGTCAAATTGTATACATTTTTATTACATTCTATACAACTGTTCAACTTCATAGTATTTTGACAAAGAATAAAAACATACCTACATTACTACATTCTGAGATTCTGGTTTTTAGAAAAGTGGTTTGCTTTCTCCCTTTCTTATTACATACTTTCAGAAAGCATGTATTTCAGGCCACCTGGGTGGCTCAGTCGGTTGAGTGTCCGACTTTGGCTCAGGTCATGATCTCGTGATCTGTGAGTTTGAGCCCCGCGTCGGGCTCTGTGCTGACAGCTCAAAGCCTGGAGCCTGTTTCAGATTCTGTGTCTCCCTCTCTCTGTGCCCCTCCCCTGCTCATGCTCTGTCTCTCTCTCTCTCCCTCTCTCTCTCTCTCTGTCAAAAATAAATATACATTAAAAAAAATTTTTTTAGGGGCACCTGGGTGGCTGTTGGTTGGGCGTTCGACTTTGGCTCAGGTCATGATCCCCTGGTTTGTGGGTTTGAGCCCCACGTTGGGTTCAGTGCTGACAGCTCAGAGCCTAGAACCTGCTTCAGATTCTATGTCTCTCTCTGTCTCTGACCCTCCCCCGCTTGCGCACTGTCTCTTTCTGTCTCTCAAAAATGAATAAATGTAAAAAAAAAAAATTAAAAAAAAATTTTAGAAAGCATATATTTCTAACATATATGCTATAAGACACAAGAGAAACGAGACAGAGAAAAATAAATGAAACTTTCTAAGTGAAAATGCTGTTATGAAATATATATTTAGTTTATTGTAACAATCTAGTTCCAGATTGAAGTGATTTGTAAAATCCATGTTTTACTGTTCCTTTTGCTCTGATTAGCAAGCCACCAATCTGTTTTCTGATTTTCTGTACTCCTACCGTAACACCACAAAAGCTATTCCTGCTCGATATCTCAATGATGAGATTAAATTTGCCATTTTAAGAAAAACTGCTCAACTCTCAAAATGTGAAGCTGCATGTTGTATTATGCACAGCTATAAATCTCTTTGGACCTAATATTCCAAGTTAAAAATAATAATAATAAAACACTTATGGAATGTGGTACTAGCTGTGTTTTTACCAACAGGACACCAAGGAAAAGTAGTAGGATTGTAGATAGAAATTCAGACAAACTTACCACATAAAAACATATATACTATATATATAATTATATATATAGTATATATATAATTACATATATAGTGTGTGTGTATATATATATATATATATATATATATATAATACACACACACACACACACACACACACACACACACAATGCCTGAATCTTTAATGTCTGGGGAAAGTAAGTGATATTAGCACTTTACATCATACCCTTAATCTGGCTAAAATTCTACTTACTCCAACCTAGTATGGCCTCTGTGGCTTCAAAATCAACATTCTTACCACCATCACATCCACAGAGTCTCCTGTAACACCTCTGTGTTCATGTTCTACTTTGATTCCAGCTGCCTGCCTTCTTTTGTTCCACTGCTTCCTCTTCCCTTCCTTCCACCTCCACTGGCTCCGTATTGCTTTCCCTTCCCCCTTTATTCTATTTTTCATCCGACACAGAAGACCGTACACACTATTTTTCAACCTCTGCACTAGAGAGCTGTGTGTGCTTGGCACACTACAGCCTGGGAACCAAATCCAGGCCACCGCCTCTCACTGTAAATAAAGTTTTATTGAAACACATGACACCCATTCATTTACCTATTATCTTTGGCTGTTTTCCTGCGACCATGACAGAGTCGAATAGTTGAGAAAGAGACCATATGGTCCACAAAGCCTAAAATATTTACTATGTGACCCTTTACAGAAAATGTTGGCCATCCTCTGCCTTAAAGGTATAGAAGAAGGAAAGACAGTATTTTTCACCATCTGTAAAGTTTTTTAAATAACCACATCTCACCAGAGAATATATGAACAATCCCTAGCAGGTCAACCTTCTATCAGTAACACAGGATGCCATTTCACAGATACTTGCTGGCTTCTTTTTTCATAGATAAGTGTTTCATAAATAAGTAAGTGTCCTATCTCCTGATCTAGTTTCAAGTTTCAGGTAGTCTAGTGTACAACTTGACTGGGTCTAACTTTCCTGGCACATAGCCTAATGCCTAATCAACATAACATTTGGTTCAACAAGTAGAACAGGCACACTGGAGAGGCTTTTGTAAAAAGAAAGAGAAGGGAGGGCATCGGCCAGAGTTAACTATATACTCTGTAATAACAGTAGCGGCAAGAAAAACGCTATGCATACAGAGGCTCGCAGTATGTGATCAAATAAGAATGTCATTCCAAACTCACAAATTCTACAAGGCAGGAGAAAGAGAGAATAGAATAAAAAAGATAATTAGCAGTTCCAGGACTCTCGTGTGTGCCTAGTGATAGAAGCAGGGATTCAAGCTCGTCAATGCAATGGAGATGACATTCACAACCTGAACAGTTACATCTAACAACAACACTGGGTTTTGTTTGTTTGTTTGTTTGTTTCTTTGTTTGTTTTTTCCTTTCCTTTGTTGTCTGGCAATCTTAGCAAAAAATGTGTAAATTTCATAAAAGTAGTTTTGTGATAAGTAATGGAGACTATTGTTTAGATATCCTTATTTTCCTCTATAGTTTCACTGGACCTGTGGGCATTCTCATTCATTCATGTTTTCTTTCTGCCACAGCCTGACATTGACACACACACACACACACACACGCACACACACGCACACGCACGCACGCACATACACATTACACTGAGAGACAAGTTACCTGGGCAGCAATCATCCTTATACAATGGTCACCATTTCACACGGAAAATCCCCAAACTATAATGTCCCAAGATACATGCAACAGTTCCAGCTGTGCTCCACACCCACAGGAAGGAGAAGCAGGCACTCCATTGACAGTGCAGCAAACACACGCACTCATAATTTGAAAAGACGGAAGTGAGAAACTAGGCTTCTCTTGCTGGCAGGTTATTTAACTTAACCTACAACTCTGGAGCAGAGCCAGAACTCTCCAATGACTGCCAGCTGCTGTCACCAGAAAAGAGGGCAAATCCACCACCGCCACCACCACCACCCCACACGTTAATAGTCACATCCCAATTACGGATCTAAAAAATGGATCTCTTGAATCAGATTATCAAGCTGGCTACATCCCAGTTAAGGATCTGAAAAACCGAACGCTCAAAATCAAATTACCAAGCTGGAAAACAGAGTGATTTGATCACGGGCATCTTATAAAGGCATGAGAAATCTGTGGTGTAGGTTATATCCCATAGAATGCACCCCACAAATAGATGGCTGTGACCTTGAGCTATTTAAGCAAACATAAAACCTATACCCAGAATAGAGAAATATGTTTATGAATTGTTAACAGTCCTCCACACAGAGATATTTTCTTTCCTAGGGTAAATTATTTCAGAGGATAAAGGCAGCTGCACACTGAAATTAGTTATTTAGATGTGTTTAGGCTAAAACCTGTTAAGCACATGTCCGTGACATTCTGTAGTGTCTTATCTTTACTTTGTCAAGGTTTTTAAATCCCTCTTGAGCGGGAGTACCATTTTTAGCTTGGCTAGGTCAGAATGACACTGAACAATATGAATGATGACACACAAGACAGCTATATGGACAGAGTTGTCATCAGCAAGCCAGCTGTGCTAACACCTGTAAGTCCTGCACAGCTGATCTTCAGGACCAATATCCGGAAACTAAGAATGAAGAGGAGTTCAAAGATCACAAGTCACATTCAGAGAGTCAGTAACGAGTCACTAAAAATTGCAGTTTTAGAGGCATGAAATCATAGTTCAACTTTTAAAATGCTATCGGCTTTATGAATTAAAAGCTATTCTGTGGTGTTTATGTTCCTTACAAATTCACTGAAAACTAAAAATCAAAGACAACTATGTACTATTTGGGTTAACCATTTTTAAGATAAGATTATGAAATCATATTTAAAGATTTGGCAAGATAGTGTCTTCACCTGTCAGATTCTGTTTGACTCTAATCTATTCCAGAATCCACTCTAACAAAAGAAGTAATCATCCTTCTACTTCATAGGAGTCAAACCAGCTAGAAACAGGTTATAACAGGACACTTACACCCTGTAAATTTGTTGCTAGCATACCTCTCTTTCCTGGAGACATTCTTATAATCAAATCTAGGCTTTCTCCTCTAGCACTTGATTAGGCAAAATAAATACACATGCTATTTTTAGCAGTCAAATAAACAAAGGAAAATCAGCAAGACTTCCATTGAAATCTAGAGATGGCTTTAGTTTTATTTAGAGACTGGGTGATGGTAAAATTTGACTCATTCAACAAACATTCATTAAGTACCTACTGGGTACCAGGCGCCGTGATAGATGCTGAGCATATAAAAATTAAGGAGTCAGAGTTCCATCCCTCAAGGACTTCAAACTCTCGTGGCATAATTAATCTCTCAAAATGCATTTGCTAGCCTCCCATTTATCTGTAATGTCTTGTTTCTCCTATCAATTGCTACACTGCCTTCTTTCTTTGCCAGTGAGTATTACATTAATCAATCTCAAACCTTTATCTTTAGCCTGACTTTTTCCCTGCGGTCCAGACTCACATATCCTGCTGATCACTCCACATTACCTTAAACTTGGGTATTTCCAAAACAAAACGCATCATTGTCTCCCTTCTTCTCCTTACCAAAAAAAAAAAGCCTGCTCCTCTTTTTGTACTCCCAACATCAGTCGATCTCACTGCCCATACTGGGAGTTATCCTCCGTTGCCTTCTCATCTTCATTTGTCATTTTACTAAGTAAGTTTCACATCCTTTTCTCTGACACCACCCATCCTCACTACCCTGGTCCAAACCTTCTCCTGCTTTCACTGAGCCTAGACCCATGGCTCTTAAAACCATTTCATTACGATATCCAGTCTGCAAATATGCCTTCCAGAACCCAGATTCAATAAGAAACCTGACCACATTCATCCCTAGCGTAAACCCTGGTTTACTCCCACTGCCTCCATGATAAAGATCCAAGGTCTTAGATGGGGGAAAAAAAAAAAAACAAAAAAACCCAATGAACAAAACAAGAGTTCTGCTAAGACCTGGCTTCCAAGTGCCTCATTCGGACTCATCTCTTGCATTCTCCTTGCACTCACTGCTGAACGGAGGATGTCTGGCTATTCGTGCCACCATGAACTTGCACACGCTATTCTCTCTGCTGGAATGCCTTTCCCGTCTTCCCTCACACTTCAGCCCCATCAGGGCATTCATTCTTTTCTAGGAAACTTCCAGCCAACCCGTGAGTTTTCTAGGTATGCATCATAGATGAATAACTATCTAAATGGATGTCGAACTGCATCTTACGGATCCGTGTTTACCATGGTATACTGCAATTATCTGTGTCTCTGCCTTGAGGGAAAGGACTAAGCTATATATATATATATATATATATATATATACACATATATATATGTATATATACACACGTGCATATATATGTATATATACACACGTGCATATATATGTATATATACATACATATGTACATATATACACATGTATATATACATATACGTATATGTATACATATATACATATGCATATATATGCATATATATGCACACACATATGTATATATACATATATGTGTGTGTGTATATAATTTTTGATTGTTTGTTTCCGCCAAAACTGGTACAGCTCCAGAATATAATACACACTTAAAAAGCATTTGTCGAACTCAACTATTCACATTAAATATTGTGTTTTATGATGGATTAGAGGTTTTAAGTAACTTTACTATAGAAAGGAATCTAAAAGAACATCAGCAAAAATTCCTGTGGCTTCCTAGTTATTGTTTCAGTGTCATTTCAGCCCGATAAATTTACAGGGCTTATAGATGCAAGGTCTTCTAGAGCCTTCTGAGGCTTCTGGATTGTGACTTCCTGTTTTATCTTTCAGACATTTTACTGAAAAGGCAGCTAATACTTCTGAGTAAATGTTCAGAGGTACCTTTAAAGTTCATAGGCTACTGCAATCATATACAAGAAACACTGTAGTTAATCGTTCCGAACTCATAGGATTCAAGCAATCTCTGTAAGTCTCAAGAATCCAGCCATTCTGCTAACTTGACAATAATAAAAAAATGACTCCAAAAAAAGTTCATTCTTCTCTACATTCCAATTTTACCTAAATTTACTTACTTTTACTCCCTGCTATAGTATAAACCAAGACATCTCTCTGTTAAGCACTTGGTTATTGCCCAATAAATACTTACTTTTCTCATACCTAACCCTAAATAATTCAGATATTATCCTGTACATCCACTCATTACCTTATCCTGAACATTATTTTAAATATAATTATTGTACTTTCTTTTTCTCAAAATAGAAATACTTAAGCATGTTTGGAGAGCCTCTTAATGTAAAGAAGAAATCAATTCCTGAGAGTCTTTGTTATCAGTAATATTAGAAACCTACTGGTAAAGTCATTAGGAAAACAAAAGTATATGACTTTAGGGAATGACGTTAGCAAAAATGGTGGAATAAGGAATTCCAAAAACCAGTTCCTACACAAAAACAATGAATACACTGACAAAATTTGTCAGAATCAACTTTTGCAGAACTCTAGAAACTAACTGAAACTTTATAGAAACCACACAAAAGCTTAATCAAGAAAAAGAAAAAAAAAAAAACCTGAATCTCAGTATGTAAGGAAATCTCTGTTGATACACGAGCAGAGCACAAAGTTAACAGAACAGCGATTTCAGTGGCCCTACCTGACGAAGAATACAGACTTTACACAGAGATGAAAAATAAAGCTCACAGAACACAATATTGTCATAATATTGTATGGTGACAGAGGGTGACCACTTAACATGGTGAGCACTAAGTAACGTACAGAATTGTCAAATCACTATGTTGCGTGCCTGAACCTGATATAACATTGTCTGTCAACTATGCTTCAATAATAAATATTTTCTAAAAAAAAGAATACAAACTTAAAAAAATTAGTTCAGTAAAGTCATTGACCAAACAAAAACCACCACAGTAAGCAGAAACAACTAACACCGGGGATGGAAGAGAATCTGATTTCCAGAGTTGCCACATTGCACTATTCAAAATATCCACTTTTCAACAAGAAATTATGAAGTTTTCAACGAAATAAGAAAGTCTAGCCCATACACAATAAAAACAGAAACTAATGGGAACTGTCCCCGAGGAAGCCTCAACATTGGATTTATCACACGATGACTTTAAATCAATTATTTCAAATATGCTTAAAGTGCTAAGGGAAACCATGTACAAAAAAACAAAGGAAACTATAAGAACAATGCCTTCCAAAATAGAAAATACAAACACAGAGATAGAAAGTATAAAAGGGAACCAAATAGAAATTTCAGAGTTGACACATTCAAAGTGTTTAATGGGGTGGCGGGGGGGGGGGGGGACTATCAACCAAGAATTCTATATCCAACAAAAATACTCTTTAAAAATGAAAGAGAAATTATCCAAGATAAACAAAAGCTGAGGGTGTTCAGCATCACTAGACCTGCCTTAGGAGAAACCCTAAAGGGAGTCCTTCAGCCTGAAATGAAAAACACCAGACAGTAATTCCAATCCACATGAAGAAATAAAGAGCACTCATATAAAAAATTGCACGGGTATATATAAAGTCAGTAACAATGTATTATTTACTTGTAACTCCTCTTTTTTTCCCATGTTATTTAAAAGACAACTACATAAAACAATAATAATAAACTATGTTGATGGGCACACTATATATAAAGATGTAATTTGTGACATTAACAACATAAGGGGAGGATGGAGCTACATAGGGGCAAGGTTTTTATATACTACTGAAACTAAGGTTATTAATTCAAAGTAGACTGCTAAGAATTAAGATATTAATTGTAATCTCCAAGGCCACCACTAAGAAAATAACTAAAAATATATAGCAAAACAAGAGACAAGGAAAACAAATGTTATATTGCAAAACATCTATCTATCACACAATAAAAGGGAGGGGACTAAAACAGAAATTGAGGAATATAGATATAAGACATATAGAAAAAAAAGGAAAATGACAGAAGTCTTTCCATATCACTAATCATATTAAATGTAAGTTGATTAAACTCTCCAATTAAAAGTCAAAGATTGGCAGACTGTGTTAAAAAAAAAAGATTAATTATAGGGGTGCCTGGGTGGCTCAGTCAGTTAAGTGACTTCAGCTCAGGTCATGACCTCATGGTTTGTGAGTTCGAGCCCCGCGTCAGGCTCTGTGCTGACAAGCTTGGAGCCTGGAGCCTGCTTCAGATTCTGTGTCTCCCTCTCTCTCTGCCCCTCCCGCTCTGTGTCTGTCTCTCTCAAAAATAAAATAAAACATTAAAAAAAATTTTTTAAATGATTAATTATATGTTGTATACAAGAGGTATCTTAGATACAAAGACGCAGATAAATTGAAAGTAGAAGGATATGGGTGCCTGGGTGGCTTGGGTGGCTCAAGTGGTTGAGCATCCAACTTTTGGCTTCAGTTCAGGTCATGATCTCAGTTTGTGAGATCAAGCTCCACGTCAGCTTCCGTGCTGACATTGTGAAGCCTGCTTGGGATTCTCTCTCTCCTTCTCTCTCTGTTCCTCCTGTACACACACATGCATGTGCATGCTCGCTCTCTCTCTCTCAAAACAAATAAACTTAAAAAAAAAGAAATTAGAAGGATAGAAAAAAGATATTCCATGCAAACAGTAACCAAAAGAGAGCTGGAACAGCTATACTAACATACACAACACACTTTAAGACAAAAAATGTTACAAGAGACAAAAAAAAAATCTATGATAATAAAAAAATCAATCCACCAAGTAGATACAACAATTTCCAGATATATATGCACCTGACAACAGAATCTCGGTGAAATCTGTGAAAGCAGAGCTCACACAAAAATTTTTGGTTGCAAATACCTACATTAAAAAAGAAGAAAGATCTCAAGTCAACAACCTCTTTTACCTGAGGGACATAGAAAGAGAAGAGCAAACTAAGCCCAAACCAAACCAAAGAAAGAAATAATAAAGAATGGTGTAGAGATAATAGAGAATAGAAAAATAACAGAGCACATCAAGAAAACCAAATCTGATTCCTTGGCAAGGTCAACAACTTCGACAAACTTTAACTAGCCTTGCCAAGAAGAAAAGATTAATTAATTACTATAATCAGGAATAAGTGTGAGGACATTACTAGTGACCTTACAGAAATAAAAAACAGTACTAAGAAGATGAACAATGTCAACAAATGAGGTAACCTAGATGAATGAAACAAATTCCTGGAAACACATAAAGTACCAAAACAGACTAAAAAAGAAGCAGAAAATCTGAATACATCTATTCCAAGGAAAAAGAATGAATATGTAAGTAAAAACCTTCCAATAACAAAAATCCCAGGACTAGATAGTTTCACTGGTAAACTTTACCAAATGTTTAAAAAATTAACACCAATCCTTCTCAAACTCTCCCCCAAAAAAATTGAAGGGGAAGGGACACTTCCTAACTCATTCTATGAGGCCAGCATTACTCTGATACCAAAGCCAGACAAAGATATCACCAGAAAACTATAGACCAATATCCCTTATGAACACAGATGCAAAAATCCTCAAAAATAAATACTGGCAAACCAAATCTAGCAACATATTCAAACAACTACACATGATAACCAAGTGATATGTATAACAGGAATGCAAGCATGGTTCAACATACATAAATCAGTTTATGTAGTACCCAACATTAATAGAATGAAGGTTGAAAATAAAGATCATTACATTTGATGTAGAAAGAGCATTTGACAAAACCCAACAACCTTTTATAAGAAAAATTCAAAAAACTAGGAACAGAAAATAACTTCCTCAATCTGATAAAGGACATGCTCTTAATATCATACTTAATGGTGTAAGTCCAAAAGCTTTCCCCCTAAGATTAGGAAGAATGCAAAGATATCTGTTGTCATCTCACTGCTAGAACTCGAAGTCCTAAGCAGGAAATTAGGCAAAAACAAAAATAACAACAATAACAACAAATAAACAAAAAACAATAAAATCAAGGTATCCAAACCAGAAAGAATAAATATCTTTATTTGTAGATGACATGATCTTATATAGAGAAATCCTAAAGAACCCTCAAAAGAAATTATTAGAGCTAAAAAATTCAGCCAAGTTGCAAGATACAAAAGCAACATATAAAAATCACTCATATTTCTAAATGCTAATAATTAGGAACCAATAAATTAAGAAAATACAATAGTACAAAGAATAAAATACTTAAAAATAAATGTAAGCAAGAAGGCGAAAAACTTGTACACTGAAAACTACAAAACACTGTTGAAAATAATTAGAGAAGATCTAAATAAATGGAAAGGCATCCCACGTCATGGATTGCAAAACTTAATGTTATAAGAAGGAAGTACTATCAAAATTCAAATTGTCCTCTTCGGAAATGGACAAGCTGATTCTAAAATTCATATGTAATTACAAGGAATCCTGAAAAGCCAAAACAAACCCTGAAAGAAAAACCCAAAGTTGGAAGACTCACATTTCTTAATTTCAAAATTTACTACAAAGCCACAGTGATCAAAACAGTGTGGTAGATCAATGGAACAGAATTGAGAGTGCAGAAATAAAAGAAAATATCTATAGTCAATAGATTTTCAACACGGGTACTGAGATCATTGAATGGGAGAATTAAAAGTCTTTTTAACAAATGCTGTAGGAATAACTCAAGTTTGGTCTTTGTATTACACCAGTACAAAAATTAATTCAACGTGGACCAAAGCCTAAATATAAGAGTTAATAGAAAGTGTAACTCCAAAGTTTGTAGTTTTTTTTTTTTAATTTTTTTTTCAACGTTTTTATTTATTTTTGGGACAGAGAGAGACAGAGCATGAACGGGGGAGGGGCAGAGAGAGAGGGAGACGCAGAATCGGAAACAGGCTCCATGCTCTGAGCCATCAGCCCAGAGCCCGACGCGGGGCTCGGACTCACGGACCGCGAGATCGTGACCTGGCTGAAGCCGGACGCTTAACCGACTGCGCCACCCAGGCGCCCCCCAAAGTTTGTAGTTTAAACTCCAGAGAATTTAACACCATAAAACTCTTTGGAGAAAACACAGGGAAAAATCTTCATGATCTTAGATATGACAATGAATGTATTCTCAGATAAGAATCCAAAAACATGATCTGCAAAAGAAAAAAAATGGACTTCATCAAAATTTAAAAAACTTTTTTGGGGTGCCTGGGTGGCTCAGTCGGTTAAGCGTCTGACTTCGGCTCAGGTCATGATTTCATGGTTCGTGAGTTCAAGCCCCACATCGGGCTCTGTGCTGACAGCTCAGAGCCTGGAGCCTGCTTCGGATTCTGTGTCTCCCTCTCTCTCTGCCTCTCCCACGCTCACACTCTGACCTGTCTCTCAAAAGTAAATAAACATTGAAAAATAATTTTTAAATAATAATAAAAATAAAAAACTTTTCCATCAAAGGACACTATCAAGAAAGTAAAAAGACATCCTATGGAATGGAATAAGAAGGTGTAGGAGTGACTGCTTAATTTGTCTGGATTTCTTTTTGAGGTGATAAAAATATTCTGAAAACAGAGTTGTGATAGTTGCACAACACTGTAAATGCATTGGAAGCCACGGAATTGTACATTTTAAAATGGTTAAAATGGTTACTTTTTTTTAATTCAATACTTCTGGTTTTTTCCCAAACATCTGAGAGTTCAACTAAATAGAGAAGTGTGTGCATCAAAAATGCACCTCATGGAAAGTTGTGATTTTGTTTTCTTTTGTTATTTTTCTTAACCCAATAACCGGAAATTAGCCCCCAAAAAGTTTCTTAATAAAAAGTTAACTTCTGGCCTACATTAAAAAGTCACAATACATACATACATATATTTACATGAAATTAAAATAAAACATCTGTTTCTTTGAAATAAGGTATATGCTTTTAAATGAAAATGACTGGCCTTCCTTATTAAATACTAGTATCCGTCCCAAATGGAATTTTAAAATTAATATCCACTCAACTGCTTTGTATAATACAGTTTCAGGATTTGAAAAGTTGAATGTAATGTATCAAGTTTAAAAAATAACAAATATAGGGGCACCTGGGTGGCTCAATCAGTTGAGCATCGGACTCTTGATTTTGGCTCAGGTCATGATTTCACGGCTCATCCGTTCGAGCCCCACATGGGGCTCTGTGCTGCACAGAGCCTGCTTCAGATCCTCTGTCTCCCTCTCTCTCTGCCCCTCACCTGCTTATGTGTACTCTCTCTGTCTCAAAAATAAATAAACGTTAAAAAAAGAGAAATATAAATAGCTACGCTATTTTGGCTATGTACAATAAACTACTCTGAAGAGTTTGGATGCAACCACAACCATTTTAACCATGAAAGAGCCCAGACCCTCCTTTTGTACCACTCCCAGTTTCTCCAAGGTGGCAAAACGCCTCTGGACAGTCCGAAGGGGCCACAGAAATAAACTTGCAAAAGCTGGCATGAGGACAGCAGGCAACACCAGTGGGCTGGCATGAGCGATTCTCTGGGCCACTTCTTTAGCATCCTTTCATTCACACCTAAACTTCATAGAACAGAGAATTAGCCCAACCATCAATTAGCCTTCCCTACATTTTTACTTCAAGCTTGAAAAGTAATTGATAATTTAAAAACCACTATGTAAATAGAAATTTCCAGAGACATCAATTAAAATAATTAACTAAATCTGAAGGGGAAAAAAGCTATAACCAAAAATAAATCTATAGCAGTTCTAGGCCAATTCTATAGATATCTTTCTTTCCATATGACACACAAAACCCAAAAGATGAACTGCAACTGAAGAACTGTATGATTATAATTGTCCTATTGCAGTCTTGATCGTATTTAAAATATGTATTTTGCCACTCTCACAATGAAAGGATAAGGTACAACATTTATGTTCCATACTGATGATGGTTTTTCTCTGATGTCAAAGTCCACTCCTCACTGTAGATGCCACCCAACATTTGTTTTCCTCTAGCTGGGAAAATGAACAAACAATTCAAGGCAACATCAACTATATAAAAAGTTATGCTATATGTATGACATGACCGATTTCTCCTTTCAAAGATTTCACCAAGTACAAAAAAAATCTAACCAAAGATGTCTTTTTTTCCTACAAATCAAATTTCAGATTTCTAGCATATATGGATTTGATGTAACTATGTCTAAACTAAACTTTTTTAAATGGGGAGAGGGACAAATCACAGTTTCAAACAATACTACTTTAAAACATAGCATTCAGAATATTAGATTTTTTTGAAAGTGCTTTGGGTGATATGAAATAATGCTAATCACTTTCAATATCTAAAAGAATACACAGGCCTAGTTTTTTCCACAAGGTTAAAGTGTATTAAGTATTAGTTTGCTAATGTTTATTTAATATCTCCTTAAAAAGATTTGTTTTGGGGTATTTTTAAGTGATTTCTGAACTATATTATATAATAAATTTAATTCCAAGAATTATTCTAAATATGATTCATTCATGAATTCCATATATCTTAAAAGTACTAGGTAATTATATTTTCAAGAAATTGTCTATTAGACAATAACATTAATAACATAATAACATGATTAATAATAACATAAATAACATTTCTCTAATGAAAATGTTTAAATAATGAAATAACGAACACATCTTTGAATCTGGAATGTTAACCAAAAACACAGTTAATATAAGTTCTTAGTAATATCATAACATCCTTAAACGCGACTCATCATTACAAATTAAAAGCTAACTTAACACATTTTGTAAGAAAGAAAATTACAACTTGAAAAGTACTGCCAGATACATATCATTATGCCTCCTCTATGTATACATACATAGGATGATAGGTTTGAGAGCGGTAAGAGGTTAGACAGTGTGGTCAAACATTTTATCATTATGAGACATGTAAGAATCATAATGACCTCTGGTTCAGTCAGCAAAGACCACCAATAACTCAAGTGCAATTATACCAGTTTGGGGAAACCACTATTTCCATAGTTTTAGCAAAGACATAGGTAAATTCTGAAGAAGGTTATGCAATACAGCATTGTATAATACAAGTTGTTAGTCATTTGGAAGGACCTTTTCATGAATTTATTTTCTAAGAAAGTTACAAAATTAATTAAAGTATCTTGAGGTTAATAAAACTGATAACTAGGAAAACAATGTCATAACACAAGTTGAACAATATTGAAGAAAAATTATACTACCTTATGAAGCATATTTTCTACTGTTCTCATATGATTGGCAACACATTCTTTGTCTCTAGAAAATAAATTAAAATTAGGTATTAGTAAAACCCAAGCCTTACAACAACTGTTACACATTGTAGGATAAGTCACTATTATTGAAAAACATGGGTTGGTTATTATTGCACTCTTTCTAAAAGTGCAAAGTCCAACCATATTCACTAGTATATTTCCACATTTAACCGTTACCTTTAGTTATATCGCCTGCCATAAATTAGAGGGGGGAAAAAATCTTAAGGATATCCTCAAAGTGGAAAAAAAAAAAAAAAGAGTGAAAAAGGAAAAGAAACCATGATTACATTATTGGTTTAAAATGTGCTAGAAAGGCTAAACTTTTATTCTTTTGATTTCTAATGAAGGAGATTTTAAAAATCATAGTGGTGGAGATATATCATGAATGGCCATATTATGCAAAATAATATTTTCCTTTCTACATAGGCTCTTTGTGTTACAATAATTGCACAAAAACCCTCTTCTATGACCTTGACCAGAAACATGTAAAGTTACTAGTTTCTTCTAACAGCTCTGTAGATTGAATTTAGCCTTAATAATGAAATAAAAAGTTTAGATGTACAGAATAGGGAATATAATCAATATTGGAAGAATATTTTTAGTGAGTGATAGTTTTATCATGGTGATGACTTCACAGTGTATACAAAAGTTGAATCACTATGTTGTATACCTGAATATAATATTGAATGCCAACTACACGTCAATATAAATACAATTAAATTAAAAGTTTGGATGAAAATGCTGAAGACAAAATTTAATGGTAATTTATAAATTGAAAATGTATGAGCTCTCCAAATTTCAAATTAACTTTCTTTTGTGTTACAAGGACATATGATCATGGTCACAGATCACAGACATTACAGAGCTTTACAATTTTCCAAAGAACTACTGGTGGGTATTCAAACCTAGCAATATTTTGATCTTGTGTAAACTCATTTTTTCATTATGTGTGAGCAATTTCCCAAGCCCAATGGCAAAGCTGTAGATATCCTAGAGGGCAGATTCCCTGTTTTGTGATTTAGTTTACAGACTACATTCATATTTCACAATATTTGATGCTTAACAAGAGTCTGTCTCAAAAAAATTTTAATTTATATATATATATATATACACACATATATATACACACATATGTATACACACACATGCATGTATATATGTTTATATGTATATATACATACATACACGTATGTATACACATATACATATATGTATATATACATGTATATACATGTATATATATACATACATGCATGCATGCATACACACACACACACACACACACACACACATACATATATATGTAATTACAGGAGTCCAGAATTCCAAATTCAGAAAACACCGAGTTTATTAAAATTAGATGTTTCTTTAATCCATAAATAGATTTTCTTTAAGCCATGCTGTTGTACAAAGGGCTGTCCTAAAGTATTCCATGAAATTTGATGTGAGGAACAAATAAAAATACCCAAGAGAATTGTTCAATTTGAACTTCAGAGTGTATGTCAACTTGATTACCTGGTAAAAGGAAAACCACTTTCATCACATTTACATAGATGCCCACTCTAAAAACAGTATGTTTTTTTCTGTTGGACATATTAGAATATACAGCTATAAAATTAAGTGACTTTTCCATGATCAATGTGTTTTATTGCACTTAAAAAGATGCTATGATATATATGTTGATTATATATTAACATTTTTTATGGAACTATGACTTGCAATATTGGTATATTATACGCCGAGCAAAATTTGGGGGGCAAAGGGGCAGAAGGGAATGGGGAATATGTGATAGAAGGAACTACGAAAAACTTTTGAATAAAGTGTATTCCATTTCATATTAATGAAATCATGGTTTCAAACATGTAACAGTACAACAGAGCCCAAAATACACATAATTAGAGGTTATATAGAACCTTACACTTTTCTGAGGTTTCTCAATAAAATATACAGTTAGCATGTTGAGTTAAGAGTTTTCTTTTTTGAGGATATATCAGAGAATTTCAAAGAGAGACAGCTGTACTTTTGTTTTCTAACACTGTATTATCCAGGGCTAAAACCCGGAGCATGAAAGTAAGAATTGATCTTTTGTCTGTTTTAAGTGATCTCCCCAAGGTCCGAATGCTCACTTGGCTGCCATGCGGAGGGCACTCTCTGCATCGTGGATGTTCTCCTCCAGTCGACGCTTGTCCTGCTCCAGCTGGGTAAGATGTCTATTGAGCTGACGCAGAGATTGATCTTTTCTTCTCAGCTCCATCTTTGCCTCGGAGAGACTCTGCAAGCAGACAGAAAACAGAGTTACTTGTCAGCCCTGATAATTAACTTCAATTTATGCCATAGGCTATTAAACAAAGAAGGATACAGACTGACTGAGAAGTAGACTTGGGTCATTACACATCAAGGTTTAACAAATTTTCTGCAAAAATTTTACATACTTACTAATTAGAAATGATAGATCCGAGAAGATTTTGAAAAATGTTTAGCTACAAAATACAACTCTATTTTATTTTTTCAAATACCGTAAGGCAAATACATCTTATTCTTACAAAAAAACATCTGATTATAAAAACCTCAAGTAGCATTTTCTTCGAATGATGACAAAATAAAGATTTTCAGGGGAGAAAGCACATGAAATTTAGAGTCTATGTAAAACAAGAACTATCATAAGCCCAAAGTGTGTTTGTGAGCGAGGGGAAGGTGGGTTAGGACACCTACATGAGAAGGGGGAACCCAAGATTTAAAAGTACCACCACTTTACTTATAAATATATCCAGAACAGGTGCCTATGGGCATCTCAGGGAACAAACAAACTGGACTCCAAAATAAAACTCCCTTACTTCCCATTAAATAACTCTCATGTCAAACATAGCCACACAAATGCAATCAACATGTTTCATCTAACAGAGAAAGTTGCAAATAATACTTGCATTCAGAATTGTTTGTGTCCCATAAATATTTTCCTAGCCACAGAACTATAAAATCTGTTGATTGATATTTTGCTATTTGCTTTAATCTGAAATATTCGCGTAGCACAAAAATGTCAAGATGCAAGTGCCAAACTCCCTTTCGGGCTAAAGGTCTTAGAACCAGAATCTCACAATCTAAAGGAGTCTTTTCTAGACTTCATTCAAAATAATATAGGCATCACAGGATCCCTGAGCACTGAAACCTTGCTCATTCCTTTGCCTATGAAATTTCTAGGATATGAGCTTGTCAGTTTTTCAAGTGAATTTGCTATACAGTGAGCTAGCTAATCAATTGGTTACATGTACACAATATTTTTTCTTCTTTCTCAGAGTTTAGCCACACATGAATGTTCACAACATATATATATAATTGACAAAGCTATAATTTCATGTTTAAAATTCTTTCTACAGTATTCTCTTAAAGCATTCACAATAGATAGTACAGAAAACTCAAGCTGCCTGCACGGAGCTAAAACAATTCACTCTAGATGCTATACAACGAAAGCAATCATCAGCCAAATCAGGTGTTTTAAAATGTTAAAAGTTTTTTAATTCAGTATTTCCCTTTGCAAACAGTCAAGCTGCTTCCAGACAAGTACACGTTTAAAAAATAAAAAATAAGTAAACTGGGATTACTTACTAGACATTATATTTTATTTCAGCCTTTAGTATTATCAGATCTTCAAGAACATCCCACTATAGAAACAGTCACTGATTCAAACTGACTTTAAAAAGACAACAAAGAATAGATTTTTAAAGGCCACGCTAAACCTACGTATTTTGCACCAATGTTAAGATACTTAAAGGCATTGAAGTATTATGAGATTTCTTTATTTAAAAAAGTAAAATCCAGTTGAGTCCTGTTAAAGCCAGTATTTCTGACATCTTTCAGTTAATAAAAAATGTTATTTTTTAGATATGAAGATAAAATTAACGACCCACTACCAGCTATGCATAAAGTTTGAATTCTTTTTCCAACAGAAATAACGGATTTGTGCCAATCCGTTCCAATGCTCTTGCTCAGTAGCTCCTATGACTAGAGGTGTGTATCTGAGAGGGGTTTCAAGGTACTGTCTCCAGCCTTGTCCAGAGTGAAGCTCACTGGCCCAATCTGAGAGAAACCCCTGACCCTGGCAGCATTGTAAAGCCACACTTGCCTTTTCAGCCATCCTATGACATCCTTTCAAAGAAGATATATCTCACAGAATTAGAATTTCTACCATATGTCCAAATCTTCTTGTTTCCTCTGGCTTTCATTTTCCTCTCTCGGGGGAAATGGCGGGGAGCCCCCAAACTCTCCTAAAGCTCGCACTATTTCAGAATAGCTGAATTTAGCCCATTCTAAGACTGGAATTGCAGAAAACGAACACAAAGTGGTATAAACAAAGCTGCAGAGGTCACACATCCTTACTGTGAAAATGAAGAGATAATGATCAGAGCCACATGACGGAGAGAAACAGAACTCCGATTTTCAAAGAGTTGGGGTAGGTACAGTACAATGGGATCCGTATACATCAATGGGTTCTAAGGTTCATAAAGATGTGTGCAGAACATCAAAGTGATTCAGTAATATGTCTTTCCCCTGATAGTCACCTTTTTTTGTTTTTGATGACAAAATTAGAATCTTTAAGAACCTCAACACTGAGCTTTAAAGAAAGAAAAACATATTTAAGTGTGTGTGTATATAATGTACATACATACGTACCTCCGCCATATACAATCTATAGCATATATTATATATTGACTTAAAATTTTAAGTGAAGCTTTGCTTTTCTCCTGTCCAGGTTTGTCTAATTAAAACCCATGATAAACTTTCTGGACTCTAATATTTCCAACCGAACAACTGAAACCAGGAGGGTGTGCCTCTAGGCAGCAAGGCAACAATGATAAGCAGCAGGTTAGCCACTAATTTCTCAACCAGGGTAGATTGTGAAAGTGTGATGTTCTGATATCCAAGAAACTGTTCAGGAGAGAATAGGATAAATCAAGTTTAATAACTCTGCTCCTAATTGTTCCCCCAATGCTCAACTCTAATTACTTGGAGAACTCTCCTGACTGTCACCTGATATTAAGTTGTTGGAGGCTGAGCCTGGAACAGCGAGATAATCAATAAACATTTAGTGGGGAGAAGAATGAAGATCCTGTTAAGCAGTGGGAACCTGCAGCACCCAAAGCCCTTCTGCTCATGAGAAAACCTGTGGGACAGCCATAGTGATTGCAAAGCAATAATCCAAAGCGCTGTTTTTAGGCCTTGAGGCCTTTAGGCAACAGTACATTTGAGGAAAAAAGGTTAACACGGTCACCCTAATTACAGCCCACTTTCACATACTTCATATATAAGCGAAGACAAGCCAATTAGGTAGAAAGGAAGATAAGGGAAGTTTTATTTGTATACTAATTAAACCCCTGATGAAATTAAAGGAAAAACATACAGCTCTGTAATTGTGTCTGAGAAAGGTCACTTCAGGTTCAGTTATCAGAACAGCACAGCCTTGAGATATTTCACTTAATCCGCAGTACAGCCCTCATTTTGTACTCAGGTCTTAATATTTACCAAAAAAAGAAAAAAAATTCAAAGCCTGATACTGCATTTATCTTTAAACTGTGTTGCGAACAATTTTAGCCATTAGAAAGCTAAGGCTAAATGTGATAACAAGAGTGTTTTAAAAAGACACACTAATATTCTGCCTGTATAAGAACTGATGGCACAAGTCTAAGTTTTCACCTTAAAGCCAAAATGTTTTAAAGCAAAACGTTTTACAACAAAATCCCAAACTGACTGTATATCCGAAGCTATTCTGCAATATGTTGACTGTATTTCTTTGGATGATGATGTCACTGCCCACCTTCATTTACGCCTCTCATAGTCCAGGGCGGGGAAAGCCAATGCTTTCACTAAACTACTTATGAGAAGATATTTTTACATCTGGTTATTTTCCTAAGGTGATCATGAAAAGCTATTTATTGCTAATGAAAGCTGGCAAGAAAAATATAGGTGCCAAGGAAGTAGTTAAATATAGGGAAAGCTTAGGTGCAGAATACATGGTAGATGCGAATATTTAAAAGACCCTCATAATTTTTAAATGTCTCTTTTCTTATTTGAAGTGTCTGACGTTCCCATAATAAACATGTGTTACCACTGAGTAAGAGCACAAGTTATTTTTTAATGCACACATGATTTCATATTTCTAAAGCTTTAAGTGTTAATTTATTAAAGCTAACAATTTTTTTGATTGCAACTATAAGCTAAAATGCTATTAGTTTGCACCTATGAAAATATTTTGTGCAGTGGAAATTTTTTTAATAACAGCTTTATGGAGATATAATTCACATACCACATAATTCACCTTTTTAAAGCGTACACTTCAGTGGGGTTTTGTGTATTCACAGAATTATGCAACCATCACCAGTAGAGGTCTTTTGTCAGGAGACGTTCTTTAAAAAAAACTTATCAAAACAACATGGCTACCTACATACAGTAGCTCCTATTTTGGCAAACTTGAATTGTAAACTACACAAGGCATACAAAGCCTATCATTTCGTTCAGTAATAGTTTCAAAAATACGAAAGTTAGAACACGAATTCCCTCAATCAGAATATTTGATTAATAAAGGTGGGAGAGTACAAAAGTTAAGGTTATCTGAAAGAAAGTGCACACCTCTCCAATTAATAGTTCTGGATGTTCAGGGAATCATCCCACATAGTTCTCTCTCATAAGGGCACAGTACAGCAGTGCGTTAGACCATTAGGCCAGCTAGGAAGACCGAGCCCCGGGAGATACCGCTTTTATAGATTTTCTTTTGTCTAATGGGAAATATCTATGGATCCACATTCCTACAGACTAAAAGCTAATGGCTTATTCAATTTGGTATAAAAGTCAGTCATACAAAATGAAAGGCAAGACAACAACGCAAGTGTTATAAAAAATGAAGCTACATTTCCTAGGTCGGGGGAAAAAACATCTATAACACATTTTTTAAAACTTCACTGTTGTTATGACCATAATTCATGAATAAACATTCCTAGATTGTGATAAATTGGGTAAAACATCTCAGGGCACTAAAACTAACATTGGGAAAGGAAACAGCACTGTCTTCAGCCTTACTCTAATAGTGTGACAACTAGAAAATTATATTAATCAAGAAGTGAGGAGCTGCTGGGTAGATCACACAAGGCAGGCTGCCACAGAAAGTATAAAGTTAAAGTGACACAACCACCAAGCTTACAACTGGGCACACGAGTCAGGGATGAAATTAGAGGCCTCCATATTTTACAATAAAGCGTGAAAGTCTGTGAGATACGCAATCAGACAATTTACAATAAATATAAGATAGTAAAAGATGCTGGTATGGTAAAATTAATACATGGATAAATTCCAGTTCTTAGTGCTCTATATTTTAGATGGATAGTTTGAATGAAAAGTTCCGCAATTTTAAGTTATCTTCCTTAGGAACGCTGTCTTTTATTATTTTCTAATAACAGTCTTATGCAGAATGTATCGTAAGCTGGAGCTGCAGATGAAGTAACTCACCCACTTTTGGGGTTGAATAAATGACAGTCTAGTTAAAACTCACACATGTCTAGTAAAACAATAGATGTGAAAGTGTCCTATAAACCAAAAAAGTCTACATAAATTTAATATGCATAATTAATGCAATACTTAACACTTCTCCATGTAGTGTCATTGCATGGCCTTCTTTAAATCCCAACCTATATGTGGCAACTTTTGAGTCTCCATATTATTTCACATCATATATATATATATATATATATATACACACACACATATATAAACATATACAATTTTTTAATAACTATTTCTATGACACTTGAAAAGATAAAAGGAAATTAACAAACTAAATGTAAAATAGCTTACTTTTACAAATAGGCCATATGGTTGATGATTATTAAAAAAAAATGGAGCAAATGAAGCAATGAAACTTCACCTTTAAAATTTCAAAGTACGCTGTAAGATTTTGTTGTGTAATGGCTTACGGTTATTGGTACCACATTCTCACATATTCCTTTGTAAATGTCCTCTTACATTCCATCAGTTTATAAAAGGAAAAAGTTAATCCTTCCCAGTAAACAAACTGAAATTGATCAATAGTAAAATATAATGGAAAGAAAAGGAACCTCATAAAAGTGTTCAAAGTATATTGAATGCTGTTTGTTCTAAACCTCACATATGCACTACAACATTCTTGTAGACTAAAAGTGTTAGATGATAATAAGATATAGTGGGAGAGAAATAGCTGAAACACATTTTAAATGACAAAAAAAAAAAGGAGGATAATAAAGAGAATCATGAGAGCGCTCTCAACTGGAAAATACACTCTGAAAAGGACAGAACAGACCAGCGGTAGCTAGATTTATTGTGACACATGGCATGTAAGCAGTAATGTGGCAGTAATGTTTTCTCAGAGTAGAAAACAAACTGCATTTAGCTGCACTACAGACCTTACGAAACAGACACCGGCTGCAGGGGACAACCACCATACTGTTGCTGTAATAAAAATCAGCTTACGCAGCTTCCAAGTCCCCTCTGAGAATCCCTAAGAAATACAAGGGGATGGAACACACATAGGTTCTTCTGTTGGACCTTACCAGTTACAGACTACCCAGCAGGTCCCAGAAGCTTTACACAGATGATAGTCTTAGCCATGTGAAGGTCCAGGAAGTTGCTGAATTCCCTGGCAATATTTTAAGTGAGGCAAGCTATGAATTAGGTGGTAGAAAAGTATCATTTAGAATTAGATGCTGTTTTCAAATCGCTTGAGAATTACCTAAAACTACTGTCTAAGAAGAATTTGAAAAAAATATGAATAATTCATAAAGGGCTTCATATAGTTGGGTTGCTGACATTTAAATAAAAAGAAATTATTGTTGGAAGAATTTTTCAATTGTAAGAATTCTTTTTGTGATATAATTGAATAATATGTTAAGTAATCCTATACAATAATTAAAATACCCTCACATTAATATTTTCATTGTGATACAGAATTCAAATTACTCTCTTGAATATGCTATATATTAAATAAAACTAATTAAAGTAAATCAAATATCAGCTGAGTAAAAATTAATTATTTAAGAGAATCTGAAGGTCAAATTTAAATTAGAAAAATAAACTTAGGTTCTTTTAGACATAAATGTAAATAAAACAAAGTCCAAGGTTTTTCTTAAAAGTTTATTCATGGGATGAATTTTTGTGTATTAAGTGTTCTACCACTGATTTCTATCTTAATTTTAGAGGTATGATCACAGGGGGGAAAGTTCTGAACAGCAAACCTTTACTAACATTGACTATCTGGAGCATTCCACCTTTGTATGAGGGCACTAGGCCTGTTCTTGAATAATGTCTCTCAGACTAAATGTTGAATAAATGTTTGTGATTATTCCCCAAGTCCTGGAAGCCGGGGGGGGGGGGGGGTGGGGGGGGGGGGAGGACATAGCTTGAGTGACAACTGAACCATATGATTGTCATCATACAAGCATCTCACAGTTACATTGATTCATTTTTCATAGTCCAATGAGACGGTTCACATTATTATTCCTATTTTACACACAAGGGAAAACTAAGAATCAGAGAAGTTAAGTAATGTTCCCAAGGTCCTATAACTACTGCATGGGTTTATGCCAAAATGTGAGCCCAAGTCATAGTACACTGAACCCTCATTCCTTATCCTGTGCCACAATGGTATTAGTAACCATCTCTCCAGATTTTCCATAAAAATCCATAAACTGGAAAATCCGCGTGGAAATGCAAAACCAATATTTCACCTATTTCTCAAGTAAGGCAAGGTATTCAAATCTATTTAAATGACAGCTTTCTATTTATATTGAAATAAACTTCAACAAGGACTTCAGTGCTATGTAATGGCACACTTTCCACATCAAAAGTCAAAGCATGCATGGGGCGCCTGGGTGGCTCAGTCTGGTTAAGCGACCAACTTCAGTTCGGGTCATGATCTCATGGTTGGTCAGTTTGAGCCCCACATCAGGCTCTGTGCTGTAAGTTCAGAGCCTGCCTCAGATCCTCTGTCTCCTTCTCTCTGCCCTTGCTCTCTTTCTCTCTCAAAAATAAATAAACATTAAAATAAAATCAAAGCATGCACAATTCAAGATTGCCTGTATGAAAACATCATTTCTTAAATGCACTAATGAAATAAAAAAAATTAACATTTGGAAAGGATGAATTATATAGCACAGCACTGCAGTACAGAATTTCATATATTTCATGACCACATTAGGCTGCCACTTTTTTTTAACCTTTTGAAAAGTAATGGAGTTCTCTTTCCTTTATAAGTTAGCAACAATAGCATTGAAGTTCCCCTGCAGATCTTGAGATCTGGCTGCCTAGTAAAACTTCAACTTTTATTTTTTTTTATTTTTTTTAATGTTTATTTTTGAGACAGAGAGAGACAGAGCATGAATGGGGGAGGGTCAGAGAGAGGGAGACACAGAATCCGAAACAGACTCCAGGCTCTGAGCTGTCAGCACAGAGCCTGACACGGGGCTCGAACTCACGGACCGCGAGATCATGACCTGAGCCGAAGTCGGCCGCTTAACCGACTGAGCCACCCAGGCGCCCCGTAAATTAACTTCAACTTCTAAAAGATTTACTATAGGATCTCCACACTATCGTAACATATATCAAGCTCTATAATATCAACACTTATAGCTAAACCCACCTGTTAAAGAGATCTTAGTGACTGTGTAAAAAGTCATCAACGTGCCTCATTTAATCCAAAAATGCCACCCTTAAAGAACAGACGCCATACAGATTGCATTTTAATATTATAGTAATGGAAGAATTAGTAGTTCGTACTGATATGTGTTCATCAAAGATGAGAACAGAATTGCATTTGACTTTAAATGAATCCTATTATACTTTCTTTGAAAGGAATAATGGGGAGAGCAAATGGAGGAAAGAAAAAGAATTGAATGACAGATCAACAATCCAAATCCAGTAGGTCTGGTGCCACTCCAAGTCATAAACATTCACCTGCAGCCAGCACGGAACAGGTGACATGAACAAAGCAAACGGCAACTACCACAAAACCCGCTGTGACACCTGGTTGTCCCCACATATTTCTGACCCTGCAAATACCCTAACAAGGAAGTCAACATGAGAGGGATTCTCCTGTGTGGAAAATGTACTTTCATTCAACTTGACCCCTGAAAGAACACCAACCTCCTCATTCGGTGCCCAACTGAAGAAATGGCAACATATTCCAGGAAGAAAACCTGGCTGCCTTGAATTTGTTTAGAATATGTCATCTCTAATGTGACCACACCTGAAGGGGCTTTTTAAAGGAATGAAAATAAATAGGAACAGTTTATTGAGTTGGGTGGACTGAAAGGAGTTGAAAGAAATAAAATGGCTTAATCATTTTTCCACTAATAACTTCAAATATTATTAGATTTCCCAAAGGAAAAAGACACTTTTTTTTTCAAAGATTTTATTTTCAAGTAATGTCTACACCCAACATGGGGCTCGGAACTTACAACCTTGAGATCAAGAGTTGGATGTTCTACTCACTGAGCCAGCCAGGCACCCCAAACACTTCTGATTATGCAAGATTTTTGCCTTATATGCTGATCCTAAAACCTAACCTCAACACTGGATGTAACTTTACTGTATCTATCTGGATCATGCCTATCCATGCCATAGCCATAAATAATAATAATAATAATAATAATAATAATAATAGCTAACACTTCCTGTGTACTAATCTTATTAATACAATTAATCATTATAACAACTCTACGAAGTCAGTACTATTATTCCCACTTTACTTATGAGAGAACTCAACTAACTTGCCCAAGGTTACACAGAGCCAGAGTTCAAAACCAGGCAGAGTGAGATGTAAATAAATAAACACATAAAAACAAAGAATATACTCTTCTTGGAAGTGACTTCCTAACTAGAAAGACAAGAAGATATTTAGAAAGCAGTTGGTTTTCAAGCTAAGTGTTCAATGTGGTAAAGATCATTTTCATCAGAATAAAATGGCACATCTGAGAAATACAAGAGGTAAGGCTTGGCTGAAGGATGCCATTGAGAATGGCAGGAGAAAAGACTAGAAAGGTACATATAGTCCAAGTGTGGCCAGAAAACCAGACTTTTAATCTTTCAAATGATTTTTATACAGTGTTCCACAGAGGGGCATCAAACAACTTGGAGGCAACACTTGAATTAGTAGACTCCCAACTCCCTTCCTTCTCTCCACCAGACTTTGTATTAATGTTTTCTATGAGCTTTTGTATAAGATTATGTTCAGAGAAGGGTCTATGGCTAAGTACTTGCCAACTATTGTCATAGAAAGCCATGGGAAGCCACTGCAATATTCCTGGCCTGGGGCAGCATTCTTCAATCTTGGTCTCAGAGATCATATGAAAAACCATAACTGCCAAATTAGAAAAAATGCACGAGATCATTCTGGCCATACTGAAAAGCTCATTTGCATCTTCAGCTGGAATCTAACACAGGTTTGAGAAGATTTCACCTTTGAGCATAATGATTCAGTGATACACTAGATTTAAAAGTATTTTTAAAAGATCTGGCTTGTAATAGATAGTTTTCCTTAGTATGCTAAAGAGTATTATATCAAATTCACTTTTACATTACTCAAGCAGAATAAATATTAAATATTTACTTCATATAAATGCAACATCCTAGCCATAGATTTTCTATTTCTACTAATAACTATATGAAATCCTATAAGCTATTTGAATCATAAGACAGAGAGCCATAACTGAGTCTCAGCTCAGTTATGATGAAATATATGATAACAATACATTATTTTAGGAGCACCAAAAAGTCAATTAACAACTGAAATCAGTGATTGTTTTCAAAGAACTACACTACTTGTAGTGTATAACAAGTTAGTTGTTATACTGGGTTATTTTAAAGAGAAAAAGGTTAGGAAAAAAGTTACCACTAGCAATAACCATTAAGGTTTCTAAATAACTAAAAGGGTTGGTATCAGCTTTCCCATCATGTGATAACCCATGACAGATATTTTAACATATCTGAGTGAAATATGGAATTTTTAATCCCTCTTCCTCCTAATAATTACAAAAAGAGACTAAAGAGTAATACAGAAGTGTTAAAACAAAGATTCAGCAACAGTTAGCAATTTAAAACAAAGTATTAGGAAAAAGCAGAGAGATGAACCCAAGGCTTAGTGCAATTTCTTGAGAAACTGTAGTTGGGGAAAACTTGCGTCTTTGGATAGTAGCAGTTGAATATATAATATATATTCAACATATACATACTATATATACATATATATATATACATATATATATATTACATATTCAAGGGAAGTAACAACATAGCAAAACACATTTTTTATGGCTTTGCTTCAAAGGGAGTTTTCCTGTGTGAGGATGTGTGTGTGTGTGTGTGTGTGTGTGTGTGTGTACACATGTACGTATACATACTCAGTAAATAGTACCATTTTGATTATAAAGAGCTTCCCATAAAATTAGTATGGTTTACATTTCTGTTCCCTCTGTAACCAACCCATTCACCTGAAGAAAAACACACAGCTTTTCTATCCCTCTAAATGAGCGAGATCACCATCTAGTGGTGACTCCTTGAAATGTCAGGCCTATGGCTTCTGGACCCTAGAAAATGCTTTATGGAATGTTAACAGTCTACATATTCTAGAACATTCAAGTCTATTTAAAGAAAAACAGCATAATACCCTGGATAATCCTTTCCTTTTTAGACTAATAAAAACTCTAGAACAAGAGGGAAAAGTGGCAACTAAATATATAGTTCCCTGTTTTCAGCCTTTCTAGCAAACTTAGAGCTACAGATGATAAAATGTAAAGTTATATGAAATTCAGTGAATATGACTAACTAGAAAACAGAGCCTTCCTCTTTTCTGTATTTATAAAGCTTTAAAAAATTAGTTATTGTAGTGGATTGTATTTGTTCCACCTCCCTGAGAGAAAGTATACTCTCTCCTGTTCCACTGGTATCTGGATTGACTATATAATTGGTGATGTCTCTTCTGGAAAAAGGATTATATAGTCCCTATCTTGTAAGATTTGGGAGTGTCCATGTTGCTTTCTTTGGCCAACAAAATGTGGACAGAAGTAAAATAATGTCAATTCCTAGTAGACACAAGAACAGCAATGTTTTAAATAGAGACCATTACCACAAGACCAGCAGTGTCCAAGATAAGGGTTATTCTATCAGCCTTATTCAGTGTGAGGAACCCATGAAGCAGAAACCAGTTGATCCATGATGGGTATACACAAGGTGCAAGAAGTCTCTTGTAAGATTACTGAAATTTTGGGGTCACTTGTTACTGCAACATTACAAAGAGTATCCTGACTGATATAGTTCTATTCCTACATATAGCAATCTACTCTAAGATTTATACAGTTATGAAATCATTAATGGATACTTTAGAAAATCAGCTTCTAGTCTGATTTAATAGTAGATCATCAGTAGAGAAATGAATTTTAATTAAATATTAAAAACCATAGCAAGTCATTTGATTTTAGTCAGTGTAAAAACATGATAAAAGTATATTGCCACCTTACGGAAAAATATTGAATTGCACACTACAGATTAAACTAAACTAATCTGTGTGTCTGTACTTTATAAAAGACATTTTCTTCTGAAGACTTCCTTAATTTATATTTTAGTATAGCATATTTTATTTTAATATTTTCCACTCTAAAACATATAATAAGGAGAAAATATGTCTAAGCAATTCTTTGTTACTTTTATTCTTCTCAAAAATAAATTATATTTATTGATATTTTAAAATGGCCATGATATATTTCTAAATTTAAAAAGGGCTACTATAACACTGTAAAACATGACAGCATATTTTTTTAATTTTATTTTTTATTTTTTAAAATTTACATCCAAATTAGTTAGCATATAGTGCAACAATGATTTCAGGAGTAGATTCCTTAATGCCCCTTACCCATTTAGCCCATCCGCCCTCCCACAACCCTTCCAGTAACCCTCAGTTTGTTCCCCATATTTGTGAGTCTCTTCTGCTTTGACCCCCTCCCTGTTTTTATATTATTTTTGCTTCCCTCCCCTTATGTTCATCTGTTTTGTCTCTTAAAGTCCGCAGATGAGTGAAGTCATATGATTTTTGTCTTTCTCTGACTAATTTCACTTAGCATAATGCCATCCAGTTTCATCCAAATAGTTGCAAATGGCAAGATTTCATTCTTTTTGATTGCCGAATAATACTCCATTGTACATATATGCTGCATCTTCTTTATCCATTCAAACATTGATGGACATTTGGGCTCTTGCCATACGTTGGCTATTGTTGATAGTGCTGCTATAAACATGGGGGGGGGGCATGTGTCCCTTCGAAACAGCACACCTGTATCCCTTGGATAAATGCCAAGTAGTGCAATTGCTGGGTCATAGGGTAGTTCTATTTTTAATTTTTTGAGGAACCTCCACACTGTTTTCCAGAGTGGCTGCACCAGCTTGCATTCCCACCAACAATGCAAAAGAGATCCTCTTTCTCTGCATCCTTGCCAACTTCTGTTGTTGCCAGAGGTGTTAATGTTAGCTATTCTGACAGGTGTCAGGTGGTATCTCATTGTGGTGTTGATTTGTATTTCCCTGATGATAAGTGATATGGAACATTTTTTCATGTGTCGGTTGGCCATCTGGATGTCTTCCTTGGAGAAGTGTCTATTCACGTCTTTTGCCCATTTCTTCACTGGATTATTTGTTTTTTGGGTGTTGAGTTTGATAAGTTCCTTATAGATTTTGGATACTAACCCTTTATCTGTATGTCATTTGCAAATATCTTCTCCCATTCTGTCAATTGCCTTTTAGTTTTGCTGATTGTTTCCTTTGCTGTGCAGAAGCTTTTTATTTTGATGAGGTCCCAGTAGTTCATTTTTGCTTTTGTTTCCCTTGCCTCTGGACACATGTTGAGTAAGAAATTGCTGCGGGCAAGATCAAAGACGTTTTTGCCTGCTTTCTCCTCGAGGATTTTGATGGCCTCCTGTCTTACATTGAGGTCTTTCATTCATTTTGAATTTATTTTTGTGTATGGTGTAAGAAAGTGGTCCAGGTTCATTCTTCTGCATGTCGCTGTCCAGTTTTCCCAGCACCACTTGCTGAAGAGACTGTCTTTATTCCATTGGATATTCTTTCCTGCTTTGTCAAAGATTAGTTGGCCATACGTTTGTGGGTCCATTTCTGGGTTCTCTATTCTATTCCATTGATCTGAGTGTCTGTTCTTGTGCCAGTACCATACTGTCTTGATGATTATAGCTTTGTAGTATAGCTTGAAGTCTGGGATTGTGATGCCTCCTGCTTTGGTTTACTTTTTCAAGATTGCTTTGGTCATGACACCATATTTTTAAATACATCTATGATCTATCGTCTACACTAATATGCATATAAACACATTAATGTTTACATTTAAAATTTTGAAAGGTATACACCAAAATGACAACATAAATATTCTCAGTATTTTTCCTTATTTTTAACATAATATGTATACACTTTAGGTGATTGTCACAATTTTCATAAGATCAACTTTCATCACAAAACCTTAGTTTAAATTTATATACACAATATCATAACAACAGTAATTGAAATTGATTATGTAAATGTGCTCTACTAAACAAGGCAAGGAAATTAATCAGTTATATAACCTTTTATGAAAGGGGGAATATATATATATACAGATATATATATATATATACATACGTATATATATAATAGACAGTTACATTTAATCACTATCATTTATCCAACTTTTTGAGAGAGAAGATTTCAATTTGTTTCCCTTTCAGAGAATAAGCAGTAAGGGTCTTAGTATTTCTTAAGCTAATAGTCACATCGTAATACACATCCATCTGATTCAGGGG
The DNA here is from genome assembly GCF_022079265.1 of Lynx rufus. Classification (NCBI taxonomy): domain Eukaryota; kingdom Metazoa; phylum Chordata; class Mammalia; order Carnivora; family Felidae; genus Lynx; species Lynx rufus. Next base: position 40,954,626 of record NW_025814824.1, on the reverse strand, counting down.
ATTTTGTCAAACCCCCACCATAATTAAAGTTGTTTCTTTTTAATACTTTTAGCCATGACACAGCATAAACACCCTAAATCCACACTCTTTATAGACAAATGATTTTCTAAATTCCACAAGGACTCTATGTCTGTTCTGTGTCACAGGACTCAAAACAGAAAAATAGACAAATTCTATTTCCATCATAGAAGCGCTGTTGATAATTTTGGTCTGCTTTGATACTCTGACTTTGTTGCTGAAATAAGATAAAAGCCACCATAAAGGTGTTTCTTGTTTCATCTATCACAGAGATTTTCCTTGTTGGTACTCTTAACAATAATCCTTATTACTTATACCTCCCTAACTACATTTTGGAATTTGGCCAGACCTTTGGCTATCAGAAGACAAAACTGACAAACATACTTTACCCTTGATAGTTTCAGACCTTCCAATTTTATACAGGTTAATACTACCTTACATACAGTTTTAATTAAAACATAGTAAATAACACTTGCCAGCATTCATAAGATCAAAGCATGACAAGGTCATTCATTAGTTAACTCTCTGAAAATACTAAATTAAAATGCAATTTTTCAAGATTAGTAAATACTGTTGGTTTTCTGAAATCTCATGTTAAGTTAGTAACATAACAGTGAAATACATTTGGGAACTTCCAAATAAAACTCAAGCATGTTGGGGTGCCTGGCTGGCTCCGTCGGTTAAGCGTCCCACTTTGGCTCAGGTCATGATCTCACGGTTCGGGAGTTCAAGCCCAGTATCGGGCTCTGTGCTGACAACTCGGAGCCTGGAGCCTGCTTCGGATTCTGTGTCTCCCTCGCTCTCTGCCCTTCCCCCACTCACGCTCTCCCTCTCTCTATCAAAAATAAATAAACATTAAAAAAGAATTTTTTTTAAACTCGAGCATGTTAATTAAATGTTTCCTATAAACAGAATGATATAATGATTTAGAATACATAGCTCCACATAGGAGTAAAATTACCTCTAAAATGAATTAAACATTGCCACATAATCATGTCAGAAATATAAACATATAATTAGATAATTACCTTCAAAGTCTGAGACATTTATATTTATGCTCATTCCACTACAAATGTAATATTCTATAGTTGGTTACTATATTTGATCAGAGTTAAATTAAATTATTTCTGAAACAAAACCACCACTGAGTCTCAGATTAATGAAAACTAAAACACATTCAGAGAGTAAATAAATTTTGATTAGCCCTTTAACTTGTAATGTACTGCTTACTAATTTAAAAATAGACCCATTGAAACAACAAATAATAGTATTTTCATAGTTAGCCACGGAATGTTTGTAATTAAACTGTACAATCTGGGTCATTTTTATAGTGCATTCAAAGGAAATAATTTTTCTAATAGAGAAAGTTCTTACTATTAGAATTATCAATAAACATCTCTGGGTTCTGTTTCTTGTTCCACCAATTACTAGCTCTACAACCTGGGGCAAGTTAAATTCTCTGTGCCTTGGCTTCTTCATCTGCAAATTATGGATGATGATATTTAACTCAAAAATTGCTTTAAAAATTAAATAAGATATCCTCTATAAATGACTTAGAGTGCTGAGAAAACCATATCTAATGCAAGGACAAATACTAACAAAATGTACACAGTCCCTGAAGCCACAGTTCGAAAATTATGGAGAACTCCTTCCGAAAAATACAAGTCATAAGATCATAAAATTGCATACTTAAATTGCATACAATATTTTTAGCATATTATGAATTCAATTAATCACAGAAACTGAAGACTCTGTAGCAGTGGCAAAAATCGACTTCAGTCATAATATATATTATGTGGCACAATGTAAACGAATATCATTCACAAAATTACAGTTTACATATACTTGAATTCGGGTTTTCAGACCGAAATGGATATTTCAGACTAAAATGACTTCATTTAAGTATGGAGTGCCAGCAGATCACGTGCCAACCACAACCGAATGAGGTCGAATTAGAGGGGAAAGAGATTTAACACGAGTATCACTGAGAAGTGGATTTGACATGTGAAGGCTCGCCGTAGACTTATCTGGCCTTTCTATGGCGTCTCATAAAGAAAAGTGTAAAAAATAAAAATCGTTGTGGACTTAAACCTTAGTGAAAAGGAAACAGAGATCATGGGGAAAGTTGATTAAGATGAAAAGTAAAGGCACCCGAAGGAAAATTCCTTGTAAGTCGTACTTCTTTACAAAAAAACAAGACAAACAAATAGGCCAGGGCAGGGGACAAAAAAAGAAATCAAAACCAAAATACCCAAACACCCTCAAACTACAAGGGACTTTAATATTGCAACAAAACCAGAGAAAGAAAGAAACCCAGAAAAGTCCTATGCATTGATATTCAGGCTACCAGGAAAACTATGATTTCAAACATTTTTTTTAAAAGGCAGTTTTGTAGGCCTATTGATTCCTTTTGCACATTTCAAGGTAAAGTAGTTACTTTGTAGTTGACTCGATAATATAACAAAGATCTCTCAGGAATCTGGATTTAACAAGAACCCTTTCTATTTTTGAAATAAAAAAGACAAGTTACAGCTCAAACTAACTGGAATAAATGGCATGCAAGTACATGTGCTTAACATGCAATCTACTTATGCAATAATCCCATATATCTTCCAAAGCATAAGTCAATAAATCTTTCCTGCTGCACTATAAATTCCAAGGTCACGGACAAAGATGTTTATTAGTATAATTACAATGTAGAAATAATACCATTAAGCCTCCAGTTCCATGTCTCATAAATTAATAGAAATAGAAGATTAAGAAAGTGTCAAGTGTGGTTTTAATTCTTAGACACTAAAAAAATTCCTAGTGTGGCTCTCTTCTTTCACATGATCTAACTTCTAGTTTCATTTTCATTCGATCTCTGAAGGGGCTAACATTTTTTTAAAAGTGCTTGCAATGTACAGTTTTGTGATCATAAAAATTAAGGTATGACCTTAAGAAAAGAAGGGGAAAGAGCCAAATTGAATGGCTGAAGGAAACCCATTTAGAATATAACGAATCACTCAACTTGAAAGAAATTCTTCAACAGGATCTCTATGTTCAATTTCTAAATACATAAAAATGCTACACAATTCTTTTTGTTTGTTTGTTTGTTTTTTAATGTTTTTATTTAGTTTTGCGACAGAGAGAGACAGAGCATGAGCAGGGGAGGGGCAGAGAGAGAGGGAGACACAGAATCCGAAGCAGGCTCCAGGCTCTGAGCTGTCGGCACAGAGCCCGATGTGGGGCTCAAACTCACAGACTGTGAGATCATGACCTGAGTTGAAGTCGGACACTCAACCGACTGAGCCATCCAGACGCCCCATAAGTGCTACACAATTCTTAAACAACGTCTGAAATCTATCTCTACGAACTTCAAATATGCCTAATATTGACAATATCAATGGGTTCTCAATTGCCCTCCAATATCCAGTGGCTGCACTTTCTACTCCCCAACATGAGCAAAAATCAGTATTTCAGAGAAAAGAGGTTTTGAAATTATGGTCAAAGACTTTGAGTGCATAGTTTCACAGGAGAAAGAGGACTGCATAAAATGAGAATATCTAATTCTCAATGCCTGCACTTCCTATTATTATGGACTTCATTATCATTAGAATCATTTGAAAAGACCAGGTATTGTTCTGGGGTTTTATTTGTACTGCAGAGGTATGTTTATGTACCCGCCGATTACAGCATATCTGAGGCATTTAAAGCTAGAGTAAATCTCAACACATCTCCATGTCTGATGTCTTTCATGCCTTGTCAGAACTTTTCACCACCTGAGAAACAAACAGCAAAAACACTTTTTGTAAGCATATTTTGTTTAAACTGGATGCTCACTTAATGCCTTTGTCACTTGTTAATACAAATATAAAAGAGCTTTCCAATTTTCTAGGTACTACCACTTGACCGACCCCGGTGAAATCTCAGCAAGACTACAGGAACATCAGTTCCTCTACCTAAGACAGCAGCTTTGCTTATTAAGTTTCTTATCCTTAACAATCTCCACGGACGTCCCCAGTCTCAGTCTGTAGTGAGAAGCTTTTGGTATTTGCTACCAGTAGGTCACATAGCTCTTACATATAGTTTTCACATAGTTCTTACACTTAGTCTGCACGTAGTTTTCACACATCCAACATGAAACTCTTGCATAGCAAATTTTGCAGTCTTTTCAATAAGAGAGAAAAAGTATAATCAGATTTATAGCTACTTAAGTTTTAGGTGCTTTTGACCTTAAAATTAGTCGCTAACTATCCTGTGCCCTGTTTCCCCAATCTCCCGTCTTCGCATCTTTCATGTCTCCCTTTCTTCTCATTCTTTCTAATCTTTATTTATTTCCAGAATCATGGCTTTCCATTCAGACATACCTGGACAGTCCTAATTTCTTCAAACTTCCTTCGGGTTATCAAGTACCGTCTTTTCTTTTTGCCTTTCCTTACTTCCCCAAAGCAAAAAATTATGTGTTCCAAGTTCACTCCCCACCCACATACCAGATAAAATAAAAGAGTAGCAACTTTAGAGCCAAAAGATCTAAATATAGAGCCCTGCTTTAATATTTATTAGCTGAGGAAACTTGGTCAAATTACTAACATCCCTGAGTCTTATTTTCCTAACTTGTAAAAAAAAAAAAAAAAAAAAAAAGGAAATTATGCTGCCTGGATCATAGGTTCTTGTGAGGATTCAATGTGGTAATATATTTCTAGTATCCAGCAGGGCCAGAGACAGTAACCGCTCAATAAACGGAATGCTTGCTACTCTTTGCCATGTGAAATCTGACCTCTGGCTCCACCATTCTCCTAGCACAGGCGGGACCCGACAGGCTGGTGGCCAGTTGCCAGCCTTTTCTATATGCCAGGCAAGGAGGAGGAGCCCACTGAAGAACTAAAGGTACACACACCTTGGTGATTATCTTTTCAAATCCACAGAAGCTAATTTTTTGAGAGTTTTTTAAAATTTTTATTAAGTTTTCTATCGCAATTCCAGTACAGTTGGCATACAGTATATAGTACTGGGCTCAGTTGTACAATACAGCGATCCAACACTTCCATACATCCCTCAGTGCTCATCACGACAAGTGCCCCCTTAATCCCCGTCACCTATTCACCCATCACCCCACCCACCTCCCCTCTGGTAACCATCAGTCTGTTCTCTAGAGTGAAGAGTCTGTTTCTTGGTTTTTCTCTTTCTTTTTTTGTCTTTGTTCATTTTTGTTTCTTAAATTCCACGTATGAGTGAAATCATATGGTACTTGTCGTTCTCTGACTGACTTATTAGCAGCAGCTAATTTGCTGACCTGCTTGCAGAGAGGAGCAAAATAACGTTACACAGAAAAACAGTTTTAATGTAAAACTTAACAACTCTCTGACAATCTACAGTTCTTACAGATCCTCTCACCCAGGCCCCTGTAGCACCCTCTGTCTCTATCACGGCCCTCTCTCTATTCTATATTACACATAAGTGTATGCATATCTGTGCTCCCCATGAGCTCAGATGTCCTTGGAAACAGGAAGAACATTCGCTATTTGTTGATTAAATATTTCCTTTGAAAACTATCTTCTTTTAATTTTTTTTTAACGTTTATTTATTTTTGAGACAGAGAGAGACAGAGCATGAACTGGGGAGGGGCAGAGAGAGAGGGAGACACAGAATCGGAAGCAGGCTCCAGGCTCCGAGCCGTCAGCCCAGAGCCCGACGCGGGGCTCCAACACACGGACCGCGAGATCGTGACCTGAGCCGAAGTAGGACGCTTAACCCACTGAGCCACCCAGGCGCCCCTGAAAACTATCTTCTTTTAAAGAGTTTCTACATATGAATCTAAGCATATGCAGAAATATCTTCAAGTTTTCAGCAGAGATTCAAAGTTACTATGTACTATTTCTGGGCATTTGACATCACTGAGCAAACTTCCAATGTAATTCTTCACATGGGACCTAGCTCGGTCCTGCTTTTCTCTACCTCCTCTTTTTCCTACTGCCTTGCAAACTTAGGTCTTTCCCACGTGTCTGCTCTTTCTTTCACGTCTTCAAGACAGTTCATCTCTTCCTTACATCTTTGACAACACTTCACTGCAACCACCAGCCTCACATTTCCTCACTCAAACTTACGAGTCTCTCAAGTTAAATAAAACTAAAAGTTGAAATCATAATCTTTCTCGCATTCCCCAGCCTGAGTCCCACCCTAATCTCTTTATGTTAGGAAAACTATTAATCTTACACAATAAAATATTAATTCATCTTTCATTCTTCTCTATTCCCGTAGCCTCTACCTTTACCCTCTGATGAAGCCCTACTGTTGAAGACTTCTAAATAAGAAAGGTCCTCACTTCAAGTTTTTTAAAAACGAGTTATAAGTAACAACAAGATTAATCCTTGTGGTGCCTGGGTGGCTCAGTCAGTTAAGTATCCAACTCTTGATTCCGGCTCAGGTTATGATCTCACAGTTTATGGGTTCAAGCCCTGCAATGGGCTCTATGCTGACAGTGCAGATCCTGCTTGGGATTTTCTGTCTCTCTCTCTCTCTCTCTATTAAAATAAATAAATAGGGGCGCCTGGGTAGCTCAGTCAGTTAAGCATCCAACTTTGGCACAGGTCATGATCTCACCATTTGTGGGTTCAAGCCCCGCAGTGGGCACTGTGCTGACAGCTTAGAGCCAGGAGCCTGCTTTGGATTCTGTGTCTCCACCTCTCTCTGCCTCTCCCCTGCTCACACACTCTCTCTCTCTCTCTCTCTCTCTCTCTCTCTCTAAAATAAATAAACATTAAAAAAAATTTTTTTAGGGGCACCTGGGTGGCTCAGTTGGTTGGGCGTCGGGCTTTGGCTCAAGTCATGATCTTATGGTCCGTGAGTTCAAGCCCCGCATCAGGTTCTGTGCTGACAGCTGGGAGCCTGGAGCCTGTTTCAGCTTCTGTGTCTTTCTCTCTACCCCTCCCCTGCTCACGCTCCGTCTCTGTCTCTCTCAAAAATAAATAAACATTAAAATTTTTTTTAATTTTTTAAATAATAAATAAATAAACTTTAAAAATTAATAATAAATAAATAAACAAATAAAAAAATAAATAAACTTAAAAAAAAAAGAAAAAAGATAAATCGTTTTACCTCATCCTGGCCTACAGGAAAAGCGGGTCAGGTATGGAGAATTCTAACATTAACTGCTCAGGCACGAAGAAAGGATAGCTTAGAAGCAGAAATGCTTAGTCAGCTACAACAAACTAGGTGTTCAAGAATCACAAGATTTTTGAACCCAAGTGAACTAGTCAATCTAAAGGGAGCAAAACTTTAGGGCACCCTCACCTCACAAGCTTCATGAGATTAAAAACACATAAACACAAAATTAGGAATAAGAAGGAGCTGATAATATCACATACAAGTAAATTTTTAATGATCAGAAGGAACAATATGGCATAGTCCTATGTGTGTATGAAACACATTTTCAAATTTGAATGAAATGAAAGATTTTTATAAAAATACACAGGCAGAAAACCCATTCAATAAGACCCAAAATCCAACTCAAGATGACGCTTTTTCCTCCTATCAAAACTCCATTTTAGGAAAACATATCAACAAACAACAACAAAATTAAAGGGAGAGGGGCCATCAACAGAAGAAAGACTTCAAATGAGACACGGCAGAGGAAGCTTCAGCCTTCGGCCTTGAGTACATGTGGGAGAAGGGGACGGTGCTCCACCCCGGTAGGGGCTCAAGACATGAAAACACAAAGCACAAAATAGGGCAGGAGCAAGTCAGAAATCCACGGGAACACTATACGCAGGATGACCAGCCACGCCCACATGCCCCTCCCCAACCCTGCAGAACCCACTGTGAACAGACATTGGCCTGCAAACAAAAAAACAAAAACAAAAAACAGAGAGAGAAAGAGACATTTATTCCATAAAACAAACTAAAGGCAAACAAGAATCGGAAGAGTTCTCTAAGGGAGAAATAGGCAGCTAGCTTATGAGTGTCGGTGCCACGAAATGAAGACCAGTATATTCGTCAGGGGGGTCACCCAGCCCAGCCAGCTCACAGCCCTTCTCTCGAAAGAAAGCAAACCAGTCACCAAGTCTTCCCTTTTTCTTCATTTTTAAATGTGAATGACCAAACAAATCCTACCATAAACTTGAGGAAAACCTTGGTTCTAGTTACTAGGGCTACATAACAAACTATTCCACAATGTAGTGGTGTAAAACTACCATTTATTACTAGGCTCATGGATTCTGTGGACTCGGTAATAGGGCCAGCAGGGGCTGCGAGTCTCTGCTCCTGGATGACTGGGGCCTCAGCTGAAGGCTAGGGAAATCATCTGAAGTCTCATTCACATGTGTCTGGGAGTGGATGGGCACTGGCTTGTTGCATGAGACCTTAGCTGAGGCCATTAGCTGAAAACAGCCATACAAAGTTCCCCACGTGGCCTGGGCCTCCGGAGAATGATGGCTGGGTTCCAACAAAAAACACTGACGGAGAGAGTCAAGAGAAGCTGAGAGCCAACAGGAGAGAATGAACAGACAGAAGCCATGTTGCCTTTTATGACCTAGTGCTAGGAGTCATGCAGTATCACTTCTCCCTTATGTTGTTCATAAGGGCAGTCACAAAGGCCCATCCAATTTCAAAGAGAGGGAAACAGACTCTACCTCTTCATATTGGACTGGCAAGATTCTGGAAGCATTTGAGGAGCCAGAAATATCACTGTGGCCATTTCTGTAAAACATAGTGTTTGACAGCCCCCAACATGAAAGAAAGGGAGCAATAGAAACAAACAAGAAAGGGGAGGGGCGCCTGGGTGGCGCAGTCGGTTAAGCGTCCGACTTCAGCCAGGTCACGATCTCGCGGTCCGTGAGTTCGAGCCCCGCGTCGGGCTCTGGGCTGATGGCTCAGAGCCTGGAGCCTGTTTCCGATTCTGTGTCTCCCTCTCTCTCTGCCCCTCCCCCGTTCATGCTCTGTATCTCTCTGTCCCAAAAATAAATAAACGTTGAAAAAAAAAAAAAAAAGAAAGGGGAGCCTGGGTGGCTCAGTCCATTAAGCGTCAAACTCTTGGTTTTAGCTTAGGTCATGATCTCCTGGTCAGTGCGTTCGGGCCCCACGTTGGGCTCTGTGCTGACAGTGCAGAACTTGCTTGGCATTCTCTCTCTCCCTCTCTTTCTCTGCCCCTTCCCCACTTGCTCTCTCTCTCCCTCTCTCTCTCTCTCCCTCAAAATAAATAAAATTAAAAAAAAGAGGGGGCTCAGTCAGCTAAGTGCTCAGGTCACGATCTCAAGGTTTGTGGGTTCAAGCACCAAGTTGGGCTCTGTGCTGACAGCTCAGAGCCTGGAGCCTGCTTCGGATTCGGTGTCTCCCTCTCTCTCTGCCCTTCTCCTATTTGCTCTCTCTCTCACTCAAAAATAAAGAAAAAATAAACATTAAAAATTTTTTCAAAAGAAAAGAAACAAAATTCATAAAGACTTCAGAAGAAAGAGAATTTAAATAATTGTTTGTCTATTAAAACAATAACAAACTATGACTTAAGATATAAAAACTATGTTTTTAAAAGGGATGTTATGAAAAGAGAACTAGAGAATTAAAAGCAGTTCTTAGAAATCAAAACTGAGGACCAGAGGCACCTGGGTGGCTCAGTTAGTTAAGTGTCCAACTCTCGATTTCAGCTTAGGTCATGCTCTCTTGGTTCATGGGATGGAGCCCCACCTGGGGCTTCATGCTGAGTGTGGAACCTGCTTGAGATTTTCTCTCTCCCTCCCTCTCTCTCTCTCCCCCCCCGCTCCACTCTCTCTCTTTCCCAAAATAAATAAACATTTTTTTAAATGAGGACCAGTATAAAATATTTAAACAGAAAAATGAAATTTACAGACTTTACCAGAACCTAAAACAAAAAGAACATGTAAGAGAAAATGTAGGGGTACCTGGGTGGCTCAGTCAGTTAAGACTCTTGATTTTGGCTCAGGTCATGATCTCACGGTTTGTGGGATCGAGCCCCGGTTCAGGCTCCACACTGAATGTGGATCCTGCTTGGGATTCTCTCTCTCCCTCTCTCTCTCTGCCCCTCCCCCACTCACAAATGTACACTCTCTAAAAATTAAAAAAAAAAAAAATTTAAGGGAAAAGGGCAAAAATGTAAGAACCATAAAGGATCAAGCCAGGATATTCACCTGCTGACAGACTAATACTAATAGGTGTTCCAGAAAAAGAAAGATAAGAAAAAAAGAAAAAAAAAACAAAAAAACAAAAAAAACAGGAGAAAATGAGGTTGAATTTTGAAACATCTATCGAGTATTATTCCCCCAGGTAAGAATGTCAATCCTCCCGTGGCTTACATATACTTCATTTTGGTACTCTCTTGCCACCAATACTGACCTGCACTTGAAGTAATCTGGATTACAAACACGTATTTGAAGACAACTTTTGAAAGCTAAAAAGCTCAGATAAAGACACTTCTAGAATTACTCCAGCTTCCAGTTCTAGATATTTTAACCAATTTTCTTTAAAAAAAAAAAAATCCATCAGAGAAAATAAAATGCCCCAACTCTGAAAGAAAATGCTGTATTGGAAATAGGATGAGCTATGAATTTGCAGAAATCCTGAGTTTAAATTCTGACTCCAAAACCTACAAACATGTGACTCTGGGCAAATGTATTAATAACTCTGATCCTTAATTCATTGTGTATCTATATTTATGTATTATCATATGTTTCTTCCCAGGTAATTGTGAGGATTACAGAAAGTATATATACAGTTTCTGGTCCACAGTGGTTATACTGTTGGCATGATTCGGGGTCCTCGTGAGATTCCATAGGCGTGATAGCCATATTCCCACTCTGCCTACATCATCGAAGGAACGTTCTCTGAACTAAGCTAGGATGACTGATCTACCCGTTGCCTGGTCTCACGAACTCCTTGTCTGTGTTTTCAGGAATCAATTATGTGCTTCATATTTTTAAGGCAGGAGTCTGTAGCAATCTGAATTCTGTAAACAGAAGCAAATCGATAGGTTCTAGTTCTAATAGTATGAACTGGAAAAGTACTGTTATGTGAGATTTAGCCATAGATGGTGGAAGAAGAAAAGCTGGGGTGATTCTCTTCATGTTCTGCTTGCGTACACAAGAGGGGAGACGGGAGAGTTAGACAAAGCAGGAGAAAAGTAAACTCCTTCTGTCTCCTTAATTATTATTACTTCCCTAAACATAAATGGATTACTGCCATCCAAGTCTGAGAACCAAAAGGAAAGGAAATATTTTAACAGCAGACTGGCCTGAAGTCTCAAGCCACGTTGATAGTGACTATCTCATAATAATACCCTGAACCATGTTGGAATTCAGGCAATGATTTGACCCCTAAAGGCTGTCCAAGCAAATTATAAGGGACCATTCTAATCAAAGTACAATGATGAGTCTAGAGATAAGGCAACAGCAAAGGATTAATAAGAGAGATACCAAATTCTACACAAATATTTACTTCTAAGAGTTTACAGTAGAAAAATCAGCCAGTTTCCTGCATGAACTTTGCCATGTTCAACTATTTTAATAAAGATTTTTATTCATTACCAAAAAAAGAAAATCCTGTGAAATTCACAATTTTAATCTAGATCTTAGTGAAAGCACAGACTTTTTCAATCCAGACCATGTAAATCAAAGCACTTGCTACCACCTGGGGGCAGCATACCACTAAGTGTCGGAAGTCACTGAAGGGCAAGGAGCCAATAGAAGATGGATATGCAAATGACAAAGACCACGCCCAAAACATGTCATAAGATAGGTTTCTAACAGTGTACATTTCAATATACATTCATACATTCAGATATATATGTACAGTGTGTATATTTGCATATAAAATTAATATATAAGTAGAAACATATAATTATGTTATATATAAATGTATTATATATTGTATATAAACATATAATTGAAATATATGCAATTTATTTATATAGGGTATATAATTGAATAGTATGTGTTTGTATATAGATATAACCAGGTGTGCATATATGAATGTGTATCTGTATATATACATATGAAGATGATTAAAAACCAAAAAGTCAATGTCATTTTTTAATAAAATGGAAATTTTAATAAAATGGAAATTTTAATTAAATGGAAATAGTACAATTCCTTTTTTTGAAATTCAAAAAAGAATATTCTGACTAATTCAGAATATGATTAAGTGGCTTGATAGGAGAAAATCAGATTCATTGCTATTGAATTTTCTTTAAGCAGGCAATATATGATAGGCAATAGGAATATTCATATCTTCAAGTCTAGAAGCAATAATATCTTCTAAAACTGACCTATGAATGACTTTGTCAAAAGGCAAATAATTTTTTATTCTGTCATGAAAATATTCTTGTAACACACCAAAAAAATATATGGTACTTACCACTTTTCCTTTAAAAAGGTGTGAAACATTTTATTTTTTTAAATATAAAAATATGAAAATTCCCTACTGTGATAAATTAATATTAAAATTTTTCAACAAGAACACTCTTTAAAGCATTAAGCATCTTTAAGAAAAGCCTGTTAAGCAATATTAACAAAGACATTTGGCTTTTATATAAAGCAGCTTCATTATGTATATTGTCAAGTTTTTTTCTGGTATTTTTGTTTCTTCATTTGCCCCATGTAAGCAATAATACTTATCTCTTAAAATATCATAACTGTTAAATAAAATATTATGGAGTGTCTTACCAACGTGTCTAACTAAAGTATATACTCAGAAATGTTTGTTCTGCTTCTCTAAAACTACACTACAAGCAAATTAAATTTACATAAAATTATTTTAACAAAAAACACCTATATGGGGGGAAATTCAGTGTTCCTCTTATGCTCAGTGCAAAACAAAAGAATACACCTTTCCTTATCTGTCACACTGGCAAATGTTCTTGGCTTTGATTTGTTGTTATTGGTGTTTTAATAGTAATACCTAATGATACCCAATGCTGATGAGAATGGGGTCAAACAGGTGCTCTTATGTATTTGGATCTAAAAAAAATATATTCATAGCCTTAAACACACACACACACACACACACACACACACACACACACCCCAACCTAAAGTGTCTGTATTTTTATGAGGCGCCTGGGTGGCTCAGTTGGTTAAGCCCAGGTCATGGCTCAGGTCATTGGCTCAGGTCATGATCTCACAGTTCATGAGCCCGAGCTCTGCGTCGGGCTCTGTGCTAACAGCACAGAGCCTGGGGCCTGCTTTGGATTCTGTGTCTCCCCCTCTCTGCCCCTCCCTCATTCACAGTCTGTCTCTCTCTCTCTCTCTTTCTCAAAAATAAACACTTAAAAAAAATAAAGTATCTGTATCTTTGACCCAATAAATCTTGCTTTTTGAACTCGATCCTAAGAATATAATTGACTATGTAGTCAAAGACTTAATTATAAGGTCCTCATCTTCATTTTAATAGTGAAAAAAATAGACACAGTCTGAATATCCAACAACAAGAAAAGAGTTAAATACATTTTAGCACATTCCTAAGATGGAATACTATATGGCTTATGACAATAAAGTTCGTAAATAATTTTAACATTGACATTTATTGTCAATTCCATTCACCGAGGTGTTGATGCATCTCTTTCATATGTCACATCTACTCCACTGGAAAGTCTCCACATTTTACCATCAAAATGCAAACATATCCAGAATCTCATCATGCTTTACTCCTCCCACCCCCTTCCAGGTCACCATTATCTCTGCTCTAGATTACACTGTTAGCCTCTAACTGGTGTCTCTGTTTCCACTTTTGCATACCTACAGTCCACATTCTAATCGTTGCCAGAATGGTGTGAATGTAAATGTAAAAATAATGCCAATCTGCCTAAAAAACAGGATGCAAAACTACATATAGCATGCTTCCAGTCTTATCTGACAAAATATTAATAATTGTTATATATGTGTGATAATAGGTTTTCATACACATTTGGGGGGGTTCTGTGTTTTTAAAGTTTTTCCTTAATCATGTTGAATCAGAAAAACAAATTATGTAACATTTGTAAAAAAATTTATACAGGGTATCCTGGGTGGCTCAATCAGTTGGTTAAGCATCTGACTTCGGCTCAGGTCACAGTCTCACAGTTCGTGGGTTTCAGCCCCGCATTGGGCTTTGTGCCAACAGCTCAGAGCCTGGAGCCTGCTTCAGATTCTGGGTGTCTCAATCTCTCTCTCTCTCTCTCTCTCTCTCTCTCTCTCTTTCTACCCTTCCCCTGCTTGTGCTCTCCCTCTCTCTCTCTCTCTCTCTCTCAAAAATAAATAAATAAACATTAAAAAAAATTATACAAACTTGAATTGTAGGATTCAAAATATTTTTCAATAATATTTAAAATATGACCTAACCAAAGGTTAGTACTCAATTAAGAAACATAGTAACTCTAATCTCAAATTGTCACTTCTTGATGACAAATTTAAACATGGAGAAGATATTTTAAAATTATATATGAGAACATACACTTTGAACAATGTAAATTATGTCATATGTCTAAACAGTAAAGGAATTTTATTTTATTTTATTTTATATATTTATGTTGTCCAGACTAACAAAAACAGGAATAACAACTTTTTATGAATCTTCTAGATTCTAGCTTGAATCTTCTCTGCTAAATTAATATTTTAAAAAAATGTCCTGAGAGCTGTTATTTTCTTAATTCTGTCTTCTCTGACCTTGAAATATAATTGACTACCCTATAGGTCTCAATGGGATAAGTCATTAGGAAGATAAAAAAATATATGGGATTAAAGTAAAAAATGATAAGACTTTTAAATTAAGTAATGGAGTTAATAATCCTACTTTATGAAAATAGGTTATGTGATAGATATTAATTATTATTATAATCAGGATTTATCAACTGAAAAATGTTTAAATTTTTTAAAGTAAATGAATTTGGGGGCTCTTCTGTTTAAAAGTTTACTAGAGAAAATATAGCATTTATTAAAAATTATGTAAATAAATGACTTCACTGCAATATTCACATTCTATACCCCCAGAGTATGTCAAATAATTTTATTAATAATATAAAAGGCAGAATTTTTTAATGAAAAGAAGGTAAATATTTATAAAATGTGACCCTTTGCCACAATTACTACAATTCCAAAATATCTTTGCAAATTATTTCACTTGAACTTTAAAAAACGTACTCTTCTTTCCTCTTGCTTCTTCTTTCCCATCCATAATCTAAGTGTAATTAAGTTTGAGAATGGAAAATAATAAAGCACAGAGTTAATTTTCTATTAAAACTGATACCTAAGCAAAAAAAAAAACCAAAGCAGTGGCAAGAAGGTAAAGAATGATCCAGACAGCTGGAAGAGGCGTTAAGTCTTTGAGACCCTGTGAGGCTGCTTACCACGTGGTGGGATAAAAGAACACAGCAGAAGTTGGTAGGTGACATAAAAGTTGAGGGAAAAGGGTACATGAATAAGAGCTGGATCCAAGTTACACAAAGGAACTATTTGGGAAACTTGCTGTGAATAAATCCTTATTTTTTTCCTAAGCCTTTCTCTCTCAACCAATGTCTAGAATATTTCATGGACAGAATTACAAAATTGCGACAATTCAGAGAATTTAAGATTTTATAATAGTTTCAGATGCTCTCATCCATTGTGATATCAAAAATCTCACCAAGCATTAGGATAAAGGTATTCTTGGGGCACCTGGGTGGTTCAGTCGGTTGAGCGTCCGACTTTGGCTCAGGTCATGATCTCATGGTTGGTGAGTTCGAGCCCCTTGTCGGGCTCTGTGCTGACAGCTCCGAGTCTGGAGCCTGCTTCGGAGTCTGTGTGTCCCTATCTCTTTCCCTCCCCCGCTCATGGTCTCTCTCTCTCTCTCTCTCTCTCTCTCTCTCTCACACACACACACACACACACACACACACACACATACACACACACACACACACACAAATAAACAATAAAAAGTTTTTTAAAAAAAGATAAAGGTATTCTTTTTTAACTAAATTCACTACATTCTCCACAAAGGTAAGTCCCGTACTTTCCACACAGTAATAGCTCAAATATGTGAATTAGATGAGCAGAATTGTTTTTTAAGTTTATTTATTTTGAGAGAGACAGAATGTGTGCATGCACATACTCGAGCTGGGAAGGGGCAGAAGGAGAGGAAGAGAGAGAATCCCAAGCAAGCTCTGCACTGTCGGTACAGAGCCCGAATTGGGTCTCGATCCCATAAACCACAAGATCATGAGCTGAGCCAAAATCAAAAGCCAAACGCTTAACTGACTGAGCCACCAGGTGCCCCCAGAATTTATTTTTTAAGAAAGATAAATCAGGAGGTAATTTTTTAACTTTACAGAAAGATTATTAACTTTATTAAATAATATTATAAATATATAAATATTTTTAAATTTTCTATAAATAATAAGCACATCTAGTATGTTTCAGATATAAGTGAAAGTCATCAGAATTTAATACATACCTAACTTTTCTCAAACAAAATGAGGAACTATAACTATACCTTTATTCTAATCCTAATGATTCAGTCATTCTTTTTTTTTTATTTTTTTTAATGTTTATTTATCTTTGAGAGAGAGAGAGAGAGAGAGAGACAGAGTGTGAGCAGGGGAGAGGCAGAGAGGAAGACACAGAATCTGAAGCAGGTTCCAGGCTCTGAGCTGTCAGCACAGAGCCCGATGCAAGGCTCGAACCCATGAATCGTCAGATCATAATCTGAGCTGAAGGTGGACACTTACCCGACTGAGCCACCCAGGTGCCCCTAATGATTCAGCCATTCTTAATGTCAAGTTTACTAGAGCGAGAGTAAAATTTAAAAATCTCTTTTCATATAAGCAATGTCATTTCAGGAAAACTATTCAGTTTCCCCTTATTATAATCTATAATATATTTTTTAAATGCCACAGACCTGATGCCCATCAGCAGATGAATAACTAAATAAACAATGATATTTACAGTATGGAATTCTGTGAATTCTATAGGTTTCTTTGGAGTTGATTTAAATGATAGATCAGAGCACCTGGGCGGCTCAGTTGGTTAAGTGTCTGACTCTTGATCTCAGACCAGGTCTTGATCTCAGGGTCATGAGTTCAAGCCCTGGGTTGGGCTCCACACTAGGCATAAAGCCGAAAGGAAGGAAGGAAGGAAGGAAGGAAGGAAGGAAGGAAGGAAGGAAGGAAGGAAGGAGAATAGAAAGAAAAGAAAAAAGAAAAGAAAAGAAAAGAAAAGAAAAGAAAAGAAAAGAAAAGAAAAGAAAAGAGAAAATGATAGATCATTTAAGGTTTATTGTTTAAGGCTCAGAGTACAAGCCTACTTTAGTCTGGACTTGTGGTTTCTTAGGCAATACAACTGCCTCAAAAAGTTGGCAGGTTTTTAATCTGTTTGCTTTCAGTCAGTGCCAGGTACCAATAAATACTCCAAGATTTTTTCTTGGAAGTACCCTCACTACTGGTTTCCTTATTCCCATATATCCAAGCATGCATGCAGGCATGAACTTAATGGTGGTTACCTCCAGGCCATGTAGAATAAGAGAATTATACCCTTAATCTGTTCTAAACCAGTGCCTCATACTTTAGATGTTGGTTACAGCAGCAACCCAGTTTAAGATACAAATTTCTGTATGAGCTCCTGCAAGTATTTGACCTACAAGTTGAGTCCCTCATTATAGTAACTGTTTATTTTATGGGGCGCCTGGGTGGCTCAGTCAGTTGAGCATCTAACTTTTGATTTTGGCTTAGGTCATGATCCCAGGTTGTGGGATCTTAAGATCCTCTCTCCCCCTCTCTCTCTCTGCCCCTCTCCTGCCTGTGCGCTCTCTCTCTCTCTCTCTCTCTCTCTCTCTCTCAAATAAATAAATAAATAAATAAATAAATAAATAAAATTTTATTTTAATCATTCTTTCATGTATGTCATTAAAAATAAAACTATGTAAGGCAGGATCCAAGATAAAATGGTTAGAATCAATGTTACTAAATTTAAATCTAAACTTACATGAAGTCAAGAAAAAAATAAGACACATTGGCTATGTAGCTTTCATTATCTAACAAACTATACCATATAAAGAAATGTTTCCTGGGGCGTCTAGGTGGCTCAATCGGTTATGCATCCTACTCTTGATTTTGGCTTAGGTCATGATCTCACAGTTCGTGAGTTTGAGCCCCACATCAGGCTGTGAACTGTCATCACAGAGCCTGCTTGGGATTCTCTCTCTCCCTCTCTCTCTGCCCCCTCCCCAGCTTGTGTGTGCACTCTTTCTTTCCTCTCTCTCTCTGTCTCTCTCTCTCTGAAATAAATGAATATTAATTTTTTTTTAGAAAAATAAAGGTTTCCTAACAAAACTGCTTTAGAGTTTCAGTAGCACTAAAGATGTTATAGACCAGGTTCAACAACATAAAATATCTAAAGAACAGAGTGGGGACGTAGAGAAAAGATAGTAACAAATCTTTAACTTGTTCCACTTTCTTCCATACTACACTTACCATGTCCATTTGTCTATAATTCCCAATGATAGAGAGGTATGCTAAAACTAAATCATTCCTGCCTTCAAAGCATGTTGCGTTCACTGACTTGAGTTCTTAGAGAATTTTATAACTTATTAAACTAGTTCCATTAATCCAAGATCAGCCACAGAAAGAATGTCTTTCCTAAGCCCACAGATTTTAAGATTTCCTCTTTGTCTTTGTTATTCTATAGTTTCATTACTGTGTTTCTAGATGCTTATTCATATTTTTTTCATCTTGCTCATAGTTCAGTGAGTTCCTTTAATTTGCGAAGTTATTATTAGGTCACAGGCCATACAAACCCAGGCTGTGGGCCATAGTTTGCCAATCCCTGATATAGTTCAACATGCTAACAGAATGAGAGAAAAATCATATAACTATCTCAATAGATACTTAAAAATGTATTTGATGGGGCGCCTGGGTGGCGCAGTCGGTTAAGCGTCCGACTTCAGCCGGGTCACGATCTCGCGGTCCGGGAGTTCGAGCCCCGCGTCAGGCTCTGGGCTGATGGCTCAGAGCCTGGAGCCTGTTTCCGATTCTGTGTCTCCCTCTCTCTCTGCCCCTCCCCCGTTCATGCTCTGTCTCTCTCTGTCCCAAAAATAAATAAACGTTGAAAAAAAAAATTTTTTTTTAAAATGTATTTGATAATATCCAAAATTCATTCATGATGTTTTATTTATGCATAATCTAGGAAGAAACCCCCTTTAACCCGATATGGATTTATCAACTAAAACCTATAGCAAACTTTCTCCTTAATGGAGAAAAGTAAGAAAGATCTTCTTCAAAATTGGGAGCATGGTAAGGATGCTTGCTGCCTCCACTTCTACTCAACATTGTATCCTAGCCAGTGCAGTAAGGAGAGGGAAAAAATTAAAAGATTAAGGTTTGGAAAAGAAAAACAAAACCATCACTATAGAACAAATAATGCAACGGTCTATGTAGAAAACCCTACAAAGTACAGACAGAGTATTATTCAAATTGACAAGAGAGTTTAGCAATGTGGCTGAATATAAGATTAACATATTGGGGCACCTTGGTGGCTTAATGAGGTAAGCATCCCATTTCAGCTCAGGTCATGATCTCATGGTTCGTGAGTTTGAGCCCCACATCGGGCTCTGTGCTGACAGCTCAGAGCCTGGAGCCTGCTTCGGATTCTGTGTCTCCGTCTCTCTTTCTGCCCCTCTCCCACTTGTGCTCTGTCTCTCTCTCTCTCTCTCTCTCTGTCTCTCTCTCTCTCAATGAATAAATGTTAAAAAAAAATTTTTTTTTAAAGATTAAAATATTTATTTATGTGCCCATTTCTTCATCAACTTTAGTTTGGGCGAAGGGGGTGGAGTGCAGGGTGGGGGTGTGGAGCGGGCTCCTAAAGAAACTAAATCAGACAAACTTTTTTCCAGAGAGAATTTTACATTAGCTTTTGCCCAGACATTACTGACCTGAGATTATCCCATTCAGGTTATCAGGCAATTCTTTAGTGTGGGAACCACAAGTTCAAGGCCTGATCTACTGGTGGAGCCCAGAGCTTTGTCTCCTACTTCCAGCATTGACTTTGGCATTTGCCTACAGCATAAGCCCAGCATCTGTTCACAGTGCTAACTCTGATTCCACTCATTGGGGTTTGTTGGTGTTGTTATAGTTTTGTCCTTGGAGATTCCTTTTCTCTTTAATGCACTACTGTAATACAATAGGTATCTTGCTCTAAATATAGTTGTCTCATAAAGGAAGGCCTTTCTGAGCATCACATCCAAAGTATGATTTATGAAAACTATTACATATAGAAAATGATTAAAAACAAAACCCCAATGTGTTAACTGGTTGTTTTCAGATATAATAAGTTATAAGTAACTTGTTTTCTCTTTTGTATTTTCCATATTTTCTATTCATGATCTTATTCTGTTTTTATAAAGAACCAACACATTTTATTTTTTTAAAGGGACACGTAAAAAACTACTTACATACTACTGAAAAATACAAAAGAATATTTATCAAGCATATACTTGCTGTTCAACTAGTATCTTAATTAATTCCCATAAAAATTCTGTAACTTAAGTATCATTATCCCTCATTTTGCAGAAGATGAACCTGAGGCTGAGAAAGGTTAAGTTATTTGCCCAAGTGACAGAACTGGGATTTGAATTCAGAAATACTTGTTCCAAGGCCAGTGCTTTTTCTGCTGAACTATGCCATCTCCCACAAGAGAGCATTTTCACATTACCACCTGCTAGTTCTAATTAAGAGATAGTAATTAAACAATTCTCCACTCCTGACAACAATATTTAAGCTACTGGCATTTTAAAGAAATGAATATGAACAGCTTTTTCTCTGCTGGAAGATACTACACCTAAATACAAACCACGAGTTATTACAGAAAGAAAAGACTCCATGGGACACTGTTATACACTTAGTCAAAGCCTAGTTAATTTCATTATCTATTAACGGGACACGAGGCATTAAAATGTTGACTAACATATTTCTAAAAATGTTCAACTTGACTAGTAATCAAGGAAATAGAAATTAGAGTAAAAATGCCATATTGATCAAGTGACAAAAAATTCTTCAATAGTAATAGCCTGGTTGGGTAAAAAGTGAAATCACAGGATATCTGGGTGGCTCAGTCAGTTAAGTGTCAGACTCTTGATCTCCACTCAAGTCGTGATCTCACGGTTCGTGAGATCAAGCCCCGTATCAGGCTCCACACTGATAGCAGACCCTGTTTGGGATTCTTTCCCCTTCTCTCTGCCCCTCCCCTGCTCCCTCTCTCTCTCTCAAAATAGATAACTAAACTTAAAAAAAAGTGAAATCACCATATATTTTACGAGAGAAGTGAACTGGTAAAAATTTGCTGTAGGCCAATTTATAACATTTATACTTCAAATTTCATGTGGCTTTTCACCTAGTAATTCCTCATCTAGGATTTTATAATAAGGAAATAATTACAGATATGTGTATAAATATTTAGCCACAGGATTGCTCATCTTAGAATTACTTATAATAGAGGTAAATAAGGAAAGAAAGAAAGAAAGAAAGAAAGAAAGAAAGAAAGAAAGAAAGAAAGAAAGAGGCAAGGAAGGAAGGAAGGAGAGGGAGGGAAGAAGAGAGGGAGAGAAACTGTATTAAGAAACTAGGTTAAAATATTCTGCATATTCAAAGAATTCTATCAGCCATTAAAGACGTTGATACTGCTATATACCTTAGCATGGAAAGAAATTCTTGACATGATGTTTTCAGAAACTAAATTAGAATTTACATATAATAGTATGATTGCATTTTATTAACATAGATTTGGTTATATTTCCATATTCACAAAATGTAAGATCTGAAATAATATACAACAAAATTTTGACAGTAGATATATCTGATGATATGATTTGGGAATCTTAATTTTTATTTTTCTTCATCGACATTTTCTTATTTTTACACAATGAATATTTATTAATTGTGTTTACAAAAGGGAAAAAACATTGATATAACAGAGTCATATCAACTAGTAAGAATGCATACAACTATTATTAATATATAAAGTAATATGTTATAAAACAGCATATAAGTATGTTTTCATTTAGGTAAGAAAAACTATATATATTAGGTTGAACCATATAAAATTGCTGGCATTTTTCTGCTTTTGACTTATAAAAACAGTAACGTGAAATGGTTTGACTTAATATATGTATCAGGAAAAATATACTCCAAAATATTAATAGTATCCTGGGACGATTTTTCCTTGAGGTCATCTGTATTTTCTTTTGTTAAATTTCAATATTTTCTAATTTTTTCTAGAACACTAAATCCCAGCTCAGAAGACCCCAAGCAAGTCAACTGAACACTCTGTTTCATCACAAAAACAATGAGACTAAACTAACAACACAAAAAACAAAGGCACCTACGTGGCTCAGTCCCTTAAGTGTCTTGATTTCGGCTCAGGTCATGATCTCATGGTCATGCAATGGAGACTCACGTCAGGCTCTGCACTTACAGTGCAGGGCCCACTTGGGATTCTCTGTCTCCCTCTCTCTCTGCCCCTCCCCTGCTCACTCTCTCTTTCTCAAAAATAAATAAACATTTAAAAAAGAAGAAACAGGGGCGCCTGGGTGGCGCAGTCGGTTAAGCGTCCGACTTCAGCCAGGTCACGATCTCGCGGTCCGTGAGTTCGAGCCCCGCGTCGGGCTCTGGGCTGATGGCTCAGAGCCTGGAGCCTGCTTCCGATTCTGTGTCTCCCTCTCTCTCTGTGCCTCCCCCGTTCATGCCCTGTCTCTCTCTGTCCCAAAAATAAATAAACGTTGAAAAAAAAAATTTTTTTTTTAAAAAATAAGAAGAAACAAAAAGAGAAACAACAGGTGTTGGCAGAGGATTCAGAGAGAGAAACCCTCTTACACTATTGGTGGGAATGCAAACTGGTGTGACCATTCTGAAGATCAGTATGGAGGTTCCTCAAAAACAAAAATAGAACTACCTACCCCAGGATCCATCAATTACACTACTAGGCATTTACCCAAAAGATACAAAAATACAGACTCAAAGGGGTACATGCACCCCTATGTTTATAGCAGCATTACCAACAACAGCCAAATGATGGAGAGATTCCAAATGTCCACAAAGTGATGAATGGATAAAGAAGAGGTGAGATATATATAGAGATAGATAGATAGATAGATAGATAGATAGATAGATACACACACACACACACACACACATATATATATATATATATATGCTGGAATATTACTCAGCCATCAAAAAGAATGTAATCTTGCCATTTGCAATGACATGGATGGAGCTAGAGAGTATTATGCTAAGCAAAATAAGTCAGTCCAAGAAAGACAAATACCATGTGATTTCACGTACATGTGGAATTTAAGAAACAAAACAAACGAGCTAAGGGAAGAAAAGAGAGAGAGAGGGGCAAACCAAGAAACAGACTCTTAACTATGGAGAACACACTGATGGTTACCAGAGGGAAGGTGGATGAAGGGATGCGTGAAGTAGGCAGGGATTAAGGAGCACACTTAATGTGATGAGCACTGGGTGTTGTATGGAACTGCTGAATCACTATATTGTACACCTGAAACTAATATTACACTGTATATTAACCAACTGGCATTTAAATAATAACTTCAAAACTGGGAATAATAATAGTGCCTATTTCATGGGGGTAATTTAAGAATGAAACAAAATAATTCATGTAGAGATAGCAGCACAGGGTCTGGCATACGTGTGCTGTCAATCCATAGTAAATGTAATGAAACAGTTAGGAAGGCAGATGTGAAATTTGACTCCCGAGGTCTAGCACTTAGCAGTGGTTATGTGCGTAACCTCTCTGTATCTTGGTTTTCTCATTTACAAAATGGGAGTTATCCCATAGAGTTAGTATGAGGATTATATGAGATAATAGCTTATAAAATATTTTGCATAGTGCCTGGCAAATAGGAAGCTCTCGCTAAATTTTGACTATCTTATTAGTAGTATAGTATTAAGCTATTAGAATAAATATATACTATTTGCATCATAAATTATATATCAACTCTGAGTTGCTTACTGCATTAGATAGGATACCCAATATAGAAGCTATATTATATAATTTTTGTTTTCCTGAAATTAGTTATTTCATTCTGGTGTGTATAACTTCACTAGTGAAAACTCCACAAATGTAATCAGAAACAAGAATTCTATTACACTTCACAGCCAACATCTCCTAAAGATACCATAGTCCTAAATCCGCTAATGAAATTTTCTAAACGACAACTATTTCATTGTAACTTCTCTTTTCCCTTCTAGGTATCTTTGCCACAAATATATGACAGGGAGACCAACTCTTCCTAAACAAACCTTTCTCCTCCCCAGACATGCACTTATATAAGAATCAGACAGAGCCAGATGCAAAACTCTTCAAAATCCAGAAGGTACATAGAGTCTCAATGGCCAGGGGGTATAAAGCAAGTAAAGGAAAAGTGAAGAGAAGAAACAAAGGAAGATAAATGAAAAAAAAAATTAGAAAATTACTCCTGGAAAAAAATCCCTACTTTGTTTTCACCTAGCAAGTAGTTTTCAACTGCTTTTACATTTTCAATACACGTGAACGCATGCTTAGAATTGAGGTTTCAGAACCAAGTTCATTCCATCCTTACAAACTTTTACAGGATAAGATTTCTCCCTCTTCAGGAGATAGAAATGATTCCCTCAGAGATCCACACCTAGAGGAAATAAACCAAGGTCTTCCTACCTTAACAGCTTCTCCTAGAGTTTGGTTCTTGTCAGCTTCCTCACTGGAATGCAATTCAAGTCTGTAATTCAACTCCTGTAGCTGCTGAGCCTGTTCATTCAATAGCATCTGTGCCTGTTGTTCCCGAAGTAACGCGTTGTTCAGTTCTTCACATGCACTTTCAAACTTCTCGTGGGTGATCAATTTCTGGAAAAAGGTTACAAAATCATTTGTAAGCTAACTGCACTGTTGCATCACTTTTCAGAACTATATTTGCTAACATAGAGTATAACACACACATTTCAAAAATGTCCGATACATGACAAAAGTACAATTTGTTTTTCTTAATTTCATAAGTCGAGATAAAAAAAAAAACCACATCACTCTTGTTTTAAAAGCAGAGCAGCTATACCCCCAAGTGTTGTCATTTTTAGTCAAATAAAATCTTAAAAAACTTATTTCAAGTTCAAATAAATCCATAATGCTCGGTTTACATTTCATACACAAGCACTTTTTATAAAGAACATGATTGTAAGAATTAAGGCCTTTAACAAGTTCCTATGCTTATTATTTTGATGTTTATTTATTTTCAAGAGAGAGGGAGACAGAATGCAAGTGGGGGAGGGACAGAGAGAGAGGGAGACACAGAATCCTAAGCAGGCTCCAGGCTCTGAGCTGTCAGCACAGGACTGGACGCAAGGCTCAAACTCACGAACCACAAGAATCATGACCCAAGCTGAAGTTAGACAGTCAAACGAATAAGCCACCCAGGCACTGCACAAGTTCCAATGCTTCGAAGTGATTACCCAAAAGTCTGTGTTAGTGTATGTTACTTTCAGATCTCCCTGGTCAAAAATCCCCTTCTTCAAGAATCCTTACCAGACCAGACCTCCCCAACTCCTATGACTACTCACACTTCCTTACTATATTCCTTTGTCTTCTTTATAGTCATTACCATTATCTAAATCCACTACATATATTCACTATTTTTATTGCCTGTCCACACCCTGCCATCAACCACTTATTTAAGGACATGAGCTCTACTGGGTAGGGACCCCATTCAGCATGCTCACGTAACACACAGAAGAGCGCCTGGCACTCAGTAGGCACTCAGTAAATATTTGTTGAATGAAAGAATATTCAGACATAAACATCTACAAATAAAACTGTGCACCAGAGTATATAACACCTTTTTTACAATATCATGACTGCTTTATAGAGCAGAGCACTACATCTATCTAGACAGTTCTAGCCAGGGGCCATCCCTTAAGGGGTGGGGAATCCAGGGCAGGACACACATGTATTATCTCCTGTTCAAAACAATTAAGCAAATGAAACTTAACACATCAAACAACAAGAGACATCTTGATCTTGAAGTACAAAGAACAGGAAATGTTTCACAAAAGGTAGGTAACCTGTGAAATATATATGGAAAACTAAAAGGAACCATGCAAGCCACCTAACCATGCTGTATATATCAGTATCTATCAATCTATCTATCTATACCTATATAGATATAGATCTGTAGATAGATATACATATATAGATATTTAAGACTGATAACTGTCCCATTGTTGAACAGGTTTTGAGGTGAATATAATTAACCACAAGTAGAAAGCAAATTGATTTAAAAAAAATTTTTTTAATTTAGGGTGGGGGAAGAGGAAGAGCAGAAAAAAAATTCTATTGATTCTTGGCATCTGGAATATATAAATTATTGCAGTTGAATGTGGACTTTATCTCTGAGTTTTCTGACACATGAGACAAATGTGCTTAGTTATAGTTTCCTCATGGGCCAAGCATGCATCTCATGCAGAGAAAAAAATTTTTGCTAGAACCAAGTTTGAGGATAAGTTTATTACATGGATCTTCCTATATCATAATATAGTCTTAACTCAGTTTTACTTTGGCACCAGGTACCTTGCGTGCTACTTTCCAGAAGCAACTGTCTCTTACTATTATTTGCCTTTTCAAAGGTATATATAATGCATTCCTCAACACTGATTAAATTCTAAAGTATAGCATAAACAACAGCAACATTATAGCATAAAAATAGATGCCAAATGACTTAAGTTGACACTTAGGAACGATCACAAGCACACAAGAACGTTGCATCATTTCCTGAGATCCATCCAGTTAAGGCGTATCTAATGTATCACTGATACTTTTATAGGGTTTAGATTTGGACGAACATCTATCTTTGGCTCCCTCCTAACTGCTGCCTCACTCTCCGCATTGCGCCATTACAACTAAACCCTCCACTTCCAGAACATCAACTCTAACAGCCTCTTCTGGGCACTCCTGTTCATCTCAACGTCTTAACATCCCTCTGGTCACTGATGCCACAGCATTCTCCTGGGTCTTATGAACAGATATTTTTGCATTTCTTCTACCTTTTATTTGTTATGTTGTTCTAAAGTACCACTCCTCGTGGTGACCATCTGTTACTTGGCCCCTATAAATCAAGATCCCCATGAGTTCGCAGGACTTCTTTCCACCCCTCCAAAATTTCTCCTTCACCTTAAAACTTAGCTAATTTTAGCCTCTCTCTCTTGTCCATCTATCCCTCCCAGAGCCTGGCTCAGTTCTGTTCTGTCTTCAGAAACCAAACAGAACGAAACAAGTATAGCAATGGAGAATAAGAGATGGTGTATAAAAGCAGTTGTGAGGAACTTATAAAGAAAAAAAAATCATGGGAGTTTGCTGTTGAAGAACAAACGTCAGTAGATTGGTCAGTGAACATGGTGCTCAGAAGCAGAGAACTGAATAGCTTCAGCAGGCAGGACATTTTCCTTTATGTTACAATTTCAGACCAACTCTAAGGAAGCTATTTTATTCTCCTCCTGAAAATATTTGGCCTGAAATCAATGAAAGATGATGATTGCAACCACACTCGTCATTTTTTAGAGGAAAATAGCAGCATTTTCCCATCTATTCTGTTTTTAATGAAACAAGCCTTTTACTCACACAGCTAGATATAAACATTAACCACTGGAGTGAAGTAGTCAAAAGCGTGAGTTTTGCAGTCAGACAACTCAGGTTCAAATGCTGTCATTTCCACTTACTAACTATGTGACTTTGGGCAAGTTACTTAGCTGCTCTGTGTCCCATATCCCTTGTTTGTAAAATAAAGATAATAATTTGGAACTGTTACTGATATAAGAGGACTAAATGAATCAACTCCTTGAAGCGCTTAGGGGTCAGTGCCTTATACATGGTCAATAGTGTCATTAAATGTTAGAAATCATCACTTTATAATGTTACACCTTACAACTGTATGTCCAAATATAAAGGTACTCGGGGCATCTGGGAGGCTCAGTCGGTTAAGCGTCTGACTTCAGCTCAGGTCATGATCTCACGGTTCCATGAATTCGAGCCCAGTGTCGGGCTCTGTGCTGACAGCTCAGAGCCTAGAACCTGCTTTGGATTCTGTGTGTCCCTCTCTCTCTGCCCCTCCCCTGCTCATGCTCTGTCTCTGTCTGTCTCTCAAAAATGAATAAATGTTTTAAAAAATCAACAAATATAAAGGTACATATCTCATTCATTCAATTATTACTTCAATTAATGCTATTTTTATTTCTGCACTTTAGTGAAAGTAATTCACACTAAACATTTCCTGGAGCATGTTAGCTTTTGCTGCAAGCCACTTATTCAACCAAAGTTCTTATAAGAGGATTCTGTCACCTTCCAGCAACTTTTCTTCGAACTCTAACCTTCTGCTGGATTCTAGAAATTGAGTCTGACTACTTCCAAACTAATCAAAGATAAGATGGTAACTTGTTTTACTACTACTTAGCTAAGGACTAGAAAATCATATTATATACAATACCTACAATTCCTCATGCATATTCCAGAAAGTAACATATATAATCTTCCAATTTTCAGGAAAGTCACTACTATCTAAATCTAAAAAAAAGTTGACTTATTCTAAATCTCAAATCGTATCAATAGCTGTTTCTTTCCATTTTGGCAGACCACCTCTACATCCCAGATTTAGTTAGTACACACAATTAAAAGCAAATCAAAAGGAGGCAGATACACCCTCCAAAGGAACTGGCTTTTAAAAGTATAAACAGCTGTTGGGATACCTGGGTGGCTCAGCTGGTTAAGTGCCCAACTCTTGATCTCGGCTCAGGTCATAATCTCAGGATTCATGAGATGGAGCCCCACATCAGGCTCTGCATCGACAGCGTGGAGCCTGCTTGAGATTCTCTCTCTTTCTCTCTCTCTCTCTGTCCATCCCCTGCTTGCTCTCTCTCTCAAAATAAATAAATAGCTCTTTATGCTTAAGTATAATGGAAAAAAATTGGAAAAAATGAAGCATCTATTAATAAAAGAATACTCAAGGGGTGCCTGGGTGGCTCAGTCAGTTAAGCGTCCGACTTCGGCTCAGGTCATGATCTCGCAGTTCATGAGTTCGAGCCCCACATCGGGCTCTGTGCTGACAGCTCAGGGCCTGGAGCCTGCTTCTGATTCTGTGTCTCCCTCTCTTTCTGCCCCTCCCCCGCTCATGCTCTGTCTCTCTCTCTCTCTCTCTCTCTCTCTCTCTCTCAAAAATAAGTAAACATTAAAAGTAAATAAAAATAAGAGAATAGTCAAATTTTGATACATCAATATGATAGAATTAGGAAAATCTAAAATCTAATCATTTATAATTATACATTATAAATTATGTAACTATAAATTAGATTATAATTATAATTATGTTATGATCTATTCATTTCATCTAAAGTAAAATTAATAAGTGACACAGGAAATGCTTATAATAAGTGAATATTAATATTTGTATATATGTTTTTTGCAAATTGTACATGCAAAATCATTCTAAACTACAACTGTGCATAAAAGCTTGCATCTTCACACAAAAAACACACCAAAATATGTGGGGAACAAAACTCATCCACAATTCAGTAGTAATTGGTTATGGGCAGTGCGATTTCAGTGATTTGAACTTTCTTCTTTAAACTTTTTTGTATTTTTATTTATAGCTATCGTGTATTACTTTTATAATAGAAAAAATGTTGAGGCAGCTCTAAAATTTTACCTTCTCTGAACAAAAAACTAAGAAAGTGAGGGAAAAATGGGTGTCTTTATTTTTTTTAATTTTTTTTTTTTTACATTTATTCATTTTTGAGAGACAGAGACAGAGCACATGCAGGGGGAGGGGCAGAGAGAGAGGGAGACACAGAATCTGAAGCAGGCTCCAGGCTCTGAGCTGTCAGCACAGAGCCCGAAGTGAGGCTCGAACTCACAAACTGCAAGATCATGACCTGAGCCGAAGTCAGACGCTTAACCGACTGAGCCACCCAGGCACCCCAAAAATCAGTGTCTTTAGACATTCACTCATAAGAGAAGTATTACTTATCTTCAATCAGAAGGGTAATTCACGATTACTTGACCTGACTAATTTATAGGAACTTTGTGCCCTTTGAAAGCACAGCTATTTGAAATAATAATTAACATTAGCAATTTACATTATCATGGGATTAGTAACTAAACTGCTATCTGCCCCTGTTTCCACAAATGTTAAAACTGCACATTCCAAATTAGCCTTTTTTTAAAATTTTTTTAACGTTTATTCATTTTTGAGAGACAGAAAGACAAAGTGGGAGCAGGGAAGGGGGAGACACAGAATCTGAAGCAGGCTTCAGGCTCTGAGCTGTCAGCACAGAGCCTGACACAGGGCTCGAACTCATGAACTGTGAGATTATGACCTGAGCCGAAGTCGGACACTTAACCAACTGAACCACCCAGGTGCCCCTCCAAATTAGCCATTTAAACTGAAGTTGAACTTGCAAAGATTCCCCAAAGAAGAGGGTACTAAAAGTAGCTTGCTGCTAGATTTGGGAAACAAATTTTGTATTCATATTTATATTAGTTGTCATCAATTGAATACAATTTTGAAGTTACAGGGTAATGTCTTAACTCTATATTCCTATATCCACATTAAAAACAGCAGTGTGACTAACGAACCTGGGCAGCAGAGTATGTGTGTATCTCCATGTTACTGTGCTTCATATATTTACACATTTTGATCTTGGTTTAATGTTATTTGGTACCTAGCCTTCCTTTGCTCAGCTATCTTCTGCTTTCTTAAATAATGTATGAGTTTGATGGAAGTTAGATTGAACATTTCTTCGGAAAAGCAATTTGATTTCAAAAGAAATAATCCAATGTACTCAAAATATTTAATATAAAAAGAAAAAGAGAGAACATCCCACCTCCTGTTCCAAACACCAGACTCTTCAATTGGGAGAAGCATTTTATTATCTTTTAGTACACATTTGGGGGTTTGTTTGCTAAAGCAGTTAATCTCTCCTAACTATAACTTACTCTTTTCTACACTTTCAGCCACCGTATACATTTTAACAGGCTGTGAGTTCTGCTGACACAGAATCAGTATTCCCTTAAGCATCAGGTATTAACTCCTGTTTTTTGAGGTATAATTGAGATATAAGACTGTGTAAGGTGTGCAACCTGTGTAACTTGATACACTTATATGTTACAGTATGATGACCAATATTGCACTAGCTAACAACTCTATCATATGACATGATTATCCCTTCTTTTTGTGGTGAGAATATTTAAGATCTAGTCTCCCAGCAACTTTGACTGTATAGAATGCAGTACTGTTGGAAATTTTAGAAGGGAAGTCTTCTGAATTATCTGAGAAAACAAACAACAAAAAGCTAAAAGAAATCTGTAGATCTACAGATCATATGTGTGTGCATACGAATCAGCGAAGAGCACGCTAGAGCCACAGTATTTTAAATCACACATACTTACCGACTGCTTAAATTCATTTAATTGCATTTGGAGACCCTGGGCTTTGTCGAGCTCCTTTTTCATTTCATTCACGTTTCGTTTGAATTCTGTGACCTCCAAACGCAGGGAACGGCGCTCCACTTCTGCCGCGTGCAGTCTTTGTGTAAATCCAAATATCTGCTTCTGTAATGATGCTGTGCTTTTCTGTTGTTAATCAAGAGCAATTTTACAAGCAGTAACTACAGGTTGACTAATAAATCAGGGGCAATGGCCCTTTTACCAACTTAAATGTATCTTAGATTATACAGAAAACAATACTAGCTGTAACGGAAACTTAGAGGTGAAAGCTTTATTTTTTATGTGACCAATAATTTGGTTTATATGAAATGAACAATGAAAGAAAATAAATAATCTAGAGGGCTAGAAAATGGAACTGACATCTGTTTATGTCTCATAGAATTCTGTTGCAGTCCACTTACAGAAAACAGTAAATCCACAACTCATGCCAGAACTTTTGTATTTTGATATTTAAGACACTTTGACATTTAAGTGCTATTAGTATTACATTAAAAGACTACATGAAGTCTGAGGCACCTTGGTGGCTCAGTCAGCTAAGCATCTGACTCTTGATCTCGGCTCAGGTCATGATCTCATGGTTTGTGGGATCAAGCCCCATGTTAGGCTCTGTGCTGACAGCACAGATTCTCTCTCTCCTCTCTCTCTGCCCTTCCTGCTGCTCATGCATGCTCTCTCTCTCTCTCTCAAATAAACATTAAAAAAAAAAAGATTACATGAAATCCAAAGGAAATCTAGATACATTCATGCACAACGAATTTAAACTACAAATAAGTGTGATTCAGAACTAAATTTACAAGTACTAAAGTCACTATGTAATGAAATTGCATACATACCAAAATGGGCACATGACCATGTAGACCATACTTCAGGGCCAGTGTATTTACTTTATGAAGTCCACGAGCCAGCCTCTGAACCAGAGAATCTTTTTCTACATATGTAATACTCTTGCTACTATGCAAAGGTATGCTCTCCATTGCCAGACTAATTTTATCCATGAGTTTTGCAAAAGAATTCTTGGCTGCACCTACGAGTAAATGTCCACAAATTCTGGAATTTGGATCTTTGGGGAAAAAAAAAAAAAGACACGATGAAAATGTGAACTGTCTCTTGCTCATTTTACAACTCTGCCAATCACCACACAATTAAAATATTTTCTCAATTATACAATCCCCATTCACCTGTAGTAATTCATTCAAAAAGTCCCCGCCCACATTAATTTTCACTATGAAAAAAGGAATGCAGAAAATAGATTACCTATTAAACAATACAGCTAAAGAAAATCTGCATTCATTTACATTATATCATTTACACTAAACCACTATGACACTAAAAATTCATCATCACTCTTTTCTTTGTTTTAAAACCTAACATAAATTCATTTTCTATTTACAACTACTGACGCTTGTTACCTTAATGTCAAACTATTTATATGCTCGGACAAGAAAATATAATTTGCCTTATTCCAAGGCAATTAAAATTTTACAACGACAATTACTTATTTCCCCACAGGATTTCGGTAATCATCCCTCTCACATAATGGACTTAAGGTCCCAGCATATCCAACATGGCCTGCTTACTGCTAGATTCATCAGGTCTGTAATTAATAATTGTGTTTAATGTTGATAAATAAAATTGTCAGTGCACTGTCTACTAATTGGTATTCCAGATAATGGTTAATAGGTTTATTTATGCCTTAATAAAAGTCATGTAATTTAGTTTTCCCTCTGCTGGGCAGGTCTTAATCTGTCGTTACTTGTTTTATGATACTATCCATGTAAAATGACAAGCATGGAGAGATTATTTAAATTCAGTAGTATGACTTTCTACATTTCCAGAGTCTCTGCTGTTGGAATTAATTTAAATATACACAAAAAGTATATCTGGCCAGTTTTATCCAATAGAAAAAAATGCTTTATAATTCTAAGAGTACATATGGTTCAACAATGAATAGCAACATTGGCTGAGAAGGTAATCAATCAGTGGTTTTCTAAGTCAGAAAGAACAATATCACAGAGGCCCTGTGTTCAAAAATGTGAGGCTTGTTTTATTCCTTTATTCCTCAGTAGACAAAAGGAAAGATAAACTTTTAAATTATACAGCACTCAGATTTTGGAAACCAGGTTGCCTAGAAGTTACACATAAAATAAAAATTGTAAATTGGATAAAAGTATAATATCCTCCTTGTAGAATTTATTTTTATCAGTTATCGATGCACGGACTTCTAAGAACATAAGGTGATATAAGTTTAATTCTGTATACCTCTCATATACATCCTGAGAATCCCACTGACAGAGGCATATGAAGTATCATTAAACTACACAGTTCCTTTGTTATCAATCGTTTAAATAAGTCATGAATAAAAAAGAATTCAGTAGCTTCATATAACAATTAACATATAATACAGCACACATATTTAAAAGAATTGCTAAACTATTATTTAATAGATCGCTGTTGAGTGAATAAAATTTATTTTACCTATAACATTCAATATAAAACATCATTCCAGTGCCTAATATATGTATTCCCTGTTTCTCAACTGGCTTTGCAGGTACTTCAGTCTGTCTTTTGTTATCTCAGTAAACTCTGTATTTGCACTGTGCCAGTCTAGAATATATGGATATTTTGTATGTTTGTTGGATTAATTATATTTTTTTACTTTCATAGCAGTTGCGACAATGCAGAATGCAAGAATGCATTCAATAATACCAAGAAAAATTAATTAATATTAACTTTAATGATATGCCAAAAGTTATTCTTTTTAAAGAAACAAAATAAAAGTTCATCATTTTGGGAAATTTTCATGTATATCAAAGTAATAAAATTTTCACAAAGAGCCTTTAAAAGCAAAAACTAACTACAATTAAATTTTAATGAATAGCGGTTTTTTACTATATCATAGAATTGTGTTTGTGTAGATACTAACCACTCTGAGAGGTAAAATTAAGTGACAATATAATTCTCCAGGGCATTCTTCTGAATTTTTAAGAAGTGGGAAAGAGGCATACACTCTAGTTCCTCACTTCTCTCAAGGAATTACAGAAAGAACACTCACTAAATAATTTATACTTTGATGAGTAAGAAGTGTGTTTTTATAACATCCTTCACATTATACAGTATACAGTACAATTATTTCAACACTAAATAAATGAAGAAACAAAAAAATCCTCTAGTGACATAGTTGTAGTTATTCGTATAATGATACAGAAATAAGAGACAAAAATAAGGTCACTAAAATTTCTCATGTCTAAACTTGTCTAAACTATTTAAATGTTTGTTACATTGAACAAATTCTTGTTTATGTAAAATACATTTATTAATCACTTCCCCTCTCTTTTATAGCATGTGTCTTTTGAGAAAGAAGAAGACTCTATTGGACTTTTTACAATAGCAAAGGCAATATCTACACTTAAAATCTTTAAAACAAATTCATAAATGGGGCGCCTGGGTGGCTCAGTCGGTTGAGCATCTGACTGCCTCTCAGGTCATGATCCCGTGGGTTCAGGCCCCGCGTCGGGCTCTGTGCTGACAGCTCAGAGCCTGGAGCCTGCTTCGGATTCTGGGTGTCCCTCTCTCTGCCCCTCCCCCACTCACACCCTGTCTCCCTGTGTCTCAAAAATGAATAAACGTTAAAAAAAATTAAAACAAATTCATAAAGAATTGTGCCTTTTTTTAAGTTTATTTATTTATTTATTTTGAGAGCGAGCGAGAGAGAGAGAGAGAGAGAGACTGAGCACATGAGCAAGGGAGGGGCAGAGACAGAGGGTGAGAGAGAGAATTCCAAGCAGACTCCTCACTGCCAGCACAGAGCTCGAAGTGGGGCTCAAACTCACAAAACGTGAGATCATAACCTGAGCCAAAGCCAAGAGCTTAACTTAACTGGCTGAGCCACCCAGGTGCCCCAGTTATCAACCTCTTTTAAGTCTGATTATTAATGTATTCAATGCAAGACAGTACATTTAAAATACAGACTAAATTTAATTTTTTTAGAAGATATAGCCCAGTGAAAGTTTTTTGCTTAGCCAAACTAAGAACATTGAACTACAAGGTGATCTCGAGAAGGCACCATATACGCCATATTGAACATCAAAATTGTTTTGTACTTAAAAACAATGAAAATCCCAACTCACAAATATATACTGCTGCAAAGGTAATTAAAGCACCCACAGTTCACTTTACAAATATAGGTAGGCTTGGGGCACATGGGTGGCTCAGTCAGTTAAGCGCACAACTTTGGCTCAGGTCATGATCTCATAGTTTGTGGGTTCAAGCCCCACATGGGGCTCTGGGATGACAGCTCAGAGCTTGGAGCCTGCTTCAGATTCTGTCTCTCTCTCTGCCCTTCCCCACCTGTGTGTGTGTCTCTCTCTCTAAAATAAACATTAAAACATTTTTTAAAATATACATATATATAGGTAGGCTACTCTCAAAACAAAACAAAACAAAACAAAAACAAACAAGAACAACAACAAAAACTGCCAGAATTCTCTAGGGAGAAGAAAAAAGAGAGAGAGAGAGAGAGAGAGAGAGAGAGAGAGAGAGAGAAGCAAACCAAGAAACAGACTCTTAACTATAAAGAACAAACCAATGGGGGTGCCTGGGTGGCTTACTAGGTAGAGAGCATCCAGCTCTTGATTTTGGTTCAGGTCTTGATCTCAGAGTTCGAGCCCTACATCAGGCTCCACACTAAAAGTGCAGAGCCTGCTTGGGATTCTCTCTCTCTCTCTCTCTCTCTCTCTCTCTCTCTGCCCTTCCCCTGCTCTTGCTGTCTTTCTCTGTCTCTCTCTCTCAAAAAAATAAATAAATAAATAAACTTAAAAAAAAAGAACAAACTGATGATTACTGAAGGGGAGTTGGGCAGGGGAATGGGCTAGATGGATGATGAGTGATGGGTATTCAGGGGGGCACTTGTGATGAGCACCGGCTGTTGTATGGAACTGTTGAATCACTAAATTCTACACCTGAAACTAGTATTACACTGTATGTTAACTAACTAGAATTTAAATTAAAACTAGGAAAGAAAAAAAAAAAGCACCAGAAGTCTCCAAAGCTTTCTTTTTTTTTCAAAATTTTATTTAAATTCCAGTATTTCTAGACATAGTGTGACAAGTTTTCTATCCGAAAGTCAGGGAGTTCATCTTTGGCTTACTCAATATATTCAATACAATTTAGATCTTAAAGAAAAAGGATTGTGAATCCATAGCTCAAATCTGATGCTACGTATTTGAAAGTTGCTGAGAGTATATCCTCTCATAGTTCTTCTCACAGGAAAAAAAAAAAAAAAAGAATTTGTGACTAGGTATGGTTAACCAATATTATCTAGGGGTACCTGAGTGGCTCAGTCGGTCAGCCATCTGACTCTTGCTTTCAGCTCAGGTCATGATCTCATGGTGGTGAGATAGAGCCCCACGTCAGGCTCCACACTGACAGTGCAGAGAGTGCTCAGATCCTCTCTCTCCCTCTTCTCTCTGCCCCTTCCCTGCTCATATTCCTTGTCTCTCTCAAAACACATGAATAAACTTTAATTTTTAAAAAAAAAATGTTAACTAGACCTGCTATAGTGATTATTTAGCAATAAATATTAATGTTGAATCATTGTTATACACCTGAAATTAATATAGTATTGTATGTCAATTATGCCTCATTTTTTTTTATTTTTTTTTTTAATTTTTTTTTTCAACGTTTATTTATTTTTGGGACAGAGAGAGACAGAGCATGAACGGGGGAGGGGCAGAGAGAGAGGGAGACATAGAATCGGAAACAGGCTCCAGGCTCCGAGCCATCAGCCCAGAGCCCGACGCGGGGCTCGAACTCACGGACCGCGAGATCGTGACCTGGCTGAAGTCGGACGCTTAACCGACTGCGCCACCCAGGCGCCCCTATGCCTCATTTTTTAAAGAAGTGGCCGGCATACGGGGCACCTGGGTAGCTCAGTTGGTTAAGCATCCGACTTTGGCTCAGGTCATGATCTCACAGTTGGTGAGTTCCAGCCTCTCATTGGGCTCTGTGCTGACAGCTCAGAGCCTGGAGCCTGTTTCAGATTCTGCGTCCCCCCCTCTCTCTCTGCCCCTCCTCTGCTCGTGCTCTCTCTCTCTCAAAAATAAATAAACAGTAAAAATAAATAAATAAATAAAAAGTGACTGGCATATAATAGATGCTCAATAAATACTTATTAAATGAATGAAAAAGAAACTGAAGCTATGAAGATAGAAGGAACTTAAGTACTTTGTTTTAGGAGTTTTTCCCCCAGTTTTATTGAGAAATGATTAACATACATCACTGTATAAGTTTAAGGTGTAGAACATGATGGTCTGATTTACATATACTGTGAAACAATTACCACAATAGGTTCAGCTAACATCCATCATCTTGTATAGATACAATAAAAAGGAAAGAAAGAAGAAAAAACAAAAATGTTCTCCTTGTAAGAATGGGAACTCCTGGGATTTACTCTCTTAACACCTTTCCTATACCCCACACAGTAATGTTAACTGTAATCACCATGCTATACACATCCCCAGGACTTATTTATCTTATAAATGTAAATTTGTACCTTTAACCACTTCCTCTGATTCCCCCTCATCCTACCTTCCAGCTCTGGTAACCACAAGTCTTATTTCTTTGTCTTTGAATTTGGTTTTTGGTTTTGGTGAGGGGGTATTCAGACATAAGACAGATTGCACAGTATTTGCCTTTCTCTGACCTATTTCGTTTTTTTTTTTCTGACCTATTTCCTTTAGCATAACACTTTCAAGGTCCATCCACATTGCTGAAAATGGTAAGATTTCCTCATTTTTTATGGCTAAACAATATTGTATATATACCATAATTTCTTTATCCACTCATCTGTCAATGGACACTTAGCTGTTTATATATATTGGCTGTTGTAAATAACACTATGAACTGGCAGGTGGGGAGCAGATATCTTGTCAAGTTAGTGTTTTCATTTCCTTTGGATATATTCCCAGAAGTGAAATTACTGGGGGCATCTATGTGGCTCAGTCGGTTGAGCGTCCAACTCTTGGTTTCGGCTTAGGTCATGAGCTCATGGTTCGTGGGTTCAAGCCCCATTGTCAGGCCCCGTGTTGGCAGCATGGTTCCTGCTTGGGATTCTCTCTCTGCCCCTCCTCTGCTCACTCTTTCTCTCTCTCAAAATAAATAAATAATCCTTAAAAAAAAAGAAGAAGCAAAACTGCTGGATCATATGTTTGCTCTATTTTTAGTTTTTTGAAGATCCACTATATTGTTTTTCATAGCGGCTATATCAATTTACAATCACACCAACAGTGCACAAGAATTCAGTTTTCTCCACCTCCACACCAGCATTTGTTATCTCTTGTCTCTCTCTCTCTCTCTCTCTCTCCATATATATATTTAAGTAAATCTGTACACCCAACATGGGGCTTGAACTCACAACCCTGAGATCAAGAGTCACATGCTCTTCTGACTTAGCCAGCCAGGCGCCCCTGTTATCTCTTGTCTTTTTGATGATAGTCATTTTAACAGGCATAAAATGACATCTCATTGTGGTTTTGACTTGCATTTCCCTGCATGACTATTGATGTTGAGCATCTTTTCATGTACCTGTTGGCCTTTGGTATATCTTCTTTGGGAAAATATCTATTTGGGTCCTTTGCCCATTTCTTTAATTGGGTTATTGGGGTTTTTTGGATTGAATTATATCCATTCTTTATATATTTTATATATTAACCCCTTATAAGACATACGGTTTGCAAATATTTTCCCACTCTGTAGTTTGTCTTTTCACTTTGTTGATAGTTTCTTTTGCTGTACAGAAGCTTTTTAGTTGAATGTAGTCCCACTTGTTAATTTTTTATTTTGTTGCTTGTGCTTTAGTGTCAGATCCAGAGAATCTGGATCAAGACCTATGTCAAGGAGCCTTGTTTTCTTCTAGAAGTTTCATAGTTTCAGGTCTTATATTTAAGTTGTTAATCCATTTCAAGTTAATATTTGTGTGTGTGGTCCAGTTTCATTCTTTTACATGTGAATATCCAATTATCCCAGCACCATTATTGAAGACACTATCTTCCCTCTGTTGAGTATTCTTGGCTCCCTTGTCAGATATCAGTTGACCGTATGTGCTTGGGTTTTCAGTTTATGCTTTTGGCTCTAGATTCTGTTCTATTGGTCTATTTGTCCAGTTTTATGTCAGTACCATACATTTTGATTACTATAGCTTTATAGTATAACTTGAAATCAGGAAGTCATGACGCCTCCTGCTTTGTTCTTCTTAAGATTTCTTTGCCTTTTTGGAGTCTTTTGTGGCTATACATTTTGGCTTTTTCTACTTCTACTAAAAAAAAAAAAGCCACTGGAATCTTGATAGGGATTACATTGAATCTGTAGATGGTTTTTGGTAGTATGGATATTTCACCAATATTAATTCTTCTAACCCATGAGCACAGGATACCTTTCCATTTATGTGAGTCTTCTTTGATTTCTTTCATCAATAACTTCTAGTTCTCAGATTAGAGACCTTCCCTTCCTCGGTTAAATTTTTTTTTTTTGTATTTTTTTTCAATATATGAAGTTTATTGTCAAATTGGTTTCCATACAACACCCAGTGCTCATCCCAAAACATGCCCTCCTCAATACCCATCACCCACCCTCCCATCCCTCCCACCCCCCATCAACCCTCAGTTTGTTCTCAGTTTTTAAGAGTCTCTTATGCTTTGGCTCTCTTCCACTCTAACCTCTTTTTTTTTTTCTTCCCCTCCCCCATGGGTTCCTGTTAAGTTTCTCAGGATCCACATAAGAGTGAAACCATATGGTATCTGTCTTTCTCTGTATGGCTTATTTCACTTAGCATCACACTCTCCAGTTCCATCCATGTTGCTACAAAGGGCCCTATTTCATTCTTTCTCATTGCCACGTAGTACTCCATTGTGTATATAAACCACAATTTTTTTTATCCATTCATCAGTTGATGGACATTTAGGCTCTTTTCATAATTTGGCTATTGTTGAGAGTGCTGCTATGAACATTGGGGTACAAGTGCCCCTATGCATCAGTACTCCTGTATCCCTTGGGTAAATTCCTAGCAGTGCTATTGCTGGGTCATAGGGTAGGTCTATTTTTAATTTTTTGAGGAACCTCCACACTGTTTTCCAGAGTGGCTGCACCAATTTGTTCCTCGGTTAAATTTATTCCCAAACATATTATTGTTTTTGATACGCTTGTATATGGAATCAATTTCATTATTTCTTTTTCAGAAAATTCATCAGTAGTGTCAGGAACTCCTTTGAAAGAGTTCTGAAGTGTTTCCAGGTGTTTGCAGATTGCTCTTTCAAAGAAATAACAGAGAATTTTGTATTTGGGGAATACTAGAAAAAATATAAACATGAAGAACATAGAAGCTCACTTGAATAGATGAGCAACTATTAGGTGCAAAGCTGTTCTGACACTTATCCAGAAAACTTGCACCAGCATCCATGTGTACACAGAAGACCACAATTACATGTCACGTATGTGACAGGTCTCATGATTACTGGTTAGCAAAGATGAGCACAGGCTGTATCTGGAGATAGCTGCAACAACTGTATTACAATGGGAAAACATCAGTGATTTCTATCAGTAACAAAGTCACTGTACAGCTAATATTAGCATAGTCTGTCATCACCACTCATAATTGAAGGAAATGTCAAAGTTCGGTTAGTGGTTAGTGAAACAAGATGCAATTTTTTCCATCCAAATCCACTGACGCACCCCTATCCCTGCTCCCAAATTCTGACCATGGACCCTTTTGAGAAGGGTTCTGTGAGCCCAAGGTTAAAAGACCTCTTATCTAAGGAATATGTCACCCAATTATAAATCTATATCCTTTAGCGTCTGCCTCTGTGTCAAAGTAAATAATAAGAAAGCTGCATAGGGAACTGTAATATAACACTATGCCCTCAGTTTTCACTGAAGATGATATAAGTAACACTGACAAGAAAAAAACTTCTGCATCTTCTACAAAGTAGCTTTTAGAGATAGAAACTGTGATGTTATTCAATATTTCCAATATGATAATCCATGTAGTAAGCTCCTCCTAAGGTTTAGCAGCAAAAATAGTTTTTTCCATATATTTGGAGACAGAGAGCATCTCACATCTGGGGAACAACAAGCAATTCAGTTCAGCTAAATTGCAGGTTTATTAATGAGAGTACTGGGAGGTGAAGCTATACAAATAGATGAGAATCAGTTCAAGAAGGGTCTTGTATACCTTGCCAAAGAGTTAATTCATACAATAAGAAATGAGGAATAATGCTGTTGCTGATACTGAGGCCAAAGATATGCAATAGATCAAGCACTGTTTACATGCATTAACTCATTTAACCCTTACAATAAGCAGCAAATGAGATGACATTAGTATGACAGCCATTAAAAATAAGAAAAAAGTAACAATGAAAAATGACTACAAAATGATCCAGTCACATTGAAATACATACAAAACAACTTGAAAGATGTACACATCAATATTGATCATATTCTTAGAGATTACAAGAAATTTATATTTATTTCCTCATACTCTTCAAGGCTTTATAAATGTTTACAATACACTCGTGCTACTTGCTACTTCCTTGTTACTTCTACAACCCTCCTCCAAATTATTTCTTTGCTAAATATGAGATAGATGACAGATAGATAGATAGATAGATAGATAGATAG
Source organism: Lynx rufus (assembly GCF_022079265.1). Taxonomy (NCBI): domain Eukaryota; kingdom Metazoa; phylum Chordata; class Mammalia; order Carnivora; family Felidae; genus Lynx; species Lynx rufus. Next base: position 40,912,477 of record NW_025814824.1, on the reverse strand, counting down.
ATAGATAGAATGGCAGTGTATCTAAGAATGGACACCCATTAGTAGGTTAAAAGGGGAACACCTGTGGGGCACCTGGATGGCTCAGTCGGTTGAGCTACTTCAGCTCAGGTCATGATCTCACACTCCGTGAGTTTGAGCCCTGCGTCAGGCTCTGTGCTGTCAGCTCAGAGCCTGGAGCCTGCTTCAGATTCTGTGTCTCCCTCTTTCTCTGTCCCTCCCCTGCTCATGCTCTGTCTTTCTCTGTCTCAAAAATAAATTAATAAAAACATTTAAAAAATTTTTTTTAAAAAAGGGGGGAACACCTGCAAAAAATATGGAGCTAAAGCAATAGTGATGAGGCTAGAATAAAAAGCGGACTAATAAAATATGTAAAATATAGAGCATAAGAGTAAGAATAAGAGTAAGTTAGGGAGACTCCCAGGTTTCTTTTTTTTTTTTTTCAGTTTATTTATTTTGAGAGAGACAGAGACAGTATGAGCAGAGGAGGGGCAGAGATAGAGGGAGAGAGAGAGAACCCCGAGCAGGCTCCACACCATCAGTGCAGAGCCTGACATGGAGCTCAAACTCACAAAACTGTGAGATCATGACCTAAGCACAAACAGACACTTAACTGACTGAGCCACCCAGGCTCCCCGGCTCCCAGTTTCTATTTTAACGACTACTTGGTGGATGTCCATACCAATTACAAAGACAGAAAATTTAGAAGGGGGTTTAGGGACAAAGAAGATGATTAAATTTTGGAACATGCTGAGTGTGAGGTGTTTTTAGGATACCCACAGAAAGCTAGATATACAGCGTTTAAGCAAGACAGGGAGGTAGCCTCCAAAACCTCAGAATTTCTGCTGTGAGTAGAGTGTCTTTGTTATTCGTGGTGGGCCCACAGGACCACACTTCATAGCTCATATTAATGGGCTGACTCATGGTGGGCATCTCATACTTTATGCTAACAACATGACTAAAGGTAAGGACTGGCCACGTCAGAAACACCAACAATGTGATTAGAGGTTGGGGCTTTGAGCCAAGGTAACATCAGCTCAACCTCCACAGAGGGGAAGGGAGCTGGAGACTGAGTTCAGCAACACAGCCAACAATCCAAATAATCATGTTCATATACTGAAGCCTCAATAGAATTCTGGACATTGAAGTTCCAGTGAGCTTCCCAGGTTGGTAATACTCCATATGTACCGTCATAAATCGATAGCAGGAGGCTACCTTGTCCCAAGGACAATGGAAGCTTGATGCCTGGAATCCTAGACTTTACCCTATGCATCCCTTCCTTTGGGTCTAAATTGTTTCAGTTGGCTATAATAAAAAGGTAATCCTAAATACAGCACTTTCTTGAGTTCTAGGAGTTTCTAGCAAATTATGGAACCTGAGAGAATTCGTAGGAGCTCCTTAACTCATAATCAGCTGGCGTGAAGTGAAAGTGGCCCCAGGAACTCTTAAACTTGTAGGTGGGGTCTGAAGTAAGAACAATGTGGGGACTGTTCCCTCTGCCGGTGCAATTTAGCTGGACACCTTTGCATTGTATGACTCCATTTTTATGAAATGCTTGAAAAGACAAAATTACAGTGACAGCAAAAAGACTAGTGGCTACCTTGAGCTAGGAGTATGTAGGGGTGACTTCAAAAAAGGTAAAGAAAATGTTCTAGGGGCGCCTGGGTGGCGCAGTCGGTTAAGCGTCCGACTTCAGCCAGGTCACGATCTCGCGGTCCGTGAGTTCGAGCCCCGCGTCAGGCTCTGGGCTGATGGCTCGGAGCCTGGAGCCTGTTTCCGATTCTGTGTCTCCCTCTCTCTCTGCCCCTCCCCCGTTCATGCTCTGTCTCTCTCTGTCCCAAAAATAAATAAACGTTGGAAAAAAAAAAAAAAAAAAGAAAATGTTCTATATATTTTCTAGTATACATTCTAGCATATACATTTTTTTAATCTATTCAATTTTACAGCTAAATGATTAAACTTTATTATACATAAATCATATCCCAATATGTCTGACTTAAAAAGAAGAGACAGAGAATTCTATGTCTGATATTATTGAGAATGTTAGTCACTCTATCACAATGTCCCTTTTGGTTAAGAGCTACAGGACAAATTCCTATCTATTCTTAGTCCAAGGACATTTTTATTTCTTCTAAATTTCTGGTTTTTCTTTAATGACATCATTGACAATTGAATCCTGAGACCTGAATTTGAACACAACTATGCAGGCCATCATAATTGGCTTTTTCAGCACCATTCCTGGTTCAAATTTGCTTCCACTTTCTCTTACTCAAGTTTTAATGATTATCATACAGTCATATTTTACAGGTACCTTTAAATGGCCATAATTTTCTTCTAGAACAAGGTGGTGGTAAAATAACATTTCTAAATGCATATCTAGTATTTTACTATAGATTTGAGAGGAAATTTTTTCCTCCATTCTTTTACAAATATCTGAAAAACTAATTATGCTGCTTTGTTGGATAGCATCTGGATTCGCAACCTACCCTTCTAAGAAAAGGCTTCAGGCTCTTAGAAGTTTCCTGCAAAGTACCTGTAAATTGAAAAATATGCTGAAGGCTCACCTATATTTCTTAAAATAATTTTGATTTTGTATACTATTTTAACATTATTAACAAATACATGCTATGAAAGTTGTGACACTGGAATTTTACATAGTCATCGGCATTCTCAATGAGAAATTACCCATTCAAAAATTGTTCTTAAAAATTATGATAGGCAAGTAAATTTTAATTTGAAAAACAAAGTATGTGTCCACTGTAAAATCATTTCATCTTTCCTGTGCACCTGAAATTTTTGATAATAAAATGTTTGAAAAAATATGGGAACATGAATAATAAAGAAAATCAAAAAATTAGAAGAAAATTCAATAAATCAAATGTGGATCCCCAAAACAGACACTTGTAACTGAAGTATCAAAAATGATACATACAAAAGTCTCTACACGTACTTGTTCCAATTTCAGATATAAGTTGAAGTTGTATAAATAACAAAGCCCTCTAAGTTGCTTCTTCTCAAACTTTACTGTGCATGTAAGTCATCTGAGGACCTTATTAAAACGTAGATTCTGATTGAATAGTTCTGGAGTAGAGTCTGAGATAATGCATTTCTTTTTTTGTTGTTGTTCTGAGATTAGGCATTTCTAACATATTCCTCGTTAATGCTGATGCTGTTGGTCCACAGACCACACTTGAAGTAAGAATGCTCTTTTTATTATTTTTTAGGAATCAATAAAACCCTAGTTTTATTTATTTATTTTTTAAATTTTTTTCAACGTTTTTTATTTATTTTTTTTTGGGACAGAGAGAAACAGAGCATGAACGGGGAAGGGGCAGAGAGAGAGGGAGACACAGCATCGGAAACAGGCTCCAGGCTCCGAGCCATCAGCCCAGAGCCTGACGCGGGGCTCGAACTCACGGACCGCGAGATCGTGATCTGGCTGAAGTCGGACACTTAACCGACTGCGCCACCCAGGCGCCCCTATAAAACCCTAGTTTTAAAATATATATAAAATAACTACTTATTAACAGAAATATCTTTATTTTGCTTTGAACTTCCTACAAGTGAAACCTCAGTGTTATGCCAAATACAACCCAGATTTCTAAGTTTTGCCTGAAAGAGTTGTTATGACCTCTACAAAGTTAACTCAAAGTAACAATGAAAGAAACTTCTGAGTAGTCATAGCAGGGGCATGTATACTGGGGTCGTCTATCTTCTGGATAATTATGATTCAACTATGGAGGAAATATGTAACAGAATGTATGAACTTACTATTCATATTCATCTACTATTTATTCAGAGATTATTCCATGCAAATCAGCGCACTTGTTTCTAAAGAAATTCAGGCTAGACCAGACATACGAAATGTTAGCTATCTAAAGAGTTCTTCAGTCCATTCACATAATGATTGATATCCCAGCTCTTCAGTGGAAGTAACGTTCTCCCCTGTTTGAGGTAAATGATCTCTTGCAGGCACACCATTTGGATACCTGGAAGAGGTAATTTATCTCAAGTGGGCAAACACTTTAATGAAAGCAAGAAGGTTGCCACCTGTCCAGTATTTACAGAGGCAAACTAGAAACTGGGGTCTCTGCCCACTGCCTGTAAATACATCCTCAAAGTTAAGAAGGTAGCAGAAGCAGCCACCCTTAGCACTTTCTGAGCAGTGAATTCAAGCTTTATCGCTCTTGAACTTCCCGTTTCATGAAAGGCATAAAGTGATATACCAGTTCGTGTGAGATATCAGAACACAAAAAGACAGGTAAAACAATAAACATTTGGTTGGCAATTACATATACAAGAGATTTGGCTGAGAAGGTTACATTCACACCTAATAACTCTATAACTGAGGAACTCTTCTTAGCCCAATTCCACAGGGGAAGAGGGGAAGACGTTGAGGCCGAAAGGGAGCGAGTACCTTTCCCAATGTCACACACAAAGTTAAGCAGTGGGACCCAGATTCGAATCTAGAGCCCAAGTTCTTAATTCATACTCTACTATGTACCCTAAGTGTTTAATTTTCCCTCTTCGGTAAAATTTTTCTCTCCTATATAATTAACAGTATGTGTATAATTCAGAACTTACTCTAAAAAGATAGGTACCTAAAAAGAGTATTTTTAAAAAGAATAATATACTTTTTTTTTTACCTTGTAACAAAGATAATACAAGAAGTGACACAGTTACTATTAAATATATTTAAAAACTACTACTTGATATTGACACACAGTACCCGTTTTCCTGAGGCTTAAAAAAAAAGTGACTGATGCCATCAATATATAGTCTTGACATGTAAAATGATTTAAATTTTCAGCAAGTGCTTCAAAACAAGAAAATGAAAGAAGGAAGGAACAGAAAAGAAAAAATATGGCTCTAAGAAATAACTTTTTTTCATTTCAGGATTTTCAGATTATTTCCTTAATAAACTTTACCAAGATTTTGCCATCTCAATATCCCACTTGGTTGAAAGAATTAAGATACTACTCATATTAGGTGATCCAAGAGACAATGAATCAATTACAAATCAAAGCTGAACTCATATTCCTGATAACTGTCCTGCGATGAAAAGATCCTATTATGAATTGGTTAAACAAATTATGAAATGCTCAACTCATAAATATTACCCAAACATTAAAAATCATTCCCCAGGGACAACTGGGTGGCTCAGGTCATGATCTCATGGTCTGTGAGTTCAACCCCTGCATTGGGCTCTGTGCTGACAGCTCAGAGCCTGGAGCCTGCTTCAGATTCTGTGTCTCCCTCTCTCTCTCACTGCCACTCCTCTGCTTGTGCTCTGCCTCTCTCTCTCTCTCTCTCTCTCTCTCTCTCTTTCTCTCTCTCTCTCTCTCTCTCTCAAATATAAGTAAACATATATATATATGTGTGTGTATATATATGTATATATGTATATATATGAACATTTATATAATATATAATAAACACATATATACATGTATACAATCATTCCCTAGAAGAATATTAATAGAAATGGAGAAAATCCTTCAAAAGCATGACTTTTTTTAAGCTAAAGCTATTATAGCATGCCATAAGTGAAACACGGCATCATTTCTGTGATTTTCTTGCCAAAATTGCATGAACTGAATCTAATCATGAGGAAACATCAAACAGATCAAAACTGAAGGGTATTTTACAAAAATCAGTCTGTAATCTTCAAGAATATGATGGTCAAGGAAAGACTGAGGAACTTTTCCACGCTGAGGGAGATTAAAGAAACGTGACTTAATGCAACACATAATTCTAAACCAGATCCTTTTGCTATAAAAGACATGGTTGGGACAACTAGGGTAAGTCAAAGGGGGTCTGAACGGTTTCCTGACGTTGATCACAACCCTCTGGTTATGTAGAAGAATGTCTTGCCTGAAATACATGCTAAAATATGAGTAAGTAATGGGCATCGTGTCAGCTACTTGCTCTCAAATCATTCAGCAAAAAGAGTCTCTATTGTGTATTTGCAACTATTCTGTAAGATTAAAACTATTTCAAAATCATTTTTTAAGTTCACTTATTTATTTTGAGAGACAGAGAGAGAGAGAACGAGAGCGGGAGGGGCAGAGACGGAGGGAGAGAGAATCCCAAGCAGGCTCCACATTGTCAGCGCAGAGCCCAGTGTGGGGCTCGAACTCGCAAACCGTGAGGTCATGACCTGAGCAGAAATCAAGAGTCTGACATGTAACCGACTGAGTCACCCAGGCACCTCTCAAAATAATTTTTTTAAATGCAAATATAAAACAGTATGTAGCTTATAAAGAGCTCACCAAACTCCACACCCGAAAAACAAATAACCCAGTGAAGAAATGGGCAGAAAACATGAATAGACACTTCTCCAAAGAAGACATCCAGATGGCCAACAGGCACAGGAAAAGATGTTCAGCGTCGCTCCTTATCAGGGAAATACAAATCAAAACCACACTCAGGTATCACCTCACACCAGTCAGAGTGGCCAAAATGAACAAATCAGGAGACTATAGATGCTGGAGAGGATGTGGAGAAACGGGAACCCTCTTGCACTGTTGGTGGGAATGCAAATTGGTGCAGCCGCTCTGGAAAGCAGTGTGGAGGTTCCTCAGAAAATTAAAAATAGACCTACCCTATGACCCAGCAATCGCACTGCTAGGAATTTACCCAAGGGATACAGGAGTACTGATGCATAGGGGCACTTGTACCCCAATGTTCATAGCAGCACTCTCAACAATAGCCAAATTATGGAAAGAGCCTAAATGTCCATCAACTGATGAATGGATAAAGAAATTGTGGTTTATATACACAATGGAATACTACGTGGCAATGAGAAAAAATGAAATATGGCCTTTTGTAGCAACGTGGATGGAACGGGAGAGTGTGATGCTAAGTGAAATAAGCCATACAGAGAAAGACAGATACCATATGGTTTCACTCTTATGTGGACCCTGAGAAACTTAACAGGAACCCATGGGGGAGGGGAAGGAAAAAAAAAAAAAAAAAAAAAGGACGTTAGAGTGGGAGAGAGCCAAAGCATAAGAGACTGTTAAAAACTGAGAACAAACTGAGGGTTGATGGGGGATGGGAGGGAGGGGCGGGTGGGTGATGGGTATTGAGGAGGGCACCTTTTGGGATGAGCACTGGGTGTTGTATGGAAACCAATTTGTCAATAAATTTCATATATAAAAAAAAAATACATCCTTAACACAACAATAACACTATTAGAAAAAATAAAATAAAATAAAATTAAAAAAATAAAACAGTATGTAGCTTATGGTAACATTGATATCATTTGTTAGCCTGTTAGTAGATGGATGAGCAGGTGGTAGGAAGGAAGAAGGGAGGGTAAGAAGAAGAAATGCAGGGTGGTCAGACAGAAAGGCAGAGAGGCAGAGAGGAATAAAACAGATCGGAGTAACACATAGCAATAGAAAATAATTAGTTGTCTAAAAATGCATACAGGCAGACGTGTGTACTACATTCAGGAATGTAATACACTACTTTCATGATGAGATGGGTTGTAAGGAAACAGGTTTTTTTAGCGCCCACTATATGCTAGGTACTGTTACAAAATGTTCAACAAGGGTTATCTCATTAAATCCTCATAAAAACCAGGAAGATAGTACTATCTACATTTCTAGGTAAAGAGCCTGAGGTCTAGTAACAAAGTAACTTGCCCAGTTTCACACAACTAATAACTAGCAGAGCTGCAAACAAAATCAAATCTGCCTGGTACAAAGCTAATGCTCTTTCTGCTATATGCTAATGCTTATCATATATTTAGGTTATTCGTACACTTCAATTATAAACTCAACATGACTATGTAAGCTGTTACAGCTTTACATTTATTACCCTAACTATTATCTGTTAATAACCTCTCATGTACTTTAAGTGTCTGAAAATATTTTCCCATCCTTTCTGCTAAGGTATCAGGAAATTTCTACTACTAGGATACCCATGAAGATGAAAACACATTACCTGGAAAAGGTAATGCGTTAACTGGTCATCATATTTTGAATGAATTATTCTATGAGCCCAGCTTGTCAAGTCGCCTCTGCAAAAGGAACACACTGATCATTTTTGTACTAGTCCAATAACAACTCAATTGTTTACCTGTCCAACCATATTCTTCCCTATACTCTTCAGGATTTCAATACATCAATTATTCTCCCCCTCTAAGCAACTATCACTTAACTCTTCCCTAATTACTTAGTGTTCTTTAGCCAACAACACTTAAAGGCTTCCTTAAAGGTGAGTTTCCCGGGGCGCCTGGGTGGCGCAGTCGGTTAAGCGTCCGACTTCAGCCGGGTCACGATCTCGCGGTCCGTGAGTTCGAGACCCGCGTCAGGCTCTGGGCTGATGGCTCGGAGCCTGGAGCCTGTTTCCGATTCTGTGTCTCCCTCTCTCTCTGCCCCTCCCCCGTTCATGCTCTGTCTCTCTCTGTCCCAAAAATAAATAAAAAACGTTGAAAAAAAAAATGAAAAAAGAAAAAAGAAAAAAAAAAAAAAGATGAGTTTCCCTGAACTTGCTCTTTTCTCAAGCCATTAGAGGTACAACCAGATTCTAACAAGGCAGCTCTGTTCCTGGAGGGAGGCAAGCATTTAAAGACACACCATTCTTGGTCTACCTTCTCCTTGATAAGTCTTACCTACACATATTTTTATTAGGGTCTCAAATAATCACTGTGTCAATATCTTAACTTTAAGATATTACAAGGGTCCACTTTTGGAAAATGTGCTCAGGGAGATCACTGTCTAGTTTTATAAAGTCTCTATAATCTGATCGCATCCAATGTTCTACCTTTTCTCCCACGATTCTCCAATATAGTTATAACAGAAAATACATTTTAGTAATCACCATGTATAAGCCAGATATGCTAGGCATGGATTTCCATTCCATCTCCTCAATGTCCCTCTTCCCATTCTGTGCCTACTCCCACCTCTGCATTTCTGCTCAGGCTCTGCCCTCCATCTGGATGCTGTCCCTCCTATGTAACTTATCTATCCTTCTAGGCCCAGCGAAGGCCTTCCGTTAAGGCTCCCTGAGGCCTTCCCAATACTGGTAAGCCCCCACTACGCTGTACCTATCTTGGATTCTTACATTTAAAGCCAGTATTTCCTCATTCAATCTTGATTACTTTCTGCCTAAAGTTATTCACGAATTGCCAATCTTGTTCTATAATCATTATGTATATTTTCTAGATGTCCAGATCCAAGTCATATATGTTTCTTTCATCTCCTGAAGATATACAGCACAGTGAAAAGAAAAAACAAATAAATAAAGTAATATACACAGGATTGTAGCTTAAGAAACCAATCTATGTTAAGTGTTCACACACCTACAAGAATATGATGAACACAAATAATCTGTTTTTCAAACTAACTCCAATAACTTTTATTAAGTTCTCTCAAGAATGTTAATTTTCCTCTTAAGTTATAATGCCAACATTCTTAAAATACATTTTATTTAGAGTTTTATTTCAGACTTCAAACCCAGTACATTGACGTTTTGCCAAAATATTAGAGATGAATATTGATTACCAACATCAACGTTGGTACACAATTAAAATTAATCTTTGCATCATAAGTTTCCCACTATAAGAACATAAAATTAATCTTTGCATCATAAGTTTCCCACTATAAGAACATAGATTTAGTTATCAGAAATCACAAGAAATGATCTATATGTATATAGCAGAGTTGTCTAAAGAATTAAACTACATCCCAAATTATTACTTCATTAATTTTTACAACATTCCACAAGGCAGGCAAGTATTATCAAATCCATTATATTATTTTACTATTAATGTGTCTGAAATGGCCATAATTAGTCCAATGACATAGCTTAACCAGTAGGTAGGTGTATGTTATTCTTGAGAAATTAGTTTTCATTGAACTTTTCATACAAACATATCCTGCAATCTGAGTCATTAAAAAATAAACTGAATTATTTATTTATTTATTTATTTATTTATTTATTTATTTATAATGTTTACTTATTTTTGAGAGAGAGAAACAGAATATGAGCAGGGGAGCAGCAGAGAGAGCGAGAGGAAGACACAGAATCTGAAACAGGTTCCAAGCTCTGAGCTGTCAGCACAGAGCCTGATGCAGGGCTCGAACTCCAGAACAGCAAGATCATGACCTGAGCCAAATTCAGACACTTAACTGACTGAGCCACCCAGATGCCCCAGTAAACTGATTTTTAGACCTTTGGAAATCACTGATTTTAGGTGGTTCCACACCTGGTAGAAACAGACTACTCAAATTAACTCTATTGAAAATTAATTAGGAAAAATAAAAACATATCACCAATGAGAAGTTTTCTACTGGTTCAGTTATTCCTCAAACTTCTAAAATGTATAGCTAGAAACAGAAATGAAGGAAGACTAAAACATTTGCAAGAACATTCCCAGTATTCATAAAAAAAAAAAAAAAAGTTAATGATGAGATTTCCTTTGGAATGTCAGATCCTAAAAGGAAACAATAAGGTGGATACATTCACCAAGAAATGTCATTTAATTTCCCCATAAATTAAGACAAAATTACCCACCAAAATTTACATTAATTCTCTCCATCATTAAATAGAGATTTAATAATCTCTCTGTACCTGAATGGAGAAAGATGAAAACAAATGTATTTTCTTCCTAGATGGTTTATTAGAATTCGAACTGTAAAGCATTTCTAGACATTTGCAAGGACCTAAAAGAGGGAATCGTACCTGTTTTACTAATAACTTCCTGTAACTCGGCCATAGAAGTGATGATTGCAGCCAGAAGGTCAGAACTGGTAAGCCAACTAAGTGCTTGCAAACAACGTAACTGCTCCTTTTGGTGCCCTGCAAGAAAAGAAGATCCATTATGCGATGTTACAAACTTTTAAAATCCATGTTTAAAATTCATAGCAATGTTTGGCTATTTAGGAAATAGACCAAAACTTGTAGGCAGAACTTTGCCTAGTGTGGAAAAGTCTACAAGAAATGTTAGATTTGACTGACAATTTATTTATATATATAAATTAAGTGATGTCAAAAAAAAGAGAGAAGAGTTTTTTCTTTAGTTCTACTTATATTACTTAACAGCTTGATTTTTTTATTTAAAAAACTTTTTTTAATGTTTATTTATTTTTGAGAGAGAAAGAGAGAGAGAGCATGAGCGAGGGAGGGGCAGAGAGGGGGGTAGACACAAAATCTGAAGCAGGTTCCAGGCTCTGAGCTGTCAGCACAGAACTGGACACGGGGCCCCAATTCACGAACTGCAAGATCATGGCCTGAGCCGAAGTCGGAAGCTTAACTGACTGAGCCACCCAGGTGCCCCCTTAATAGCTTGATTTTTAAAGTTAAAAATTGAAATCACTATTTCCTCAGAATAGTGAAACTTTTTTAAAAAAAAGTTAACTGGAAAATTTACATCTGTCTCATTTCCATTCAATTCCTCAATAGATTTTTAACTCTGATCATCTTATACTGACTCATAGAAAGTAAAAACAAATTATACTGCTAATTAATTTTAAATAGGGGAGAGTCTCTGGATTGACTTAATTGAAAAATCACTATATAAATTCTCCACTTTACTGTGAAAAGAGCATTCAAATATAATAAAGCTGACTATATATACATATATGTATATATACATATATATACATATATACATATATATATATATATATATACACACACACACACACATAAAGCTAGGCAAAGTTGAAATTATATTTGCCACTTTCTTTAAATTTTAATGTTTATAACAAGAAATCAAAACCTAATTTATACATAAATATACATTTCTCCATACCCACACACATATCTACAACACATGAGAGACTATGTTACATGAGTTGACATATTAAATGATTTTTCAAGTTTTTACACAATGGCTAAGCCTGGTCACATTGTATGTCCTTACACTCAACTTAGATTTTTAAAAGCTTAAATTATCTTACTTGGAAATTTATGCTTGTCTTTGGGCTCTCCTGTACACACCAACATGCCTATGCCTTCTTTGAAGCTCTCCATCCAGGTAAAAAGAGAGGCACATGATTGGCCCAAAATCTTGAGCCTATTTGCTGCCAAAATTGCAATTACACCTTTCCGGAATACACGTATCATCAGTCCTTTGAATGGCCTTTTCTTCATCTTAGCTTCCTCTTGCTTCTTTTCCTCTACGGTTGACAAAGCCTGGGCTAGAGTTCTGACTTCCAGTTTGAACAACTCAAAGGTGTTGAACTGCTCCTGGAGAAAATCTCTCTGTGTCGATAAGGCACATGACCGGCTATAGAGAGGATATAAGGCACCGGCCATCAATGCACAGGCTGCCAGCAAGGATGCTTGTTCCCTTTGAGTCTGTGATAACACAGTTTTGAAGCGTGAATTTTCGAGAACCATCTGTTCGTGTGACTTCTCAATACGGTTCAACTTTTCCATATTTTTTTCAGCAATTTCTTGAAATTTCTATAAGAGAAGTCAAATAAAATATTTTAAACAACTAAGCATTTTATTACTTCCTCTTTGTAGAAAGAAAACAAACTTTTGCTGACAACTAATTCTTCCTCAAAAGACCCATGTTCTAAATATCCAAAAAATATGTATGATGGAGCAACAGGTTAGATCTAAATGCGCATGTTGATCTAAACATTTTTTTTAACATTTACTTACTTTTGAGAGAGAGGCAGAGCATGAGTGGGGGAGGGGCAGAGAGAGAGGGAGACACAGAATCTGAAGTGGGCTCCAGACTCTGAGCTGTCAGCACAGAGCCCAATGAGGGGCTCAAACCCATGAACTGTGCGATCATGACCTGAGCTAAGTCGAACACTTAACCGGCTGAGCCACCCAGGCGCCCCTAAATGTGCATGTTGATTTTTAAATCCTCTTACACAGAAACTTTACATAACATAGAACACATAACTCTAAAAGTACTTCATGAATTTCCCATACACCTATGCAGAAATACACATATTTAGAAAAAAGAATTTCTCCTCTTCCATTCCTCACTTTTATTTCCCGCTTTTTAAACAAATTACATCAGCAGTAGAGGTTTTCCTATATGTGAAAAGACTTTACTTTTTGCCAGAATAAGCAAAGGGTTAAATCAACAATATAACAAATAGCACTTGACTGTCTGCCATTTACTGGGTGAGGGGGGACTGATTCTCGGGTTAAAATCTCTCATTTCAGCTCTTTCTTACCTTCCTGAGACAGCAGACTGAACAAAGCACAGCCCCGGTGGTGGGAGGAGATAACTAACTGTGAGCTGGGCCTCAGCATCTCTCTGATCCTTTTTCCCTCATCAAGGAATTTGCAATCCAAAACAATTTGAAACACCAAGAAATTTTAACTATGGACAACATATTTTAATTGCTAGAAAATAAAATAGTTCTCTATGAAATCTTATGCCTGATCATTAAGGTAGATCAAATTTCAGAAGATAACAGATAACTGAGGTAGAGTAAATTTCAGAAGATAACAGATCCCAATTTCCTTTACTGATTCATTTATCATTCAATAAACATTTATTGACTAGTCACTAAATTCCATGTGCTAGGAAAACAGACAAGCAAATCAATTACTGTGGTGTAATGCTGCTATCAAACTATGCCAGACTGCCAGAGGTACCCAAAAGGGAGTTTGCACAAAACGATATTGACAGGCTTTTGGAGGGATAATGACAAAGGACAAGTGGTGGTGAGGTATGTAATAGAAAGAATTAAAAAAAAAATAGTGATAAAGTGTGGCTCCATAGCTACCCTAAAATAATTTAATGATCCGAGTTGGAGAAAATCACACAAACCCTTGATGACTCCAAAAGATTTGTTGTCAAAGCCTACCATGGACAATGTTGATAGGCGGTAGCCAAAAGAATTCAAACTTGTGGAAATACACTGCTAAGGAAAGTAACTCTTGTACTAAATCCAACCCCAAGCCTAGCGGATGAGATTCCCAATAAGTGCACGGTGAGTAGAAGAAGGCCCTCAGAGGTACAGTCCTGAGCACAAATGAATTAAAGAAGTACACAAGAAGCCACTCTCTGAAGGATTCAACTTCTTGGATGCCTTCCTTTGGGCAGGAGAAACACTGTATTTTAGACATGGTTTTAAATGTTTCTATACTATAGGGGCTCCTGGGTGGTTCAGTCAGTTAAGGGTTCGACTCTTGATTTCCACTCCAGTCATGATCTCATGGCTCATGAGATTGAGCCCTGCGTTGGGCTCTGTACTGGCAGTGCAGAGCCTGCTTGGGATTCTCTCTCTCTCTTCCTCTCTCTCTGCCCCTCCCATGCTCGCTCTCTCTCTCTCTCTCTCTCAAAATAAATAACCTTAAAAGAATGCTTAAGGGGCGCCTGGGTGGCGCAGTCGGTAAAGCGTCCGACTTCAGCCAGGTCACGATCTCGCGGTCCGTGAGTTCGAGCCCCGCGTCAGGCTCTGAGCTGATGGCTCGGAGCCTGGAGCCTGTTTCCGATTCTGTGTCTCCTTCTCTCGCTGCCCCTCCCCCGTTCATGCTCTGTCTCTCTCTGTCCCAAAAATAAATAAACGTTGAAAAAAAAAATTTTTTAAAAGAATGCTTAAAAAAATGTTTCTATACTATAATTGTCTTTATTTACTCCGACTCTTCTCTAAAGTCTGAACCAGCCATATCTGTGGTACTACTGTGAAAAAGAAAGGAATAGGGAAATAAAGGAATTGTGGCTTGCCCCCAACCACATCTCCACCCATGGCCAAGCAGTGGTAGCAGTATTTCATCACCGGGACTGTGTCCCAGAGCTCCATGCAAAGACACTTGTAAAGGAAATGGTGTCCCATTGGGAGTAGCTGAAAGAAGCAAGAAACTCTGAGAAGCACTAGCCAGGTGGACTGCTTGGAAGCAGATGTGAGACACCCCTTTAAGAAGGCAACCTTTAAGAAAAGGGAAAGCTGACCTGCACTGTAGCTAAAGAAAGCAGAAAGACCGGTATGTGGAAGAGTGAGAGCAAGAAAACAGGATAATGTATTCTAAGGAAGTACAAATAATTCAGAACGCCTGAAGAAAAGAGGACAATGATGGAAAACTGACAAGTAGGTGGATAAAAGATGATAAAGCTAAGGAATTTAAACTATCTGGAAAGCCATGAGAAGCCATAAAATCCTGGAAGTCGCCCTGCTTTAGCTAATGGATGGGAGAATCAGAAATATTAATAAAGACCGCCATGGGTAGCAGTAAAGTTGCCGGAAGTGGAGATGGAACAAGAGGAGCAAACAGAATTTACAAAGGCTAATTCCATATTTTCTCCAAAATCAATTCCACCAGTTCAATTAGAGGGGAAAACAGGGAAATTATAGACAATCCAAGATAAAAGAGTCACACCGGTTACAGCTAGGTAGTAGAAATAAACATTAACCTAATCAGGTTCCAGGTGGAACATAGTCACAGATCTCAAAGTCTGAGGCAGAAGTGTATTTTCAACAAAAAGTACTCTTCTGTGAATGAAAACAAATGGTGAATAGATACATCTGCTAATGATATTTTAAATGTTTCAAAATAGCATGTGAAGTCATTGGGCAAAATCGAATGGGTTGTTGACAGAGAGCTGAAAGTATATTTACCATACCGGAATTAAAATTTTTAAAGTAAATTAAATAAAAATTTTAAAATTTAAGAAAAAAAAAAAAAAAGGAAGACAGCTGAAAGTAAAGCAAGCCTGTTCTGGAAAAGAGTTAGCTGTAGCACATGACAGATCTACCGAAGACAGCTAGCCTACTTCAGAGCATCAGATTGAAGCTAACAGCGTTTTAGAAAGGCAGCCAGAAACAGGTAGTCCTGGAATGAGGATGACAGAGTAACCAAAATGTGGAGAGAAATGGATAAAAACCTGAACTCCATTACCCAAAACACCCCACTTCTCTCGACAGACAGAAAGCCAGGAACAAGCTGGAATGTCTTAAAAACAGAATTGGGATTCCAGACTTACACAGCCAGTTTTCGTTTTAGGCTGCCTGCTAGAAGTAGTGGCAAAGTACTAAAGCAATCTTTTAAATTCTCATGTCTTTCAAATCCTCGTGTCATTCTATGGCCTCCAAATTTTGATCATTTGTAGCGATTATATATTTAGAAGTGCTTAATTAAGTGATTAATATTAATTACTACCACGCTTCATGATTTCTCAGAGACTCAGATGCCATTCACAGATTGGTGAAACAGTAAAAATAAGACTAAGAATATGTGTGAAGTCTGTTTATAAATAAAAATAAACAAACTCAAAAGACTATTTAATTGTCTAATAACCATCTGCTGTCCCCAGCCATTCTTGGTTGAAGTAATTATAATCAAGACACCTAGTATCGATTGTTATTTTTTAAAAAAATCAACCAGACCAATATTCAACTAGATAACTAGAATTTATTAGCAGGGTGAATTAAAGATTTAAAAATAATGAAGTTAAACATTTAAAGTTTTAGAGCTCTTATCGACAAATATTAAGTTAGCCACACAAAATCCTCAATAACATTAATACTTAATGCAAGTTTTGTTCATTTCTTAACAATTACATTTCTGCATCCCTGCTGTCTCCACTCAAATCTAGAACCACAGATCTGACTTCCCGGTAAGCATCTCCACTTAGCTACCTCACAGCCATCTCAAGCTAAAGTATCCAGTCCAGTACTATTGACTTGCCTCCTAAACGCGTTCATGATAGTCCTCTTTATGTCAATACATGGCACCAACATCCACCAAATTGTTCAAGTCAAAAACTTTGCAGTCAGTTTTAATTCCTCCTTTCACCTTATCCTCTACCGTCCCATATCAAAGCCATCAGCAAGCACCATTGGGTTTACCTATAAAATACGCCCTGATCCGTATCTACTGCTATGCATCCTACTTCCAGCTATTCACCACCAGCCATTCATGCCCCCTTCCATGCGGCTGTCAGATTATGTCCATCCGATCCTATTGTTTAACATCTTTGTCCTTCCTGAACCAAGGTTCCCTCCTCAAGTCACAACACTCCCACATGCCTTCTGCTGTAAAGGCTTCACCTTCTCCCACAATCCTCACCCTGATGATAAAGGGAGAACGGTCTTCTTCTTTACTATCCAGACACAAACCTCACCACTCTTCACAATTTAACCAATGCTGTCTAGCATTCCCAGGTCTTTTCCTTTCCAACTCCCCTAACACTATTCAAATCCTAGCAATCATCAGAGCCCATTTCAGGGTCTATCTATTCCATGACACCTTTTCCTATAATTCTCACTCATGCTGACCTTGACCTTCTCTGAACTTAATTATATGACTCACACATTTAATTCTGACACTGCTACTTACTTATTTCATGTATGCATATCTGTTCTCCCTCAAATGCAATAGAATGCTAGTTCCTGGAGGCCAGGAAGTATTTACTGCAGTAAATATTCTATTTACAGTGCTCTATACCCTGTAGGAATTTACTAAATATTGAACAAATTAAGTAATCCTTTATAAGATGTTCCTTGGTGTTTACCACAGTTTTTTTTGCCCATAATAGGCACTGACTAAATACCCAATGAATAAAAAGCTTTATAAATGTAAGGCGAAGAAAAATATAATCTGAAAAAAAGATATCATTTCTAAATATAATTTGGAACTTATCAACATGTCAGAATTCTTCTTTAAAATTAATTCTGATATTCCACAGGGATCTTCAAAGGTGCTGCATTATTTACTGTGAATTATTCTTGAAGAACAAAGCTTGTTTGATGATAACAATGGAAACAGCCGTAAGAGCAATTTTTCCCTTAAAAAAATCTTATGTTCTTTACCCAAGGAGATTGAAGGCCAATATTTTTAAAGCAAACATTAGGAATATCGCCTTCAAATGGGACAAAAGCATTCCTAGGACTGAAATAAGCTGCTCCTTAGTGTGTTTAGTTTCAAAAATAATATTTGCAAATTCCTCCAAAACAACACTCTTATCTTGAAGAATTAAAAAAAACTTGCAAATATAGTATGGATATCTTTTACATAGATTTCTTTGGCATATCAAAAATACGATACAGTTTCACTAGTTTTCCTCTACTGTCTGATAAATTCAAAGTGCATCCAAAATGGGGGGGAAAGATACCTCTTTTGCCTAATCACGCACCTACTTCCTGAAGCACACAGGCTCTGTGGGACGCCTTACAGGGTTCCATGAACTTTGAGACTTTGGACCAGAAATTAGATACTTCCCTAGGGAATAAAATTCTTTTTTTATCACTTTTGCTTCCTGCGTTCTTATTCTTTATGTTGGCAAAAGACAAAATGCACACTGGACATTTGATGACACATAGACATCAAAGGACTTTATTACTGGCAAAAGACAAAATGCACACTGGGCATTCGATGACACATAGACATCAAAGGACTTCATTAAAACTCTCTTATTTTTATAGACTGCATACCTTGTCTTTTTATGAAATGGTAATATTGCAAAATGAATAAATTCACCTGCTTATCCTATGATGTAAATGCTTCTCTGTTAAAAATAATGCACATTTAGTGAAGAAAATGGAAGCCTCATACGTTACTGGTGGAGATGTTAAAATGATGCATCAGCTTTTACAAATAGCTCAGTTTACCATATGACCTAGAAATTCTACTGTCTGGACTTTATATATATTATATATAATATATAATATTATATACATATAATATATTATATATATTATAACATATAATATAAATATACTCAAATCCCATAATGATTATTTACTTTACTTAAAAACATGATCTTCATTTGTAAGTGTAGCCTGGCAAAAATATTATGTGCCAAAGTGCTATGTGCCTGTGTTTACTCTTGTATCTAAAGCAGTACAAACTACAAAATGCCCTTTGGATAAGCCAAACCTTCAAAAGAACAAAGTTCTCCTTATCATTAGACTGAGAATGAACGTGTCAACATGGGCAAGATGCTTCATTTGTCAATTGTTAAAAGATACTGCCTCAGACTGTTGGTAAGTCAGCACTACCCCTCAGTTCTGATCTGCCTCAGATCTTCCTTCCGGGTTTTCAGACCCCGGCCACGGTGTCCAGGTTGGCTCCAGTCTTCTCTTTAAATAGTTCAAACTATGACCACCTCCTCTTCTAAGTTTATAGCATTCTCTTGGGAATTAATTAAACACAGTTGCTGTGATCAACCTTATATTCTTGAATTTCTCATGTGTTCATATGATGACTTCCCAATTATATTTGACAGTTTTTGAAGAAAGAACTAAGTGTTATATCTCTTTGTTAGTACCACAGTATTAAACACAGTGCCCTCTGTATGTGGTATATACCACGTAAGATATATTTTTGTTAATATTAAATACATTATGTAAAAGTTGTCTTGATACTCTTACCTATAACAGCAATTTTGCAATATAATGTAAGAAAAACTCAGTCCCTCAGACAAAAGGAACTCTGAGAGAAATAAGACATAAGGGAACTAGCATCTGTGGACAGCTGACAGGGTGTCACCATAATTATCATGTTTGATCATTAATTAATCAAGACTCACTTGGAAATGCAAGTTCAAGAAATATGAAATTGATCTGCCACTGGACCCATTTTCAGGCATTACTTGACAGACAAAACAGCATATATTTCTAAAAGAAACAGTACCGTAGTATAACGCAAAAAGGACAGGAAGATAAGGATGGTGACAATATATTAAAACAGGACAGGGGCATCTGGGTGGCTCAGTTGGCTGAGCATCTGACTCCAACTCAGGTCATGATGTCATCGTTCATGAATTCGGGCCCCATGTCAGGCTCTCTGCTGTCAGCACAGAGCTCACTTCAGATAGATCCTCTGTCTCCCTCTCTCTCTGCCCCTCCCCCCACCAAAAAAATAAATAAACATTTTTAAAAAGACTGAAAATTTTAAAAAAAAGCACATAACATTCACTTTGCAATTTCTGAATGCCAAGCAAGAGGCTGAATAGTTTACATCTGTTACTTACATTCTAATCCCAGCTCCAGAACTTTCTCGCTAAACACATAAGTGGCATCAGTTCTCTGAACCTTAGTTTCTCCATGTGCAAACTAGAAATGATTCTTAAATGACCTATCTCGCATGGTTGTGGTAAGGCTCGAGTCAGAGGAGGCATGCAAAGTTAGGAAAAAATGTTGAAAAATCTATTGAGCATTAGGCAAATTCAATTCATAGCCTTTTTAAGAAGAACAATTTCTAGGGACGCCTGGGAGGCTCAGTCGGTTGAGCGTCCGACTTTGGCTCGGGTCATGATTTCACGGTTTGTGAGTTCGAGCCCGGCATCGGGCTCTGAGCTGTCAGCTCGGAGCCTGGAGCCTGCTTCAGACTCTGTGTCTCCTTCTCTCTGTGCCCCTCCCCCACTTGGGCTCTGTCTCTCTCTGTCTCTCAAAAATAAATAAATGTAAAACCACAATTTTTTTAAAAAAAGAAGAAAAACAATTTCTAAAGCAATTATTTGAGAAGCAGATATTTTTGTGTTAATGAAATTATTGGAACTATTTCGTTAGAGGTGCCCCCTTCACGCCAACTCAGTCCATCAGTGGCTCCTGTGTCCACGACAGGGTCGAACTAATTCCCTGTGAGCCATTCCAGGCAGGCATGTATAACCTATCACCTCCAATAATATAAACAAGCTGAGCTCTGACTATTTTTGGAATTCAATTAAAAAGAAAAAGTTTCAACATCTAATAACACTAACCCAGATTTCCTGCCAAAGGTAGGATTTTGTGATATAGGAGGATTTTACTAAAATGTCAAACAAACCTAAAGTGTTTACAATAAATATTACATCAAGGCTAACCATACTTAACTGATAGGGGAAAAAACCTTTACTTTTACTAAGGACGCTGCTATGCCAGTAACTCCAGCTTTTTCAGAAAGAAAAGCTTTAAGAACAGAAATACTAAGATTACAAAAGCAAACTCAGTAAGGGCATGTAGTGTGGCACTCGGCTCAGAGGCTTCAGTAGGCACACATGCTTGAGATGTATTTACGTGACAGCTCCAGAGTATTTAAATTTGAGAGTTCCCAACCATGTGGCTAGCACATTTCACCGAACGCTAAAAACATTCTGAGATACTAGAACCAAGGCTCCTGTCCTACAAGTATCCTTTATCTAATAGCATTTGTACTAATTGTTTTAAAGCTTACACAGTCAAAACTCTTGCAAATAACTCTACTGTGTTCTTTTCAGATGAAAGCAATTCGAGTCCAAAAACTGGTTTTTACTTAACCACCTGTCTTTTACTAACCATTTCCTTACAAGAACTAAACATCAAACACAGGGTGCTATAGATAAGTCATGTGTTTTCCAGCAGATGGCCCCTTGTAATGGCCAGGTTCATCTAACACCAAACATCCTCTAGAACCTACAATCCTGCACAACTGTGGGTTTTCCTTCTTTATGTTCTTATCAACATAATTTTTGAAAATACATTAAGTAATATAAAATGAAAATAGCGTAATTTGCATTGCAGCTTTGAGGGGAAAAAAGCAGAAATGCAGAAATACTCATAACAAAATTTCCTAAAATAAAATGTATAGCCTGTAATATGCATTATAATAGCAGTTTACCCAATACAAAACCCAAAGGAATCGCTGCTGTGTATTCAATTACAATTTATAAAAATGTAAACATATGTATAAATAATATAAACAATATGACAATTTATATTATTAATGTACTTTTAAGAAAATGAAAATGATACTTTCAATTTGCCTACTCATGGATCAAAGCCTACGGTGTTACACATCCTTCAGAAAAAAGTCTTCAGTGAGAGCTTTTCTTTTCTTTTTTAAAGATTTTATTTTTAAGTTATCTCCATACCCAACATGGGGCTCAAACTCACAACCCTGAGATCAAGCCTCACATGCTCTACCGACTAAGCCATCCAGACACCCCAAGAGCTTCTCTTTAAAAACTAGCATTTGTAATGGGGCGCCTGGGTGGCGCAGTCGGTTAAGCGTCCGACTTCAGCCAGGTCACGATCTCGCGGTCCGTGAGTTCGAGCCCCGCGTCGGGCTCTGGGCTGATGGCTCAGAGCCTGGAGCCTGTTTCCGATTCTGTGTCTCCCTCTCTCTCTGCCCCTCCCCCGTTCATGCTCTGTCTCTCTCTGTCCCAAAAATAAATAAACGTTGAAAAAAAAAAAATTTAAAAAAAAAACTAGCATTTGTGATAACTGATCCCCTTAGTTAGAAAAATGAATTGCTATGCTTTCTTGCACATTTAGAATAAAAGAAGTGAGTTCATAACACTGATAGGATAGCTTGAAATCAGGAAGTGTGATATCTCTGGTTTTGTTCTTTTTTCTCAGGACTGCTTTGGCTATTGGGGTCTTTTGTGTTTGCATACAAACTTTAGGATTGTTTCTTCTATTTCTGTGAAGAATGAATTTGGTATTTTGATGGGGAATGCACTGAATCTGTAGATGGCTTTTGAGTGGTACAGCTACTTTAACAATACGAAATCTTCCAATCGATGAACACAGGGTGTCTTTCCATTTGTTTGTGTCTTTGATTTCTTTCAGCAAAGTCTTAAGAGTTTTCTCCCTACAGATCTTTCACTTTCTTGGTAAAATTTATTCCTAAGTATTTTGTGAATGGGATAGTTTTCTTTATTTCTTTTTCTAATGTTTCATGATCTCTGTAAGTTGATTTTGTTAACCTACTACTTTACTGAAATCATTGATTAATCCAAGAAGTTTTTTGATTGGTTATTTAAAGTTTTCTACATATAAGATCATATCATCACCAAGCCATAGTAATAAAAACAGTATGATACTGGCACAAAAATAGACACATAGACCAGAACAGAGAGCCCAGAATTAAATCTCAGCATATACAGTCAACTAATATTCGACAAGAGAACCAAGAACCCAATGGGTAAAAGATATTCTCTTCAAACGGTACGGGGAAATTTAGAGGAACACATGCAAAATAATGAACCTGGACCTCTAACTCACACCGCTTACAAAAGTTAACTCAGAATGGATCAAAGACTTAAATATAACACCTGATACCAAGAAACTCCTAGAAGATAAGAAAGAAGCTCATTGATACTTAGCAATGATTCTTTGTACCTGACACCAAGAGCACAAACAACAAAAGCAAAAATCAACAAACAGGACTACATCAAACTCAGAAGCTTCTGCACAGCAAAAGAAACTAACAAA
The DNA here is from genome assembly GCF_022079265.1 of Lynx rufus. Classification (NCBI taxonomy): domain Eukaryota; kingdom Metazoa; phylum Chordata; class Mammalia; order Carnivora; family Felidae; genus Lynx; species Lynx rufus. The sequence continues at coordinate 40,889,375 of NW_025814824.1, read as the reverse complement.
ATAAAAAGGTAGCCTTCAAAATGGGAAATATTTTTTGTAAACCACATATCAGATACGGGGTTAATATCCAAAAATATACAGAGAACTAACACAACTTAATAATGAATAAACACTCTCGTTTTTTTAAATGGGCAGAAGAACTAAAGAGACATTTTTCCAAAGAGGACATCAAAATAGTTAAAAAGCACATGAGCAGATGCTCAACATCACTAATCATCAGGGAAATGCAAATGAAAACCGCGCTGAGATATCACCTCATACCCGCTGGAATGGCTATCATCAAGAAGACAAGAGACAGCAGGTGCTGGCGAGAACATGGGAATGTAAATTAGTCCAACCACTATGGAAAACAATATTGAGGTCACTCAAAAACTTGAAAACATACCTACCATACATTCCAGCAACTCCATTTCTGGGAATATACTCAAAGGAAATGAAAACAGGAATGCGATGAGATACACACCTCCATGTTTATTGCAACACTATTGACAATAGCCACGATAGGAAAGCAACCAAATGCCCATTAATGGATGAGTGGATTAAAAAAGATGTGATATATATGCACAATAAAATATTACTTAGCCATGAGAAAGGAGGCTATCCTATCATTTGCAAAATCACAGATGGACCTTGAAAACATTATGCTAAATGGGATAAGCCAGACAAAGAGAAGTACTATAAGGTATCACTTATACATGGAATCTTAAAAGACCAAACATGCTAAAAATAAAAATTAAAAAAAAAAAAACAGAAAATAAAATGGTGGTTACCAGGAAATGGAAGAGTAGAGAGTAGGGGTGTTAAATGGATGCTGTTTAAGTGTATAAACTTGTAATGAGTACTAAAATAGCCATAGAGATTAAATGTACAGTTTGTTGAACAATAATAATAATAATGTACTGCAAGTATGTAATGTGATAAATATCATTACAATGGCAACTATATTACATATATAAATGTATCAAAGTAACACAATATAAACCTTAAATTTATACAAGGTTACATGTTAAATTTATCCAATTAAAAAAACTGATAGGAAATGATGAAAGTTTGAAGAATCATACTTCCTAATTCCAAGACTTACTAAAAAGCTACAAAAATCAACTCAGTATAGTATTAAAAATGAACACACACATAAATAAATGGAACAGTTGAGAAAGTACAGAAATAGATTTACACAAATACAGGAAATGGATTTTGACAGAGTACAAAGGCAATTCAATAGAGAAAGGATAATCTTCCAACAAATAGTCCTGGATTCACTGAATATCCACATGAAAAAAATGGACATCAACCCATACCTCATATCTTTATAAAAATTAACTGAAAATGAATCATAGACCTATTTCTAAAACCTAAAACTACAAAACCTATAGAAGAAAAAACAGGAGGAAATCTTGATGACCTTACACTAAGCCAAGAGTTCTTAGATACAACACTAAAGTCATAATCCATAAAAGAAAAACATTGATAAGGTGGACTTTATAAAAATTTTAAACATCTGCTCTGCAAAAAGGACCTTTTTGTGAATGGGAGAAAATTTTTGCAAATCACTTATCTGACAAAAGGTTTCTATCCAGAATACATAAACAACTCTCAAAATTCAGCGACAAGAAACTAAGCAACCCAGTTAAAAGGGGGGCACAAAAAGGGGCACCTGGGTGGCTCAGTCACTTAAGTGTTCAACTCTTGATTGGACAGGTTCGTGGGATCAAGCCCTGCATCAGGCTTTGTGCTCACAGCTCAGAGTCTGCTTGGGATTCTCTCTCTCCTTCTCTCTCTGCCTTTCCTCCACTCGCACTCTCTCTCTTTCTCGCTCTCTCAAAATAAATAAACTTTTTAAAAAAGTGGGCAAAACATGCGAACAGATAATTCACCCATGCATACACACAGATGGCAAATAAGCATATGAAAAAAATGCTCAACATTATTATTCACTAGGGAAAACAGAAATTAAAACCACAATCACTACACGCCTACTAGAATATCTAGAAAAGACAAAAAAAATTATGAAACAACATGCTGGCACAGATACAGAGCAGTTAGAACTCCCTTACATTGCTAGAGGGAGCTCAGAATGGTACAGCCACTTGGGAAAACAATTTCATAGTTTCTTACCATAGAACCATTTATATAACATATAAATAGGTACTTACCATATAGCCAGAAATCACACTCCTCTAAGTATTTACCCAAGAGAAATGAAAATTTATGATCACACAAGAACCTATCCATGAATATTTAAAACTTCCTTGGTCATAATTGCTAGAAAACAAAAACAACAACCCGAAGGCCCATCAGCAAGTATAAACAAACAATGGTATCCATCGAATGGAATATAGCTCAGTAGTAAAAAGGAATGAACTACTACTGATACATGCAACAACATGAATAATTCCCAAACATATTTTGCTAAGTGAAACAAAAGTCAGACCCAAAAGGCTACATACTGTAGGATTCCACTTATATGACATTCTGGAAAAGGCAAGACTGTACGGACCACTTACATGACATTCTGGAAGAGGCAAAACCATAGGGATACACAACAAATCTGTGGTTCTTATATATGGTCAGGTTTTTTTTTTCACAAAGGGATCAAGGCTTGTCAATGAGGAAAGCAAAGTCGTGAACAATGGTGTGGGAACAATAAATACAGGGCAGAAATGAACCTCAGCCTCTACCTAATATTACATACAAAGATTAATTTGAGATGGATCACAGACCTAATCATAAATGCTAAAACTTTAAAACTTCCAGAAGAAACACTAGGAGATTATCTTAACAACCTTGGGGGTATAGAAACATTGCTTGCCACATAAAAATAAATACTCAAAAGAGAAAAAGATTTGTAGGTTGCATTTCATCAAAATCTGAAAACTTGGGATCATCAAAAGAAACATTAAAACATGAAAAGACAAGTGAGATACTGGAAGGTAATATCTGTGATATATATGTACAACAAGGGATTTATATCCAGAATATCTAAAGAACTCTTACAAATCAATAATAAAAACACAAAGAATCCCAATTTTTTAATGGGCAAACACTTGAAGAGACACTTCACAAAAGAAGATATAGGAATGACCAATAAGAACATGAAAAGTGCTGGGGCGCCTGGGTGGCGCAGTCGGTTAAGCGTCCGACTTCAGCCAGGTCACGATCTCGCGGTCCGTGAGTTCGAGCCCCGCGTCGGGCTCTGGGCTGATGGCTCAGAGCCTGGAGCCTGTTTCCGATTCTGTGTCTCCCTCTCTCTCTGCCCCTCCCCCGTTCATGCTCTGTCTCTCTCTGTCCCAAAAATAAATAAAAAAAAAAAAAAAAAAAAGAACATGAAAAGTGCTGAATATCATTAATCACCAAGAAAACATTAATTAAAACCACAGTGAAATACCTTTTTAAAACAACTAGAGTGACTAAAATTTAAAAGACTGACAATACCAAATATTGCAGAGGATGTAGAACAATGGAAATTCTCATATATTGGTCATGAAAATATAATATGATACAGCCATTTTGGAAAAATGGAAAAAATGTTGATAGTTTTTTTTATAAACATACACCTACACCATGACCTAGCAAATTCACTCTTAACTTTCATTTCTTAAAGAGAAAGGAAAACTTACGTCAACAAAATACTCATACGATAATACTTGCTGCAATTTTATTTACGACAGCCCAAAACTGGAAACAACCCAAATATCCATCCACTCACAATCTATCAAATTGTGGTGTAATTATAAAATAGAATACTATCTCACCATAAAAAAGAATGAATTACCAACATGTTGTGAATACACAACAACATGGATGACTATCAAAACACTATTTTGAGTGAATTAAGCCAACCACCAAACACTACATATTGAATGATTCCATTGAGAGGAAACTCAAGGGCAAGTGAAAGTAATCTATGATGATAGGATTGGAACAATGGTAGCCCATGGAGTGGAAACTGAAAGAGGGCATAAAAGAACTTTCTGGAATAATGAAATATTTTAAGTTGTTTTTTTTTTTTAAGTTTATTTAGAGAGAGAGAGAGAGAGAGAGAGACCAGGGAGGGGCAGAGAGAGGGGGAAAGACAGAGTCCCAACTGGGTTCCGCCTGTCAGCAGGGAGCCGGAGGTGGGGCTCCATCTCACAACCTTGAGATCATGACCTGAGCCAAAATCAAGAGTCAGAGGCTTAACTGACTGAGCTACCCAGGCACCTCGAAATGCAGATCATATCACATGTCACCCTGCAACACTGAACACAACAAATAGCTACTTTTAGAGAGTGTATTAATTCATTCAAATTCATAGAAGAAGGCATAAGTTCACATGTTTGGGAAAGCAGAATGGTCTTATTTTAAGCAACCTGAAACTATTAACAAACAAAAATAATATTTTTTAATTAAGCTTGCCAATAGAAGTATGAAACGATGTAATTATGGACCAAATAAAGAGGTTAAACACTGAATCAGAGTCCTAAGCATCTTATCTTAGGAACACATGAACTATTATCAAAGTCAATACCCCCCCCAAAAAAAAGTATACACTATCTTTGTATGTTATTCCTGATTGGGCAAGGATGACAGTTAACAATATAAATTATGATGAGAATAATTTATATAGGGAAAAATACAGCTATGTTAACTACCCAAAACTTCTGTTCTCAGTCGAATCCAACATAAAAAAAAAAAATAATTCATCCAACAGTGAATGATTTTGCTACAGGGTCTACAATTATAACTCTAGTTCTTATATAATATTAGGAAGTATAACAAATTTCAACCCCAAATGAATTAAAATGATGGTTCATATAGGAACCCCCACAAGTGTAATAAACCGGACAAAAGGATTATCTAGACTAAAACTGACATTTGACCAAATCTCTTAACCTTTCATTTTAAAAATAAATAAAGGAAATGCAATGTTATCATTTACTTGATCAGCGCATTCTAAGGTGCTTTAACCAGAAACCTACTTCCCAACTTAACTATAAGACAATCCTTAATACACATGCAGACACACATATACACGCACACACACATGCATTTGTGAGTATGTGTATGTGTTTGCATGATCACATGTATGTGTGCAGAATAAGTTCTAGGCATTCTCAAAAGTTCCAAACGGATTTGGCATTGGTACTAAAAGAAAACACCTGAAATAGTAAAATATTTGATCAGCCCGTTTTTTAAAGCTCTGCGGGAGAAGCATACCTGTGCCCTCTTCTGCACCTCAGAGAGGAGCTCGGAGTACTGCAACTCCAGTTCCTTCTTTTGTTTCTGCCAGCAGCTCTCTTGGGCTTTGATCTGTTCTGCCACTTTGTTAAAAGTGTCTTCCTGTGTGTGCTGAAGCTCCCTCATTGTGTCAGACTTGTTTTTACAGATATACTCCAGATGACTTATCTAAACAGGGAAATGCAACAGAGAATGAGATAGGCTCACAAAACATTTCTTTGTACATCTCCCCCAAAACCATCCAAAATTTTCACCTACGATTCATTCCTTAAGCTCACATAAAAATTGTAAGTTAAAATGAAAACCCAAAAATTAAGAAACAGAAATCGGTAGGGCAAATAATCATATTTTAGAAGAATATGGTGTCATTTATATGCACATATGCTGAGATGACAAACCATTTTTCTCTTTCTAATAAAGTTACTCACTCTAGAATCAACTTTACTGAGAAAATTAAGAAGACTATTCTTATTTCTGGAACCAAAGCTCTTCAATGGGAAACAGCATTTCAATGAGATTTACAAATCTACAAACATTTTACATATAATAAAACAGAACAGTACAACCATTTTTTTATTTCACGTTCCAAACGCTGGAAAGAAAATCATCTGAGATGTACGACAATTAATGATGTTCAAAACTATGAAAAACTGTTAAAACATAATACCATCTCAGAGGGTTCAAACATGTACTCATTTTAATTGCCAGTAATTTTCAAACCCATTATACACACATTCACAATCATGAACAGCATCTGGGCTTCTCACAATGTATTCCCTCATTTCCTCAATCCTACTTCTCAGTGCCCGTGGTTTTATTTGCCAATCGAACCAAGGCAAAATGCCCTCAGTCTAAAATTAGGCCAAGATGCTGTTTCATTAATTCAACAGATTAGAGTTAAAAACAACAACAACAACCACAACAACAACAACAACTTAGGTAAGTTTTTCTCTTCACGTCCCATAAGAGCAAGTGCCATTTCAATTAAGATCTGGAAACCGGACCACATAACATAGTTCTGACCAGTTCAATAGACCCAGGATAAGAACTGATATCTTCAATGGTGAAATATGTTGGTCTGCTAAGCCATTTTAATTTTCCATCACCAAAATAGGGCTTTTTAAAAAATTTTTTGAAAGACTGAATTTCTGGGCTCATGAATGGTAAAGTGATCCTAAGAGTCTACTGTTTTCTCCTACCGTGTATACCTCTCACATGCTACAGCACGGAAAGGGTTTTGTAATACACATCTTATTATAATTCAAGAAATATCATAAACATAATTTTAAATTTTTAAGTGCTTTTAAAGTAACACCTCATTATTTCCTGAGCAAAAATTTTAAGATCATGTTTTTGAATAGCTGTATCTTGTTTCTATTTTATGCTAACATAAAGAGTTGGTTTATTAATGTAAATGACTAAGTTCTTTGAATTGCTTCATCAGTAAGATTAATTTATTTTCTTTTAATTAGGTCCCTGTGGCTAATACTGGCTAGTAGTATTAGCATGTCCTGCACAGAGTGTGGAGCTTAGAGACTTCATACAGACTTCAGTCACATTTACATGCCCACAGCAATGGCATCAAACTGAGTTGTAGACAAGCCATAATTAATGGTATTGAATTATTAACACCCAAATTCTTTTTGAAATAAGATGAATGTCAGCCCCTCTTAATGATACTGTGATGTGGACAAATGTCACTGAATTTAATAGAGGTATCTGGTGCCTGAGGACAGTTACCTTCTCATTAGCCCTGGTGAGGTCTGAGATCAGGGCATCAACATTCTCCTGCAAGACTGCACAGAGCTCGGACCACGAGAATTTATCCAGCATGCCTTCTGGTTGTTTTATGAGCACACAGCCTGCTATCAAGTGCTGATACAAGGTATGAAGAAAGGTTAGCTTCTCCTGTGAGAAAAAAAAATAATAATTCCAGTATATCCACATTGTAAGAAGTAAAACACACACTATGCACGGGGAAGCATTTGTTTCAAAAACTTGAGAAGGAATTAAAATGTTCAAGTCTCAGAATACTGTCATTTTGGGTACTTTTCTTACATTCAAAACTACACAGCAGATACAAACTTAGAATTGATTAAACTTGGTATTCAAAACCAAAAATCTGAAGTCTAGAAGCCAAAAGACCAGGGTTCTGACCCCAGTTCTGTTACTACTGAGGATGTCACCTAAGTGCCTGTTCAGACATCACCTTTCTCAGATACATGACATGTCTGGACTAATTGTTTCTAAGCCCTTTTAAGTAGATGTCGGTATAGTCATTCTACAGTTTCATATTTACATCTGCCCAAACAGATGTTATTTAAGTCAAAAAAACCAATATAGAGAGAAGACTGTTGCTCAGTTCCACTGAAGACAAAGTTATACAATATCTGTGCTTTACATGTACACAATTACTCAGCTTTCTTCTTCCCCCAGAGATTCCAGTTTGCTTACCTCTTATAGGAAATCTATCCCAAGCCCCTTAGGCAAAGCAGACAGTGATATGAAAGATATGGAAGAGGGGTTCATCTGTTTTCCCTGTAAGTTCATATAGTATTTGGCACATTGAGCATTTACAGGTGTTTAAATATTACAAAGTAACAGGCAAAAAGAAATGGACATGGCTGCCCAAGACATATTTCCAAAACTGTCCAATTAGAAATATACAATAAAAAGTTCTTTAAAATTATATTGCCATTGTAGTAACTAAACCATCCATTGTTTAACGACCTAGAAACACTATGCCGTAGAATTCAGTAAAAAGCCGATCCCATCTTGAACACACAAAAAGTTTATTTACTAACGTGCCAAATGGCTCTCTTTATAAGGTGTTTCATCTATAAACTGCCAAAGAGTGGAACTCAAGACAAGGCAATTGTAAAGCTGCAAAAGGATATTTTATGTAGATAATAAGTTGCCTCAAGATTTTTTTAATAGACCAGCAAGAAAAGAAAACTTTTAAAAGAAGGAAATTTGAGGGGGGAAAAATAGAAATGCTAACCTTCTAGACAAGAATAACTGTATCTAGCATATGCAAAGGTTTTGTGTTTATAAATTGTGGGGAAAGTTTTTCCATATATATCAAAATGTGTATCTTTAATTGTCTCTAGATGACACCTTACTTTTTCCCAATATAACAATTTAAAGCCAAAAAATTTTAATATGTAGTTACAGCCACTAACTTGAGTTAGGATATCAGAAGAATCTTCATAAATATGTTACGCCTTTTTCTTTTTTAAGCAACTAAAGATGTCTTTTGCATTTTCAACTGGGTTGAGATACTTAAAAACCTTATTAAATCCAACTAACCAAATGTGATATTCAGGCACTAAAGGTCTTCACCCTCCACATTTTGCCAAGTGATCAAGTTCATCCTAAAGGATAATTCATTGTGTCGCCATTATGTCCTTTTTGCTTGGGCTGTGACAAACCATGCATGATAATCATCCATTTGGCGTGAAAAGAGAATCTCAAGATCCAAAATCAATTCACACATGTTGAACCCAACCACAATGCTGTAGACATGCTGACTTTACAATACAGTCAGGCTTCTAGTTTCCTTTACTTTAATCATTATCTGATGTGTAGAACAATTCCAGCCCCTTCATGTGGACACAATTTAAATCCCAGACTGTAAGAAGAGTGGAAAGAATGTTTCCTTTTTACTCTCTTGGCATTCATGTCCATATTTGTTGGAGTAATGAACTCAATATGCAGGAAGACTCAGATAAACCAGCTCCATACTAGCTAAACTAGCTCTATATCCCATGGGTGAAAGAACATATAAGATAACAATTCCATTCACCCAGCCTCACACAGAATATAAAAGTTTTGCCATAATATTTTAAGAATTTATTAATAAATAAAAATGCATAGGCAACTCTCGAGGGCATCCAAATAAAGGTTTAATATTGTGGGTGACTTCTATTTTTCCACATTTTGGTTACTACCCTGTAATTGTAAAGAGTAAGGAGACTGTCTATTAGAGCAGATATTACTTCTGTTTTGCAAATAAGGAAAGATGTGGAGAGACTAAGCTGTGTGGCTTGTCCATATTCACATTTTGCAAACAGAAGTACCACTAGCCAAGTCTGGTTCTTTCTGATCATGAGAAACATATTCCCACCATGTTCAGCTGCTAAACTACTGAAATAAAAAATAGTTTTGTCAGTGGCAAATAGGCAAACTTTGAAAGGACCATCAGGAGCGTAAGTGCTGGGGATACAAGTGGCACGAGTGACCGAGGGGTTAAACTCTATCACTTCTCTCCAAATTAGGATGACCTGATAGTGAAAGAGTGACCGATTTTGCGACTGGCATGACTATTTCAAAACGGTTGGCTCAGAACAATTTTTTTGAATTAAATTAAATTTTTTTGAATTAAGTAAAAATAGCCACGTGATGTATGTAAATTTCTAAAACCGAGATTAGCGAAGGCCTTTCCTGCCAGGCATCCTGTCTCAGGTGATACCTCGGTATCCTTCTGGAAAGCCTGGGAAAGCTTCTGCAGTTCACTCTCCGATTGGGCCGCTCGAGCCTTTTCTTTCTCCCAACAGTGCAGCACATTTTGTAGTTCCGCTTTCAAAGTGCTTATGAGAGCCTCTCTGTCTGCACATTTAGTGCGTAAATGACTTAACTCTTTACTGACATCAGCCAGTTTATCCTGAAGGTCCTGTCAGAGATACAAAATAAAGAGACCATATGAAGGCCGGCCAGTAAAGGGGCCGAGGATGCAAATGTAAAATACATAATGAAGACTTCCTAAGCTTTACCATAAAAGAATCGTAAAGGCAAGCATCTGACTACAGTGCCAAACATACTTAGGCATTTTAAGGTATTTGATTGAATGTATTTTCTAAAGTATGCTATTGTAGCTCAAAAGTTAGGAAAAAACTGCTAAGTTTTAACATGTAAACATAAAATATTCCCAAGGTAGCTAATTCCAAAAAGCTCTTTGAAAAGGACTTTTCCTTTCAATTTATCATTTAAAAAAATAATAATAACTTGGTAGCTCAAAGCATTTTAATAACATGTAAATAACACTTTTAAATGAAATCTTTTACCTTCCGTATAAGAACATTTACTTCCCAATGACATGCAAATTCTAACAGAAATCTCGTATGTGGGACATAAGATTCTGAATTATTTCTTCTTCAACCTTATTAACAAACTCTACTGAAGTATGTCCATGACAAACTCAACATTAAGCAATACAAAGACATTCCGACTCCCACACTTGCCTCAGTATGATTCTGCAAAGATGTAATACATAAAACCAGTGCAGAGAATAAAATAAACTGTTGTCCTGGACCATAGCCAGGTGCGGCCCCAGCCCGTTACTAGGCCTGATGCATTAAAAACAATGGCTCCACCCTACAATGATGAAAACTGACTCCAAATACTGATGTGCTTATGTAAAATATGTTGAATATGTATCTGAGGCTGGGCATTAAATCTTAAATCGTTTTTTTCAGTCTGTGGTATTATAATTAAATCTGGGAAATGCATTTTTCCTTTAACCAAAATAATTTCCAACCAAGTTTTATTTTTTTAATGAAAAAAACATTCTTGTTTCTTTGATCAACAATAAAAATTCAAAACTGTATCCAAATGTACTTAATAAAAAATAGGAAGATACATTTTCAGATAGTTCTACTTTAAAATATTCCCTCGATAGTCATTTGGGTCTCTTAATACAAAAAGAAAAAGTCATTCTAAGTCCTAATACCTTAATATTTTTAGTGTGAGATTCTATCTTCTGTTGGGTAGAACTGAGTTCATTCGATGCTTTTTCCTTAGCATCATTCACACTGTTTAGCTGATGAAAGAAAACGGAAGTTACTTTTTTTGTATTTTTCAAGGACGGTAACTCAAAAAAGCTAATCTTTAAATGTTTTTTATGCAATTACTTAAATACCAATGTTCCAATAGTGATTAACAGTTAAAAAAAATCCTTTCTTTTGGTTAACTATGTCATTTCTGTCACAAGTGCGCATGGCTAAAAAGAAAAGAGAGCGTTCAAGCTTAAAATGTCAGTGATGTTATTGTGCATTTACTCGAAGGCTGGATAAAGGGTTTTATTCTTACTGTAAACAAATACAACTTTATTCTTAAAATCCTCCTGGACCAACATGCCAAAAGCAGTGGCATCTATAAGGAAAGAGAAAAAGGACAGAGCTGAAGACTGTTCTCTCTATACATCATGAGGGTATTCACTGGTCTCTCCCTCCATATGACAACTTCAGGGTCGGTCACAGGCAGTCCTACTGGGAAGGCTTGTGGCAGGTCATCAGTTGGTCCTGCTCCGCTTGTGATTTATTTTCTTTGACAGTTCATTCTTCTTTCTGTCAGACTGCTCTTTTTGCTTTCTTTTCAGCCACCCCCTTGGTCTCCCCACTGCTGTCTCTGGCACTGGTTCACAACAAAGCACATTACTAAGCCAAAGCCTGCTGAGTCGACTTTTCAACTGTGCTGAGGATCATGTGACATTCATCCTCCCAAATAACAATTCGCTGTGGGTAATATGTTCCTAGTTACCCTGCAGCTTCCAGACCTGGGCCTCAGAAGAGTTTCAGAAAGTACTAACAATACAGGTTGCCTTGTCTCACTGGGAGCGACTTGGCAATATTTGTTCTTTACGGCAATTTAATTATTCCAGCGGTCATTTTCGCTTTTGCCTTCTGAACAATGACAGAGGGCATTAAGAAGGCTCACTTTTCCTCCTTCGTTGACCTTGGTAAACTAAAGCAAAAGAAACCTCTTTTGAAATGTGAAATATAAGGATATGATGGCCTTGTATTGCTTGAAAGAAACAAATAAACAAAAGGATAAACACTAAATTCCATACTATGTGGCTTGTCTTTGGTTTGAACAGTCTGTTTGTTGTTCTGCTAACTAATTGTGTTTAATGTAATTATTTCATACTCTCTAATTCGACAAGATGCAACTAAACAAACTCTTCAATTTTTAAGCATAAACTCATAAAATATTTTAATACCCAAGAAAATTATCAACCCACACATTAAACAATACAAATGAGATGATAAAGAGAAGCACGAGATTTTTTAATCAGCAAATTAAAAACTAGCAGGCTACATCAAACAGATGCTTGTTTTTGAAAACTTCTAACAACATTTACGTTCTTTAGAAAATGAGAACTTCTCTCTTTTTTTCATTAAGACTTTCTCAATTTCTAGAAATCTTAACCTAAAATAATTGACACAGCCTCAATTTCCACTACCTATCCCTAATTTCATAAAAGCACATTAACACTTAAATAGAAACATATGAACACAGATGACTCGTGCAGTTTTTTATTAAGTCAAGATAGATACATTTTGAAGGCCGGGAAAGCGACAGAGTCTTTGCAACTTTGAAAATCACAGTGTGACTGCAGAGTTACGAAAACGTAAGTGAGACACCACTTTAGGCCACACTTAAAGAAAGAACAGTGACGGACAATTTATTATTTTTTGTATCTGTGAAGCTGTCAATTCAACATCCCCCATCTTTCTGACCTTTGTAACAAGCAAGGGAATGCACTGCTGCAGGCCGAAGGCTATATGTGTGGAGCCAAACAGTGCCAGTGTTACCTCATTAGACGCGTCTTCCAGCTTGTTCTGGTAATCTGTCAAGGTACGCCTCAAAGTCTCAAGGACAACAGAGAAGCTGGGAGGTTTATCTTTGTCCTTGTGGATGCCTAGAGAAAAATGTAAGATGAAAATATATCCCAAAGTCACAAAGAGACAAAAGCTAAGCAAAGAGTAACAGAGAGATTACAATTAGATAGAGCTGAAAAGGTATTAGGAAACATCGAGGAGAGTCGTATTCTCCAAAGTATACTGCTGTATAGCCAAGTATTAATAGCCTTTCTAAACAAGTGATCAAATTAAGTTCATAATATATCAAGTTCAGACTTATGGCTACTTCATACCTTACAAAGGCCCACACTGTAGTTAGTAGTGAGCTCTTTTCTTTTCTTTTTTTCCTCTCTTCTAAATAACGTATGTGTGCATACCTGTTATCCAACAATTAAATGAACAGTCTATATATTAACATTGTTTGGGGGAGTTATATACATTTACTCTGGTCCTTGTGTTTCTGATCAGTCAGGCTTATTTTGCTTAAATAATAATTTCTGAACCCAAGAGCACATCATTTTCTGTTATACTTGGAAATATTCTTCAATCCTTAAAATTCTCAAGTTACAATTTGAAATAAATAATAAAAATGCTATTATCTACACAGGCCCACATCATGTTTCAATTAAAACCCTTAAAACTGATACTTATTGTAAAAATATGAGTATTTCCATATTATGCCCTCAAACTATTTTAATTTAGTTGGGCCATAAGTCAGTTGAGCTAATCAAGGTCACATGGTCAAATGTAGTTCAAAAGATTAATCCAAAATAATCAAAAGTTTAGTTTTAAAAACCACTTTAAATTGATTGTCCACTGTACTTCTGTTAAACAAATAGCAAATTTTAAAATATTCTTATTAAAAGATTTTTCTTTTCATATTATAATTTCTCCCTAGCATATTTTATAATCTAAATATTTCAATAAACAAGAAACATATTTTCAACAAGGATGATTTCAAAAAGAAGCATTCATAATATACGTTTTATTATTCATTCATATACTTTACTGAATTCCTACTATGTACTAATCCAAGGCATTAGATACATGGAGGTAAATAAGACTGGCGTGGTATCTGTCCTCATAGAATTTACAGTCTAAAAAGAGGAGGAAAGATAGTAAGCCAGTAATTACATGAGATCATTTATCCATTCTTCATGTATTCAATTGCTGGAACTTTGGAAAGATGGGAAAGAAGGCAATAATAAAGGAAAGAAGAATAATGGAAGGAAGGAAGGAAGGAAGGAAGGAAGGAAGGAAGGAAGGAAGGAAGGAAGGGAGGAAAGGAGGAAGGAAGCAAGGAAGGAAGGAAGGAAGGAAGGGAGAGAGGAAGGAAGAAAGGAAGAAAGAAAAACAAAAATAAAAGGGGAGAGAAAGAAGAAAAAATTTTGGGCTCAATGACAGACTAACTTTATCTCAGCACATTGTTGATATTTAGTGTTTTAATTTTGTATAAAATGTTATTAATAAATTGATTATATTCATCAAGGTATAATTTAAACACTATCTCAAGTATGGGTACATCTTAGATTTTTTTTAAACAGAAGAAGAATATTTAACTTAAAAACCAAAAGTAATATAGAAGCAACACATATCCCAGCTGGGCAAAAAAAAAAGACGCTGCTCTGAGCCATGATAATGGAGAAGACAGTACTCTTTGTAATTACTATGAGTTAGAAAGACAACTCATTAAAAATTTTATTAAAGGTCTTACCAAATATATTTTTTTAAAAATTGCTCTTGCACAAGATAAAAAAAATGTAATGTATAATTCTTTTCTTTTGCTACTACACAAGTAGGCCATGAATAAATCATTCAAGGACACTCGGGAAATCTGCTGGCTTTTACAATAAGGGAGAAAACTTCCTCTTAGAAATTCAGAAGAATAAAACCAGTTTAATATGAGTGTTGAGGGGTAAGGGGACAAAATGACCTCTCCTTACTGACCCATGCATATTCTTATATTCTACATAAAATAAAGTTTCTTTGCTTGAAAATGTTTATACAATAAAGTTCAGTTGAAGTACAACGTATACATTAAGTCACCCACATCCATCATAAAAAGAAATAGCTCCTGGTTCCTTAACATGGCAAAAGGCTTATAAAGAAAAAGAAAAGGTCACTAGGACCCAGGACCTTATTGACTAATTTGACTTACCCTAATAATAACCACTGCACCATGGCCCAAGAAACAATAAACAGTTAAAGATATCAAAAGGAGCTCTAAAAACGCAGATAAAGAGCAATAAAAAACAATTTGAAAAGTGGTCATAAATGGCTTTTCAAAGGTCAAAGTCCAAATGAAGAACAGAATGTGTCAGAACACTATATACTTCAACAGCACTAACTCAAAACCTTCCAATGTCGTCTATATGTGTACGTCTCTGTACGTGGATGCCAGCCTATACTTGCACATCACCACTATCTGCTTCAATCCCTCTCACTCGCTTTTAATATTAAGACCATTTCAACTCTGGATGTTCCTTGGCAACATTTTTTGTTTGTTTGTTTTTTGTTTGTTTGGGGTTTTTTTCACATTTTATTTCATATTACTACGAGACATCATAACACTTACATTAAATATAAAAATATATGCATGTGTGTGTACCCATATCATAACCCAGTGAATGTTTTATTATTTATAATGATATTCTTCTCTTCTGGTATGTACAATATGATTTTGTTTTGTAGACACCTACTTGAGCATTATTATCTTTTGTGATTCAGGGCGAATTACCTGAATCTGACTCTGATTAACAATTCCACTAGGGTTGTGGCATAATTATCTGGCTGAAAAGGCCAACCTCAACTGGCTGTGCTTCTTATCAGAGAAGGTTCTCAGGGAAGAATAAATTTTCCATCTTGTTTGGGACTAATCAATCTCTTGTCAAGGGCATATATTTCTTTCATTATCTCATGGTAGATTAGAAACTGCTAGCCTAATATATAGCACCCAATTTCTATGTTTCTTAGGTATAGACTTACCTAAAATTATTACATAAAGGCAAATCTTTTTTTTTTTTTAATGAATAGCCCATAGCAGAGAGAAGATAGAAAAAAATGGCTACAAGCTCTCTATTTAAATGTTTTCTTTCAGGGGTGCCTGGGTGGTTCAGTCAGTTGAGTGTCCAGCTGGTGATTTTGGCTCAGGTCGTGATCCCAGGGTCATGGGATCGAGCCCCATGTCAAGCTCCACGCCAAGTGTGGGACCTGCTTGGGACTCTGTCTCTCTCTCTCTCTCTCTCTCTCTCTGTCCCTCTTCCCCTCTCACACTCTCTCTCTCTAAAATAAAAATAATAATAATAATAAATAAATAAATATTTTCTCTTAGACAAGCTCAAAAACTAAGTATTTCTACATGACCCAAATAAACCACTGCTTTTGAAGCTAGTGTTATTACTTCAGTACCCTGTAATTCCACAGCAGAAACATTAAATTGAGTCTATCTCTTCAACTTTCTCAGACATTCATTCTCTTATCTACCTCAGTCTCCTGCAAGACTCCAAAAGGGGAGAATTATTAAGAAATAATGGAGAGACATGGGGTGCCTGGGCAGCTCAGTCAGTTAAGCGTTGACTTGGGCTCAGGTCATGATCTCACAGTTGGTGAGTTCGAGTCTCACGTTGGGCTCTGTGCTAACAGCTCAGAGCCTGGAGCCTGCTTTGGATTCTGTGTCTCCTTCTCTCCCTGCCCTTCCATGCTCAAACTCTGTCTCTCTCTCTCAAAACTAAGTAAACATTTAAAAAATAATAATAATAAAGAAATAACAGAGAGACAATAGAAGACAAAAGACTGAGATTTTTTTAGACTACATATATGTGTGTATATGTATATATGTATAAATACATGTAGAACATGAACAGTCATGTTCATCCTTAGAATAGGGGGAAAAAGAAAACCCTGTTATTTAATGTGGATTTTTAATCACATAGTAAAACACAGAAAATAACATACAAATGGGTTTTACCTTCACCTAAGAAAGTCTAAACATTTAATATATTGATGATCAAGAAAATTCCTTTTTCACTCTAAAAGCATTAGATATAAACATTTTGTTGGCAGATATGCTTTTCAAACTGAGACTACGTTCTGTATATCAATTTGCTTTATTCACTGAGATCATAAACAAACTTCTTCCTTACCTTGTAAACACAGGTACCCATTCTGGAGTTCTTAAGGAAAATGGCTTATAACTTTTTTAACATACAGAGAATATTTATAATGTAAGTCTTGCTCACCCACCCCTAACTATGTCTCCAGGGAAAGTAAAAAAAAAACAAAAAACAAAACAAAACCTTCCCTTACCAATGTCTGAGAAATGTATTGGTGAGGCGAGTCCCAGAATCTTTCATGAGCTAGCTCTATATGGCTTGATAAGCTCTGTGCAGCTGAAAGGCCATAGATAATAGCCATCAGCCTGGGTCCCTGAAATCAATGAAGACAATGGTATCTGGAGTGACAAAGACCAGGTGGTAGCACTTAACTTCCAGAAACAAAATGGACATGTTTACCATAATGGAATCAAAGTAGTAAACAAAATGCTTTTACCCACAGAGATCACAGGTGTTGGCTAACTGATCATGGTGTTCATAGGAGTAAGATACATACTCTACTTAAATGTTATATGATTTGGGGGGGTGCCTGGGTGGCTCAGTTGGCTAAGCATCCAACTCTTGATTTTGGCTCAGGTCATGATCTCACCATTCGTGAGCTCGAGCCCCGCATCAGGCTCTGCAATGACAGTGGGGGGCCTGCTTGGGATTCTCTCTCCCTCCCTACCCCTCCCATGCTCGCTTGCTCTCTCTCTCCCTCTCTCTCCAAAAAAATAAATAAACTAAAAAAAAAATTTATTTAAAAAAATAAAATGTTATCTGATTTGTATAAGAGTAAAAGTTCTAAGTCTGATTACCAGAGGTAGGACTTAAACCAACTCAGAAAAGAGTCTTTGCTCTCAGTCAATTATCAGACTTGGGCTAGTTCATAGACCAGGTGTCCCTTGAATCAAGAGGTAGGGTCCCGTTTGGAAACCCCAACATACTGCCAGAAGGTCATACTGTAAATCTTCTTCCTAGCCTTCCTCAAAGAAACATGCAACCATTTGCCAAGGTGACTATGCACTAGAGAAGGGGAGTTATTCACTGGGATAACTAGACACTGGATCTGAACTAACACTAATTCCTGAAGAACTAACATGCTATTATGCTTCACTAGTTAGGGTAGGAGCTTACAGAGGTCAAGAGACTGACTGAATTTTGGCTCAGATCTTTCGCCATTGGGCGCAGTAGGTACTTGAACACAGCTTATTTCCCTAGTTTGGAACCCATAATGAAGAAAAGACAAATGCAGAAACTGACACCATATCCATATTGGTTACCTGACTCAAGCATTAAAGGATTTACAGAGGAAAACCAAACAGAAAAAAAGCTAGTGGAAGTCACTAGAACTTTTACCTACCAAAATAGTAAATCAAAAGTAATGCCACCTTTCTGGAGAGATTGCAGAGATTAGTGCCTCTGTTAAGGACTTAAAAGATACAGCGGTGGTGACTTCAACCACATGACCATTCAACTTATCTGGCTTAGTGCAGAAAACAGATGAATCTTAGGGAATGTCAGCATATTACTGTAAGCATAGTCACATGTGATTCTAAGTGCAGCTGCAGCGAAAGATGCAGTTTCATTGCTGGAGCAGGTCAATACATTTCCTGGCAACTGGAATGAAGCTATTTCTTCCAACCTTTTTGAAAAAAAAAACTACCTGAACAGTTTCTTTCGGCTGTCAGGGCTAGCAATACACCCTCACAGCTTTACCTCAGAGCTATATTAACTCCGGCGCAATCCAGTCTATAGGAACCTTGATCAACTTTTCATTCCAGAAGACTCTCATGTTCTACTTAGCTCCCTACCAAGTTGATGATGGCATTCTGACTGCTCAAGCTCAAGCAGGTCCTTACAGAATCTTAGTGTAAACTTTCAGGGAGTTGCAACAAAGCAAGTCATCTTCTACAGATAACTATTCTCTTCTCGAAAACCAAGCTATAGGGGGCGCCCGGGGGGGGGGGGGGCTCAGTCAGTTAAGTGTCCAACTCTTGATATCGGCTCAGGTCATGATCTCACAGTCATGAGATTGAGACCTGCATCAAGCCCGGCATCCAGGCTCTGTGCTGAACATGGAACTTACTTGGGATTCTCTCTCTCCTCTCTCTCTCATTTTCTCAAAATAAATAAACATTTTTAAAAAATCAAACTTGCTACTAGTCCTCAGCAGATAATACATCCATGGCCACCAATTTACCAAGTGACCTGAATTGCCTATCATAAAATCATTATTGTCTGATCCACGATCCATAAATTTTGGCACGCACAACAGCACTCTATCATCAGATGAAAGTGGTCTATACAGTGTGAAGACACAAGTAAGTTACATGAGCAAATAGTCCAGATTCCAATGGGCCCTATTTTTGTTATATTACTTCCTCTCTTACCCACACCCTGAATCCATGAAAAATTTCCTATGACCCATTGACTAATGGGAGAAAAAAATGGGCTCAGTATATAGACAGTACTGTATGATATGCTGGCACTAATTAAAAGTAGACAGTTGTGGCACTACAACCCCCCTCAAGGGTGGCCCTGAAGGATAGCAATGAAGTGAAATCCTCCCAGTAGTCAAAAACAAGTTATGGACCTGACTATTATTTTGCCTGGAATGACCAAAAGTGCAAATATACACCAATTTGTGGATAGTAGCTAACTATTTTACTAAAATGGTCAGGGCTTCAGAAAGAACACAACCGGAAAATTGGTACCAAGGTGATCTGGGCAGGAGCATGTGGGTATACCTCTCCGAATGGGCACTGTGCCGAGACCAGCCAGTAGAAAAAGATCTTAATAATCAGGAGGACAAAATGAGGCATTCTGTGGATGTCAGCCAGCATCTTTTCCCAGCCTCCTCTGTTCTTACCACCTTTGTTTTCCTTACAACAAAAGGATCATGGCAGCAAGGATGGAGACAATATATGGGCTCAGCAACATGAACTTCCATTCACCAAGACTGATAGGAGTACAGCCCCTGTTGTATGCTAAATCTATCAAGAGCAAAGACAAACAGTGAACCCATGAAATGACACCATCATTAGGAGACCAGCCAGCCACCTGGTGGCAAGTTGATTTTACTAAGTCACTTCCATCATGGAATGATGGAATGTTTTAGTCTTACTAAGGTAGACACTAACTCTGGGTATAGAGTTGCCTTCCCTGACCATAAAATTTCTGCTGAAACCACCATCTGTGAATTTACAAGACACCTTACAATTACAGACTCCACACAGCACTGCTTCTAACTAGGGAACTCAATTTACAGCAAATTAATATGGAAAATGGCCCATTTTTATAGAATTCACTGGTCTTACTATGTTTCCCATCACTCTGAAGTAGCTGGCATACAGCATAGTTGAAATGGATAATATCATCAGGATATAAACTGTGCTGTGAGTCAGCAATCAATTTGTGGTATGTTTTTGCCCTAGCCAGGATTCATGGTTCCTGGAATCAAATGTTGGAAATGGGACTGGCTCATCTCACTATTACACCTAATGATTCACTAGTGATGCTTTTCCCATCCCAGAAACTGTAGATTTTTTTTTTTTTTGGTCTAAGTCTTGATTTTTGAAGAAGAAATGCTTCAGCATGAGACATACCAACATTCCATTAAAATGCAAGCCGGGAATATCACCTAATCATTTCTGGCCTCCTCAAACCAGGAAACCAAAGAGCAAAGAAGGTTCTTCTATACAGGATAATTGGCCTTGATTATCAGGGGAAAATCTGTAGTATGTCTAAAGCAAACTAGAGCAGTCTAAAATAACAGGACACCCCACAAGGCATGTCTTAGTACACTAATGTTCTGTGATAAAAGTTAATACACCAGGGGCACCTAGCTGACTCAGTCGGTGGAGCACACAACTCTTGATCTTGGGGTTATGAGTTCAAGCCCTGTGTTCGGTGTAGAAATTATTGTAAAATAAAATATTTTTTTAGGAGCACCGGGGTGGCTCAGTTGGATAAGCGTCCGACTTCGGCTCAGGTCATGATCTCATAGTTCGTGAGTACAAGTCCCACATCAGGCTCTGCACTGACAGTGTGGAGGCTGCTTGGGATTCTCTCTCTCTCTCCCTCTCTCTCTGCCCCTTCCTTATCTGCCTGCTCTCTCTCTCTCTCTCTCAAAATAAATAAATAAATAAACTTCAGAAAGAATAATAAAATAAATAAATATTTTTTTTAAGTTAATAGACCAGTAATCTCACTTCTGCATATATATCTAAAAGAATTGAGGGGCACCTGGTTGGCTCAGCTGGTTAAGCATGCGACTCTTGATTTCGACTCAGGTCATGATCTCATAGTTCGTTGGATTGAGCCCCATGTCAGGCAGGGCACTGACAGTGTGGAGCCTGCTTGCATTCTCTCTCCCCCTCTCTCTTCCCCTCCCTTGCTTTCTCTCTCTCTCTCAAAATAAATTAATTTAAAAAAAATAATTGAAAGCAAGGTCTTGAAGAGGTGTTTCCACATTTATAGGAGGAGTATTACCAATAGCCAAAAGGTGGAAGCAAGCCAGGGCGCCTGGGTGACTCAGTCGGTTAAGTGCCAGACTTCAGCTCGGGTCATGGTCTCACGGTTCATGGTTTCGAGCCCCACATCGGGCTCTGTGCTGACAGCTCAGAGCCTGGAGTCTGCTTCAGATTCTGTGTCTCCCTTTCTCTCTACCCCTCCTCCACTCATACTCTGTCTCTCTCTCTCTCTCTCTCAATCTCTCTCTCAAATATAAACATTAAAAAAAAAAAAAAGGTGGAAACAACCCAAAGGTCCATCAATGGATGAATGGACAAACAAAATGTAAATATTATTCGGCCTCAGAAAGGAAGGATTCCTGTCACATGCTATAACATGGATGAAACTTGAGATCATTGTGCTAGGTGAAATAAGCCATTCACAAAAAGACTAATACTATATGATTCCACCATATGAGGAGTCTAAAGTAGTCAAATTCACAGAAACAGAAAGTAGAATAGTGGTTACCACAGGCTAAGAGTAAGGGGGAAGGGGATATGATGGTTAATTTTATGCATAAACTTGACTGGGACACAGATATTCAGTGAAACATTATTTCTGGGTGTGTCTATAAGGATGTTTCTGGATGAGATTGACATCTGAATCAGTAGACTGAGAAAGCAAATTGCCCTCCCGAGAGTGGGCTGGCCTCATCCAATCTTCACTGAAGGTCTGAATAGAATAAAAGGCCCAATAAGAAGGAATTCTGTCTCTCTGCCAGTCTGTCTTCACGTTGAGACACTGGTCTTCTCCTTCCCTTTGACTCAAACTTAGACTGGAACCACACCCTCAGTTCTCCTGAGTCTCCAGCTTACCCACTGCAGATCTTGGATTTCTTAGCTTTCATAACAGTGTGATTAATTAATGATCCCATTAGAGCACTCTTATTAAAGTCACTCCCTTTGATTTTACAAACGGAAACTATGAGCATGATGAAGTAGGCCAATTTTGGTCTGTACACCTGTGGATTGGGACGTGAGAGAAGTAAGTGAGAAGAATTTGGCAAATGACACTAAGGAGACCTATGTGCTGCTCTGATAGACATCCTCAGCTTCTCATCGATCCATGAATATCCAGTTAAAAAGTACTATCCATGGGGTTCACAAGGACAATTAAAATTCTCAGAAAGATGGGGCGCCTGGGTGGCGCAGTCGGTTAAGCGTCCGACTTCAGCCAGGTCACGATCTCGCGGTCCGTGAGTTCGAGCCCCGCGTCGGGCTCTGGGCTGATGGCTCGGAGCCTGGAGCCTGTTTCCGATTCTGTGTCTCCCTCTCTCTCTGCCCCTCCCTCGTTCATGCTCTGTCTCTCTCTGTCCCAAAAATAAAAAAATAAAAAATAAATAAAAAAAAAAACGTTGAAAAAAAAAATTATCAGGAAGATACCAGATCTAGGCAATAGTCCTTTACTAAAGAGGTAAAGCAGGAGAGAGAAGAGGAAAAGTCCAATCTGTTGCCCTGATTATCCTAAGAGCAGTCCCTGAAACTGCCCAATCCCTGGGTGATGTATATATGCCTAAAGGCATCAAACTCTGTTACCATTATTTCCCAGGGTCCTCTCCAGTAGAAAGAAAAAGAACACCTCTAGAGTATTACAAATGATTTCCTCAAGGAAGGAAAGGTTGATGAAGGTCGGAGGGTTCTATTTCAGTCAACACAAAAATCAAGCACCCTGAGGAGGATCCAAGACTGAGCCACAAGAAAAGTTTTTTTTTTTTTTTCACATACCTAACCAAGGAAAAAGTACATTCTATGTGTTTATTAACATCCTCAGGCAGAGGTGAAACTGTATTAGAAGAAACACTTGAGGCAGGGAGACTGCATAGGTTCAAAGTGGGAAAGGATATCTCCCCATACACACCCTGCTGTAAGAATTTTCACCAGAAAAGAAAGGAGATATGAACAGCTACAGTACTTCAGTTTTGGTGGAAAGTAGACATAGGAAATAAATATCCCTGTTCAAGCAAATGAAGACAATCTTGCCTAATAAAAGTAGGCAATCAAGGTGACATTTCTATGGCCGATTTTAGATTGTACATCTTTTCCACTTAAGGTCAATCTTCCTGGTTACTCCTTATGGGCTGCTACCCAAAAGACCCTTATAATTAGGAAAGAGACTCCATGACTACCTTTATAACCTTAAAAACTGAAATGCAAAATAGACATTCAACCTGATACTAATTCATTCACACTTATATTCATTAATATTCAACAAATATTTGCTGAGTGACTGCTTTGTGCCAAGGAATGTTCTAGCTGCTTAAAGTACATTAGCAAATAAAAGAGACAAAGATCTTTGCCCTCATGGAGCTTGGACACTGTAGTGATTAATTTTATGTGTCAACTAGACTGGGCTAAGGGATGCACGTAGAGCTGGCAAAACGTTTCTGTATGTGTCTGTGAAGATGTTTCCGAAAGACATTAGCATCTGAATCAGTAGACTGAGTAAAGAAAGACATGCCCTCACCAATGTGGGCAGGCATCATCCAATCTATTGCCTCCCTACACCCCACTACAGACAAAATGGCAGAAGAAGGGCAAATTCTCTCTTCTAGAGTTGGGACTTCCATCTCCTCCTTCAGACTCCAGGAGCCCCTAGGTTCTCAGGCCTTTGGATTCAGACTGAATTATACCAATGGCTTTCCTGGTTCTTCAGTTTGCAGATGACACACAGGTCATGGCATTTCCCAGCCTTCATAACCACATGAGCCATTCCTATATATATATATCTCATATATATACCATATATATCATATATATCTCATATATATATACCATATATATGATATATAGATATATACATATATATATAGATATATATATATACCTTTACAAAGAGGTAAAAAAGGAAGTAAAGCATTCTTCCCTACTTGCCATACTGAAGTAGTACATATATCCTATATATATTGGTTCTGTTTCTATGGAGAATGCTAATACAGATAAAATAAGTGCACCATGTAGTGTGTTAGAAATGTTGGACAGCCATAAGGACTACAGGGAAGAAAAAACGTAGAGCGGAAAAGGGAGAGGTAGGGAGACAAGTGACATGGGGTGAGCAGAGGGTAGCCTTCATAGGGTGAGATCTCAGCATGCAACTCTTAATCTTGAGGTCATAAGTTTGAGCCCTACATTGGGGGTAGAGCTTTCTTAAAAAAATAAAAACTCTCACTCGCATTTAAAAGGATGTGAAATAAATAAAATAAAATAGACAAGAGAGAAAGCTATGCAGACACATCTGTGTGAAGAACTTTCCAGGTGGAAAGAATGGCCTGCACAAAGGCCCCCAGGGCAAGAGCATGTTTGGTGGCCTCGAGAAACAGCAGGAGGCCAAAGTGGCCCAAACAGAGAAAGGTGCAGGGGAGGTCAAAGGAGTGATCAAGAATAGGGGCAGACCATGTGGGGTCTTGAAAGCCCTTGCTGGCACTTTGGCTTCCATGCTTTGTGAAATGCAGAGCCCAATAAGGTTTAAGGCAAAGGAATGGCAGGCTCTGACTTAGGTTTTCAAATGATCATTCTGGTGGCTTTAGAGAAAACAGACTGAAGGGAGAGTCAGGGAGAAGCAGAGATGGGTTAGCAGGAGGGGGCTGTGTCGGAGGCATTAGGAAACAAAGTGTGAACTGTCACACTGATCAACGGTGAGAAAATCACGTTAAATCCTCTAAGTAAATGAATTCCTGAATGTCTTGGACCAGCTGCAACTTTGCTTCATCCTCTACCTGAAGATAAGCTGACGGGTTACTCTTGCTTCAGAAACATTTCTTAATGTAGAAGTCCGCAGAAGCTGAAGAAGATGGGGAATAGAACACCTGGCAGCTTCTGTCAACTCCGGACTAAAATTTATCCAAAAAAGTAATTTTCATTCACTCCATTTTATTTTTTTTTATTTTGTGTTTTTTTATATTGAATATAATTTATTGTGAAATTGGTTTCCATACAACACCCAGTGCTCATCCCAACAGGTGCCCTCCTCAATGCCATCACCCACTTTCCCCTCTCCCCCACCCCCCATCAACCCTCAGTTTGTTCTCAGTTTTTAAGAGTCTCTTATGGTTTGCCTCCTTCCCTCTCTATAACTTTTTTTTTCCTTCCCCTCCCCCATGGACTTCTGTTAAGTTTCTCAGGATCCACATATGAGTGAAAACATATGGTATCTGTCTTTCTCGGCCTGATTTATTTCACTTAGCATAATACCCTCCAGTTCAATCCAGGCTGGTACAGCCTCTCTGGAAAACAGTGTGAAGGCTCCTCAAAAAATTAAAAATAGATGTACCCTATGACCCAGCAATAGCACTGCTAGGAATTTACCCAAGGGATACAGAAATGCTGATACATAGGGGCACTTGTACCCCAATGTTTATAGGAGCACTTTCAACAATAGCCAAATTATGGAAAGAGCCTAAATATCCATCAACTGAGAAATGGATAAAGAAGATGTGGTTTATATATACAATGGAGCACTACTTGGCAACGAGAAAGAATGAAATCTGGCTATTTCCGTTTTAAAATGCAAGTCAAAACAAACAATTTTGTAAGCATCTAAATTTCTTCCATAGATTGCTCTTCCTGGACTGGGGAGTGTAGATACTGAGTCTATATTGAACTGAAAGCTACAAAGAGGTAAAAAAGGAAGTAAAGCATTCTTCCCTACTTGCCATACTGGAGAAGAGTCCATCTCTCTTGAAAACCCTTCTGG
This sequence comes from Lynx rufus, assembly GCF_022079265.1. Classification (NCBI taxonomy): domain Eukaryota; kingdom Metazoa; phylum Chordata; class Mammalia; order Carnivora; family Felidae; genus Lynx; species Lynx rufus. The sequence continues at coordinate 40,863,220 of NW_025814824.1, read as the reverse complement.
AGGTAGCTGAATTAACTTTGTAACAAATTCTAAGTCTGAGCTATCATCACAGAGTAACAACATGTCTCTGTTTAAAATAGACTTTTTTTTTTTCAAACACATATACACTGTGAGATATATACATGTTTACATCACACATGCACACAGGATGTTAGCCTAGATAAGTTTTTACGTTATTTTATTTGCAAGGAACAAAATATTTGTTCAACTTTGTGTAGGCAAAGCCAGGCCTGACATAGCAGACGATCTTAATTGTTCGGGTTCTTCCACAAAATATCAAGCAATAAAGTTTATTATTTACATCTCTCTTGGGGAAGTAACAAAACCCCAACCTTACCCTGGTTCAGGGAGTACTTCACAGTTTTACAGGGCTGTTTTGTGGAAGCCGAGGGCCAGAGGGAAATCAAGTCCTAAGCAGGTAAACGTAGCCAGGGAGCCAGCGCGAAAAAAGATGGCACACACAGAAGAGTTCATCAGAAGAGAATCTAACCAAGATATTTTCAGAAATGACAGGTTTTGGTAAATTATTTTAACAAGCAATGCTTTGCCTTGTAAAGGCTGACCTCTACAGACTGCATGATCTGGGATCCTCTGCCCTCGGACTTCTGGTTGGATTTGGACAGTGAGTGCACCAGGAGGAGGTTAAGAGGATGGAGGAAGAAAGAAAAAAAAGGAAAGAAAAGAATGGCCTGGTGTTTGTTTCCTCTGTTTCCTCTGCTCTGGTGCATTCCTGGCAGTGGCTTCAGTTTTTAGCAGCCACAGCTCTTGTCGGGCAGGCCCTCCTCCACGGTGTGGCTTGTATTGTGACAATGTGTCCTCCACGGGACCCTTCAGGCTTAGGCCTGGGGTTGCTTTCCCACTCTTACTTGTTCTTGCCGCCCTATCCTATCTTATTAGTTCTCTGAACCTGTCCATGTTTCCGTAAATATCCACAGATCAGAGAAAAAGTGGTTCTTGGTGGGTAAAAGAGTAAAAGAGCCAGCACCACACAGAAACAAAACCCACTCTACGGCAAGACAAACATCACTAATCACCATACAGTCCCTTTTCCGGAAATGCTTTATCTATAATATATAGAGTGTGCATTTATATAGGAAACTAGGAGTTTAAAAAGGATGGTTATTGAAAGATGAAAAGAAAAAAAAAACTTTAATAGTCTTTTCCTATAGGCTTAGCAAAAGCTTATGAGTTGCTTTGTTATCAAGTATTTCATGCTAAAATTGAAAGGAGATATGACCTCAATATTTTTAGTTTTTTTAATTCAACTCTGAAGAAATATTTAAAGTAACATAGAAGTATCAGATATACCATGATAACTTAACAATTTTTAAAGCTCCTAATACCACTAAGCAATGATACAATTCAGTACTACTGCAAAAGAAAATTGTATCCTCCACAGCTTTAGCAAATATAACTGAACACTGGATACCTATTTGTTTAATGTTTATTTATTTTTGAGAGAGGGAGAGCACAAGCAGGGGAGGGGCAGAGAGAGGAGGGGACAGAGGATCTGAACTGAGCTCCATGCTGACAGCACAGGGCCCAAACTCAAGAACCACAAGATCACGACCTGGGCCAAAGTCGGACGGTCAACCAACTAAGCCACCCAGACACCCCAAGGATATCTATATTTTTATGCCACTTTTATACACCTTGATTTTTCCACAGTAGCAAACCATGAAACACTACTGTTTTGGGGAAAAGTTAAAAAAAAAAAGTTATCTGTTAATTTCTTAGTTATGGCTAAAACAACATAAAGGAAAAAAGCAGACAAAAAAAAACCCACCAGATAGTAGCAAAACACACTAAATTTCTAACAGTTCACCAGCACAAGTCTGCAGATCTATAAGGTACAAATGGGCCTGATCATATCCCTCTGCTTTTTCAAGCACAACAAATATCCTGAACTTACAAGTTCCTGAAGAACTCATTTGCCAAATATCTATTCGATTCCTTCAAATAACTTGAGTCTAGGAGTTCAGTTTTAAAGTGGAATGAATTTAATTTTACATGCCTTTTGAAAAACACAAGTCAGAAAGCAACTAAATAACTTGAGGCCGACAGTAGGGCAAAAGGAAACTGAGGTAGAAAAGTAAAAGTATTTAAGTCAAAGCTACTATTACACACATAATGGCAAAGACACAAAAAAATTAAGGACGTGGAAATCGTGAACAGCATTCATTAGCCAGCTAACGCTTCTGCTAGTTCCCAAACTATGCCTACCTAATATACAATTTTTATCCTTCTTTATCTTAATAGCTACACTAATACTAAAACCCAAACATTTTTCCTAAGCGCTCTTATCTGCAGAGTATGTGTAGTAGGGTAGAGGGAAGCAAAGGCGAAAACCAGCTTAGCATATGCACTATGTTACAGGCTGTGTCCTACATAACCTTTTGAATGCATGACCTTTAAGTTGTTGAAGGTTGCCTCAGAATTTGGCTCAGTTTGATGGAAACATCTGTTCCCCTCGCAGGTATACTGTACGGACTTTTTTCTCAGTTGGATTCAGAACACAGCAAGTGAGCCCTTGTCTGTCCAATCATACAGACCCCAACACTTGTAAATCAAGTTCTGGGAGGGCAGCAGCAGGTCCACATTCCGTCACCCTTTCTCAGCCAGCTAGGCCAACTGACCGCTGTGAGAACTGCTCTTATCATGTCATCAAATCGAAACATGTTGAGATAAGGGACTGGAAGAGGCATCTGCAGAATTCCCAAAATGTAGTGACTTTGGAACATTGACAGATGCAACTGTCATTTTATACCTTCAACTAACCTGATGTCCACTGGCCCGACACAGTAAAGCTGTCCAAGATCGATTCCAATTCTTTCACGTTATTTTCACATGTCTCTACTAGAAAGGCCTGGTGCTTCTTAGCCTTTTAATTAAGAAAACAATTACACATAATAAGGTCACATATTATAAGAGCTATAGATTTGTGTGAACATATATGGCACTGTTAAGTATAAACAAGCTAATAATTACTCCATTCAAATCTCTTATTAATAAACCTCTTTCTGTCTTAATCATACCTTTTACTTGGCTGAATGTAACCCTGTGTAAGGTCTCGATAACAATTTACTGAGGCCTTAGTGCCTGGCACTATTTTATACTTAATAATTCTTTTTATCCCCACAGCAACCCAAGAGGTAAGGGCTATTGTTATCCCAATTTTACAGATAAGAAAACTGAGACAAAGAGGAATTAGGAAACACGTTACGAGATCGAGATTGCAGTCGTGTGGCAAACGGCCAGATGGTGGTCAAAAGTGAATACAGTATGACCACAGAGAAGGAACTGCAGCAGTCTACACAAGAGGAAATGGTAGCATAGGCGAGGGTCTTGGTCATGAAAAGGAACAGTGGGGGCAACATACTTAGGAGATGGAATTACCAGGCCGTGGGACACTGCACTGGGTTAGACTTCATCAGATTAAACTGGATTAGATGTGACTGAATTGGATTGGATTGGATTGGATTGGATTGGATTGGATTGGATTGGATTGGACTGGATTGATGACCTTGGGTAAATGCTCAGATAGAAGGAGGAGTCAAGAGTGATCTCAAGTTTCAGGCTCGAAGATCTAGCAGATATCAGTAGTACAGTGAGAACAATGAAGATAGAGAAGGTCTTATTTGGGCTGTTTTTGTTTATTTACTTGCTTGTTTGTTTTTGGCAGCGAGTACAAATGAATTTGGTTTCGATCACATTTCATTGGAAATAGCTTTTAAGACATTCCTAGTACCAGCACAACACCTGACAAATAGCAGGCTTTAAATAAATATATTTGAATTAACAAAGAACAAATAAAATAGAAAGATATGGGAGGCAGCTGGACATAATGGTATAATGCTCAGAAGTCAGGAATAGGTTTGGAAATCACATACAGATATTCCCTGGGGCTTACCTAGAGAGCCTTAGACAGGAAGAGAACCTAGGACAAGGCCTTAAGGAACTACAGAAGTTAATAGTTAGAAAAGAAAAAAACCAGCAAAGACGACTGAAAAAAGAGAAAGAAAAACAGAAAAGTATAGTGTCATGAAAACCGAAAACATTTCCAAGACAGAGATGTCAGTTATGTCTAATGTCACAGAACATTCAAACAAAATGGAGACCAAATAGTGTTCAATCGGCATAGAGGTCACTGGTGACCTTGATGAAATCTGTTATAATTCAGACTGGAATAGGTTGAAGAAGCAATAAGCCTGAATTTTGGGTTTTTTCCTGACTGAGAGCTAAGTCAGCGGAAACAGGAAGTTTAGATACCCCTTTCCCGGTAAGAAGGGAAGGAGAAATAAAGGGAAGTAGTTGGAAGGAAGAACGAAGCCGGAGAAGAGTTTTGTTTTTTTTAATAAATGAGAAACTTAAGCATCTGTAGAAGCTGATGAGGTGGAAACACTAGTGCAAGAGTGCCTACATATACAGAAGAAATGGGAGAACAGATCATACATGGCAAAATTATATCCTTAAAATACGTAAAACTAATAATACTTTCTTTAGATGTCAGTTCAATTATCACTTTTTCAGAAAAGTTATCCTTCTCTTCACCCCCCTGACTACATCAATTCCCTCTATAAGATTCTTCTCAGCAATTATCACAATTATGATTCTGTATTTATTTGAATAGGTCTTTTATTAGCCTCTATTTCATACTATTTAAGCCCCGTGAAAGGAGATATGGGAGGGGTTTTGTCCTCACCAGTGTATTGCCACCACCTAGACAATACTGAATATCAAAAGTAATAGTTAAAAAACCATTTTTATATAAAATACATATTACATGTCTATAATTTTTAATTCAAATAGGATCATAGTATACATGCTGCTATATAACTTACTTTTCCATTCATATTATGTCTTTGACATCTTTCCACATCACATTTTTTTAGTTTCGTAGTACTCTATTGTTTAGATGTACCATTAATTAACTTAACTAGTCTCCTATTGCTAAAATCTACAGGTTTTTGCATTTTTGGGTATTACTGATAATAGTACAATATACATCCTTGTATGTGTACTCATATATCTTTGCATAAACATGCAAGTATACCTGTTCCATAAACTGCTAGAAATAGATTTGCTGGGTAAAAGGGTATGAACATCTATTTTCAGACAATTGTTACCAAATTGCTCTTTAAAGAGTCCTACCTTGTATAATACCATGTCCAGTATAAGTGCCTATTTCTCAATATCTTCCCAATGATAGGAATTATCAACTTATTTTAATGTGCATTTCTTTAACTTTAACATTAAGGATCTTTTCATGTTTACTAGCCACCTGTACCTCTTTTCCTGTGAACGCCTTTCCACATCATGTGCCCGTTTTTACATTACACTGTCCATATTGACCATAGTGATTTATAATAGTCTTTTCTTTTTTTTTTTTAATGTTTTTATTTATTTTTGAAGGAAGAAAGAGACAGAGTATGAGCAGGAGAGGGGCAGAGAGAGGGAGACACAGAATCCGAAGCAGGCTCCAGGCTCTAAGCCGTCAGCACAGAGCCCCATGCGGCGCTTGAATCCGCGAACTGTGAGATCATGACCTGAGCCCAATGTCGGACGCCCAACCGATTGAGCCACCCAGGCGCCCCTTAGTCTTTTCTAAATTATAAAAACGATCCCTTTGTCATACATATTGCAGATCATTATTGCCAATTTGTCACTCACCTTGTAATCATGTTCGTAGAAACAAAATTGTATTTAAGTGACCAAATTTATCAATAATTTGCTTTGGGACTTCTAAATTTTGTGTCAGACCTTCTTTACTCCGAGATTATAAAATAATTAATTCCCTTTTTCTTCCAGTGCCTTTTCACCTTCTTTTTTTATGGCTCTTTGATCAATCTAAAGTTTGTTTGATATAAGCAATATGGCAGGGATTTAGTCACATTATTTCCTCTTATGTATGTCCCGTTACCTGAAAACTCTGGGATAATTTATCTTTAAAACACTGATTTGGCATACTGTGATATTGTGATTTATAGTAAGAAATATAATTCTGGTCTTTATCCATGGTTCCAGGCACATAGCTCCTAAAACCCTGGTAATTTCCTTTCGGAACAGTCCTAAGTCCATCTTTTATTATATTATTTAGTTTTGTTCCCAATTCCTGAAATAACTTCAGGGTCAGAAAGGTAAAATGGATGTCTTTTGTTATTCACAGCAAACTCCTTTCAACCACACTTCATTTTATGTCAGTGCCTGGGAGGGCTTGTCCTCGGGCATGCACACATTCTGACAGACTTGTCAGGAATGACTGTGACATTATATTGAAGCCTGGCTTCCTAGCAATCACCTCTGGGTCTTAATGTTCAGTCGGTCTTTGGTTGTGTTTAAGCCCCCCTGCACCAGCAAGGCTTCCACTCTGCGTTGATGTGTCTGTGTGTAGCTTGGGGCATGCTTCTGGTCTGCCTCACATCCTGCTCAGATTGCTCTTGAGTGGATGCCACCTACCACACGTACACAGCCTTCCCAACTGCCGACTCAGCTGACACCCCATGAGGGGTCCTCTTGGCGGTCTCTTTCTCTAGTTCTCTATTTTAAACTTCTGGCTGCTGTGTCATTTTATTGTATCATAGAGGTACCAGGTTCCTCTTAATCTCTCTTCACCCAGATTTATATTGTTGTCAACCATGTCCTTAACCATGGAATTTTCCACTCTCTACTCCACATAAGGTAAGTCTCCTCAAGCAGAGGTACAGAGCTCTTTTCCCTGAAAGCCAGCCTGCCTTTCCTCCTGGGCAGAACCCTTGTGCCTCTGATTGGATTTGGGTGTGGAGACCCACTTTTTTCAGGACAACAATCCTGCTCTGTAAGTGGCCATTGGGGCATTGCAAAGTCTGGTCTTCTGGGGCAGGAGCAATTGCCCCAATTTTGTTGACCTGCCAAGACTGGGATAGAGCGTCAGCATTACAAATGAGGTCTGGGTGGAGGAAGAGTGATCTGGTCCTCTCACTCATCCCTGCCCGGAATAAAATTGCTGCAACACAGGGCTCTGAGGGATGAGACATTCCAGCAATCTGCCTCTCCCAGGAAGAAAGCATAGCCCCAGCCTAAAGGCCAAGGAGAGAGGAAGGGCCCAACCACCCAGGGTAGAGCTTCTGTAACAGGGAGCACGATGGAAAAGGGGTTATGGAACCAACCATCACTCAAATGCCCCCAGGTTCTCATTGTTCTTACTGAAATTTCGTTGGTTTTCTTCTTTTTAATAATTTGAGATATAGTTTACATACCATAAAAAGAAATCACCTAAAGTATACAATTCAACGGTTTTTAGTAGATTCATTGAGTTATACAACCAACACCACAATCAATTTTAGAACACTTTCTTCACACCAGCAAGAAACCCCATACCCATCAGCAGTTACTATCTTCCCTTAGTCCCTTCAGCCCTAGGCAACCCTAATCTACTTCCTATCTCTACAGATTTGCCTTCTCTGGGCATTTCATATAAATGGAACCACACACTATGTGGCTTTTTATGTTTGGCTTCTTTCACTAAGCTTAATGTTTTCAAGGCTCATCCATATGAACTTCATTTGATGATCGGTACCTCGCTTTTTCTTTATGCCTGAATTATATTCCATTCTATGGATGTAACAACTTTTGTTCATCCACTCAGCAGTTGATGGACATTTGGGTTGTTTCAGCTTTATGGCTGTCATATAAAATGCTGCTATGAACAAGTGAGTGCATATTTTCATTTCTATTGGCTATATACCTAAGAGTACCATTGCAAGGTCATATGGTCACTACAATTTTTACATTTTGAAAAACTTCCAAACTGTTTTACAAAGTGGGGGGTATCATTATACCTTCCCAACAGTAGTGTATGAGAATTCCCAATTTTTTCACATCCTCACTAATAACCTGTTATTACTTGCTTTTATTTTATTATAGCCATCTAAGTTTGTGTGAAATAACTTGTCATTACGGTTTTTAATTTTTTTGAGTACAGCTCATTATGGTTTTGATTTGCATTTTTCTGATGACTGCGCATCTTTTCATGTGTTTATTGGCCACTTATAGGTTTTCTTTGGAAAAGTCTCTGTTCAGATCTTTTGTCCATTTTTCAAATGGATTTTTTTATTATTGAATTGTAAGAGGTCTTTATATATTCTGGATAAAATTACTTTACCAGATACATGATCTGCAAATATTTTCTCTTTTTATGAGTCGTCTTTTTATTTTTCTGATGCTGTTCTTTAAAGGACCAAGGTTTTTAATTTGATTAGTATATTTTCTTAAATGATAGTTTCTCCTTTGCCCCCAGGACAATTTCTAAAGCTTTCTATGATTTTTTTTTAATTTTTCATCAGTTAAATTGTTGTTCTGCTAAGTAGAGAGTTTTCCAAGCTCTTTACACTATCATTCCAGAAGTTCTTCCCTGTAATATATTTTAATATCCTAAAGATCTTCTGAATCAATATTTTCCTGGGATATTATCATATAATTATATTTCCAGAAGAACTCCAGCATCATATTCACAAGTTATATGCAGATACACACACAAAAATGCCCCTCTGCTATTTCAATACATGTACTATCTTTAATAGTACATGTAATAGTATCTTTTTTCGTTAAAAATCCTGTACACTTGAGGGGTGCCTGGGTGGCTCAGTCAGTTAAGCATCCAACTCTTGATTTCGGCTCAGGTCATGATCTCACAGTCATGAGATCTAGCCCTGAGTCAGGCTCCAGCTGGGCGTGGAGCCTGCTTAATATCCTCTGTTTCTCTCTCTGCCTCTCTCTCTTCCTCTCCCTCCCCACACACACCTCCCGTGCACATGTGCACAAGCACATGCTCTTTCAAAAAAAAAGAAAAGAAATCCTGCACAGTTGAGATTATTAGCACCATTTTACCAATGAGCAAACAGATTCAGAAGGATAATATCACTAAAGGTCACACAACTATTACAAGACAGGACTGAAACTGAAACCCAGATCAATCTGTCTCCAAAATGTATGCTGACTGAGGCTAAGTCCTCACCAATATCAAGGAATAAAACTTAACAGAAATATAAATGTAAAAAGCCAGACAAATTGCACACTTGGAGTCAGTTTAAAATAAAGGGTTCAATTAAAATCCTAGTTCAACAATAATTCTTCTCTCCCAACTATAGGGCTCAATCCTGACTAAAAGACAAGCTAAAATTTCAACACCATTACAGTTCAAAACCAAATTTAATGGCAAATTAGCCAGGAGACACTGACTAGTATAAAATGTTTCCAAGAATAAAGAAGAGGCTTGACCAATGACGAGGCTTAAAAGGAATTAAATATGCCAAAAAGTTGCTATTACATTCATAATTAGTAGATTATAATTTTCTACAAAGATATCTGGCTAATAGTCTCTTAATACAAATCTAACTTACATTTTATAACTAGGTTTATGAACCAACTACTGACCAGAAAAACTGTCATTGTTTTACAGGTGACAATTTTCCTTCCCAATAAATCGTTTTGGTTTTATAATTTTGAAGCTTTCATTCTTTATTCATATATCAAAAGTGTTTGAGCTTTTCTGAAATGTGGATTGTACTTATATTTAAATATTTTTTCCCAAAGTTGTTAGTTCTCTTAATAGCTTTTTGATGGGCAAAAAAATTCTAGAATGAAAACAGAATTTATCTGCTAAGTAAACTGTTGGGTTGAAAACAAAGTGCCAAGCAAGAATAAAATACTAAGTTTCTAATTTTTGATTAACATGTTTTATCATGTGACATAAAGAGTAAGTTAAGGTTAAATGTCACATTATTGACTTAACAAATTCTATAATTCTGTAATTCTAAACATCCACAGCAGTTTAAAAGGAAAACTGTAGGGTAAAAGGACTCACTTCTTTTTTCCTTGGACATAATCCACATAAAGAGTTTGTTACCCTCACAATAAAAATCTCTTAAACTGTGTCGGGTAACCAGATGATGTTTAGATGAACATTTATTGATTACTCACGATGAACCAACGACTACTTTAGATGTCACAATGAATCTACAACCAGTGTAGACAGGGAATCAAAAATATAAAAATATTCAAAGAAAATTCAGAAAAATGTGTGACTGGCAGACCTTAATGTATTATTAAAGAGGAGTCAAGGTTGGTTATAAAATACCTTTACCCAGAAAGCACAATGAGATGACAAAGACCTAAGTTATATTTCCACCCTGGTATGCTATATCTCACACACTGCTAAAATGAATGAATTGCTGCTGGCTCAATCTAATGCATCATTCTCTTTGTTTCTTCCATAAGCATCTTATCTTTCTCTAGTCTACAAAGACACATCCTTCACTTTTTTACTAACCATGCATAAATATCTCAAATGGATACGCATATGAATAAAAATTTCTAATGCAATCTCTTGAAGAAACATACAAAAAGCATATGCAAATATTCATAACTAGAAATTGACAAATGGGTCTTCCTGATCTGCAATGGAAAAAGTTGACTCAAGCCATTAATAACAGTAAAAGTAAATAAGGGACACTGTTAATAAGGTTAAAAGTAGTAAAAAAAAAAAGAAAAGAAAAAACAACATAAATACCTTTATTCAATCACTAAGATTTTTAAATGAAATTTTCACTTTAAACATAGGTTGAACTTTTGCAGCAGTGATACATAATCCTTATAATTTCTGAACTTTTAAAAAATGTTTATTCATTTATTTTGAGAGACAGAGCATGCATGTGAGCAGAGAGGAGCAGAGAGAGAGAGATTTATTCCCAGGTCAAAGAGACTCCCAAGCAGGCTCCACACTGTCAGCGCGGAACCCGATGCGGGACTTAAATTCACAAACCGTGAGATCATGACCTGAGCTGAAATCAAGAGTTGGACACTCAACTGACTGAACCACCAAGGAACCCCGTGAATATTTTTTAACTCAAGTAACTTTTAAATTTTTTTAAAATTTTTTCATGCTTATTTATTTAAGAGAGAGAGAGAATGCACATGAGCAGGAGAGGGGCAGAGAGAGAAAGAGAGAGAGAATCCCAAGCAGCCTCTAGCCCAACACAGAGCTCTATCTCATGAACCATGAAATCATAACCTGAGCCAAAATCAAGAGTTGGACGTTTAACTGACTGAGCCACCCAGGTGCCTGTTTTTTCCTTTAATTTAAAAAAAAATTTTATTCAAATATATTTTATGCCATTATGAAGGAATTCTAACTAAACCAGGGAAACATCAGAATCTATAATCAACATCACATACTTTCTCTCACATTTTCATCATATCTTCGTCCTAAGAATCATTACATACCCAAAGCATTTGTAAGACAGAAGCAGAGTTTGCTCAGCTGAACTGAATTTGATCCGGTCAGCTTTCATGATCATCACTATCTGCAGCTTTCCCTCAATCATAATTTTTTTGGCAGGGGGAGAGAGAGAGAGCAAGCACGAGTGCAAACAGGGAAGTAGGGCAAAGAGACAGAGAACCTCAAACAGGCTCCAAACTCAGCGCAGAGCCCAACACAGGGCTCAATCTCACAACTGTGAGATCATGACTGGAGCTGAAATCAAAAGTTGGAGGCATAGTTGACTGAGCCACCTAGGCACCCCTCCCTCGATCGTATTAATGATAAGTAATATCTCTTACTTTGCTTGCCTATGCTATTTCCATGGATGTAAGTATTCTATGCTTCCAATTGTTTGTATCATAAGATGAAATGTCATCCTCCCTATGCAGATCTAGAATTAGTTCATTGTTCATAGGTGCTACCTTCCAATCTGAATATGGGCTTTGACATAAAGACATCTCTCTATCTCTCTCTCTCTTTCTTTCTCTCTCTCTCTCTCTCTCACACACACACACACACACACACACAATACCATCTTATTTATTCCCAGGTCAAAGATGAAATTTGAATTTTCAAAACTTAGTAATTTATGTAAGAATAAATTTCAAAATAAAAGGAAAAAGAATTAATTTCAAAAAGCTTACTAAAAAAAAGCTTTATGCTCACATTATAAATTTAGAAAGCCAGCCATTTAATGAACATTTAAATACACAGATACAAACATACACATTCAGTTAGTGCTATTTAATACTATTAAATTTTTTTTTTAATTTTTTTTTCAACGTTTATTTATTTTTGGGACAGAGAGAGACAGAGCATGAACGGGGGAGGCGCAGAGAGAGAGGGAGACACAGAATCGGAAGCAGGCTCCAGGCTCTGAGCCATCAGCCCAGAGCCCGACGCGGGGCTCGAACTCACGGACCGCGAGATCGTGACCTGGCTGAAGTCGGACGCTTAACCGACTGCGCCACCCAGGCGCCCCAATACTATTAAATTTTTAAGGGCTGCTAAGAAAGACAGAAAATGGTTTTTATATAAGCAAAAACAATGTTCACATACAAATACTAGCCCTATTCTGGAGGAATCAACAATTTTTTAGTAAAAAAAGTCAGAATAGAATGTTTATTGGCCCATTAGTTTTTAACACCTCCTGCAAAATCAGAGACATGTCATTCTAAAGCAAACCTAACAGATCATATGAAGCAAAAATATTATCAGGGAACATTAACTTTACCACAAAGCATAGCAATCAAAACACTTTTCAAAATCCGATATAATGCTAGCAATCATTATATTATATAATCACTTAAACCCCCAAAGTACAGGGAAAAAACATACACTTGACCATTTTCAATCACAAGTTCTTTAGAGAATAAAATATTCTTTGAACTAAACCTCATGAGAACCAGAATTCCCTTTTCAATATATGGTCTCTCCTAGAGCTGTAACTAAATATTACTGAGTGGCAGAAAAACAAATCTCAAGAAATGATGGACTTAAAAAATTTCATTGTAGAAAGCACAAAGCAAATCCTAATAATACCAATTTTAAAATGATAGCTCCCCTGCTTCGAGAGAAGCAAATATAAAAACTCACCGTAATGACTAAAAGACCCAACTGGATATGTTGAGCCTCTGATGGACTTTAATGAGCATAATCACTAAGCAACTTAAATTAGAAAGTCAGTTTTATTTAGTGGTTGATTAAATCATTATTAAATTCATAGATTGTGAAATTAATAGTTCAATTTTAATCAAAACTTTTCAAAGTCAAATTCAATAGTGTGTAACACAGAACATGAAACTAATTTTGTTAAATCTTTAGATGTCCTATGTTGAAATTCTATTAATTCTATGGCATTAAATATAATAATAATATATGATTCATTTACCAATCATATCTTCCAAATCCATACACTGAATGGGAATTTCATTAATATAAAAGTACAATTAAAGTCCTCTGGGTTTGGGGCGCCTAGGTGGCGCAGTCGGTTAAGCATCCGACTTCAGCCAGGTCACCATCTCGCGGTCCGTGAGTTCGAGCCCCGCGTCAGGCTCTGGGCTGATGGCTCAGAGCCTGGAGCCTGTTTCCGATTCTGTGTCTCCCTCTCTCTCTGCCCCTCCCCCGTTCACGCTCTGTCTCTCTCTGTCCCAAAAATAAATAAATAAACGTTGAAAAAAAAAAATAAAGTCCTCTGGGTTTATATTTCTTAAATACCAACAAAAGACTCAACATACCGAGTTTGGACTTTTCCAGAATGATGTTCTGTATTTGTATTATATCTCCTGAAACAGGGGAGCTAACACTTTCCAACTGGTTTATTAATATATCATGCATCTTGACCTAGAAAATCTCTAAGAACCCCTCCAGTTCTAAAAAGCTAAATTATACAATTAGTTTACAACTATTATTTTTAAGCCTCAAAACTTCCCGAAGTCTCTGCATATTATTAATAACACCTTGATGTCAATAGTAAACTTTAGAGAGGAAATTCTCTTTAATTTTCTCTTGCAATGCAACAGAGAAGATAAAGACAAAGACTTGAATAATGACCATGAACATGACCTAAACTAGAAAACAAGCTGTTACCTCAAAGGAAGAGAAAAATTACCTGTGGGTAATTTATGCTTCTCATCGATATTCTATAAAATACTGAAAATATTATGTTCAAAAGAAATATAAGTGTGGGGGCGCCTGGGTGGCGCAGTCGGTTAAGCGTCCGACTTCAGCCAGGTCACGATCTCGCGGTCCGTGAGTTCGAGCCCCGCGTCAGGCTCTGGGCTGATGGCTCGGAGCCTGGAGCCTGTTTCCGATTCTGTGTCTCCCTCTCTCTCTGCCCCTCCCCCGTTCATGCCTCTCTCTGTCCCAAAAATAAATAAACGTTGAAAAAAAAAATTTAAAAAAAAAAAAAAAAGGAAATATAAGTGTGGGGGCACCTGGGTGGCTCAGTCGGTTAAGCATTTTGGCTTTGGTTCAGGTCATGATCTCACAGTTCATGGGTTTGAGCCCCATGTCAGGCTCTGTGCTGACACCTTGGAGTCTGGAGCCTGCTTCAGATTCTCTGTCTCCCTCTCTCTCTGCCCCTCCACTGCTCACACTCTGTCTCTCTCTCTCTCTCTCTCTCTCAAAACTAAATAAATATTTTAAATAAATAAATAAAATAAAGTTTCATTTCCAAAAGCGAAAGGTAAATGCTTTCTCTTAAGTCATTTTCTCTTCAGTCAAAACCAATTATGAATTCAAAGCAAAAATAATAATAGCCAGCTCTGAGGATGCAAAACCAGAAACATTTCATTTTTTATGGTTTAAAATTTTTAATTTGGCAGATATCTTTTTAGAAAAAAAATGTTTAATGTTTATTTATTTATTTGCTTAGAGAGAGAGAAAGAGTGCACGCACACACAAGCAGGGAAGGGGCAAAGAGAGAGGGAGAGAGAAACCCAAGCAGGTTCCAGTCTGACAGCACAGAGCCCGATGTGGGGCCTGATCCCATGACTGTGAGATCTTGACCTGAGCTGAAATCAAGAGTCAAATGCTTAACTGAGACACTCAGGCGCCCCCAAGAGAAAAAATTTTTAAACTCTTGCCCCCCCTCCAAAGGCCACTAATCTACTAGGAAAAAAAATAATAATAAAGGAATATATACAAGAAAAATATATTAAGGAAACGTGATAGATGAATTTTTTATAAAAAGAAAAACACTGCACTTACTATGTAAAGGAACAGTATTTTCATTAAATAAATATTCATTATGGCACAAAAACAGACACTCAGATCAATGGAACAGAATAGAGAGCCCAGAAATGGACCCACAAACATATGGCCAACTAATCTTTGACAAAGCAGGAAAGAATATCCAACGGAATAAAGACAGTCTCTTCAGCAAGTGATGTTGGGAAAACTGGACAGCAACACGCAGAAAAATGAACCTGGACCATTTTCTTATGCCATACACAAAAATAAACTCAAAATGGATAAAAGACCTAAATGTAAGACAGGAAGCCATCAAAAGCCTTGAGGAGAAAGCAGACAAAAACCTCTTTCACCTCTGCCGCAGCAACTTGTTACTCAACATGTCTCTGGAGGCAAGGGAAACAGAATCAAAAATGAACTATTGGGACCTCATCAAAATAAAAAGCTTCTGCACAGCAAAGGATACAATCAGCAAAACTAAAAGGCAACCGACAGAATGGGAGAAGATATTTGCAAACGACATATCAGATAAACGGTTAGCATCCAAAATCTATAAAGAACTTATCAAACTCAACAGCCAAAAAACAAATAATCCAGTGAAGAAATGGGCAAAAGACATGAGTAGACACTTCTCCAAAGAAGACATCCAGATGGCTAAAAGACACATGAAAAAATGCTCCACATCACTCATCAGCAGGGAAATACAAATCAAAACCACCATGAGATACCACCTCACCCCTATCAGAATGGCTAACATTAACAACTCAGACAACAACAGATGTTGTGGAGAAAGGATCTCTTTTGCACTGCTGGTGGGAAGGCAAACTGGTGCAGCCACTCTGGAAAACAGTATGGAGGTTCCTCAAAAAATTAAAAATAGAACTACCTTATGACCCAGGAATTGCACTACTAGGTATTTATCCAAGGGATACAGGTATGCTGTTTTGAAGGGACACAGGCACCCCAATGTTTATAGCAGCACTACCAACAATAGCCAAAGTCTGGAAAGAGCCCAAATGTCCACTGATGTATGAATGGATGAAGAAGATGTGGTTTATATATAAAATGGAGTATTACTCGGCAATCAAAAAGAATGAAATCTTGCCATTTGCAACTACGTGTATGGAACTAGAGGGTACTATGTTAAGTGAAATTAGTCAGTCAGAGAAAGACAAAAGTCATATGACTTCACTCATATGAGGACTTTAAGACACAGAACAGATGAACACAAGGAAGGGAAGCAAAAATAATATAAAAACAGGGAGAGGGGGGAAACATAAGAGACTCTTAAATATGGAGAACAAACAGAGGGCTACTGGAGGGGGTGTAGGAGGGGGGGATGGGCTAAATGGGTAAGGGGCATTAAGGAATCTACTCCTGAAATCATTGTTGCACCATATGCTAACTAACGTGGATGTCAATTTAAAAATAAAATTAAATTTGGGGGAAGGAGCCAAGATGGCAGAACAGCATGGAAGCTTTTTGTGTGTCACGTCCATGAAATACAGCCAAACCAACACTAAACCATCCTACATACCTAGAAAACCGATTGGAAGATTAACACAACAATCTGCACAACCTGAACCACAGAATTCAGCAGGTATGCGACACGAACAGCTGAACTTGGGGAGTAAGAAGCCCCAAAAGGAATTCACCCCAAAAGAAAGAGCACGAAGAAACAACAGCCAGGGATTTAACAAACACGGACACAAGCAAGATGTCTGAACCAGAATTTAGAATCATAATAAGAATACTAGCTGGAGTCGAAAATGGATTAGAATCCCTTTCTGCAGAGATGAAAGAAGTAAAAAATAGCCAGAATGAAATTAAAAATGCTATAACTGAGCTGCAATCACGGATGGATGCAGTGGCAGCAAGGATGGACAAGGCAGAACAGAGAATCAGCGATATAGAGGACAAACTTAGAATAATGAAGCAGAAAAAAAGAGGGAGATTAAGGCAAAAGAGCACGATTTAAGAATTAGAGAAAACAGTGACTCATTAAAAAGGAATAGCATCACAATCATAGGGGTCCCAGAGGAGGAAGAGAGAGAAATAGGGGTAGAAGGGTTACGTGAGCAAATCATAGTAGAAAACTTTCCTAACCTGGGGAAAGACACAGACATCAAAATCCAGGAAGCACAGAGAACTCCCATTAGAGTCCACAAAAACCAACCATCAACAAGGCATATCATAGTCAAATTCACAAAATACTCAGGCAAGGAGAGAATCATGAAAGCAGCAAGGGAAGAAAAGTCCCTAACCTACAAGGGAAGACAGATCAGGTTTGCAGCAGACCTATCCACAGAAACTTGGCAGACCAGAAAGGAGTGGCAGGATATATTCAGTGTGCTGAATCAGAAAAATATGCAGCCAAGAATTCTTCATCCAGCAAGGCTGTCATTCAAAATAGAAAGAGAGATAAAAAGTTTCCCACACAAACAAAAATTAAAGGAGTTTGTGACCACTAAACCAGCCCTGAAAGAAATTTTAAGGGGGACTCCCTGAGGGGAGAAAAGATGAAAAAATATATATAAATAAATAAATAAATAAATAAATAAATAAATAAATAAATACCAAAAGCAACAAAAAATTAGAAAGGACCAGAGAACACCACCAGAAACTCCAACTCTACAAGCATCATAATGGCAATAAATTCATATCTTTCAGTACTCACTCTAAACATCAATGGACTCAATGCTCCAATCAAAAGACATAGGGTAACACAATGGATACGAAAACAAGATCCATCTATATGCTGTTTACAAGAGATCCACTTTAGACCTAAAGACACCTACAAATTGAAAATAAGGGGATGGAGAACCATCTATCATGCTAATGGTCAACAAAAGAAAGCCAGAGTAGCCATACTTATATCAGACAATCCAGACTTTAAAATAAAGACTGTATCAAGAGATGCAGAAGGGCATTATATCATAATCAAGGGGTCTATAGACCAAGAAGACCTAACAATTGTAAACATTTATGCGCCAAATGTGGGAGATAATCAATTAATCACAAACATAAAGAAACTCATAAATAGTAATACCATAATAGTAGGAGACTTCAACACCCCACTCACAGCAATTGACAGATCATCTAATCAAAAAATCAACAAGGAAACAATGGCTTTGAATGACACATTGGACCAGATGGACTTAACAGATATATTCAGAACATTTCATCCTAAAGCAGCAGAATATACATTCTTCTCCAGTGCACATGTAACGTTCTCCAGAATAGACCATATACTGGGACACAAATCAGCCCTAAGTAAGTACAAAAAGATTGAGATCATACCGTGCATATTTTCAGACCACAGTGCTATGAAACTCGAAATCAACCACAAGAAAAAATTTGGAAAGGTAACAAATACCGGAAGACTGAAGAACATCCTACTAAAGAATGAATGGGCTAACCAAGCAGTTAAAAAAGAAATTTAAAAGTATATGGAAGTCAATGAAAACGACAGCACCACAACCCAAAACATGTGGGGTGCAGCAAAGGCGGTCATAAGAGGAAAGTATATATCCAGGCCTTCCTAAAGAAGGAAGAAAAGTCTCAGATACACAACCTAACCTTACAACTTGAAAAGCTTGAAAAAGAACAGCAAATAAAGCCCAAAACCAGCAGAAGACAGGAAATAATAAAGATTAGAGCAGAAATTAATGCTATTGAAACCAAAAAAAACAGTAGAACAGATCAATGAAACCAGAAGCTGGTTCTTTGAAAGAATTAACAAAATTGATAAACCACTAGCCAGTTTGATCAAGAAGAAAAAGAAAAGGACCCAAATAAGTAAAATCAAGAATGAAAGAGGAGAAATCACAACCAACACAACAGAAATAAAAACAATAATAAGAGAATATTATGAGCAATTATATGCCAATAAAATGGGCAATCTGGAAGAAATGGACAAATTCCTAGAAATATATACACTACCAAGACTGAAACAGGAAGAAATAGAAAATTTGAACAGACCCATAACCAGTAAGGAAATTGAATTAGTAATAAAAAATCTGCCAAAACACAAGAGTCCAGGGCCAGATGCCTTTCCAGGGGAATTCTACCGAACATTCAAGGAAGAGTTAACACCTATTCTCTTGAAACTGTTCCAAAAAATAGAAATGGAAGGAAAACTTCCAAACTCTATGAAGCCAGCATTACCTCGATTCCAAAACCAGACAGAGACCCCACTAAAAAGGAGAACTATAGACCAATTTCCCTGATGAGCATGGATGCAAAAATCCTCAACAAGATATTAGCCGACTGGATCCAACAATACATCAAAAAAATTATTCAACACGACCAAGTGGGATTTATACCTGGGATGCAGGGCTGGTTCAATATCCACAAAACAATTAACGTGATTCATCACATCAATAAAAGAAAGGACAAGAACCATATGATCCTCTCAATAGACACAGAGAAAGCCTTTGACAAAATACAGCATCCTTTCTTGATAAAAACCCTCAAGAAAGTAGGGATAGAAGGATCATACCTTGAGATGGTAAAAGCCATATACGAGTGACCCAACACTAATATCATCCTCAATGGGGAAAAACTGAGAGCTTTCCTCCTAAGGTCAGGAAAAAGACAGGGCTGTCCACTCTCTCCAGTTATTCAACATAGTATTGGAAGTCTTAGCCTCTGCAATCAGACAACACAAACTAATAAAAGGCATCCAAATCAGCCAGGAGGAGGTCAAACTTTCACTCTTCACAGACAACATGATACTCTATATGGAAAACCCTAAAGATTCCACCAAAAAACTGCTAGGACTGATTCATGAATTCAGCACAGTTGCAGGATATAAAATCAATGCACAGAAAGCGGTTGCATTCCTATACACCAACAATGAAGCGACAGAAAGAGAAATCAAGGAATCGATCCCATTTACAGTTGCACCAAAACCCATAAAATACCTAGGAATAAATCTAACCAAAAGGTGAAAAATCTATACACTGAAAACTATAGAAAGCTTATGAAAGAAATTGAAGAAGACACAAAGAAATGGAAAAAGATTCCATGCTCCTGGATAGGAAGAAAAAATATTGCTAAAATGTCGATACTATCCAAAGCAATCTACATATTCAATGTGATCCCTATCAAAGTAACACCAGCATTCTTCACAGAGCTAGAACAAATAATCCTAAAATTTGTATGGAACCAGAAAAGACCCCGAATAGCCAAAGCAATCTTGAAAAAGAAAACCAAAGCAGGAGGCATCACAATCTCGGACTTCAAGCTATACTACAAAATTGTAATCATCAAGACAGTATGGTACTGGCACAAGAAGAGACACTCAGATCAATGGAACAGAATAGAGAACCCAGAAATGGACCCACAAACATACGGCCAACTAATCTTTGACAAAGCAGGAAAGAATATCCAATGGAATAAAAACAGTCTCAACAGCAAGTGGTGCTGGGAAAACTGGACAGCAACATGCAGAAGAATGAACCTGAACCACTTTCTTACACCATACACAAAATGGATGAAAGACCTCAATGTAAGACAGGAGGCCATCAAAATCCTCGAGGAGAAAGCAGGCAAAAACCTCTTTGATCTTGGTCGCAGCAATTTCTTACTCAACACATCTCCAGAGGCAAGGGAAACAAAAGCAAAAATGAACTACTGGGACCTCATCAAAATAAAAAGCTTCTGCACAGCAAAGGAAACAATCAGCAAAACTAAAAGGCAACCGACAGAATGGGAGAAGGTATTTGCAAATGACATATCAGATAAAGGGTTAGTATCCAAAATCTACAAAGAACTTATCAAACTCAACACCCAAAAAACAAATAATCCAGTGAAGAAATGGGCAAAAGACATGAGTAGACACTTCTCCAAAGAAGACATCCAGATGGCCAACCGACACGTGAAAATATGCTCAACATCACTCACCATCAGGGAAATACAAATCAAAACCACAATGAGATACCACTTGACACCTGTCAGAATGGCTAACATTAACACCTCCGGCAACAACAGATGTTGGCAAGGATGCGGAGAAAGAGGATCTCTTTTGCATTGTTGGTGGGAATGCAAGCTGGTGCAGCCACTCTGGAAAACAGTATGGAGGTTCCTCAAAAAACCAAAAATAGAACTACCCTACGACCGAGCAATTGCACTACTAGGCATTTATCCAAGGGATACAGGTGTGCTGTTTCAAAGGGACACATGCCCCCCCATGTTTATAGCAGCACTATCAACAATGTCCAAAGTATGGAAAGAGTCCAAATGTCCATCAATGGATGAGTGGATAAAGAAGATGCAGCATATATGTACAATGGAGTATTACTCGGCAATCAAAAAGAATGAAATCTTGCCATTTGCAACTAGGTGGATGGAACTGGTGGGTATTATGCTAAGTGAAATTAGTCAGAGAAAGACAAAAATCATATGACTTCACTCATCTGCGGACTTTAAGAGACAAAACAGATGAACATAAGGGAAGGGAAACAAAAATAATATAAAAACAGGGAGGGGGACAAAATAGAAGAGACTCATAAATATGGAGAACAAACTGAGGGTTGCTGGAGGGGTTGTGGGAGGGGGGATGGGCTAAATGGGTAAGGGGCATTTAAGGAATCTACTCCTGAAATCATTGTTGCACTATGTGCTAACTTGGATGTAAATTTTAAAAAATAAAAAATAAAGTTAAATTACAAATAAATTAATTAATTTAATTTAAAAAATAAATAATAAAAGCAGACTGATTTAAAAAACTTTTTTTTCATTAAATAATTTTTGAATTTCATATTATGGCCAGGTAAAGAGATAGAGAACAATAGTTCTTTTTTTTTCTTTTTTAAAAAAAAATTTTTTTTAATGTTTATTTATTTTTGAGGCAGGTAGAGACAGAGCATGAACGGGGGAGGGTCAGAGAGAGAGGGAGAGACAGAATCTGAAACAGGCTCCAGGCTCTGAGCTGTTAGCACAGAGCCTGACGCGGGGCTCGAACTCACTGATCGCGAGATCATGACCTGAGCCAAAGTCGGACACTTAATCCACTGAGCCACCCAGGCGCCCCGAGAACAATAGTTCTAATCAGAAAACAGAACAAGTCAGAAAGCTCATTACGAGGAAGGGAAAGAAAAGCAAAAAGAGGAGCAAAAGAAACAGAAAGATGGAAGAAAAATATGACACAAAGCTATGGATTTAAGAGAAATGAGAAAAGAGAGGAAAGTACGAATAGTCAGGTTGAACCATATAAACTGGAGATCACTTAGGTACAACCTGAATAAGTTTTCTGAACATCCCATAAGCTCTGCAGCAAGGACTATTATTCACAGAGCAACAACATTTAGTAATCCATTAAGCTTTGAAGAAACAATCAGCATGCAATCTTTCACGCTATGATCAGAACAATAGTGCTTTACAGGATGAGACCCAAACAAGCAAGTAGACCCAAACAAGGCTGCAGCGTGCCTTGCTTCAGATCATGTGCCACACTGCAAAGCTGAAAAATAAAAACTTGTTGGCACCAAGTAAAAAAATTATTTTAATATTTTTTAATTCTTTTATGTTTATTTATTTTTGAGAGAAAGAGACAGAGACAGAAACAAAGCAAAGGGTCAAAGAGAGAGAGAGAGGGAGACACAATCTGAAACAAGCTCCAGGCTCTGAGCTGTCAGCACAGAGCCCGATGTGGGGCTCAAACTCACGAGCCATGAGATCACAACCTAAGCCGAAATTGGCGCTTAACCGACTGAGCCACCCAGGCACCCCCCAAGTAAAATTTTTTAATCACAAAGCACTAGTATCCTCTATGGTGAAAAACCCAGGCTGCTTTTATTTTGCACCTTGTCACTGGAGTGCTAGAAGGCTAAATTAGAAAAATTCATGCAACTTATGTTTGTGACTATCTTCCCTGTTACATTCTTAGTCATAACTGGCTAACTTTCCAAACTACTGAAAACAGGGTCCCTAAGCAAGAAGCCCAAATCCATGACTCAGCTCGATGGCTCTCACATGTTTTTCTCCACCACTGATTCACCTCCTGAACCAGGAGC
Source organism: Lynx rufus (assembly GCF_022079265.1). Taxonomy (NCBI): domain Eukaryota; kingdom Metazoa; phylum Chordata; class Mammalia; order Carnivora; family Felidae; genus Lynx; species Lynx rufus. The sequence goes on along the minus strand of NW_025814824.1, from coordinate 40,840,213 downwards.
TAAGAGGTAGGATAGCCCATGAAATTTAGGGTAGCACATAAGAGTGAACAGACAGTAAAGTATGCTACACAGAGAGCTCTAAACTTATCTAAAATCCACATCCAAAGTACTCAAACTACTAATTTAACCAAACAGCAAAAAAATAATAGCAGTCCCTGAATCAGAACACATTGAATATCTTGGGTTGAATGAAGACTGTACAAAACATTAAATAATTTGAAAGTGACAGAGTATAACTTTTATCCCAACACTACCTTTCTATCTGAGCAGCACTGATTAGGCCACTACTTCTTAATATAACCCAGAGTCTCCATCTTTTTTGACACGGGGAAAAAAAAAAACCATTCATTTTCTTCAATAATGGATATCACTAAGAGTTTAAAGTGAAGTAGCCAGTATCTGCAGAAGGTATACATGTGGGGACAAGACAAAGAAGAAACAAGGTATCACTCTAGATTTTATGCCCTTGGGATTCCCAGCAAATGCAGAATAGTAGTGTGCTGCATCAGCCAAATAAATGCATCCAATAAATGTTTATGGAAGGATGCACTATGGTGGAATCTTGGTATGTAAAATGAATTGTTAACCTCAATGCATTCACAATCTCATGGGAGAGATACACGTACCAGATTTGGGTGAGTGTTATGCTAAACTGTGGTGAAGATGCTAAACTAAGTACTAAGGAAACACAAAGTTGGGAAAAGGAAAAATTCTGACTAGTAGGATGGGAGAGTGGGGAAAGATGGAATCACGGAAGGCATCACAGATTGCAAGATGTCAGAACAGGGCATTACAGGATACATAGGAGTTTACTAAAGGGAAAAAAAATAGGGTATTACAGCTTACATAGGAGTTTACTAAAGGAAAAAAAAATAGGGCATTACAGGATACATAGGAGTTTACTAAAGAGAAAAAAAAGGAGCAGTTCCGTCAATGTGGGTCCAAAAAATGAACAGCCTTAAAAAGCAGGAAGATACAAAAATATACAATGTGTTTAGGAAGCCAAGAGCACGCTAATGTGGCTGAAGCAAGATAAGAGGGCTAATGGAAAGAGAAGAAGCTGAAAGAGTTAACACGGAGTCACAAAGCCAGGGCCTTAGATTGTATGACAAGAAGCAGAACTTCATTCTGAAAACAACAAGCAGACATTGATGGTTTTTTAATAAAGTGAGGGTGACAAGATCAGATCAATATCTTAGGAAGACAAATGTGGTGATGGTGTGAAAGCTTGATTATTGGGGAATGGAAACAAAATGATCAGGTACAAAATGACTACAAAAGGGAGTCTTTGAAATCATGAGATTTATTGATTATAAACCCTGACCCCCTCTCATCTTGGTATCATTGTTCTATGCACCGAAAAAAAAAAAAGCAAGAAAAAGGTAAACCCCTGAATAAAGTCTAAAATATTCTACAATTCAGTTTTCACTAATTTGACTAGTTTTCCCAATTTTTCTAAAGAAGAGATGATTCTTACATATATCTTTGTTGTAATCAGCATCTCTGGTTTCAAAATTTTATATCAATGTCACTAAAATTACTTTCATACTATTATCTCATGGCATGTAGTGAGGGGAAAAAACCTGTTAAACATCAGATTTGACCCAATAAAGTAATTGCCATAGGGTTTTCTTTTTTATCCTTACCATTACAAGTTCTTCCTGTAATTCACTGTAACTTTTTTCATTATACTGGAGTCTCTTTGAAAGGTCTATAATTGCTTTCTTCTGTTCCTCGATCTCTTCATTTAGTTTCTTGTTTTTGGAGAAATACTCTCTTTCTAATCTGAAAAGTTAAAGTGTCAGAGCAGATTTTTCAAATATGGTTTTATCAAGTCCTATTACATAGCTTTAACATGACTGGCAGATGTATTATCTATCATGTGTTTGTGCCAAAGGCTTTTAAAGGCCACCTCTCATTTTTCCGAACAGAAAGGATTGCATATCCTTAAATGAAAGACTTTAAAGGAATAATACCTTGCCCCTTTGTTAGCAGGTATTTTACTATGCCCAAGGTTATAAGCAAAATCAATTTGGTTAGCGTTGATTTGGTCTCACCATTATCTTTGATGAACAAAACCCACACACCACAGTTCAGTTAGCTCAGAAACTGCCTCAAGACAGAAAACAGTTCTATCAAACAATTTTCAGATTAAAATACAAAACTGGAAATGGAACAAATGCTTTATTCGTGAATGTCCTTGCAAGTGGAACTTAGTGTGATGGCATAGAAAATCCAAAAGAAAGAATCCTCAAAACACATTCATGTTCACGATTGAAACACATAGAATTCTTTGCTTTTCTTTCTTTTTCAAGTTTGTATTTAAATTCTCGTTAGTTAACACAGTGCAATATTAGTTTCAGGTGTAGGATATAGTAATTCATCACTTACAAACACAACACCTGGTGCTCAGCACAAGTGCCCTCCTTAATACCCATCACCCATTTAGCCCATCTTCCACCCACCTCCCTCCAGCAGCCTTCAGTTTGTTCTCTATAGTTACAAGTCTGTTTCTTGGTTTGCCTCTCTCTTTTTTTTCCCCTCTTCTCTTTTTTTATGTTCATCTGTTTTGTTTCTTAAATCCCACATATGAGTGAAATCATATGGTATATGTTTTTCTCTGAGTTATTTCACTTAGCATAATACTCTCTAGCTCCATCCACATCATTGCAAATGGCAAGATTTCATTCTTTTTGATGGCTGAGTAATATCCCACTATGTATGTGTTTGTGTGTGTAAATACACACACATATACAGCACCTCTTCTTTATCCATTCATCAGTCAATGGACATTTGGGCTCTTTCCATAATTTGGCTATTGTTGATAGTGCTGCTGCAAAAACTGTGGTGCTGGAACCCCTTCGAATCAGGATTTTTGTATACTTTGAGTAAATACCTAGTAGTGCAATTGCTGGATCATAGGGTAATTCTACTTTTAACTTTCTGAGTATCCTCCATACTGTTTTCCAGAGTGGCTGCATCAATTTGCATTCCCAGCAACAGTGCAAGAGGGTTCCCCTTTCTCTGCATCCTTGGCAACACCTATTGTTTCTTATGTTGCTAATTTTAGCCATTCTGACAGGTGTGAGGTGGTATCTCATCATGGTTTTGATTTGTATTTCCCTGATAATGAGTGATGTTGAGCATCTTTTCATGTGTCAGTTAACCATTTGGATGTTTTCTTTGGAAAAATATCCATTCATATCTTCTGCCCATTTGGGATTGTTTGTTGGGTGTTGAGTTTGATATGTTCTTTATGGATTTTGATACTAACCCTTTATCAGAGAAGTCATTTACAAATATCTTCTCCCATTACAAAGGTTGTCTTTTGGTTTTGTTGATTGTTTCCGTCACTTTGTAGAACATGTTTACCTTGGTGAAGTCCCAATAGTTTATTTTTGCTTTTGTTTCCCTTGCCTCAGAAGACCTATCCAGTAAGAAGTTGTTACAGATGATGTCAAAGAAGCCTGTGTTCTCCCCTAGGATGTTGATGATTTCCTGTCTCACATTTAGGTCTTTCATCCATTTTGAATTTATTTTTGTGTATGGTATAAGAAAGTGGTCCAGTTTCACTCTTTTGCAAGTTGCTGTCCACTTTACCCAACACCATTTGTTGAAGAGACTGTCTTTTTTTCATTGGATATTCTTTCCCGCTTTGTCGAAGATTGGTTGACCATATAGTTGTGGTTCCATTTCTGGATTTTCTATTCTGTTCCGTTGATCTATGTGTTTGTTTTTGTGTCGGTACCATACTGTCTTGATTGCTATAGCTTTGTAATATAAGTCTGAAATTGATGCTTCCAGCTTTGCTTTTCTTTTTCAAGACTGCTTTGGCTATTCAGAGTCTTTCATAGTTACATACAAATTTTAGGATTGTTTATTCTAGCTCTGTGAAAAATGTTAGTGGTATTTTGATAGGGATTGCATTAAATGCGTACATTGTTTTGGGTAGTATAGACATTTTAACAATATTTGTTCTTCCCATCCACAAGCATGAAATGTTTTTCCATTTTTTTGTGTCATCTTCAATTTCCTTCATCAGTATTTTATAGTTTTCAGAGTACAGATCTTTTACCTCTTCAGTTAGGTTTAATCCTAAGTATCTTATGATTTTTGGTGAGATTGTAAATGGGATCAATTTCTTTATTTCTCTTTCTGCTGTTTCATTATTGGAGTATAGAAATGCAACAGATTTCTGTATGTTGTTGATATTATATCCTGCAACTTTACTGAATTTGTGCATCAGTTCTAGCAATTTTTTGGCGGAGTCCTTGGGTTTTCTACATAGAGTATCATGTCATCTGAAAATAGTGAAAGTTTAACTTTTTCCTTGCCAATTTGGATGACTTTTATTTCTTTTTTGTTGTCTGATTGCTTAGGCTAGGACTTCCAGTACTATGTTAAAAAACTGGTGAAAGTGGACCTCACTACCTTGTTCTTTTTGTATTATTTTTTTTTATTTTTTAGTGTTTTATTTACTTTTGAGAGAGAGCCAGAGACAGAGAGAGAGAGTGAGCATGGGTGGGGGAGGGGCAGAAAGAGAGAGAGAGAGAGAGAGAGACAAAGAATCTGAAGCAGGCTTCAGGCTGTGAGCTATCAGCACAGAACCAGACATGGGGCTTGAACTCATGAACCATGAGATCATGACCTGAGCCAAAGTCAGACGCTTAGCTGACTGAGCCACCCAGGTGCCCCCTCCCTATCTTATCCTTAACCATGGAGGAAAAGCTCTCAGCTGTTTCCCCACTGAGAATGATATTAGTTGTGGGTATGCTATATATGGCTTCTATTACACTGAGGTATATTCCCTCAAAACCTACTTTTTGAGGGTTGGGGCACCTGGGTGGCTCAATCAGTTAAGCATCTGACTTCGGCTCAGGTCATGCTGACAGCTCAGAGCCTGGAGCCCACTTCAGATTCTGTGTCTCCCTCTCTCACTGCACCCCCCACCTCAAAAATAAATAAACATTAAAAAAGTTTTTTAAAAACCTACTTTGTTGAGGGTTTTTATCAAGAATGGATGTTATACTTTGTCAAATGCTTTTTCTGCATCTATTCAGAGGTTCTTATGGTTCTTATCCTCTCTTTCATTAATGTGGTGTCTTGATCGTGGCAAATGATTTTTTTAATGTACTGTTGGATTCAATTTGCGAGTATTTTGTTGAGAATTTTTATGCCCATATTCATCGCTGATATTGGCCTATAGTTCTCTTTTTTAGTGGAGTCTTTGGTTTTAGAATCAGAGTAATGCTGACCTCATAGAATAAGTTTGGAAGTTTTCCTTCCATTTCTATTTTTTGGAATAGTTTGAGAAGAATAGGTATTAAGTCTTCTTTGAATGTTTGGTAGAGGGGCGCCTGGGTGGCGCAGTCGGTTAAGCGTCCAACTCTGGATCTCGGCTCAGGTCATGATCTTGCAGTGTGAGTTTGAGCCCCGCATCAGGCTCTGCACTGTTAGTGCACAGCCTCCTTGGGATTCTGTCTCTCCCTCTCTCTCTGCCCCTCCCCGACTTGTGCACGCACGTTCGCTCTCTCTCTGTTTCGCTCCCTCTCTCAAAATAAATAAACTTAAATAAATAAATAAAGTTTGGTAGACAGGCAATTGAGTTTGGCTCAGACAACTGAGCAACCAGCTCCTGACTTTGGCTCAGGTCATGATCTCACGGTTCATGAGTTCGAGCCCCATGTCAGGCTCCACACTGACAGTGAGGAGCCTGCTTGGTATTCTCTCTCTCTCTCTCTGCCCCTCCTCTGCCCTCTCTCTCCCTCAATCTCTCCAAATAAATAAATAAAATTTTAAAATAAATAAATAAATACATAAATGTTTGACAGAATTCCCCTGTGGAGCCATCAGGCCCTGGACTTTTGTTTGCTAGAAGATTTTTGATTACCGATTCAATTTCTTTGCTGGTTATCAGTCTGTTCAATTTTTCTATTTCTTCCTGTTTCAGTCTTGGTAGTTGATATGTTTCTAGACATTTATTCATTTCTTCAAAATTGTCCAATTTGTTGGCATATAATTTTTCATAATATTCTCTTGTAATTGTATTTCTGTAATATTGATTGTTGATTTCTTTTTTCTCATTTGTGATTCTATTTGTTTGGGTCCTTTATCTTTTCTTTTTGATAAGTTTAGCTCAGGGTTATAAATTTTCTTAATTTTTTGAAAGAACCAGCTCCTGGTTTCATTGATCTGTTCTACTGGGTTTTTTTTTTTTTTCATTTCTATATCATTTATTTCTGCCCTATCGTCATTATTTGCCTTCATCTGCTGGCTGTGGGCTTCATTTACTGTTCTTTCTCCAGCCCGTTTAGGTGTAAGGTTAGGTTGTCTGTTTGAGATTTCTCTGGCTTCTTGAGGCAGACCTGTCTTGCTACACACTTCTGTCTTGGGACCACTCTTGCTGCATCCCAAAGGTTTTGGACCACTGTGTTTTCATTTTCATTTGTTTCCATGTATTTTCTTATTTCTTCTTTAATTTCCTGGTTGATCCATTCATCCTTTAGTAGGATGAATGTATTTGTGGTCTTCCCAGATTTTTTCTTGTGGTTGGCTTCAAGTTTCATAGAGTTGTGGTTGGAAAATATGCAATGGTATGATTTCAATCTTTTTGTACTTGCTGAGGCTTGATTTGTGACCTAGTATGGGATCTATTCTGGTGAAAGGGATGACAGTGACAGGGAGCCTAAAAAATAATTTGTTCAGAATGGAGAAGGTGGAGAGAAGAGTCCAGAATGGATGTCTCCTACAAGAAACTTAAAACAATAGAATTGCTGAGGTGTAGGAACATAATGAGAGATTTTCAGTCCTGTTAGAGAGTAATTTAAGAGTAATTCAGTAATTGGTGCATATAAACTAATCCAATTTAAAATGAGGCAATTACTAACTATTCCTTCATTTGATAATTGAGCAAATCTTTACTTAGCAGCTCTTAAGTGCCAGGCACTATTCTAGGCATTGGGAGATAGCAATGAACAAAACAAAGTTCCCATCCATGTAAGAGGAAAGACAATAAACAACAAAGAATATCATAAATTGTCCTATGAAGAGAAATAAAGATGAGTTACCAAAAAAAAAAAGTTACAGAAAAAAAAATACGCCAAAATATAACCCCACAGAAAGGATGAGAGGAGGGAAGGAATAAGTGTGCTGTGTGGGAGAAGGGGTACAATGGAGATAAGTAAGTGGGAGCCAACAGACCATCTGTAAAGGTGGAAATTGAAAACACGGCAGGATATGCATGTTATTCAGAAATATGAGGTTATATCAGAAGAAACAGAAATAAGAATTAAAAGCAGTATGGGGCACCTGGGTGGCTCAGTCAGTTAAGCATCTGACTTCGGCTCAGGTCATGATCTCACAGCTTGTGAGTTCGAGCCCTGTGTTGGGCTCTGTGCTGACAGCTCAGAGCCTCGAGCCTGCTTCGGATTCTGTGTCTCCTTCTCTCTCTGCCCCTCCACTGCTTGCACACTGTCTCTCTCTCTCTCTCTCTCTCTCAAAAATAAATAAAAACATTAAAAAAATTTTTATTGAAGAATTAAAAACAGTTGCTTCAAAGGAGTGGAAACTGGTAGTAGAGAGCAAGGGGTATGAAACTGCTGACCTTGAAGTACTATTTTACTTTTCAGACTACATACAAGATTTTGACAAAATCACAGTTTCAGTTAAAAGTTATTATTACTCAGCAAATATAAAATTAAATGCCTCTGTCATTTGGGGCTGAGTTCATGTTCAAACTAGGTCCACTGAAATGGGGGACACTCCTCACTGTCAGCAATGTAATGCACAACCCAAGAAATCATCGGTTCCTGGGCTTCTTGAAAAGCCCCACCAAGGGCAATGAGTTGGGCGGGAGTATAATGAAGGGAGCCCCATCTCTTTGAATTCCGAAGAAGGACTAGGACTTGGCAGGTGAAGGATTTAGGCAAGAAAGAGAAGGGAGAGGAAGGAAACCTATAGTTAAGATGCTTTCTTTCCTACTAGATTCCCAGGCTATTATTTTTTTAAAGAGCTCAGCTAAGTGGTGCTGGGGTGGCAGTCAGTTAGGCTTCTGACTCTTGGTTTCGGCTCAGGTTGTAATCTCACAGTTTGTGACATCAAGCCCCATCTCGGCCTCTGTGCTGACAGCACAGAGCCTGGAGGAGATTCTCTCTCTCCCTCTCTCTCTGCCATTCCCTGCTCACACACTCTCTCTCAAAATAAACATTTTTTAAAAATCTAGAAAAAATACAAATAAAAATAAAAGAGCTGAGCTAAGAACTTCACCACAGACTGTTTTAACAAATAACCATCTTTGGTCTTTTATCCACCATGTAAGTAATAATTCTGCTAATAAATTTTAATACTTTTGTTATTTTTATGCTTTTGGATGTTATATTTAGAAAAATAAGAAAGTTCCTAAATATGGAGTGTAATGAAATAGATAAACTGAGATTCAGCCCATCTAATATCATATCTTTGAACAGTGTTTTTTGGTAATTAATTAATTTTTTTTTTAATTTTCATCCAAGTTAGTTAGCATATGGTGCAATAATGATTTCAGGAGTAGAACCCAGTGATTCATCCCCTACAAATAACATCCAATGCTCATCCCAGCAAGTGTCTTGCTTAATGCGCCTTGCCCATTTAGACCATCCCTCCACCTAAAACCCCTCCAGCAACTCTCAGCCTGTTCTCTATATTTAAGAGTCTCTTATGTTTTGCCCCCCTCCCTGTTTTTATATATTTTTGTGTCACTTTCCTATGTTCATCCGTTTTATATCTTAAATTCCACGTATGAGTAAAGTCATATATTTGTCTTTCTCTGACTAATTTTGCTTAGCATAATACACTCTCGTCCCATCCACATTGTTGCAAAAGGCAAGATTTCACTCTTTTTGACTTCCAAGTAATACTCCACTGTATGTATATACCACATCTTCTTTATCCATTCATCTGTCAATGGACATTTGGGCTCTTTCCTTACTTTGGCTATTGTCAATAGTGCTGCTATAAACATTGGGATGCATGTGCCCTTTCAAAACAGCACTCCTCCTGGGGCGCCTGGGTGGCGCAGTCGGTTAAGCGTCCGACTTCAGCCAGGTCACGATCTCGCGGTCCGGGAGTTCGAGCCCCGCGTCAGGCTCTGGGCTGATGGCTCAGAGCCTGGAGCCTGCTTCTGGTTCTGTGTCTCCCTCTCTCTCTGCCCCTCCCCCGTTCATGCTCTGTCTCTCTCTGTCCCAAAAATAAATAAACGTTGAAAAAAAAAAAGAATTTTTAAAACAGCACTCCTGTATCCTTTGGATAAACACCTAGTAGTGCAATTGCTGGGTTGTAGGGTAGTTCTATTTTTAACTTTTGAGGAACCTCCATACTGTTTTTCAGAGTGGCTGCAGCAGTTTGCATTACGGCCAGCAGTACAAAAGGGTTCTTCTTTCTCCGCATCCTTGCCAACATCTGTCATTGCCTGAGTTGTTAATTTTAGCCATTCTGACTGGTATGAGGTGGTATCTCATTGTGGTTTTGATTTGTATTTCCCTGATGATGAGTGATGTGGAACATTTTTTCACGTGTCTGTTAGCCATCTGGATGTCTTCTTTGGAAAAATGTCTATTCATTTCTTTTGCCCATTTCTTCACTGGATTGTTTTTGGGGTGCTCAGTTTGATAAGCTCTCTATAGATTTTGGATACTAAACCTTTATCTGGTATGTCATTTGCAAATATCTTCTCCCATTCTGTCAAATGCCTTTTAGTTTTGCTGATTGTTTCCTTCGCTGTGCAGAAGCTTTTTATCTTCATGAGATCCCAATAGTTCATTTTTGTTTTTGTTTCCCTTGCCTCCAGGGACATGTTGAGTAAGAAGTTTCTGTGGCTGAGGTCAAAGAGGTTTTTGCCTGCTTTCTCCTCGAGGCTTTGGATGGCTTCCTGTCTTACATTTAGGTCTTTCATCCATTTTGAGTGTATTTTTGTGTATGGTGTAAGAAAGTGGTCCAGGTTCATTCCTCTGCATGTCGCTGTCCAGTTTTCCCAGCACCATTTGCTGAAGACACTGTCTTTTTTCCGTTGGATACTCTTTCCTGCTTCGTCAAAGATTAGTTGGCCATATGTTTGTGGGTCCATTTCTGGGTTCTCTTATTCTGTTCCATTGATCTATGTGTCTGTTTTTGTTCCAGTACCATACTGTCTTGATGATGACAGCTTTGTAATACATCTTGAAGTCCAGAATTGTGATGCCTCCAGCTATGGATTTCTTTTTCAGGATTGCTTTGGTTCTTTGGGGTCTTTCTAGTTCCATACAAATTTTATGATTGTTTATTCTAGCTCTATGAAGAATATTTGTGTTATTTTGATAGGGATTGCATTGAATATGTAGATTGCTTTGGGTAGTATCAACATTTTGACAAGATTTGTTCTTCCAGTCCATGAGCATGGGATATTTTTCCATTTTTTTGTGTTGTCTTCAATTTCTTTAATAAGCTTTTTATAGTTTTCAGTGTATAGATTTTTCACCTCTTTGGTTAGCTTTATTCCTAGGTATTTTATGATTTTTGGTGCAATTGTAAATGGGATCGATTCCTTGATTTCTCTTTCTGCTGCTTCATTAGTAGTGTATAGAAATGCAACCAGTTTTTGTGCATTGATTTCATGTCCTGCAACTTTGCTGAATTCATGGATCAGTTCTAGCATTTTTTTGGTGGAATCTTTTGGGTTTTCCATATAGAGTATCACCTCGTCTGCAAAGAGTGAAAGTCTGACCTCCTCTTGGCCAATTGGGATGCCTTTAATTTCTTTTTGTTGTCTGATTGCTGAGGCTAGGACTTGCAGTGCTATGTTGAATAACAGTGGCAAGAGTGGACATCCCTGTCGTGTTCCTGACCTAAGGGGGAAAGCTCAGTTTTTTCCCATTGAGGATGATATTAGCAGAGGGTCTTTCATATATGGCTTTTATGATCTCAAGGTATGATCCTTCTATCCCTACTTTCTTGAGGGTTTTTATCAAGAAAGGATGCTGTATTTTGTCAAAGGCTTTCTCTGCATCTATTGAGACGGTCATGTGCTTCTTGTCCTTTCTTTTATTAATGTGATGCATCACATTGACTGATTTGTGGATATTGAACCAGCCCTGTATCCCAGGTATAAATCCTACTTGATTTTAGTGAATAATTTTTTTAATATATTGTTGAATCCGGTTGGCTAGTATCTTGTTGAGAATTTTTGCATCTATGTTCATCAGGGAAATTGGTCTATAGTTCCCCTTTTTAGTGGGGTCTTTGGTTTTGGAATCAAGGTAATGCTGGCCTCGTAGAATAAGTTTGTAAGTTTTCCTTCCATTTCTATTTTTTGGACCAACTTCAAAAGAATAGGTGTTAATTCTTTTTTAAATGTTTGGTAGACTTCTCCTGGAAAGCCATCCGTCCCTGGCCTCTTGTTTTTTGGGAGATTTTTGATTACTAATTCAGTTTCTTTACTGGTTACAGGTTTGTTCAAATTTTCTATTTCTTCCTGTTTCAGTTTTGGTAGTTTATATATTTCTAGGAACCTGTCCATTTCTTCCTGAACAGTGTTGTTTTAATTTTAATTTAATTTTAGGGGCGCCTGGGTGGCTCAGTCAGTTAAGCATCCAACTTCAGCTCAAGTCATGGTCTCAGAGTTCATGAGTTTCAGCCCCGTGTCGGGGGGCCTACTTCAGACCCTCCATCTCCCTCTCTCTCTGCCCCTCCCTCTCTCTCCCAAAAATAAATAAACATTAAAAATTTTTCATTTAATTTCAAACTAGATGTAAAGTTACCATGATCTCCTTCCCCCTACCAATTCTAGGCAATCAGTTACCACAGCTAATAAAGACCTGGCATAAAAAAAACTCTAAAATGAAAAGATTATTTAAAAGCTTTAGTTTCATACTACAACTTATAGATGCAAAAAAAAAATTTATAATTAATAAAATTTGATTATAGAAATACAGAAGAGGGATCTATTCTATCTAAAATTCTATATACAATATATATATATATTTTTAAAGTAGCCTGTTATTGGTATCAAATTCTTCATTGAGATCTTTACAATATGTATGTAAAATATATATAAACACATATATATTCCACCTAAAATAATTTCATGCAGGAATGTTCACAGTTATGAAATGATTGACCAAAATCATAAATCCAAAATACACACACAAGATTTTTCTCCTGACCTAGACCTACCCGGGAAAAAAAAGAAGCTTAAGAACCTTAGGCAAAGTTCAGGCAGCATTTTCTCTACAAAATCTTTATCACCAGTTGTATCAGTTCTATCCAACAGGTAAAACAATGTCCTACCCCAAACTCCCTGGTCTCAAAGTTGTAAATTAAAGGTATCATTTACCAGGGTGCCTAAGCAGTTCAGTCAGTTAAGCGTCCAACTTTGGCTCAGGTCATGATCTCACGGTTCGTGGGTTCGAGCCCCCAAGTCGGGCTCAGTGCTGACAGCTCGGAGCCTGGAGCCTGCTTCAGATTCTGTGCCTCCCTCTCTCTCTCTGCCCTTCCCCTGCTCACGTTCTGTCTCTCTCTCTCTCTCTCAAAAATAAATAAACATTGGGGCGCCTGGGTGGCGCAGTCGGTTAGGCGTCCGACTTCAGCCAGGTCACGATCTCGCGGTCCACGAGTTCGAGCCCCGCGTCGGGCTCTGGGCTGATGGCTCAGAGCCTGGAGCCTGTTTCCAATTCTGTGTCTCCCTCTCTCTGCCCCTCCCCCGTTCATGCTCTGTCTCTCTGTCCCAAAAATGAATAAACGTTGAAAAAAAAAAAACTAAAAAAAAAATAAATAAATAAATAAATAAATAAACATTAAAAAAAAATTTTTTTAAGGTATCATTTACCTTAAAGACCTAAAATCTACCAAGTTTCCTTTTGAAATACATGATCCCAAACTTAGAGCTACTTTGAAAAATCAATATGTGAGAGTTCATGACTTTAAAACATTTTAAAGTATTTTTTAAATTAGATTCTGGGGGCGCCTGGGTGGCTCAGTCGGTTTAGTGACCGACTTCGGCTCAGGTCATGTTCTCGCGGTTGGTGAGTTCGAGCCCCGCGTAGGGCTCCGTGCTGACAGTTTGGAGCCTGGAGCCTGCCTTGGATTCTGTGTCTCCCTCTCTCTCTGCCCCTCCCCTGCTTGCACTCTGTCTTTCTCTCTCTCTAAAAAATAAACATTAAAATTTTTTTTTTAAAAAAAAGAAGATTCTGAAGACAAGTCAGAAGTACAAATAGACAATGAAATAGCTTAACCAATCATTCCTCATGCCGTATCATTCCCTGTAGTACCACAGATCATTGGAACGGAAGAGGCTGTCATGTTACATACAAAGAAAAGGAAGATGCGATGGAGAAGAGAAGTCACAGGAACGGAGTCACAGAAATGAGTAGTGGGCTTTAATTACTATTTAATATTCACTGTTTATTATTATAGCACAGTTATATAGAGACGAAGAACGGATAAGGGACACTGTGTTAAAGTACTTTGGATTGTTAGCTGGTGCTTAGTTGGAATATGTAACTAATATTTAGAATTGTTAGTTGATGCTTGTTGGAATACAAAATTTGAGTAAAATTTTTCAAGCACCAAAACACAAATAATAGCAGAACAAACCTAAAGAAAAAAATTGGCTTGGGGTATGATTAGAAAAGCACATAGATTAACATCCTGGAGCTTGGGGCACCTGGCTGGCTCAGTTAGTTGGTGGACCATGCAACTCTTGATTTAGGGTCCTGAGTGTGAGCTCCACATTGTCGGCAGTTTACTTTAAAGCTTTTTTTTAACGTTTATTTATTTTTGACAGAGAGAGAGACAGAGCATGAGCATGGGGAGGGGTAGAGAGAGAGGGAGACACAGAATCCGAAGCAAGCTCCAGGCTCTGAGCTGTCAGCACAGAGCCCGACGCGGGGCTCGAACTCACAGGCCGTGAGATCATGACCTGAGCTGAAGTCAGATGCTCAACTGACTGAGCCACCCAGGTGCCCCGAGTTTCCTTTAAAACAAAATATTGGAGCTTCATTGTTAGCAGGTCTTTTAAAATTCCACTAGTCCAACTTCTGCAGGATTCTCTTCTTCAATATCCATGACAAAGAATCTTCTACCTTCTGTTTTGAACCTCCCAAGACAGAGAACTCACTAGTTCCCCAAAGTAGCCTATTATTTCACTGGTGAAAGCTTTACTTGTTGGGAGTACAGTCTGGCTTCTTTCACTTGCAGGTTCTAATTATTATCTCAAAGCAACAGTTAAAATGTCTGCACTATATTCTATATAAAGGCCCTTCAAACATATTTATATATAAATGTGCAGATTCAAGCAATGGTTCAAAGGAAATACAGGAGGATAAGTCCTTAGAGTAACATTCACAGAAGGTCATCTAAGTCATCCCAGAGGAAGCAAAAACTTTCAGTTCAGAATTACTGGTTTAAAATATTATAAGCATTACCAATAACAGTAATCTCAAGTAAAGAATTTTAAATTTTTTCAACATCAGTTTTTTTAAGTCAGTCTTTCAAGTGCCATCTTTATGATTTTGCTATACCTGTAATAATTACTACTATTAAATAATGCTTTTCTCTAACTCATTTTTTATGTCAAATGAAGTATTTTAAGAGGAATCTTCATGTCATTGCTGTAAGTGGAAAATCATGATCTATTTGTCATATATAAACTAACATTAAAAATAAATACACAACTTTAATATACCAACCTATTATCATGTCATGTACCAATGGTGGTATGTATTTCACCATCTGGGGAGAAATGCTTTAAAACATCTACTATCAAGGGGAAAGTGGTGATGGGCATTGAGGAGGGCACTCGTTGGGATGCGCACTGGGTGTTGTATGGAAACCAATTTGTCAATAAATTATATTTTTAAAAATCTACTATCAACTTTTTTTTGGAAACATATTAAAGAATCATGAACTTTTAAAGCATCCTACAGAACATTCCAGATGAAAGGCTTTTGAACTGATAAAGGTAAAATCAGTAGGAATCAAAAAGATCCTGACTCTGCCACTTACTAGTTGTGTGTCCCCATCCTCATTAAGCCTCAATTTCCACATCTGTAAAACAGGGATAAAAAGAGAAGCTACCTCATGGGGTGTTATATAAATTAAATGAAATCATGCAATGCTAGACGCCAAGTGAGCCACAATGCATGCGAGCCACTAAGAGTGGTATTAGTCCTACTGCTATTATGCCCGTAGTTTGAGAAAATCTCAAACATTATCCATCTCCACATAGCCCTTTTCAGGTGGCCTAGAAATCAAGGTCTTTAAAGATACTGTATTACATCAGTAAATACAAAATACATTAACATATTTACTTTCTAGGGTAAAAATTGCATTTCTGAGACCACTTGGAATAGCCATGATACTTCAAAATCCAAAAAAGTAGAGAAGTATAGATCTGTTTTATGAAATCTTTTATCCGCAAACTAGCACTGACATCAATGAGAGCTACATCTAAAATACTACACATTCATACTTATGTAGGTTTCATAAACCCTTTACATTAATTTAAAGAATTTTACAGTAAAAGACTTACAAATTTAATTTTGCAAAGCTCTCTTGTGCATTATGCTTTTCTCGCTCATATGCACTTTCAACTTCTTTGAATTCACTCTTGATCATTTCCAAGTCAGCAACAGCTTCTGCCTGGCTGGCCTTCTCGACCTGCAAAGCTCCTTCAAGGTCTCGAATCCGTAACTACCAGATGTCAGAGAAGTAGTTAAAGCAAGGAAGGAAACGCTAGCGTCAGTCAAATTGAACAGCGTAATTTATCAGTAGCAGATCATCATTTACCGAAGCTTCTTCCTTTCTGCTTTGGTTTAAAAAGGAAAATAAACAAAAGACAGTGTATTCCCTTTCTGAACATGTTTAATGGAAGGAAGAGTGGAAGAAGAGTTAACTGTGCTATGGAAATGCCTAATCAAAGTGCCTAATTTCGACTTACAAATCCACGTTCAAAACTTTGTATGAAACATAATAAAATGAGTGGTTTTTGAAAACAAAAGCAAAGAATTCGTCCCCTCTTAAGAGAAACACCGTTACATTAACATCGTTAGAATCTCAATAAAGTTTTACTCCTAGAGGTTTCTTACTGTTGACGAGTAAAACTTTTATTACCGAATAATACTATTTGACTAAAATATTTGTAAATGTGGGATATCTAGGATTTGCCTCAAAGTGATATAGGGATGGGAGTAGACAGGGACAATAAATAAAAAACATGATTGGCCTGAGGTAAATCTTGAAGTGATGGCTACACAGGAAGCTCACTGTTCCATTCTACTTCTGCATATACTTGAAACTTTACATAATAAAACACTTTAAAAACTGGATTCCATGTAAACAATGACAGCAGAACAGAGGAACAAAGCAGTATATTCCCATAAAAGAAGAATATGCAGCAGTAAAAAAAAAAAAAAAGTTACAAAAAAACTTCTGAGGGGCACCTGGGTGGCTCAGTCAGTTAAGCATCTGACTTCGGCTCAGGTCATGATCTCCCAGTTCATGAGTTCGAGCCCCGCATCAGGTGAGCTCGAGCCCTGTTTCAGGTGAGCCCCACTTCTCTCTCTCTCTGCCCCTCGTTCACTTGCACCCTCTCTCTCTCTCTCTCAAAAAAAAAAAAGTTTTTGAAAAGGAAGTTCTCTGTGTGGTTCTCTATGTAGGGTTAACATATATCAATAAAGCAAAGTCCAGATAAAGTCTATATTTTGGGTAAATAAGTAGAAAAAATAAGAATAAGTAAGAGGCAATAGGGTAGATTGAAGGGAGACACAGGAGTGAAAGCAAGAGTTCTCATCCATTTAATATTGTTTTGATTTCTGAACTATGTTTTACCTTCTTCAGAAAATTAAGTTAAAAACAAAAATTAGAACGCTAAGTTCAAAAAAAGGGGGGTGGTAGAAAACGCTTTATACTAGATAGAAAATCGGCTTCAGAATCCTAAAGCTCACGTTTAAATTCTAGCTCTACAAATTAACTCAGGTGACCTCTGGCATATTACTAAACCTCCAAAAACCTGAGGTTCCTCACCTGTAAACAGTAAATCACCATCATCATCCTCATCAACAGACTATCTACAGAGTTGCTACAAAGATCTAATGAGAGAATATTTATGTAATATCAATATATACTTAATATCACATATGAATACATAATATTTGTTTAATAAATGTTTGAATAAATATTATTAAGCACTTAATATGTGCCAGGCAATGAGCTAGTGCTCAAGGTATTATATGATAGTCATGAAAATAGACAGTCTTAGTTCTTGAAGAGCTCCTAGTCTTTAGGAGAGGAGACACAAGAGAATATGTAAGTGGCTCCTGTCACAGAAACAGGCACAAAGGGCCATGAAATCAGAGAAAAGCTCTGAACAAGCCTCATGGGGACAGCAAAAGACAATCTGAGGTAAAAAAGATGAAGTCACCAAGAAATGAAGCCTAGGACAACATAAAAATGTTCTTAAATTAATCCATACAAAAAATAATCACCAGAATTATTATTTGTAATTATCCAAAAATATTTTGGAATAACTGAAACATTCTTACACTAACGTAAGGAAATAGAATAAATATGGAGATACAACCTGGTAATTTTTCAGATTCGGTCTTTTAAACTTTCTTTTTCTTTTTTTTTTTTTTTTTCAATTTTTTTTTTTAAGTTTATTTATTTTTGAGAGAGACAGAGCATGAGCAGGGGAGGGGCAAAGAGAAAGGGAGACACAGAATGAAGCAGGCTCCAGGCTCTGAGCTGTCAGCACGGAACCCGACACAGGGTTGGAACTCATGAACCCCAAGATCGTGACCTGAGCCAAAGTCGGAGACTTAACTGACTGAGCCACCCAGGCGCCCCTAAACTTTATTTTTCTCTGTTATTTTGTCTAAATCCAATGTTTACAAGTAAAATAATAAATGTGGACAACAGTTTCTTCTATCTGCATTGCTATCTCCTTTCAGAAAATAAGCACACTCAATCACAAAGGATAAATCAATCCAACTGAAAGAGAAGTAGTTTTCAAATTACTAATTGAGTCAACTCTCTGATTCTACTTTCTCATTTTTATGATATAGCATCTAAACAAACTTAACTACAGTTTATGATAAAATGGTGATTCATTACAACTATTTAGTAGTCTCATTTGTCTCATTTGCTTTTAAACTAATCTGAATTTTACTAGATGTACCTCACTGAAAATACTTGTCGGGATTTATAGATGTATATGGTTCAAATATAAACTTTGGCTTTTTTTCACAGTCAAAACCCTAAGTTAAATATGAAATATTAATGTATATAAGTAAAAACTATACATGTAATAATTATTTTTATAGCTATTAACTATATATACATCTAGGTATAAATTATAACTACAATGAAAAACTTAATTTCTGAATTGTGCTTCTTTCATAACTTAAAACTTTAGCCTTATTGCTTATTTTTGGGTGATTTAATCTTTTTTTTTTTAAAGAAAAGCTTAACTTGTACAAGTTTGCCTAAAATACAAACACTCAAATACATGGGCCTGAGAATTTTGCAGGTAAAGGAGGCATTTCATTAAAGATAAAAGTAAAAAAATAATTTATTATAAATTTCTTATGAGCTTAGTTACGCCCTATATTAAGACATGTTTAAGCAATAAGGTAAAACTTGGCAAGTTTTATTAATTAAAATTTAATATAAGGGAAAGTGTATGTCTTAAAAAAAAAATCCAAATTAAATTAAGGAACTTAGGGGCACCTGGCTCAGTCGGTAGAGCATACAACTCTTGATCTCAGGGTCATGAGTTCAAGCCCCACACTGGGTGTGGAGTCCACTTTAGAAACATTAAATTAAGGAATTTAGATTTCTGGAACTTTATGTGAGACTTGATTTATATACAACAAGCTATGGGCCAGACTTGGTCCATGCACAGTAGTTTGCCAACCCCCAGTTGGAATGCCTTCACTTCTCTTAGAAATTCCTTCTCATTCTAAAACCTAAAGGACACCTTCCTTTAGGATGCCTTCAATTAATTCCCCTCTCACATTTAATCTTTATTATGCCCCATAGTATTTTAGTATTTGATATTTCTATCCACACATTTATCTGTGTATCTGTATAGATGTAGAGGTATGGATACAAATATACAGTATTTCTGGTAATGAAATGTAAGTTCCAAAAGGAGTTCTTTCACCTTTATCCCTTGGGCTCTTTTTTTTTTTTTAATGTTTATTTATGGGGGGGGGGGGACAAATGGGGAAGAGGCAGAGAGAGAGGGGGGGAAAGAGGATCCAAAGCTCTGCACTGACAGCAGGGAATCTGACGCCAGGCTCAAATTCACAGAACCATGAGATCATGACCTGACCCAAAGTTGTACCCTCAACTGACTGAGCCACCCAGGTGCCCCACCTTCAGCTCTTAATACAGTGATAAGTAATGTGCACAAGATATACACACGATAAATGAAGGTGCTTATTTTTTTCAGTGTTTTCAAAAAAGAAATTCAACCCACGGTTGTTGATAAAAAGAATACTCTGATCAGTAAATCTTTCTGTAATAGGCCAGAGGGTAAATATTTTGGACTTTGCCGGCCATAAGGTCTCTGTCACAAAAACCCCCCCTTGCCACTGCAGCACAGAAGCCCCACAGACAAGACAAAACCTCCCTCGAACAGGCAAAGGGTGAGATTTAGCCTGTGGGCTGTAGTGTGTCAACCCCTCCTCTAATATAGTAAAAACCATCCTCAACTATATCCTGATACAAATAGGATAATGAGTGCCTTAACAATATGCTACCCATTCTAAACGCACACCTTAGCTCTCTGAACAGAATCCCACTTTTCCCTGCCTAATAAAATCCATACCAAAAAAATTTCGGCTTAGGCTTTACCTGAATAATTTCAGAATTAAATTTTGACTCCAAATGTGCTGCTCTTTCTGCTTCAATATTTTCTTCTAATTTCCTCACTCTTAGAGTAGTTGCCTGAAAACAAATTCAAAGGTTAAGCTCACAAACATTGGTGTTTATTTGTTTATTTAAAAAAAAAAACATTTTTTTAACGTTTTATTTATTTTTGAGACAGAGCATGAACAGGGGAGGGTCAGTGAGAGGGAGACACAGAATCTGAAACAGGCTCCAGGCTCTGGGCTGTCAGCACAGAGCCCGACACGGGGTTTGAACTCACGGCCTGCGAGATCGTGACCTGAGCCGAAGTCAGACGCTTAACCGACTGAGCCACCCAAGCGCCCCAGACATTGGTGTTTAAAGTGGACATGGATCTTTGCAACAACATGGACGGAGCTACAATGCTGAGCAAAACAAGTCACTCAGAGAAAGACAAACACCATATGATTTCACTCACGTGTGGAATTTAAGAAACAAAACAAATTGGGGTGCCTGGGTGGCTCAGTTGGTTAAGCGTCCGAGTTCGGCTCAGGTCATGATCTCGCGGCTTGTGCTTTCGAGCCCCGCGTCAGGCTCTGTGCTGACGGCTCAGAGCCTGCAGCCTCTTCAGATTCTGTGTCTTTCTCTCTCTCTCTCTCTGGCCCTCCCTGCTCACACTCTGTCCCTCAAAAATAAATCAACGTTAAAAAAAAAAAAATTAAGAAACAAAACAAATGAACCAAGGGAAAACAAAAGAGAGACAAATAAAAAAACAGACTTAACTATAGAGGATAAACAGATGGTTGGTGACCAGACGGGAGGGGGGTGTGGGGAGGAGGGTGTGGGGAGGAGGGTGGGGGGGGATGGGTGAAATAGGTGAAGGGGATTAAAAGCACACTCATCATGATGAGCATTGAGGAATGTATAAAACTGTGGAATCACAATATTGTACACCTGAAACTAATATAACACTGTATGGTAACATACTGAAATTAAAATTAAAAACTTTTTTTTAAAGTGGATATAAATCACACTTTAGATTACTGTAGCCTCATTTTAACTGCTTTTCGAAGATTGTAAAAGACATGGTAAAAAAACGTGTGAAAATCATGCTCAGGAAGAATACTCCAGTCCTTGCTTTTTTTTTCTTTTTTATTGATGTATAATTTATATGTAATAAATTATATGCATTAAAAGTGTGTAATTTGGAGCACCTGGGTGGCTCAGTTGGTTGAGCGGCCAACTTCAGCTCAGGTCATGATCTCACAGCTCAAAGGCTTGTGAGTTCAAGCCCCCCATCAAGGTCTTTGCTGACAGCTCAGAGCCTGGAGCCTGTTTCAGATTCTGTGTCTCCCTCTCTCTCTGTCCCTGCCCTGCTCACACTCTGTCTCTGTCTCTCTCAAAAACAAATAAACATTTTTTAAAAAGTGTGTAATTTGATAAGTGTATATACACGCACATGAAGTCACTGCCATAATCAAGATTAGAAATATTTCCATGACGCCTACAAGATTCCTTCTATTTCTTGGTAATTTCTTCCAGCGCTTAACACCCCACCCCCATCTCCAAGTAACAACTGATCTGGTTTTGTCACTATTAATCACTTTGTATTTCCCAGAATTTCATAGAGATTGAGTCATACAGCATATATTCTATATCGTCTGGCTTCTTTCTCCCAGCATAACTATTTTGAGATTCACCATGAGGTTGCATTTATCAACAGTCTATTCCTTTTTATTGTTAAAGTGTTCCACTGTGTTGATACACCACAACTGACTTATCTGCTCACCAGTTTACGTACATTTGAGTTGTTTCCAGTATAGGCGATTACAAATGAAACTATGAGCTTTTGTGCACACGTCTTTGTAAGGGCATGTACTTTGACTTCTTGGAGGTAAACAGTGAAGGGAAGAATGACAGGGTCATGTGGTAGGTGCAAGTTTAATGTTTTATGAAACTCCCAAACTTTTCTGAATTGTTTATAATTTTATACACCCTTAACAACACTTGGCATGGTCAATTTTTGTTTTTTCGTTTTTGGGAGGAGGGTGATTTAAGACATTCCAATAGGCATGTAATGGTATTCCATTTCAGTTTCAATTTGCATTTCCCTAATGACAGATGACATTGAGCATCTTCTCACATATTTATTTACCATCTGTATACCTTCTTTGGTGAAATATCTACTCGGATCTTTTCCCCATTTTTTAATTAGGTTGTTTTCTTATTATTGATTGAGTTTTGAGAGTTCATTATACAATCTGGATACAAGTCATTGACTGGATATGTGATTTGCAAACATTTACTCCAAGTCTATAGTTTGTCTTTTTGTTAACAGTGTCTTTCACAAAGCAAAAGTTTTCAGGGCACCTGGGTGACACAGTTAGTTAAGCAACCGACTCTTGGTTTTAGCTCAGGTCACGATCTTGCAGTTCATGAGTTGGAGCCCCGCGTTGGGCTCTGCACTGACAGCACAGAGCCTACGTGAGATTCTGTGTCTCCCTCTCTCTCTGCCCCTCCCCCACTCATCCCCCCCCAAAATAAATAAACTTAAAAAATTTTTTCATTATAATGAAGTCCAATTTATTAATTTTCAGATAGGGGTCAACTTCTGGCCAGAATCAGAAGTCAAGAGCTTTATTTTTGAATGCCACTTTTGCTCAGAAAATGCAACCCTGGGAAGCACTGGATTCCTAGTCCCAAAGAGGTCACTGGTCATGACCAAAAGCCTGTTGGGGGCAAGGACAGCTATAGATGTTTCAGGGTAACAGTAGCAAAGAAAAGCCATGCCTAGAGTCTTGTCTGTCAAATAAAGATGGTTCAATAGTGATGGAGTAAGGCATTACTAATTTGATTTCCTTTTCAAATAAAATCTGGACAAGAAAGAAGTTTCTATTAATTATATTTACTTTATCATTTAGCCTAAGCTGAAGTTTTTAAAAAAAAATTTTTTTTAATGTTTATTTATTTTTGAGAGAGACAGAGACAGAATGCGAGTAGATTAGGGGCAGAGAGAGAGGGACACACAGAATCCGAAGCAGGCTCCAGGCTCCGAGTGTCAGCACAGAGTCCGACGCGGGGCGTGAACTCACGAGTTGTGAGATCGTGACCTGACCCGAAGTCGAATGCTCAACCGACTGAGCCACCCAGGCGCCCCAAAGCTGAAGTTTTTTAAAGGCCCAACTTGATTAATTTGATTTTTCCTCTTTCCTCCTACCCTTTCCTTATTTCTTTTTTTTTTTTTTTTTTTTTTTTTTTTTTTTTTTTTGCAGAGACAGTAATGTAATGAATCACACAGGGAGGAGCATAAATAAAAACTGGATAATTCACAAATGAATCAAGCAGTCTGTGAATATGTAAGAAATGACTAGTTTTTTTTGAGCAAAGCATGTTCTTATGATGTCTTGTTTTAGAGTAGAGCAAAAACACAAATATCCCTTCTTCTCTCGAGGACTTTGTAGTCCTTTTGCTACTAATAGCCTTCATAGTCAAGAAGCAATTCTGCTTCGACAGTCAATCACTCCGTTTCACAAATATGAAACTCACAAAATATTTTTTTACACCGACTTATGTGCTTTAGTTAGATTTTGCAATCCTATCAATAATATTTCTTAGTGAGTTACTAGAAAAGACTTTTTTCCAGAGGGCAGAAAAAGCAGTAAGTCCAAATGTGATCTTTTGGGTCTAAATTGAATTTAAATCCAAAACAATAAAATGATTTTTTTTAAGTTAGTAGAATACAGTATCTTTAAAGGTAAAATCTGACATTTATATCCTATACTGCTACAGTATTTTGAAATAATGGGCATTCCACTGAAAGATGAAACTGGTAAATATTCATAATTTAGTCTGACAACTCAAGACTCAAGATTCAAAAAAACGGGAAATGAGGAAATATAAAACTAAAGAGGGGTGCCTGGATGGCTCAGTCAGTTAAACATCCGACTCTTGATTTCCGCTCCAGTCATGATCTCACAGGCCCTGGGATCAGGCCCCACCTTAGCCTCAGCTCTCACAGTGCAGAGCCTGCTTGGGATTCTCTCTCTTCTCCTCTCTACCCCTCCCTCACTTGTGCACATATGTGCTTTCTCTCTCTCTCAAAATAAATAAAAATAAACTTAAAAAAAAAAACTAAAGAGTTATTATTACTTTTTTAGGTGTAATAATAATTGGTATTGTGGCACCTGGCTGGCTCAATCAGTAGAGCATGCAACTCTTGATCTCAGGGTCATGAGTTCAAGCCTCACATTGGACATAGAGTTTACTTAAAAAAATTTTTTGGGGGGGCGCCTGGGTGGCGCAGTCGGTTAAGCGTCCGACTTCAGCCAGGTCACGATCTCGCGGTCCGGGAGTTCGAGCCCCGCGTCGGGCTCTGGGCTGATGGCTCAGAGCCTGGAGCCTGTTTCCGATTCTGTGTCTCCCTCTCTCTCTGCCCCTCCCCCGTTCATGCTCTGTCTCTCTCTCTCCCAAAAATAAATAAACGTTGAAAAAAAAATTAAAAAAAATAAAAAACAAAAAAAAAACAAAAACAAAAAACAAAAAAAAATTTTTTTTAATAATTAGTATTTTTTAACTCCTATCTCTTTGAAATACATACTAACATGTTCATGGATGAAATTATATGACATCTGGATTTGCTTTAAAATAAACTGGGGGTGGGGTGCCTGGGTTGCTCAATCGGTTAAGTGACCAACTCCTGGTTTTGGTTCAGGTCATGATCTCACGGTTTGTGAATTCGAGCCCATGTTGGGCTCCACACTGACGGTGTGGAGCCTGCTTGGGATTCTCTCTCTCTCTCTCTCTCTCTCTCTCTCTCTCTCAAAATAAATAAATAAACTTTAAAAATAATAATAAACCGGGGGTTAGGAAGGGAAGCTGATAATCATGAAATAATGTTGGCCATCAGTTGATCATTCTTGAAGCTGAGTAATAGGCACATGAAGTTCATTTTAGTATTCTGCTGACTTTCACAGATGACTGAAATTTTCCATACTGAAAAACATTTTAAAACAGCAACAAAAGCAAAGGAAGTATGGTGGGGAAGTATGGTACTGGTATCATTATTTACCAACAAAATTGTATTCTGACCAGAAAAGATCATTAAAATAAACTAAGCCATTCATTCCCAAGCAAAAAAGGTCAGTGGGAAGGTGAGACTTTGAACCAATCAATTCCTACCTATATTGTCAAAATATTAAGATATATCAAATAAAATATTCCCTTCATACTCATTACCACCTGTCTCAAAACATGTTTCACACCAAACATTAGTCCCATGGAAAGTTATTAGCTATTATATGAAAAAGCAATTTCACCATCATAAGGTGACAGACACAGAATTAAAGCCAATTTTACTAAAGCACTTTCCAAAAAGTTAACATGATCTTGAAAAGTTAGAGCAAAGTTGGAAGACTCACATTTCCTGATGCCAAAACTACTACAAAGCTACAGTGATCGAAACAATGTGGAACTGGCATAAGAACAGACCTATAGATCTACAGAAAAGAACTGACTGTCCATAAATACATCCATGCATCAATGGTCAATTGATTTTTGACAAGGGAGCCTAGACCATTCTATGAGAAAGAATCATTTTTTTATTAAGCAGTGCTGAGGCAATGGGATATACACATTCAAAAGAATAAATGTGGACCCCTAACTCACATCATATATAAAAATGAATTCAAATGGATCAATGGCGTAAATGTAAGAGCTAAAACCATACAACTCTTAGAAGAAAACATAGAATTTATGACCTCAGATTTGGCAACAGATTCTGAAATACAACACCAAAAGCATGAGTAAAAAAAGAAAAAAAAATTGGACTTCATAAAAATTTTAAATTTTGAGCATCAAAGGACATTATAAAAAAGTGAAAGGCAACCTAGAGGACAGAAGATATTTATAAATCATGTATCTGATAAGAGTCTAGTATGCAGAATATACAAAGAGCTGTTACAATAAAAAGACAAACAACACAATTTAAAAAATTAGTAAAGGGCTTGAATAGACATTTTTCCAAAAAAGATATGAAAATGACAAGTATATCAAATGATGGCCAACACTATTAGTCATCAGGGAAATACACATCCAAACCACAAAGAGATATATCTTCATGCATGTGAGGCTAGCTATAATTTTAAAAGTGGAAAATAACAAGCATTGGTGAGGATGTAGAGAAATTAGAGAGACCTCATAAATTACTGGTGGGAACATGAACTGGTGCCACCACTATGGAAAATGGTTTCTGAGTTTCTTAAAAAGTTATACAGTCACCATATCCAGCATTTCCATTCCTGGGTATATACCCCCAGAAAAATAAAAACATGTGCAAACAAAAACTTGTACACAAATGTTCACATCAGCATCTTTCGTAACCACCAAAAAGTAGAAACAGTTCAAGTGTCCATCAACTGATGAATGGTGAACAAAATACGGTGTATCCCTATAATAGAATATTATTCAGCCAAAAAACATTCAGTACCAATACCTGCTATAACATATATGAACCTTGAAAATATATGTTAAATGAAAGAAACCAGACACAAAGAGACTATGTATCGTATGACTTCATTTATATGAAATTTCCAGGATAGGCAAATCCATAGGGATAGAAAGTGTGTTAGTGATTGCCAGTAGCTAGGGAGGGAGGGAGGAAGGAGCAGTCATTGCTAATGGACATGAAGTAGTGAGAATGTTCTGGAATTAGAGAGTGGTAATGGTTGCACAACTTTGTGAATATACTAAAAATATACTTTAAAAGGATGAATGGTACAATATGTGAAATATATCTTAACAAAAAATAAAAAGAATCCTGAGTATGAGAACCAAAGACAATGTCAAAGAAGTGACAGCCCCCTAAGGCAACTTCATAATTTCTGAAAAAAATTCCCTCTAAATGCTGACTTTGATCCTTAGAATAGGGATCTCCATTGGTTTTAGGTATAAAGCATGGTATCTACTATAGCAGAAAAACTCTTATATTTAGCCAGATTAAAATGAGCATTACTCTAGGTAGGCCCAATACTAGTTTAAATCTTTTTTCTTTAATTTTCTTAATGTTTTATTTACTTTTAGGAGAGAGAGAGAGAAAGAGAGAGCAAATGGAGGGAAGGGCAGAGAGAGGGTCTGAGACACAGAATCCAAAGCAGGCTCTAGGCTCTGAGCTGTCTGCCCAGAGCCCGATGTGGGGCTTGAACTCAGAAACCATGTGATCATGACCTGAGCAGATGTTGGTCACTTAACCAACTGAGCCACCCAGGTGCCCCTAAAAAAATTTTTTACTGTAAACTCTACAAAATGCTCAGCTTAGATTCTGCAAGTCAGAAGAAGCCTAACCAGTCACAAGAAAATAGCCCATAGGCACTGAAAACAAAAAACTAGAACAAAAAAAAAGTTAATAAAGACAGAGGGAAGAAACCAATCTAACAATTTTTTTCAGATTCCAAAAATCATATGCATAAGCTTCTCTTATCAAAATAAGAGTCTTATATTTTATAAAATACAGAATATTCAGTGATTCTATGATAAAAGAATCAACAATTCATGTCTTCTTTTCATTTCTTATGTATATGTTATGTCATATTAATTAATTAGTCATCTGATTTACACTCCAAAAGTCAAGGAGAGGCTCTGTTATTCCTGCCCAGGCCAAAACTAAATGGGTTGAAATAATATGCCAGAGATCACATCTTTATTTTCATACCTTCCTGCTTTGAATGAATGTCCAGAAGAAAACAACTCTATCAACTGTTATTACTAAAACTATCAATTAATCAGTAAGGACAGAAAAAAAATCTTCAAATCTTTAAACAAACTTCCAAAAGTGGACTTGGTTGATAGACATAATTAAATTAAGGCCCTCCTAATAATTTTTTTTTCATCTCCTACTCTGGTGAATTAAGTCTTATATCCAGCAGAGGGCGCTAGAAGAACATAAACGTGCTGTTCACAAAAAAATTTTTTTTTCCAATACTGTCTAAGAGAACCAATACAATCATGAACTGTCTCATTAGTATCCAGTCCTAACATACTCTACAAAGCAAGGGCAAAAGTGGTAACGGGATTCAGGTTAAAATACAAAAATCAACACAAATTCATACATACCACCGGTCAATTTAAGCATACACAGATTTGCCTATAATACAAGTACTACACTATCCTATGTTTGTTCCTTAACACTACGAACAGGAGTTCTTTATCTAACACAACATGAGCACATATTTTATCATGTATTAGCTGATTTTTGTGACCTTTCCTACTGCAATATACTGCCAAGAGATCTTTATTTCAATAAATACTATATATCCATCATAACTATTTCATTATTTTATGATTTACATCTCATTCAATCATGTTCAGCCCAATTAGATAATCTACTTCACTTTTAAAAAGTGAGTCTTTGTTGTTTGAAGAAGGTAGTTTAGAGAAGGATGTCTCTGGCTCAATCCCTTGGTACATGTTATTTTATCATAACACAGGGCATAAGCCGCCAGCTCCAATTCAGCAGCAGAACTAACCAAACATTTCCAGACCACATTTGCTCTCTGCACCACATCTGCTCCTGTGGCTTCCATGGGCCTGTTTCAAAAGTTTCACAAAAGTTATGAAAACGTGCACGTACACTGCTGAAAGACTGAGCAAAAACACCCGCTCCTACTACATTATTTTCTCCTCAAATAGAATATAAGCAGCTCAGACGGTAGCAGTGAACTTAAAGGAATTAGTCAAGCAGCAAAGCTCTGATACACCAAATTTAGCTCACTAAAATGAACAAGACAACTAGGGGAGGAAATGTCACAAAAGTGCATACTAGGGATTTCTCAGTAGTACATTATACAGCACCGTTTCCAAAACAGTTGCACAAAGTTTACCCCAGAATGTCAACAGCTGTATAAATAGAAAGTGGCTGTTTATTGAACTCTTTTTCCAGATTTTATCACCTGGTATTTCCCACTAATGGACACTTTCACAGTAACCAATAGAGTAATAATCCATCTTCAAGAAGATAATTCTAAGGAACTGAATCATCATAGACTGATTAATCATTATTTTAGTGGTAAGTGTATTTTGTTACATTTTAGTGACTGCAAATAATTTTTTATACATGTGCAAACAATTAACTGCAATATTTATTCCTACCTGGGGTGGAGGGGAAGTAGTTACTTCACTTTGAGAATTTTTTTTTGAGAGAGAGAGAGAATATGTGTGTGCCCATGAGCATGCATGAGCGGGGAAGGGGCAGAGAGGGAGAGAGAAAATGTAAGGCAGGCTCCATGCCAGGCGCGAGTCCCACGGTGGATCTCACGACAATGAGATCAGACCTGAGCTGGACACTTAACTGACTGAGCCACCTAGACGCCCCTGTACTTTGAGGCTTTAAAGTGAAGATCTCAAAGTATTTTTTATTATCAGAAACAAAAATCTTAAAGGGTCAAGGTCTCTAAGTATTTGACAAGTATTTGGACAACAGAAGCCCCACAATACTGTATACTTAAACGGAGTCAAATATTAAAGGACTGTAACAAAGAAAATCTATGAGTCCTTTACTGTTTATTATCCTGCGGGCACCTGGCTGTCTGAATCAGTAGACATGCGACTCTTGATCTTGGGATCATGAGTTCGAGTTCATTTAATCTAATCAATTAAATCCAATTTAATTTAAAAATAAACATAAATAGGAGTGCCTGGGTGGCTCAGTTGGTTAAGCATCCAACTTTGGCTCAGGTCACAATCTCGCGGTTCATGGGTTCAAGCCCCACATCAGGCTCTGTGCTGACAGTGCAGAGCCTGCTTGAGCATCTCTCTCCCCCTCTGTCTGTGCCCCTACCCACTCGTGCTTTCTCTCTCTCTCAAAATAAATAAACTTAAAATAAATACATACATACATACATAAAAATATAAATAAAATCACACAGCAGTTTCAAGAAACAGGCGAATGTACAAACATTCAGAGCCCTCCATGCCCATCATCTCAACCGTGGTTCACTGCGCAGTTTTAGGAGAGGAAACACAAAGCTAGTCACTGAGGGCAGCAACAGTCAGCGCCTTAACAGTTTCAGAACCGACACAGGAAAGCAACCTGATGACTACAGGAATCAACTGGAAAATACAGCAGCACATTTTTATTCACCAGGAGTGAATAATGAAGTCTATCATTCAGACTATAAATCAGCTTAATGGAAAAAAAGAGCTTTTATTACTTTTACATATAATAAAAGAAACCACAAAAAATGAAAATAGGAAATTTCAGGGACAGAATTGACACAACACAAATTCTGGTCATAAATTAATTTAGCATCTCTAAAAATCACCTTTACCTTTCCTAGTAACAAAAACTGCAGTATTCAACAAATTTTTTAATAAACTCCCAATTTTAAAGTCCATTACGCACATAAAAACAAAAATATGTAATACTTCGAAGCACAATTACATAACCCAGGTGATTTCATCATTTACCTACTTTATAATAAGTAATGAGCACAAATAGGTGTTTAAAAATAATTCCTACAGGGGCGCCTGGGTGGCGCAGTCGGTTAAGCGTCCGACTTCAGCCAGGTCACGATCTCGCGGTCCGGGAGTTCGAGCCCCGCGTCGGGCTCTGGGCTGATGGCTCAGAGCCTGGAGCCTGTTTCCGATTCTGTGTCTCCCTCTCTCTCTGCCCCTCGCCCGTTCATGCTCTGTCTCTCTCTGTCCCAAAAATAAATAAACGTTGAAAAAAAAAAAAAAACAACTTTATAAAAAAAAAAATAATTCCTACAAACACATGATGCCTTTAAAAAGTGAAATCAGATAAGGTTGGCTTCACGGACAATAGGAAAGGTGAGGTACATTTTTCGTTACCTTTTCCACTTGAGTATAGTACACATACAGAGAAAAAAGCTACTCTACCCTGCTTTCTGTTACTATGCCACAGAATATGACTGACAGAAGCAATTCAGAATTTATTTGCAGGCTGTTCTCATTCCACTGTAATCTTCGCAAGACTCTTCAGTCCTCTCGCTATTAGGTTTGCATCTTCTCTTTTCTCTTTTCTTATTGAGTTAAGTTTATTTCCCATGATAAAAAAAAAAAAAAAGGCTCCCCTAGTTGTAAAGAGGTTTATAAAAGCCACAGATATTTCTTTTTCCAGTTCACTTTTCCCTTGGTTCTGTGGTATCCAGCACCACATTTATAAAATTGGATTGGGAGTTTGCTTTCTTTTTTTAAATCTCAGAAACCACTGATCCGTGTTAAGATGATTAAGCCACACAGTGGTATATAGTTTATCAGATTTTTTAACACAAATTATATATATATATATATATATATGTATATATATATATGTATATATATGTGTATATATATATGTATATATATATATATACTGCTTTGATCCAAGCATGTTAAGAAATCACCATTTTATGAAATACAACTGTTAGAAAACTTCACTGAAATTTAAAACACTGATTAGGCTACACATCTGTTGTATGAGTTGCTTTAATGTAATACTATTAACGTTAGATAATATGTTCTATTAAATTAAAATGTTAACAATTTCCCTCTGTATTAACATTATTGTCTCATTTATTTTTATATTAATCCTCATATTTCATGTATCTTATAGTAATCCTTTTTTAAAAAAATACCACTGACAATTACTTAAGTACCTAGAATTACTAATAGTTAATGTCTCCACAATTGAATATAAAAGTAGCATAAAATCCTCTCTAGAAATTTAACTTTTCCTTCACTATGTCACCATCTGGCCAAAAGCCAAGACAAGATATATTCACTTAAATATAAAGCAAAAAAATTTTTTTTAAGTTTATTTATTTTGAGACAGGGAGAGAGTGAGAGACCAAGAACGTGCACACACGGGGGAGGGGCAGAGAAAAGGAGAGATAGAGCCAAGCAGGCTCTGTGCCATCAGCGCAGAGCCTGATGCAGGTTTCAAACTCACAAATTATGAGATCATGACCTGAGCCAACATCAAGAGTCGGACGCATGACCAACTGAGCCACCCAGGTGCCCATATAAAGCAAAATTTTTTTAATTTAAAATTTTAAATGTTTAAATATAAAGAATTGTAGATGAGTCAGGGGACTATATTGTCCACTTATAAAATTCTTATGAACAGAATAAAAATTGAGACTATCTGGACTACACTTCAAAGCTTCAAATTCTCCAAAAGCAGAGACCTAGTTATTACCAAAAGTAATTACAGGGTAGCTAAGGAAACCCATAAAGTAAAACTACGCTAAAACAATTTTATGTCTACAACATCAATCAATAAAAGAAGAAACTGGGGCAAGTTATTTTACAAGGAAAAGTCAATACTAAGTTATCCAAAAACAAATCCTAAAGTTTAGGCATTAGACATTCCCTCAATTCAGTCAAAACTGGCTTTATAAGAATTTTATCAACAACAACAAAACAAAACAAAACACACAAACAAAAAAGACAGAAATCACTGTTATGTAGTATTTCTTCACACCTGTAGGCAATTAAAATATTTTCAGTGATGATCATAGGGTTTTATAACATTCTAAAGTGACTTTTTTTTTAAAGTTTACTTATTTAAGTAAGCTCTACACCCAGTGTGGGGCTCAAACTCACAAGCCCGAGAGCAAGAGTCATACGCTCTTCTGAGATCAAGAGCCAGCCAGGCACTTCCTAAAGTGACTTCTAAATAAGGTTTTTTTTTTTTTAATTCTAAGCATATTCAGACTTTATTCTAATCTTTTAATAGGCCATCCATAAGCCACACAATATTTTTAAATGATAATTAAAATATGATGATATATTCCCGAATTCATTGGCCTGAAAAAAATGTTCATCACAAGTGATAAATAGGCTAAAAATATTATTTAGAATATAATCTGATTTTTTATTTGTTCTCTAACTTTACATAAAATTAGACCATGGGTGAGTAATTTTATCTTTGCCACGTTCACACGTGGCATTATCACTGAGAGTTCCTATACACCCCACACCAAGTTTCCCTTATTATTAACATCTGACATTTGTACGGTATGAATAACCCACTAAAATGGACACTGAATCTTAATAGATTTCTCTAATAACATACAAATGGCCAACAAGCACATGAAGTAGTATTCAATATCATTAGTCATTAGAGAAATGCAAACCAAGACCAAAATAACATTCTATTACGCACCACCCAGCGTGGCTTTCGTCAAAAAGATTGATGATAACAAGTACTGGTGAGGATCTGGAGAAACTGGAACCCTCATACATTGCTGGTGGAACGCAAAATGGTTTCACCACTGTGCAAAACAGTGCGACAGTCCTCAAAATATAGAATACAGAGTTACCACATGACCCAGCAACTCCACTCCTAGGTATGTATCCAAGAAAACTGAAAACATGTTCACACAAAAACCTGTACACAAATATCCATAGAGGCATTATTCATAATAGCTAAAAAGTGAAAACAACACAAATGCCTAACAACTGAGAAATGTATACACAAAATATGGTATATAATACGATGGAATATTACTCAGTAATAAAAAGGAATGAAGTACTGATACATGATACAACATGGATGAATTGTGGAAACGTCATGCTAAGCGAAGAAGGGCAATCACAAAAGACCACATAATGCATGATGACATTCATAGGAAATGCTCAGAATTGGCAAACCTATAGAGATAGAAAGCAGAGTAGCAGTTGCTTAGGGCTGAGAGAAATGGGTTTTTTTCCTGAGTGGTAAAAATGTTCCTTTATTTATTTATTTTTTTCTTTGAGAGAGAGAGAGAGAGACAGAGACAGAGAGACAGAGAGAATCTTAAGCAGACTCCACAATCAGCATGGAGACCAACATGGGGCTTGATCCCACGATCCTGGGATCATGACCTGAGCTGAAATCAAGAGTCGGATGCTTGATGGGTGAATCTCAATAAAGATTTTTTAAATACCATCAGCATTAGAAGTTTAACGTCCAGACACTCATCTCCACCTCACGTAGCCAAACAACTACTCCTTCCTAACCACCATACACACTTGAGGTTTATCATCTGAAGGATGTGAATCTGAACCAGAGGCTGGACATAGGAATACACAGAGAGGGGGTGGGGAAGGGAGTACACAAGACTGAAACCAGGGGAAAGTCTGTGTGCTGAACAGTATGATATGTGAATTCTCCCTCCATGTCCTTCTTCCATTTTATAACCACCTCAGAGCAAACTAGCAGAGCACTCTGCAGAAACTATAACAACACAGAGAGAAGACCTATAACATTCAAAGTTTCACAATGCAATACTTCCCAAAATTCCTTACCATCCCCCATACTTCTACTGAACTGCCTACTCAAAATCTCCACATGGATGTCTACCAGGCATGCCTATCTAACATACCTAAAAGCAAAATCCTGACCACTCCCAAATCTACACCACTTGCACTCTTTGCCAGTTGAGTAAATGGCAATGCCATTCACTTGTTTGCACATGCCAGAATCTTTGGCATTCTCCTTTACTCCCTCCTTTTTTCTCACAAGCCAGATGCAATCAACTGGCAAATTCTGTTGGTTCCATCATCCAAAATACATACAAATCCAACCCCTCCTCTATGCTATATATCTCATCTAGGTGACTTTAATAGTGTCCTAAATGGTCTCTTACAAGCTATTTTCCAAAGAGTATAAAGAATGATGCTTTTCAAACAAATCTGAGGAAGCATATCAAGCCTCTGCTCAAAACCTTCCAATGGCTTTCATTTCACTCAGACAAAAGCCAAAGTTCTTACAATGAATTACAGAAGACTGTCAAGGCTAGAAAATCTGCCTACCTTTCTATATCTCCTACTAGCTTCTCCATGTCAGTCCCAATGGCCTACTTGCTATTCTTCAAACACTCCGAGCACACTCACATCTCAAGGCCTTTGTACTTCCTTCTACCTCAAATGCTCTTCCTCCAGGTATCTACATGGCTGTCCCTTTAGGTCTCTACTCAAATACCATCTTATCAAGTCAGCCTTCCATGAACACTACCCTAAAACGGTAACCATCTTGTCCCATCACTCATTACTTCCCCTAGTCGGATTTATTACTCTCCACAGGGCTTATCATGTTTTGTTTCATTTAATGTGTGATTCTCCCTGACTAGAGTGTTAGCTTCAAGAGGGAAGAGACTTTGTTTTGCTCACTGCTATGCCTCAAGCACCCTAGTGTGCCTAAAACTCCCTATAAATACTGAATAAACAAATGAATACAGTACTCATAGGAACAGGATGCTATGAAAATGGTACAGAAAGGGGTGCCTGGGTGGCTCAGTCAGTTGAGCATCTGACTTCGGCTCAGGTCTTGATCTCGTGGTTTGTGAGTTCGAGCCCTGCGTCGGGTTCTGTGCTGATAGCTCAGAGCCTGGAGCCTGCTTCAGATTCTGTGTCTCCTCCCCTCTCTGCCCATCTCCTGCTCGTGCTCTGTCTCTCTCTGTCTCTCAAAAATAAATAAATGTAAAAAAAAATTTTTTTAAGTGGTACAGAGAACCAGAGCTCTCAGAAATTAAAAATAAAAAGGAAAATATTCAATTAGATTATTAGAAAGTAAAGTCAAGTAAATCTCCCAAGAAGCCACAATAAGTAAAAAGCAAAGAGAAAGACAACAGAAAGGCTATAAAAAAAAAGTAAAACATCAATCCAGTTCGTCTAACATTTGAATAATAAAAGCCTGAGAAAGAACAAAAACAAAACAAAACAAAAAAACCCTGAGGAAAAAATCATGAAGAAATAACACAAGAGAATTCCTCAAAATGAAGGACATGAGTTTCCTAACTAAAATGCTCACAATGCCCCCCACCCCTGCATTAAATAAAAAAGATCTATACTAAGAAACATTGTTTATGTTTGATGTTCTGCAACTGCAGAGTCAGTAGGAACTCTATACCACAAATAATTTGGAGTCTTTACAAATACAAGGAACAACAAAACTATAGATGGAGAATCTGTAGATTAAAGGAGATTCATGGGGTGCCTGGGTGGCTCAGTTGGTTAAGCAATTGACTTCAGCTCAGGTCATGATCTCACAGTTCGTGGGTCCGAGCCCTGCGTCGGGCTCTGTGCTGACAGCTCAGAGCCTGGAGCCTGTTTCAGATTCTGTGTCTCCCTCTCTCTCTGCCCCTCCCCAGCTCACACTCTGTCTCTCTTTCGCTCTCTCTCAAAAATAAATAAACATTTAAAAAAAATGTTTTAATAAAAAAAAAAAAGAGATTCACAAAACATATCAACCAATTGTAATGTATAGACCTAACTGGAACTCTGACTTAAACCCCAATCTTACACACGTTTTTGCTGTTTATGAAGCAATTTGAAGTCTGAATAATGCCTGGATATTTGACTGAATTAAGTAATCACTGTCAATTCAGGTTTGATATTGATAATGTGGCTGTAAATAAAGACACCTTATTTCTTAGTCACAATGAAATACTTATGGTTAAAATAATCTGATGCCTGGGATTCATTTCACTATAATATGGAAGGGGGGAAGTGACTGGGGGTATAAATGATAACATATTGGCCATATATAAATCATTGTTGAAGCCGGTGATTGGTACGTTAGGTTCATTATACTATTCTGTTCATCTTTTAAAATCTGTTTAGGGGCGCCTGGGTGGCTCAGTCGGTTAAGCGTCCGACTTCAGCCAGGTCACGATCTCGCGGTCCGGGAGTTCGAGCCCCGCGTCAGGCTCTGGGCTGATGGCTCAGAGCCTGGAGCCTGCTTCCGATTCTGTGTCTCCCTCTCTTTCTGCCCCTCCCCCGTTCATGCTCTGTCTCTCTCTGTCCCCAAAATAAATAAACATTAAAAAAAAAATTTGGGGCGCCTGGGTGGCGCAGTCGGTTAAGCGTCCGACTTCAGCCAGGTCACGATCTCACGGTCCGTGAGTTCGAGCCCCGCGTCGGGCTCTGGGCTGATGGCTCGGAGCCTGGAGCCTGTTTCCGATTCTGTGTCTCCCTCTCTCTGACCCTCCCCCATTCATGCTCTGTCTCTCTCTGTCTCAAAAATAAATAAACGTTAAAAAAAAAAAAAATTCTTTAAAAAAAAAATTTAAAAAAAAAAAAAATAAAATAAAATAAAATAAAATCTGTTTAAAGCTTTGCATGTAAAACAATGTTTGAAAAAAACAGAGGACCAAGAAAACTTACAGAGACGATGAGAATGAGCAAAGGATCACCGACAAATGGACCTCCTTCAAGGCTTTATACCTTTACACTCCCACCAGCAAGGTAAAGGAAGTTTTAAAATCACCCTCGCCAACACTGGGTGCTTTCTTTTTCTTTAATCTTAGCATAATGAGTGTTATAGCCTTTCTTACATCATGGTGAGATTAAGCATTTTTCATGTGTTTGTTGTCCATATGAACATCTTTCACATCTTCTTTGATGTCCTTGGTAGATTTTTCTTTTCAAAAAGGTTTTCTCCTTTTTCTCATCAGATAGTGTGGGATTTACATAGAGAGATACAGAGATAGAGTTTTATTTACCCTTTCCTGTAAATATCTTTCTC
Source organism: Lynx rufus (assembly GCF_022079265.1). Classification (NCBI taxonomy): domain Eukaryota; kingdom Metazoa; phylum Chordata; class Mammalia; order Carnivora; family Felidae; genus Lynx; species Lynx rufus. The sequence goes on along the minus strand of NW_025814824.1, from coordinate 40,802,850 downwards.
ATTTGTTTGCCTTTTTACTTTATTTGGAGTGGAGAATTTACTTATACGGTAAAATGTTGGATTGCGAATAACTCGTTCTGCGAGTGTTCCGAAAGATTAGCAAACATTTTAATAAATTTTAACCTGATAAATGAGCGACGTCTTGCAATACAAGTAGTACTTGATGCCGAGACTCACATGATCACAACTAAGCCAATGGTTCTCTCTCTCTCTCTCTCTTTCTGTCATTCACTGCAGGATTGTGGGTGATCTCCCATGTTCAGATGCCTGATCTCAGGCCGCGGCGTTTGGCAGAAATCAGTGATTTTTCAGAACATTGGCAGGTGTGTCCACAACCGGCACTAGAGTATGTTTTGTCACTTCAGAGCACCTATGGACTCCTTTCCTTTTCCATTCAAGAGTAAGCTTAGGAATGCTTTGCTTGGTTCTAGGTCAGGCTGCCTGCAGATATAGACCCTTTCCTTTGCTGCCTTATTGCCAGTTACATTAAATACAGTCTATGACAAGAGTTTATTAATACTATACTGAAGTCAACATCCGTGCGAGCATATACAAGGGCCCCCATGCAGACAAAGATTCCACTGAGCCAACAGATAGCAGTGATTCCATTAGTGATAGTGAAAGTTGTCCTACACAAAAACCCTTCTCTCTCTCTTCTCCCTCACACCACCCATGAAGGTTTTCTTACAATCAAAGCTATAAGTCCATTTCTTTATGATTTTGTTCCTCTGCTTTTATGATTAGTAGTAAGTCATACTGCACTCAGAGAGCAAAAGGACTTAAATTTTCTTCTTAGTTTATCAGTTTTTAATGTTTTACTCTTTTTTAATCCAACTGGAACTTATTTTAGAATATAATGTAAGATGGGAATCTAACTATATTTTGTCCCAAAGAGTTAACCAATTGTTTCAACATGACTCACTGAATAATCTTTCCTATCCTCACTGATTTAAGATACTAGATTTTATATATATTCAACAAGGCTACTACCAGCCTTTCAATTCTATGCCATTAGTCTGCTCTTAGAGTTACCGTACTTTTTAGCCACTCAACAATCTCTTTTCCCCTTCTTTTGGTACTGGACCCTAATTTTCTTTATAAAAATTTCTTTTTGGGGCTTTAATTTTTTTTAATGTTTTTAAAGTTTACTTATTTTTTTGAGAGAGAGAGAGAGAGTGCCAGCAGGAGAGGGCAGAGAGAGAAGGAGTCACCAATCAAGCAGGCTCCAGGCTCTGAGGTCAGCATAGAGTCCAACACAGGACTTGAACTCGTGAACTGCAAGATCATGACCTGAGCCGAATTCAATGCTTAACCAACTAGGTGCTCTGTGGGCTTTAATTTTTTTTTTAATTTATTTATTTTGAGGGAGAGAGAGAGAGAGGGAGAGAGAGAGGTCCAAGTGGGGGGAGGGGCAGAGAGGGGAGAGAGAGAGAAAATCCCAAGCAGGCTCTGCAATATCAGTGCAGAGCCCAACACAGGGCTCAAACCCACGAACTACAAGATCATGACCTGAGCCAAAATCAAGAGTCGGACACTTAACCGATTGAGTCACTAAGGCGCCCCTGGGCTTTATTTTTAGTAGAACTGAGAAAGATTTATTTGGGGCAAACTACCTCTTCCAGTCAAATATTTTCTCTCTGGGACTTGAATCCTAAATAAAAGTACAAAACGAATGATACCAAATTGTTATTGATAAATAAAATAAAAATTATGGATACTAATTCATCTCAATTTCATCCATCATTTCTGTTCCCAAGCCTTCTGGAGATGCTCTGGGATTCATTTCTGAGCCTAATTCCCCAGGTTTCATCCTGATTCTGCAAATATGATTCCCATATTCTTCACTGAATTCCGTATTTAAGCTAACCAAAGTTGGTTTCTATTGCATACGACCAAATAACCACAAGCAATACAATACTAAAGCTTTATAATGCATATTAACCTCTGAAATAGTAAGCCCCCGCTCATTACCCTTATCAAAATGTTTTAGAGACTCTCGGATAGCTCTTTAGTCTTCAACATGAATTTCTGAATCTATCTTCCCCAAATAATTCCACTGAATTTTTTTATTGGAACTGTTTTACCCCATAATATAACCTAGGGAGGATTCATATCATTATAGGGTTGAGTATTCCCAAAATGTCTCACCATTTTCTTTGAAGACTCTCAGTTACTTCTTGTAACTTTTAAGGTGTTTGTAGTTGATTATATTCTTATTTTTGTCGCTGTGAAGAAAACTTTTTAAATATTTTAAATATATTATTCTCTGATTATTGCTGCTATATAAGAATGTATATATAATTATTACGTATTATTTTCTTTCTGGCCTCCTTACTGAATGTTCTTACTAGTATTAATATTTTTAAAGTTGATTTTCTTGATTATTTAGGGTATAAGTGTATCATCTGAAAATAACAAGAGTCATACCTCCTTCTTTCCCACAATAATAATTCTTATTGCTCTTCTTCCATCATATACTTCTTTGGCTAAAATTTCCAGAACAACGCTAAATGGCAGCAGTGAGTTTAACCAGAGCATCTCTAGCATTTTATCATTGAATTCTCTTTATAAATGTTTATTTACCTAATGACAATTATAGATTATGTTTAAAACAAAACTTCTTTATCTATTGAAATACTTCATTTCCCACAAACAAAAGGAAATTTTAAAAAGAAGAATGAACAAATAGATTTCTCTCAAAATTAATTAAATTGATCATCAGTATCATTCTCTCATAAAAATCACATTTTTAATTTGTAAATTGATGCTTCTTTCCCATTTAAAGTCTTACCCACAAAACCATGCAGCTAGTATAGGGTTGAAACTACAAAATTAGAATTTAATATTATGTGTGCAAAAACCTTTCCTGTGTTGCTTCCTCAACCTTACAGTTTAAACAATTACCCTCATATCTTCCAAATATTCCATGAGAATTGTTAAAAATGGATAGATTTTAAAAATTAGGGGAAAAATATAATTGACTCAGACACAATGTTTTCAAAGAATCCAAATATTCAATATAAATAAATGCTGAAAAAATTAGTTTTATATTTTATTACAGAGTAAAACCTTCTCTGGCCTTAAATTACTGACTGGATAACATATATATGTTTGGGTTTTTTTTAATTTTTATTTTAGAGAGAAAGAGAGAGCATGAGCAGGGGAGCAGGGCAGAGGGAGAGAGAGAAAATCTTAAGCAGTCTCCATGCTCAGCACAGAGCCTGACTCAGGGCTTGATTCCATGACCCTCGGCCCATGACCTCAGCTAAAATCAAGAGTCGGACACCCTATCAACTGAGCTACCCAGGTGCCCCAACATATATATGTTTTAAAAGAATGAGAAAAATATACCTCAAACTCTTTCCTAAGACGTTCTTCTCGTTGAGTGCTAAATTCAAGCTCACTCGTTTGTTGCCGTAAAAGGTCAGAGCAGTCCATGTGTTCAGCTTCTAATTTCTCTACCTTCTTGTGCATATTTTGCACAGCATTATCTTGCTCCTGGAAAATAATTCATTTAGGTTTATAAGCCAACAATGACAAAAATTTATTTTATAGAAGACCACGAGTAACTAAATCTGTGCTTCAACCACAATAGGTTAATTTACACAGTAGACCCTTGAACAACATGAGGGTTAGGGACATTGACCCATGCACGGTCAAAAAAAAATATTAATTAATTAATTAATTAATTATTGACTCTGCAAAAATTTAACTACCAATAGCCTGCTGTTGACTGTAATCTACTGTAGCCTTACTGATAACACAAATAGTCTACTGCCCATATTTTGTATGTTACATGTATTAGATACTGTGTTCTTAAAATACCTAACTTTTTAATTTTTTCAGTATTTCTAGGCAACACGGTTCATCACTAAGTTTTTTTCAAATTGTCCAAAAGCTCCAAAAAATTTTCCAACATAATGAAAAGAATCCACATGTGAGTGGACCCATGCAGTTCAAACCCATGTTGTTCAAGGGTCTTATAGACACTTGCCCTTATAGGCAAGAGGGTCTAGATACTCCAGCGATGTTTCAGAATATACACATGTTCAAAACACACTACTGGAATTTTAACATTTTAAAAATCTGATTAATACATGTTATAGTTGAAAATGTGTACAGCTCTCTATAATGTTATGCTAGTTCAATTGACTTCTGAGGCTATTTACATAATGCTGTAGTCCAACAGCCATATGCAATGTTTTCCCTCTCATTAAAATTTTAAAAGATTTTGTAATACAAATGTACATTGCCCTTTTGTGTGATAAGAAATGATTAGCTTGAATGCCTAATAATGACCCTGGAGAGATTTTTATGTGAGCTCATGGTACTTTAACTATGGTTATAGCTCTTAAAGTTGCATCCACTAGGTGGCTGTGTTTCATTTCCTTCAGCTTTCAAGTTTTCAACTCTTTGTTGTATTATTGAAAGAACGATAACATCAGGTAGTCTTCTACTTAAATCTCTCAATCCCCTTTCCCAACTAAACTCAGAAATCAGACAGAGGTGAATTTTGTGAGAATTCAAACATAAAGTAACACACGTATCAAAGGTATTTTCCACAGGAACGTGTCTAGATTCATCATTCTCACTGAGGTCTCTGACAAAGGCTTCTCTCCCACCTTGCCCCCACCAAAACAATCTTATTCAGGGACTTGCACAAATACATATTATTATGGTTTCAAGTATTACTAGCCACTCAAATGATGTCACCAGAGACTGAGTGAAAATGTCGCAAGCATCAAATACAATTCTCTATAAAAGATTCTAATTTGGAAAGTACCCAGCAGTACAGTCCACAGTCAAAAGGATGAAGAACAAAACGTAATTTAATTTCATCTTTCCACATCCCCTCATTCATGAGATTACTACTCTGTAGCTGACTACACATGAACTCTTAAGAATTATTTTCTTCTGGGAATGGCAACGTCTTCATATGCAGAAGTTCATCTACTTACATATTTTCAATCCTTAAACTATCGCAGATAAGAGCAAAGCTGGGTACCAGAGCAAAAGTGTGCCAGCACTGTGCAGATAGCACTCGTAGTTTTTACTAACACTCTGGATGGATTCAGGAATAAATGGGTTTATAAATAGCCACATGTAATCTAATTTCATCATAACAGTACCTTCACATACAATAGTACTTTTAAGACCATTAAGCACTATACAAGTATGAGATACTATTATTATTCTGGAGGATAGGTCCCCCTCCTTCAAGCAGTCAATACTACCAGCATTAATCCAAATTCACTGTTAAATTATATGCCCTCTTGATTGACACATAATCTCAAACTTTCTATCGTCCACACAAATTACTACGTGTATTTTTAAATGAATAAACAGCCATTTACAAGGTTAATCACAAAGTAAACCAAATAATCTGAAATAAAAACAAAATCAAGTCTATAACCAAAAAATGCTTATATCCTAGTTGATGGCAATTATTTCAAACGATATTTATTCAAAAAGCAGAGAAACTAAAGTATCCAAGAAGTCTCAGGAAATCTACTTATAAGAAAATATAGCTTGTGATTCCCATCCTATTGATAAACAGCACAGAAAGACAACATGCAATTATTTCATTACACTAAACAAAGAGCATGTCCATCATTCCATGACAGTTTAAATTTAATCCTATAAAAAAAAGAACAACTGGAAAATCAATGATGGATCAGTTAGGACATATTATATTTATTGGTGAGATTTTAACTTTATGATATTTGACCTATTTTAAATGTTACACACGGTAAAATAGCTTTTAAATAAAAGCCTTTCAATATGTAGATGAAATTCTGACCTAACAATCAGTTTTAATGCAGAGGTCCAATAGTCACTAATATTATGTGACAATTCCTATATATTCTTGAATATAGATATAAAAACATACGCACAGTTTTTATTTTAAAAGCTGCTTTCTGCATATAGTATAGATTTTATAGGAATTCTATTTACATATCCAAGAAACTTACATTACATAGTTAAGGGATTACATTAATTTACAATTACACTGATTAATTTTCTGATGTTAAACTCACGGCATTTATTGCATAAAGGCTTTTTATATCTCTTATATTCTGCTGCATTGAGTTGGCTAATATTTTATATAATACTTTTGTGTGTATATTCATTGGTGAGATTGGTTATAATTATCTTTTCTTGTATCTTTGTCAATTTAGCATCAAGATTTATCAGTTTTTGGGGGGTGCCTGACTGGTTCAAACAGTAGAGCATGTGGGACTCTTGATCTCAGGGTCATGAGTTCAAGCCCCATGCTGGGTGTGGAGCCTACTTTTAGGCTCCATAAAAACATGGGGGGCACCTGGGTAGCTCAGTTGGTTGAGTTCTGACTCTTGATTTCAGCACAGGTAATGATCCCAGGGTCATGGGATCAAGCCCCAAGTTGGGCTCTGTGCTGAGCATGGAGCCTGCTTAAGATTCTTTCTCTCTCTCCCTCTGCCCCTCTCCTCTGCTCACATGCGCTCACTCTCTCTCTCTAAAAAATATTAAATAATTAATTAATTGATTAATTAAAAAACTGTTTTAAGAGATTTATCAGTTTGGTACGTTATCAAGATTTTTCCATTCTCTGTCAGAGTTCATATAAGATTGAAATTATTTACTCCTTGGAGTTTCTTTTGCTTATTGGTGAAGCAATATAACCTGGAATTCTGACACTGATTCTATCAGGTTTTCTACTTTCTGCGTCTTGTTAAGTTATTTGGGGTAGGTAGGAGAATTATATACGTATCCATTTCAAATACCTAGCCAGGCAACCCTACAGTGAAGATCACAGTTGAAAAAACAAATACAAACGCTCAGAGCTTCTAATAAGCTCTTCTGTCCCCAACTCTTAAACATATGAAAAAGTTATGGGGGGTGGGGGGGGACAACATAAAAGATGAAATCTAAATCAAGGAGAAAGGGGGAAAACAACCTGAGAGAAACACATATAAAGAGAATAAAACTTGACAATATCTTCAGAGAACAGAAGTAATTTCAGAATGGCAGAGTATAAGGACTGCCAAAAATTCTTTCCTCCATAAAAGCAGCAAGAACATGTGCAAAAAACGCCAAAATAAAATTTCTCATAACTGGAAATTAACCATAGGCTTGCAATAATCCAATAAGCACTTATTCAAGAAAATCAGTGAAATCTCTATAAGAATGGCAAGTTCTGGGGAGCCTCGGGGACTCAGTTAGTTGAATGTCTTACTCTTGATTTCAGCTCAGGCCATGATCTCAACATTGTGGGATCGAGTCCCAAGTTGGGCTCTGTGCTAACAGCGTAGAGCCTGCTTGGGATTCTCTCTCTCTCTCTCTCTCTCTCTCTCTCTCTCCCTCACTCTCTGCTCCTCCCCCCACATCCCCCCCCCCGCCTCTCTCTTTCTCTCTAAATAAATAAATAAACATTTTTTAAAAACAGTCTTAAATAATATAACAACTTATTGCTCATCTATTTTTAATTCTGAAACAAATACAACAAACACACGATCTAAATGGTAAATATTAGTTATATCAATGGCATTGGCAGGTTATACTGGGTACTGGTTATATTAATCCCTGTTACTTTTTGCATGTTCAAATATTTGTTTTAAGTTTATGGTGCTATCAACAGAATCCAAGTCTGGGATGCATTATAACATACAAGAAAATTCCAAAAGAGCTATAAAATAGTTCCTGCATTTATATATCAAGATTAATTTGCTCCTTTCAAATAAACTTTAAAAAATTTTGTCACAGAATTTATTTTCTAATAAAACAAAAAGCTTACAGTGAAAAAGTAAGTGTGGCGTGTGTGGGTGTGTGTGTGTAACCAAATCATAATTAAAGACAATGGAAATTGAAGGAATTTTTCTTTCTTCCACTAGAGGGAGGTGTTGAACTTAAAATATTTTAAAATGAGGCTTATTTTTGAACTGACATTTACCAACCCAGAAAACCACATTGTGCTATTAGAAAATAAACTTGCTTTCTTTCCACATCTTTCAGAAACATAGCCCAAAAAGTATTAATTTCATTTGTACTCATATAAACATTTCTCAGACTCCAAAATACAGTTTCAAGTCTGAAGAATTATGAGTATAGTTAGAAACACATCAGAGAAAAAAAAGAAACTTATCAGAGCTAAAGTACCCCTCCTTCTTACCTTATGAAATATATCAATTTAGCTAGTCACCACCTTAACCTAGTAATGCTTATCTCCTGAAAGAACCAGAACAAGCTGTTCTTCCCTAAATCTGCAAAGCCAGCACAGTTCTACAATCAGAAATAGTGTGGGGCACCTGGGTGGCGCAGTCGGTTAAGCGTCCGACTTCAGCCGGGTCACGATCTCGCGGTCCGTGAGTTCGAGCCCCGCGTCGGGCTCTGGGCTGATGGCTCAGAGCCTGGAGCCTGTTTCCGATTCTGTGTCTCCCTCTCTCTCTGCCCCTCCCCCGTTCATACTCTGTCTCTCTCTGTCCCAAAAATAAATAAACGTTGAAAAAAAAAATTAAAAAAAAAAAAAAGAAATAGTGTTTGCAGCCATACAGTATAAAATGGCACTAACTTTGTGTAGTACTTATCATAATTATAAATCCATAAACTTGCACACCAAAGCAGTGATGCTTGTAGGCATTTACACAGTTCAATAACTTTACAACAGCTCAAAGATATGGCCAGGAATGTTAGCTTTTTACTTTTTTTCTTTTCTTTTTTTTTTTTTTTAAAGCTCTATACCCAACATGGGGCTTGAACTCACAACCCCAAGACGAAGAGCTGCATGCTCTACCGACTGAGCCCGCCAGGAGCTCCAAATCTTTTTTTTTTTTCTTTTAATGTTTATTTAAACTTGTGTGCACACACGAGTTGGGGAGGGGCAGAGAGGGGTACAGAGAACCTAAAGTGGGCTCCACAATGACAGCAGACAGCCCAATGTGTGGCTCAAACTCATGAACCGCAGGATCATGACCCTAGTTGAGTTCAGACACTTAACCGACTGAGCTACCCAGGCACCCCCCCACCCCCAGATCATTTTTAACTAGAGCAAAAAATTTTCGAAGGAAATGAAATGTCTATCAATAAGGGATTCCTTAATATATATTAGGAATGTCCACATAGCAGAAAACCATGCAGACACCTATAAGAATAATATAAGGATATCAAAAGATGGACACCAAACACACTGAAGAATATAATTCCATTTATGTAATTCAATGATATATGTTTATATACCCTCAGATAAGGAGTGGGACTCGAGGAGTGGTCGTAAGACCTTCACTTTTGCTTTTAAGTTTCCCTAAATTAGGGCATTTTTACAATGAGCACAATATATAGTAATTTTATAAATTGAGTATAAAGGCATTTCCCGTTTGAAAATAACAGGCAGTATCAATGCCAGAGTCACTGTCTATGCCATTTGCTTACATGGGGCCCCGGTGGGCAGTTTCCTAGGAAACTGCAAAGAAATGCTCCTAGCTGGTCTAGATCATCTCTGAATGATCTGAAATATTTCCTGTCCATGTAGCTTTCTCCAAGCTATCTCCAGGTCACAGTCATGCCCACCAGGTCAATCTCTACACGCTGCCCTCCAATCCCTAACACGCAGCCTGCTGATGGCCTAAGTCTGCTCTAATATCTCCTTTCACTGCTCCCCACTCTTCCCCCTCTGTCTTTAGGGTACAGTATAATTTTCAATTGACATTTCTCATACTCTTTGCCATTACAAACTCTCCTACCCCTTAATCACTAGATACATAAACCAAATTTAGTCAACGAAGGAGGAAAGGATCATTTTATTCCTTGGTTGAGTTATAGAATTTGGGAAACAAAATAAATATGTAAAAATATACACTGGTCTTCCAAATGCTTTCAATCCTACTGGTAACTTATACGTTGAAATGAACTGGAAAAATGACAAAGAAAAGGGCACGGTGGTTTAAAACAACCCTTTACTGCTGCCTGTCCCACACTGTCTACAATAGAAAAGCTTAGAACAAATAAGCATCCTCAAAGTTCACATTGCTATAGCAGGAATAAAGAAAACCTAATAACCACACAACAAACGGCCATTTTAAATTAAAATTTTTAATAAAGATAAAAAAGGTAATATATTTCAAAATCAATATTAATACTTTGTTTTTAAATTAAATTGGCTTTGATTTGTTGTTTTGGTGGGGGCTTTTTGCCTTTGATTTGTTTTGAAATTTCAATGATGCTAAAGAAAGATAGGGAGTTTTTATGTTTATCAAAAAAGGGCATGCATTAAAAAAAATGAGAAACACTTTTTTAAAATGAGGTAACTGTACTAGAGTTCCCATTAATATTCCAGAGAAGTACACCTCTATTTAGCGTTTCAATTACTAGGAAAGAAAGGAGACATGGCATAAAATTAAGATTTTTTTTTTTATAGTGGGTCTGAATTCTAAAGCCCAGATGAAAGAAATACTACACCTGCTTTGTCTGTTAAAGATGGGGTTTCACTTAGAAGGGTTTGTTTGTTTTTTTTAACTTATTTTAAAAACTGAATTCCCTTAGAGAGTTAGTTATACAAAGAGAACACTATACCATACTAACATCTAATTATAGGATGGAAACCTAAACCCATCAACAGCCAATAGGGAGAGCAGAGAATTTCAATCTAGCCCACAAGTTGTTTAAAAAAACACTTTTAAAAATATGAATAGTTTCTTAAATTTGCTTTAAAAAGGAAAGACAGTTTTCTTTTGTTAATGCTAAAAGGACAAGAAAGTGAGAGACTGAGCTCTGAACATTTCAGTCATAAAATACAATAAAATTTATCTTGTGCAAACATTACACTACATGTTAACTAACTGGAATTTAAATAAAAACTTTAAAAAATATATCTTACAAAAGGTGGTAGTAACTAGGAGTATATTCCCTATTCTTTCCCATACATAATAATTAAAGACTGATACAGGAGCTCCTTGGCTGGCTCAGTCAGTGGAGTATGCGACTTGATCTCAGGGTTGTGAGTTTGAGCCCCACGTTGAGTATAGAGATTACTTCAAAGAAATAATAAAATCTTAAAAAAAAAAAAAAAAGAAACAAAGAAACAAAGAAAGAAAAAGACTGGTACCATATTCCTTTAGTACTTCATAATACAAAGTCTGGTGTAACGACATACATTTCAGTGACTTAGAAATCGCATCTAAATCACATCATCCAGGGATCCCTGGGTGGCTCAGTCAGTTAAGTATCCGACTTTGGCTCAGGTCATGATCTGGCGTTTCATGAGTTCAAGCCCCGAATCGGGCTCTGTGCTGACAGCTCAGAGCCTGGAGTCTGCTTCGAATTCCGTGTCTCCCCCTCTCCCTGCCCCTCCCCTGCTTGTGCTCTCTGTCTCTCAAAAAATGAATAAATGTTAAAAAAATAAATAAATCACATCATCCACACATTTAAATATAAAGGTCTCTGAATCATATTTGATAAGTTTCAGGCTACTGATTGGGGGCACTGGAGATTTCTGAGTGTTTAGAAATGAAGAGGTTATTTTCATTTACTAATGTTTACTTGTTTGTTTTAGGTAGGCTTTAACATTATCAACAGTTCAAATATCATCTACTCTGTGATGGTTTCCCCATTCTCCTAGGCAGTTAATACATTTCTCTTTTATGATCCCATAGAATTTTGTTCAAAACTTTATTATATTACAATATATTTTCTCTCTTTACATATCTCTCTGCTTTAAAATCTTCTAGGACAGAAATCGTATCTCAATTTTGTATCCTCAATACCCATAGCAGAAACTCAGTGTGTACTTAAGGAATGAATGAATGAATGAATGAACTACACAAATTACAATCAGACTCTAAGAATACCAAGAGGTCTACAGAGTGATTGTAATGTTTTACCAGATTCTACAGATGGGGTGACTAGTAAGAAAAGCACTGCCCAAAGACCAAAGGTTTGGGTATTTGTTGGTATTTTGAATACTTACATACACAACAAATCCAGTATTTCCACTGTTTACTGCCAGCTTTTACTCTTAAAGAAATAGGGTGGCTTTTATTCTCTGCATGTTTTTGGCTGCCTTTGTCTTACACAGTTGTTTCTAACACAAAACTACTCCAAAATTTTTAGATGGATATTTTTCATTCTGTGAAGAATGCGTATCTTGGACATGTACAAAGACTATATTTCAATTTGTTGGTTTATATAGAAAAAATGCCTTATACAAAAATAAGTAAAGAAGAAATGACGAAAATTTCTTTTAAATTTTAAGTTAGTTGGTTAGTGAATTAACAGTTTGAATTTATCTTATCTTCCCTTCAAAATAATTTATGTGTAATCTCCTGAAATAAAATGCAAAGTACCCCAGAGTGAGAATCTGGTGACTGGTTGTCTTTTCCCACATTAATTACTCAGTCTATGATCTGAGTAAATCATAAATCTCCATCTGCTCATCTACGGTGGGGGTTGGATGTAATCAGTTATTTTCCAACTGGACTATTTGAAGCCTTGGGGATTCTGTGTGTTGGAAGAAAGGAGTAAATAGAACATAATTAAGAATATGATCTTCGTAAAAAGCAAGAAAAAAAAAAGAATTTGCTCTTAACAAAAAGAGTTGAAAAACCACTATGCTATATTAACTTATAAGCATCCTTTAATATCTAAAATCCAATTATTCTATTTCTTTATGCTATTAAAGTGAACCATTGCATATTTTAAATTGGAAAAATAAAATACCAAATGTATATATGTCCTTCTCAAAATCACATAATTTGTGCAATGAAGTCGCCCTACTCTAATTCTGATAGTATCTACTGGTAACAGTTGCCCATATTATCATGTAACTACAAATGAAACATGGCCTTCCAGAAATCAAAGACTAGGAATCATTTTTGCATTGAGTAAGCTAGCCAACTATTGCACTCATGCTTTAATATCATAAGCATTAAAAAGACATTTAAGGAACTGAATTATTATTTTTTAAATACCTGTACTATAAATTGTAACTCTCTTCTTTCTGCTTCCCATTGTTCTGCTTGTAATCTAAACTCCTCCAATGTTGTCTCCCTGATATGACACTCCATCTCATTCTTCTCCTGCTGATGTTTTTCCAATGCTTCCTTTATATGAATAAAATCTTGCTTTATTATTAGGTCAGTGAAAGTCATCTTTCTTCCTTCAGCCCCAATTTAAGCATACAAAGGGCTCGCCTTATCTACAGACTGCTAAAACTCATCATAATTTATGTTAAAATTATTAATAGAACTATATCATGTTTTGATCATCAGAATGTAGATGTGAATAAGAAACTAAGGTTATCCATTTAATTTAAACAACGTTAGAGAGAGAGAAAGAGAGAAAGAAAGAGAGAGAGGCATATGTTTAACCCAATTTCTCTAAAAAATTTAACTTCAGAGGTTTGAACAAAATGATATGACACAGAGACAAAAACAAAGTAGATTATACGTAATCTATATGTAAATCTACACGTAAAGTAGGTAACATGTAAAGATCTAATTACCTATGAACAAACTGGATTATTCCTGGTAATTTACGTACAAATCTAACAGAGAACCTGTATTTACCAAAGGTGAGAAGGAAGGAGTTTTGTGCAACAAATCAGAATGTTAAAAATTTGAAAAGTCAAAGAAAAAATTTTTAAGGTTTGGACTGCAATTAATTTCTAGTTCTACAGATAATACTTGCAAACGGTTTTTCTTTTGGGTTTTCCTAGTTGTGCTACATTTACAAGATCTAATTTGGTTCAAACTCTTAAAAATATAAAATGCAGGTTCCCCAAGAAGCCCAATTTTCTAATCTATAGGGTTTAAAACTAAGTTCCCATTAACACAAGGAGAAAGAGTCTGTGGCTTATATGAGAAGAAGCCTTCTGTGTCTAAATACACAGAAGGGATCTGCATAATAAAGATTACCCATATAACTGTCACTAATGGAAACCATCACAAAGGGACTCAAGCTTTTTCCCCTCTGCTGAAATAGTGTGACTCCTATTCAACCCCAAATACCCGCAAAGTCTGTGCAGATCAGTTCAAAGCCAATATCATAAAATTAAGCAGAGTTCTCCTATCCAGTAGCTAGGCAAGATCACAGAAAGATCTTATAATTTGAGGTGCAGGCTGATGGACTATTAAGGAAGGCTACTGCCATTATGTTTCTTTCCACGTAGCCGTAGCCGCAAGACGTAAGGTTATACAGGGCCACCCAGGGACTTGGAGCACCAGTAGGCACCTAGGCTCCCCCCATTCAGCTACTAAGGGAACCCTTGCACATACCAGGCACTGTTCTATGGTCTGGGAACATCACACAAAGACAAGAGACAAACTGTGTCTGACATGGAGAAAATCAGAAGATCAGCTGACAATGCCATGGAACCCTTATACTGAAACTTTCACACTGACTAAATGCTTGTGTAAAATTACTTTTAATAAAGATTTCCAGAATTCTGAAAAGCCATATATGCCAGTGGCAAATATAAAGCATTTCTATCATGTATTTTTTACTTTAAACTGGTGTTTCAAAAAAAAAATGGCAAATATAAGCAATCAAAAAGCTATCTTTTAAGGTGTAGCAAATTCAACCTTAAGTCATACTTTTACTTTAGAGAATAAAAAAAAGAAAAAGAAAAAAAGGAAAAAATGGGAAAATAAATAGCTCAGTAAAAGGTCATCAAATATTTTTGATGTCATGTCTAAATAGAAAGGGCTCTACATAGATAATGAAGTTTACATCAGAGACATAAATATTTTTTGTATCTATTAGATATTCAGACCTAAATCTAGGGCCCACATTTCTAAAATTCTAAATTTTCATGCTACTGGACCTAAAGGGCTATAGGTTCTCATCTTCTTATAATCCCACATAAATTGAGTTCTTTTAGTTTGATCAGAGATCTCAAACTGTTTTTCATAAAAGAGGCAGTGTACATATTAACGTATTGCTAAAGCATATTACAAAAGAGACCCACAAAAATGCTCCTGAAAGGAAAGAGAGGGAAAGAGACAGGGTGGGTGAGAGGAAACCAGATTTTCTTGATTTCTGGTAGTTATTTTCCTTTCCAAGGATAACTTCAAATAACATGTAACACATCTCAATGAATATAGAAAATTTCCTTTATAAAAACAAGGTACCTGTAGAGTTTTCTCTAATCTGCTTTTTTCTTTCATAAGTAAATCATGTTCTCGATTGCAATTTTGAATTATATTGTCTCTCTCCTCCAAATCACGTTCAAATCTTTTGCACTCTTCTTTCCATTTCAGCTGAGAAGTCTGGAATGCTTTCTCAATCTCATTTGCCTTTCCCTGAAGTTCTGCATTCTGAGCTGTTAAAAATATAAAGGAATAATAGGTATATTTCCAACCACAGATTAAAACCCTAGGAGTTCAAACACCTAGGCGTTGGAGTTGATTCCATTTACAGCGTGATCTTAGGACAACAGATTTAACCACTTCACATCAGTAAGCTCTAGGAAAGCTCACTGTTTCAGAACAATCTATTCTCTAATTTCCTAATCTCTTCTTCCCCTCCAGACAATGGTGATTTTGCCATGAAATAGTATGACATGTTCCTTTTTTTTTTTTTTTTGAGAGAGAGTGAGGGTGCGAGTGAGAGACAGAGAAAGAGAGAGAGAGAGAGAGGGAGAGAGAAAGAGAAGTGGGGCTCACACAAAGCGGTGCTCAAACTCATAAACCATGAGACCATGACCTGAGCCGAAGTCAGATATTTAACTGACTGAGCCAGTCAGGCGCCCCAATATGACATATTCCTAGAAGCATGCCCAAGTTTAGGTGTACCTATAGCACCAGCTACATTCTACTGCTTTTTCTCCTATTCAAGAAAATAAGTCAAATGTTGTGGGGTTTTTTTTTGGGGGGGGGGCACCTGGTTGACTCAGTCAGTGGAGCATGAGACTCTTGATCTCAGGGTTCAAGTCCCACACTGAGTGTAGACATTACTTAAATAAATAAATCCTTTAAGAAAAAATGTGGGTTTGGGGCACCTGGGTGGCTTAGTCGATTAAGCGTCTGACTCTTGATTTCAACCGAGGTCATGATCTCATGATTCATGAGTTCAAGCCCCACACCAGGCTCTGCACTGACAGCACGGACCCCGCTTGGGATTCTCTGTCTCCTCTCTATCTGCCCCTCCCCCACTCGTGCTTGCTCTCTTTCTCTCTCAAAAATAAACTCAAAGAAAAAAATTTTTAATTTCATTAACGGCTATTCTTCTATCTTCCTCTGTAAAGTGTCTGTTGAAATCACTTGACATCAGGAAAATAACATCCTATCTTCTCTGAACTTCAATCTCCTCATAATTAAATAAAAGTCATTAACTTGTATATCTAGTGCCTTTCAATTCTTATATTCCTAAGTTTCAGGTAGTGGTGTGGTTATTAAATGCCAGAGGTAATCAAAAATACTTCCAACCGATGGCAATAACCTAAGACAGCGGCCACAGTTAGGGACCAGAACCTTTACAATGACTACAGCTTAACATTTGTTCAGTCCCACGTGCTTAATAAAATACTTTCGGTTTTGGTTTGTTTTTTTTTTTTTCATTTCATCCTTAAAACAACCTAAGTTCAAATATCAGTAAGTAAGTGGTAAAACCAAGACCTAAACCTAAATCTTCTGAATTCATGCTCAATATTCTTTTAATTAAGACCTGCTACGTACAAGAACGTTCATAGCAACATTGGGGCACCTAGCTGGCTCAATCAGTAGAGCATGTGACTCTTGATCTCAGGGTTGTGAGTTCGAGCCCCACTTTGGGTGCAGAGATTACTTAATAAAATCTTTGAAAAAAAAAAAAGGAATGTTCATAGCAACATTATTCTTGATAACCAAAAACCGGACATTACTCAAGTGCCCGTTAGCAGAAATGGATAAATATAATGTGGTATGTCATACAATATAATATTAAGCATCAATACAAAGTTCATACAACAATATGAATAAACTCACACACAATGTTGAAGGAAAGAAGCCAGATATAAAAGAGTACATATTATATGATTCCATTTAATATAAAGTACAAAAAACAGGCACAATTTATCCTTGCTATTAAAAATCAGGGTAGTAAGGGCACCTGGGCAGCTCAGTCGGTTCAGTATCAGACTCTTGATCTCGGCTCAGGTCATGACCTTACAGTTTGTGAGTTCAAGGCCCACATGGGCTCTGTACTGATGGCCCAAAGCTTGCTTGGGATTCTGTCTCTCCTTCTCTCTGCCCCTCCCCTGCTTGTGCTCTATCACTCTCTCTCAAAATAAATAAATAAACTTAAAAAAAAAAAAAAGGGTAGTAGTTATCCATGTGGAAGGACTGCAGGTAATTTCCCATTTCATGATATGGGTGCTTCTTCTGAGTTATACACTTACACTAGGCACATTTCTTTACATACATTATACTTAAAAGATGTTTAAGTGTTCATATGCTATGTAACAGTGTTTGAGGATTAAATCCACTGCCTTTTTCTTCTTTAGGCACCACACTCTAACCCTATGGTTCCCAAACCTAATCAACAGAATCACTTGCAGTGCTTCTTGGACATAGAGATTCTCTTGAGCTAGAAATTCTCATTCAGACTACATGTGATAGGAGGCCTATGAATTTTTTTTTTAAGCTCTATGTGATTCTGCTGATTGACTATTCATGGAACAACTGCTCTACAAAGTGATTAAAAGAATTCTGAATCCCTTTTTCCATACATATACAACATAAAAAAAAAAAATCAATGCAAAGTAGATGAATGTTCACATTCTGTAGAAGCCTTTATACCCATGCAGCAAAGTCTGTCCATCAAAGGCCAAAAATCCAAAACCCCACCTCTGACCCTAGATGGTAAACACACCCAACAGGGAGCAATGATACACAATAAGGGCAAAACCCTCAGCATGGGGAAAAATAAAACTAGTCTTACCACAGAGCTTTTCTTGGATCCTATGTGCCTCAGCTAACCTTTCTTCAGCAGCCCGTCTTCCGAGACCAGCTTCCTTTCTAGCAACAGCCAGGTCATACTCCAGACTTTGTCGCAATGCCTCTCCTTTTTCAACCTCGGATCGCAGCTTGGCAATCTGGCTCTCATAGCTTGCCAGCTAACAACAGATTTCGAGATCATGAACCAATATTAAAATATGTCACCAAGATGATGAGATCGTGCATGCAAACATTTAAATGTCTTAGAGGAATTTGTTTCTATAATATTTATAAGACAAGAATTTATCAATTTATACTTTTCTAGAAGACTGGAAAAGAAGCACTAGCCTCACCAAATGACACTCATTAGTTTTCTAATTCTAGAGAATCCGCTAGAGAAAAAAATAAAAACAAAAAATTCTTATATGATCTTACAAAAATAAAGAGAAATCACAAGGTTTTTGGGTTTTTTTGTTGTTGTTGTTATTTGGTTTGTTTGTTTTTTAAGTAGGCTCTATGCCCAATTTGGGGGCTTGAACTCACAACCCCAAGATCAAGAGTCGTATGCTCTACCAACCAAGCCAGCCAGGCAGCCCTGAATAATTGCAAGTTTTCATCAGAAATAGTCATGACTAAGGAGTGAAAAAATGCATGAACATAGTTAAGTACTTCAAAATTCATTCTCCCCTCTCTTCTTCCTATTCTTTAAATGAAATCAAGAAGCAAATTACATCAGGGCACCTGGGTGGCTCAGTCGGTTAAGTGCCCAATTCTTGAATTCAGCTCAGGGCATGATCCCACGGTTTATGAAATCATGCCCCGAGTCGGGATCCGAGCTCACATTACAGAGCCTGCTTGGGATTCTCTCTCTCTCTTTCTCTCACTCCATCTCTCTACTCTTCCCCCACTCACACTCTCTCTCAAAATAAATAAACGAATTTTTTTTTAAGAAGAAAATTGCATCGGGGCGCCTGGGTGGCGCAGTCGGTTAAGCGTCCGACTTCAGCCAGGTCACGATCTCGCGGTCCGTGAGTTCGAGCCCCGCGTCAGGCTCTGGGCTGATGGTTCGGAGCCTGGAGCCTGTTTCCGATTCTGTGTCTCCCTCTCTCTCTGCCCCTCCCCCGCTCATGCTCTGTGTCTCTCTGTCCCAAAAATAAATAAAAAACGTTGAAAAAAAAAATTTTTTTAAAAAAAGAAGAAAATTGCATCAAAGTATACTTTAATAAACACTGTCTATTTTATTTCTCTTGATTATGACATTACTGATGGAGCATAAAGTATTAAAAGTGCCAATTTTTCAGGGATTTTAATGAACTAATATCTAGCTTATCTAATATCTAGACAACTAGATATTTAATAACTAGATCTAATTTATCTAATATACTTCCATGAGTAGTATGACAGAAGATAGGTCAGAGAGTCAGAACTAAATGATTTATAAAGTACATTCCCACTCTAAAATTCTATAATCCAATCAATAATTCATTAAATAACATTAAACACTTCCTATGTGTCGGGGAGTCTAGGTGGCTCAGTTGAGCGTCCGACTTCAGCTCAGGCCACAATCTCTCGGTTTGTGAGTTCAAGCCCGCGTCGGGCTCTGTGCTGACAGCTCGGAGACTGAAGCCTGCTTTGGATTCTGTGTCTCCCCCTCTCTGTCCCTCGTGCTTTGTCTCTGTCTCTCAATAATAAATAACCATTAAAATTAAAAAAAAAAAAAAACACTTCCTATGTGTCAAGTACAGAGAAATATATAAAAACATTATGGAGTCCCTGATCTCAAATAATGAAATGCTATAGAAAGGCATGTGGAACAGGTTTTCTAAAAGAGGTAAAAATGTTATGATAGTTCAAGGAAAAGCATAATTATTTATTGCTGACAGTTGAGAAAGAGATGGTGGATGAGAGACAATGCTAGAAAGGCATCAATGCTAGGAAAGCATTGAGCTACTATACCAGGCTAGAAAAAGACGGTCCCATTATCAGATAAGAAAAGACAAAAGAATTCCAGAAGGGCAGCATCAGAAGTTACCACAAGTAGCTGTTATTACGTAGAGTACAGCAAGAGTTACACCTTTTTCCACATATAAAGAATAAAAAATACTAATTTTATCTTTAAGAAATTTTTTTAATATATGAAACTTATTGTCAAATTGGTTTCCATACAACACCCAGTGCTCATCCCAAAAGGTGCCCTCCTCAATACCCATCACCTACCCTCCCCTCCCTCCCACCCCCCATCAGCCCTCAGTTTGTTCTCATTTTTTAAGAGTCTCTTATGCTTTGTCTTTAAGAAATTCTAGAAAAGTAAATGTCTTCAAAACACACTTACAAAACAAGAATTGACAAATATCCTTTAATAGTGAAGAATAAAACCACAAAATCTTAATTACATATTCAAGATAACTCACTTTGTTTCAGAATCACTGCATCCCGCCCTGCCCGCTGTCTCCCCCACTAATGCCCAAGGAGAATAAAGTTGTTAATATTTAGGCATTTCCAGTTGTGCCAGTCATTCACCAGTTTGCCCTCAGATCCCCTCCCTGTTCTTCTACAGCTCTGCTCTGTATTGTATGAACTACATTTCCCAGGCTCCCTTGACAACTGGCCTCTCACGTTTGGCCAATAGGAAGCACCTGTGATACACTTATAAGGGCAGAAGTAGTGAAGCCAGGGTGGTTCTAGATCTAGCTCAGACTCTACCTCCAGCAGCGTCTCTGTCTCCCCTGTTGCTTCAAATCCTTCTGGATAGTCCCTCTTATCAATCAGTGAAGACCTCTCTGCAGGCAGAAATGGGATACTTTTGCAGTGACCCATGGCATACAGTGGGATCACAATTTGTTAAATTATCACGTGCAGTTTAGAATAAAATGTCATTTGAGGACAAGCCTTGAAGAAATGAGGTAGCAACTGCACCTAACCATTAGGGCAGCATTGTTTATTTCAAGACCTGTAGAGCAGGAAGGCTAAATGTGACTATGTTAGAAAACTTAGATAAAAACAAAATGATAATCTCAGAGCTTTAGAAGCTGAGCTCAAACAGTCAGAAAGTCAGAGTTTCTATGTTGACTTTAAAAGAATCTCTTTATCTTGTCACCCCCTGGCAGACAAGGTTAAGGACCACACACAAAATCTAATTATGGGGAATGCAGAATTACACTACAAGTTGAATGAAGAGTTTCACCAAGTTTCTAATGTTAAGATAGTATGTATCAGTTGGGCATTAAGTAGGAAGGTAGGAGATGGGATGAGGACTTCTGGAATTAGACAAACCTGAAAATTATAAACTTCCAAATCCCCCTACACATCCCTTACCAGCAAAAAACAGCTTCTCCTCCCTGGGATAATTAGCCTTGCTTATTATTATTAAGCCTCTTGCTTAAAGACTTACTAATGAGCGCGCCTGAAACAGTTGCCTTGCAAGAGGATTTGCGAAGACCCACATCCACCACTCTTTGTCACCATAGATTGACCCAGATGTTAGTGTGCCAAAGGAGGAGAAATACGCAGCCTGCTCCAGGAAAAATAGCTTATGTAGCAAAACAAATGCAAAATCTTGCTAATCTTGTATTAGTAGGAATGTGCAGAACATACATAGGATTGATTTGGACTTAATAAGCTAGTTCCAACAGTTTACTAGGATGGGTGACTGTTAAGCTGAACTTAACACCAGCCTACAATCACTTAATAAAGTCAAAATGCCAGTACTTTCCTGACATAATATGGAGATTTAAGGAGATGGGTGTGATTTCATCGTGAGCAAACCAAAACCTCCCCTTTCCCCGACTACATCCTCTTCAAGAGTGCAAAGGATATTCTTTTCCTAACTAAATGCTATAAAATACACTGGAGTGGAAAACGTAAGCACCCTTAGAAAACTCTGGTAGCTAATCTCTATGTGCCAGAGATTACAGGAGATGGTGGAGATAATGGTGGAATATATGACAACTGAAATGAACTCCCCAGTTTCGATGGAAATAATGGACCTCCAGAGTGGCAAAGTCCAAGTGGTAGCAATTAACCAGCACAGTACTCGGTAGGTACCAGGATTACAGTAGTAATCATAGCAGTCTGACCCCCAGTATTTGTGGTGGTATCTAACTGATTATGGCATACATAGGAATTAAAGACATGGGCAGCCTTCTAAAGCAGCGCTGTCCAATAGAAACATAAGGCAAGTCTTGCACGTAACTTTAAATTTTCTAGTACCAGTATTTTAAAAAGTAAAAATAAATACATGAAATTAATTTTAATCTTTTATTTAACCCAATGTATCCAAGGTTACCATTATTTCCACATGTAATCCTATGAAAAATGATTAGTGACATGCTTTGCATTTTTTGTACCAAGTTTCTGAAATCTAGTGTTTTACATTTACAGCACATCTTAATTCAGACTAGTCACATTTCAAGTGCTCAAAAGACATGTATATATATATATTAGTGGTTTTTTTTCTTTGCCCCTCCCCTCTGGCATCATACAAAAAAATGTTGGTAGTAATAACTTTTCAATTAAATTCATGAGGCACCCAACATAAAGACCCAGTAGTGACAATATGCACCATTTGTGAGATGGACGCAATGACCAATAAGCCCATTTTGGTGAGTGTGGGAGCACCTTTGTATAGAGGGTATTTGAGTTGCAGCCTGGAAGGTACTGCCGTATGGGAGTTACATACGAGTATAAGGCTGAAGCATAAGATGTGGACTGCCAACCATTTGCCCGTTTGATCTCAGATCCATTCCCCAACCCCCTTCAGCCGCTCTACTCTATTATATGATTCCCATGCTCCACCGCCAAATATCTCTACTTCCAGCAGCATCTCTGGCGGTAGCTGCACTCTTTTGAGGCCCATGTCCCCCTCCCTCCCCTCCAACACCCCAACACTGAACAGCCCTTACCATGGCTCTACTTTCCACCAGACAGCCCCAACTTCAGGACTCTGATCACATCACCTCTTCCCACTGGCCCTCTGGCCTAGAGGTGGTGGGGGCTTCCTGCTCTTACTAATCTGAATGGCCTCATCACTCCCTATTTGGATTCCTAGGTCTTCCATCATGTGTACAACCAATTCCCTCTATTAACGTCCCTCTTTTTTCCTGACTGGACCATATTTGGTTTCTTCAGCTACCCACACAGCTAAGAGAAACATATCCTCTGCCCATGAGATTGTTTTCTCGCTTAAGCTTCAATACATGCAACAGCCACAAAATGGTGTCTCCCTCCTTTTTAAAACATGTCTGTGTTCTTTCACACCTTTACGCTCAACCGACTATGTCATCCCCCGTATCTACGTTTATGCCCCCTACAGCATGCCTCAGCCTCTATAAGAAAGGTTTTTCACAATTTGTATGCCATGGCCCTCTGTGCAATCTGGCAGAGCCTTCTCAGAATAATGTAATTAAATGCATAAAATAAAACACACAACAAGAAGAATCAAAGTATAAAATCAAATATATAAGACAAAAGCAACCTTGTGATGCCATCATGTACTTCTTTAATAATAGCACACTGAACAACAAGCTCTACTGACAGGTCTAACAACCACTGTCATTTCAAAGTAGTGGCAAGTATAAACAATATTTTGAAATACTTCTATAACTGAATTGTAGATCTGTGACTTCTAGTGAGGATAAAGTCAAAAGTACTGCTAATACCACTATGGCTTGTTGAAGGAGGGCTAACTGGGTTATGCCTTTCATAACAGAAAGAAATGCTTAATGTGAGTTAGAGGGTAATAAACATCAAATATAATTTTTTATTTTTAGGGGTGCCTGGGTGGTTCAGTCAATTTTAAGCGTCCGACTTCAGCTCAGGTCACGATCTCACGGTTGGTGGGTTCAAGCCCCGCATCAGGCTCTATGCTAACAGCTCAGAGCCTGGAGCCTGCTTCAGAGGCTGTGTCTCCCTCTCTCTCTGCCCCTCCCTCACTCATGCTCTGTCTCTCTCTGTCTCAAAATGAATTATGTAAAAACGAATAAATGTAAAAAAATGTTTAATTTTATTTTTAATAAAACCATCCAAGTACATGGATTCCTTGATTTCGCTGTTTCTAAGGACCTCAGTTTAAGAACCCCTACTCTTAAGAGGCCTGGCTGGATCAAACAGTATCTTCAGGTCCTGAGGCCTAAGAAGTCTACTGTTTTGTCAGTCCTAAGTTCCCAGGACCTTTTAGCTAAAGAAAGTTATATTGCTCTTTTTATCCTCTCCCATTCTCATTTCTCTAGATTTTCCTGCTCTGTCATCACCGACTTGGCCAAGGAGACATCTGAATAGCTTCATGCTTGCATATCCTATTTCACACATCTGTATTACTGTGCTCAAATGATTCTAACAACCACTGCAACACCGAAAATCTTGTGGCATTGTCCCATCCAATCATCCACATCAACACAACTTAGTCTCATCTGGAAGCAGTGAGTCTTACAAGCAATCCCTCTCTCCATACCCTCTGCCTACTAGTAAATCTCAACAGTGCTCTGCTCTTTCCATACCTATCAAAGAAAACTGAGGCTCAGAAAAATTAGATAACTCGTCCAAGAACCCACAACAATAAAATTCCTAGAGATTTTAAAGATATGTATGTTAGTTTATTTTTACTGAGATATAATTGACATATAACATTGTATTAGTTTCTGGTGCACAACATGATTTCATATTTTGTATATATTGCACAATGATCACCACAATAAGTCTAGTTAACATCTGTCACTGTACATAATTACAAATTTTTTCTTGTTATAAGAACTTTAAGATTCACTGTCTTAGCAATTTTTAAATACACAATATAGTATTAACTATAATCACCATGCTGCATATTACAGCCCCATGACTTGTTTCTTTTATAATTGGAGGTTTGTACCTTTTGACCCCCTTCACTCATTTTGCCCACTCCCTGCACCCCACCTCTGACAATGACCAATTTGTTCTCTGTATCTGAGCTTGTTTTTTTGGTTTTTGCTTTTAGATTCCATATATGAGATCATACTGTATTTGTCTTTGTCTGACAATTATTTCATTTAGCATAATGCCCTCAAAATCCATCCATATTGGGGCACCTGGGTGGCTCGGTTGAGCGTCCAACTTCAGCTCTGGTCATGATCTCGCAGTCCGTGAGTTCGAGCCCCACGTCGGGCCCTGGGCTAACAGCTCAGAGCTTGGAGCCTGGAGCCTGCTTCTGATTCTGTATCTCCCTCTTTCTCTGCCACTCCCCGACTCATGCTCTGTCCATCTCACTCTCAAAAATGAATAAATGTTTAAAAAAAAATTTTTTTTTAATCCATCCATGTTGTCACAAATGGCAAGATTTCATTCTTTTTTATGGCTGAATAACATTCCTCTGTGTGTGTGTGTGTGTGTGTGTGTGTGTGTGTGTGTGTGTGTGTATACATGCATTTTCTGTATCAATTCATCCACTAACGGACATAGACTTTTTTTTAAGATTTTATTTTTAAGTAATATCTACACTCAACATGGGGCTCAAACTCAACAACCCTGAGATCAAGAGTCACATGCTCTACTGACTGAGCCAGCTGGGTGCCCCAGATTTTAAAGATGTTTTAGGCCAATCAC
Source organism: Lynx rufus (assembly GCF_022079265.1). Taxonomy (NCBI): domain Eukaryota; kingdom Metazoa; phylum Chordata; class Mammalia; order Carnivora; family Felidae; genus Lynx; species Lynx rufus. The sequence goes on along the minus strand of NW_025814824.1, from coordinate 40,777,396 downwards.
CAGCATGATGTGTGTTAGCATTGGAAGTATCTGATAAAGCTAATATATAGCCTTAGTTTTTAGATAATTTCATTCCTCTCTGCCTTGCTTTATAATGGGACATATTTAGAGATTATGTGGCTAAAAAAAATTACTATATGAGTTTAAAATTATCTAAACAAATAACTGAAACAGTAAAATGAATAGTAATATGAAATTGGAGTTGAACCAATTGTAACTGCCTATTGTGAGAGAATTATCTTTCTTCCCTGAAATAATTTCCTATCTCTTTAATGTGAACACATATTTCAAAACATTCTGATCAAATAAAAGAGAATAGTGCAGGGTGCCTTGGTGGCTCAGTCAGTTGAGCATCCGACTTCGGCTCAGGTCATGATCTTGTGGTTCACGAGTTTGATCCCTGCATTGGGCTTTCTGCTGTCAGCACAGAGCCCACTTTGGATCCACTGTCCCCCTCTCTCTCTGCCCCTCACCCGCGCTTGCTCGCTCTCTCTCTCTCTCTCTTCTAAATAAATAAATAAATAAATAAATAAATAAACTTAAAAAAGAGGGAGAGAATAGTATGGTCTAAGTGAGACTTCTGATGACACCTGTGAATAGTTGTGAAAGAGTACAGATGAATGATTATCTATAATGACACAATTATTCTCAAGTAAAATGTACATTTGGTTTTGAAAAATAAATTTTGAAGATTATAAATAACATACATTTAACAAATATCACTTCATATTCAGTATATAATGTTACAATGCAAATGAAAGCAATTACTTCAATTACCCTTTAAAATGACCTCAATTGCCACCGAAAGTACAAATAAAACAGTCATATATTCATGGCTTGTTATTTTAATCAGAAGCTACTGTTCCTTAAATAACCTGAAAAAAAAGTTTTTTTTTTTTTATTCAACACACAGCCACTGAGGGCCTACTATGTGTCAGTGAGAAATGGAAGATACAGAGACAAAGCACAGCCATTGCTTCCAGCTCTCAAGAAGCTTACAGACGAATGAAGAGCAGGTAAGCATGAAATACATGTTTTAGGTCCAAAATATCTACAATGGTAACAGGATGTAGGAGAGCAAAGAAAGGAGTGATTAGTTTCACCTAGGAAGGTTTTAAAAGGTTTCCTGACAGGACAGCAACAGAATCTAACAAAGAAGGAAGGTAAATACACTGTTTATGTGTAAATATCAATAAATTACAGCTACCGTTACAGTGCACACTTTATAAATGTTATTTCCCTTATCACAACAACCCTTTGAGACCAGCATTTCACAGTAGGAAAACAATGATGAGCAGGATAAATAACTCGCAGGTCACATATCTTGTAAATAGAAGGGCCAAGAAATGAGTCCAGGTTTGTGTAACTTGATATTCTTTCCACCACACCAGGCTGCCTAAGCTAAGCTTAAAGAACTTGTAAGATTTAAACAGAGAAAAACAAGAAAACAGAGAAAAATACAACAGACAGAAGAGACATAAACATTTAATTTATGAATTATCTTAGTGGGAAAGAAAGTACTATCTTTGTAATACATACATATAACATGAAATATCTATTTATACATATACATACTAATACATACTAATAAAAGATATAATGATATAATAAAACAAAAATAAACTAGGATAATTTATGAATTACACTGTATTTTAATTTTTTTTATGTTTATTCATTTTTGAAAGACAGAGAGAGACAGAGCACAATCAGAGGTGGGGCAGGGAGGGGGACACAGAACCCAAAGCAGGCTCCAGGCTCTGAGCTGTCAGCACAGAGCCCGACACGGGGCTCAAACTCACGAACTGCGAGATCATGACCCGAGCCGAAGTCAGATGCTCAACCGACTGAGCCACCCAGGCACCCCTGAATTACACTGTAATTTAAAATTCCATGGGGCACCTGGGTGACTCAGTCAGTTGAGTGTCCGACTCTAGATTTCAGCTCAGGTCATGATCCCAGAATTACGGAATCAAGCCCCACATCAGACTCCATGCTGGGTGTGGAGTCTGCTTAAGATTCTCTCTCTCTCTCTCTCTCTCTCTCTCTCTCTCTCTCTCCCTCTGCCCCTCCCCAACTCACGCTCACGCTCTCTCTTGCTCTCTCTCCTAAAAAAAAAATTCCATACTCAAATCTACTTAAGACTATTCCACAATTGAGCCATAAAAAACTAAATTAAAATTTCAAAAATGTCTCATTTACAAACCCTTTAGTCACTACAGTCATTCATCAATTAATTTTTTATCAAGTTTAACCCATTAATTAAAATAAATTTTAAGACAACATACAAATAAACATAATTCATTAAACTAAGTACTTTAATTCCACTGTATTAAAAAAAACCTGTTTTCTTTCTTATAATTCTCTTTAAGCACAAGAATGTCATGGGGATGTTAAACATGGAGTCTGTAACATGAAGTGAATCAAAAATAATCAAACTCTGCTTTTAACATTATTTGAGAGAACAAAATTCTACCTCTGCATTGTGCTTAGTTGTTATTTCTAATTTTTCTTTCTTAGCCCGATGAAGTTTCTTTCTGAGATCAGCAGTAATATCCAAGTCTGTTTCACTTTTAAACATTTGTTTTACATCAGAGGAGGCATTCTTCAGCCTATAAAATGAGATAGTAAAATATAATTCTAAGTATAATCTCTAGCATTTCTGATATTCTAATAACTTATTTTTCAGAAATCACAAGGAACATGATACAGTTTTTGCCCTAAAGAAACTTACAACCTAATAAAAGATGTTGATCACAAAATCTAGGTAGAAATACAAAGGAGCATATGGCTAGAAAGAAACCACCATTTCAAGATGGTACTTACAGAATGATCCTATCACAAGCTGTGTAGCTTTGAAACATATTGAATTCTTTTTTTTTTAAATACTATATTTACTTATCGCAAATGTAATAAATACATATTACAAAATGAAGTGTAAGTAACAATATAGATTCAGGCTTAAAAACAGCAGACCAGGGGTGCTTAAGTGGCTCAGTTATAATTGGTTAAGCATCCAATTCTTGATTTCGGCTCAGGTCATGATCTCACAGTTTATGAGATGAAGCCCCACGTCAGACTCTGTGCTGACAGCATGGAGCCTGCTTAGGATTCTCTCTGACCTTCCCCCACTTGCACTTTTTCTCCCTCCCTTTCAAAATAAATAAATAAACTTATTTAAAAAAAATAACAGCAGACTAAAGCACTCTCTCCCCAAAATTAAAATTAAAAAGTTAATGAAAATATCAGCAAAGAGAATTAAGAGATAAAAATCCACAAGGAGAAAGAACACAGAAGATGAGAAAATAGTAATAACATATTAGAAGTTAGAAAGCAGTTGGATAAGTGGTCATTGATTTACATAAGAGATTTGAATTTAAAGCCAAAAGTGGAGAAAGCAACCTGATTTACACCTGAGCCCCCAAAAGCTCAATTAATTGACAACAGCTTTGCAAATGGGCTAAAAGTAGAGCAGAAAACAAGATAATTGGTTGAAAGTCTGCCAAACAAATGAGATCCTCAGATTCTCTACCCTATACATGACACAACTGGGTACCAATCTCTTCCCCACTCTGGCAGAACACTAGGTAAGGGTTTATTCCCTGGAGAGGATAAAACAGAAGGTCTCTGGATTAGAGACATCAGATACAAATGGTGTAAAACCTCACGTCAAAAATAGGAGACTCAAGTCAAAAATTATGTAATAAGCGAGAGCCCAGGTCTTCTAAAACATCTTGCCTGCCAGAACAATGGCAGCCAAGGAGAGAAGGGAAGGGTCTTCCCTAGAGAATCTAACCAGCAAGGTGAAAAGACCTAAGACACTGATGCTAGGGGTTCTCCAATGAACAGCTTAACTACATCATCTTACAGAGAATGCCACAAACACAAAGTCTTACCCACTGAGCTTCCAATCAGCTTGATAGGCCCTGCCTTTATCTTTTTTAATGTTTGTTTATTTTTGAGAGAGAGAGTGCAAGCAGGGGACGGGTACAAAGAGGAGGGAACAGAGAATCTGAAGTAGACTGTGCACTGACATCAGCGAGCCCAATGCAGGGCCTGAACTCACTAATCGTGAGATGATGACCTAAGCTGAAGTCAGATGCTTAACCAACTGAGCCACCCTCTACATTTATTTTTTTATTTTTTATTGTTTTAATTTGAGAGAGAGAGAGTGAGAGAGAGTGTGAGAGCGTGAGGGAAAGAGGCAGAGAGAGAGAGAGAGAGAGAGAGAGAGAGAGAGAGAATCCCAAGCAGGCACCACACTCAACGTGGAGCCCAACACAGAGCTCAATCCCATGACCCTAGGATCATGACGTGAGCTGAAATCAAAAGTTGGACACTCAGCCGACTGAGCCACCCAGGCATCCCCCTATTTTAAATGTGAACAGACAGCTAAGGATCACCAGAAGTTAGGAAGCAAGAGTTAGAAAGAGACAAAATTGTGGGGGTAGGGGAAGAGTCCTCAAAGACTATGCAGGGGAAAGATAGCTTTAAAAAGAGGAAAAAAAACATATCTTCAGACAAAAAAGAGAAGGTCTAATATCCATAAAACAAAAACTGAATGTAATAAAGAAGGAAATAATCAGAGAACAAAAAAAAAAAGAACTCTTAGAAATCAAAACACAAACTAAGAAAAGAAAGGCCAAATAAGTAAATGTAAAAGAAAAATCTCCTGGATGCCTGAAAAAAAATTCCAAGGGAAAATAATTTCCACTTAGAATTTTATGCCCAAGTTACTTTTCAAAGACAAGGGAATGAGAAAGTTCTAGTTCAAACCTACCAAGCACCAAAACATTTACCTCCTATGAAGTGGCTGATGGAAGATTCCACTAAAATAAGGACCTAAACTGAGAAAGACAGGGGATCCCAAAAGTAGGGTAAGACCAAAAAAAAAAAAAAAAAAAAAAAAAAGGCAGCAAAGGGACTTCCAGGATGGTAAAGAAAGGAGCACCAGGTAATAATTGGTCAGTAAAGCACAGCACTAAACGGCAATCTGTCCCAGCTGGAGTACTGGACTGGCCACAGCTTCCAGGAGTGATTTCTTGAAGAAGATGCAAACAGAACACAACAGAATACTTCCGGGGTATGGGTGGAACAGGTGAAGGGGATTTAGGAACATACTTATCAGGATGAGCGCTAAGAAATGTACAGAATTGCTGAGTCACTATATTGTACAAGTGAAACTAACATAACACTGTATGTGAAGTATGCTGGCATTAAAATTATTAAAATAACTTGGTTGGAATATGAGGTTGAAGTCATGATAAATTCATAGAAATTAAGCAAACTAAACAATCAATGAAACAATTATCAAGTCCAAGAAAAACAATGTACAAGAGAGAAAAAACTAAATACTCAGAGGCTCAACTAGAAAGTTTCCAAAATTATAATACCATAAACATTGAAAACTAACCAAGATTGCAATGTTAATAAATATAAAGAGGACAGAAAAAGGAGGCAAGCATGAATGAAAATGAAATTATGATCTTCTGTAGTCAATAGATAATGGCTAAACCTGAAAAATCTAATACCAATATAAATAAATTTTAAGAGATACAGGGGTACTTGGGTGGCTCAGTCGGTTAAGTGTCCAACCTCGCCTCAGGTCATGATGTCACAGTTCATGAGTCTGAGCCCCACATCGGGCGCTCTGCTGTCAGCACAGAGCCCACTTGGGATTCTCATTCCCCTCTCTCTACTCCTCCCCCACTCATCCCCCCCTTTCTCAAAATAAATAAACTTCAAAAAATTTTTAAGAGATACAGATTTTAAAAATCATCTCGGAGTATGGTGACAGTGCTCGCTTTGGCAGCACATACACCAAAATTGGAATGACACAGAGATTAGCTTGGCCCCTGCCCAGAGTATAGTGACAGATGGTAGCTACAGCTACACTTTTAGTGAGCATAGCATAACATATAGACTTGTTGAATCACTATCTTGTACTGAAATCAATGTAACATTGTGTGTCAACTATACTTCAACACAGAAAGTACAGAATTTTAAATAAAATTAAAAATAATTTTTTTAAGGGGCACCTGGGTGGCTCAGTTGGCTGAGCATCCAACTCTTGATTTAGGCTCAGGTCATGATCCCAAAGTCGTGGGATCAAGCCCTGAGTCAGGCTCTGCACTGAGCATGGAGCCTGCTTAAGATTCTCTCTTTCTTCCTCTGCCCCTCCCCGGCTCTCTCTCTAAAATTAAAAAAAAAAAAAAATTCTGAGGGTCACATTAAAAAAATTTTTTTAATAATAATTTTTTTAAATAAAAATCATCTTGGAGAGTTGAAAATGATTGTTTCTAGGGATCAAGACAGTGATCAAGCAAATTAGTACTGTCATTTTTCCTAACAGCAGTAAGTCTAGTAGAACATTAGATTCTTTAAATAATGTATATATGTAAAGTTAATTTTTTTCAATAAAACTAAAAAACCAACAGAGAGAACCAATGAAACCAAAATTTGGTACTTTGAAAAGATTAACAAACTTGTAAATCTTTGGCTAGATTGACAAAAAGGAGAAAAGACTCAAATTATAAAAATAAACAATGAAAGAGGGAATGCCAACCTAGAAGGATTATAATAAATACTACGAACAACTGTATGCCAAGTTAGGCAATGTAGATCAAATGAACAAATTCCTAGAAAGACTGAAATTATCAAAACTAACCCCAAAACGAACAAAATCTGAATAGACTCATAACAGCTGAAGATATTGAATTTATAATTTTAAAAAATCTAAAAACAAGGCCCAAGTCCAGATGGTTTCCCTAGTAAATTCTACCAAACATTTAAAGAAGAAATAATACCAATCCTAACTTTAGAGGAGGTAGAAACACTTTCCGGCTCATTCTATTAACCCAGCATTACCTAAGATCAAAGTGAGTCAGACATCACAAGAAAGAAAACTACAGACCAATTTCCCTCATGAATAGAGATGCAAAAAATCCTCAACAAAACATTAGCAAACCAAATCCAACAACATCTTTTTTTTTAATATTTTTCTGTTTATTTATTTTTAGAGAGAGACAGAGTGCGAGCGGGGTTGGGGCAAAGAGAGAGGGAGACACAGAATCCGAAGCAGGCTCCGGGCTCTAAGCTGTCAGCACAGGGTCTGACGCAGGGCTCGAACCCACAAACTGTGAGATCATGACATGAGCTGAAGTTGGATGCTCAAACGAGTGAATCACCCAGGCGCCCCCCAAATCCAACAACATCTTAAAATGACTACACAGCATGACCAAGTGGGATTTTTATCCCAAAAATAGAAAGTTGATTTAATGTCTGAAAATCAATTGACATGATATACCATTTTACTAAAATAAAAGACAAAAATTACACAATCATCTTAATAGATACAGAAAAAGCATTTGACAAAATTAAGTACCTATTTGTGATTTAAAAAAAAAAAAAACTTGGGGTGTCTGGGTGGCTCAGCTGGTTAAGCATCCAACTTTGCCTCAGGTCATGATCTCATGTTTCATGAGTTGAAGTCCCGCATCAGGCTCTGTGCTGACAGCGCAGAGCCTGGAGCCTGCTTCAGATTCTGTGTCTCCCTCTCTCTCTGCCCCTCCCCCACTCACACTCTGTCTCTCTCTCTCTCAAAAATAAATAAATGTTAAAAAAATAAATTAAAAAAAAAAACCTCAACAACCTAAGGATATAAGAAAATGTACTCAATCAGATAAAAAGCATCTATGAAAAACCTACAATTGGCATACTTATTGGTGAAAGACTGAAAGCTTCCCTTAAGACTGGGAGCAAAACAAAGATGTCCACTTCTATTGGAGGTTCTAGGCAGTACAATCATGCAGAAAGAAAACAAACAAAGTGAATATATATTAGAAGGGAAGAAGTAAAACTGTCTTTTTTTTTTAAGTAAGCTCTATGCCCCTATGTGGGGCTTGAACTCACAACTCTGAGATCAAGAGTTACATGCTCTATTAATTGAGCCAGCCAGGCACCCCAGAAGTAAAACTATCTTTATTTATTTATTTATTTATTTATTTATTTATTTATTTATTTATTTTTAACGTTTATTTATTTTTGAGACAGAGAGAGACAGAGCATGAACGGGGGAGGGACAGAGAGAGAGGGAGACACAGAATCGGAAGCAGGCTCCAGGCTCTGAGCCATCAGCCCAGAGCCCGACGCGGGGCTCGAACTCACGGACTGTGAGATCGTGACCTGAGCTGAAGTCAGATGCTTAACTGACTGAGCCACCCAGGCGCCCCTGTAAAACTATCTTTAATTGCAAAGGACATGATCCTTTAAGAATATCCTAAGAAATTCATTAAGAAACAAAAACACTGGAATTAAAAAGATTTTAGCAATGTCACAGAATGTAAGATCAATATACAAAAATCAATTACATTTCCATATATTAACAATGAACAATTCAAAAATTAAATTTAAAAAAATAACTCAATGTATAATAGCATCAAAAAAAAAGATTTAGGATTAAATTTAACAAAAGCAGTGTAAGCTTTCCATAGTGAAAATACAAATTATTATTTAAAGAAATTAAAGATTTAAATAAATGAAAGACAATGCACATTCACATTCATGCACTGGAAGAGTCAGTACCATTAAGGTGGCAATCGTCTCCAAATTGATCTACAGATTCATCATAATCCCTATCATAATCCCAGAAGGCTTTTTTGGTAAAAAATTGACAAGCTCATCTTAAAATTTACATGGAAAAGCAAAGGACTCAGAATAACTAAAACAATCTTTAAAAAGAACAAATGGGAGAGCTTTTACTTCCTAATTTCAAAACTTACTACAAAGCTACAGTAATCAAACAAATAGCATGGAATTAAATTAAGAAAAGACATGTAGATCAATGTACCATAATTGAGACTAGAAACAAATTTATATTTGGCCCATTAATTTTCAATAAAGGTGTCAAGGCAATTCAATAGGGAAAAAACAGTCTTATCAACAAATAGTTCTGAAACAACTGGCTATCCACACATGCAAAAAGATTAATTTAGATGCTTACCTCACACCATACATAAAAGATAACTTAAAATGGAGCACAGACCTAAATGTAAAAACTGAAATTATATAACTTTTAGAAGAAAACATAGGAGAAAAATTTTCATGACCTTAAGTTAGGCAACGATTTCATAAATACACAGATATGAAACCTAAAGCATAGTCCATAAAGGAAAAGAATTGGAGGGGTGCCTGGCTGGCTCATTTAGTAGAGCATGTGACACTATCTCAGGGTTGTGAGTTTAAGCCCCATGTTGGGCATGGAGCATACTTAAAAAAAAAAGAACTGGACTTCAAAAAAATTTAAAACATTTGCACTTCAAAGAGACATTATTAAGAAAATGAAGTCAATGGGGTTGAGTGTTCAATTCTTAATTTTGGCTCAGGTCAGGATCTCAGTCAGTCGGTCAGTAAGCCAGTCAGTCATGGGATCAAGCCCAGGGGTCAGGCTGCATGCTGGGTGAGGAGTCTGCTTGGGATTTCTTTCTCTCTCTCTACCCCTCCCCTGCCCTCATGTGAAGACACACACTTGGGTTCTCGAAAGAAAGAAAGAAAGAAAGAAAGAAAGAAAGAAAGAAAGAAAGAAAGAAAGAAAAGGAAAGAAGGAAGGAAGGAAAGGAAGGAAGGAAGGAAGGAAGGAAGGAAGGAAGGAAGGAAGGAAGGAAAGAAAGAAGGAAAGAAAGAAAGAAGGAAAGAAAGAAAGAAAGAAAGAAAGAAAGAAAATGAAAATGAAGCCAAGGCAACAAATGGGAGAAAATATGTGTAAATTATACATTTGATAAAAGATTTGTATCCAGAATATATAAAAAACTCCTAAAGCTCAGTAACAAAAAGACAACCAATTTAAAAATGAGCAAAAGGGGCACCTGAGTGGCTCAGTCGGTTGGGCATCTGACTTCGGCTCAGGTCATGATCTCACGGTCCGTGAGTTTGAGCCCCGCGTCGGGCTCTGTGCTGACAGCTCAGAGCCTGGAGCCCGTTTCAGACTCTGTGTCTCCCTCTTTCTCTGCCCCTCCCCTGTTCATGCTCTGTCTCTCTCTGTCTCAAAAATAAATGTTAAAAGATAATAATAATAAAGTAAAAAAATTAAAAAAAAATAAAAATGAGCAAAAGATCTGAATAGGCTTTTCACCAATGAAGATATATAAATGGCAAAAAAAAAAAAAGCACATACAAAGATGCTCAACATATTACTCATTAGGAAAATATAAATTAAAATCATAACATGCCACTTCACATTCACTGTAATGGCTATAATCAAAAAGTCAATCAAAAAAATTCAATCACTTATATTGTACAATTGAAACTAATATAGCACATCAAGTTAATTAACCACACTGGAATTAAAATAAATTTTTTAAAAAGATCAGAAAATAAGTATTGGCAAGAATGTGGAGAAACTAAAACCCTCATATACTGCTGGTAGAAATGTAAAATGGTTCAGCTATTTTAGAATACAATCTAGCAGTTTCTTTTATGTTTTTTTTTACATTTATTGATTTTTGAGAGAGAGATACAGAGCTTGAGCAGGGGAGGGGCAGAGAGAGAGAGAGGGAGACACAGAACTCAAAGCAGGCTCCAAGCTCCACACTGTCTGCACAGAGCCTGACGCAGGGCTCGAACTCACAAACTGCAAGATCATGACCTGAGCCAAAGTTGGACGCTTAACTGACTGAGCCACCCAGGCAACCCCAGCAGTTTCTTAAAAAAATTAACATAGGGACGCCTGGGTGGCTCAATCGGTTAAAGGTCTGCCAGACTCTTGGTTTCGGCTCAGGTCATAATCTCACAGTTTTGTGAATTCAAGCCCCACATCGGGCTCTGTGCTGGCAGCGACGAGCTTGCTTGGGATTCTCTCTCTCCCTCCCTCTCTGCCCCTTCCTCTCCTCTTACTCTCTCAAGTAAACAAACTTAAAAAAAAAATTTAACATGAACTTACTGTACAATGAAGTGATGCTGGTCCTAAGAATCTACACAAGAGAAATCATCTCCACCCAAAGACTTGTACACAAATGTTCATAACAGTATTTTTCATAATAACCAAAAAGTGGAAACAACCTGCATGTCCATCAGCTGGTGAGTGGGTAACCAAAATGTGCTATATCCATACAACAGAATAGTATTGAGCAATAAAAAAGAAACGAAATACTGATTCCTGTTAACAGTAAGATAAACCTGAAGAACATGCCTAGCGAAAGAAGCCAGACACAAAAGACCACATATTGTGTGATTCCATTTATATGAATTGTTCAGAAAAGGAAAATCTATAGAAATAAAAAGTAAATTAGTGGTATATAGCAAAGTTTAACTTCATTTAGCCAGATTCTAGAACTCTAAAGAATGATTTAGTCATTAAAAATCATGGCAGATAAATATTTATGTGGTAAAATGTTCCCTCCAAAAGTGAAAAGGCTTTCAGCAAAATAAAAAGTTTATATTTTATTCCCTACCTTTCTCCAGAAAGGACTTAAGGTAGCTTCTAAAGATAGGTGGGAAATGTTTCTATAGCAAATCCTATTTATAGTTGAAGTACATGTTAGTCATGGTCTTTGCCCCACCCACACATCCTGGCTGAAAAGGCAGTCTAGATCAGTTCTTCTCAAACTAAACATGCGCCAGCACTATTCCCCTCAACCCCATACATGATGCTCTTGTAAAATGTAAAATATGTTTTAATTTTTTAGAGAGAGTAAGAAAGAGAGCACGAGCAGGGGAGAGGGGCAGAGGGAGAGAGAGAGTGAGGATCTGAAGCAGGTTCCACACTCAGCATGGAGCGCAATGCAGGGCTCAATCCTGCTACCCAGGGATCATGACCTGAGCTGAAATCAGGAGTCAGAGTCTCAACGGACTGAGCCACCAAGGTGCTCCTAAAATATATATAAAATGAGTAACTAAATATGAAATTTTAAAAACAGATAAAATACAACCCCAAGTGTTTTATTACCAGATTCCACGAACAGAAAATTACTCTGTTACGTGATTATAAAAGTTTCTAAACACTTTCAATTTCTGTACTTGTTCCTTTGTAAACCACCCTTTGGGTTGCACTCCCCAAAGTGACTCAGTTTTACACGACAGACTTAGAGTTTTATATTTTTTACATTAGAGGTGAATCAACCAAAAGTAGGCACCTCCCCCAAAGGCTGATATCCGGGGTGCAAAAGAGACAAGCAACAGCAATTCTTGGAATACAAACTGCAAGTAAAAGCAGTTGCGATGGGAGCTAAAACCAAAGGAATGCCTGACCAGAAGTCGTGAACTACCACCGGGGCAAGAAGGAAGAACCAGAGCCACCGAGACTAGGGCTGACCAAAGGAAGGACCACAGAGAAATGTGAAGCCGCAGAAATATGAGGACAAAAGATATAGAGAAGTAGAAACGAATAAGCAATTCTCTAAGGACAGGAGAAAGCACACACACTCTGACTCTCACGGATGAGTTAACCAAGGAAAACAGACTGTTCTGGTGCCTGTGAAGCATCTTGCCTGCTCCTCCAGGCGCACAAAGCCTCGCCCCCCCTGCGAGGGTCCATTCTCGCACACTGTGTGTGTCCATTCTCGCACACTGCGAGAATCCTTACAGTCAGCAGCCCCAACCACTTCTCCCTGCTGCTTATGACCCAAAAGCTCTCCTCAACAAAAGGAAGAGACTGGAGGCTTACCTTTGGGTATCAACAGGGGCATCACTCAAAGTGTTTAAACTCATGGTAAGTCTTCCAACTTTCAAAATAGCCCACTGTTTCTCAATGATATACTTCGTTATTGATGATTAAAACCGTCTGAGATGTCTGTGGCTTACAGGTTAGATGGGCTGAAGTCTGTTAACATAGTAAACAATATAACAGTGGTTATATATGTGAGTCTTGAGACTACGGGTGATTTTCGTGTTTTTCTTCAACTTACTTGTATTTTTAAAATTATTCCATAACACACATTTAAATACTCATATTTTTAAAAGCTATTACGTTTGATTTAAGATAGATTAGAAGCAAAAATGGCAAAATGTTAAAAAAATATTCCTTCTTGTAACAACAAGTTTCTATTATATTATTTTAATTTCTCTAATAAAAGGAAAAAATTATCTCAATAAAATAGTGACCAATGGGACGCCTGGGTGGCTCAGTCAGTTAAGCATCCAACTTCAGCTCAGGTCATGATCTCACAGTTCATGAGTTTGAGCCCCAAGTAGGGCTCTGTGCTAACAGCTCAGAGCCTGCAGCCTGCTGTGGATTCTGTCTTCCTCTCTCTACCCCTACCCCTCTGTCTCTCTCTCTCTCTCTCTCTCTCTCCCCCTCAAAAATAAACATTAAAAAAAATTTTTTTTAAATAGTGACCAATTACTCTTGAACTAGAAAAGGAATGTAGAACCTATTTCTAGGGAACAGAATTCAGTCTGAAAGAAAGTGAAGTCCAGGGACGTTTTTAAGTCCCTAAAGCCTTTTTCATAAATGAGATTTTTTTAAGCTTATTTATTTACTTTGAGAGAGAGCATGCACACAAGTTGGGGGGCAGAGGGAGAAGGACAGAATTCCAGACAGGCTCCACACTGTCAATGCAGAGCCTGATTCGGGGCTCGAACTCAGGAGTCATGAGATCATGAACTAAACTGAAGTCAGATGCTTAACCGACTGAGCCTCCCAGGCGCTGGGCATAAGTGAGATACTTTTAACGCAATGCTACAATCAAAGAGACCAAAGTACTCCCAACAAATGATCTCATGGTAATTTTTAAAGTCCTTCTCTTAAGGGACCAAGGAAGAAAAAAGAGAGTAATTGTCACTTACACTGACCTCTCTGGAACCCCCTTCTATGAGAGATAATCCAAATTATACAAAGCCCACTATTTAAAGTAAGTTGCTTTACTATATTTATAGTATGAAGGAATCTCTGGAGAAATATTTTAAACAGAGATAACAATAATTAAGCCCAAACAGATACAAATAATCAAGATCCCAGAAGTGTCCCTTGGTATCCCTAGAAGAAGTGCAACATCCCAGAAAGACCATAGCTTTGGACTTGGAGAGATGTGACTTAGGATGCCTTTAAGTATCTATGAGTGTTGCGGTGGGCAAGTGGCTTACCGTGTGAGCCTGTTTCCTCAACCTTAAGAAGGGAATAATTTGGGGCGCCTGGGTGGCACAGTCGGTTAAGCGTCCGACTTCAGCCAGGTCACGATCTCATGGTCCGTGAGTTCGAGCCCCGCGTCGGGCTCTGGGCTGATGGCTCAGAGCCTGGAGCCTGTTTCCGATTCTGTGTCTCCCTCTCTCTCTGCCCCTCCCCCATTCATGCTCTGTCTCTCTCTGTCCCAAAAATAAAATAAAATTGGGGGCGCCTGGGTGGCGCAGTCGGTTAAGCGTCCGACTTCAGCCAGGTCACGATCTCACGGTCCGTGAGTTCGAGCCCCGCGTCAGGCTCTGGGCTGATGGCTCAGAGCCTGGAGCCTGCTTCCGATTCTGTGTCTCCCTCTCTCTCTGCCCCTCCCCCGTTCATGCTCTGTCTCTCTCTGTCCCAAAAATAAATAAATGTTGAAAAAAAAAAAAATTTTAAAAAAAAAAAAAATAAATAAAATAAAATAAAATAAAATAAAAATAAAAAAATAAAAGAAGGGAATAATTACATCAACCTCATATATTTGAGATAGAAATAATACATCCAGCATATATACAGTTCTCAGTCACTGTACATTTCTGTTACTGAGCACAAACCCTACTTTCTATTACCCTCTTTTACTGAACACAAACTTTGAGAATGGGACAAACTTCAGGCAAGCTTTTCTGACTTCATGGAATGCCGTTTTGTGTTGTTTTTGTGTGTTAAAAGTTATGGTGGCTCGTTTCTGAGATTTCCTGGCCCTGTTTCCTCCTGCAGTTTGGTCTAGGCCATTGCTTTGCTTTGCCAATCAAGATGGAGACAGAACCTCGATGCTGAGAACCTAGTAATGATTCCTACAGACAAACACCTAGGGATATTTAAAAACAATCAGTGATTTAGCTGATACTACAATAGTGTGACCCAAGACAAAGATGGAATTTTTACCAACATGGAGGGAAGAATTCTATTTCCCCATGGACCCTTAAGACTAAGTTTGGGAAGAGTGGCAGACAAACAAATACCACTGTCAGTTTATTGATCACCTAATACAGTGCCAAACCCTGTACCTGTGCTTCATACGCAGAACCCTGGCCCCTATGACACTGCAATGCAAAGATTATCTTACCTGAGGTTTATATCCTCACTTCAACTGAGGAAACGCATCTGATTCAAAAAGGCTAAACGACTTGCGTAAGGCCAGTCATCAACTAAATGGTGGATACTAAGGACTCAATCAAGCTCTTCTGATACTGAGTCCCCAAATCTTTTCACCTTACCACCGTGCCCCCAAAGGTCAGACTTCAGAGAAACTGTCCTCACAATTCACAATGGAAGTTAAAGAGTTAAAACCTAGAAAGAACAAACTCTTCTATACTTAACAGTAATGTCCAAGGCTAAAAATCAGATATATAAAATGTTTCTATTTTTGTGAAAAAGATGAAACACACACACACACACACACACACACACACACACGTATACATATGTGTCACAAAATGCACAAACAGAACCCCTAACTCACAGGAAAAGGATAGGGCTTTAATAATGTCCGTTGTGTTGTGTTTTGATTTTATCTTGGGCAGAGAAGTATGGGAAGAGGTAGTTTACCAAATTTAATAAAGTTGTTCCAAGAAAGCTAAATTAAAAGGAATTAAGTAGGGGCACCTGGCTGGCTCGGTTGGTAGAACATGCGACTCTTGAACCCATTGAGTTCAAGCCCAATGTTGGGTTTAGAGATTACTCACAAATAAAGTCTTTAAAAAAAATTAAGTAAGTAATGATACGTGTCACAACATGGGTAAACCTTGAAAACAGTATGCTGTGAAAGAAACCAGACACAAAAGGCCACATATTGTGATTCCATGCATATAAAATGTATGGAATGGGCAAATACATAGAAACAAAAAGTAGATTTGTAGTTGCCAGAGGACAGGGAGAAGGGGAATTGGGTCTGAATGTTAATAGGTATGAGGTTTCTTCTGGGGAGTGTTCTGGGTTTCTTTTTGGGAGTAATGGAAGTGTTCTGGAATTAGATAGTGGTGATTGTTGTAGAACATGGTGAATATGCTAAAAACCAATGAATTGTACACTTTAAAACAGTGAATTTTGAGATGTAAGTTATACCCCAATTTTTTAAATTCATCATCAAAAGAAAAAAATCCTATCTAAAGTCTCCTTTAGGGGCGTCTGGGTAGCTCAGTCGGTTAAGCATCCGACTTTGGCTCAGGTCATGGTCTCACGGTTTGTGGTTTGAGCCCCACATCGGGATCTGTATTGAAAGCTCAGAGCCTGGAGCCTGCTTAGGATTCTGTGTCTCCCTCTCTCTGCCCCTCCCCCACCTCAAAAATAAAAATAAGCTTTAAAAGTAATAACGATAATTAGGGGTGCTTGGGTGGCTCAGTTGGTTGAGTGTCTGACTCTTGATTTTGGCTCAGGTCCTGATCTCATGGTTCATGGGATCGAGCCCTACATTGGGCTTTGTGCTGACAGTGTGGGACCTGCTTGGGATTCTCTCTCTCCCTCTCTCTCTGCCTCTCCCCTGCACACATGCATGCTCTCTCCTCAAAATAAATAAACTTAAAAAAAAAAAAAGGAAAAGAAGATAACGAATGATGAGGCAAGTAGCTAGGTACAGTAATGAAAATGTCGATGAAATAAGGAGTTAGGTCAAAGAATTACAGGTTCCTCACATAATGCGTTCCAAGCTTTACTTGAAACTTCCTGTGAGATGCCACAAATTAAAATAAACACCTTAGCTAATCTGTACAAGTAATTACAAATTTCTTATGACATGCAATCAACATCAGCCTTCCTCCAATATGTATCTAACTCTGTAAATAATGCTTTCCTTTTGAAAACACTCAATACGCCATTATCTATCAACAAATTATGATACCTCAAAGCCACTCCTACTATCATCACAACAACTGTAACAAAGATCCCCTCTCCAGACAGAGTGCTAAAAACTTTTTATAGATTATCTGATTTCTGTCTATACCAATCCCAAGGGGGAGATATTGTTAACGTCCCCCCTTTCTATCTAAGGAAACTAGGGCTTAAAAATATTCAATCACTTGTCCAAAGTCAAATCTCTAGTACGCGACAGAGTCTGGATTCAAGCCCATATTGGCTGACTCCATAGGTCTGCTGTGTGCCTTGCCACTGGCCTTCAAGACATGGTTCATGCCCAGCCAGAGAACATGTGAGGCGTTGCTTGTCAGGGAAGCACTTCTACTCACTACTGCAGATTTTTCAAACACATCTCAATCTTCCCTGCACCCCTACCCCATCCAAACTAACTACAAGTCAGGGGCTTCCTAATGAAGGAGGACTCAGATCTCCAGTGGATTTTCAATCCAAATGCACTACCACAGGCTTGGGTCCAAACCAGGCTATCCTGTAGCAGTGATCGATAAAGGCAAAGTTTAATACAGCTTTTCATGTTAATGTATTAATAGATTAATCTTCTGTTGGTAGTGGAGTTGGACTATTCTCACCATTCCTACTAAAATAGATGAGGGATATTATGTATATCCTTCTTCAATAACAAGTTATTTAGAAATAGGTAATGGGGCAATTGAGACCAAGGGATCAATGATCTAGACATCCTAAGAGTAAATACCAGCCAGAAACACAATTCTACTTTAGATTTCAGAGCCACTGCTGGTACAAAGTTTTCCTACCTCACAGTCGAGTCCTTCAGTGGATCATCCAGAATGTATTCATCTCTTAGTGTGTCTGTACAGATCCAGGGGGAAAAGGGAGGAGGGGGGAATGAAAAGATAAAAGCCACTATTACTGAGCACTTACTATGTGCCAGTTACTGCACTAACCATACCCTGATGTCACTGAATCCTCCCGACAGTCTATGAGATGATTATGCCCATTTCGCAGATAAGGAGCACTAAGGCTTGGAGAGGCTGAGTAACTTGCATAAAGATATTCAATGGGAGGGTCAGAATTCAGATTCACCCCTGGCTGACTCCTAAGCCCACCCTTTTTCACAACACAATGCTGACTTCAATAATAACATCTGTGTTGGGGAATTCTATCTGCAGATTTCTATATTTCACCTTTAAAAGGATGTCTGGTTCTTTCATCAAAACAAACCATGACAAGGGGGCTGAGACAATCAAAGAATTTTAGAATTAAATAGGACTTTAAAGACCAAGTCTATCCTCCTAATCTCACAGATAAGGAATCTAATGTCTAGTAAGCTTAGGTGATTGGCCTTAGGTTACTAGGCTAATAAAACTCTATACCAGGACTAATACACAAAGCTCCAGATTAAAACTACTCCCTTCTTTCCTCTCAGCAGGTTGCATTGCCTTTGTTTCTTCTTCATTTCATGAGAAACCACTGTAATTTCTGCTCTACCATCGTTTTGTTGTTGTTAGGCACTAACTCTTCAATAAAACAGGTGACAAAATGGGAGGTGACAAATGGGAGGATCTTCTCTCCAAAATTATGTGAACTATACAAAACATCCATGTGTTTTGTATTCGAAAGAGGTGAGCACCAACTGAAATTGGTGAGTAAACTTACACAGAATCATGAGAGATCTACTTAAAATGAAAAAATATGTATTTGCCTAGGATAATTATCACGATGAAATAAAGAACAGTCAAAAGGAGGCTCTACTTCTGTAGAAAATGTACAGCCCTGGAAAAACAGCCAAATTTTCTACATCTGTTAGAGTCCTGAAAGTAAGCAGTGGAAGCTACAGATAACAGCCTAACACAATTCATTCTTTCATTTATCAAACATTTATACAGTGTCTAATGTGTGGCTGGCATTTTTTTTTTTTTCTTAAGGATGAAAAAGACGTGGTCCTTGTCCTCCAAGATCTTACTGATTATCGGAGGGGAATAGCTCGGTAGTCAGGGGTTGTAAACCTTAGAAGCAAGGGCATGCCCTCTGGGTCCCTATTCAGTCCTCTGGGTACCTCTGCAGCGGTCTCAGATTAAGATTCTCCAAGGGGATCTTTCCCCCAAATATGCGGAGAGGCCCAGCCCAGGGAGCTGGAGGCGTGTCCCCACAAACGACAGCAACAGTCCCAGGACAACCACAAACTAACTCGGGGTTCCCCATAACTCTCACTGCAGCCACCCATACCGTTCCTCTCAACACCTCCCCGACCAAGTCGTTCGCCTCGAAGCCCCCACACCCCGTGGTTACCTCAGGGGGCTCCCGTGGTCCAGACAAGACACCCAAGACCCCAGGGGCAGCTCCAAATCTCAATGGTAGAAAGAGGTCTAGGCCGATCGCGGGGGTCAGAGCAAAAACTGTTGGAACCCGACGGACTCTAGGACCCGGGAGGGGGAACGAATAGAGAAGGGGGACAGGAGTGGACAAGCCCTAGGGAGACGGTGTTTACAACGGCCACTTCCGGAGACTGGGCTTCCCTCGCAGACCTTCGCAGACTTTCGCAGGCCTCCCGGCCCCGCCCCAGCCGACCTCTCTCCTCCCGCCTCCCGCGGCCCGAAGCTCCAGGATACGCACTCGGAGAAAGCCGAGCTCGGGTTGGAAGAGCTAAGCCCGCGAAGCTGCGCGGCCGCGCTGGAAGGCGAGCAGGCGCATGCGCCGTTGCTGAGAAGCGGCGCGCCCGTGCCCGCGCGCATTCCCGCGCCGCGCGCGTCCCTCCCGCCACGAGAACGGCCTGGCCCACGCTCCAATGTGCTGTTCTCAGCGTGAGGTCCCCAGGACCTCAGAATCCCAGTCTCAGAATCCCAGAGCCGACAGACAATGTATTTTTCTAAGCCTTAAACCCTTTCCGCATTTACTAAAAAAAAAAAAAAAAATCTTAGGAGGCTGGATCCCCGATTGTGCATTAAACTGCGGATCCTAAGGCCAGTGGAGCCCTTCGGGGTCTGTGGATTGGTGCCAAAGTCTGGCGGAAATTCTCGGGACTCCGCTTCTGCGCAAGTGGCTGGTTTCCCGCTGTTTAGCCTGCTCTCTGCCTGCCAGACGCTTCTTGTCCCCTCCCCCCATCCCCATTGTAGCCCAGCTTGGGGTGGTAAACAAGGCCGGGAAAATACGGGTCAGCGCGCTGATACTGTTGCAGCGCCTTTCATTATAAATATTACGTAACGAGGTACCTTGCAAAAAAAGTCCTTAGAGCCTTAACATGTGCTCCCATCTCTTTCCAGTCTTCCTCCAAGCCCCCTAGTGCACGCGCACACACACGCGCCTTCCTCCAGTTGATAATTTATACTTTGGTTTCTTCCGGTCGCTGCTTCACAATCTGCTGCCGCCCCAGGAAGATTGGAAAACCAAACCCTCTTTTGTTCCTTGGCATTTGAAAACCTGTTCCCCAAAGAACAATGCAATTTGGCGGGGATTTTGATTGAGGATTTTGTCTTCACCACCTCCAACTCCTCCGCACAAAAAGGCGTTTGATACAAAATGAACCTTTAATGCTAAAATTGTGCCATGTTAATTGTAATCAACCTGAAACCAGGTGTAGGGGCCGGCTTTTCCGTGTGTCCTTGGGGAAAGCCAACGGTCATAAATGCAAATATAAATTGAGATTAAAACATCCTTGATTCCTGTAACACTGAAACTTAATTGGTTTGAGTTTTCACTTACATTAAAAAAGGAAGCCCGTCCCCCTTCCTATTAATTTTGCCAGAAAGAGGATAATTGCTTCAAAGGAAAGAGTTTATGGAAAGGAAAAACGAGCCCGCTCTAACATTTAGAAATGCAGTGGAGGGGCGCCTGGGTGGTGCAGTCGGTTAAGCGTCCGACTTCAGCCAGGTCACGATCTCACGGTCCGGGAGTTCGAGCCCCGCGTCAGGCTCTGGGCTGATGGCTCAGAGCCTGGAGCCTGTTTCCGATTCTGTGTCTCCCTCTCTCTCTGCCCCTCCCCCGTTCATGCTCTGTCTCTCTCTGTCCCAAAAATAAATAAACGTTGAAAAAAAAAAAATTTAAAAAAGAAATGCAGTGGAAAATTACAACAGACTAATGAGATTAGGGCTTGTTTGGCTTCACAAGTTTCAAATATTTATAAGACTTATTTATGTTTTTTTAAAAAATAACAAAATTGGGGCTCCTGCGTGGCTCAGTGGGTCGAGGGGCGACCTCAGCTCAGGTCTTGATCTCCCAATTCTTGGGGTCCAGCCCCACCTCCAGCTCTGTGCTGACAGCTCAGAGCCTGGATCCTGCTTTGGATTCTGTGTCTCCCTCTCTCTGCCCCTCCGCCACTCACACTGTGTCTCTCTCAAAAATACAAAAAAAATAAAACATTAAAAAAAGTTTTTTTAATCACAAAATTGAATATTGTATGGCAAGGATAAATGGCAAAGGTATTACTGCACTTTTTCAAGCCGAGAATGAAGCCTTGCAATCTTTATTTATTTGTTCATTCAGTATTTATTGAATACAGACTATATACCTAGCTTGGAGCTAGGTGATAGAAATACAGGATATTTAACATAAGTACAATGGGAATCAGAACAGGCAAATGTTAATAAACAACCACGAGCACCCCCAAAGGCTTTAAAGAGTACAGTTAGCTTACTCTGGGAAGATGGTTATAGATTCATCAAGCTGAGAAGGAACTGGAAGACATGGAAGCTACACAGGCCAGCACAGGAAACAGCAGGAGTATTTATTTGGAAAACTGGAAGAAGTTCTGTGCGAAGTCTTCAGAGTGGGAGAAGAGGGTGGAGTAAGATAACAGGCTGGAGAAGTAAGCCAACCCCAGATCACAAGGACCTTCTAGGTCATACACTAGTCCCCCTTATCCAAGGTTTCTCTTTCCAGGACTTCCATTACCTGAGGTCAAACAAGGTCAGAAAGCAGATCATCCTCCTTCACACATATTCAGAAGATCAGTAGTAGCCTAAGTCTATGTCATAATGCTTGCATCATTCACCTTGCTTCTCTCATCACATTTTTTTAATCATCAAAAGAGTAGGGTACAATAAATATTTTTTCCGAGAGACAGAGACCATATTCACATAACTTTTATTACAATGTATTATTATAATTTTTCTTTTATTATTGTTGTTGCTAATCTCTTACTATGTCTAATTTTTAATTTAACCTTGTCATAGGTGTGTATGCATAAGAAAAAACATCTGAGAATGCAAGCTGGTGCAGCCACTCTGGAAAACAGTATGGAGGTTCCTCAAAAAAACAAAAATAGACTACCCTACAACCCAGCAATTGCACTACTAGGCATTTATCCAAGGGATACAGGTGTGCTGTTTCAAAGGGACACATGCCCCTCCCCATGTTCATAGCAGCACTACCAACAATAGCCAAAGTCTGGAAAGAGCCCAAATGTCCATCGATGGATGAATGGATAAAGAAGAGGTGGTATATATATACAAAGGAGTATTACTCAGCAATCGAAAAGAATAAAATCTTGCTATTCCCAATTACATGGATGGAACTGGAGGGTACTATGCTAAGTGAAATTAGTCAGAGAAAGACAAAAATCATATGGCTTCACTCATATGAGGACTTTAAGAGACAAAACAGAGGAACATAAGGGAAGGGAAACAAAAGTAATATAAAAACAGGGAGGGGGACAAAACAGAAGAGACTCACAAATATGGAGAACAAACTGAGGGTTACTGGAGAGGTTGTGGGAGGGGGAATGGGCTACATGGGTGAGGGGCACGAAGGAATCTACTCCTGAAATCACTGTTGCACTATATGCTAACTAATTTGGATGTAAATTTAAAAAAATAAAATTAAAAAAAAAAAACATAGAGTATCTAGGATTCAGTACTATCTCCAATCTCAGGCATCCATTGGGGGTCTTGGAACATATACCCCACAGACAAGGGAGGACTACTACTATACTTACTTTATCAAGCAATGAAGCTAACAAAAGGTGTTGAGCAGAAAAGTTATAATAATTATACAATCAGACTGGTTTAAAATATTTGGACATTTCCTATGTTTTTCTAATAGTTATAAGGTTAATTCTCTGCTGTTTCTGTTTGCCTAAGGTTACTTACAAAAAGCTGTACATAAGGATGTTCTCAAATTCACAACCCTTTTAGCCTTAAAAGTCCCAATAATCACCTCGTTCTTTTTACTTTCAAGGTAATATTCAATTCATCCCCAGCACCCCACCAAAACAGCTTCCAAAGTCAATAATGACCTCATTGCTACATCCCAGACCCCTTGAATTCACTGACACTTTGATCTTCCTCCGATTTTTCTCCAGCATAGGTAAGACTCTTGGTTTCTCCGACTCTCTGACCTTTTTATTGCTTGCTGCTCAGAGAACTGTTATCTCCTTCTTGCCCCTCATGGTGATAGTTTCTTAGTTTCTGCCCTCAACTTTCACATATCACCACATAAGTGTCCTCGGTGATGTCATCCATCCCTGTGTCCATGTGACATATAATGTCATAAACTCAGCTGTGGTTGTGATTTCGTTTTGTTTTGAAAGAGAGAGAGAGTACGTGAGAGTATGAGCAGGGAAAGGGCAGAGGGCGAGGGAGACCGAGAGTCTTAAGCAGGCTCCATGTTCAGAGTGGAGCCTGACTCAGGGCTCCATCTCATGACCATGACATCGTGACCTGAGCCAAAATCAAGAGTTGGATGCTCAACTGACTGAGCCAACCAGGCACCCCTGTGGTTGTGAATTTTTAACTCTCATCTGAATAATATCTGGAAATATTGAATTCAACATATCTAAACATGATCTTTCTTAAATTCCTCATGGAGTGCCCCCCCAAAACCACTCCTCTACCTATTTATAAAACTAATCTCTGGGATGCCTGGGTGATTCAGTTGGTTGAGCGTTCAACTTGGGCTCAGGTCATGATCTCACTCTGAGTTCAAGCCCCACATCAGGCTCTGAGCTGACAACTCAGAGCCTGGGGCCTGCTTCAGATTCTGTGTCTCCGTCTCTCTCTGTCCCTCCCTTGCTTACATTCTGTCTGTCTGTCTCTCTCTCTCAAAACTAAATAAATGTTTTGTTTTGTTTTGTTTTGTTTTTTAACATTTATTTATTTTTGAGACAGAGACAGAGCATGAACGGGGGAGGGTCAGAGAGAGAGGGAGACACAGAATCTGAAACAGGCTCCAGGCTCCGAGCTGTCAGCACAGAGCCCGACGCAGGGCTCGAACTCACGGACCGTGAGATCATGACCAGAGCCGAAGTCGGCCGCTCAACCGACTGAGCCACCCAGGCGCCCTAAATAAATGTTTTTAAAAAATTTTTTTAACTTACCTCTTAGACACCCCAATGAAAAAAACTCAGGGGGCACTGAGGTGGCTCAGTCAGTTAAGCGTCCAACTCTTGATTTCAGCTCAGATCATGATCTCATGGTTCATGGGATTGAGTGCCCCATCAAGCTCCACACTAACAGTGCTGAGCTTGCTTGATATTCTCTCTCTCCCTCTGTCTCACTTGCTCTCTCAAAATAAATAAATAAACTTAAAAAACAAAAAGAAAAAAAACTCAAAGAATCTTTCTTCTTTTTCAAGCTCCCAATTCCTACATCTAAGAATCACTAAATCCTACTTCCTTTAACTCTCCTGTCTTGTTTCTATACCTACTACTAAACATCTTCATGTGTGCGTTTCTTTACTGCTTCATATTCAGACGCTTGTGATCAGAACCTGTGCTGTGGCCCTAATGTAAGTCACTCTCCCCACCTTTCTGTGCAAATTCTCAACATTTTTATAAGTTGACAACTCAACACCTAAGGCATTTTTAAGCTGGTAAATATGAGAGAAGATCAAAAACTTAAAAAAAAAAAAATCAAAAGCAGGCCTAAGGGCACATGTGTACCTTTCTGACACTAGGGGAGTGTTATGAGCTGATTTTATGCATGTGAGCCCCAGGGTTTTTTAAGCAACAGATGAACCGCATCCTTTTGACCCTTCAATAACCTCCCTCAGAAGGTTCAAACACCAGGTGCTTGATTATTATGCTGCTTTGATATCAATTCTCAGAACTACAAGACCTCGCCATAATTGTTTCTCTCAGTGGCTCTGGGCCTTTGTTCCTTCAGTCCCCGTTCTGTGTGCTACAACAGAAATGGCCCTTCTAAAGCATTGTCAACCTTAAAAATTAAACAACAGAGGTTATCAAGCAGCAAATGAGTTTATTCAGAAATAGCAGAAGAATTGCAACTTGGAACATGCCAACTATGGTGAACCATAGGCAAGTCCAGAGAACAAAAGGAAGAGAGCATCCTTTTATAGAGGAAAGGAGAAAATTGGGAGGAGTTGTTTTGAACAAAAGTTCATTGGTGGAAAATAAGAGTTACATATATAATTATCACATTGTAACTCAGATTATGTTACCCTATCAATCAATTCTTTTAATGGCTCCTCAGTCCTTACTGCATAAAACCCAAACTTAACTCTTCTCCCTCCCTCATCAATCAAGGGCCCCTAGTCTTGTCCCTACCTGCCTTTCCAGCCTTGCTTTCTCCTTTTAAACAATAAATCCTCCCTTTCATTCACATAGCAATGGAAAACACAAAACATTGGGGGAATAAATGTAGTAAGACATAGGCAAGGACTTATAGTAAAAGTTTTTAAAAATTTTTAAACTACATTTTTTTAATTTTTTAAGTTATTTTGAGTGGGGAGGGGCAGAGAGAGAGAGAGAGAGAGAGAATTTCAAGCAGACTCCACACTGTCAGCACATAGCCTGATGCAGAGCTTGATCCCATGAACTGTGAGATCATGACCTGAGGCAAGATCGAGAGCCAGTTGCTTAATTGACTGAGCCACCCAGGTACCCCTAAAAGTTTTAAGAATGATTATATGGTCAATTAATCTTCAACAAATGATGTAGGACTACGCAATGGGAAAAAGTCTCTTCAACAAATAGTCCCAGGAAAACTGGACAGCTGCATGCAAAAGAATGAAATTGGACCATGTTCTTATGCCATACACAAAAATAAACTCAAAAGGGATTAAGGACCTAAATGTGAGACCTAAAACCACAACAATTCTAGACGAAATCACAGACAGTAATTTCTCTGACATCAGCTGTAGCAACATTTTTCTAGATACGTTTCCTGAAGCAAGGGAAACAAACAAAATAAATAAACTATTGGGATTATATCAAAATAAAAAACTTCTGCACAGCAAAGGAAATAATCAACTAAAAGACAAACCTACGGAATGGGAGAAAATATTTGCAAACGGCACACTCGAGAAAGGGTTAGTATCCAAAATATATAAAGAACGTGTACAACTCAACACCAAAAAAATAATCCAACTAAAAAAATGAGCAAAAGATTTGAACAGATATTTCTCCAAAGACATACAGATGGCCAACAGACACATGAAAAGATGCTCAACATTACTAATCATCAGGGAAATGTGAATCTAAATCACACCTGTCAGAATGACTAAAATCAAAACACAAGAAACAACAAGTGTGGGCAAGGATGTGGAGAAAAAGGAAACCTCATGCCCTGTGTGTAGAAATGCAAACTGGTGTAGCCACTGTGGAAAACAGTATGGAGCTTACTCAAAAAACTAAAAATAGAACTACCATATTACCAGTAATTAGACTACTGGTATTTATCCAAAGCATACAAAAATGCAAACTTGAAAAGATATATGTTTATTGCAGCACTATTTACAATAGCCAAATTATGGAAGCATCCCAGATGTTCATAGAATGGATAAAGATGGTGTGGTATATATACAATGGAATATTACTCATCCAGAAAAAGAAAGAATGAAACCTTGCCATTTGCAAAAACATGGATAGGTCTAGAAAGTATAATGTTAAGTGAAAGAAGTCAGAGAAAGACAAATACTGTAAGATTTCATTCATACGTAGAATTTAAGAAACAAAATAAATGAGCAAAGAAAAAAAAGAAACAAACCAGAAAGAAGACTCTAAACCATAGAGAACAAACTGATGGTTACCAGACAGGAGGTGGGTGGAGGGATGGGTGAAATAGGTGGGGGGTGATTAAGAGCACACTTCCACAACGAGCACTGAGTTATATATAGAATTATTGAATCACTATCTTGTAAACCTGAAACTAATATAACACTGTATGTTAACTATACTGGAATTAAAAAAATTTTTAAGTTTTAAGATATATAGATTAATATAAAAGATTTGAATTCCAACACATGTTTTATTAAATATATGTGTCAAGCACTATGCTGATTGGTTTCACATTTATCCTCTTTTTTTTCAAAAATGCAAATACCTTTATCATTTGTCCCAATAATACATTGTCACTTAAGAAATTGAGGTGGGGCACCTGGCTGGATCAGTTGGTGGAGCATCTGATCAAGAGATCATGGGTCATGAGTTTAAGCCCCACGTTGGGTGTAGAGATTACTTAAAAAAAAAAAAAAAAGATGGGATGCCTGAGTAGTTCAGTTAGTTAAGCATCCGACTTTAGCTCAGGTCATGATCTTGCCGTTCACGAGTCCAAGCCCCACATCAGACTCTGTGCTGACAGCTCAGAGCCTGGAGTCTGCTTCAGATTCTGTGTCTCCCTCTCTCTCTGCCCCTCCCCAGCTTGCACTCTGTCTCTGTCTCTCTCAAATATAAATAAAGGCAAAATAATAATAATAATAATAATAATAATAAAGAAAGAAAGAAAGAGATAACATTGTGAGAGAATGTCTGCTTCCCTCTGCCCTTGGCAGCACTACATTTTTTTTTTTAATTTTTTTTTCAATGTTTATTTATTTTTGGGACAGAGAGAGACAGAGCATGAATGGGGGAGGGGCAGAGAGAGAGAGGGAGACACAGAACCGGAAACAGGCTCCAGGCTCCGAGCCATCAGCCCAGAGCCCGACGCGGGGCTCGAACTCACGGACCGCGAGATCGTGACCTGGCTGAAGTCGGACGCTCAACCGACTGCGCCACCCAGGCGCCCCCATTTTTTTTTTTAATGCCAATTATTTTTGAGAGAGAGAGAGACAGAGTGTGAGTCAGGGAGGGGCAGAGAGAGAGAGAGAGACACAGAACCTGCAGCAGGCTCCAGGCTCTGAGTTGTCAGCTCAGAGCCCGATGCGGGGCTCAAACTCACAAACCATGAGACCATGACCTGAGAGGAAGTCGGACACTTAACCGACTGAGCCACCAGGCACCCCAGCACTAGATATTTTTGCAGTATTGAAACTTTTCCAATCTGATAGGCCAAACGTGATGCATCATTGTTCTAAAGTTCTTTTAATTTGCATTTATCTGATCATTAATGAAGTTCGGTAACATCTAGAAATGCCATTTTAATCTTACATTCCAGGAAGCATGAAACCACTGTTATACCACCATTGTCCAACAGAAATTAGAGCGGAGAATTTGCCAAGCCTAAGAATTCAATTCATCACTTTACAAAGAAGAACTTTGACCTCAGGGAAGTCCTCAAGGACGATAGTGGAATAGGAAGAACTACACTCACCTCTCCCATGAATGTAACTACGTAACACTCAAATCAGTATAAACAACTCATAAAATGACCTGAAGACCGGCAGAATAAACTCCACAAGTAAATGTAGAGAAGAGACTACATCCAGGAGGAGAGGAAGGGCAGAGATGTGATGGAGAGCTAAATGGACTCATGAGCTACTCATGGGCAGAATCGCAGAGGCAGAGAAGAGAGAGAAATAGACCCTCACACGGGAGAGCCCACAAGGGGAAGATGAATCCCCATAGCATTTGGCATAACCTTACAAAGAATTTTTTTTTTACCTTACAGAGAATTATTATAAAGCTATAGCCAAGTCTTTATAGGTGAGGTGCATCCTATAAGAAATATGTTGATAAGTATTGAGCCTTTTTATTATTTTTGTTCTCAATCAATCTAAGAAGCACGGCTGGAAAGCAGAAATGTTGAAGGGCGTTAGTGAGGGCAATGATGGAAGAAAGGAACTAAAATTGGTATGCAAAACAATGTAAAGTAATTACTTCACCATGAATAGTGGTCTTCCTGCAAATTATATGTAATAGGAAAGTGTTTCTCTTCTACTTGCAAATATAGGCAAGCATTCTCTATCCTTAAATGATATGAATGTACATATCTCTAATCTAATAGTTACTCACACGATAGACTTCCAGAGAAGTAAAGAGAGTATGTGCATTTATCTTGGGTGGGAAGATCTGAAAGAGGTCCAGATTTGTTAACAACCTGCATGTATGCAACTGCCGGACAGAATTTCATCTCCCAAAGCTCACCTTAGATTTCTCTGTTGAGGCTCTGAGCTATTGTCCTAGATGAAATAACTCAAATCTAAAGAACCATACTTCCGGGAAGGAGAATGTCTCCCACAGTGAGACCAGTCTCTGTGGTTAGAAGTTAGACTTTCCGAAAAGGAAAAAGGAGGCACTATGCAGAAAAGA
The DNA here is from genome assembly GCF_022079265.1 of Lynx rufus. Lineage (NCBI taxonomy): Eukaryota > Metazoa > Chordata > Mammalia > Carnivora > Felidae > Lynx > Lynx rufus. The sequence continues at coordinate 40,748,006 of NW_025814824.1, read as the reverse complement.
GGTGGATGTGAGGAATAAAGAGACAATTTAGAAACCAAGTGAGTCCATATTGGACCCCCAAGAAGTGTATAACTTACTGAGCATCTTTGTCCCCAAACTCATGAAACCTTACATTTAATGTATAGGTTTTTATTTAAAGTAAGCTTTAGGGGGGCGCCTGGGTGGCGCAGTCGGTTAAGCGTCCGACTTCAGCCAGGTCACGATCTCACGGTCCGTGAGTTCGAGCCCCGCGTCAGGCTCTGGGCTGATGGCTCGGAGCCTGGAGCCTGTTTCCGATTCTGTGTCTCCCTCTCTCTCTGCCCCTCCCCCGCTCATGATCTGTCTCTCTCTGTCCCAAAAATAAATAAATGTTGAAAAAAATAAATAAATAAATAAATAAAAATAAAGTAAGCTTTAGGGGTGCCTGGGTGGCTCAGTTGTTTAAGCATCCAACTTTTGATTTCGGCTCAGGTCATGATCTTGAGGTTTGTGACTTCAAACCACCCATCAGGCTCTGCGCTGATAGTGCGGAACCTGCTTGGGACTCTTTCTCTATCCCTCGCTCCCTGCCTGCCCCCACTCACACACGCTGTTTCTCAAAATAAATAAACTTAAAAAAAATAAAGTAAGCTTGGGGCGCCTGGGTGGCTCACTCAGTTAAGCGTCTGACTTCAGCTCAGGTCATGATATCCCAGTTCCTGGGATCAAGCCCCATGTCGGGCTCTGTGCTGACAGCTCAGAGCCTTGAACCTGCTTCAGATTCTGTATCTCCCTCTCTCTCTGCCCCTCCTCCACTCGTGCTTGCTCTCTCTCTCTCTCTCTCTCTCTCTCTCTCTCTCTCAAAAAATAAACATTAAAAAAATATATAAAAAATAAATAATATAAAGTAAGCTCTATGCCCAACGTGGGGCTTGAACTCATGACATGGAGATCTGGAGTTGCATGCTCTACCAAATGAGCACACCCTGCCAAGTGCCCCTAATGTATAGTTTTAACTGTTATGACTCCATTGGAGAAATTAACAACTCTGTAGTTGGAGTTGTTGATGAAGTAAGGACCAGTTCATGAAGGAAAGCTAGGCCTGCCCCTTATTACCCTCTGCTAGTTCTCTAAAGAAGCCCTTGTGGAGAGGTCAGCACTGATGAAGGAGGAATGTGCAGTTAATGAATTCCAGGTTGTGAACACCCAAAGGAACACAGAAGCGTTGTGGGGGCTTACAGAGAAGCAGTGGTCGGATCAGAAGCAACCATGAGATAAATCCCTTCCCTTTTAAAAAATATACTTGAGAAAATGTCTCTTAAAGTGGAGTAAAAGTTTGGAAGATACCTATCTATACATATACATATACATATACATATACATATACATATACATACAGATGGATAAATATGTACATACATCTCTATATGTATATATTCTGAATTTTCTACTCTGTTCAATAGATCTATGTTCCAATATGACACTGTTTTAAGTATTGTAACTTTGTAGTACATTTTTGAACTGCTAGATCATCTCCTCACTTTCCAAAATTTTATTCGTTATTCTATGCACTTATTAATTTAGATTTGTTAAAAATATTTATTGGACACTTGCTAGATATTGCAGGTTCTGGGGATATAAAAGCAAGCAATATACCCAAAACTCTCTGCTCTCATGGAGCTTACATTTTAGTGAGGGGACACAGGTGAAAAGTGAAACCAACATAATCCCTGCCCACGTGTCACACCCTCATGACACCAAGCATGCTTTCTTGCTTATATATTAAATAAGACTTACACCAAGCAAAAGTAATTCACCTATTTGTCCAGAAAATACCTATTCCTAGAAGATAATGCTGTGAACTAAACAGTTTATTTATCAGGACTAACAGCTTTCTTATAATTTGGCTCAAGACATTCCTCCACACTGTGCCCAACAATCCAGCCACACTAGTAAGTTCCTTGCTAGCAAAACCCACCTTTAAAAATCTTTCTAGAAAAGATTCTTCCTTAATTTCTTCACTGTAAGGCACTACAGAGGTGAGTTTAGGCAATAGCTTTGATCCTTAAATAAGAAAAACTAGACACTAAGAACTTTTGGCATGAGTTCAAAAATCTTTTTAAAAATGCTTTAGGGGCGCCTGGGTGGCTCAGTGGGTTGAGTGGTTGAGCGTGTGGCCTCAGCTCAAGTCATGACCTCGCGGTTGATGAGTTCAAGCCCCACATGCGACTTGCTGCTGTAGGCACAGAATCTGCTTCAGATCCTCTGTCTCCCTCTCTCTGCCCCTCCCCTGCTAATGCTCTCTCTTTCTCTCTCAAAAATAAGTAAACATTAAAAAATAAAATAAACATAAATAAATAAATAAAGTAATAAGAGACAAATTTGAAGGTTTAGGTATTCTTTACTGTAAATTATTATATGGATGGAAAACAAAAAGTAAAATTAGAATCTGCATTTTTTTCTGTAAAACAGCCTATTCTGGCTCAGATAAACAAGAGTTATTTTTCAGTCCTAAAATATTCAGTTAATTCTCTAGATTTTTGGCATGCTTCTGAATCATTTTGATAAGAAGTTTAAAAAAAAAAAAGTTAAGTTCCTAATAACATTATTACCTATTGTTGTGTGTTTCCTATTTATTATGTGTACAACTATTTCTTGTCTTTGAATAAAATGACTTACATTTGTATGTTATCACCTCTGACAACTCTTCTTGATTTTGTTCCATATTCACGTCCCAAATTCAAAACAACTGTTACGCTTTCTTGTAAATCAAAACTTTGAGTTTGCTGGAATAGCAACCAATTCAAGGCAAAGGCTCATTCCCTCAACTTATGCAAGAAAGATAGTAGAAACAACTAGGCTTTTTTTGATATTCTCCAAATTTTAATTAACTTAAAACATTATTATGATAACTCTTTATGGAATTTAGGATAAAAATAAAATTATTGGTATTTTTCAATGACTGTGAACTTCTTCTGCACCAGTTATCAGTTTAATATTTTTGCTATGCTCTACATCTGTACTTTGTTGCCCTGATTTGTGATTCCAGTACTGGACCCTCCAATCACTTCTCCTTTGCCAGCAGATGAGATGTTATGATTGATCAGCAGAGGGCAATGGAGTGACACTGCATGGCCACAGCAGCAGGAAGACACTTTTCCTTTGGGCTCTCAACTTCCGTTATTATTCTTGAACACAGGAAACCAATACAGGCACTCCAGCTGTACCTTCAGCCTGTGCTCTCTTCTTAAAGCTCCTTTGACAAGGTCCAGCCCACCTACATCCTCTGGCAAAAGCTAGATACTTCTACAGACTGACTCAGTCTGCCAATACTCTCCAGCAATGGTAGATCACCTCTACAGACCCCTGTAGCAAGTTTCTTCACCCCTAGCAGCTTGTGTGGCTGTGCAAGTGGTAGTCATGTCCCCTTTGAAGAGGTCTGAATCTCAGCCTTCGGGGGAGTGAGTGGAGAGTGGAAGGAGGCTCTTTTCTTAGTCGTCAGGTTCCCGTATCACTCCTTTTCCTTCAGCCTAGAGGTAGTAGCTACATTTTTGTACCTGCTATTCTGGATCCCTTAGAGCCTTCTCTTATCTCTACCCCTTCCTAGTTAATAATTCTTTTTTTTTAAGTGATAATTTTTTATATTAATTTTCCCTGTTCAAAAAAACTGATGTGGTTTCTGTCTCCTGACCGGTCACTGACTGACATATCTTAGAAATATACTTTTGTTCATGTCCAAGAATTGCTACAGTAATTGTCTCCAAAAAGATTTCATTTCTAGGCTATTAATTTCCAATGCCTTTGTCAATCAGGGACCATCATAATACACTTTGTGATACAAATCAAAAAGCCTTGGAGTCTCCTTCCTGTTCATAATATGTTTCTATTCAAAAGATAATCATTGATTATATACTTCTATATTAATTTTCTGTTACACCTCAAGAAAGACTTCTACTGCCTTCTAGTCCCACGTTACTTCATCTTGAGGAAGAGACTTCAGAGAAATACAGCCTTTGAGGCTTGTTGAAAAGGATCTGATCAGTTACTGTAAACAACAAGCATGACAGCAAAAATCTAGAGTGTTATTTCTTAGAACCACATCTCTACTAAAGAAATTTAAGTCACTGTAAATTACTGGAAAACTGTACTCACCAGAAACGACAACATCAGGAGGATACAGCTACAACGTAAGACTTTCAGATTGATAAGATGACTGCATGAAGTATATCACTTCCAGCGAAGGCTCATGAAATCAAATCTGGATGACTGGAGGTACAGACTGCCTTGCTTCCATCAGCAAGCTTGTGTTTGTCATTTACCAAGCCATTTTATTTCCTCTTGGTTGCTTTAAGGTTTGGGATTATTAATTAACTATGATATCTATTAAATCCCTATGCTCAGTAATGCTTCTTGCATTCCTAGTCGCTTCTTGGTAAAAGTCTAACGCTTGGCTACATTTTCCTTGTGATTTGGTTAAAACACAAAATCAAATCAACTTTTGAATTCATATTTGCTTTCCTTAGAGTGCCATTCATTTTCCTTTTATACTGGTTCCTTGTAATCAATTAGTTAATTTCCTGGGTAATTGAGTTCAATCACAGTGACTTTTTTTTTAATTTTTTTTTTAATTTTGTAAATGCTTATTTATTTTTGAGAGAGAGCGCAAGTGGGGGTGGGGGCAGAGGAAGCAGGAGACACACAATCCAAAGTAAGCTCCAGGATCTGAGCTCTGAGCTGTCAGCACAGAGCCTGGTGCAGGGCTCGAATTCATGAACTGCAAGATCATGACTTGAGCTAAAGTCTGATGCTTAACTGACTGAGCCACCCAAGCACCACGCAGAGTGACAGAGTGACACTTTTTAGGGTAACACAATAGGCCAGGCAGCCAGAAATCCCTTATCATATTCCCCTCCAAAGAAACAATACTTGGGGACTGTGTAATAAATAATTTGGCTAGCTTTTGGCCTCAATTCCTAGGAGATAATCTCTAAACCCTTATAATTTCCTGAGTGATAGAGGTGTGATGGTGGACCCCCGGTGAGGTGACTCAGATGGGGGTGGCCATGACAGGAAGACCGACCATGTGCTTACAGTATTAGGGTTTTTTTTTTTTTTTTTTTTAATTTTTTTTTCAACGTTTATTTATTTTTGGGACAGAGAGAGACAGAGCATGAACGGGGGAGGGGCAGAGAGAGAGGGAGACACAGAACCGGAAACAGGCTCCAGGCTCCGAGCCATCAGCCCAGAGCCCGACGCGGGGCTCGAACTCACGGACCGCGAGATCGTGACCTGGCTGAAGTCGGACGCTCAACCGACTGCGCCACCCAGGCGCCCCTACAGTATTAGGGTTTTGAGTCATGTGACATCATCTTGACTTCTGGGAAAGAAAGGAAGCCTAGAGATTGAGTTCAACCACACAGGCAATGATTCAATCAATCATGCCTATGTCATAAAACTTCAATAGTAATTCTGGACACTGAAGGTCAGATAAAGTTCCCTGGTTAGTTATCTGAGTATTTTCACACTTAGATGCCGGGAGGGCAACACATCCCTGAGAATGATGGAAGCTTCATATCTGGAACTCTCTCCGGCTTCACCCTCTGCATTTCTTCTTTCGGCTGGTTCTCATTTGTAGCCTTTTGCTATAATAAAACTGCAATCATTAGTGTAACAATTTTAGTGAGTTCTGTGAGTCTCTTTAGTAAATTCTCAAACCTGAAGGTGGCCATGGGACCCTCTCAATTTGTAGCCAACTGGTCAGAAGGGAGAGTCACCCTGGAGAGCCCCACATTTGTGGCTGGTATCTGGAGTGAAGGCAGCATGTGAAGAGCTGTGCTCTCAAAATTTGCATTTTGACAAACTCACTGTAGGAAGCTTTTGTAGAAGCTAGCCTTTGCAACCAATAGAAATAGAGCTTGGAGAAGATTCAGAAAGAGATGGAGTATATTCCAAGACTGTTTCACTTTTATAGATCTTACGCAAAAGGCACACTACTGTACTTCACCACAAGATCTTTTACTTTAGAGCTACCTAGCTATCTCTTTATTACAAATATCATTTCTCGACACCAGCGACACTTATGTAATATTGCAACGCCATCATATGTAATATGTAATATTGCAACGCCATACAGTAATTATCACCAAGAACATATCATTGGTTGGCCCCTTGCAATTGGTATTAAATTTGTGGCACAAACACTGACTGCTAGCAGCAGAATGGACAGAGATATGTTATCTTGGTTAATTGACACCGCTTTCAGGATAAGCCTTGGTATCACCCAGCATTTATTTTAGCCCACAAATTTCCCTTCCCAGAACAACAACAAAAAATTACCTAGGGGCTCCTGGGTGGCTGAGTTGGCTGAGCGTCCGACTTCGACTCAGGTCATGATCTCACAGCTCGTGAGTTCGAGCCCCGCGTCAGACTCTGTTCTGACAGCTCAGAGCCTGGAGCCTGCTTCAGATTCTGTGCCTCCCTCTCTCTCTGCCCCAACCCACTCGCATTCTGTCTCTGTCTCTCTCAAAATTAAATAAACACTAAAAAAAATTTTTTTTAATTACCTAAATAATTTAATTCAACAAGGAGGGAAACATATCTGTGATTTGAGTTAAAAAACCTTAAAAACTGGGGGGCACCTGGGTAGTTCAGTCAGTTAAGCGGCCGACTTCGGCTCAGGTCATGATCTCATGGTTCGTGAGTTCGAGTCCCGTGTCAGGCTCTGTGCTGACAGCTCAGAGCCTGGAGCCTGCTTCGAATTCTCTGTTTCCTTCTCTCTCTGCCCCTGCCCTGCTCACATTCTGTCTCTCTCAAAAATAAACATTTAAAAATTTTTTTAAAAAACTTAAAAACTGAAGGGTTGTTTTTTTTTTTGGACTGCCTTTTTCTATATCCAAACTTTTCATCTTATGCTTTCCAAAAGGCCTGAAAGATAGGAGTAATCCTACATGCTAGGGTTCAGAAAATAGCAAAACTAAATAATGTGTCCAAGGCCATGGAACTTCCCCCTAAGAATTTCATGAGATTAGACAGATGATAGCTCAAAACATAGAGTCATTAGACATAATACTCTTTTCCTGAAGGAGACCGTGTGCTCTGTAAGGGAAATAATATTGTTCTTATATTTTTGCGGATTTCTCCAGGGCCCTTTATATCACGAGAAAGATCTGAAAAACAAATATAGATATCATGAAATCAAATAATTTGTCTAATGCCTAAATATCTGGTTCTGTGGACTCTTTGTAGTTGAAATGGAATCTATTTTCTTAATTTAGTTAGGATATGTTTACCCAAATTAGATTAGCATCTGTTCGTGTTGCAATGTACAAGTGCGGAACTCCAGAATCTTAAAATGCTGCTGTTCAGTCACTGTGAGTCCTGATGAACTTCTACCAAGAACAAGAAAAGTCAGGACTTGTAGAGATTGGAACAACTCCCATCAGAAAATGCACTTGGGGTGCCTGGGTGGCTTCGTTGGTTAGGTGTCTGACTCTTGATTTAAGCTTAGGTCCTGATCTTGCGGTTTGTGAGTTCAAACCCCGCATCGGGCTCTGCACTGATGGTGTGGAGCCTGCTTGGGACTCTCTCTCTCCCTCTGTCTTTGTCCCCTACCTGCTTGCACTCTCTCTCTCTCTCTCAAAATAAATAAATAAACTTAAAAAGAAAAAAAGAAAATACATTCAATCACAACATATCAAACATGTCATATATCTGGTTTGATGATATCCCCAAATGATAATGTTCTTCCCGATTAGCCTGAAGAATGATAAAAGGGGAAACTGGGAATTCAAACTGACATAATTCTCAAGTCCCTGTGTTAACTAATAACAAAGCAATATATTAGCTGCTGGCTGGGGAACGTAATGCGAGTGGACGAAAATGCTTATTTATCAAAACAGCTAGCCCATCAAGACCCACTTCAACATTCTTGATTCACTGAGGCCACTAATCCAAAACTCTTATTTCATAAACTTTGCTCTTTCCCAACGACTTCTTCACCTTGAAAGACCAGTCTAAATCAGCTAGCCCAGGCCCTAAGTCTCTTTACCTTTCCCTAGTTTCCTCATTTTGAGGCACTCCTTAGATTCAGTCATTATGATGTTCTCCCTTAAACAAAAGTAAAGTAACCTGACTTTTTTTGATCAACAGGTTTTGGGTGTGTGTGTGTGTGTGTGTGTGTGTGTGTGTGTTAGAGGAGGTCAACACTTGATACTGGCAATAAACAAGAAAGCAAAAAAATATATTTCACGACAGATAAGCATAAGTGCTATGAAAAAGAAAAAAAAAAGCCAAGGAAAGGAAATGCATGTGGGTCGTGGGTAGATGTGGTTGTTCCAACTTTAGATGAGATGATCAAGGAAGTCTTCCCTGAATGGATGCCATTTGATCAAAGACCTGTAGGTGGTGAGAGAGCAAGCATGCAGCTATTTAGGGAGAGAGCATTCCAGAAAGAAGGAATAGCAATTGCAAAGAATATAAAGCAGAAGCTTACCTGGCATGTTGAAGAAGTAAGAAGAAAGCCAGTATGGCTATAGAGAGTAAATAGAGACTTGAGGTATGAGGAATAATAGAAGGGAAATAAGACCTTTTCTTTAAATGAGATGGGAAACTATTCAGGGGAACTTTAGAATCCATTTATCAAAGAATCACATGAAATGTATAGATTACTTAGGGGATAACTGACATTTTTACAATATTGAGTCTTCTCATCCAAGAATATGTCATATCTCTCCATTTATTCTAGACTTTCTTTTATGTACTTCAGTAAACCTTAATAGCTCTTGTCCTATGAATCTTTGAAATTCTTATTAAGTTTATTGCTAGGTTTTAAGGGCTTATTTTTGTTTGGTGTGGATTTTTCTTTTTTTATTAGAAAAAAATTTTTCATGTTTTTGTTTATTTTTGAAGGAGAGACAGAGCATGAGCGGGGGAGGAGCAGAAAGAGAGGGAGACAGAATTTGAAGCAGGTTCCAGGCTCTAAGCTGTCAGCACAGAGCCTGATGCAGGGCTTGAACTCAACGAACTGTGAGATCATGACCTGAGCTGAAGTCGGACGCTTAACCAACTGAGCCACCCAGGCGCCCCTGGCTTGGATTTTTCTATTGTAAATGAGATTCCCGCCCCCCCGCCCAATTACATTCTCTAACTGGACCACCTCTCACTCATGACTATTACTCTAAATTCCTAACCTCTATCAGACAGATTAGTTTTGCCTATTGTTTGTTCATCCTTATATAAATATAATAATATGAATATGTAAATATAATATATAGAGTAACTATTCATTTTTAATATATTCCTCTTATGGTTACCTTAAGATAGTTCAGACTTAATGCCAATGCCCATTTAGTTCATTCTCTTGGAATATTTTGGTAATAATTATATTGCCTCTAAATAATGACTGTTTTGACTAAGTTCTATGCCCATTGTGGGGTTTGAACTCACAACTCACAGCTCTGAAATCAACTCCAGATATCATAGTAAGAGGCAAAAATCTATTTTCGATTCAATAATTTGGATGTCTTATCCAATATATGAATCTATCTATATTAACACTTTAAACTGCATGTAAAGGTTAAGATTTCCCCAACACACAACTTTAAGTAGGGTCTGGTTTCAGGTGGGAAGCTAGCTTTTATAGAGGAAAATGTAGTAAATTTCTTTTCTCATTTACTACCTGGAGGAAGGCGGTAAAAGGGGAGCAGACAATTTACACTTAACTTTTACTATTGTAAGATGATCTCATACTCTCTGGATCTGGAAAATTTGTGTCTGTAAATTTCCAAAATAAAATATTATACATCATATAGCTCAATAGAATCTTACAAAATGACAACATCCATGTACCTAGAGCCCAGATCAAGAATCTCGATATTGCCACACCCCAGAATTCTTCCTTATACACCTCTCACTCACTATGCTTACTCTATATTCAACCACTATGCCAACTGCTATCAATATAGGCTAGATTTGCCTTTTTATTTTTTTTTACTTTTCCATAAATGGAATTATACAGAATGTACTATATTGTATCTGGTTTCTTTCACTCAGTGTGTGTGAGATTTATCAATCTTATTAAATGATTCAGTAAGCCATTCTTTAATTTACTACGGGATAATACTCCATTGTATGAATCCATTTCACTGTTGACAAACATTTAGAAAGCTTTCAATTTGGCTAATATGAATAACTCTGCTATGAACATCTCATACATGTCTTTTTTGGCCATCAGTCCACATCACAGTCACTATGTGCATTGGAAAACAACATCAAGGGGAAGGACTTTTAATAATGTTGCTTATTGGGGCACCTGGGTGGCTCACTCGGTTAAGTACCCAATGTCAGCTCAGGTCATGATCTCACAGTTCGTAGGGTTCGAGCCCCACATCAGGCTCTGTGCTGATAGCTCAGAAATAAACATTAAAAAAACTTTTTTAATATTGTTGCTTATTTCTGTAAATGTTTCAATTTTTTTTTTTTACCGTTTTATTTATTCTTGAGAGAGAGAGAGACAGAGACAGAGCATGAGCGAGGGAGGAGCAGAGTGAGAGAGGGACACAGAATCTGAAGCAGACTCCAGGCTCTGAGCTGTCAGCACAGAGCCCGATGTGGGGCTCGAACTCACAAGCTGTGAGATCATGACCTGAGCCAAAGTCGGACGTTCAGCTGACTGAGCCACCCAGGTGACCCCTATTCCTGTAAATGTTCAAAATTAATTTTATCAGGGGCACCTGTCTGGCTCAGTTGGTACACTGTGTGTACAACTCATGATCTTGGGGTTGTAGGTTTAAGTCCTACCTTGGGTGTAGACATTAAACATAAAATCTTTAAAAAAATAGAATAAAATAGGGGTGCCTGGATGGCTCAGTTGGTAAAGCATCCAACTCTTGGTTTTGGGTGGGGTCATGATCTCACAGATTTGTGAATTTGAGCCCCACGTAGGGCTCTGTACTGATAGTGTGGAGCCTGCTTGGGATCCTCTCTCTCTCCCTCTGTCTCTGTCCCTATCCCACACGAGCATGCACACTCTCTCTTTCTCAAAATAAATAAATAAACAAAATAATCTAAAAAATAAAACAAATAATAATAAATAAATAAATAATTTTATCAAGGGGTGCATGGCTGGCTCAGTCTGGAGAGCATGCAACTCTTGATCTCAGAGTTACGAGTTTGAGCCCTATGTTGGGTGTGTAGAGATTACTTAAAAATAAAATTCTTTGGGGGCGCCTGGGTGGCTCAGTCCGTTGAGCCTCCAACTTCGGCTCAGGTCATGATCTCACAGTTAATGAGTTCGAGCCCCGCGTCGGGCTCTGCGCTGACAGTTCAGAGCCTGAAGCCTGTTTCAGATTCTGTGTCTCCCTCTCTCTCTGCCCCTCCCCTGCTCATGGTCCGTCTCTCTCTCCTTCAAAAAGAAATAAACATTAAAAAAAAAAAATTACAACACCAATCATAATAAACCAGAATGTTTTAAAATTTTTTTTTTCAAAAATATTAAAAAATTAAAAAAGAAAAAATCTTGGGGCACCTGGGGGGCTCAGTTGGTTAAGCATCTGAATTTTTATTTTGGCTCAGGTCATGATCTCAAGGTTTGTAAGTTCAAACCCTACATCGGGCCCTCTGCTATCAGCACAGAGCCTGCTTCAGATCCTCTGCCCCCCCCGGCCCCTCCCCCCTCAAAATTAAATAAACATTTACAAATAATAAAACAAATAATAAAAATTTCAATACCTTTAGAATATATTTAACAATAAATAAAATTAGGGGCACCTGGGTGGCTCAACTGGTTTCGCATCTGACTTCGGCTCAGGTCATGATCTCACAGTTTGTGAGTCCCAGCCCCACGTCGGGCTCTGTGCTGACAGCTCGGAGCCTGGAGCCTGCTTCGGATTCTGTGTCTCCCTCTCTCTCTGCCCCTCCTCTGCTCACACTCTGTCTCTCTCCCTCTAGGTTAACGAAACATTTAAAAAAATAATAATAAGTTTAAAAAAAATAATAGGGGCGCCTGGGTGGCTCAGTTGGTTAAGCGGCCGACTTCGGCTCAGGTCATGATCTCACGGTCCGTGAGTTCGAGCCCCGCGTCAGGCTCTGTGCTGACAGCTCGGAGCCTGGAGCCTGTTTCAGATTCTGTGTCTCCCTCTCTCTGACCCTCCCCTGTTCATGCTCTGTCTCTCTCTGTCTCAAAAAATAAATAAACGTTAAAAAAAAAATTAAAAAAATTAAAAAATAATAAACGTAATCAAGTAATTAAAATAAGAAAAGCTTCCCTTTCTTGTGAAAGATGTTGTATTTCTTTTGTTTAATTTATCGTTGTCGTTTTTGAGTGTAGCTACCACACAGTATTATGTTAGTATCAGGCACACAGCTTAAGGATTCAACAAGTTTCTACGTTATGCTATGCTCTCCACTAGCATGGAAGGCTACCATCTGTCACTGCACAATGGTATCACAATATCCATGACTCCATTCCTTATGCTGTTCCTTTTATTCTTGTGACTTACTCATTTCATAACTGGAAGCCTGTATGTCCCATTCCCCTTCACCAGTTTTGCCTAAGCCCCCACTCCCTTTCCTCTGGCGACCATCAGTTTGTTCTCTGTATTTACATGGGCCTCATGACTCACTTCAAAGCTGACCAGCACCTCAGTTGAAATGTGAAGTTTAATGTCCTACCACGTAATCATTTTTCTACTTTACCCTATGAATATGATAAGTTGCATCAATATTTTCTCACGTCGAGCCATCTGTGTAATTCCAAGACGACTTGATCATCACATTCAAATTTATATTTGAATTTATTGTATTTGTAGTAACTGTTGGATTTGAGGCCCCATGTTTTTAAGTTTGTAATTGTATTCATAAATGAGATCGGGCTATACTTTTCCTTTCATGCTGTTTTTTATGTTTTAGCGTTAGCATTACACTAGTTGTAAAAATGAATTAGCAATCTTTTCATATTCATATTTAAATACTATCAGAATAACCTTTTCTTTGAAAGGTTGCTAAAACTTCCCTTTAAAACTTCTGTGCCTGGGGCCCCTGGATGGCTCAGTCGGTTGAGCACCTGACTTCAGCTCAGGTCATGATCTCACCATCCATGAGTTCAAACCCTGTGTTAAGCTCTGTGTTGACAGCTCAGAGACTGGAGCCTTCTGTGTCTCCTTCTCTCTCTGCCCCTTCCCCACTCACACTGTCTCTCTGTCTCTCTCAAAAAAAAAAAAAAAAAAAAAAAGAAAAGAAAAAGAAAATAAATTAAAAACATAAAAAAATAAAAGTAAATAAAAATTTAAAAAACTTCTATGCCTAACTAACATCTTTTGGGGTGGGAGAATTTTGACAGAATTAGGACAGCCACATGGGCTCCTAGAAATAACTGTGGAAGGTTTTAGGGGACGATGTGGGAATTTTGATAATCACATGGGGATAAGAAGAAGAGAAATAATGTTGCTAATATTAATGGGACCTTAGTTTTTAATTCAATCATAGAGAATATATTTGCATTGAAAATTTCAGTCAGGAGAATCTTAAGCTATATATTTCAAGCAGAAAGTATTTATTATATTTAATACAAGAGTTTACTGAGGAGAAGGGCTGAAGGAAAAGGCTTTACGCTGAGTGTGGGAGACAGTAACCTGGTGGCCTGTAATGAACCATGCCTCTTGGTTGTCAAACCCTTATGGAGACCTCATCCCTTAAAACTGGAGTGGCCCTGGGACTTATTTTAGCCCATAAAATGCAGTGAGGTGGTACTGTGCCATTTCTGGTCCTAAGCTTTAGGAAGACCTAGCACCATTCGCTCTTGCACTCAGGAAAAACTCTCCGCCTATAAGAAGTCCAGCTACCCCAGGGGAGAAACCAGTTGCAGAAACCACATGGAGGAGTGGACGCACAAGACTATACAGGGAAGCCCTGAGGGGGAGCCCGGCCAATTTCGAGAACCAAGGCCACAGACATATGGCCCATCTTGGGCTCTTCCAGACGGCCTCCAGCTACCTGAGCTACTCTAACCAAGGCACCAGCGTGAAGTGAAGAAGCCATCTTGGATGGCGCAGCCACTGTGGGCACCACATGGAGCAGGTATGAACTATTCCTTCTGCGCCCTGTTCAAATTTTTGACCCACAGGATCATGAGAGATAGTAACGTAGTGGTCTTTCGAAGCCACTACGTTTTGAAGGAGTTTGTTACACAGCAATAAATACTCAGAAAAATCTCCCAAACTCTGAGGGGGAAAAAAAATCACATGACAGAATAGATTTGGTAAGAAAGTGTCTATCACCAGCAGTCACTCAAACACACTGCTTCTGCAGGTACTTCCTCCAGCGATATGGCTGCTTCTATCCTTACCTGTGTCCTCACCTCTGAATCAAAGATTCACGCAAATGCTTTTGATTGCTGGAACTTAGGTCACAAGCCTAGGGACAAGAGAGCATGCGAAACGTAAGTTGGGGGATTCTGATTTGAGAAAACAGATTTCCTACTTAGGACAGTTCTCAAATTTTGAAGTTGTTCAAAAGATTCTAAGCACCGCAAGATATTTTAACCCTGAAAAAAACTGTTCTAGAAGCTCAAGGAGTTTGATGGTCACACCTGAAGCCCTTATTTTTAAGTTGGTTATGGCTAATTTTATTATTTTGAACATATAATTAATTATGAATTATTCTTATATTCTGCCTGTACCCCCACCCTACTTCTCACTGTAACTTCTTTCCAATTAAGAGCAGATGTTAGAAGCAAGAGGACTTTGAAGGAGTGGCCTCGGGTAGTTTTGCAAAAGGGCTCAAATTTGGGCAAAGTTTTAAGGTCCTTTACAGGCCCAGAACAGCCAAACCTTTCTGTTCCCTTCTATGGAGAATTTATGTTGTCTCTGGTTTTAGAAATTATCCCATGTTTGTGCTCACTTCCAGTTTTCAAAGCAGATGTACTGAGGTATAGTTTACATGCCGTAAAATTTGCCCAACCAATTAAATATGTGTTTGTTTGTTTGTTTGTTTGTTTGTTGTTTATGCAGTTGAACAACCATCGTCACAGTCTGAGCTGCTCCTTGTTTCTGTAGATTTGCCACTTAATGACATTTTACATAAATGTGAATGTGAATATTATAGGCAATCATATAATATCACGACCACTTTTAAAAGAAAAAAGAAATAAACGTTGAAAAAAAAAAAAAACTCAGTAAAAGGGGCGCCTGGGTGGCACAGTCGGTTAAGCGTCCGACTTCAGCCAGATCACGATCTCGCGGTCCGTGAGTTCGAGCCCCGCGTCGGGCTCTGGGCTGATGGCTCGGAGCCTGGAGCCTGTTTCCGATTCTGTGTCTCCCTCTCTCTCTGCCCCTCCCCCGTTCATGCTCTGTCTCTCTCTGTCCCAAAAATAAATAAACGTTGAAAAAAATAAATAAATAAAAGAAAAAAGATTTGTATTTGTCTTTACATAAGTAATATATGCTTGCTTTTCAAACTTCAAAAATACAGGTTAAAAAAAAAGAAAACTATTAAAAAAACAACTCTAACTCCACTACCAGGCGCTAATGACCTTAACATATGGGCATATATTAAAAAGAGAGAGTAAAGTCGAAAGCTTTTATTGTGGTCTACAGGCCCAGCATGATCTGGAGTCTTTCAACATCGGCTAATGCTTTGTTCCCACCCATCTCTCCACACTCCAGCCAAACAGGTTTTATCTGAGTTTCAGGAATACACCAAGCTCTTTGCACACACGATTCATCTTGCCTGGACCTCCTCCTTTACCCTTGGAATGATTCACTCTTTCTCCTCCTTTGAGGGACTGTTTAGACCTCATCTCTATAGAGAAATGTCATCCCTGAGTACCCTGCCTAAATTAGTCCCTAACTCACCTGCCTTTTCATATGTTCCTTTCATATCACCTGATTCAACCTGAAACATTCCTTTGTCTGCTTGCATTTTTGTTTATTTACATCCTCCATTTGATTGTAAATTACATGAGGGCAGATGGCCCATATCAAATATGTTGAATCCCTAGCACCTCTCACCAAACAGGTAAGTATTAGTGGAATGAATGGGTTAAATAAAGCCTCTTATCCTCTCTGTGCCTCAGTTTTCTCATCAAAAAATGGGAAAAAAATTGACATGCCTAGGTGGCTCAGTCAGTTAGGTGTCCCACTTCAGCACAGGTCATGATCTCCAGGTTTGTGGGTTTGAGCCCTTGGTCCAGCTCTGTGCTGACAGCTCAGAGCCTCAAGCCTGCTTCAGATTCTGTGTCTTCCTCTCTCTCTGTCCCTCCCCTGCTCATGTTCTGCTTCTCTCTCTCTGAAAAATAAATAAACATTAGAAAAAAATTTTTAATGGGAAAAATTGCCCCTTCCTCGTAGAATTTTTATGAGCACATAATAAGCATTCAATAATTTTAAAAATTATTATGATCATCATGATTTTAGAATCTTTAGGGAGGACATTTTTGATTGCTTTATTCCCTCTGGAATTTTAGGTTTTTATTTTGGTTTTGCAATTTCCTTCTTTTTCAATGTCCTATTTCTTTGTGTTGTTTAATCCTATCCTGTTTTATGTAGCTGGTGCAGTAAGAAAGCCTAGAGTCTCATCTTCCCACCCCCTACCCTGTCTAGAACAAGGAGAATTCAGAGTAGGGCCCAAGATTAAGAAGACGGGAAGGGTGTAGATGTCTTAGACCTGTTGCTCTATGCCTTCAAGAGAACTGCTTCTCTTTCTTTGTCACTCTTTTCTTTGGCTTTATCTTTTTGAGCCTCTTCTCAACTCCAGAGAAAAGTTTTCATAGCCCATAGGAATAGCCAAGTTTAGCCTGTTTGTAGTGAGGTTTGAGACTATAGGGATTTAAAAAAAAAAAATACCATAAGATCCCTTGAGATTCAACCCAGCGCAATAAATCCAAGAGTTACACCTTGGGGATCAAAGGCATTATTCCTTAGCAAGGAACATTGTGCATTATCTGAGCTGTTCTCTATACACATCTCTTCATGACTTCTGGAAGTAGGCTACTCACCAAGGTCAAGACACTAGTGCTCACTCTCTTTCAATCAGCGACATGACTAACACATAGTCATGACCCTACTCCCTCCCAAACAAGTAAATTAGGACAAGAAGTGTTCATGTTAGGATCAGGAAAGAGTTCTGGAGATGGATGGTGGTGATGGTTGCAACACAATGGAAACGAACTGAATGCCACTGAACTATACACTTAAAAATGGTTACAATGGCAAATTTTATGTTATATTTTACCACAATAAAAAAGTGTTTTTTAAATACAGCTCTCCTAGCTTTTGTAAAGTATCCTGAAATAGGAAAAAAAAAAATCCCTTGAAAGCTTTAAGGTGCCATATCGAGAGTAAACTAAAACAGGAGATAAAGATAAAAATTCAATATATCTTTTTCCTCTTTTTTGTTCTACACTAATCAAGAAGCATGAAGTAGGAGTGGGTAAAAAGATACTATATTGAATTTGAGAGGCTTGACCAAATCTAAGCTGGATTGATGAGATTAGACTGAAGGAGAAGTTGAGTTTGGCATCCTCTAGAACAAATTCTGCATCTTTATGCTCCCCTTACCTAAAATGTCAGCAAAGAAAACACATGACAGGTGCCTGGGTGGCTCAGTCCCTTAAGGGTCTGACTCTTGCTTTCAGCTCAGGTCATGATCTCACGGGTTTGTGAAATGGAGCCTTTCGTGCGGCTCTATGCTAACAGTGCAAAGCCTGTTGGGGATTCTCTCACTCCCTCTCTCTCTTGCCCCTTTCCTGCTTGTGCACTCCCTCTCTTTCTCTCTCTCTCTCTCAAAATAAATAAATAAACTTAAAAATAAAAAAGAAAATTACATCTCAGGAAAAAAAAAAGAAAGAAATTACTTGTCAGATTCAACTTCTGGGGCTCTAATTTATGACTCCTGCTTTAAAATCATGTTTCATATTTACAAATGCCACTTCAAACTCAAACTGCAAGCCAGTTTGGGATCATGGGATATTTCAGGTCATCTACCTTTCTTGCTACATTCTATAATTAAACCAGTAGTTTTAAATCAGAGGCTATGCATTTCTTTTACTTCTAAAATGGAGTATGGGGGCACCTGGGTGGCTCAGTTGGTTAAGCATCTGACTCTGGATTTTAGCTCAGGTCATGATCTCATGGTTCATGGGTTTGAGCCCCATGTGGGCTCTTGGCTGACAGCATGGAGCCTGCTTGGGATTCTCTGTCTCCCTCTCTCTATGCCCCCCCCCCCACAGTCTCTCTCTCTCTCTCTCTCTCTCTCAAAATAAATAAATAAAATTTAAAAAAGAAAAAGAAAACCTATGACAGCTTCTCAGCATTGCTCCTGCACAACATTTATGACTGTTTCCTCAGTCCTGCTATTTGGACAATTGGACCTTATTATATGTAAATCCACACTTGAACTTCCTAATGAGCATGGTCATATTTCCCTTTCCTATTCACAAACATCAATGTGAAATTATAACTACAACCGAAATAGTTCACGGTATTTAATTTTTATAAAAAGGGGAAGTGTACAACTGCATTAAAAAGACAACATTTTCTACGTCTGTGCTGTCCCCAAAAGGTGTCTGGCATTCATTGGTGATGATGTTGTATGCGGGTAAAATGTTCTAAAACCACTATTGCTTACTCATGCCATTAAATCACAGCCTTTATGAATTGA
Source organism: Lynx rufus (assembly GCF_022079265.1). Classification (NCBI taxonomy): domain Eukaryota; kingdom Metazoa; phylum Chordata; class Mammalia; order Carnivora; family Felidae; genus Lynx; species Lynx rufus. The sequence continues at coordinate 40,729,394 of NW_025814824.1, read as the reverse complement.
AAGCTAAGCTTGAACGAATGTAGGCAACACTAAATAATTCTCAGCCCCAGAAGTCTATGTCACTAAGGCAGTGCAAAAAAGAAAATAATTTCCAAATAGAGCCAGTGGAATAAAATTACAGCCTAATTTTCCTAGTTCTGTACTTACATTTTCACAGTCAGAGTTTCTTCAATTTTAATGTGGTTTAAAATAATTATTACGTCTTCCTTCACAAACATTTGTATATAGCTTTTTCCAATAATCTTTTATTTCATATTGCTTAAATTCTGTGTACTAAAACAACTAATTTTACTATTCAAAGCTAACTTATAATATAAATACTAGGGCAATATTATGAAGATTTGGAAATCTTATATGAAGTTCCTTGATTGGAAAAGGTGAAAAGGGCCCACAGGAAGGCAGAATTCAATTCCCTTCTCTGAACTCTGAGAGCTATCGAAATTTGTTGCTTTATGTTGGTATATTCTACTTCTTCTCTTGTTATATAGATATATTTGTACTTAAATTCCTCTGGAGGGTAAGATGATATCCGAGGCGTTCAATAAATATCTGCAGTTGAATATATATTGGTTAGTTAAAACAAAAATGGGAGAACTACATCACCCAAAGATAGATTACTACCTAAAAGTAATATTACATGAACATACTCAGGCAGGGGAGAAGCAGCCAAAGGTACTAAAGAACACACGAGGATTGTAGCCAGAATAGAGAAACAGAAGAGTTTCTGCCAACAGAAATAGAAGAACTTAGAGTAGAGCAAATGACCAGTAAAAGTTAAAAGACAAGACTGCCTGGGCAGCATGTTATTGCCTGAATCCAAGAAGGGACTCCTTTTTCCTTCTAGGAGATGGGTACCAGGGCAGAGGAAAAACTAGCTCACACAGGAAGATCAATGAGGACAACACATGATTTAAGAATCAAATTAGTGGCTAGGATAAAAAGGACAGAAGAAATGGACTAAGACATAGTCCTGGCCCTTCAGGGATTCCAATCATTTTGAGTCCCTAAATGATGAGTTTCAACTTCCATTTGTGTAGTTTACTTAATGTGATGGTTTTGTCCTATGTTAATTTGATTAAGCTGGATCACATTTCCCCAAATCCTCTTCCCCGAAAGATTCCAAATTTGAGCTGGCCAAAAGAATTTTGGAGAGAGGAGCCTGGGTGGCTCAGTTGGTTGAGCGCCAGACTTTGGCTCAGATCACGATCTCACGCCCTGTGAGTTAGAGCCCCACGTTGGGCTCTGTGTTGGCAGCTCAGAGCCTGGAGTCTGCTTAGGATTCTGTGTCTCCCTCTCTCTCTGCCCCTTCACTGCTTGTATGCTGTCTCTCTCTCTCTCTCTCTCTCTCTCTCTCAAAAATAAACAGAAAAGGGGCGCCTGGGTGGCGCAGTCGGTTAAGCGTCCGACTTCAGCCAGGTCACGATCTCGCGGTCCGTGGGCTGATGGCTCAGAGCTTGGAGCCTGTTTCCGATTCTGTGTCTCCCTCTCTCTCTGCCCCTCCCCCGTTCATGCTCTGCCTCTCTCTGTCCCAAAAATAAAATAAAAACGTTGAAAAAAAAATAAAAATAAAAATAAACAGAAAAAAATAAAAAAATAATAATTTCAGAGATATTTGGAAGGTGGAAGTGAAGTGGCAGCCATTGCTCTGAAGGTCATTGTGGTTAGATGCTGGAAGAGACAGATGTAGAGGACCAGCAGATTTCAGCATGTCTTCATTCTCCACCAATTCACATCTGGCTCTTCTTCCCAACTTTTGACCCTGCTGACCAAAGGTGGCCCCAGGCCCAACATTGGATGTTTGGCAGTTGATCCACAGAGGTGGTAGTTGAATGGAGGCACTATTTCCCAGAGATCTCCCCATAAGCCTTCCCTATCTAGTGGCAGCTGGACGTGCTTGGTTTCTTAGATTGACTCCTTAGTTTCTACCTCTCTAATCTTCTGATGTGTTTCTTGGACCTTGACTTCTCCAGTTCCTCCCATGATTGTGTAAAGTCTACTTCTTGTAAAAAAGAAAAAGAAAAAAGAAACTCTTTTCCCATAACTTGTAGTGATTCTATGAGTACATAGTGGTTCTCCCTGACTAAAAAAGTTATTAATTTCAGAAAAAACTGAGGCATATAATAATTCTTAAATACTTACGTTAGGTTTAAAGTCCCCATTTAAGAACTTTCTTTGCTGTTTGTAGCAGAAATATATGAGATTAGGGGGACCCTTACATTCATCTGGTGTGAAGTATGAAATGATTAACTCTGATTAGATCTCTGATCACAAAGATCTTACATTTAGGTAAATCTGTCTCTCTAATTAGTTTGGAGACATGATAGATAGATAGATAGATAGATAGATAGATAGATAGATAGATACATACATACATACACACATATGGCAGATATATCAATGTTTGGCTAACTGAATTCCTATTGATAACCCTTTTCTCACTTGTACTTTCCAGCTAGGTGTGGTTGTGTAAGAAAATATCGTTCAATAACATAAAATGAGAAGTCTGCTCGACGTGATTTTTGGAAGAACTTCTGTTTTCTAAATAAAAACAGATGGACCTAGGTAGCCTATCTCTTCATTCTACGCCCTTTCTTCCTACCTAAAATTCAGATGTGGCTCCCAGAAGAGCAGTCATCTTCTGTTCACAAGTAAACAAGCCAGCATGAGGAAGAAGTCAAGTGAATTGAAGAGACACCGGCCTTGAAGTAATCAAGCTGCAATGCCAGCATCGATCTCTTAACTTCTTTTGCGTAAACCCCTACAGTAGAGTTTTCTGTTAATTAAAGCTGAAAGCATTTTTAATCGAGACAATATGTTAATTTTAAAAAATGAGTACTGCAGAAAGTAGCATATATAGGACTTTAGAATAGGATGATGAAGCTAAGAAGAGACCTAAGAAGTGTAACTAGATTTGGACTTTCAAGAGAAGAAAAAAAAAATTAATAAACATAGAATGATTGAAGGGCATTTCTGAGTAAGATAATGGTGTAAAGAAAGGCACAGGAAGAAAAGCATACATATTTTAATTTATGAATGAGCTAATGAAGTTTCTATACTGGGGTGGTACATGGAGAAAATAAAGAAGGAAAAGTTACTAGGATAATGTAGTGACAGGAAATATTTACCAAAGATTTTCTTTGTGTCAGCACTGTATCCTTGCAACACAGTTATGAACAAAACCAAGTCCCTGCTGTCATGGAGTTCAATTCCACTGGAGATGAAGGTTAAGGTGTGAATGATGAAGTAGGAGTAAACTATTGTTAGTAAACTATTTTCTCCCCACAAGCTTGGTGACAAAAAGAAAGAGAAAAATAGGTCCACCAGACATTGTAAATAAAACAAATATAAGAAGTCTCTGAAAGATGGCTGGCTACCGATTTTGGGATTCAAGGAATGACAATGGTGATGAATTATTTCCTGGGTTTTCCTTTTGCCTCATACATCTTGCACTAGGTGTTTGGACAAACAAAAGAAACCACTAAAAAAAAAAAAAAAGTCTGCTCTTCATAGCCAATGAACCAGGAAAGGGGCAGCCTAGCAAGACAGAAAAGTTTAGATAATTAATACCTACTCTAACCAAACACCAAGGAGAAAAACTGTAGTCCTACCTCCATGATAAAAGAAAGAAACTTGGGGCGCCTGGGTGGCTCAGTCGGTTAAGCGGCCGACTTCGGCTCAGGTCATGATCTCGAGCTCTGTGAGTTCAAGCCCTGCGTCGGGCTCTGTGCTGACAGCTCAGAGCCTGGAGCCTGTTTCAGATTCTGTGTCTCCCTCTCTCTGACCCTCCCCTGTTCATGCTCTGTCTCTCTCTGTCTCAAAAACAAATAAACATTAAAAAAAATTAAAAAAAAAAGAAAAGAAAGAAAGAAACTTAAAACATCAGGAAGGAAGAAGAAAACAATGGAAAGAATAAAAATATAGGTAAATACAATAGACTTTACTTCCCCTTTGAGTATTTATCAATTCTGTTTGATGGTTGAAGCAAAACTTACAAATCTTTCTAATGTGGTTCTCAGTGTGTGTAAGAGAATTATTTAAGATAATCATCTTATAAATGGTGAGGAGTAAAAGGACTCAAAGAGCAGTAAGATTTCTACACTTTGCTCACACTAGTGAAATATCAACAGAAGTAGGCTTTGATAAATTAGGTAGGTATAATGTAATACCTACAGCAACACCTGAAAAATTTATGCAAAGAAATATACTTTAAAAAAACTGGATACATCAAAATGGAATTTTAACAAAGGTTCCAATAACCTACAGGAAGGTGGGGAAAAGGAGACAAAAAATACCAGAACCAAGCTCTAACATATCAATGATTGCATTACATGTAAGTGGTCTACATACTCCAACTGAAAGACAGAGATTGGCAGTGTGGACTAAAAACAGTACCAACTGGGGCACGTGGCTGGCTGAGTTGATAGAGCATGCAACTATTGATCTTGGGGTTGTAAGTTCGAGCCCCACGTGGGATGTAGACATTACTTAAAAGAAAATCTTAAAAAAATATATGACTCAACTATCTGCAGCCTACAAGAAATCCACTTCAAATATAAAACATGTTAGTAAAGGCTGAAAGAGTCCATACTGTGAAAATATTTATCAGAAGAAAGTAGGAATAGCTATATTAATATCAGATAAAGTAGACTTCTGAACAAAAAAATCATCAGAAATAGAGAAAAATAATAAATAATGATAAAAGATGATAAAGAAAACATGGCAAAATCATAGCAATTCTCAGAGCTACAAAATACAGAAAGCAGAAACTGATAGAACTGAAAGGAGAAATAGATAAATCTACAACTCTAGTTGGAGACTTCAGTATCTCTCTCTCAATAATTGATAGGACAAATAAACAAAAATAATTAAGAATATTCAAGAACTCAATGACATCAACCAGCAGAATAGGATATAAATTGACATTTATTGAATTCTACTCAGCAAAGCAGAATATGCAGTCATTACAGACATATGGCTAGACCATATCCTGGGCTGGCCATAAGACAATCCTCAAAAATTTTAAAATAACTAAAATTATGTAAAGCGTGTTTTTTGCTCTATTTGCAGATAACATGATTGTTTATGTAGAAATCCCGAGAAATTACCAAAGACACCACACAAAAACAAAACAAACAAAAATCCTCCTAAAACTAATAAATGAGTTCTGCAAGTTTTCAAAATATAAAATAAACTTACAAAAATCAATTCTACCAACTAGCAATAAACACATGGACACTAAAATTAAAATTTTAATAGCTCCAAAACATTAAATACTTAGTTGTAAATCTAACAAACCATACATGGGGCTTATAGGATAAAAATTACAAAATGCTAATGAAAGAAATTGAAGACTATTTAAATTAGTGTAAAGACATTTGTGTTCATGGATTAAAAGACTTGCCTGATAAATATATAAATTCTCCCCAAACTGGGGCACCTGGGTGGCTCAGTCAGTTAAACATCTGACTTCAGCTTAGGTCGTGATCTCATGGTTCATGAGTTCAAGCCCCGTGTCCAGCTCTGTGCTGACAGCTCAGAGCCTGGAGCCTGCTTCAGATTCTGTGTCTCCCTCTCTGCCCCTCTCCCACCCACACTCTGTCTCTCTCTCCCTCAAAAAAAAAAAAAAAAATTAAAAAAGTAAAAAATAAATCCTCCCCAAACTCACATGTAAGTTTAACATAATTCCTATCAAAATCTCAGGAAGATTTTAAAATGGATATAGATAAGCTTATTCTAAAATTTTTATGGAAAACCAAAGAACTAGAATATCCAGAAAAAAGTTGAATGCCAAAAATAAAGTGGAAGAAATTATCTTGTTTTATGATTTATTATAGAGATTCAGTAATCAAGATAGTATATCACACTTCACTAATCAAAACCATAGCTCAGACAGAAAGACAAAATAATCAATTGAAAAAAATAGAGAGGGGCCCCTGGGTGGCTCAGTTGGTTAAGCTTCCCACTTCGGCTCAGGTCATGATCTTGCAGTTCATGACTTTGAGCCCTGCATCAGGCTCTGTGCTGACAACTCAGAGCCTGGAGCCTGCTTCGGATTCTGTGTCTCCTCCTCTCTCTGCTCCTCCCCCCACTCATGCTCTGTCTCTCTCTCTTTCAAAAATATTAAAAAAAATTTTTTTTAAGTTTTTTAAAAAAAGAAAAAAATAGAGAAATTCTCACACAAATATAGTAAAATTATTTTTGACAAAGGTAAAAAAGCAATTCAATGAAACAAAGATAGTTTTTCAGCAAAGCTGCTAGAGCATTTGGATATCCATAGACCCCCCCCCCCCAAAAAAGAACCTCCATCTAAATGTCATATCTTATCCGAAAAAATTAACTCAAAATAGATCATAGATTTAAACATGAGATATTAACCTCTAAAACTTTTAGAAGAAAACATAGGAGAAAAATCTTTGGGACCTAGGGCTTGGTGAAGAGTTCTTAGACATGACAACAAAAACATAATCTATAAAAGAAAAATGTTGATAAATAGGACTTCATCAATATTAACAACTTTTAGTCAGTGAAAGATCCTGTAAAGAAGATGAAAAGACAAGGTATAGATTGCGAGAAAATATTTACAAATCATTTCTGACAAAGGATTCTTATGAAAAATATATAAAGAGGGGCTCCTGGGTGGCTCAGTTAGTTGAGCATCCAACTTCAGCTCAGGTCATGATCTCACGTTTTGTGACTTCGAGCCCGGCGTCCGGCTCTGTGCTAACAGCTCAGAGCCTGGAGCCTGCTTCGGATTCTGTGTCTCATTCTCTCTCTCTGCCCCTCCCCCACTTGTGCTCTGTCTCTGTCTCTCAAAAATAAATAAATGTAAAAAAAAATTTTTAAATAAAGAAAAATATGTAAAGAATGATCAAAACTCAACAGTAAAAACTAATCCAATTAGAAAATGGGCAAAGGACATGAAGAGACATGTCACCAAAGAGGATATACAGATGGTAAATAGGCACATGAAAAGATGTTTAATATCACTAATCATTAGGGACATGGAAACTGAGGAACATCTGGGTGGCTTAGTCGGTTTAGCATCTAACTCATGATTTCAGCTCAAGTCATGATCTCGCTGTTTGTGAGATCAAGCCCTGTATCTGTCAGTGCAGAGTCTGCGTGGGATTCTGTCTCCCTCTCTGCCTCTCCCTGGCTGGTGCGCATGCGTGCATACACACACACGCACACACACGCACACACGTGCACTAGTTTTAAAAAAGAAAATGGAAATTAAGATCACACTTATTAGAACAGTGAAAGGAAAAATTAGTGACAATTCCAAATGGTGGTGAAGGTGTACATAAAGTAGATCTCTTGCACATTGTTGGTGAGAATGTAAAATGTACTGTCATTCTGGAAAATAGTTTGGCGAGTTCTTACAAAATTAAGTATGCAACTACAATATGACCCGGTAATTGCACTCCTGGGCATGTATCCCAGAGGAATAAAAACTTTGAGCTACACAAAACATGTACAGGAATGTTTACAGCAGTTTTCATTATAGTAGCAAAAATCTGGAAACGATCAAAATGCCCTTCAATAGGTGAATAGCTAAACAAACTATGTAAATTTACAAAAATTAATGAACTATTGATTCACAGAAAAACTTAAATGGATTTTAAAAGTATTAAGATGAGTGGAAAAAGCCCATCTGCAAAGTCACACACCGTATGATTCCATGTATATAATGAAATGAAATGACAAAATTTGAAATGACAACATTATAGGGATGGAGAAATCATTAGTGATTGTCAATGGTTAGGAATTGCAAGGGGAAGGGGTTTGGATGGCTATAAAGGGTGGTAGCACTAGGGAAGTGTTCATGATGATGCATATGAAGAAAGCATTTTAGGAGCCATGCGTCACACATACAACCACACACATAGGTGAGAAGACACTGCAATATTGTATTTCTCTCCTTCTCCTAGCCCTGTTCCTAACTTCCTAATGCCTATAAACACAAGCAGATTTTCCTTGCCCTGAACAAAAGACCTCTCTTGAACTGTCAATATATATACCTGGTGTTTTCACTTTTACTTTGAAAAATATATAGATTCACAGGAAATGGCAAAAATAATCCAGAAAGGTCCTCTACAACCCTTCACCCATTTCCTCTAATGGTGACATCTTAAGCAACTGTAAGTACTATGACAAAGAGGGGAAACTGACATTGGTACAAGGTGCATGTACAGTTTTATGCCATTTTTGTAGCATGTGTAGATTCCTGCAACCACTACCCCAATCAAGATGCAGAACTATTCCATTGCCATGAAAATCTCCCACTTTGTAGCCATCCCATTCCTAACCCTTGACAATCAGTACTCATTTCTCCACCCTTAGAAAAACCAAAGGCACAAAGAGAATAAAAGATATTATCACATTAGTAGGCCTATTGACCAAAACAAGGGATCATTCCATTTTCAAAGCTGTACTTCTGGGTGACCTAAGTCAGAAAGTGAGAGCATGCAATGATGAAGAATGTACAAGAAAGAAGAAGATGAAAAAGGGAAAATTCACAAAAAAATAGGCAGAAGAATAAAGAGGAGCATGTAGGATGAGACTGGGTGTGGAGATCTAAGAAAAAAGCAAAGCAAGTTTCTGAGGTAAGAAGTGATTACAGAGGAGGTCGTGCAGTGATTTTTAAAATTCCCTTAGAACAACACACAGCTAGGCAGCCTTCAGAATAGGTACCAACAGTACTCACAGGTCAACTGGCCATCCCTGTCCTAGCCTTGCTTCTTGACAGCTGTTCTAATGAGCGCTCACACTCATTAAGACTTCTCTTATTCCATGTGTCTGAGAATGACTCCCCCATAGCCATTGGTACAGTAGCTCAGTCACTGTCTCACAAACCAGCACATCTTGGTTTTTCCCTTCCATACGGCTGAAAATCCAAATGCTCAGGGAAACAAGCGGGAAGCTGGGTCTAGACCAGATTTATGACATCTCTAACTGAACTAGCTCTTTGATTAACGCCCTTTGTCTTCCCCATGTTCTTGCTAACTTCCCTATTTGTGAGGCTTGAAGTATTACACATATGGAAAGTTTAATAATTGGGGTTTATACTGATAAGTTTAAGGTACGTTACAAATACTATATATTAAGGTAGGGAATTATATGTATTCTATGCAAAAGATGTGAAGGAAGGGATTATTATTGCTAAATTTGGGGGATATGTATCAACTCTTATTTAGAAAGATTTCCCTTAACAAAACTGGTAAATGGATGTATTTTAGTCAATGAAAACATATCAGTGCTTTTAAAGGGTTAAGCTTTGTGACATGAACAATTCACAAAGTCAAAACAAAAACAAATGTCTTTTAAAGTGTCTTTTTATCTGTTTTCTCAGACTAAGGGTCAAGGGAGTTTCTCACTTGGCCCCTCCTCTCATGCATTCAACAAATATTTCTTGAGAAAAATTTTATTTAGTGCCTGCTAAATGCCAGGCACTGATGACTAAGGTCGTGCCTATTTCTAAGTAGTTTAAATATTAGTCATAAGGATTGTAAATAAGAAATTATGTCACATTAAGATGAGGTTAGAAGCCTTTCCAGAGGTGATTTTTGGGCTGAATCTCTTAAAACTGGAGGGAGTTAATAGCATGGGCCGATGATAGGGCCAAGCTGGGGAATGGGGTGGGGTAGAGGAAGGTCATTAGGAAATTTAAGCTGGAAATGCTTCCAAGTCCAGACAGAAGTTGGAAGAGTAAGGGCTGGGTGCTTTTCCTTCCAGCATCTTTTTCTAATTATAAGCTCCTTGGTATCCAGCACTACTGGCCCCCTGCTCCACCTAGAGGTGGCGTGAGACCACACAAAGGCGTGGACCTGAGAATTGACTGGCTGGAATGTTGCCTTGGCCTCTTGACTAGATGTGTGATTTGGGGGCAAGTTGCTGAAGTTTTGTGAGCCTGTTTTCTCATCTGTAAAATGGGGGTAAGAACACCCAGATAAAATGAGAGAACGTGAATCATGTTCCTTCCTTGATTCATTTAGCTCTCCCACCCCCCACCCTCTTGCCTCATTTGTTTTGGAAATTGTATTCTTTCTCTTTACAACTTTATCATTGCCCTTTAATTTCTATCTTGCTGTACTTTTCCTGGCATGCCCTGTAAGAAGGCTGAGTATGGGTGCGGGATGCATCCAGCATGGTTAGAGAGGGGCACAGGCTCTCAGTTCAGAAAAGCTCTCCAAGTGGTTCTGATGAGCACAAGCCTCCCTCCTCCCTCTCCACTCCCCCTTTCCCTCCCATTCTGAACTGCTGCTCCCAGGGATCCTGGGCTTTTGTTCTGTAGAGGCTTAAACTACCACCTGTTTTGCCCTGACTTATTGTTTCAAGGGTATAGCTTGTTGTCTATAGACTATCACAAATTGAAATTACCAAACTTAAAGATAGCAAGAGCAAGGTTTGTACTTTATATTTTTAACATTAACACCAAAGCACCAATGCTTTTCCATTTGCCTTCTATTTTCATTTCTTTTCTGAGAAGCGCCCCCCCCACCCACAGTAACCACTCCCTTTTTACTTGTTCTATCATTTTGCACTAATAAAAAGTTATCTTTTAGTATTAATTATAATCCATCTATTCCAGTTCTGTTTTCCTACTTGATTTTGTGTTCCTGTAGCCTGTAGTATCCTCCACAGCAGAAGTCTCTCAACTTGAATATGCATAAGAATCACCTGGGGATCTCGTTAAAATGCAGATTCTGATTTAGCAAGTCTGGTGAGGGGAAGCCCATGCTGCTGGGCCCAGGACCAAGACTTGGAACTGCAAAGCCTTAAAAGGCTTAGAACAAAGGAGGTGCACAAGAAATGGTTGCTGGATGATGCCTTGGTCTCTCCTACTCAACAGTCTTGGAATTTTCTTCCCTACATCTTTCTCCACTTTTCCTGTGCATGATTTATGGCTAATGCCTGAAAATCATTCTTTCGTGTTCTTAGCTCTTCCCTTTTTCAGTCACCAGTCTCTTCTAGAAATGGGTCACTTAGGGAGTAGAACAGTAACCTCCAGGCTTTTTCTACTGTCATCTACTTTGTAGCAAGCAAGAGTAACTTTTTAAAGATTCATCTTTCCTTTCTAGCTCAGCAACCTAGCTGCCTAGCATACATCATATCAAACTGATCAGGATGAAAGGCTTCAAGACCTTTTTCTAACCCTTCCCTTTCCCTTGCCAGTCAATTTCTCTTTTTGCAACACTTGGAACCCTCTGCCTGTTGCTGTGGTATGACTTAGTCTCTTGAAATTCCCTGCAGGACAATTTGCACTGGGAATGTCTACATTCCTTTTGAAGACATGTGTATCGCTTTTAGAGAATTCTTTCTCAATTTTTACCTACTTAATACAGCTTTTCCTGATTTATTCCCAGTTGTGAGTTCATTTAAATAAGTATGAGCTACATGCCATTATTTACATATTTTAACATTTAGGCTTTTCCATGTTTTCATTCTGTTTCAGGAAGAATTTGTGCTTGTTCTTCACGGTTGTAACCCCAGCACCTAAAAAAACTTGACACACAGTAGGTACTTTTTGGGGAAGTGGGATTCAATGGAGCATGAAACAAAGCTTAAGGTTAATATTTATTCATTTTCAAAATGCCTTTTTATTCACTACATTTATTAGGAACTTGGGTGAATGTTAATGGTTAAATAAAATTAGACAATCTAGTGACACAGTTCTGGTACAGTAAAAATATTAAGCTACCAATGCACATTAGAAAGCCGGGCATATTACTACCAACATATTAAAAACTGCATTAGCTGAAGGATCAAAAAAGTAAATCTTAGAAATCCCTTGGAGAGTATTTTAAGAGATAAATTATGTGAGCCTTACAAACACTTCTACACTTTCCACCTCCCAGCTACCACTCTACTAGAGAAATAAAATTTAGATGCAGCTAAAATTTAGTACGGGCCCAAACCCACATCCTATCTAAAAGACTTATGCTTTCCTGTCATTGTTTTCTTCCTTTCACATTTTGCATTCGTTAGGATTGCAGTTTTCTTTGGTGCTTTAAATTTAAAATAAAAGAAATTGGGCTCTCATATTACAATTTCAAGGAAAAGGCTACTGTAAGGCCCATTCAGCGAGCTGTAAGAGGCCTACAAGCTGCACACCCTCCTGCTCCGATTTCATCTATGGGTTTTTGTACAGTTCTTTTTTGGATGGATGGTGCAAACCGCGCAAGTGCAGCATTAAAGCCTCTCCACCCTGGGAAACGATGCAAGAACATGCAACTTAGGCTGCCAGGTTCTCCCTAACACACAGCCGAGGGCTGGAGGCCCGGATACCCGCCCCCAAACCCCGTCCACAACAATCGTTTCCTCCCTCCCCGCCTTTTACATACAGTACACATACAAATACACACACGCAGAGGAGCCAGCAGGGGCGGGCCGGGCCCGACCACTCTGCAAACCGCAGGGGGGAGCCGCCTGGGGCCGAGCTATTTTCACCCACTTCTTTGTTCCTTCGCACCAGCGTCTCTCTGCATCTGGCTGTCACTGATGGGCAAAAGCCAACTTGGGGATCCGTCGTCTTCTGAAGTTCCGCTTCCGCGTCACACACCTCAGGCCGGTGCTGCGTTGTCCCCCCTCCCTCGGCGAGCAGTTGGTCTCGCCCCAGTGCTAGCGGGCGCCGAGCGGGAGCCGCGCGGGAGCAGCGCAGCGACGGCGGCGGCAGCGGCGGCGGCGGTTGCGATTCGGGGCCGTTGAGACGCCTCTGCGGCAGCTGGTGGCGCAGGTGGCTTGCGTGGACGCGGGCAGAGGCGGCCGGCCCGCCACCGCAGCCTCAGCGCCCGCGGCCCCGGCAGGTGAGCGGGCGGCGGGGACTCGCCCCGCCCCCCCTCAGTGGCCTCGCTCCTGGCTGTAGCGGGGAAGTGGCTGCGGCCCGCCCTGGAGCCCAGGGGCAGCCCCGGGGCTGCGGCCGTCGGGGAGCAGGTCGTGGGGAGAGGTCCTGTGTGCACGAGAGGGGAACGTTCCCCTTCCCTTTGCCATCTTTTTTCCGTCTCCCCAGACCCCCTCCCTCTCGGCGCTTAAGCCCGGAGAAAAAAAGCCAGAGGAAAGATGGGGCGGGAGAAAGGGGAATCGGGGGCTGAGAAGCATCTCTGTCTCAGGTGGTGGCGTCTCTTCGGGCGTCGAGCGGTGGACCTGCCGAAGCCTGGAGGGGTAGCTTCTGGGCTGCGGAGGCCGCGCACTCGCGGGGGAGGAGCGGGAGGCGGCTCTCCCCTCACTCTCCCACCCCCACCCCTCCCCGGGCCTCCCCTCCCCCTCCCCTTCCCCCGGGCCTCCCCGTGCGGCCCCTCCCTTCGGGTTTCTTAGCATTAACCGCCCTCCGTGCTCTCCCTCGCAGGCGCGTCGGGACGCCCGGAGGCATCTTCCCCCCTCCCGCCGCCCCGGGAGCCTGGGCTCCCGTCCGCCCTCTCGCATCCCCTCGCTGTGCGCACCGCCGCGCCTCCTCCCCGGGCTTCAGACCCCCGGCCTCGCCCCCGAAACATGACTCGCGATTTCAAACCTGGAGACCTCATCTTCGCCAAGATGAAAGGTTATCCTCATTGGCCAGCTCGAGTAAGTGATTTTTTAGCCTTCGATTCAGCGGTGCTACCTTCCCCAGGGGCCTACCTCCTACCCTTCCTCTTAATTTTGTTCTCCGGGTCCTTTCTCCCCCTCGCTTTCCTTCGGGCTCATTTGCAACCTTTCGTTTTAGCTTTTTGCCCGGGAATCGCCCATGGAATTGCAAAAATCCAGGTGTTTCTACTTAAGCATTTCCCTATGGTTTGTTTTTGACAGACTTTGGCAGATTTTCTTGATAGGAAATATTGAAACGGGATGCCAGTTAATGTTCCATTGTAGGGGAAAATAATCACGTGTGGGGTTTGATGTTTATAAATTAATGAAACATGGAGGGTTTTGAAATTTTGAGTGAAATGTAGAGAATCGAGTTTATGCAGCCTCTTAGATGTCAGAGAGGTGATTAAATTGGATTCACAGGGTTTTTAAAAACGTTTTGTAGTTGATGAGGCCTCTGGATTTGCTTGTTTCATATAGAGATGTAGGACTGGATATTCTTGAAAATTTTACAATAAGATGTAAATGTATTTTCACATTTTTATTGGTGAAGTTTGCCTTATGACCTTGAAAAAGTTGTTTTTCCTCTTTGTTTCCCATAGGCAAAAGAGCAATAGACTCCGATTCCTAGGCTCACATCTAGTGGTACAGAGAGGTAATTAAGGCCTAGGGTTTTTTGGTGACATTTAAGAATTGAGACTGTTTAATATCTAAGCGCCATTTTCGGAAAAAGAGGTCTTTTTGTTAGCTTATGGTAGGACTCAGGTTCTGAGATCATGATAGAACCAAAAGAGTGTTGAGATCCATTAGAATGTTCAAGAGCCTTTTTAAATATAAACTTGATATTCTAAAGTTGTAATTTCCACCAACTTGCTCTTCTTTGAGGAGTGTGTTTCTTGAAGACATTTAAATCCTGTAGTTTTAATTATGTCAGCTGGGAGAAAACATACCCATAGAGAATCCTGCAGCGTGTTTGCTGACTGCTATCCAAGTGTAAGGTGTTCACTGTTTCTTGATTTTTCCCATCCATTTCTTGTTTACAGGTTTCCTTCCTAAACCTGGACAGATTTTTTTTCCCTAGTCTATCAAGTCTGCTCTTTGGTTGGAGCCTTATCTTGAATGATCCTTAACTCAAAATTCTTACCTATATATTTGACATTCTATTTCCTTTGTGATAACATTTTAACTCTTACGTGCATGCTTTGACTTCCAAATAGATTGAAAACTTCTTGAGGGCAGTAGACATAAATTGAATGTCTTCATGCCCCCCCCCCCCCGTCCTTAGTATGTAATCATGTATTTATATAAAACACTGTTCCATGTTTGACTAGAGCAGAGGGAAATTGGGCGGGTTTAAGACCCCTCCAAGGCACTTTGTTTTCATGGCTTTTACATCCTAATTTATTTTGAGGTGTTCTAAAATCTGAGATTACAGGATATATCTGTAGTCACATTTCGATGCTACGGTGCAGTTAAAAGCCAAGTGAAAATGTTTAAAAAGTTACCTCCTTTGATTGAGTTAGTACTGCTGAAAGCAAAATAAAGTAACCTTAGGAAGGCAAGAGTATTTTTCTTCTTTGTTTAATAAGTTCTGTATTCAACAAGTTCATTTGGATTGGAATGGGAAATTTTTGTCTTTTTCTTAGAAGCTGCTGATTCTGGTTTGATATCTGTGTGCAAAATTTATATTCATTTTTCCATCTTCTCCAATCTTAAATTATGTCTTTGCTTAAGAGAGATTAGGTCTCATCTGTGACTGTGACAATTGTTCCTAATTTGATTTTAATATTTTCTGTCTCCACATTCCAAACTTCCTTACTTTGTAAGTTTTGCATGTTCTCGTAATCCTGTATCAATAATAATTGTTTTTACAGTCAACTTAAAGTTGCCAAACATTTATTACACTCTGTAGGTACTGCACATTTAAAACTGTTTGCTAGCAGAAAGAACATATGAACTGGGTTAACAGAAAAATATCCCTTATCGTAAGGGCTCTAAGCATTTTCACAATTTTGGGGGCCTTGTCACAAAGTTGAAATGACCAGTACAATGACGGTATACGTGAGGAAATTAAAGTCTCTAAGAGTGTTAGGTGATAATGATTCTATGGATTTCTGCAACCTCAGACTGCCAAACAGTCTAATCACCCTCATGGTCTTTTCTTCAACATGATAATGCATAAAGAGTGCAGGGTAGGTCCTCGAGTGGTCTGCTCTCTTCTTAACAAAGCTAACTGATTTTTTTTTTAATGTCTTTCAATTTGTGAAGGTTATGACACAAGTGTTATTATGAAGTCTAAATAAGTGATGAAAAAATAGGTTAAATCCTGGCTTGATAGTACTGCCTGATGGCTTTACCTCTCAGGTCTGCTTTCCGTTGTTGATAAGGGAAAGTAACAGGTATTACTGATGTTAGACTTAACAGCACCTAATACTTTTTTCCTTAATTAGAAAGACTGAAAGAGAAATGAAAAAAGGAACAGAACCTCCTGTGATTCAACTATGTAGGTGCAAGATCTTTCCAGAATGTGTGTCTCAAACTTTTAGAAATACTGCTTGGAACTTTCATTAATGTCTTTTACATGACTCCAGTATTTGTATAGCCTTTGTGTGGAAGTATCATTTATGATTTTTGAACAGGTTCAGACTCCCTTATCTGAAATGCTTAGGGTCAGATATGTTTAACAATTCAGTGTTGGAGGATTTTAGAAAGGTAACAGTGGTACATGTGGCATGTATTTTGCTCCTGGTTAGGGCCTTCTGGAATGGCACGTGGTAATCTAACAGAGTATCTTCGCAGAGAAGCATCAGAAACACTAGGTGGATAAAAGATACGACGAAACTGCTTCAGTGTCAGTCCGGGTTTTGCCACCAAATGAGTTCTGAGAAATATTTTGGGTTTTTGAGCTTCTTGGGTTTCAGAATTGGGATAGGGATTATGACCTGTAGAACTGGTCTACTTTTATCAGATCCTTTTTGGATGGCTTGTTTTCACTTTATTCTGGTGTGTTGAGGTGTGTATGATTTAAAAGATTTTAATTTTTCTGATCTTTCTTTTAGGTCGATGAAGTTCCTGATGGAGCTGTAAAACCACCCACAAACAAACTACCCATATTCTTTTTTGGAACTCATGAGACGTAAGTCCTTTTAGCTCTAAAGGCAAATCAGAGTTAATTTAGTGGGGTCATTGAGCATAAAATGAAAAACAAGTAGAGATTAGTTCAAAGAGAAAGCAGTAGAGTAATAATAGGAAACTTTAAAATAATCTTTGAACTTTGGAAAAAGTCTTCAAGTTTCCCTTTTAAAATTTATTTTTAGGGCAGAAAAATTAGATACTGCAGGTTTAACTTTTATTGGAGTAGATGTTTACTTAATAAAAGGGGGATGTGTATGGAATCTTTCAGCGACCAGAAGATTGATAGGCAACAGTATGTAAGGAAAGTTTTAACAGAGCATTTGGTATTGATACAGTTATGGGTACAATAAATGCTTTTCATAAGGACAACCTGACACCCTATTTTAGGCTTTGTGATATTAGCCACGCAAATGGTTTGTTATGGGAAAACCAAGAAGAAATCTGGGAAATTCTCTATTTATGGGGTCCTGAGAGCCACTGTGACTATATACATGGGCAGAGGACTGATTTGGTAGAGCACATCAAGTTTTCAAAGATTGTGATTGAATATTCTTGAACTGTTACTTTTAGGTGCATAGGGCTACTCCAGGTGCTATTTCATTGATTTTTGATGATTTTGCTCTTGAAGTTTAAAATTTGCAATAATTTTAGTAAAGTAGGCTTGTTTACCTTGGACGGGAGAAACAAAGTTGTTGATTCTAATTAGGATTATACATTTCTGAGTGTCTACAGTGGCAACATTTGGTGTAATGTTGCTTAGCCACTGTATGAACTTTCACATAATTTCTTTTAACAGCTTTACTGAGGTGAAATTTATGTCCTGAAGTGTCACTTGTTGAAAGTATTTAACAGTGGATTTTAGTACATTAATTTTCATACCCGTTAGCAGTTATTCTCCATTCCCTTCTGAGAATTAGACAACCACTAATTTACTGTTTGTAGATTTATCAGTCCTGGATAGTTCATATTAATGGTATCATACAATGCCACATAATTTTTTTTTTTTTAATAAAGTTTTGAGTCTAGAATTGGTTTGGCCTTCAAAATAACTTTGAGCTGGGTTTAGGGTATATCCCATATATAAAAACTTAGTTTTGTAAGAAATGATGAATTTCTGATTCAGTAGAGTAATCTACCATTTAAAAAGCTTCCATAAATTTAATAGGAGAAGGAAGGTATCTTTTGATGAGAAATTTGTGTACTGCATACTGGAGTGGCAGTTTACTTAGTGTGGTGCTAGGTCAAGCTGTACCAATATCACATGGGAATTTTAGTATGCAAAAATTCTTGGACCCCCACCTCATAATTACTGTACCAGAAACGGGTGTGGGACCCAGCAATCTGCTTTAACAAGCCTTCCAGGTGATTCTGATGAAGTTTGGAAACACTAGTGAGTAGACATTCCTTAGAATTTTCCAGTTTTGTAGGTTTAGAATTCAAGGGCACCTGGGTGGCTCAGTAAGTCAAGCATCTGGCTTCAGCTTAGATCATGATCTCACCGTTTGTGAGTTCGAGCCCCTCGTGGGGCTCTATGCTGACAGCTCAGTGCCTGGAGCCTGCTTCGGATTCTGTGTCTCCCTCTCTCTCTCTCTCTCTCTGCACCACTCCCCCCCCCCCCCAGTTCACACTGTCTCCCTCCCCCTCTCTCCCTCTCTCAAAAATAAATATAAATTGAGCTAATATTAAATTTTCTTTTCAAAATGCATTTGTCGGGACGCCCAGGTGACTTGGTTAAGCATCCGACTTTGGCTTAGGTCATGATCTCCCGTTTTGTGGGTTTGAGCCCTGCATCGGGCTCTGTGCTGACAGCTCAGAGCCTGGAGCCTGCTTTGGATTCTGTCTCTCTCTCTCTCTCTGCCCCTCCCCCGCTTGTGCGCGTGCACGCTCGCTCGCTCGCTTGCTTGCGCGTGCTCTCTCTCTCTGTCAAAAATAAATAAATGTTAAAAAAATCAAAATGCACTTGTAATGTTTTGTGCCTTCGTGCTTTCATAAGTATACCCTTCATCTTTGGAAAGGCGGCATTGCTAGATCTCTTTTGGTCTGGTGACTTTTTTTGTATTTAAGGTTTTCAGAAACTGGGTCTCTGATGATTTGCCTTGCCCCGCCCCCACATTGGGATGTGGTTATTTGAGCCTTTCGGTTTGGATTTTGCATATATGAGAGTTTATTCTAACAGCCTGTAATTAGGGATATGGGAAAGGAAGAACATGGGAGAAGAAACAACAATTTGGAGAACTACTTATTTGTAACTGATTTATAGATAAGATTTTTTAAAAGATATTTTTAAAATGTGAATTAATTTAGTGCAGAATCCTTTTGTAGCTTCATTTTTGTTCTGACCTAGAAACATTGGTTTTTCTTAGCATTTTATGACATTCACAGTAAATTCATCCAGCAATCAAGTTTGAATATTAGACAACAATGAGCCCTTATGTATACCAACTGTGACCATCTGCTAGGTGTCTTAAAACATATTCAAGACAGATTCTTCGTAAACGAGACTGACAAGGACCTAGTGCTTTTCCTGGAGCCAAGTCTTGGTGTTATCTTTGATTAGGTATTAAAGTCTTCCCCTTCCCCTCCACGTTTAGTCAGCTAGCAAGTCCTCTTGTAAAGTGCATGCTGATCTGTCCATTTTTGTCTGTCCCTTCTACAGCTCACTTATAAATAGTGTCCTAATGATATCTTGGTCTGTTTGTACTTTGCATATCCCAGTCAGATCATGTCATTTCCCTGTTCAGAGATCTTCAGTGGCTTCCTTATTAACATTGCCAACAAACAGAACCCCCAACTTTTATCTGTAAGTGCTGTTGTAAGAACTTATATGAATTAGCCTGTGCTTAACTCTCTAGCCTCATCACATTTTTCCACTGTTACATAAATCTTTCTCTTGTCTCAGATCCTTGCTTGTTTTTTCTTTGATGGGAAGCGCCTTCAGATTTTCAGTCATTTAGATATATTAGCTCAGATCCTCTTATGTTTATATTTTTCCTTGCTATGATGATTGAATTTTTTTTTTCTTTTTCCTTCACCTGCAAGTGAGGAGCTTGGAGAGCAGGGACACCTGGTCTATCTTGTTTATCATCATTTACTTAAGTGCTGGTGCATAGTAGCTATTAAATAAATACTTGGTGATATTGAAAGTTGCTTTAGATGAAATCATATGTTGATTATGAATTTACTGTCCATTAACCAACATTTATATAGTGTTTAAAACAACTAGGTCAGAAGGCTGTGAATTCTGACTTCATTTACCTGCTACATGACCTTAGGCAGGTTGCCTAGCCTTGTGTCTTTTTTTTCCTCATTTGTAAAATGAGAATAATATACTTTATCTCAGAATTTTGGGTTGCAAACAAGATACTACATGAAAAATGCTTAGAAGAGCGCTTTGCATGTATTAAACAAATGTCAGCTACCAAAGATAATGTTGCATATTATTTTTTGAAGACTTGTGTTAAACTGTTTGAAATGCAGTTTGAGTTTTGCTGACTGCTTGCTATTGTTTACGGAGGAAATACTCTCATAGTTCTATCTCTAAAGTCTAGGAAATTTACATGAAGATGGTATTTTTGTTGAGTGTATCTCCTTACTGATCTTAATACAAAGAGGTTGCTCTTCGTATTAACTGAGATGCTCAATTCTAGGAACTTCAAGAAATACCTATCACGGGCTGTTCTAAAACCTGCCAGGTACATAGTTTTAGGAGTGAAGGTGAATGGGGAGGGGACAGTCAGGGTTGTGTATAACCTATCCACAGGAAAGGAATAAAGGAATGAAATCATAGTGTAGGATTTTATTTTCATCTACACTTGTTCTTATATACAGCTTCTGTACTCTAGCCATAACTGTGTGTGTTGCTATGGGACTTGTGTAGATTGTTATAAGCCTTGTACCAAGTAGTGAGGAGAGGAACTGTTTACTCATCTCTATACCAGCAGGTTTGTGGCACATAATAAATATATATTCAGTTGTCTTTTGAGTCATTTGCTATTATAAAGAATGCATGCTGTTATAAAACTAGTTATAAAACAGTATATTTCATATTTTGTGATTTAATAACGAGAAATGAAGCAGCAAGTTAGAATTGGTGTTTTAAGAAATAACACTTTCTGTTTATTACTTGACAACAATTAAATGAGTTTTGAGCTTTGTATTTTCAGCTCTGGTAAGCTTTCCCATTTTTTATGTGCAACTTCTGGTTTGCTTTAAAGGTAGAGTGCTCCAGGTGTGTGATAATTGAGCTTTATAACATACAACCTACAAAATGTGTGTTGACTGACTGACTGTTATTGGTAAGGCTTCCAGTTTAACAGTAGGCTGTTAGCAGTTAAGTTTGGGGGAGTCAAAGTTACTTGCGGATTTCTGAATGTATGGGAAGGTCAGCATCCCAAACCCCCCCATGTTGTTCAAGGGCCAACGGTTAATGATTTCCTGTATTTAGGACGTTTTACATTAATCTTGATTCTTATGGGCTATGACTTTGGTATTTAAAGTCAGGAGTTCATGTATATAGGGGTACAGTATCAGTATTTTAGTAGATGTTTCAAAGACTGTATTACACTGGATAAAAGAAACCCTGGAACCCTGTTAAGGAATTCTGTACAAAGTTGAGGCTCTACTGTTTAATAGCTAGATGGCCTTGCTTGAATGAGTTAATGCTTCTGACCCTCAGTTTTCTAATCCTTAAAATGAAGATTTTGGTGGTACTTAAGTTTCCTTTCACCTCTGGAATTTGGTGTGTAACTTTGAATTAATGTATATCTTTTCATTGTTAAAACAAAAAAAAAAACCAAAAAACCCATAGTTTTCTAAAAAGGAAACAAATTACTTTTACTCCTGTTTTTTAGAAATGACCCTAAAATGTGTTAATGTTTTGATGTATTTGAGATTTGTAGGTCATTTTATTTTATTTTTACATTTTTAGTTTTTATTTTTATTATTATTTTTTGGTATGTCATTTTAAAGTGGAATGCTTTGAAGAATGAATCAGGGCCATAGCCACATCAAGTTGTGCCCTTGGGGACTAGCGATGGCTGTCTAAAAACTAATCTGGGGGCACCTGGGTGGCTCAGTCGGGTAAGTGTCCGAATCCAGCTCAGTTCATGATCTTGTGGTTCATGAGTCTGAGCCCCACATCAGGCTGTATGCTGACAGCTCAAAGCGTGTAGCCTGCTTTGAATTCTGTATCTCCCTCTTTCACTGCCCCACCCCTATTTGTTCTCTCTTAAAAAATAAACATTAAGAAAACCGAAAAAAACGCTAATCTGGACCCTCTTTATCAAACCTGTGGGATTGCATCCCACAGAGAAGCGTGTGTGTATGTGTGGTGGAGGGGGTGCTCGTGCTCTTATTTTATTAAAATATAACCGACCTATAATATTGTATAAATTTAAGGTGTACCTTTTGATTTGATACATTTATATATTGCAATACGACAACCACCAGGATTTGATACACATATATATCTCAGTATGATTGCCACTATAGCGACAGCTAAAACCTCCCGTCATGTTCCATAATTACCATTTCTTATTTATGATGAGAACGTGGGAGGATTTCTTTTCTTCCTCCATGTTTTTTTTTTGACTCCCCTTAAGGGGTTCCTTAGTCTTGAGCATATTCCATGACCCAGCAGTACTACTGAGGATATATTATGAAGATAGGTTCAAAGATTGAGCAATGTTATATTCATTGTGGCTGTGTTATTTTATGGTAGAAAATGTGTTACAGAAAATAGTCCCAACAATAGGCCGGTCAGTTTTGATATAGTCATTCAGTGCAGTAATAAGTAGCTGTTAGTAATTATTGCCACGAAGAGATGTTCATTTTAATTTGAAGAAGTATGCAAGAGTGTGTAGCATATACATCAAATTAATATTTACATGTATATATACAGCTAAAAAGCAGGCTGAAACAGTGGCTATTGATGGTAAAATTTTGGATCATTTTTGTTTTCTTTGGTAGGATGTGGTATTCACTGAAGAATATTTCAGTAGCTTTATTGAGATATAATTCATATGTCAATTCATTGAAAGTGTACAGTTCAGAAAAAATAAGGCGAGTTTATCGTAGACAAAGTGTACAGTTCATCTTAGTATATCCAGAGAGAAGTGCAGCCGTTAGCACAATTTCAAAACGTTTTTATCCAGAACGTTTAATGCCAGAAAGAAACTCTGTACCCGTTAGCAGATACTTCCCACTTCTCCCCATTGTGTCTTCCTGTTTTCCCATAGGCAGTCCCTAACCTATTTCCCTGTCCTGAGCATTTCATATAAGTGGAACTGTACAGTATGTGGTCTTTAATGACTGACCTTTTCCATGTACCATGTTTTCAAGGTTCATGTGTATTGTAGCATGTGATAGTGTTTCATTACTTTTTATTGCCAATTATTCCATTGTATTAATCTGTCCCATTTTATTTATCCATTCATCAGTGTGTAGATATATGGATTGTTTCACTTTTGACTATTGTGAATAATGCCAGATTTGTGTGTACCAGTTTTTGCATGGACATGTTTTTACTTCTGTGGGAGTGGAATTCCTGGGTCAAATGATAACTTAGGTTTAATCCTTTCAGGAGTTGGCCAGACCGTTGTCAAGTCAGCCATGCATTTAAACATTCCTACCAGCAATATATGAGGATTTTAATTTCTCTGTATCTTTGCCAAAATGTGTTCTCTTTTTTATTTGACCTATCCTAGTGGGTGTGAAGGTAGTATCTTGTGGTTTTGATTTACATTTTACTGGTGACTAATGATTTGAGCATCTTTTCATGTGTAAATGTTCTAAGCTTCTGTGCATAACATAAATTATTTAGATTTATAAAGTTTTTCTCATTTAGAAAGGCATAGTTACTTAAATTTGGTATATTGATTAAAGATGCAGATTGAAGTATGACTTCTATAGTTGACTGTTGGACAAGATAGGGGTTAGAGGCACTGACCATGCAGTTGAAAACCTGAAAATAACTTTGACTCAAAAACTTGACTGCTAATCGCCTACTGTTAACTAGAATTCTTATGAATAATTTAGTAAATTAGCAAATATTTTGTATGTTATATGTATTATATGCTGTATTCCTACAATAAAGTAAGCTAGAGAAAAGAAAATGTAGTTAAAATTATGAGGAAAAGAAAATACATTTAACAATGCTGTTTAAAAAAAAAAAAATCCCTTCATAAGTGTGCCTGCACAGTTCAAGCCCATTTTGTTCAAGGGTCAGCTATAATGTGAGCATCATGAATAGTAAAATAATAGAAAGTAGAGCTTGAAATCTGAGTCTGGAGGAGGATCAGGGGAGAATTTTTTAAAACCTATTCAGCAAAAGTAAGAATAACAGTTATACAAGGATAATCAAAAGGTGTGTATGCAAAGAAGGTGGTGTGAATTAGAACAAATATAAATTATTACATTGTATGAATAGAATTCCGTTAAGACTTTCAGTTTGGATTAATTAATGATCTTAGCTATGTCTTATTTTGTGAGACAAGGCTTAAACAAGACATGACCAAATAAACAATATAATGTCACAGGGAGCAAGAATGGCAGTGTATATACTGTCTACTATAAGTAGAATTTTAAAGTCAGAGCATGAGGAGGAGAGAAGCACATAAGCCCAGTACACATGAATTTTGGCTACCATGATTTAAATAACACCAGTTCCCCCAGGAACATTGTTCAGACTTCACATACCCTAGAATATTAACTAATTGCATAAACTACAAAATTTGCCGCTAGCTCTTCAGTCCACAAGTCAAAATGTAAATGACAAATGCATAGCATGTCCCTTTTTTCAAAAGACTCTTGGTGATTGGTCACTGTGCATCTGTTTTTCAATTCACGCGTAGATGGCACAGTGTTTGGTGGTGGGGTTGCCTCTGTCTCTCAGTGATATACTTGCCCAGGTTACACTTAAAGAACCAAATCGGGAATTAGCCAACATAGATGAAAGTGCAGCAGAGAAACAGTAACACTAGAAGTGAAATTTGAACTGAATGTAAATCGAGTTAACAGCAGAAATCGCTAACCTTCGAATGTAGACATGCTGCATTTGGAGAGACTGGATATGCAGCCAGAGGAATTTGTGAAGGCAAGCTTATCAACATAAATGAGGAAAGTGGTTGTAATAAAAGGGATAAAGATGTCTCAGAGGAAATGATGCCAACAAAAAACATTAAAGATATTTCACAACATTGAAAGTGCAAAGGATAAAATGTTGGAAGCTGATCAGGCTTAGAAAGGAGTATGACAGTTCGCCAAGGCATAGAAAATATGCTCACTCTACACATAAGTTATGTGATCAGAAGAAGGCAAGAACCATTCAAATTATTTTAGCTTAGTTTTTTTTTCTAATGTTTTCAATTACAATGTACCCTAAGTACTAGTTTTACTATTTTTTTTCTATTTCATGTCTTTTCACTGTCAGAAATAGTGTTTAATGTTTTGACAATTTTTAAAAGTTATGGAACAATCATAATTTTTCCCATTGCATGGTCATTTTTTAAGTCTTATGTTGTCATGCAAAGTGAGGACTGCCTGTTTTGAGAAAAGAAAAATAATCCAGGTAAATTTAATTGTCAAACCTTTATATGGTAAGTAATATCATGGTAGAATCTGTCTTTTGAATAGCTTTTAGGTTTAGAGTCATCTTAAAATACCCCATGTTTGAAGTTCTAAAACATTTTTGTATAATTTTATTAAGTATTTAAGGTCCCTACCACTTTTGGAAGTTCCTGATGCCAGTTTTGAGCCCGTTGGGCATTTTGAACTGTAAGGGATGATGCTGACTTTGTACATTGCTACTTAGTATCCAGCCTTTTCAGTTGTCTTTCCATCTTCTCCTCTGATGGTATTATCTTTCTTGTCGCCTTTGGCCTTATGGGTTGTTTTTGTAAGGTTTTAGGAGAGATAATTTGTGTTGCATTGCTTTGGTCTAAATAGAAGTATATTTGTGATGGAGATTTAACTCAAGTGATTTACTTGGAATTTGAAACATGTAGGAAGAATTGTTTTACTATTTTAACTAAATGTGTTTTTCTAATTTGAGAAGATAGGTAGGAATGCATGATTCCTAGTAAAAGGCTGAATTTCTGGATCAAATGAGATAATGATTAAATGTGCTTTAATCAGTGTGTAGTTAAAAATTCATGTATACAGGGATATTCCTAAGTTACAGAATTTAAATTATAAAGCTGACTGTTGTATGCACTGGCTTTACTTAAATAGAGCTCCATGTCTCTTTTTAATTAAAATATCCTAAAGCCTTTTAAAATACTCTAACTGGAGTGATACCTGTAGTCATTAGGTCCCTAATTCTTAAAGAATTTCACCAGGTAAGTAATTTGACATGTACGTAATAATTTATATCTTGTAGCACATTTTAGAGGAAATGAATAGTATCTGGTTTTCCTCTTCCTTTGGAGAATACATACACATCAAATAGCATAACAAAAAAACTCCCACATACTGGTGCATCTTCCTTTATGGAACTGACAGACTTCTGCGGGACTGACTGAGGGAGATACAAAGGGTCTCTTCTGGAGAACATCTCCAGTGTGTGCACACACAGTTTATTCTCATTATCCACAGACTCCATATTTGTGAATTTGCCTGCTCACTGAAAATATATTTGTAATCCCACATCAGTCAGTACTCATGGTGCCTTCATGTGCAAGCAAAACGGCAAAAAATTTGAGTAGTTTGATGCACACATTCCTAGCTGAGGCTGACCATGGCAGTACTTTGCCGCCTTCTTGTTTTCACTCTCTTACTGTAAACAAGTGTCCTTTTTGCAGTTTTCTGTAGTGCTATAATTTTTGCATTTTTGTGCTTTTTTTGTTGGTCATTATGCAGTTTGGAATAGCCCCCAGATATGGTGCCGAGGTGCTATTTAGCGTTCCTAAGTGCAAGAAGGCTGTTTTGTGCCATATGGAGAAAATCTGTGGTATAGAAGTTGAAGCTATGAGTTCATTATTAGTGAGTCACTAATACATATTAAGAGATCTTTAAACAGAAACATGTGAAAAACCAGGTTATGTATTGCTTGGTGACAAGGTGACCAGAGGCTCACGGGAACCCTACCCTGTGTTTTCCCTTGGGCAGTGGTGTGCATTATTCATTAATTCAGTGTGTGGTGACTTTGTAGAACACACTACCACAAATAAAAGAGTGACTTTAATGAGTATATGAATGAACAAATTAACCAGCTATAACCTCTGATTTCCTTCACTGAATAAAGTAAAATTCTTACCGTATTTTATTCCAAAAGCCTGCGTGTACACACAACACACACACACACACACACACACACACACAAATGTACCTCATTGACAGTATTTTGAATTGTGCCTTGTACCAGATTACATTGAAATTAGTATTTGGGGTGATAATGCAATTTTATCACAGTTCTTTTCATTTTGGAGCTTTTTAAAATTATAAATTATACTTAAAATTTACCGTTGTAACCATTTTTAAGTGTATTGTTCAGTGGCATTAAGTACATTCATATCGTGCAACTTGAGTGTTTTTTTAATACGGGACTGTGGATCCTAGGAGCTTATGATTGAATTTAACAAAAGTATTTGAACTTAAATCTAATGAATCATTTGTGTCTGCCCTTTAATTTATGTAAGATTTTTACTGCATTTTGGGTTAAGAATTGTCTAGAATTGCATCCTAGGGTAGTACTGTTTAATAACTTACATATTTGAGAATGCTTTGCACTCACATTTTTCTCCCTCTCCTTTTTTAGTGCTTTTTTAGGCCCAAAGGATATATTTCCTTACTCAGAAAATAAGGAAAAGTACGGCAAACCAAATAAACGAAAAGGCTTTAATGAAGGTTTATGGGAGATAGATAATAATCCGAAAGTGAAATTTTCAAGTCAACAGGTGCGTCATATTACATAAAATTTAGTTTAGTATCATTTATTCAGTCTTGGGGGATAATCGCTATTCTAGCTTTAGGAAAAGCAATATTAAAAGCCTTGTAAATTTCAGATTAAATTGTGCTTATTTGTGAGGTTGAATCTTGACCTTTCATATCTAGATGAACTGATGAAAATGTTACCTTCATGGGTAAACAGAATACTGGAAAATAGTCAATTATTTAAGTCCTTCTGATTGATTATTTAATGTGTCATCGAATTTAAAGCCATATGTAACTGTTCTCTGAAATTTAGGTAGTATAACTTGAAGAGTGTATTTTTTTTCTTACTCATTTTTTTTAAAGTTTACTTTTGAGAGAAGGGGAGAGAGAGGGAGAGACAGAATCCCAAGCAGGCTCTGTGCTCGGAGCACAGAGCACAATGCAGGGTTTGATCTCACGAACCATGAGATCATGACCTGAGCTGAAATCAAGAGTCGGACACTTAACCAACTGAGCCACCCAGGAGCCCCTTTTTCTTACTCATTTTAATTCCTAAATCCATAAAATTGTATTAGACTACAAACCTCATATGGGTTAAATTAAATATGTGACAGAAGTACTGATAGCACTGTGCAAAGTATACTTCATGTTTTTGGTGTTTAGGAGAGCAGCCTTAAACTTTCTTTTTAATCTGTTTTTCGTGTATCCAGAGGTTTTGTTCATTTAAATTAGATTGAGAAAGGGGCATCTGGCTGGTAGTCAGTAGAGCATGCGACTTTTGATCTTGCGGTCACAAGTTCAAACCCCACATTGTATGCAGAGCTTACTTAAAAAAATAAATAATAAGACTGAGGTAGTAAGAACTAAAAGATATAGTAGCAAAAAGTAGCATGTGCCATGCTGTTTCTTACCTTTAGAGAACTTTTCAGGTGCTATTCTGTCTGGAAGGTTTTAAATCTTACAGTGGTGCTCCAAGAGTGTGTTAGATGATCCTGAGTACCTTCATTATCACCCAAATTTATTTGTTAATCATACCATACTATGTTTGCTTTTGTACTTAACTGCCACGGGTTATTAGCTCCATGAACAAAGAAGTTGTTCTATGTGCCTGGCGTTGTCATATGCATGGCAAGAATAAGTATTCACTAAATACTGTTCCATGAATGTAAGACTGGATGGTTTCCCATCATTGTTGCCTCAGCTGTATAATGGGAGTCCAAAGACACTGAATTGATTATTTCCTGAAACTAACGGTTTGTAACTTCACTTGGATGATCATGTGTCCTGTGATTGTGATTGTACCTTCAAGGACTTTTTCATCCTCCAGATAGCCCAGCATGGTCACCCTATCCTATGTTCCTATGTACCTACTTAATCTCCGGGTGGTTTTCACCATCTGTATTCAGGATTTTCCATTTCACAATGAAATTTTTGGTGGTTTGTGTGCATGAAACCTAGCAATGTACTGTCCTTAACAAAAGTATGAATGATTGTGCTGATGTGGTATACTCTGTGTTTCTGGCCCAGATAGGTCCCCAGTGGCACATACCTAGGATATGGAGAAAGCAGTGAACCTCAAAGATAACAAAACATAATAGAAAAGTTGGCCATCATGATTTACAAAAATTTGTAGTGCTAGAAGTAATTTGGGGGGATGCTTTTATATTTCTCGTTGTAACTTTATCATTTTGTGGGTTATCAGCATTGCCTTTTTTATAAAAGAGGCAAAAGTTTAGGCTTGAGAAGGAAACCATTAGAAAGGGGCACAGTTTAGACTGCAGTGCTGTCGTCGTATAGACCTGTGCTTACCCTCACCTCCCAGTGTGTACTGTGTTTATCCCTGTTACTCATCTGTTTAGGCCCCTAGTAGATCTTCTGTGTAAGTATCTTGTCATCTGGGGGTATGTTCTCACCGCTGCCCCGAGCCCAGAGGAATCGCTGGCGTGATGGAATTATGGTTCATGAATTTGAAAAAAAAAAAAAAAGATGATTGGACTCCCATTCAGTACCTCCTATTAAATCAGAATCCCGTCTCAAGAGTCTGAATTTTAAATAAACTAAATATGAGATATAGATCAAAGTCTTTCAAGAAAGCTCTTGTATGTCCTTTGCTAAGGCTCTAAGATAAGTTTCTCTTTAGAATATGCCAGTAGTTGAATACAGTATAGGTCTGTGCTATTCTAAATCACGTTACATTGTATCTTGTTGGATATTTATTGGTTAGAACACTAGAATGGTCTTCTTTGTAATGTTACTTCCATTTCTGCCTCACTGTTTTATCCTTTACACTCAGTTATAGGAATACAGCCCCTTATAATACTTTTCTAAAGGAATAATAGAATTTAAAGCTTTTTAAAAAATTGTATATGTTAAAAGCATTTTGTGGAACAGAAATGAAGATACTTTTATAACTTATAAATAGGCTTTTGAATTTTTTCATGGGTAGAAAATTTTGAAATGGGGTAAAATCGTACTTTGTGAAGTTAATAGACCTGGTCGTTTATAGGCATCAACTAAGCAATCGAATGCATCATCTGATGTTGAAGTTGAAGAAAAAGAAACAAGTGTTTCAAAGGAAGATACTGACCATGAAGAAAAAGCCAGCAATGAGGTATGTTTAATTTCTGTTACATTCTAAACCCATTTTGTTGCAGGGAAGAAATTGGAAAATGGGTTGATCATTTGATCTCATAATAGAAAGTAATCTTTAAAGTATTTCAGTACTGAATGAGAAAGTGTTTAAAACTTATTTCCTTGTGTGAATATTAAACACTGTATTGTAAAATAATTTTTGCATCTTTATGGTGCATGGCTGGGGCCATGGTTGGGGCGCCTGGCTGGCTCAGTCGGTAGAGCATGCAACTCTTGATCTTGAGGTCATGAGTTCAGGAGCAGAGATTACTTCCAAAAAAAAAAAAAAAGATGCATGGATATATTTATTTGAAGTTGTTTCGCTGTGCAAAATATGAGGTCCACCCATAAGAGAGTGGGTTACTGTTTATTAGGAATCTTTTTCAAGATATTGTGGGATGGGGGAGATACTAGAAAAGGCATTGAACTGAATTTTGTTAAATCTAGGTTTACTTCCATCTCTATTTGATTATCTTTGAGGGGAGATGCTCACCTGAGCCTTTTCAGGTCTCATGCGTTGTTAGATGATCTCCAGAGTCTCAGCCATTTAAAATTTACATCCCTAAAATGTAGAAAAAAGTCATTTCGTAAATTTAAAAAGACAAACTTCCATGTGTACTAGCAAGTATGACCTCTGTTTTATCTGACAGAGGGAAGTGTTTTTTTGTTTTTTTTAAAGACACTGGCTATTACTTTCACTTTTATGATATTGCTTTCAAATTTCAGAGAAACAAAACAAGTTTCCCTAGCGCCTTTAGTGAAATATGCTGTTATTTTTAGTTTAAGAAATTTTCTTTAAGTCTTGATATAATTTGTTCAGTTTCATCTGTATGTATATTTTTTCAATTTTAGGATGTGACTAAAGCAATTGACATAACCACTCCAAAAGCTGCCAGAAGAGGGAGAAAGAGAAAGGTAATGTTATTGCTTAACCACAGGAATCTTTTTTTTTCCCCTTCAAATTTATTTATTTTGAGAGAATGCAAGTGAGGGAGGTGCCGAGGGAAAGAGAAAGAATCCCAAGCAGGCTCCACAACACCAGCACAGAGACTGATGTAGGGCTCGAGCTGTTGGATCAGCAGATCCTGACCTGAGCTGAAGTTTGGTGTGTAACCTACTGAGCTGCCCAGGTGCCCCTTAACCACAGGGATCTTAAAATAATTTTTATTTTAGTTGAATTGAGGAAGGTAGAGATAATGAAACCTTACTTTTTTTAAGTTTAGAGTTGGCCCTTTTCTCCAAATCCTTCATTTTATTAAAGGGTAGGTTATACTGTTCAGTTACGAAAACTAGCTGTTTCTTTTTAGTGACAGCACCCTTAAGATGAATAGTAAAGGAAACAAAATGCATCTGTTTTCATTGCTTTTAATGACACTTCAACTCTTCTTTGTAAAATAGATAATAATGTATACTCGAGGTTTTTGAGAGGATTAAGTGAATTAACATGTTACATATCCATAATAAATCCTGATACACAGTAATATCTGTGTAAGTATTGTTCATTCTAGTATTAGCAACATTGTTGCGTAAAATGAGACTGTGTGACACTTGAGTGGGAGGTACAGTCTGTGCTTTTAATTAATGTAGTAAGTGGGGCGCCTGGGTGGCTCAGTAGGTTGGGCGTCCTATTTCAGCTCAGGTCATGATCTCGCAGTTTGTGAGTTCGAGCCCCACGTTGGGATTTGTACTGACAGCTCAGAGCCTGGAGCCAGCTTCTGATTCTGTGTCTCTCTCTCTCTCTCTCTGCCCCTCCACCGCTCAAGCTCTGTCTCTCTTTCAAAAATCAACATTAAAAAAATAATAATAAAAAATAAGTTTCTTCTTCCCCATATGAAGTTTTGTTCTTCACCTTTTTCTAACGTATTTATTGTCTCAGACTATCATATACCAAAGATTCAAGGAAAACTAAGGCTTCGGTATCTTGTGAGGAAGTAAAATATGAAAACAAATAATTGTGGCTTTTTATTTCCTGTGGAAGGGGCTATGATAACTTTAACAAGATTTTAAACATAGGCTGAGTCTTGTCAGGCAGATGGAGGCGGGAGGAGGGGAACAATATTTCACATGCATCCTCTTTTAAAGCAGTGTGAATGATGGAGACTGGATTGGGATGGTGAGACAAATTCACGGATTAATTCATTCAGAATTTTAGTACTGACCTCACAGGTGTAGGCAGAGAATGCAGTAGTATTGAATAAAGGAGATAAGGTCTTTGTTTTCATTGAACTTACATTTTTGTTGAGACACAATAAATACATAAAGTAAGAGTTAAAATGGGGTGTTACGATAGTGACTTGGTAATAACTAAGTCATGAAAGGCTTTTCTAAGGAGTTAGCATGAGATTGGAAGGAAGAGGGACCTTCTAGCAGGTTGTTTGGTAGTGTAGAATGAGAAACGGGATTTAAGAGCACTTCAGGAGGTAAAGTTGATGGTTGATTGGAAGTGAGTGGGAAGGAGGAATCTAGGATGACTCCAAGGTTGGCTTGGTTTTGGGAGCAGAGGCGTGGGGAGGAGGAAATGAAACATCTAGGGGAATTGGACTGAAGATACATTGTTTTGATATCAAAAGGGGAAAAGGTAAAAGTTAAAGATGTAGTCACTGATAGAAAGACAGGAAATAGATGAGGTAGTCAAGGGAGAAAGTTTACTAGGAAGAATGCAGAAACCAGAACCCTGAGGGAACATAATGGAGATGAGAAGTTGCTTTGTAAAGTTAAGGCTGAGAGGGGTGCCTGGGTGGCTCAGTTGGTTAGGCGTCTGACCTCAACTCAACTATGATCTCAAGGTTCATGGGTTCGAGCCCTGCATCAGGCTCTGTGCTGACAGCTCAGAGCCTGGAGCCTGCTTTGGATTCGGTGTCTCCCTCTTTATCTGTGCACTTCCCTGCTTGCACTGTCTCTCAAAAAACAAACATTTAAAAAAATTTTAAAAAAGGCTGAGAATGAACTATCAAAAAAAGGATGTCAAGCTAAACAAGGGAGGAATTTTTTAAAAATTTTTTAATGTTTATATTTGTGAGAGAGAGAGGGTGTGGGGGGTGGGCATGGGTGTGCGAGGCAGGGGGGCGGGGGAAGGGCAGAAAGAGACAGAATCTGAAGCTCTGAGCTTTCAGCACAAAGCCCGATGTGGGGCTTGAACTCACATGCTGAGCCTCGAAATCATGACCTGAGCCGAAGTCAGAGGCTTAACCGACTGAGCCACCCCGGTGCCCTGGGAGGAGAGAATTTTTTTTAAAGGGGAGTGGTCAGTTATGTCTTGGTAATGGAGAGGCTACTGGAAGATGTTTGACAGTTGGGCTTCCCCAGGATACTTTTTTTTTTTTTTTAAGTTTGCTTATTTTTGAGAGAGCACAAGTGGGGAGGGGCAGAGAGGAGGGGGATGGGGGGAGACACAGAAACCAAAGGCTCCAGGCTTTGAGCTGTCAGCACACAGCCTGATGTGGGGTTCGAACTCACTAATGGTGAGGTCAGGACATGAGCCAAAGTCATAGGCTTAACCCGCTGAGTCAGCCAGGCACCCCTGCCCCAGGATACTTAAAGTCAGATGGTAAGGGCAGATGAAGGAGGTTGGAGAATAAAATATTTAATGGTAGAGTTACGCTGTTTTTGAAATTTTTGAAGGGAAGTAGAGAGAATGCAGCATCAGGGATTTGCATGGTTAAAGTGAAAAGATATGGTGAAAGATTTAACAAGTTGTTTGCAAAGCTAGGAAAGATTAAAGGTATGGAACAAGTATGAATTGTTGTAGTAAAGAGATGTTGGATGAGAGAAGGGAGAGGTACATTTGAAGGAAGAAACATAACAGGGAGAAGGAGATGGACATCTCATCCTTTTTAACATTAAAGGGAAATATGGAAAAGGTTATTTAAAAATTCTAGGCAGGGGCGCCTGGGTGGCCTAGGCGGTTAAGCATCTCACTGTTGATTCCAGCTCAGTTCCTGATCTCCTGGTTTATGAATTTGAGCCCCAAGTTGTGCTGTGTGCTGTGACAGCGTGAGGCCTGCTTGGCCTCTCTCTCTCTCTCTCTCTCTCTCTCTCACTCACTCACTCACTCACTCACACTCTCAACCTCTCTCTGTGCTTCCCCTACTCGCTCTCAAAAATAAATTAAAAAAAAAATTCTAGGGAGACTAGGGAATTAAGGGAATTCCTTCCTGCTGGCCTCAATCTCTTCTACACTGCCCAGTTCAAGGGAGGACTACATGTATAAGGCAGGAAGGAAGGATAGAAAGTTCATGCTGGTGAGGGGAGAAGACGGCATACACAACAGGGTAAAGGTATTAATGGATGGCTTGGAGATTTCCAACCAAGAGGCATTAAATGAATGCATGTTTGTATAGGGTTTTTTTTTTTTTTTTCCCCGCAGATCTCAGCATCAGGGAATAATAGAGCAGAAAAGGTAGAGTTTTACAGTAATTCTCTGCTGGAGATTTGTGGGACAGGTGCAGTAAAACAAGAATGCAGAGGACTTGAGGATGCATATGAATAGTATAATCTAATGGGGTGTTTTGTGGGAGGGGGTGCTTTAGGTAAGATGATGAAGGGAGTAGCTACAGAGTGGGGTGATAAATGAGTGCAGGTGTCAAAGGGTTACAGGTCTCTGTGAATCAAGTAAAATATAGAAGAAATTAATTTGCAGTGTATTTACATTTAAGATTTGGATATTTGTATATTTGAAATAACTTAGTCTTTTTTTTTTTTTGAGCTAAACAGTTGATTTTATTTTCATAAGGAAAGCTTTTGAGTTGCCTAATTTTTCTAACAGTGAAGAATACATCTTCATGATAGGGCTGGTTTTTTTATTCAGTATTAGTGTTAATATCTTTTTATTTATGATACTAATTATTTATGAATTTGTTACCTCTTATTGGTATCTCCTCCAAAAGATCCATTCTACCTTTAATTCTTGTATGATGTCTTGATTTATTTTCAAAAATAGAAAGTGTAAATAAAGAGAGGTGTGTGTTTTTTGTTTTTGTTTTTTGCACTGAAAAGCTCATCAGTTTGAACTGAATTTTAGAAGATTTTGCCCTCTTAACACCTCACTAGGAAGAGTTGTCATACAGTCTTGGGTTCTCAACCTTAGGTACGTAGGGAGCTTGGTAATGGTAAACAAAGAAAAAACAGGTGCCTGTTTCCCCACCAGGGGAGCTATTGAATCAAGATGGGGGGGGTATGTAAATTATTAAAATTCTAGAAATACAACCTTAGCTAATGTTTAAGGGAGCAATTTTTGTAATGTTCCTTGAGAACAGTTCAGGGGTGAACGTAGCTGAGTTAATTGACTTCTGATAATGCTCTGAATATGCATTGTTGTTTTCAAAGTATAAAAACAAAAATAATGTTTAAAATAAAAAAGATTCTTAGAAGTGGGATTACTGGGGTGCCTGGCTGGCTCAGTCAGAAGAGCCTGACTTTTCATATCTAGGGGTTGTAAATTTAAGCACCACCTGGGGTATAGAGATTACATAGATAACTAAAACTTAAAAAGTAGGATTGATAAATCAGAAATTTGTCTGTTTATTGCTGATATAAAGATATTGTTTCAGAAAGCTGTTGCCTGTTTATTGATCATTAGTAATCAGTATATGATTCTTCATTTCCTTACCAATACTGGGCTTTATCTCTTAAATGTTTGTGAATCAGATTGTTGATTAAAAGATTTTTAAGTTGTTTTGTCAATAAGATTGGATTGTGCATGTCTTTTCATGCTTTATTGCCTTTTTTTGTTAATTTAGTTAATGCTGAATTTTAAATAATGGGTCATGGGGAAGCAGCTCCTAGGGCCCCTCCCATCCTTGTCTTTGTTTTCTTCACTGTCTCTTTCCTCCCATTTCCATCATGATCAAGTTGTTTGCATTTCCTTTCTAATTGGTGGTTTTAACCTTTGTTCTACTCTACTGCTTGACTCCATTAAACTGACTCATTTTGGGCTCTTGTCTCTTCAGGCATCATAGTTTGCAAAGGGCCACTGCAATTGATTACTGCAGTAAATCACTCTTTACAGAAAATAGTAACTCCTAGAGAAACACAGCAGATCTCAGTCTTAATTCAAAAGTAAAACATGTATATATTAACAAAGTTAAAGAATAAGAAATATCAGCAACTTAATTTCTTCCCTTTACTAATATTAGAATATTAACTTAAGTTCCCTCATAAGTACACAATGTAAAGTGTTAGGATTTTAAGATACTCGATGAAAGTACATTTATAAGCATGTGTGGGTTAAGCATATTATACTTAGGTCATCATTTTGTATTGAGTGTTAGCTGCATTTTTACAAATTGGTGTTTTTTAGCCTGAGAACATCTAAAAAGTGATGTTTTTTGTTTTTGTTTTGTTAATGTTTATTTTTGAGAGAGAGACAGCGTGAGCGGGGGAGGGGCAGAGAGAGGGAGACACAGAATCTGAAGCAGGCTCCAGGCTCTGAGCTGTCAGCACAGAGCCCAGTGCAGGGCTTGAACTCATGAACCGTGAGATCATGACCTGAGCTGAAGTCAGATGCTTAACTGACTGAGCCACCCAGGTGCCCCTGATGTTTTTTGTTTCTTAGAATTGTTCACTAGAGTCTGCTAGTTGTGGTGTTTGGGGATGTCGCTCTGATGAGTTCACTACTGAAAAATAACAATCGTGTACAAGTTACAGTTATATGTAAACTTTGTATCGTAAAGTGGGATATCTTTGCTGTTGAATTAAATTTGAAATGCCTACTGTTTGCTAAGTAAGTTAATTAAATCTTTGTGATTCAGGCAGA
The DNA here is from genome assembly GCF_022079265.1 of Lynx rufus. Lineage (NCBI taxonomy): Eukaryota > Metazoa > Chordata > Mammalia > Carnivora > Felidae > Lynx > Lynx rufus. The sequence goes on along the minus strand of NW_025814824.1, from coordinate 40,692,445 downwards.
AAAACAAGTAGAAACTGAGGAGGCAGGAGTAGTGACAACAGCAGCAGCATCTGTTAATCTGAAAGTGAGTCCTAAAAGAGGGCGACCTGCAGGTAGGATTATTAATGTTTAAATCTCTGGCTTGTGATTAATATTTCAAACCATTACAGCGTTGTACCTCAGATATCTTCGAATAGGTGGATAGGTAATTGGTTATGGGTAATATATACATTTCAAAGGAGATAAACATGGTTTCTGCTTTATGATAAAGTATTTAGATTTAAAATAATTGCTTGGGACTGTTTTCATTTTCTGTTTTACCTAAATGTCTCCTAATAGCTGCAAATGAGGCTGTGGTGAGATGAAATTCCATGAATGATAGATCTATTTTACCTCTCACTGTAGAAAGCATAAGCTTCACTGTAGTTTGGAAGGATATGTCTCTAATAGTAAGGCAAAGTAAAACAAAGAAAATTAACAGAATAGAGCCCATTTTTTTCTACTGCATAATAGGATTCTTTGAAAAGGGAAAATCCATAATACCCAGAAAAATCCTGAGATTTGTTTCCATAATTTTTATTTTGGAATTTAATATTTTAATGGATCAAATTAGTGGTGTTAGAAAATTCAGTGAATTATACAGATTTTCAGAGATGTAAATGTACCATATATATACAGTATTGTAATACGTATATGGAGATTGACTATAAGTGGTATTGTTATAAAGTTGAATTTTTTGATATTCCTGTTAAAACAATGAGGGATGTTCTTTGAAGTCCTCTCAGACATACTAAGGACAGACTGAAAATTACTCTGTTGATTGACCCCTTTTAAATATTCTGTTGTTGCTCATTTGAATCATTGGGGGATATTATCTTTAAAACTTAATAAATAAGATAGTATCTATAATAAACCACTAACCAATATTCTTATAGTACGTACCATTTGTAATCTTTATATGTGAGAATTGCATCTTAAAAGGAAGAGTGGGTAGTTACTGACTTTGTTTTTCCTTGTGAATGTTAGCTACAGAAGTCAAGATTCCGAAACCAAGAGGCAGACCCAAAATGGTAAAACAGCCCTGCCCTTCAGAGAGTGACATGTGAGTTTACTTTTAATGTAGGATATTTGCTGTTACTTTTTAGTAATTCTAAAAATTATGGGAAAAAACTATTGAAAAGTTTTTCATTGTGTAAAAAGTAAAAATTGATGGGGAGTCCAGAAAAATCTGATGTGATTATCCTTTCATTAAAGACATTTTCTTGGTATATCAAGGTTATAAAGATACTTAGATAATACAGGGTAAATCTATAAAAGAGAAGTTAGGCAATATAGTTTTTTTAAGCAAACTATTTTTTAAAGTTTATTTTGAAAGAGAGACGGGGTGGGGGGGGGCACAGAAAGAATTTCAAGCAGACTGTGCATTGTCAGCATAGAGCCGAATGTAGGGCTTGAACTCATGAACCGTGAGATCACGACCTGGGCTGAGACCAAGAGCTGGATGCTTAACCAACTGAGCCACCCAGGTGCCCCAAGGAATTTTTAGACAAAGTATTTTTGGAGCAATGTCCACAAATCTTTTCTAGTTCCTTTAGAATAACTTTTAAATATATAACTAAGGGGCTCCTTAGTAATGGCTGGCTCAGTCAGTAGAGCATGTGACCCTTGATCTCCAGGTCATGAGTTCAGGCTCCACGTTGGGTATAGAGATTACTTAAAAAAAAAAAAAAAGAAAGAAAAAAGAAAAAAAAAAAACCCTACTAAAATTACTTTTGCAATGTGAATTTAAAGTATTTTGATATGCTAACTACTTAGTTATCAACAAAAAAATTTTTTTCTTGCCACCTTTCTTTTCTGCATATGGGTATTGTTATATGACTTTTCTGGGTGGAAACTTCACGAGAGAGAGTATATATTTAGACAAAGGGCAAAAGTCTTTTTTAGCTCTTATGTTTAAAGATTTTATAGAGAAGGCTCAAGCGTGTTGGTCATTTAAGAGGGGCTTTTACAGTGTTTTATATGAAACATTTTTATAGGACATTTTAGTTACAGAACATGGAAGTTTGTACTTTTTGATTAAAATGTGTTTAAAGAGTTTTACTGCCAAGCTAGCTATTAAACTATCCTCAAAAATACTGGCACAATATTACAACGTGGTTTTAACTGCTGTAGTGAAGAAATTAGGTACATGCAGATGAGTTTTTCTTTTTAAACATGCCAAATCTTATTCATTCCCTTCCTAATCTAATCGTGGCATTGGGTATAAAGTCTAGGATTTCATAATTGATACAAGGTCTTGATCTGGAGACTTAGGAACTGAAAACACAAGGTATCTGCTCCCCTCTCCCTTTTATCACACACCTAGATCTGGGATAGGGAACCATAATAAATAAATATGCCTGTTTGGAAAGGAGAAGATTAAGAGGCATAGAGTAGTCATTGTTCCCTAGGAAATCTAGAATTCTAAGAAAATAGTGTGAGATCTCCTGATTTTAGGTATAAGGAAGGTTCCCTTGATTAGGCCCCAGTTTTTCCCTGAGAGTCTCTTGCCAGACCATATCTCTCCGTGGCTTTTAGCTAATCCTGTGACAGTTTACTTTTTCAGTATCGTCCTTAGATGTGTCTGAAAAGGTCATTGGAAAATATTACCTTCATCAGCTGGGTAGGATTCCGTCTGCTTTCAGGCTGTAGGGAGTTGGAGGGACCCAAGTTTCCTTTTTAGATCTCCATTAATTTCTCTTGATGCAGGCTGTATTACATTTGCTGATAATACTTTATTGTGAGTGTGTGTGTTTTATTTGAGCCAGCTTCATGCCTAGTGGTCTTTTTATTTAAGTTTATTTATTTATTTTAGGGAGAGCGAAGGGGACAGAGGATCTGAAGTGGGCTCCTCTCTGATACCAGAGAGCCCAATGCAGGGCTTGACCTCACGAACTGTGAGATCATGACCTGAGCCAAAGTTGGCCACTTAATCAACTGAGCCATGCAGGTGGTCTTTTTATAGGATTTTCTCAATCCTTTTTCTCAATCCTTTTCTCAAATTTTTTTGCTTAAAAAATTGTATTCACACTGCCCCCCTGCCCCCCCCACATGCTTATCTTATTATACTTAATTTGCACTCACTTTGAGTTTACAGATTTTTCTGAGAACCCCTTGGTCTCTTTCCTAGAAACTATTTGTTCATCTGAAGGACCACGGTAGCCCAATTTGAATACTTAAGGAGAGGCTGGCAGCTCATACCCTTGATTGGATCTTTGACCCTAGTCTTTTTCTGAATTTGAAATTTTTACAAGATGGAGGTGACTTTAAACACAGAAATGCGTGGAATTTTTAGGTTTTCCTTTTGTCATTTTGTTATTTTTTTAAATTTTTTTTTTTTCAACATTTATTTATTTTTGGGACAGAGAGAGACAGAGCATGAACGGGGGAGGGGCAGAGAGAGAGGGAGACACAGAATCGGAAGCAGGCTCCAGGCTCCGAGCCATCAGCCCAGAGCCTGACGCGGGGCTCGAACTCACGGACCGCGAGATCGTGACCTGGCTGAAGTCGGACGCTTAACCGACTGCGCCACCCAGGCGCCCCTTGTTATTTTTTTAAACTCCTTTCTTGAAGTACCCTATCAAATCTATCCTGGTAACAACCAACTTAAGATGCTAGCATTCGGTCTTGAAAACTTGTCACTCAAAGCCACGCATTCACTGAATTTTCTTTCACGTTATCACAAATGACAGTTTTACCTATTGTATAATAATATATTAGGATTTTCAATTTCTCAGCCCCAGAGTCAGTGTCACATTGTGTTACATAAATTTCTGTATCCATGAGCTTTTTGCAAAGGCAATTTATGGACAGCCTCACATAGTGGTAACTTAATGACACTTCACATTATGTGTAGGCTGGGTATCGGGTATAGCTATTCTCAACTGTGTATCTGAGCACAAACTCAGTGTGGAGTGCAGTTAAACTATGTAAGCTTTTCTTATACTTTTGCTCTCCCATCATGAGAACAGAATGTATGTGTTAGTGGTAGCTTTTTTGCCGTGAGTCCTGAAATGACAGTGGTATAGAACCCAGAAGAGCTGAAACCATCTTAGAATTCTCACGTAAAGTAAGAAATATTTGTTATAAGCGACTGAGATAATTGGGGTTGTATTTGCAGTAGTTTTTGCTTACGTTAACATGTTTTTTTAACTATTTACAAATAGTTTCCTACTGTGCCTTGACCTAGTAAAAAGGGAAATTGTTGCTATGGAGAAGTGTTTTTCATGAAAGGCGGTATGGAGGACCATTCGGAAAATACTTGTTTATAGCAAGCTCTGATGGTTAATTTTGTGGCAATCTGCTTTGATACTGTTCAAAAACCCTTGAAATAATAATCCCATCTCTTATGACCTTATTGTACACTTCTTAATCTGTTTTAAAAAAAAAAAGCTGAATGGTATTCCACTGTATGTATCACTCTTAAGATATAAAGTTTATATAAACTTAAAATTTTAAATGATTTTACTCGCATGCCTTTTCTTCCATCGGTTAGAAATTGATGAGGAAACCCACATGACATTTGAAAATAAGCATAGCCAATAATGGTTGTTAATAAGACAAATTTCTAAAGAGGTTAAAAAGTGAATTTTTTCTCTTCCAGTTTAATAATCTCCTAAGAGTTCAAGGAAGCAGTGTCTGATAGGTGGTCAGTGGATTTGGAACTGAGATATTGGACCAATTACATGATCTGAAGTCTCTTCCACCTCTCAGACCCATTGATATAATTGTGTAATTTTTGAAAATCTCACTGAAATTCCTAGAACAGTAAAAAAGATCAATCTTAATTTTATTTTTTTATTTTTAAAAGTTTATTTTGAGAGCAAGTGAGCATGGGCAGGGAAAGGGCAGAGAGAAGGGGAGGGAGAGAATCTCTAGCAGGCTCTGTGCTGACAGCACAGAGTCCGACGTGGGGCTTGATCTCACAAACTGAGAGATCATGACCTGAGCCCAAATCAAGAGTCGGACACTTAATCAATTGAGCCACCCAGGTGCCCCCCCAAAAAGATTTTTTAAACAGCTGTTAAAACTTGTTGTAGTTTTTTATGGGGTTGCTTTCATTGAACGTATATACCATAGAAGTAATTATGTGGTTAGCACTGGCATCATTTTTTTTTTTTAATGTTATCTATTTTTGAGAAAAAGAGAGAGACCATGAACAGGGGAGGGGCAGAGAGAGAGAGAGGGAGACACAGAACTCGAAGTGGGCTCCAGGCTCCGTGCTGTCAGTGCAGAGCCCAACACGGGGCTCAAACTCAAACCGGGAAATCATGACCTGAGCTGAAGTCAGATGCTCAACCAACTGAGCCACCCAAGGGCCCCTGCACTGGCATCCTTTGATTCTGCTAGAGCCTAACATCGTATCATAAATACTAAATACTCGTATTTATTTCTGCTGTATTCATTAGCATAGATGTCATCCAATGATAATGTTACGCTTACTGGACAGCTTTGGTAGTTTTGACTTAGTTTTAATGAGGTCTGTAAATCCACTGGTGATGGGAATGCTTATTGCTAGTGAATTTAGCACCGTTAGACATTATGCTTAGTGGCCATATATTTTACCATTATGTGCGTAATTTGGGAGCCTTTTACCTTGCGGAGTATTTCTTTGAATTCTAAAATGGCCATATTTGATAATAACCAGTTCACTTCTACAATTGTACTTTTCCCAGTCTACTCTTTTTTTTTTTTTTTTAATTTTTTTTTTTTCAACGTTTATTTATTTTTGGGACAGAGAGAGACAGAGCATGAACGGGGGAGGGGCAAAGAGAGAGGGAGACACAGAATCGGAAGCAGGCTCCAGGCTCTGGGCCATCATCAGCCCAGAGCCCGACGCGGGGCTCGAACTCACGGACCGCGAGATCGTGACCTGGTTGAAGTCGGACGCTTAACCGACTGCGCCACCCAGGCGCCCCTCAGTCTACTCTTTTTAAAACCTGTTATTCTTATAATGATGTAGAATAGAAGGTCTGGCTCTTTCACCCATCTAATATACTGCTGTGGCCCCACAGTGAAGAGTAGTATCTTGGCACAGAAGGTCCTACTCCGTATTCTTTTTTTCAGTGAATGAGTAACATGACAAAAAACTGGGAAAACAAAGGGAAAATCACTTTATTACCTTAATGCCACTATGATTTTTGTGTCTTCTAATTTATATGAAAAGGATGTTCTTTTCTTTCTATTACTGGATGGTAAAAATACTCATATTTTACTGGAAGATATGTTAAATTTGTCTAAGTAAATTATTGCTCATTTTTAGCCAAAATACTTCTTTGATTGGGAGAGTATGGCTAAAAGACAATGAATAATGATACCTAAAAATTCATTTTCCATTGCTGTATTTTCAAAAATAGGGTAACTGAAGAAGACAAAAGTAAGAAAAAGGGGCAAGAAGAAAAACAACCTAAAAAGCAGCTTAAAAAGGATGAAGAGGGCCAGAAAGAAGAAGAAAAGCCAAGAAAAGAGCCAGACAAAAAAGAGGGGAAGAAAGAAGTTGAATCCAAAAGAAAAAATTCAGCTAAAACAGGGGTTACATCAACCTCTGATTCTGAAGAGGAAGGGGATGATCAAGAAAGTGAAAAGGTACTATCAAGTAAAATACTTATTCTATTTTTGGTTTCCTGTGTAGTTCTTTTTCTCTCGTAAGCTTTCAGTATCTGTGAAAGTATGAATGTGATTAAAAGTAAAACTGAATTTCCCTGCCTTTCTGAGTAAACTTGAATTAGCTGTGTTAAAAACCATACTTGAAACTTTATTATAATTCTAAGTTTATCTCACCCTTCACAATTATGATACGGAAATCAAATGTTTACTCCAGTAACCCACCTATCTAGAAAAGGTAGAAAAGTAGAAATTAAGCTAGATGAGCTGCGACGAGAGAAGACCTAAAAGCGATGCATTTATACGGGGATTTTTATTATTTACTACAGTGAAATTCTTAACTACTCTTCAGGCCTATTTAGTGTACGTTTTATCAGTGGTATTTGAATGCCACAGTTGTTTAGGAATAAGTACTGTATGTAATCTTGGAGATCTACAGACCTGGTTTGTGTGAATCTTTTTTTTCTTTTTCTTTTTTTTTCCTGATTTCCAAATACTTGAGAAGCCAAGCAATGTACCTGTCAGTAAACAGTACTGAAATCAGAACCATAGTGTGGAGGCCAACAGCCTGACATACTTTGAGCCAAAAGGCCATCGCTTAGTATATTACAGTAGTGCAGGAAATAGATTTTAATTCCCCGAATCAGCAAGGGAAAGTTCAGTTTAGACAGCAACATGTATAATTCTGAGATTTTTAAAAATCAGTCATTTAAGTATTTGTCCCTTAAGAAAACCAGTTGCTTTTTTTTTCCTCCCAAGATTGTAATCATAGTCACTGACTTGGTAGTTAACTAAATTCATCCTAATCCTCAAAACAGAAGAGAAAAGGTGGAAGAAACTTTCAGACTGCTCATAGAAGGAATATGTTGAAAGGCCAACATGAGAAAGAAGCAGCAGATAGAAAACGCAAGCAAGAGGAACAGATGGAAACGGAGCAGTAAGTATTTTTTTATTCTAAATTTTGATTTTTTAAGCTAGCATGAAATTTTTAAACGATAGAATCTCATTTTTCAGACCTTGATGAAGCCTTTAAGAGAAGTGACTTCTCCCCTGTGTTAGAAAACAGTCTTCAATATATGATGATAATCATGTTTCAGGCTTCATTCTTTGCTGAGTAAGAGGAGGAAATTCAGAGGTAATCACTTGTGAATATTTTTAATTTAAACTGAAAGTGCAGATAGGATTTAACTGTTAGTGGCTTTGCTGAAAATGTCCCCATCCTCTACTGTTTACTTGTTTAGTATTAAATACAGAAAGTGGTGATAATATGTTGGTGGAGGAAGAAGGAAACATCCTTGTCATACCACCAGCAGACCTCTTCCCAAAAGAACAGCAACAATAAGAGGAGCACAGTTGGAAACCCGAGAAGCCAGTAAAAGTAAATCTAGAGGCTGACAGGGTTTGAGTTGGATGTGTGCGATACAAAAGCTCCAAGCTGACTTAAGTTTTGATACTTGGAGACAATACGCACTTACCGTGGGGAATTTCTTTCCCCTTTAATTTTATTCTATAACATAATTTTATTAGGAGGAAAATAGCACTGGTGATGATTACACTCCATGTGCTTATTACATTTGTTTTCCTAGTTATCTTTAGACTGTCACTTCTGAGTTTTCTTTGAAAAGCATTTTGTTGCGAAGCGTCTTGCATTATTCTGACTAAACTTGGTTTCTTGTTAATGGAAGTGATTTTAAAAACATGCTGTAGGTCATTAAGACACATTTAACGATAAGTAATGAATTCTTTAATTAATTTGTACTTTCTCTTTATAAGATAGAGTTGTGAGCCAAAGTCTCTTCACAAGTATAGCGTTTGACTATCTGCTTTCTTAGTTGTTTGGAGGATAATACATAAGCAGTTTCAGCTGCTTGAGTGGAGTGACATCAAAGATCTAAAGCTCAGAAATGTTACTCCCTCTAGTCTGTTAGACTTGACCGTTTCTGTAAATATGTTAAAGTTACTCTTTATTGCCTATCCTTTTCTATCCTTTCACTGAAGAGTTGTTGGACTGTTTGTTACTTTTGACTTTATTGTGCTCCCCAAACTAAGATAGAAAATTAGTGGTTGCTTAGTAAATCTAGCCCGGCCCTTCTTCAGTATCTCAAAGTTATCTTTATGTGTTTCAGTTTCTTTTTGAATGTCCTCCGAATGTAACTTTCTCAAATTCTAATATTTGTGTTTTCTTTCCTTCTCCTGTTATTACAAAACTTTGTACTTGGACAGTTTTGCTCTGTAAAGCATTTCAGATGCAGCTTGTGTGAAATGCATTATGCAAAATAAAGTTTATTGTATTGTATTCCCAGCCAAACAACATGTAATCTACAGTAATAAAAAATATATCTCATTTTGGGCTCAAAGCATTAATCCAGTTACTGAAAAGAGAATACAAGTGGAGCAAACAAGAGATGAAGATCTCGAGACAGACTCATTGGACTGAATTCCCCCCTCCCCCCCCTTGATGGAAGAATGTTGCAGATTCTAAATTGAGGACTTCATTAATGGCATTACTGTGTTATGATTGTTAAAAAAAAAAAAACAAAAACAAAAACCTGTAAGGTACACACTACATACTAAGGTCGGCCATCATTCCTGTTAAGTTTTTTTTTTGTTTTGTTTTGTTTTGTTTTTTTCCAAGCTTAAGGTGAAGCTTTGTGTTTGAAAGTTAGAAGATGGTGGTTGTACATTATTTCATTTAGAAAATATAAAAATTCATTTTGTTTTGAAGCTAGGTGTTAAACTGGAATAGCTCTTATACCCCAGAGAATGGGGGCAGTTGTGCCCTTCCCTTGACATTCCTTTGTTGTTTAATTCTTTAGAATCTTAATAATTGTTTTTTTAATCCTGAGAGATTAAACAGTAGACTTGTTAAGAAAACAAAAATGAAACTGTAACCAAAATTTTAAAATAAAGTCTTTTTTAAAAAAACCTGATTTTTAGATATTGTTTTGTTCTTGTCTATTTCAATTGGTTTACAATAGGGCCCGAACTCAAAGCCAAGACACTAGAAATTAGGAGTTGTTTTAAAGGGTTATTTACAGTAAAATGGTACTTTTTCTTTTGTATAATGGTATGTAAATGTCAGTGAATGTCATTTAAGTTTGATGTATTGGCCAAACCCCCGTTTTAATACTATTGTCTTTGAACAGTCTGTTTAACCTTGAAACTTAACAACTCCTTCAACTGTCTGCCCTCTTGGAGATGTGGGAAAAGTTAGTCTGTTTTGACATACTACTTTTAAAAATAATTATGTAGAATTCATGAAATGTTTATAAGCATTCTTTTCCCACTATGGTATGTTTGTCCACTGACCCTGAAATTGGGTCTTTAAGCAACACACTATTTACTATTGGAAAAAAGTTTCACCATGACTAGCATCAAAATTATTTGTGATGCCACTGAAACACTAGATTTTAGCTGTTCGTTTTTACATGTGTTTTTTTGTTTATAGTTAATGCTGTGGCATTCTAAAGTTGTATGCATTACAAGTCAATTCCTTGTGATCTAGGCTATTTTCTACCTTAAAAATTTTTTTAGCTTTTACATAAGGGATTGTGGGCATTTGGTAATCAGTCACAAAGTTCCAACGTTTTGAAATATTTGTGTTAACATTTGATAGGCAGAATAAAGATGAAGGAAAGAAGCCAGAAGTTAAGAAAGTGGAGAAGAAGCGAGGTTAGTTATTTCCCTTCCTAAGATGTATAAAAATTATACATAGAAAGGAAGTTCTATATTTAATTTTTCATGTGTAGGTTTTTAAGTCATTTCGTAAGAGTTCTCAAATCCCCTATAATTGTGCTTTTTCAGATCCCTAACGGATTCTATAGTCCTTGTATTTTAAGTATAATCAGGTGAACTTGCTAATAAGGAGTCATGCTTGCAGTTTTATTGCTCATTATTTGATGATCATGTTTTTGTAACATTGCCAAAAGTTAGATGTTTTCCCATTTTTGACAGATCTCATTGTTTCAGATAGAGTTTCTCTATTTGGTTAAATGTGTAAGGTGAAACAGCTGTCTAAGGATTGGCATAAAGGGGTTAATTACTGGATGCAGACAGCTTATTTTAGACACCTATGCAGCTAGAAGGTGATTTTTTTTTTTCTTTAAATGATGAACGCTGCTTTCCTAAACACTAAAATGTGCCAAATAACTTCTTAGTGATCTGGGCAGATTACTAAGAACGTTTTTAAAAATTCACCGGGTCTTGTCACTGTGCTTTGCTTAGATTTATACAGAAATACGGGTTTTGGAAAAACTATTCACTGTGTTTCACATTTCAATTTATAGAAACATCAATGGATTCTCGACTTCAGAGGATACATGCTGAAATTAAAAATTCACTCAAAATTGATAACCTTGTAAGTGTTTCATACCTCACTTAAAAATATAGTACTGCCTTTATAGCTTCATGTTCTCTCATGATGTTATAAGTATGGATGATTTAAGAAGTGGGACTATTATGGTTATTTTGTATTGCCTTGTTTGAGATTTTTAAAGTATTCTTTAGGAATAGATTATCCAGGCTGTGGTAATTAACAGTTATGACGTTACTGTTTTGTCATGAAGGACGTGAACAGATGTATTGAGGCCTTGGATGAACTTGCGTCACTTCAGGTCACGATGCAACAAGCTCAGAAACACACAGAGATGATCACCACGCTGAAAAAAGTGAGTGATCGTGAATCGTGCAGATTTTAAAAATTTTCTCATTACCACTTGGTTAAGAAATACGGTTTTAAAAATCAGTGAAGAAAACAATTGTGAGTGTACATTTTGTTTTCTCAGATACGGCGATTCAAAGTTAGTCAGATTATCATGGAAAAGTCCACAATGTTGTATAACAAGTTTAAGAATATGTTTTTGGTTGGTGAAGGAGATTCTGTGATCACACAAGTGCTGAATAAATCTCTTGCCGAACAAAGACAGCATGAGGAAGCAAATAAAACCAAAGATCAAGGGAAGAAAGGGCCAAACAAAAAGCTAGAAAAGGAACAAACAGGTATGTGATAATAAGTTGTTTGCTGCTGGGACTGCTTTTTAAAAATGGCTTTGATATGTAATTTCATTAATATCTTCTCTGCATTAAATGATGAAGAGGTCTCATAAAGCACTTAGAAAAAGAGAAGCTAAGGTTAAACACTTGGGTTTTTCTTTTTCATTCAGTTTAAATCATTTTCATCAAGCTTAATGTATTAGTAAATACTAGTGTTTAGTAATAATACTATGAGCAGTTACTATTCTCTTTTCACTTCAATTAGGAAAAATTTCTGACCCCACAGTAGACAAGAAAGGAAGTTCCAGGTCCCCATCACCTAGCTTCTGCGATTATTGCTCTGTTTTACTCTCATCAGGCTTCTCTGTGACCTCCCTGAAGATAATTTGGGAGCCAATTCCAGATACGCAATGTCCACCACAGATATTTTAGGGTACCTCTGTGACAGACTCCTAGAACCACAGTATTATTATCATTTCCCCCAATTCCATGTTATTAAATGTCTTAGGAGCTGCTTAATGTAGAAAAAATATTCAAAAGGAGTTGGATTGTTTTTACTCATTTATTAGGGAATGATGATTCAGGTCTCCTTAGAGATTTGTTAGAAAGTGCCCTCATCATTTAATTAGTAATAGGACATAAAATCGTGTCAATTAGTAAATAGTACATTTGACACTTTTTGTTCTAAAATACCAATGAGAGGGGCGCCTGGTTGGCACAGTCAGTTGGGCGACGGACTTCCCTCAAGGCAGGATCTCACAGTTCGTGGGTTTGAGCCCCCCGTCGGGCTCTGTGCTGACAGCTCAGAGCCTGGAGCCTGTTTTGGATTCTGTGTCTCCCTCTCTCTCTGCCCCTCCCAGCCACGTACTGTCTGTCTCCTTCAAAAATAAACACTAAAAAAAAATTTTTAAATAAAATACCAATGAGAAATACAAAATTTTTACTGTGATTCACATTTTTTTTTTAATTTTTTTTTAACATTTATTTTTGAGACAGAGACACAGCGTGAACGGGGGAGGGGCAGAGAGAGAGGGAAACACAGAATCGGAAGCAGGCTCCAGGCTCTGAGCCATCAGCCCAGAGCCCGACGCAGGGCTCGAACTCGCGTACCGCGAGATCGTGACCTGAGCTGAAGTCGGATGCTCAACCGACTGAGCCACCTGATTCACATTTTTATAAGAAATAGAATAGTCAGATGAAAAATGCTCTTTCTGGGGTGCTTGGGTGGCTCAGTCAGTTAAGCATCCGACTCTTGATTTTAGTTCAGGTCACGATCTCACCATTCCTGAGACTGAACCTCGTGTCAGGCTCTGTGCTGACAGTGCAGAGCCAGCTTGGGATTCTCTCTCTGCCCCTCTCCTGCTTGTGCTTTTGCTCTGGCTCTCTCTCAAAATAAAGAACTTAAAAAAGAAAAAAAAAATCCCCGTTCTTGTACGGATAGGTATATAGAGTAACCCTGCTTCTTACTGTGCCTCAGTTATACCCAAAAGATTACAGTGTAGTTTCAGATGAGGTACATTAAGTACTAGAGACCTCAGGGCCAGGTTTTATTTTTTATTTTGACTCTTTAGAGGATATCTTAAAAGCATTAGAAGCTCTAACGGTTTTTCCTTTGGAACCCTTCTAAAGGTTCAAAGACTCTGAATGGAGGATCCGATGCTCCAGACAGTAACCAAGCACAGCACAATGGAGACAGCAGTGAAGAAAGCAAAGACAAGCATGAGGCCAGCAGTAAGAAAAAGTGAGGACAGGTTTTAATGGGTCATCATGTAGATTTTTAATTCTTAAGTCACATTGCTGTTCCAAGGTTATTTGTAGAAGAATTCTATTTTGATCACTCAGTTCCTGAATTCAGGAAGCAAGACGGAAATCAAAAAGGCAAAAACAAAAAAATACAATTTACAGTTAATTTGCCTGTATTCAAAGGATTCGAGCTAGATGGTAGGATTCCAGTTTAAATAAGTATTCTTTGGATTTCTTTCACTGATGCAGCTCTAATAGTGACTTACATTTATACTTTCTTGAATTGTGACAGAATAATACAAAAATTAGACTAAAATCACAGGCTGTTCTCTGCTGCACCCACTCTAAATAACTAGTTAACTGAACTGGGGTTCTCCAAGTCTTGGCTTTGTTCTGCTACACATTTGAAGGGCTTGGAATCAGGCATCCCTTCTAATTCTGAAAATCAGGGAAATCTTGTCATCTGTGTCTGTCACCCCTTCTCTTTATTAAGGTTTATAATGTGTTGGTATCACAGATCTAACCTTTTCATGTTTTTCAAAGAGAATTCATTTTAAAGCTGGAAATGATGGGAAGGGCCTGGGCCATGATGCTTCCCTGAGTTATTTTGTGTTTGATCCCAGTATTACTTTAGGAAGAAGACACAACATGGTCAAATAAAATTTTGAACAAAAGGAAGTCAAGATTATTATTTCTTTAATCTTTTGGTGGCCTTAAAAACATAATGCACAGATTTAATGTGTTTTTCCCCCTCCCCCTGAAGGAAAAGAGCCCCTAATCCCAGTTGACACACCTTTCTTTCCTTTCTTTAGGCCATCCAATGAAGAGAGAGAGACTGAAATATCTCTGAAGGATTCTACACTAGATAATTAGGTTGACATACCTGGAATATAAAGAACATTTGAGAAGTTTGTAATGGTTTTCATTTGAAATATTTAGAATGCTGAAAATTTTAAATTTTTATAAGCATAGGTTTTGATGTTGAAAACTTGTTTGGAGGGAGAAAAATCCCTTTATATTTGTTTAAAAGTAATTAAACATTATTGCTAATTGTACTTGTGCAGTATTAACAGCTACATTATTCACTAAGTGTGAGGGAAAACTCATTTAGGAAATGTTAAACTGCTTTTCCAGACATTGGTTGTAGCATAATTTCAATTAGTGTGTGTATGTTAACGTGTAATTGATAGTAGAAAAAAGTTACATTTTTAAAACTGCTACTTGTATAAACCTTCCCTCTTTCCCAAATACTGTGGGTTTTGTGCATAGTTTTTACAAATATTGGATTTACCAGAGTTGTCTTTTCACTGTTTGTGGGTTTTGTAGAAGTTATGCATTTTTATGGTAGATAAAATGTTACTTCTATACAAGTACTCACTTCTTTTATCAAAAGTTAATTTTAATCTCACAGTCTACATTGTGCTACATTATTATCCTGCTGCTTTGTAACAATTTGTGGTCTGTATGCCTTTTTGTATGACAACTAGATACCCAACTGACGTTGAACTGACAATTCTACGAGGTACAAAACTCATGTTAACTTTCGAAGGTAATTTAGGTTTTATGGCTGGGAATTCAGTGAAGTCACGTGACTTCCCTGCAGCAAGCAGAATAGGTATATATAGGAATGAATCTGGCTTTAGGGTTCTACCATCTAAGATCCTTTACAGGCACTAGTAGCTGAAACTAAAAGTAAATGATAAAAGTTTATTTTTGAGAACTGTCTCAAGTTTCTGAATTTTTAAAAAGTCACACTCATTTAAGGAAGTCACTAAGTATTTTTTTAATTGGAAAAAAAATCCATGATTCTTACGCAGTAAATAGTATATAAGAAAACTAACCTATTTGAAAACAAGGCTATATCAGAAGGGGATTATTATTTAGAGATCCTGCATGTGACAGAATTGTAAGGAGTTAGAAATACATGTTGCTCTGAGGCAGTAAGACAAAGTAAAGGAGTATTTCGATGGTCTGTATATTCATATATATGGACTTAAGTCAGGGTAAGCCAACGTTAACAAAACTTAAGGGTAATTTAGCAGATAGAATTTCTAAGATATTTTGAATATTAGGTCAGTTGGTGGTTTTCAGTAGCTAAGACACTTCTCATGTTTCAAAACTATGAATATGGGGAAAAGGCTTAATACTAATACCAGTGTTTGCATGTGACATGCATTGTATGTTTTTGACCTCTCAGGTAATTGCTTTCATCTATAGATGAAAAGTGTGAATTATTTCAACAATTGGAGTTTTGCTTTTTGAGAGGTCTTACAATGGAACCAGGACCCACTGTTTTGAGGGAACTATTGATATTACACTATATCTGGTCCTTAATACAACTTAAATTTGAACAGATTTATTCTAGTTAAGCCATAAGTGTCAACATTGTAAACTTGTTTTGATTAAAGGATTTTTCTATCAAACTCTACTAGTAAATTCTTTGCTACTTCAAAATGTTTTTGGAATTCTGGATTTGCTTCTAGTGGAGTTAATTTCTTAACTTGGTATATAGGTTGTGTTGCCTGGGGAGACAGGGTAACAACTAAATCTATAGGAAGCTAAAAATGTTATTTTTTGCTCACCCTCCCCTTTTCTTCTGTGACCCAGCAGATTGATAACAGTTTTACTGAGAAACTACAGAATATTCAACTTCAGGAGATCTATATAATAGCTTTCTGATAACTTATGTCTGCGTGTTTGGGCTGGCCTTGCTCTAAACCATTGACTTACATAGTGTTAAATGTAACTGGCCTTCTATTTTCGGTTTGTCATAGGCTGATTCACAGGTAACTACCACTGTGAGAACTCCTAAAAAGTCATAAATACCAATAACTTTCAGGAGCATTTTCTCAATTTAAATTGTGTATTTGGTCAAAACTCCAGTGCTGAACAAGTCAAGTCACCAAGATAATTTAAATGAGATAGGTAACAAAAGTGGGGAAAAAATTTTTCTTTTGGTAGGTATAAACCACCTACTTCATGTTTTTTCAACCACTGGATAACATGCAAAAGAGTGGGTATCTGGGTGGCTCAGTCGGTTGGGCATCTGACTTAAGCTCAGGTCATCATCTCACAGTTTGTGAGTTTGAGCTCCATGTGAGCTCTGTGCTGATAGCTTGGAGCCTGCTTTGGATTATGTCTCCCTCTCTCTCAAAAATCAATGTTTTCTGGAAAAAGAGAGTATGTTGTGGCCCTATAGAACGAATTGTCTAAAGTTTTCTTAGCTGCTTTGGAGAAATTTCACAGGTACCATCTGAATTGGAGAAACAGTGTATAAACAACTTGACTATCTTAAGCCTTCTGCTGTTTTATCCTGTAATTTCAAACAGTAGGAAGATATTTTACCCGCTTTTGGCTGACAACACTGATTATAGTGTACCCACACACACTTACCTGGTTGAAGAGGTCGGGTCAAGATGAGGTCTGCCAACTAATCCTACATAAGAGCAAAGGCTTTTACAAGGCTGTGAGGGCTTCACTAACACCTTATTTTGTCCCACTGGTCAGAGAAAGGATGATCTATTGGAAATAGCAAACCCATAATTACAAACCTTAAGAAATGAACCGCTACGTAGGTAGAAATGTTTTTATCTTTTAGTTCTCTAACCTTAGAGATGATAAAGATATTGTGACTGGATTGGGAGAAGGTAAAATTATCCTTATAAGATACCAGGGGTTGAAAGAAATAAACCAATTTTGCTTTTCTAAATACTGATTTTTGCACACACTCATCTACTATTATATCAAAATCTTATTCTAACTACAGAGGATACTGATTAAATAAAGTTCATTACAGTATTTTCATATTCGCTTTGCATCAGGTAAAATACGTAATTTAAGTCATGTTTAACACTGAATTTTACAGCTATAAAATCCCTCACTCAAGACCTCTTTTAGGACTATTTCAAAGTTAGAAGTTCTTTTGACTTGAATTTGGTGGGACACCTGTGTATCCAACAATACACTGGCAAATTCTGGGAGTAATTAGCCTTTCTTCCTCTAGATTTCACAAGGAAATGATAAAAAGATATCACAGCCTTTGTAATTTTGATGGGAAAGTTTAACCTTAAGAGCCAGCAGGACAATATTAATGATAAAGTAAGAATTTTACTAGCAGTAATATTTTAACTGACAGTCTTCTTCGTCCACTAAAATGAATTGATGGGCACCACATATGGATTAATGCTTCCACTGGGACAATGCACTTTTTGGAATTTTCTGTTTTGAGACTAGGAAAGGAAAATGAATAGAAGTAAACAGACCCTTGCATACTAATGCAAGAACTATAAGGAATGCAGCTTAAAAATAAAGGACGCAGAAATTCATTTTTACCCCTGGAACTTCTAGGAATTGGTTAAATCAATAGGTTTGTAGCAGAATTTTCAATCTGTTGAATTTATTAGCATCATTGGAAACATGAAAGTAAACATGTAGGCAGCAACTGAAGCCAGGCAAGGGAGGGAGGGATCTCTTAGTTCTTTATACTGATCCTCTCTGGTGGTGTATTCACTGAATGAGTGAAAGAGACGGTCACTACACATACCAGAAACAGGTGCGTGTCCTCTGTACAGCAATGGACTTAATTGGGTATGTGGTACTTAAGTCCACAAAACATTTCACTGCCAATCTTTTAAACATACAGGCTTAAAGGATTCATCAGTTTTGACTTGTATGGTAAATGTCTGCTCAACCATCCAGGGAATGTGGAACTCAATTGACTTTAAATGAATAACCTAGAAGAGAGAGAGCAGAATTTATGACACGTTTAAAAGGAACAATTGTACAGCATTCTTAGAAGTCTTAAACTTTCCACCAAGAGTTTCCAGAAAACATTTCAATATAGACAACTAGATAACTACAATTTTCTCTAGTGACCTAGATCTTGGAATTCATCAAAGGTGTCCTCTGGACCAGAATGAAAGAGAATAAGTAGGATTATCCGAGTGAGGGGGCCAGAAAAATGAAAGAGCTGGACCAGAAAACCTCTGGTCCAACTGATTCTGATAGAATATTGGGTATTCTTGCCCAAGAATGAGTGATCCTAGCAATCCACAGGATCTTGACTTCCCATGTCCCACCCATGTCCCAGTGGTCATAGTACATAAAATCCGCTATTCTTAAGATTTTATTTTTAAGTAACCTCTATACCCAACGTGGGGCTTGAACTTCTAACCTGAGATCAGGAGTTGCACGTTGTACCGGCTGAGCCAGCCAGGTGCCTCAAAATCTGCTATTTTCTTAATAACATTAAACTGAAAAAATTCTTGCCCAAGAAATCAATCTTCAATTTAAAGGTTACTTTTGTGAAGGTAGGAGTATATACTCAGGATCCTTTTACATTCATTATTCACGCAGTGAGTCTCATTAAAATGTTTAGTGTGCCTACTAGTTTCTAACAAAACAAAACACTATAAACGAACCCACTGTGAGAACAGATTACACAATAGCTATTCTTAATGCTGTTATTTGTTAAATCTACTTTTATTCTTGTTCCTCATTTTTATTACAGATAATTGAATGATGTTTACCTTGGAAGCCTCACGGTACAAGGTGTAGCTCTCGCACTCTTCAAAGAATTTTCAAAATACTCCCACCACTTGATGTATCATTAACTGAATTTTTCTAATTACAGATTAGCAAAAACCACTCTGGACACAGAATGAATAGACAAGCCACAGACTGGGCAAAAATCAGAACACTTGAATCTGACAAAGGATTTGTATTCAAAATATATAAAGTACTCCTACAACTTAGATAAACACACTTAATGGGCAGAGGCACTAAATAATAACCATATTTTGGAATAAATACTAAACTAATGTATTTCTAAACACAAGTTACTTTGTAAGAAAACCTGTGATCTGAACTTGTGCAGGGGGGTGGGTAACTGGCTGATTGTTTCGGGTGGATCCTGTTCCTCAGTGACATGTTTTGGAAATAAAGTAACCATCCACAGGGTAGTTACTTCACAAGGGTGTACTTTTGTTATTAATTAAAGGTTCCAGGATCAACATAGGGATAAGCAAGGAATTCTCCCAGTTTGTTGCCTTCTGAATCATAGTGGAGCATCCGAAAGCAAACATCACAAAAGAAACATGGGTCCTCTGGTGCAAAACTGTCATTGTTCGTCACCCATCTGTAATTAAAAAAAAAAAAAAAAAGATGTACATCATTACAATGGACTTTCTTTAACATGCTGTAAGTTATAACTCGTGGTAATGTGTAAATATAACATTCCCACTATTGCCTTATCATTCTATCTTAACAATACTTTATAATCCTTTATATTATTTTGTGTATGTACGTATGTGTATATGTGTGTGTATATAGATAGATAAATACAGATGTATATTATTACCAATACTCTGCAAGGCAAAAGGGCAACTTAACAGAAACCCTGTAGAATGCTGTTTCTCTGAAAGACTTCTTAAAGGTAAGTAAACTACAAATTCGTATGTGAATGTGTCCTACACTTTAGCCACGACTCACTTATCCTCCAAGTAACTTAAAATTTACACCATTTTGAAAAACCCACAACATATTAGATGCTACAGACCTGATAAACTTGTGTAAACCAGTAAATTAGTACTGGCTAATTTGCAAACTCCAGCTGTTTTACCTAGAGTTCAGGTTAAAATGTTACAGTGTGTATACAAATGGGAATATGGGTAATATTCAACTGATACTTTGTTTTTTGGCCTGAAATGTTACTGGTCACAGTGAGATGAAAAGACTTTTTCAGTCTATTTGAATTCTGCATCTCCTGGTATGTTTTTACATTCCCTGATTGCCAGTTTGGTAACTGATTTATCTCATGTTTTCTTATTGATCATTTAGAAAAGCATATTTCAGTGGGGGCAGGGAGCCCAAAAGAAATCTACGATACGCAGTTACTCTCTTTTCTTCTGAATGCTTCTTTCCAACTATGATCCACAGTTAAAAAGCAAACTAAATGTGAAGTACCACAGAGTAAAAATTTTACGAAACTGTATTTTAACCTCATTATATACATGAGACACTGTTATTTTTTCACGGAGGAGAAGCTGTGGATGAAGCTTCTTTTGTAAATTTCAGATACAAGACACAGCGTGGCTCCCTGATGACACAGAATTGATTCATCCAAAGTGACCCACCCCTGGACTTTCATTACATATAATTTGTTTCCTTACTGTTTAAAAATGTTGTAACCTACTTTGCAGCACTAAACCTACCAGATAAAACCATTTCTATTTATACCTCCAAAGTAGAAGTCCCTAGATTCAAATTCAAAATAGGAAAAATTGAAATACTAGAAACGGAAAGTACTTGACTACTGAAAACCAGGAATTCTCAAATAATTATGAACTTACCTGGCTGTGTACATTTTACAAACAAAACATTTTCTGGTCCATAACCAATGCTTCTTGATAAGAAGGGGATAAAGGGTCCTATCCAAGCAGTCATCACGATGCACAAGCCTTGTGTACATGAGAAGTAAATGAAGATATTAAGATGCAAATTGGTGTGGTCTGTAAAGAATTAAATGTATCTGTACCTCAACATTAACATAGTAGGTGTATTTTTCATTTTTTTTTCCTAAAAGATTTAGGTATAAACTCGTTTCACTAGGTCTGACCAAACCGTTCCACAAAAACATTCTCCGAAAGATCATTTTGGATTAAACAATGTTTTCTTTCCTGTGAAACTTCCCAAAGCTCTTTATGGGGATATGCTTGAACTAAGAGGGAGCATATCTTAAAGGTATTCCATCAGAGAGCCCCTGCTTTACTCAATACCTTTTTATGAAACATAGTTTGGGCAACTGTTTTACCCACTTGGTTCTGTGGTACATGGCTCTGTTTACTGTCCTCTTTATTAAAATCTAAATCTGACTCCTGGTATAATGTGAGCTGACAGGACTTCAGTTTTACGTGTCAGAATTAAGTAAACTGAAAACGGAAGGCACTCTCAACTATGCCATTGATCGGATGACTGGGTTTGAATAAGTCCCTGAACCATGCTGGACCTCAGATTCTCCACCCCAAAAATGAAGGGACTGCACAAGAGTAGTCTGAAGGTCCCTGACAATTCTAAAATGTAATGATTTTCTTTTAGTAAGAAAGGGTAGCAATATATCAACTTTGCCATCAGCAAATGGTTAATACACTTGTAACCGTTTACCAAGTCTTAGACTTTAATCCACCTAGAAGGTAAAAATGATTTGTAGCCTAAAACTACACTTAGAAGTTCCTTAAAAGGGGCACCTGGCTGCTCTGTCAGCAGAGCAAATGACTCTTGGCCTCGGGTGTGTGGGTTCAGGCCCCATGTTGGGTGTAGGAATTACTTAAAAATACAACCTTGGGGGAACCGGGGGACTTAGTCTGTCGCGCATCCAAACTTGGTTATCAGCTCAGTTCCTGATCTCGCAGTTATTGAGATTGAGCCCCGCATTGGGCTCCACGTTGGGCACGGAGCCTGCTTGGGATGCTCTCTCCCTCTGCTTCTATCCTTCTCCCCTGCTTGTGCTCACTCGCTCTCAAAATAAATTTAAAGAGAGAAAAGATTCTCCTTCTGCCCCTCTCACCTACTTGTGCACATGTTCTCTCTAAAATAAAAAATAAAATCTTTTAAAAGACAGTTAAAAAACTTTAAATTAAAAAAAAATTTTTTTTTAACTCCTTAGAAAAGTCCCATGCTGTAAATGCTTAGTAAGTGTCAACGGTTTCCCCAAGTTGCCTCGAGTGTAAGGACTGATAACACTCGCTGTTCAGTAAGAAATGTAAAATGGGGGGCCTGGGCGGCTCAGTCGGCTAAGCGTCTGATTCCCGATTTTGGCTCAAGTCGCGATCTTGCAGTCAATGGGTTCGAGCCCCGCATCGGCTCCGCGCTGACAGTGTGGGGCCTGCTTGGAGTTCTCTCTCTCCCTCTCTGCCCTTCCCTGCTTGTGCTCTCTCTCAAAATAAATAAAAACACCCATAAAACTAAAATCATAAAAAACTGGATTGTCTCCCATCTTATGCTAATTCTCAGGCACATTCCCCTTCATTTGAGTGACAGCTTCTGTAAAATTTAACACATTATCAAAGAAACATACATCATTTCAAGGCCTATAAAGCTGAGGGTTATGAGCTCTCCTGGCTCTGGCTTGAGCAATTCTTTTTCCCTCAGGGCAACTGTTTTTGCATTCTTAACGGTTTCTTTTAAATTTAGGTCCTCGACATTCCTCTAAGGAACCAGACCAATTCTGGTAAAATATTGCATGTTCACATGCTGCCAAACTAATGCTTACACCTAAACCACACAACTGACCGTAGGCGCCTTTTATGGCGTAACACGTGGCTTTCTAGCTGCTAATTCCCTCGTGTTTGCATTTGCTTAATGAGGTTTCGATGCACCTGTCGCTAATTCAGTTCTGTATTTCCTGACAGAAAGACAGACGTGCTCTCCACGTGTGCTGTGCGTCAGCGGGAGGTCTGGCACTTCTAGACGTGCTTCCCGAGCTCTCGGCCACGCCCCAGTCTTGGGACTAAGCTGCTCGCGAGCTCGGCTACGCGGCCATCGTGCTGGGATTTCCCTTTCCCGGCTCCGAGAGTCCTCCTCATGTCTCCCCCTATTCCAAGGTTTACTCTTTGTGTCAAGTACTTCCTCTGGGAGCTTCCTGAGAATGAGTGCATGGGAGGTCAGATGTTTGGAGAGACCGGTCCCTAAGACCCAAGAGAAGTGGACACAGGGATTTGTCCGGGCATCGGTTCCTACCACTGGTACAATAAAAAGCACGGGTAGA
Source organism: Lynx rufus (assembly GCF_022079265.1). NCBI lineage: Eukaryota > Metazoa > Chordata > Mammalia > Carnivora > Felidae > Lynx > Lynx rufus. The sequence goes on along the minus strand of NW_025814824.1, from coordinate 40,669,326 downwards.
TCAGTGCTTCGCATAAAACATAAAAACAGTCCCTCGGAACCAAAGCAGGGAGAGAGCAGGGCTTATTCCTATATGTTGATCCTTCAGACACTGAGATTCCGAAATAAGGAGATGACTGGCCTTATTCATGAGATGCCAGCTACACAAAAGTTAGCTCATTTTAAAATAAAAGGAATCTGATTTTAAACCACTTTGGTCCTTCCCCCTTTATACTTATGAAAGCATTAAGACTTCACATTTGTCAAAGATGAGAATTACTCTTCCCTTCCCCCAGTTGCCTTTAAATCTTAAAATTCTGGCAAAGAGACAAGAAACTTAGACGTAGTTGCAAATCTGGCAATAAGCTAAGGGGCTACGTACAAAGTGGGTGGAGACTGCCTGTCTAATCCTCCAAAGGAGACACTTCTTTACAGATTTTCAACCCTCCGATAACCAGTAAAGTATTTATCACAGATCTTCCCAAAAGAAAGCGTGCAAATGGGTGGTCATTCTATGGAAAGTGGACAGTTTTGCTGCTCCCAAGCCAGGCTGCGGTGACTAATTTTATTCCTCGTGTTAAAAACAGGGGGCGCCTGGGTGGCGCAGTCGGTTAAGCGTCCGACTTCAGCCAGGTCACGATCTCGCGGTCCGTGAGTTCGAGCCCCGCGTCGGGCTCTGGGCTGATGGCTCAGAGCCTGGAGCCTGTTTCCGATTCTGTGTCTCCCTCTCTCTCTGCCCCTCCCCCGTTCATGCTCTGTCTCTCTCTGTCCCAAAAATAAATAAATGTTGAAAAAAAAAAAATTAAAAAAAAAAAAAAAAAAAAAAAAACAGAAAATGCTGCCAAATGCTGCCACTTACCTTATGTCAGTGATGACGACAACATGCTCACAGTCTCCCTGGTGACAATATAAGTAAGGAAAACCCAGTTTAATATACAAGTCATTGAAGGTAAAATCTTCCATTTTAGCGGTCTGAAATTTTCCATAGCCTCTATCATGGGACTCTGACCACTCAATGATAGTTCTGAAGGGGGCAAAAAGGCAATGGTATTTCATTACTCCTCAAAAACCTAGAAATGACAGAAAATGCTCTATGACCGCAACTATTTCTTAAAACCTGGCTCACTCCCTCAACGACAGTTGCCGTCTTGAGGCAAAAATCTTAGTGGTTGACACACGTTGAAATTAAGAACTCTGGATTCTTGGGGCGCCTGGGTAGCTCACTCAGTTAAGTGTCCGGCTTGGGTTCAGGTCATGATCTCACGGCTTGTGGGTTCGAGCCCCACATCGGACTCTTAGCGCAGAGCCTGGAGCCTGCCTGGAATTCTGTGTCTCCCTCTCTCTCCCCCCCTCCTCCGATTGCGCTGTCTCTGTCTCTCTTTCAAAAATATTTTTAAAAAATTTTAAAAATAAAAACAGGGGTGCCTGGGTGGCTCAGTCGGTTAAGCGCCGGACTTTAACTCAGGTCATGATCTTACAGTTCGGGGGTTCAAGCCCCACATCAGGCTCTGTGCTGATAGCTCAGAGCCTGGAGCCTGCTTCGGACTCTGTCTCCCTTTCTCTCTGCCCCTTCTCGGCTCGTGCGCTCTAAAATAAATGTTAAAAAAATTTGTTTTTAATAAAAATAAAAAAAGAACTCTGACTCCTTCTGTATCCATTAGAGCAACAGTTCTCAAAGTGTGCTTCCTAAAGTCAAAATTATCTTTATGAAAAAATGTCATTTGCCCTTTTCAATTCCTATTCACTCATAAAGGACCGATAGCCCAGAAGCTACTGAATGGGAAATGGAGAATGCCACTCCTCTCATTTTGTTGTGGAAAAGTTATTCCCCCCCGCAAATTATTAATGTTAACATTTAATGGGATCATTTAAATTAGCAGATGTTCAAATTATTTCTTAGTTTCAACCTCGAATACGGTAAACATGGATAGCTATAGCCCACGTAATCAAAAGCTCTTTGGAGTCCACAAGTATTTAGAGTAGTGAGGAATGCCGAGAACAAGTCTGAGAACCGCCACATTAGAATACACACACAAGTTGCTCTAACGAAAGAATGCAGATAAACACTCAAGAAAAAATACACATATGTACCCTAGTCACTGTGACACTGACAACAGAAGTATGGCCTGATTAACATGGTCATTAGCTACAGATTTTTCATGTTATGTACTTAAGCATGGACTTACATACTCCCATCGGGCAAACAACAGTATACACTGGACAAGCAGAAAAAATAGTGAACGATTAATTTACTGCTATCATCTAAATATGAAAGAGACTAATAAATTCTTTAAGTGGGATTTACATTTTTTTTTTTTTAGATTTATCTATAGCTCAATACAAGATTTGCTGTAAATTGGCTTTTTTTTTTTTTTTAAAGTTTATTCATTGTGAGAGAGACAGAGGAGAGCACAAGCAGGGGAGGGGGAGAGAGAGAGAGAGAGAGAGACAGAAGCCCAAGCAGGCTCCTCATTGTTTGCACTGAGCCTGATGTGGGGCCCAAACTCACAAACTGTAAAATCAGGACTTGAGCCAAAATCAAGAGTTGGACACTTAGGGGCGCCTGGGTGGCGCAGTCGGTTAAGCGTCCGACTTCAGCCAGGTCACGATCTCGCGGTCCGTGAGTTCGAGCCCCGCGTCGGGCTCTGGGCTGATGGCTCAGAGCCTGGAGCCTGCTTCCGATTCTGTGTCTCCCTCTCTCTCTGCCCCTCCCCCGTTCATGCTCTGTCTCTCTCTGTCCAAAAAATAAATAAACGTTGAAAAAAAAAATTAAAAAAAAAAAAGAGTTGGACGCTTAACTGAGCCACCCAGGCGCCAAGTCTTAAGCAGCCTCCAGGCCCAGCAGGAGCCAGGGTGGGGCTCGATCCCATGACCCTGGGATCCTGAGTCAAGCTGAAATCAAGAGTTGGACACTCAACCAAATGAACCACCCAGGGGCCACTCTCTGTTTTTAAAATGTATTCAGTTATTTCATGTGCTTGCCCTAGGTACTGGTAAGTTAAAATTTTTCTTCAGAAAGAAACTTTTCTGACCAAAGGTATGCATAGATCACTTCAAAATCTTTGTGTTATCTACTGTCTTGAAATTATAGCAAATCATGGGGCACCTGGGTGGCTCAGTCGGTTGAGTGTCCAACTCTTGATTTCGGCTCAGGTCATAATCTCATGGTTTGTGAGTTTGGGCCCCGCGTGGGGCTCAGTGCTGACTGCACGAAGCCTACTTGGGATTCTCTCCTTCATTCTCCACCTCGACCATGCTCATGCTCTCTCCCAAAATACATAAAAGTTCTTTTTTTAAGTTTAAAAAAAAAAAGACTCTTTTTCTCTGCCCTTCTCCTGCTTGCATGCATGCTAATTTTCTCCCTCAAAAACAAACAAAGAAACGGAGACATTTTTGACCCCACAACAAACAAAACAGTCTAACGAAACAATTCCTTGGCAAAGGTCCCTAACAGACCAGTTTGTGGAGCTCTCACCATTTTGAGAACTTGAAACAGGAAAGACAGAAGCTTTTTGAAGACTGTACCTGCTCAAATCTCTGCACTCAGGGTATCTCTTATCATTATAAAATGTTCCTTCAAAATAAAAGAAGGCTGATTTGTACAGGTCCTATAAGAAATGAGATGGTATTAAAAGAAAGTCCACTATTAACAATTATGAATCGCTACAATTCAAAACGTATGTCATAAAATCACACCTATTAATGTGCTTTACAGTAACTTTAGGCAACTGCACAAAATATGCTTAGCTCATTAGTTTAATATTTAATGAGAATCTATGTGACAAGTATTATGCTACTTACCAGGGATAAAAGTGTAAAGATATCATGAGATTTATGAAAGGAACCCAGTTAGAAATAAACTTTAATATTATCTTATTATATGCATACACAGCAGGGATTTATTTCAGATTCTAGAATTAATTAAAAACTGGAAGTCACGTTTTTGGTATTTCCCCAGCTATGATAACAGTGATCAGAGAGTTATGTCTTTCTGTTATTTTTTAATATTTTCAGCATTCTTTTATAAAAATTCTCCCTTCAAATTTTCAGTAATTCTTAGGCAGAATTTGAGTATCTATTCTTACTCAAGCAATCTTGCCCCAAAGTACCGCTGTAGTCACACAGCTGGTCTGAACCCTGAGGTTTCTTAACCTTCCGTCCAGCAACTTTCCAGACGGGTGTCTCTTGCTGCGTAACAGAGTCACAGAAACACCAGAGCCCAAGTCTCCCCTCAGAGCTGTTAAATGAGACTCACCCGGGCACCACTGTTTTCCCGAGCTCCCCAGGAGATTCATATGTTAGACTCGCTCTTCACAATGTCCTTAGAATACATCAGACCCCTGGGGGAGGGGGATTCTTTTTCTTAGTTTACACATACTCTTCAGACCGAAGTTTCCTCACCTATAATGACTACATCTGGCATGCTATCTTCCAGGACTCCAGAACAGTTTATGAACTATAAAAACATGTAAGTTTCGGGTATTAAATCTTACTCTAAAGAAAGCCAAATTTATCTCCTCCTTGGAAGCTTCTATTTTTCTTTTCTTTTTCTTGATGTTTGTTTATTTTTGAGAGCGAGCACAAGCGGGGCAGGGGCAGAGACAGAGGGAGACGGAGGATCTGGAGTGGGCTGTGTGCTGACGGCAGAGAGCAGGACGTGGGGCTTGAACCCACGAACCGGGAGATCATGACCTGAGTTAAAGTCAGACCCTTAACCGACTGAGCCACCCGGGCGCCCCTGAAGCTTCTATTTTTCTTTCTTCACTCCCCTATTTATAAATTATCTGGTAACAGCATCAGACACCCTTACAAGACTGGCCGTGCTGTTTCTCCTTGGACCCTCACTAAGTGTCCCTGACCCTCTGTTTCCTCATGTAACATGTGACTAAACCAGTACCTCCTTCCCAGGTGCTTGTAGAGATAAAAGGATAATATGGATTAGAGTGCCATAGGTAGCTGCTGTTAACATATAAACTGCCACTAAATATACTTCTGAACACTCAAAGAGGTAAGCTAGGGTCCCAAATAAAGGGTCTGAAAGAATACTGCCTTATTTGGGGAACAAACACAAAAGTTTACTTTTTTTCATTACAAAACGCCTCTACAGAACTTCATTTTAGGCAATTTAGGCAACTCAAGGCTTGTGGTTGGCACCATTATGATCTTTCAGAAGGGCAACTCTACAAGACCAAAAATGTTTTCCATCTGAATTCTAAATTAATTCATCCATTAATAACCTTTCCTTGTCCCAGCATACAAATAGAATAGATGTTAGCAATCTCATTACCAGGTAATTTTCATTTTCAGTGGCAACCAGAGATCCTCACTAAACAGTCTCCCTATTTTGCCAGTTAATTTAGCTGACCAACTTTGGGGAGGGAGGATCACCAACCAACAAGGAAAAGCTAGTGTAAGAAGTTACTTCTGTTATCTTCTAATGTAGCCTAAGAGTCTACTGTTACCGTTTCCATTTTAGAAACAACGTCACTGTCGACAACTAGTATCATCAGAACAAAGTCATTTATATATCCTTCTAGGCATCCATTAGTCACTTGTTCTCTTGCTAAGATTCAAACCAGCTATATTAGAATTTCAGAAATAATCCTAGGATCTGCTGTCAGAAAAATGGTAACGGGAGGAAGGTGCGGAAGAACTACGGGTAAGGAAATTGTTGCGACTTAGATTTGTTACTCTGTGTCCTAGAACAGGGCTTTATTTACAATACATAACAGAGAAACAGGTGTGCAAAGTATTTTCTTAAACTTCCTCTACACAAGACCTTTAAGAGATTACCAACAAAAAGAAAAAAAAGAACTAATCTGAGCAATGTAAAAAAAAAAAAAAAAAAAAAATCAATAGACCAGAGATTAAAATGTGAAGGACCATCAAAGAAAAAAAACAAAAGACACTTGGGGCGCCTGGGTGACTCAGTCGGTGAAGTGTCTGACATTGGCTCAGGTCATGATCTTGTGGTTTGTGAATTCGAGTCCCGAATCGCATCAGGCTCTGTGCTGACAGCTCAGAGCGTGGAGCCTGCTTCGGATTCTGTGTGTGTCTCTCTCTCTGCCCCTCCCCTGCTTGTGCTCAGTCTCTCTCTCAAAAATAAACACTAAAAAAAAAACCAAACACTTGAGTAGAAAATACTGGCATTAATCTTATACACACATTTTTAAAATGCACTCCATTCTTTAACTACTATAGTCCAGAAACAAATGTTATAGCAAAACATACTACGTTTTAGACATATGCTTTTAAAAGAGATTTAAATATCCTGGCCCAATTCTCCCAGACTTCTCACATACTAAGCCACCTAAGATAATGTTCAAAATTCTTGCTTATTGGTTGGAATAAAGATTCTCCTTTCCTCAACTACAGGAACTGCCACTCACTGATTTTTTTCTTCTACAATCACCAGTGGAATACATGCCAAATAGCTGTCAAAAAGAGGATTATAACTGAAGGACCAATTTTCAATGTTGTCAGGTGGGACAAAGGCATGAGGCGAACAGAGAAAATAATCTGACAAAATGCTGAGAACTGGTGAGGGTGGGTAATGGGTACATTAGGACTCATCGTAACATTTCCTGTGAGCATGTTCAGAATTTTCCAAGGCACCAGACTACTCAAGAAAAAAGAGGACTCGGGGCGCCTGGGTGGCTCAGTCGGTTGGGCAGCCGACTATAGCTCAGGTCGTGATCTTGTGGTCTGTGAGTTTGAGCCCCACATCGGGCTCTGCACTAACAGTTCGGAGCCTGGAGCCTGCTTTTGATTCTGTGTCTCCCTCTCTCTCTGACTCTTCCCTGCTTGCTGTCTCTCTCTCTCTCAAAAATAATAAACATCAAAAAAAAAAAAAAAAAAAAGAAAGAAGAAAGAGGACTCACATAAATAGAAAAAAAAATTCCAAAGCAAAACTTAAAAAAATCCCAAACCATAAAACATAAATGCCAACTGGTGACCTAAAAATCTTTCCACGGGCCAAATGTTAGTATCTGCAAAATTTCACTTATTTTTGAGGTCACTTTCCAAAGCATAGCTGGAAAATATTTAAAAGAGGACTATGGGTCAGCGGGCCCCCCCACTTGGAAAGAGCTGGGAAGACACCAGCACTGATGGCCAAACACGACAAACGAGCCAAGGCTGGTTAAAAACACTCTCTGGGGTTCCTGGAGCTAAAACGAACTCGCATATTGGACTTGAGCTCCTTTGGGCACTGACGACACGGTTGCAAGGAGAATGAATTCAGATTTTGCTTATTAAACTTACAAACTACAGTTCCACCTGTTTTTGGGTTTTTTTGGTTCTGTTTTTTGGGGCTTTTTTGGTAGGGTTGAGAAAACCCTACAAGAGACTTCTGCTCTGCACACAGCCTGGAACTTCAACCTGTTTCTCTTTAATGTTTACTTCCAAGAGCACCAAGATGTCAAATGTGAAGAAACCAATGATCTTAAACCCATTTTCAACGTGACTAAATTTCAGTGAGATCTGCGTGTGAGTCACGATGCTGGTCTCCTTGCCAATCACTGAAAAGACTGGGACACAGCAGCCTTGTGGGGCAGAGAGAAATCAAACAGCGTCAGCCTATAATTCTAGGCACCATAACGGCCAAAAGAAATGGTGCCGGAGTGGCCAAGAGAGGGACGGTCAGGAAAAATTTTATGTAGTGAGTTTGGGGGCACCTGGGTGGATCGATCGGTTGAATGTCCGACTTCAGCTCTGGTCATGATCTCACCATTCAGAAGTTCAAGCCCTGCAGCTGGCTGTCCCCTGTCAGCGGAGAGCCTACTTCGGATCCTCTGTCCCCCGCTCTTCGCCCCTCCCATGCTTGCGTGCTCTCTCTCATAAACAAATAAATATTAAGAAAGAAAGAGAAAGAAAGAAAGAAAGAAAGAAAGAAAGAAAGAAAGAAAGAAAGAAAGAAAGAAAATCAAGTGCATATAATATCCTAAAACCTAAGTAAAGAAAATGTGGCGAGGAAGAAGGACTACTCGGTTGTGTCTTATGTCGATGAGCTGTCAAAAAAGGTGAGAACGAAGTCTCCGGTGACATCAGTAAAAGTGATTTTTGAGGACTGGTAGGGAACAAAAGTGAGTGCAAGCCAAAGTGGTGGCAGAAAAAGAGAAAACAATGAATTTAGGTACGATTACTAACTCGTTATTACTACCTGCTATGAGTCAGTGTGCTGAGAAGGAAGTAGAAAGATGAGGTGGTGGCTAGAGGGAGCTGCACGGTCAAGAAGAGGGTTTGGACGGGAGATCCGACGGCACACTTGTAACGATGGGGGAGATGCCAGGATGGCACAACCATGGCGTGAGGGCAAGCAGCTGGAGGACATGGAATCCCAGTGCAGGGAGCGGCAGGCTTAGTCCAGCCACCGTCACAGGTGGGAAGGCAGGGCTCACGGGCAGACGGGTAGAGGGGTAAATGCAGGTGAGGGGTGATGGAAAATGCCTTTCTGGTAACTTTATTTTCTCAGTGAAACAAACAGCAAGGGTTTCACCTGACGGTAAGTCATGAGGAAAAGATGCCAGCAGTTTCAGAATGAAAGAAACAATTCTCCTAAAAGGCGGTAGAGTGAGTCGCTACAGAAATGCAATACAATGCCAGGCAGCAGTGAGGCTAAGTGGAAATGTCCAGGAGGCAATTAAAATAATGGTATGAGAGGAAATCAAATGAAGTGAAATGATAAAATAAAAGAAAAAGAAAAATAAAAGAAATGATTTGGACATCAGGAGAGAACATGGCTAGAAGAGAGAGACACTAACAAAGGTTAGAGTCCACTTAAAACCATGAAAACTGGGAAAGACCAGGAGCATTTAGAAGAACCAAGATGAAAACCTGGGTTATAACAACATTTATCTGGCTGGTGGCACAGGAACCAGCAAAAATAGTGATTATGATGGTTCGTGTCCAAACTCCATGTCCATTCTAGTTGACCCAAATATCTTTTTCTGACCTACAGGAGATGCTGCCCCTTTCAAGGGGGCCAGTAAACCTGAGGGCTTCTACCAGAGCTGTACCAAGTAACAAGGAGTTCAAGTCTGCCCGCCAATGGAATTCACAAAAACCTACTACTTTACTGGGCAAACAATCCCTTGTGAAACTTTGTGGGTGGCTGGTCTACCACTTTGACCCTTTCCATCCTTACCCAATGGGTATGTAGAGTTTCTCTGTCCTTTTGAGAGCACCTCCATGGGAAACACCAACAAAGACCAACATCGGTTGGTATCTATATCCCTGCTTGGTGCCAGTGCTTGGACTGACAGAACCTTCTATGGCCGATGGGGCTCTCAGGTGGTGGGGGGCAGTTATGACAGACTGAAACTCAGAGTTTGAAAGAGGAAACAGTGAACAGTGAACTCAACCGGCACAGTGAGGAAAAGTTGAATGAACATGGAGAAGAGGTTAGACAACAGGTGGTCCCTACGGCCTTAAAAGGAAGGGTGTATACTGAATGGTTGAAGGGGAGCTGAAGGGGAGATAAGGAAATCAAAATTGAGCATAGTCTCATTGAAGATAAAGAAGGGAAGAGATAGGCTTGATGGAGTGGCAGAGAAGAAGAAAGCATTTACTGGAAGATTTACTAGCAGCCTTGTAATATCACTACTTACTTAGATGATGATGATGATGATGATTTCTTCTTATTTTATGAGGGTTAAAACAACAACAAAAACCATCTTACTTTGCTTATGTGCTCAGGAGCTTGATCAGGAGTGTTGCTGAATTCGCCACCAATCTGGAGGTCACTGACACAACAAATTGAATCCCTCAGTTCCGTGAGCTTTTGACTGCCCAATACCAGCATCGTCTGGTATGGTTTGTGTTCTTTGTGCTAAAAGTCAAATGGTAGATAAGTAAGTGTCCACTTAGAGACAAAGCAATTAAACAATAAATCCTGTCCTGACCAGATCTCAATGAAGTTACTGGTTTTCTTAAAGTTATCCTCATAACTTAGTGTTCTGTGTTCTCTCGGTTTCTGTACTGGCCTATTTGGAACCCATTAATCACAGGTCCCAACTAATGGCCACAATTGTTTACCTCTCCCCTGTGATTCACACCCTGTTCTCTGAAACCACCTCCTTGGTTTAACCCTCACACACCAAGCCAGTATTTCCCATCCTAAATCAATGTAAGGTCAGGGAGCGGACAACTAGGGATAGCCCCTGCACCCCAGAGCCCACCAGAATTATCCAAACTGGCCAATCCCAAACTGTTTGCCCTGCCCTGCCCAGCCTTTCCCATGGAAACCTTAATAAAGGCTGTCGCCTCTGGCTTCTCCTCACTCCTTCTGCCTCCTGAATTCACTGGTGCTTCCCCCTGTGGCCCTGCATCTTGGCATACTCGCTCCTCTCAAGAAATGTAAGTAATAAAAGTCTTCTTTCAATGGCATTGGCCTCCAGTGTGGTCACTCAGTCACGTCCGTAAGTTAAAATCGCAAGGGCACGATTGAGACACCTGGTGAAAGGTCTGAATGTGTCCGCCCCCAATTCAGGCGCTGGAATCCTAACGCCCAAGTGATAGTGTTAGGAGGCTAGGTCTTTGGGGAGTGATCAGGTCATGAAGGTTAAGCCCTCATGAATGGAATTAGTGCTCTTATAAAAGATCCCACAGAGCTCCCGAGCCCCTTCCGCCACGTGAGAAGTCTGAGACCTGGATGAGGGCTCTCACCTGACCATGCTGGCCCCAGAACTGTGATAGATAAGTTGCTCTTTATAAGCCACTCAGTAAGTGATATTTTGTTAAAGGAGCCAAAAGGGACTAAGACACTTGGCAATGAACTTTTTTAGTTTAAGGTAAAGTTATAATCAAAAGGCTATTAAAATGACATTAGCAAGAAGAACCTCTGGCATATAACTTCATCTAGCAGCACTGTGTTTTAAAATATCCTGGAAGTTACCTCACTGAAGTCAAGCAATCTTTATACTCTCATGTTACAGACCCCAGAGGTTCAGGCTTATTGGTTTGGTTTGATGGGTAACTTCAGAACCTAATCAAACAAGGTAATTAGTACTAACTATATCCCAGATGCTTCATTAGTAACTATTCATTCAAAAGTACAACTCATGTATAGTAATATTGCAAGCAAACCTTATCAAAGTATATGACACATCTATTTTGGGAATCCAGAATACACACACTCTGAGGGGAGAGGTCAAGGTGGCAGAGCAGCATGGAAGTTCTCTGCTTCTCTCATCCCTCAAATGCAGCTAGATCAGCACCAAACCATTTTGCACACCTAGAAAACTGATCTGAGGATTAACACAACAATCTGCATAACTTGAGCCACAGAACTCGGCAGGTACACGGCATAGAGACGTGAAGTGGGGCAGAGAGAAGCCACAGAGGGCAGGGAGAACAGAGAAAGGGGGAAGAGTCCAGGAAATACACTCTCCCAGAAAGTAGCTGGAGAGAGAGAAAGAGTGGCAACACCCACAACTGACTTAACAAGAAAGGGAGAGAGGAGAAAGGAGACGGTTTCAATTCCATCAGGACTCATAAACAAGGGAGGACAGCATCAGAAATCTCGCAGCCCATTACTTGGTGGTGCTCTGGTGGGAAGGGTGAATCCTCAGGAGCAGGCAGAAAAGTCAGAGGGGTCCTTAGGCCACACGGGCAGAAGCAGTTCCCCTGCTAGGAGGGCATTTGGCAGAGGTCTCCGGCCTCCCCAAGGCGAAGGTCCCAGGGGACCCCAGAGAGCATAATTGCTGACACTGGAACAAAGACGCCAGGGTGTGGTGAAACCTGGCGCTGGTGATGTGTTGTGATTTACCGTAATCCCTGAAATGCTGCTGCTATACAATCGTGAGAAATTTTTCTGGGGCGGGCTGGCACCTGGCCACAGTCTCTGGGCATCTGCAGCAGCGTGCTTGTGTGAATGTTCCTGAGGGGTGGGCCGGCACCTGGCCATTGCTCCATGAGATCCTCCTCTAGAGGGTCGGAGAGGACCGGAGTACCTGCCGGTCCAAGCCGCAGGGCTCTCAGAGGGAGGGGTTTGGAAACAGCCCTATTGGAGATAAAATTTGGGAGGGAGGTGCCGCCTGCAAGGCTGACAGCTTGGACACAGATAGTGTAGAAGCAGGGAGTGGACAGAGGCTGGAGACAAAGGAGGGGTGCTTAACTGCCAGTTGGTGAGAGCACAGAGTTCCTGAGTCAGAAACTGGGAAGCTGGGCATTCCATTTCACCTCTCCCACGCAAGCACATACATTCGTATATGCGCCACAACGATCCACCCCAGCAAGCTAAGCAGCACCACCTAATGGAGAACGGAGCCGTTAACCAAGCCACGTCCAACTGCTCCAACCAAGCCCAAAACACAACCACAGGACTCTCCTCCTGCTTAGTGTATGGATTATAAAGTGGTTCATAGTTTGACCTCTAAGGGAAACTAGATGTAATTTCATTCTGTTCATTGGTCCATCTATTTGTGTTTTTTTGTTGTATTGGTTTGGTATTTGTAATTTCTTTTTTTGTCTTCTTATTCTGGGATACAGAAAAAGTTTTTTATTTTCCATTTTTATGTGAAATTAAAATTTTTTTCTACTATATTTATTTTTTAATTTACTTTTCTATTCTACTTTACCTTCAATTCATTTTATTCTATTTTATTTATTTTTAATTTTGAAACATTTTCTCACTTTTTCGTTTCTCTTATTTCCCTTTTTTCTCTATTCACTCAAGCTTCTTTCAACAAGCAGATGAAAACATACCTAGGATCTAGCTTCCTTTATTTGATTTTTTCTGTTGTTTTTAATATTTTTATTTTATTAACTTTTTCTTCCTCCAAAATGACAAAATGAAGGAACTCACCCCAAAAGAAAGAACAGGAAGGAAAGACAGCCAGAGACTTACTCAACACAGATATAAGCAAGAGTCTGAACTAGAATTTAGAATCACGATAATGAGAATACCAGCTGAGGTTGAAAAAAACAATTCCTTTCTACAGAGATAAAAGAAGTAAAATCTAGTCAGAGTGAAATTAAAAACGCTATAATTGAGATGTGTACTTGAATGGATACCACAGCGGCAGGGATGAATGAAGCACAGCAGCAAATCAGCCAATGAGAAGAATTACAGCTAATAATGAAGAAGAAAAAAAAAAGGAAAACTAAGGTTAAAGAGCACAAGATAAGAATTAGAGAACTCAGTGACTCACTAAAAAGGAGTAACATCGGAATCATAGGAGTCCCAGAAGATGAAGAAAGAGAAAAAGGGATAGGAGGTTTAGGTGAGCAAATCATAGCAGAAAACTTTCCTAACCTGGGAACAGACAACTTCCATTAGATTCAACAAAAACTGACCATCAACAAGGCATACCATAGTCAAATTCACAAAATACACAGATAAGGAAAGAATTATGAAAGCAGCAAGGGAAAAAAAGTCCTTCACCTACAAGGGAGGACAGATCAGGTTCGCAGCAGACCTATCCACAGAATCTTGGCAGGCCAGAAAAGAGTGAAAGGATATATTCAATGTGCTGAATCAGAAAAATATGCAGCCAAGAATTCTTTATCCAGCAAGCCAGTCATTCAAAATAGAAGGAGAGATAAAAGAGTTTCCCAGACAAACAAAAAGTTAAGGAGTTCGTGATCACTAACCCAGCCCTGCAAGGAATTCTAAGGGGGACTCTCTGAGGGGAAAAAAGAAATAACAAAAAAGACCAAAAGCAACAAAGACTAAAAAGGACCAGAGAACACCACCAGAAACTCCAACTCTACAGGCAACACAATGACAATAAATTCAGATTTTTCAATATTCAATCTAAATGTCAATGGACTAAACACTCCAATCAAACGACACAGGGTAACAGAATGGATAAGAAAACAAAATCCATCTATGTGCTGTTAACAAGAGACTCACTTTAGACCTAACAACACCTTCAGATTGAAAGTAAGGGGTTGAAGAACCATCTATCATGCTAATGGTCACCAAAAGAAAGTGGGAGTAGCCACACTTATATGAGACAATCTAGATTTTAAAATAAAGAATGTAACAAGAGATGAAGGATACTGTATCATAATTAAGGAGTCTACCCACCAATTAGAACTAATAATTGTAAACATTTATGCCCCCAATGTGAAACACCCAAATATATAAATCCATTAATCACAAACATAAAGAAACTCACTCAGGGGTGCCTGGGTAGTGCAGTCAGTTAAACATCCAACTTTGGCTCAGGTCATGATCTCATGGTTTGTGAGTTCGAGCCCCACATCAGGCTCTATGATGACAGCTCAAAGCCTGGAACCTGCTTCAGATTCCGTGTCTCTTTCTCTTTCTGCCCCTCCCCCGCTTGAGCTTTGTCTCTCTCTCTCTCTCTCTCTCAAAAATAAACATTAAAAAAAGGAAAAAAAGAAACTCATCGATAATACCATAATGGTAGGGGGCTTTAACACCCCACTTACAACAATGGACAAATCATCTAAGCAGACAATCAACAAGGAAACAATGGCTTTGAATGACACACTGGACCAAATGGACTTAACAGACATATTCAGAATATTTCATCCTAAGCAGCAGAATATACATTCTTCTCCAATGCACATGGAACATTCTGCAGAACAGATCACATACTGGGACACAAATCAACCCTCAACACATGCAAAATGATCAAGATCATACTGTGCATATGTTCAGACCACAATGCTATGAAACTCGAAATCAACCACGGGAAAAAATTTGGAAAGGCAATGAATACTTGGAGACTAAAGAACATCCTACTAAAGAATGAATGGGCTAACCAAAAAGTTAAAGAGGAAATTAAAAAGTACATGGAAGCCAATGAAAAGAATAACACCATAGCCCAAAACTTGTGGGATGCAGTAAAGCCAGTCATAAAAGGGAAGTATATTAGCAATCCAGGACCTCCTAAAGAAGGAAGAAAGGTCTCAGATACACAACCTAACCTTACAACTTAAAAAGCTGGAAAAAGAACAGCAAATAAGACCCCAAACCAGCAGAGGACAGGAAATAATAACGATTAGAACAGAAACCAATTCTACTGAAACCGAAAAAACAGTAGAACAGATCAATGAAACCAGGAGACAGTTCTTTGAAAGAATTAACAAAATTAATAAACCACTAGCCAGTTTGATCAAAAAGAAAAAGGACCCAAATAAATAAAATCAAGAATGAAAGAGGAGAGATCACAACCAACACAGCAGAAATAAAAACAATAATAAGAGAATGTTATGAACAATTATATGCCAATAAAATGGGCAATCTGGAGGAAATCAACAAATTCCTAGAAACATATACACTACCAAAACTGAAACAGGAAGAAATAGAAAATTTGAACAAACCCATAAACAGTAAAGAAATTGAATTAGTAACCAAAATTCTCCCCAAAAAACAAGAGTCTAGGGCCAAATGGCTTTCCAGGGGAATTCTACAAAACATTTAATGAAGAGTTAACCCTATTCTTTTGAAGCTGTTCCAAAATATAGAAATGGGAGGAAAACTTCCAAACTCATTCTATGAGGCCAGCATTACCTTGATTCCAAAACCAGAAAGACCCCACCAGAAAGGAGAACTACAGACCAATTTCCCCGATGAACATGGATGTAAAAATTCTCAACAAGATACTAGCCAACTGGATCCAACCATACATTAAAAGAATTATTCACCATGATCAAGTGGGATTTACACCTGGGATGCAGGGCTAGTTCAACATCTGCAAATAAATCAATGTGGTACCTCACATTAATAAAAGAAAGGACAAGAGCCACATGATCCTCTCAATAGATGCAGAGAAAGCATTTGACAAAACACGACATCCTTCATAAAAACCCTCAAGAAGGTAGGGGTAGATGGATCACACCTCAAGATCATAAAAGCCATATACGAAAGACCACTGATATCATCCTCAATGGGGAAAAACTGAGAGCTTTCCCCCTAAGGTCAGGAACAAGACAGGGATGTCCACTCTCTCCACTGGTATTCAACGTAGTATTGCAAGTCCTAGCCTCAGCAATCAGACAACAAAAAGAAATTAAAGGCACCTAAATTGGCAAGGAGGAAGTCACACTTTCACATTTCACAGATGACATGATACTCTACATGGAAAACCCAAAAGATTCCACCAAAAAAATTGCTAGAACTGATGCATGAATTCAGCAAAGTTGCAAGATATTAAATCAATGCACAGAAATCGGTTGCCAATAATGATGTAGCAGAAAGAGAAATAATCAAGGAATCAATCCCATGTACTGTTGCACCAAAAACCATAAAATAACTAGAAATACACCTAACCAAAGAGGTGAAAAATTTATACACTAAAAACTACAGAAAGTGTATGAAAGAAACTGAAGAAGACACAAAAAAATGGAAAATTATTCCATGCTATGGGTTGGAAGAACAAATACTGTCAAAATGTTGATACTACCCAAAGCAATCTACATAGTCAATGCAATCCCTATCCAAATAGCAGCAGCATTCTTCATAGAGCCAGAACAAACAATCCTAAAATCTGTATGGAACCAGAAAAGACCCCAAACAGCCAAAGCCATCCTGAAAATGAAAACCAAAGCTGGAGGCATCACAATTCCGGACTTCAAGATGTATTACAAAGCTGTAATCATCAAGACAGAATGGTACTGGCACAAAAACAGACATATACATCAATGGAACAGAATAGAAAACCCTGAAATGGAGCCACAAACATACGGCCACAATGTTTGACAAAGCAGAACAGAATATCCAAAGGAATAAAGACAGTCTCTTCAGCAAATGGTGCTGGGAAAACTGGACAGCGACACGCAGAAGAATGCACCTGAATCACTTTCTTACAAAATGGATGAAAGACCTAAACGTAAGACAAGAAGCCATCAAAATCCTAGAGGAGAAAACAGGCAAAAATCTCTTTGACTTAGCCCGCAGAAACTTCTTACTCAACACATCTCTGGAGGCAAGGGAAACAAAAGCAAAAATGAACATACCTCATCAAGATAAAAATCTTCTGCACGACAAAGGAAACATTCAGCAAAACTAAAAGGCAACCGATGGAATGAGAGAAGGTATTTGCAAATGACTTATCAGATAAAGGGTCAGTATTCAAAATCTACAGAAACTTCTCAAACTCAACACCCCAAAAACAATCCTGTGAAGATAGGGCAAAAGACATGAACAGACACTTTTCCGAAGAAGACATCCAGATGGCCAACTGACACATGAAAAAATGCTTATCACTCATCATCAGGGAAATACAAATGAAAACCACCATGAGATACAACCTCACACCTGTCAGAAGGGCTAACATCAACAACTCAGACAACAACAGATGTTGGCCAGGATGTGGAGAAAGAGGATCTCTTTTGCATTGTTGGTGGGAATGCAAACTGGTGCAGCCACTCTGGAAAACAGGATGGAGGTTCCTCAAAAAATTAAAAACAGAACTACCCTACGACCCAGCAATGGCACTACTAGGTATTTATCCAAAGGATACAGATGTGCTGTTTCGAAAGGGCACATGCACCCCAATGCTTATAGCAGCGCAACTGACAATAGCCAAAGTAAGGAAAGAGCCCAAATGTCCATTGACAGATGAATGGATAAAGAAGATACACACACACACACACATACACACACACACACACACACACACACACACACACACACAATGGAGTATTACTCAGAAATCAAAAAGAATGAAATCTCACCATTTGCAACAAGGTGGATGGAATGAGAGTGTATTATGCTAAGCGAAATTACAGAAAGTCAATTATCATATGACTTCACTCATATATGGAATCTAAGACACAAAACAGATGAATATAAGGGAAGGGAAGCAAAAATAATATAAAAACAAGGAAGGGACAAAACACAAGAGACTCTTAGAGAACAAACTGAGGGTTGCTGGAGGGGTTGTGGGGGGGGTGGGCTAAATGGGCAAGGGGCATTAAGGAACACACTTGTTGGGATGAGCACTGGGTGTTATACACAGGGACTGGAATCTACTGGAATCTACTACTGAAATCATTAAGGCACTATATGCTACCTAACTTGGATGTAATTTTAAAAACCAATAAATAGAGAAAGAAAATTAAAAAGAGGTAACTCAAAACTCCAGAAATCAGAAAGGAGACTCACACCATCGTCCTCAGCCAAGATCCCTGGTCATATTCCACCAGTGTCCTTGGCTCACTTCCCTACTATGGTCACAAAAAAGTCAAAACTTCACAGCTTTCTACCCAAATACATCTCGTGTGCTTACTACTAAAACCTAATAAAATAAATGTCTGTGTTCTGATACTACAAAAATTAAAAAAAACACAAAACTAAAAAAACAACTCCCTCAATAATTCATATAATTAGAATCACTGAAGATCTGCATATACTTTCAGTTGCTTCCAGTGCAGCAATTAGGTATACATTCCAGTGTTATAACTGTAATCCTCTTAAGAGATTATTTGAAATTTGACCTTATTCATGATAATTCTTATTAAAACAAGAAACCAAGGATATAGGCAGGA
This sequence comes from Lynx rufus, assembly GCF_022079265.1. NCBI lineage: Eukaryota > Metazoa > Chordata > Mammalia > Carnivora > Felidae > Lynx > Lynx rufus. The sequence goes on along the minus strand of NW_025814824.1, from coordinate 40,650,883 downwards.
TGTCCGATAAAGCAGCATATGTTTCATTTATTTTGAGCCCTAAGGATTGTGACTCTTCAAATAATGAAACCCTTTGACAAAAGTCAACCATATTATCTGCAAAATTCAAAAGATTTTACTACTGACCTTATGAAATATAACGGGGTACAAGATATTCACAGATAGGATAAGCTCCCCTTCTTCAACCATGTCTGCTGGGTTTTCAGGCTTTTTTCCTATGGCATGTGACTCCTGAAGGAGAAAAACGAGTAAGAGACCTTAAAAATCAGACACTGTGACATAGGTAAGAGGCAGTATGGAACAACAGCCATCAGCAAGAGCTGGAGTCAGACGGCCCTGAGTCTGACTCTTAATTTTACTTTAAGAAAATTGTTAAAAATCTCTCTAGGCTTTAGTTTCCTCTTCTGTAAAAAACCAGAAAATACTCAATTTATAGAAGTATTGCTGGGAGTGTGTACATAAAGCATCTGACAATGCTTGGCACTAAGTGCTTAGCCACTGATGATAAAACAGGAGCGATCGACGAATGTTGGTACAACACTGGCATTTACAGTTGCTAACGCTTTTACATACCCCCTCTCATATCACTATGAACGCTTATTTGACAGAGTATGCACAGAGACTCAGATTTAATCATGCTAAATCAGCAAGTTAAGATGCAAATACATGTCTATTTAGCTCTAAAACCAACACTGTCTTGCTTTTTACAACATTATCACATCTTTAATACCTTACACGCTCTATTATGTGTGTGCAGTAACTACAGAATAGAGGCCACCAGGGTGGACTAGTTCAGAAGTACAAAAATAAGTACACGTACAAAAATAAGAGGGAGTGATGTTAAACAAAATGGCATAGTAGGCAGCTCTGGGGGTCAGTCCTTCCACCAAAGCAACCAATAAGATGGAGAGAGACTGGAATTAACTATTTTGGAACTCTGGAAAGTGATCGGTCAGTTACATCCACTAGGGAAGCATCTGATGAGAAAACAAGCCACTGATCTTTCACAAGTAAGCACAGGGTACAAACCAGCTCCCATCCCCATTCCTTAGCTCCACTGCAGGTGTGGAAATAGTGGCCTGTGTTCCTGGAACAGATGGCTGATGTCATATGACAAGCTGTGGGGACCCTGTTCTCCCAAAACTAGGTGTTTTGGTTGGTCTGGTGATGGCCTGATGCCCACACTAGCCTTGGTGTTGAGCCTCCTGCCAGCAGTGGCTTCCCACAGCAGCGGCTACTAGAACATTTAGAGACAGGGCCTTCCCCCCACCCCCCCCCATTTGTGGAGGCAGACATTTAAGGAAATCTTCAACAGGTCACCGGCTGCCCACAGAGGTAATGAAACAGAAATATCCATAAACACACACAACAAGGAATACACACATTGAGAAAAGTTTGGAAAAGTCATAGATAGCTCCAACCCTCAACAAGTAAAAAATTACATTCAGAATGTCCAGGTACCCATAAAAACTTATAAAGCATACACACACACACAAAACAAGAAAATATGTCACATTCAAAGAAAAAAAAAAGAATCTGACAAAAACCATCCTTGAGGAAGCCCAGATATTGAAATTACTGGTCAAAAATGTTAAATCAACAGTCTTTTTTTTTTTTTTTTTTTTTTAATTTTTTTTTTTTTTTTTTTTTTCAACGTTTACCTATTTTTGGGACAGAGAGAGACAGAGCATGAACGGGGGAGGGGCAGAGAGAGAGGGAGACACAGAATCGGAAACAGGCTCCAGGCTCCGAGCCATCAGCCCGGAGCCTGACGCGGGGCTCGAACTCACGGACCGCGAGATCGTGACCTGGCTGAAGTCGGACGCCCAACCGACTGCGCCACCCAGGCGCCCCTCAACAGTCTTTTAAATGCACTCAATAAGCTAAACGAAACCCCAAACAACTAAAGGAAATCAGGTTCCTCAGTAAGATTAGCAGGTATTTTCTCACAGAAACCATGGAGATAAGGGAGTAGGACAACATATTTTAAAACATGAGAGAGAGAGAGAGAGAGAGAGAGAGAGAGAGAGAGGAAGGAAAACAAAAACCATTAAGCAAGAATTCTATACCTGGCAAATATCCTTCAATAATGAAAGAAAAATTAAGGACATTTTCAGATTAAAAAAAAAAGAAAGATGAAGGAGTTCATTGCTAGTAGACTTGCCATATAGAAATGCTAAAGAGAAAGAGAGAGAGAGAGAGAGAGAGAGAAGTAGGGCTCACCCGAAGTGGGACTCGTGTTCACCTGATGTGGGCTCGAGCCCACCCGAAGTGGGGTTCATGCTCACCCGATGTGGGACTCGAACTCACGAACCGCAAGCAAGATCATGACCTGAAATCAGATGCTTAATGACTGAGCCACCCAGGTGCCCACACTTAATCAAATTTTAAAACTTTTACGTATCAGAGGGCACTATCTAGAGAGTGAAAAGACAACCTGTAGAATGGGAGAAAATATTTTTAAAATCACACATATGGTAAGGGTCTAGTATCCAGAATATGCAAAGAACTCTTACAACTCAACAACAAAGAAACAACCCAATTAAAAAACTAGTGAAGGACTTGAATAGACATTCTCCAATGAAGATATATAGAGAGCCGACAAGCACATAAAAAGATGCTGAACATCACTTATCACCTGGGAAATGCATAACCATAATGAGATACCACTTTAGGTCCACTAGGATGGCTACTCTCAACAAAACAAAACAAAACAAAACACCCAGAAAATAACAAATGCTAAAGAGGATGTGGAGAAACTAGAATCTTTGTGCATTGCTGGTGGGAATGTAAAACGATGCAGCTCCTTTGGAAAACAGTTTGGTGGTTCCTCAAAATGTTAAGCCTAGAATTACCTTATGACTGAGCAATTCCACTCCCAGGTATGTACTGAAAAGAAATGAAAATGGACTCAAACAGATACCTGTATATTCATGTTCACAGCAGCATTATTACAATAGCTAAGAAGTGGAAATATGCCAAATGTCCATCAAAAGATAAATAGATGGGGGCACCTGCGTGACAGTCGGTTGAGCATCTGACTCTTGATTTCAGCTCAGGTCATGGGCTTGAGGCTCATGTTATCAAGCCCTGCTTTGGGCTCTGTGATGATGGCAAGAAGCCTGCTTGGGATTCTCTCTCTCTCGCTCTCTCTCTCTCTCTCTCTCTCTCTCTCTCTTCCTCTCCCTCTCTCCCCCTCCTCTGCTCATGCACACTTGTGCTCTCTCTCAAAAATAAATAAACTTAAAAAAGGATGAACAGATTAAAAAAAAGTGGTATATCCATACAATGGAATACTATTCAGTCAAAAAAAAAGAATGAAGTCCTGATACCTATAACACACAGATAAACCTTTGAATCAATATACTAAGTAAAATATGCTGAACACAAAAGGACAAATATGGCATGATCCCACTCATATGAGGTATCTAGAATAGGCAAATTCACAGACACAGAAAGTAGAATAAAGGTTCAGGGCTGGGGGAAAGGAAAATGGGGAGTTCCTTGCTCAGTATAGAATTTCTGTTTGAGGTGATGAAAAAGTTCTAGAAATAGTAAGAGATACCCAACACAGTGAATGTATTTAATGTCACTTAAATTGAACATTTGAAAATGGTTAAAATAGTAAGGTTTAGGGGCGCCTGGGTGGCTCAGTCGGGTAAGCAGCCGACTTCAGCTCAGGTCATGATCTCACGGTCCGTGAGTTCAAGCCCCGCGTCGGGCTCTGTGCTGACAGCTTAGAGCCTGGAGCCTGTTTCAAATTCTGTATCTCCCTCTCTCTGACCCTCCCGTGTTCATGCTCTGTCTCTCTCTGTCTCAAAAATAAATAAATGTTAAAAAAAAAAAAATTAAAAAAAAAATAGTAAGGTTCATGTTACTCAAATTTTACAATAAAAATATACATGGGAGAGAAAACAGATGCCCTTATGTACTATAATGTGCCCAACACAGCATCTGACACACAGTAGGTCCTCAAGAATATGTACTGAATAAAACCATCATGTCTACTAACACTTAATTCCTCACTACTCCGCATCTTAAATTTTTCTGACGGTTTACATTAAGAGCTGGTAGATTAAGGAAGAATGTGGTGAAATCAAAATCCGGAGCAGAACAAAAGTATCAGGAATAGGGTGATGAAAAGGCATGAAGTTAGCCTAACACACAGAGCAAGACTAAGCTAAAAGCAAAAATAAAGGCAGAGATCTGAAAGACCCAGGTATGGGTCTGTTTCTCCTACCAGTTCCCAGTCCCAACGAGGTTTCTCCAGTTTGTTTTCAACTAAGCATATCCAATAGAAAGCCACCACGGAGACACCACTTACGCCTAATGACACAGTTCATCGTTTCATGGGAAAAGGTGCAAAAGAGGAGACTCTTACCATCTCGTAAGCAAAGGTTTCTTGCCTGCAAACCCGATCTATTGTTATGGTTTCTTCCCGCTGTTCCAGAAGCCTCTTTCTAACCCTGCCAGAGACACAAGAAAAATCAAACTTCAATATTCTTTACTGAGTCTTCCAAGGTATCTTCAACACTCAACTTTTATTTTGAAGTAATGTCAGACTTAAAGAGCTGTTAAATTAGTACAGAGAGTCCCCTACACCTCTCACTAGGTTTCCCTATGTTAATGCCTTATATGATCAGAGAGTAATTGTCAAGATCAGAAAATTAACATTAATACAGCATTATTAACTGTAAGTCTTTTTCGAATTTCACAAACTTTTAAACGTGATGCCTTTTTTCCGCCGCCAGGATCCTCTGTAGGACACTGCGCTGCATTTCTTGCTTCTCCTTTCCCTCCAGGTGGCTGCAGTTCCTCAGTTTTTCTTGCCGTTCATAATCTTGACACTTTTGAAGAGCACCGCTCAGTTACTTTGTAGAATATCCTTGAATTCGCACTGACTACTGTCTACTCACAATTAGAGTAAGGTTGTACATTTGGGGCAAGAATACCACAAGAATGATGTCCTCACGGTATCACACCAAGAAGTTCATGGTGTCGATATTCACATGTCTTGTTACTGGGGAGGCTGCCCTTGGTTAAGTTCCTATCTGCCCGATTCCTACGCTGAAGAGATACTTTATTTTCCTTTGTAGTTGCTGAGTATTTAGGGGGAGATCCTTTGAAACCATGCAAATCTTGTTTCTCCTAGAACTTTCACCCAGGAATTTTAGCATTCAAAAGGAGATTTTGTCTGGGGCGCCTGGGTGGCTCAGTTGGTTAGCGACGGACTTCAGCTCAAGTCATGATCTTGCAGTTTGTGAGTTTGAACCCCGTGTCGGGCTCTGTGCTGACAGCTCCGAGCCTGGAGCCTGCTTTGGATTCTGTGTCTCCTGCTCTCTCTGCCCCTCCTCTGCTCATGCTCTGTCTCTCTCTCTCTCAATAATAAATTTTAAAAAAAATTTAAAAAAAATTTTGTCTGCACATATATTACTGTGGAATATGCCTCGTGGTGATTCTCTATTTCCCTCCTTCTACATTTATTCACTGGCATTATGAGAAAGACCAGTCTCTTTTCTCCCATTTATTTGGTCATTTATAGTAACACAAACTCATATTTGTTTCATTCTGTAGGTTAGTACCTAGTTAACTAATATCTAATTAAATTACTCTGCTGATCAAACTGTGGCCATCAGGAACTCCTTCAAGTTGGCTCCCGTTCTTTCAACAAACCCTCATCCTTTTTTTGAGCATTTCCTTACTTTCTAGCACCATAAGATGCTCAAGGCTCACCTGGAATCAACTACTAAGAGCCCCACAGAGACCGTGAGCTGAGCGCTGGGTGTTTTCAATGCCACTGCCATCAGTGCTTCCAAACCTCTCAGCGGAGAGAGGCAGAAAACATGCAGATGTGTATTATCCCACGCATGTACAAACATTTGCATTTCTGTATTTTTCTATCTGGTACATATTTAACCATGAGTTTATACCGACACTCTAATCTCAAACAAAACTCAGAGGGCTCATTTTAGCCCTCAACCTTTCCTTGTAACTTCTTTCTCCACGGGTAAGAAACCCGGCTCCCATTACCCATTAATTAATTCACTTATTTGTTCAAGCCTAGAAAACACAGTTTCAGAATCACTAAGTCATGAACAGTACTTTTTGTTTTTAGCCTTGCAACACTGAATCAAGCTACGCTTCTGCAGGACTTAGGTCAGTTCTTTCTTCCTCATTCTCTTCAGTGTTGTCATCTGTGACACAGCGTCATTTGTTAGTTTTTGTGCTCTATTTTGGGTCCCCCCAAATAACTCACATCCTGGCTGGTTTTTTTTTTTTTTTTTAATTTTTTTTTTCAACGTTTATTTATTTTTTTTTGGGACAGAGAGAGACACAGCATGAACGGGCGAGGGGCAGAGAGAGAGGGAGACACAGAATCGGAAACAGGCTCCAGGCTCTGAGCCATCAGCCCAGAGCCCGACGCGGGGCTCGAACTCACGGACCGCGAGATCGTGACCTGGCTGAAGTCGGACGCTTAACCGACTGCGCCACCCAGGCGCCCCCTGGCTGGTTTTAATTGATTGCTTTGGAGACAGGTAAAGGATAGGTGAGACCTCACTATGGTCCTAACGGTCAGAGTTATAGGTACATATAATGTGTTTACACACACACACACCCGAAGAAGCACCATTCCCTCCTCATCCCTACTAACTTGTTCCCATTCCTTCCTTATTTCCCACCCCTTTCCCACCCACCCCTTGTAGGCAACCAATCTCTACAGTTGTGGTTTATGCTTTCCATTTGTTTTGTTCAAATAAGCAAATATCTGTGTATTTTCTTAAATTTTGTGGGGCACCTGGGTGGCTCAGTCAGTTAAGCGTCCAACTCTTGGTTTCAGCTCAGGTCATGATCTCACAGTTTGTGAGTTTGGCCCCACATCGGGCTCCGAACCGACAGTGCAGCCTGCTTGGGATTCTCTCTCTGTCTCCCTCTCTCCCTCCCTCTCTCCCCTCCCCCACTCGCCCTCTCTCTTTCAAAAAAAAAAAAAATCTTTTTCTATCAGAGTTCAATTTAGGAGGAAAAAAACCTACACGGTAATTAGAACAGAGAAAGCTTAATCTAAGGAAGTATTAACTTTAACAGATGATTAGAGTAGTGATTAGTAAGTAAGAAGTAAAGAACTGCAGAACATAGGCATAGCATACATAAGGAGCATCCTGTCCTCTGGGCTGAGACAGAGTGCCCAAGAAGTCTTCCTTTTCTCCCCGCAGGACTGAGATGCACAGTTTGTTAAAGAGGCCATGGCTGTGACTCCCTGAAGGGCAGAGAAAGTTGCTATGGTGCTCCAGCAGCAGAACTGCTGGAAATGCAGGGTACGAGGAGGAGCTGCACAGGGGAAACATGAAGGTGGGTGGAGGGGCAGGGAACAGTGCTGGGCAACGGGAGCTACTGACAGCCAGGTGCTGTGCGCCCTGAACAGCGGCCCAGCAAGCAAAACCCTTCCCTCTTGCAAAGTCTCTTCTGCACTTTTACTGACAAAGCTTAACAATGTGCCAGTTGGCCAAGGATAAGGACCGAGGTCCATTTTTACAGAGAAGGCAAAAAAAAAAAGGCAAGTTTATAGATGAGAGCCAACAAACTGATACCTGGCAAACTGAGTTTTTACATAAAAGGTGGCATATGCTTTGGGACTTTGTTTGTTTGTTTGTTTGTTTTTAATAAAGTTTATTTGAGAGAGAGAGCAAGAGAGAGCACACGTGGGGGCGGGGGGGGGGGCAGAGAGAGAGAGAAGAGAGGGAATCCTAAGCAGGATCCTATCAGTGCAGAGCCCCAACTCAGGGCTTGATAATCTCATGAACTGTGAGATCATGACCTGAGCTTCACCTACTGAGCCACCCAGGCGTCCCATGGGGCTTTGCTTTTTTCATGTAACAGTATCTCCTAGAAACTATGCTATCAGTTCATCCTTCCTCAGCCTTTAGTATAGCTGCACAACACTTAACTGTATGGATGTCCTATGGTTTGTTCAACACTCTCCTATGTATATATTTAGGGCATTTCTAATATTTTGCAATTATAAACAATGCAACAATACAAACAAACAATAAATAACCCCGTACATATTGTATTTTCATACTGTTGGAGGTGTAGCTCCAGTAGAGACTGCTTAAAAGTAGGATCGCTTGGGTCACAAGGTAAGCACCTATGTCCTTTTTGTTACACATTCCCAAATTGCCCTAGAGAAGGCTTGTAGCAGTCTGCATTTCCATCAGCAATGTACAAAAATGCCCATTTCTCCATGGCCTCATCAAAAGAATACATATTTTTAAATGTGTGCCAGTCTGATAGGTGAGAAAAAATATTGTCATTTTAATTTGCATTTCTCTAATTACGAATATAAGCATTTTTCAGGGCGCCTGGGTGGCTCAGTCGGTTAAGTGTCAGACTTCAGCTCAGGTCATAACCTCACAGTTCGTGGGTTCAAGCCCCACATCGGGCTCTGTGCTGACAGCTCAGAGCCTGGAGCCTACTTTGGATTCTGTCTCCCTCGGTCTCTGTCCTCCCTCCGCCGCTCACACTCTGTCTCTCAAAAATGAATAAACATTAAAAAATTTTTTAAAGCACTGCATTTACCAAATTATTTAAGTTTTTGTCTTGTTGCTAAATTCAGCTTTATAGGTGAAACCTGTAGTTTCAAATTAAAATCTTTACTGCCATTGCAGAGGTCAAAGCATTTAAAAAATAAATAACTGTTATCATGATGTTTAGTATTCCTATCCAAAAGAGGACATCTTTCAATGTTTAAGTCTTTTTCCAAATCTTCCCAGAATGTTTTAAAAATTTCCTTACCTAACTTTTACACATTTCTTATAAATTTATTCCTACATAGTCTTCCTTTTGACTATTATAAATGGGATTTTCTCCATCATTATGTCCCCTAATTGTTTGTATATATGAAAGCTACTTTTTTATAATTATCAATTTTGTATGCTGCTCTTATACTAAATTCTTGTTTTTCTTGTTTCTTTGTTTTAGCATTGATTTCTTTCAAATTTTTCAGGTATACTATTGTATCACTGGCAGATACAGTTAGTGTTTCTTCTTTATCTACTCTTATCCCTCTACTATTTCAAACTTTTTCATTATTATAATATTTGTTATGGTGATCTGTCATCAGTGATTACAACTTGCTGAAAGCTCAAATTTTAGCATTTTTTACCAATAGGTATTTACTTGAAATAGGTACTTTTTTACACATTAAACTACTGCACATTTAATAGACTATAGTGTAAATATAACTTTGATATGCACTGGGAAACCAAAAAAAATTCATTTGACTCGCTTTATTGCAATGTTTGCTTTATTGTGGTGGTCTGGAATTGCCCCACAAGATCTCCAAGGCATGCGTGTATTTAATGAAAGTTTTAAAATTTCCAGGTAGGGGGTCTGACTCTTGATTTCGTCTCAGGTCATGACCTCACAATTCATGAGTTCAAGCACTGCATCAGGCTTGGATCCTCTGTCTCTCTTCTCTCTCTCTCAAAAATAAACAAGCACAAAAACAATTTGGTGGGGCAGCACATGGGTGGCTCAGTCAGTTGAGCATCCAACTTCAGCTCAGGTCATGATCTCATAGTCCAACAGTTCAAGCCCCACATCAGGCTTGCTGCTGTCAGCCTGTCAGTGCTCAGCCCGCTTCAGATCCTCTAGTTCCCTTCCGATGCCCCTTCCCCACTTGTGCTCTCCCATAACTTAACTAACTAAATTTTAATTTCCAGGTAGGTTGGCCTGATTTTTGTTTTTGTTAGTAAGCTCTAGTTTTGTCATGTTGCTATAAAAGTGTTGTTTACAGTAAAATTTCTACTTTATGGATGTTACTGATGTTTTCTTTGTGATCTAATATACAAACAACTTTTTTGAGTACACCACGTCGTCTTTTCCATCAGGTTATAAATTTTAAGTACAGATCTCCATAAAAAACAGCCTATTATTATGTTGTTGAGAGCTTTTCTCCTTTTTTTTTTTTTTACCACTTGTTATTAAAGTGTCCTATTGTTAGTGTGTTTAACTATGCATTTTGCATCTCCTATAGTTTTGTTCTATAAAGTTGATTGCTGTATTATTTTTTTCTTATTTTTTTTTTCAACGTTTTTTATTTATTTTTGGGACAGAGAGAGACAGAGCATGAACGGGGGAGGGGCAGAGAGAGAGGGAGACACAGAATTGGAAACAGGCTCCAGGCTCCGAGCCATCAGCCCAGAGCCTGACGCGGGGCTCGAACTCACGGACCGCGAGATCGTGACCTGGCTGAAGTCGGACGCTTTACCGACTGCGCCACCCAGGCGCCCCTAGTATTTTTAAAGTTTAAATTTATTTTCAGAGAGACAGAGACAGCATGAACGCAGGAGGGGCAGAGAGAGGGAGAAAGACAGAGAATCCAAAGCAGGCTCTGCGCTGCCAGCACATAGCCTGATGTGGGGCTCAAACTCACGAACCATGACCTGAGCCAAACTCAAAAGGCAAACACTTAACCAACTGAGCCACCCAGATGCCCCTGATTGCTGTATTATTTGATATGTGTGTATACATACATATATTTGTGAATATATATTTCGTAAGTATCCTATTTTAATTGGAGTTTGTGGCTTATAGCATTAAGAAGTGTCCTTTGTTGGAGCGCCTGGGTGGCTGAAGTCAGTTAAGCCCCTGACTTCAGCTCAGGCCATGATCTCATGGTTTGTGGGTTCAAGCCCCACGTCCTCGGGCTCTGTGCTGACAGCAGGCTAGAGCCTGCTTCAGATTCTGTGTCCCTCTCTCTCTGCCCCTCCCCGGCTCACATGCTCTCTCTCAAAAATAAACATTAAAGAAAAAAAAAAAGTGTCCTTTGTCACATTTAATGCGCTAGGGCTTGAATTCAATTTGCCTTGTATCAGAACAGCTACACCTGTTCAATTTCTCTTTTCATTTATCTGTAATATTTTTGTCCAATCCTTTATTTTTCTCTGAATCACTTTATTTTACATATGTCTGTTGTCTCCACAAGGTTTTTGTTTTATGAGCCAAGTCTAAACCCCTTTTAACAGGTTGTAGAGAACTGATGCTTTTGGTTTCAATTATATCACATTTTCTAATTATATGTATTTTATGATATTAGCTGTTGTGTTCATTGGGAGATGTGTATTTTTGCTTGTCTGTGTTTTAAAAATTGAGGAGGGTTTGGCACTTATTTTTGTTCCAGTGGTTACCTCTGTACTTACATATATTTTAATACCCTTCGTTACCCATTGCCTTATTTAATATTTTACTAAATTTGCCAAGTTTTTCATCAGTATTTTTTAAAATCACTTACTGCCTACACATTATCTTCTTCCTCTTTTCTTATCCCATTGTTTTAGCTACAATCTTCTAATCTGTTACAACATACAACACTTGTACATTAGCCTTCTGCCTGTATCCTTCCTCTATCAGTCCTCTGGTGAAAATTTCCCACTCATCATTTGGTTGGACGAAGTTCATCCTTTAGTATATTCCTCAGAAATGGCTGGTGGGTGAGTAATTATCCAAGATTTTGTACATTACAATTCTTTTTCTATAGCCTCAATACGGAAGGACATTTCAACTGTATAGAAAATCCTTTCACTGAGCTTTTAAAAAAATCCTGCTCAGCTGCTGTCTTCTTTGTAAAATTCATGTCATCCTAATTCTTTCGCCTTTGTGCGTTATGTGTTCTTTTTGCCTAGAAGCCTTAATGGTTTTACCTTTATCTCTGAAATCTAATAGTTTTATTAGGATATGCCTCAGAATTGATAATTCTGGGTTAATTTTCCCAGATACCCAGTGAACCCTTTTAATTTGTAGATTCAGATTTTTTTCCAATTCTGGAAATTCCTTTTAGGTTATATTAAGTATTAATTTTATTCAATTGTTTTATTTTTTCTCTTGAAGGACTCATATAATATGAATGTATTTTGTCTTCCTTGTCTGTTTTCCATTCCCACTACTTCTCTCACTCATTTCTTTCTTTACATCACTTCATTCTAACTGTATTCATGTCTTTCTTTGTCGCCTCTTAGTAAATTTTCATTAGCATCTATTCTGTTTTAGTTATTTCATAATTCATTTAAGGTAATTTTGTCTTTCTCTTCCGTTTTCCAAATTCCATCAATTTTTTTCCCCATTCCTCTTTTTCTCATCATTCCTGTTCTTAGTTTTGAAATTTCAGGGCCATCTGAGAGGCTCAGTTGGTTGAATGTCCAACCCTTGATTTCAGCTCAGGTCATGATCCCAGGGTTGTGGGATAGATGCTGAGCATGGAGACTGCTTAAGATTCTCTCTCTCTCTCCCTCCCCACCCCCCACCCCCTCCCTGCTTGTGTGCATGTTCCCTCTCTAAAATTAAACAAAATAAAATAAAATAAAATTTCAGATTCAAGGTGTTTTCACACCCTCAAATGCTTGTTTTAGCATATTCAATTTTGTCTGGAATGTAGACTCATAGTTTCTTAGTTATTTTCTGGGAGAAGGGGAGAGACTCATAGTTTCTTAGTTATTTTCTGGGAGAAGGGGAGAGACTCATAGTTTCTTAGTTATTTTCTGGGAGAAGGGGAGAGACTCATTGTTTCTTAGTTATTTTCTGGGAGAAGGGGAGAGATTTCCTCAGTTGATTTGTAAAAACAGATGTTTCCTGATTTTCTGCAATAAAGTCCCTATGGATTTTATTTCTTCTTATTCATTCTGTGTTAGTTGTGGGGAAGGGGTTTATAAGATTCCTAGTTTAGTGGTACTCTTTTCTGTCATTCTAACAAAGTCCAGGTAAATTAAGAGTGTTTTTTTGTTTGTTTCTATTTTGGCGACAGGCTTAAGAGTCCTTCAATTCTGTGGTTCTCTTTTTCTTGCAGGACGCTAAAGTTTCCCCTTTCAATCCTTTATGGTGCACTGAACAGTGCTTTGTTGCCTAGCAAAGCGACAGGGATGGGCAGACTAAATGCAACTGCTATTTTCTTAAACGTAGTATTGTTGAAACTTTTGGGGTGACAGATTAAGTTTCACTAGTACCCATGTAGCAATTACCTGTACTATTTCTAGGAATTAAAATCTTTAAGCAGTTAAAAAATTTGAAAAATGCTGATGACAAGTTATTTAGCTTAGTATAAACACGGTAGCATGTATCAAAGGAGAATCAATCTCTTCCAAGGGACTTTTGCTCTCCTTACAGGCATAAAATGAACCCAGTAACTCCTTTATTAGGGCAAAGAAGGTGCTAGAATTTGATTCATTTTATGCCATAATAAAATGTATTTATTTTATGCCATGTAATCAGGTTTTGTTTTTATTTTTGTTTTGAAGTTACTGGTGGAGAGAAGAAAGGACAGTTTAGAGAAAAAGAAAGCATAAAGATACAGATTTTAACTTTTGGCACAAGTCTAATTTACTTGCAGTACTGTTAAGGTTAATATTACTTATATTTTATTTATTTTTTATTTATTTTTTAAAGTTTGTTTTTGAGAGAGAGAGAGCAAGCGAAGGAGGGGCAGAGAGAGAGACAGAGAGAGAGAGAGAGAGAGAGAGAGAGAGAATCCCAAGCAGGCTCTGCACTGTCAGCACAGAGCCCAACATGGGGCTTGAACTGACAAACCGTGAGACCACGACCTGAGCCGAAACCAACAGTCGGGTGCCCAACTGACTGGGCCACCCAGGCGCCCCAATATTATATTTTAAGTACAAAAGTTTCGGGGCGCTTGCGTGGCTCAGTTGTTAAGCATGTGACTTCGGCTTAGGACCTGATGTCACAGTTCATGAGTTCAAGTCCCATATCGGGTGAGCTCAAGCCCCACCTCAGGTGAGCATAAGCTCTGCTTCTCTCTCTCTCTCCCTCTCTCGCTGTGTCTCTGCCCCTCCTGGGATTCTCTCTCTCTCTCTCTCTCTGCCCCTCACTCACTTGCCCACGTGCTCGTTCTCTCTCAAAAAATAAATAAATAAAATATTTAATAAATAAGTAAATAAAAGTTTCATTCAAAGTACACATAAACAGGGGCGCCTGGGTGGCTCAGTCGGCTAATCGTCCAACTTCAGCTCAGGTCACGATCTCGCAGTTCGTGCATTCAAGCCCCATGCCAGCTGTGCTGACAGCTCAGAGCCTGGAGCCTGTTTCAGATTCTGTGTCTCCCTCTCTCTCTGACCCACCCCATTCATGCTCTATCTCTCTCTGTCTCAAAAATAAATAAGCATTGGGGCGCCTGGGTGGCGCAGTCGGTTAAGCGTCCGACTTCAGCCAGGTCACGATCTCTCGGTCCGTGAGTTCGAGCCCCGCGTCAGGCTCTGGGCTGCTGGCTCGGAGCCTGGAGCCTGTTTCCGGTTCTGTGTCTCCCTCTCTCTCTGCCCCTCCCCCGTTCATGCTCTGTCTCTCTCTGTCCCAAAAATAAATAAACAAAAAAAAAAAAAAAAAAAAAAAAAAAAAATAAATAAGCATTAAAATAAAAAGTACACATAAATAATCCCAGCAGAGTAATGCTGTACCGACTCCTTTTACATTAGATTATACATAAAATTCTCCTACATTTCCTATGGAAGGGACTAGAAGACAACCGATGAGATTTAGTTGATTTAGTAATACAAAACAGCTAGGTGAAGCAACGTGTAAAATAATCTGAAAATTACTATTCAACATGGCTTAATAAAATCATTATAAGCCAACTGGTACAATAAACAGTATGGAGGTTCCTCAAAAAATTAAAAACAGAACTACCCTACGAGGCATTTATCCACGGGATACAGGTGTGCTGTTTTAAAGGGACACATGCACCCCCATGTTTATAGCAGCACTATCAACAATAGCCAAAGTATGGAAAGAGCCCAAATGTCTATCGATGGATGAATGGATAAAGAAGATGTGGTATATATATACAATGGAGTATTACTCGGCAATCAAAAAGAATGAAATCTTGCCATTTGCAACTATGTGGATGGAACTGGAGGTATTATGCTAAGTGAAATTAGTCAGAGAAAGACAAAAATCATATGGCTTCACCCATCTGCGGACTTTAAGAGACAAAACAGATGAACATAAGGGAAGGGAAACAAAAATAATATAAAAACAGGGAGGGAGACAAAACAGAAGAGACTCATAAATATAGAGAACAAACAGAGGGCTACCGGAGGGGTTGTGGGAGGGGGGATGGGCTAAACGGGTAAGGGGCACTAAGGAATCTACTCCTGAAATCATTGTTGCACTGTATGCTAATTTGGATGTAAATTTTAAAAAATTTAAAATAAAAATTTTTTAAAAGTTAAAAAAAATAAAAAGCCAACTGGTATGTTATTAAATATAGCATGGGGCACCTGGGTGGCTCAGTCGGTTAAGTGTCTGACTTTGGCTCAGGTCATGATATCATGTCTTGTGGGTTCGAGCCCTGCGTCGGGCTCTGTGCTGACAGCTCAGAAGCTGGAGCCTGCATCGAGTTCTGTGTCTCCCTCTCTCTCTGCTCCTCCCCATTCATGCTCTATGTCCCCAAAATAAATCAATGTTAAAAAAATTTTTTTAATATAGTAAAGAAGTTTGCTTTGTAGCAATCTCTTTTCAGCCATTTGCCTAAAACTACTTTCACAGCTTTATGAACGTTTCATTCATTCTACTCACTCTACAAATATCTACTGACTCCCTATTATGTGCCAAAGTTCTGGGAACTGGGGATACGGCAGTGTGTGCAACAGACACAGTTTATGGAAATTTTAAGTAAGTCTAGCTAGGAAGACAGAAAATTAAACAAGTGTATCATAAGTTTGATGAGTATTTCAATAGGGAGGAAGCGACACCTGGGTGGCTTTGTCAGTCAGGCGTCCAACTTCGGCTCAGGTCGTGATCTCATGTTTGTGAATTGGAGCTCTGCATCAGGCTCTGTGTTGTCAGCGAAAATGCCACTCCAGATCTTCTGTCTCCCTGTCTCTCTGCCCCCTCACCTCACACTGTCTCTCAAAAATAAATACTTTTTAAAAAATACAGAAGTACAGGGGGCTACATGAGCATCAAAGGGGACCTAAATGGGAGTCCACAGTCCTTTGGTTAAGACTTGAAGGATGAGTAGAAGTCAGCAAGACCAGAACGATAAGAAGGGAATGTTCTAGGCAAAGGCCTGGAGTGAGAGCACATTCCAGGAACTGAACCACAAACTGGAGTGTAGCTGAAGCATTGCAGAGATACAGCTGAAAACATTAGCAAGATAGACGCCCTGTGAGCCAATGAATAATTCAAGACTTTTGCCTAAGAGAAACTGAAAGGTTTTAAGACAGGCACAACCAGATGTGCACCTCAGAAAATTCCAACGCATCAACCAACAATAGAGAGCACCAACGGAAGCAAAACAACACGATGGGCTTAAGGGCAATACATAGATGAAAGAGTCTGGACTCTAGAAGACCCTTCAAAAACTTTAGGAATGTTACAGGAAGAGCTCCGGATATTAGAAGTACATCTATTTCCCAAGGAAGAGAGAGAAGTTGTAGTCATGTGGAAAGGCATCTTAGGGCCAAAATAAATGGAGTTTTAGATGGGAGAGGGGCCCAGTGCGTCCTGAGCCATTTGAAAGAGACAGTGGTTGAAAGGCAGATTTGGACTATAGGTGGAAGGCTTCATATGTCTAAGGAATCTGAAATATGTCGCAGAGAAGAGGGATAGCCATTGAAAAGTCCATGGCAGATGAGCATGCTCGGGTGGTAGCATGATGAATAAATCAAAAGGAGAAAAACTGGGCCCAGGAGAGGTGGGAGGCTTTCACAGTGCTCCAAGCATCGCTAATGTAAACACTAGCCATGGCGATTAGGCAAACAGATTTGGCTGATATTATAAAAGAAACCAGGGTGGAGTTGAAACACCTGACTAAATGGTCGAGGAGGACAACAGGAAGGGTAGGATCAAGGTTACAGAAAGACGATGTGGTGTGAAGGAAGTGGGCTACAAACTGGAAAATTATAAACGTCACTATTACACACACATTTCCTCTAGTGTTATCACAGCGCAGTATAAAGTGTGACTGACAGACCAGCACTGATCTGACAGCTATCTGTAATCCAATCAGTACAGACAACGAGAGTAAGCATTTTTTTTCGAGAGTAAGCATTTAGCAACACTGGAAGTAATAAATGAATTTAATAAAGTTGCAGGATACAAAATTATTATATAGTAATCAGCTGCATTTCTATACAGTAATAATAAAGTAGCAGAAAGAGAAACTTTTTAAATAATTCCATTTACAATTGCATCAAAAAGAATAAAACTGTAAGGAATAGACTTAACCAAGGAGGTGAAAGGCCTGTACTCTGAAAACTACAAAACACTGATGAAAGAAACTGAAGATAACACACAGAAATGGAAAGATACTGCATGCTCATGGACTGGAAGAATTAATATAGGTAAAATATCCCTACTACTCAAAACAACCTACAGATTCAATGCAATCTCTATCAAGATAACAGCATTTTTCATAGAACTAGAACAAATAACATAAAAATTTGTATGGAACCAAAAAAACCCAAACAGCACAGCAATCTTGAGAAAGAACAATTCTGGAGGTATCACAATCCCAGATTTCAAGATATACTACAAAGCTGTAGTAATCAATGAGTATGATACCGGTACAAAAACAGACACATAGACCAATGGAACAGAATAGAGAGCCCAGAAATAAACCCACACTTATAGGGTCAATTAATCTATGAAGAAGGAAGCAAGAATATATAATGTGGAAAAACAGTCTTCTTCAACAAACGGTGTTGGGAAAAACTGGACAGCTACATGCAAAGGAATGAAACCAAATCGCTCTCTTACACCACATACAAAAATAAGCTCAAAATGGATTAAAGACCTTAATGTGAGACATGAAACCATGAAACTCCTAAAAGAAAACACACATTAATCTCTAAATATTTTTCTAGATGTCTCCTCAGGCAAGGGAAACAAAAGCCAAAATAAACTATTGGGACTATACCAAGGCAAAAAGTTTTCACATAGCAACAAAAACCATCAATAAAAGAAAAGGTAAATTACTGAATGGGAGAAGATATAAATGATATATCCAATAAAGCATTAATATCCAAAATAAAGAACTTACACGATTCAACAGCAAAAAAGCCAAATAACCCAATTAAAAATGGCAGAGGGCCTGAACAGATGTTTTTCAAAAGAAGACATACAAATGGCCAACAATGCTCAACATCACTCATCAGGGAAATACAAATCAAAACCACCATGAGCGTGCCTGGGTGGCCCAGTCGGTTAAGGGTCCAACTTTGGCTCAGGCTTGAGCCCTGCATCGGGTTCTGTGCTGACAGCTTAGGAGCCTGGAGCCTGTGTCTCGTCTCGCTCTGCCCCTCCCCTGCTCACACTATGTCTCTCTCTCTCTCTCTCTCTCTCAAAAAGTAAACAAACATTGGGATGCCTGGGTGGCTCAGTCAGTTAAGAGTCCAATTTCAGCTCAGGTCATGGTCTCACAGTTTGTGGGTTCGAGCCCCACATTGGCCTCTGTGCTGACAGCTCAGAACCTGAAGTCTGCTTCAGATTCTGTGTCTCCTTCTCTCTCTGCCCCTCCCCTGCTCACGTTCTCTTTTTCTCTCTCTCTCAAAAAAATAAACATTAAAAAAATTTTTGAAATAAATAAACATTAAAAAAAATCCCAAACCACCATGATATACCATCTCACACCAGTCAGAATGGCTAGAATCAAAAAGACAAGAAATAACAAGTGTTGGCAAGGATGTAGAGAAAAAGGAACCTTTGTACACTGTTCGTGGCAATTAACTGGTGCAGCCATTGTGGAAAACAGTATGAAGGTTCTAGAAGGGGAGGGGAGGGGAGGGGAGGGGAGGGGAGGCAAGGGAAGAAAAGAAAAGAAAAGAAAAGAAAAGAAAAGAAAAGAAAAGAAAAGAAAAGAAAAGAAGAGAAGAGAAAAGAAAAGAGAAAAGAAAAGAAAAAAGAAAAGAAAAGAAAAATACTATATGATCCAGTAACTCCACTATTGGGTATTCACCCAAAGAAAACAAAAACACTAATTTGAAAAGATATATGCATCCCTAGATTTACTACAGCATTATTTACAAGTCAAGATATGGAGACAATCCAAGTGCCCGTGGATAGATGAATGGATAAAGATGTGATATACTTACACAATGGAATATGACTCAGCCATAGAAAAGAATGAGATCTTGCCACTTGCAACAACATGGACAGACCTAGAGTATTACGCTAAATGAAATAATTCAGACAGAGAAAGACAAATACTATACAACTTCACTTATATGTGGAATTTAATAAACAAAACAAGCAAACAAAAAGCAGAAAACAGCCCCATAAATACAGAGAACAGATGGTTGCCAGGAAAGGTTGGGGGGGGGGGGTACAAACTGGTGAAGGGGAGTAACAGGTACAAATTTTCAGTTGTGGAATAAGTAATCATGGGGATAAAGGGACAGCAGAGAGAATACAGTCAATAATATTGTAATAAATAGCCTTGTGTGATGACAGACGGTAGCCACACTTGTAAGCATAGAACATATATAGCTGTCAAACCACTAAGTTGTATACCTGAAACCAATGAAGCATTGTGTATCAATTATACTTCAATAAAAACAAATTCAAGGCAATGACATATTTAAAAAAAAATGAAAACAAAACAAAACAAAAAGCATAATGACCTGGAAGTTTTCTGGGAAAAGTTGTCTTTGACAGCCTTTTTTAAAAATCTTCAAAAAATAATAGTAATAATAAACTTTGGTCTAAAAAAAAAACAACCACAAACTTTTATTGTGTTTGTGGTTGTTGTCCACCCCCCCCCCCCCGTAGGCTTCACACACAGCAAGAAGCCCAACACAGGGATTGAACTCAAGACCCTGAGATCAAGACCTGAGCTGAGATCAAAAGCCAGACAAGAATGTTTGTCTTGTCATTCCACTTTCCTAGTAATTCATTGGTATCCTATTTTACAAAAGTATGAATTTGTCAAAAATTAAACATTGAAAACAAAAGATAACTGGTTCTTTACAACAGCTTGAAAAACACTATCAGCATATTTCACTTACACTGAAATCTAAGTAGAGTAACTGCATTCTTTGTAAACACACATTTTATTTATTTATTTATTTATTTATTTATTTATTTATTTATTTATTAATGTTTATTATTTTTGAGAGAGAGAGACAGAGCACAAGCAGGGGAGGGGCAGAGACAGAAGGAGACAGGCTCAGGCTCAACTATGTGGGGCTCAAACTCACAGACCACGAGATCATGACCTGAGCTCACTGACTGAGCCACCCAGGTGCCCCTACACACATTTAAAAATAAACATAAATCTGGGGTGCCTGGTTGGCTCAAGTCGGTTGAGCATCCGACTTCGGCTCAGGTCATGATCCCATGGTTCGTGGGTTCCAGCCCCATGATGGGCTCTGCCCTGACAGTGAGGAGCCTACTTTGGATTCTCTGTCTCCTCTCTCTCTTCCCCTCCCCTTCCCTCTCTCCCACTCTCTCAAAAATAACCATTAAAAAAATTTTTAAGGGGCATCTGGGTAGCTCAGTCGGTTAAGCAGCTGACTTCGGCTCAGGTCATGATTCGTGAGTTCGAGCCCTGCGTCGGGGCTCTGTGCTACAGCTCAGAGTCCAGAACCTGCTTTGGATTCTGTGTCTCCCTCTCTCTGCCCCTCCCCTTCTCATGCTGTCTCTCTTTCTCTTCCAAAAATAAATAAACATTAAAAAAAAATTTTCATTTTTTTAAATAAACACAACTCTGAATATGGACTGGACATTAGTTGTTATTTACTGCTAATTTTCTTAGGGTAATAATACCACTCATTACGTAGAAGAATGATACTTTTGGGAGATATACGCTGATATATTTAGGTATAAATTACTGTCTGATAACTTACTGAATAGTTCGGCAATAGATAAAGCCTTGCAGCAGGTATCTCAAACACACACAGCTAAAGCAAATACAGCCAAATGTTAACAATGGTTGAATTGGGGAGGGGGGGGTGGTGATAACTATAGGTACTTTCAACCTCTGAATAACATAATGTTGAAAAAATAGTTAAATAAGTACCACATAATAAAAGTAAAGCCTTCCATACCCCAAAGTCACTAGGTCGGTGTCCTCTGGGATGACTTCTGGGTCCTCACCCTCCTCAAGGCACTTTAATTTATCAAGGCTAAAACAGAAACAAAAAGGAAAAGCAATCACCCATCTTGTCCACAGAGAGTCAGGTTTGTGTCCTAAAAATATCATTAAATAACTAAGTCAGATCAAATCCGGCAGGCGGCTCAGAGGAAGTCAGAATTCAAGACAATGATTTCTGTGCCGATATTCTATAAAGAAAGGATACGTGGCCGATAGACATATGGCGGCTAATGCTATTACATGGAGAAAGAGATCGTTTATATTTTCACCCCATTGAAGCCACTTTTGGGGGGGGGAAATTTTCGTAATAGCATACCCGGAAGGTCCCCAAAAGGGACCACAGTGAATCAAGGTCTTAACGCTCCTCTGGTTAACGCTCCTCTCCTTCCAGCCTCATCATTGCTAAAGCTCCTCCATTGTCAAAGTGTCTTGTCAATGGCAAGTACACATGCCGTTACTCTGACCGCTTTCCTATATTAATAAGGACTTAAAAAAAATCACGGGGGGAGGGGAGGAGGAATTAATCTTTCATGCAGCTCTCCCGTCCCTTCACTCCAACTCGCAGAAATAGTGCATTCCGATCACGGGACATCTCCCAGGGTTCCAGGAAAGCTCTAGCAGGTTTAAAGCTTTCAAAGGGCGGCCCTTCTACCCGGGGAGTAAATCACAGGCCCTCCCAAGGAGGGTCCCAGGGAAGCGCAGTAGCAAGGCTGCAATCAGGTTGGCCCCAAGCAACAAGAGCCCCTCGGCCGCGCACTCACCCGCACACGGTCCGCAGCTCTGCTGCCGCCTCCAAGCTGCAGCCCAGATCCCGGGCCACCGCAGCATCCTCCTGGCCCCACTCTGCGACCCCTTGGCTCCCTGGCAGCGCGGATGCTTGCGGCTCCTTCAGCGACAAGTCCCCTTCTCCGCGCAACCGGCCACGCCACAGCTCCCCGAAAGCGCCCACATAGAATGCACGCGTATTTAGCTCGGGAAGCTCGTACTCTGGAAAGTTGCAGCTCCCACTGCTGGAGACGGGGTCCTGCCTGCTACCCATTCCGTGGCACGTTGGGCCGATCCGGGTGCCTTCAGCCATGTTCACCCACTCCTTTCCCTGCAAAAGCCGGATGATCAAGACTTCGCGGAGCGTAATGGGACTTGTAGTTGCACGGGGCTCGGTCCGAGGGGCGGCGGGGCTGCGTGGGCTCAGCTTCAGACACTACATTTCCCAGCAGGCCCCGGGCCGGGCACGCCCCCGGGCGCGGCACCGCGAGCTTCCGCGCTCAGGGCTGAGCGCATTGTTCTCAGCTCGCGGATTCACGAGCGGCTGTTGGTTGGGTTCTCAGTCCGGGGTCACCTGTGTTGTTGCTTTCCCGTCCCCCACAGTTACGTGGCGTCGCTCTCTGCTAGGTAGGGCGGCCTCTGTACGCCCTTCGATCCCCGATCTTTCCAGTATTTGGACCCGGGATGCGAGACTTTTCCTTGACTCCGGGGTTCGTGCGCTGCGCTGTTGCCTCACTGTCCCAGAGCTTGAGAGACCTGGGGGGGGGCGAGGGATGAGACCACTGACTCTACCGGACCTCCAGATCCTGGTCGTTAAAAATCTCCCCAACGGCCCCATGTTCTTGAGTATAAACGTATGCATCGCTCTACGCACGCACGATAGTGTTTATTGAGCGTCAACTATGTATCAGATACTGTATACATTATTAACTCTAATGTATATTTTTGAAAACCACAACCCTCTCAGGAAGGGATTATCGGCCCCATCGTAACTGTTGAGGAAGGAGTTAACTGTTAGGAAATAGAAGCAGGAATGGAACTGTCTAGCTTCAGATGGAACTTTTCTCCCTCGCTCAGAAGCCCCAAAGGACTTAGCAGGACATATAGAAGGAGCTCTGGATGGTTATTTATTGATATATATCATATACCAGTATGATATACCATATATTCACACACCATATAATTAACCCATTTTGAACGTTCATCCAGTGGTTTTTAGGCTATTTGCCAGAGTTGTGCAACCATCACCATAATCAATTTGAGGATAAACTAACCGCTCCGGAAAGAAACCCTGCACCTTTGAGCTATCACCCACAATCCTCTTAACTCCTCCAGCCCTACCCAGTCACCAATCTTTGTCTGTATAGATTTACAGATTCTGGGCATTTAGTATAAATGGCACGTTTATGTGGTCTTTGGTGATTAGCTTTTTTCACTCAGCATAATATTTTCTGGGCTTATCCATCCATATTGTAGCATGTATCTATTTCTTTTTATGGCTGAATAATATTGCATTGCGTGGTAAAGCACATTCTGTTTATCCCAACAAAAAGTTGTTTCTGGGCACCTGGGTGGCTCAGTTGGTTAAGCAACCGACTTTGGCTCAGGTCATGATCTCACTGCTCATGAGTTCAAGCTCCACATGGGGCTCTCTTCAGCACAGGGCCTTCCTCCCTCTCTCAAAAATAAACATTAAATATATATAAAAATATATATTTATATATAAAAAATATATATATATGTATATATATAAATTTTTACATTTTGGTTATTATGAACAATGCTGCTATGAACATTCATGTACAAGTTTTTTGTGATGTATATTTTCATTTATTTCATAGGTATTTTTTCTTTTCTCTTTCTCTCTCTCTATATATATAGTCACTATGTGACTATCTAGCCATGTGAAGAATTGCCCATTTTCCATAGTGGCTGCCCCATTTTATATTCCCACCAATATTGTATGAGGATTCAGATTTTTCCACATCTTTGTCAACACTTGTTATTATCTACTTTTTTATTGTAGCCATCCTAATGGACGTGAAGTAGTATCTCGTGGTTTTGATTTGCATATCATACCTAGTGATATTGAGCATCTTTTCAGTACTTACTGACCAATTGTATATCTTCTTTGCAGGAATGTCTGTTTAAGTCTTTTGCCAATTTTTAGTTAGGTTATATGTCTTTTTACAGGAGATCTGGTATTTCTCTACATATTGTTGTAAGAAACATCTGTTGTTTTTGCTTAGTATACTGTTCATTTTTTTTTAAGTTACCATTTATTATTTCTGGGAGAGAAAGAGAGAAAGAGACAGAGCAGATGTGTGCAGCAGCAGGGGAGGGGCAGAGAGAGAGGGGGAGAGAGAGGAAGACATAGAATCCATGGCAGGCTCCAGGCTCTGAACCATGAGCACAGAGCCCTATGCAGGGCTTGAACCGAACTCACAAACCATGAGATCATGACCTGAGCCAAATTGGACGCTTACCCGACTGAACCACCAGGCACCCATTAGACTTGACCTTCCTACTCCTTTTGATCCTCCTAGGGCTGCCTAACATAGAATCCTTCCAACTCTGCCACAGTGATTGGTTCAAGGATGAGTAGATTATTCAATTAGCACCAAGCAGAATCCTCCTCTGGGGTTTTATCTATAAACTGAGAAATTTTTCTTCCATTCTGAGTACCTAAGGATGTGACCCAGACAGCCTGCCTAAGAGAATAAAGAAAGCCAAGAGTTTAAATAAGCAAAGTCAGAAGGTGGAGAGAAGTCATGTGTCATTGTAACTAAAGCCATCTTCCCCTCCTAAACTTGCCATGATGTAAGCCAGTGGTTGTTTTAACTTAAACTAGTTTGAGTTGGATTCTTGAGCAATCCTTCCAGTGCCTGTAAGACTTCACCCAAACCTCTCAACAGGGGGAGCTCTCACTCCAGACAATGAGGTCACACTTCAGGCAGAATTCTAAAACACATCTGGGATTTAGTTAACAATGGCTTCAGGAGTGGAGGCCACAATGGTCCCTGAGCAGCAGTGGGTAGAGGCAGGACCAGAATAATCGTATCAGGGAAAGGCGGTTCTCATCACTTTAAGGTGTGGTGCTGGGAGCTGCAGTTTGAGAGGTGTGGATTGCAAGCATTCGTGGGGAAAGGATTTGTGATGAGCACCAGCAGCCGGCCATTGCAATATGGCACTCAGGTGAGTCTTTTTATCAGCAGCCTCCCCTTGGAATAAGGCTGAAGAGGTCCATAATATCCACTGCAGAATAAAAAGCATTTTGAACTGAAGGTGTTTGAGAATTCACATTTCCCCCTGAACTCCATTGTCTGCCTAAATGCAGAGCCGCCCCAAGGGATACAATTGTCATAAATCCCCTCCCTGCAGCCAAAGAAGATTGACTTAGAAGTGGGCACACACACTCAGACGGACATTGTCATAAAACTATCATATCTCCCATCTATTCTCTTCAAGGCCAGTTTATCTTTCCTAAAAGTCACTTATTTTCCGATAAGTGCCCTTACCCTCCCCCTATGAAGTCATTTGTTTTCCTAAATGCCCTTCTCCCCTTCTGCCTCTATTAAGATGGTATATAAGCCAAAATTAGAACCATCTCCTTGAGTCACATTTTTCTGTGAACTCTCCCATACATCATACATGTGAATAAAAATCTATTTTTTCTCTTTACAAAATTAAAAAAATATATATTTATTAATTCTTGAGAGACAGAGACAGAGTACAAGCAGAGGAGGGTCAGAGAGAAAGGGAGACCCAGAGTCTGAAACAGGCTACAGGCTCCAAGCTGTCAGCACAGAGCCTGACACGGGGCTCAAAGGGTCACGAGCCATGAGATCATGACCTGAACCAAAGTCAGACGCTTAACCAACTGAGCCACCCAGGCACCCCTATCTTTTCTCTTTAATCAGTCATTTAATGTCAGTTTAATTCACAGACTGCCAATAGCTGAATCCCAGAGAGTAGAGGAAAAGTTTTTCCTCCCCAACAAGGCCGTGGCAAAGGCAGCTTCCCATCCTTTGGTGAATTTGGCAGAAGACAGGAATATTGGTGGGCCTGGCCCTAGAACTAGACAATAGCAGAAAGGAGGCAGAAAGGCGGGTATATACCCACACCCAGGATAGGTATAGTCCCTGTAATTCTGGTGAGCTCTGTATGATTCCTGACAGAGAAAAAAAAAAAAAACAAAACAAAACTCTAAGGCTTCCCAGTTGTGGATATTGGAACCATTAGGTTGAGGTGGTGGCCTACGATTAACAGTTGGGATTCTGGTGGGGTGCCTGGGTGGCTCAGTTGGTGAAGCATCCAACTTCTGCTCAGGTCATGATCTCACGGTTTGTGAGTTTGAGCCCCGCATCGGGCTTTGTGCTGACAGCTCAGAGCCTGGAGCCTGCTTTGGATTCTGTGTCTCCCTCCCTCTCTCTCTCTCTGCCCCTCCCTGGCTTGCACTCTCTCTCTCTCTTTCTCTCTCTCTCTCAAAAATAAACATTAAAAAAAATTTTTTTAAAAAAGAGTTGGGGGGCGCCTGGGTGGCGCAGTCGGTTAAGCGTCCGACTTCAGCCAGGTCACGATCTCGCGCTCCGTGAGTTCGAGCCCCGCGTCGGGCTCTGGGCTGATGGCTCAGAGCCTGGAGCCTGTTTCCGATTCTGTGTCTCCCTCTCTCTCTGCCCCTCCCCCGTTCATGCTCTGTCTCTCTCTGTCCCAAAAATAAATAAACGTTGAAAAAAAAAATTAAAAAAAAAAAAAATAAATAAAAAAAAAAAAAATAAAAAGAGTTGGGATTCTGGGTAATGGCACAAACCAAGATTATGAAGTATCTGGCTCTTGGTTGAGTAGTAGGAATTAGGGAGACATGAGCTCTCAAAGTTTGCCTTGGAGCTTTTAGTTTCCTCGCCTGAGATGCTTATATGGGCTTATCAGGTGATGAAAACTGGCTTGCTTGTGGGCACTGTGGCAAACTGAGGAGGAGCAGTAAACCAGAGGTGTGAGACACAGGAGGATATGAGGTGTGGTGAGAGGCCAAGTGCACAGGAACCGGTTACTTTAAACACACAGACACCTTGAGCTGCAATGGCCAACGTGCAGGAATGCAGGCCTCATCTACCGGAGCCTCCGAAAGTCCTAAAGAAGTCAGATATTCAGCTTTCAAAAAAGAAGCGACAAATTTAAGTTTGTTAAACAAAGAAGCCATTAGACCGAGACGGCTCTAATGCCATGGTGGCCAAAGTAAGCGAACCCAAGGTAAGTCCACCAACGTATCCAGGTTATGAAATCCAAATGCTAAGGACGACCAATCACAAACAGCCAACCAGGCTTAAGCTCCAGTCAGTCAATTTCCTTGCTTTCCTGCTGCCTTCTCTCCATAATCACCTCTCTCCAAGCTCCTCCCAGGGGATGCTCCTAATCACTTCAATGTGGCACTGCCTGCCTGATTTGAGTCCACTTTTGGTCAGATAGACTTGTAAAAAAAAAATCTCTTCATACACCTCAGTTTACCTTTTAACAGCTCATATAACATTTTAAAATAATATTCAGGGGCGCCTGGGTGGAAATCAGTTAAGCGTCCGACTTCAGCTCAGGTCATGATCTCACAGTTCATGAGTTCGAGCCCCCCCTCGGGCTCTGTGCTGACAGCTCAGAGCCTGGAGCCTGCTTCGGATTCCGTGTCTCCCCCTTTCTCTGCTCCTCCCCCCACCTCAAAAACAAATATAAAAAAAATTAAAAAATAATATTCAGATCAAATACAACACACAGAGGCATCTTGCCTGAGGCCCACAGTTTGTGATCTCTGATGTATTATATCTCTACAATCCACCCCATTCCCAATTAATGTGATTCCACATGTGAACTTCCAGTTTGCTTTCCACAATAATTCTACCCCAAGTTCTCCTTAACAGAATTCAACTATAGGCACTTGAGAGCCTCACCTGAGACAAAAATCATGTTTCCATCATTTCAGTGTTGACTGTCCAAGCTGTATTTCCATCTAGTTCACTCTGATGTCTACATTTTCCTATGTCATCTATTTTATTCTTCTTCTCTGGCCTTAGCTTCTTTTCCTCTGAGATGTACAACTGATCTAGATTTTTAAAAACAATTTTTAGATAGGAACATAGGGGCGCTTGGGTGGCTCAGTCAGTTAAGCATCCAACTCTTGATTTTGGCCCAGGTCATGATCTCATGGTCGGTGGGATCAAGCCCTGCGTTGGGCTCCATGCTGACAGTGTGGAGCCTGCTTGGAATTCTCTCTCTACCTCTCTCTCTGCCCCTCCCCTCTCAAAATAAATAAACTTTAAAATAATAACAGTAATTTTTAAGTAGGCAATGGCTCACGTGGCACAAAATGTAAAAGATACAAATACACAGGGAAAGTCTTTCTCCCTTCTCCCCAAGCCATGCAAGACCCCCTTCCTAGATTCCTGGAGGCATCCATACCTCTAGTTAGCAGTTTCCTGGGTATCTTTCCAAAAAATCATACACACACACGTACATTTGCACAAGTGATAGTATACTATATATACTATATATAGTATATTCTATACCTGTCTATATTCTATACCTCATGTTGTTCACGTAAGGTTATATCTTGGACATCCTTTTATGATAATATATACAGGGCACCCTAATTTGAAGTCCAGTGGAGATGCCCAGTAGAGAGAAAAATCTGAACCTAAATGAAAGTGAACCGTGCTAAGGACATAGATCTGCAGGGTTGTTTAGGAAGATGGTAGATAAAGTAATAATAAAAAACGAGATTGTCGAGAGACGGAAGAGAGCACAAAAGTGGTAGAAAGACAGCGTGGAAGATGCAACACCCAGAGGAGACCCTCGTGGAGCAAAGCCCTAGGGTTTAAGCCAGCACAACACATAAGGATACATCTTACAAAGAGAAGAGTTTGCTAGGGCAGGGGCAAGAATTATGTGTGATGATAATAAAAATGCATGAAGTGGGGCGCCTGGGTGGCGCAGTCGGTTAAGCGTCCGACTTCAGCCAGGTCACGATCTCGCGGTCCGTGAGTTCGAGCCCCGCGTCAGGCTCTGGGCTGATGGCTCAGAGCCTGGAGCCTGTTTCCGATTCTGTGTCTCCCTCTCTCTCTTCCCCTCCCCCGTTCCTGCTCTGTCTCTCTCTGTCCCAAAAATAAATAAACGTTGAAAAAAATTTAAAAAAAAAATTAAAAAAATAAAAATGCATGACGATTTGTATGCTTGAACAGCACGATTTCCAAGAATGATTGATTCAGCACACTAAATGCCATTGCACCCATTAAAGTCACCTTTCAGCTGTGAGCTTGGTCAGAATGGGCTTTTCCTATCCAGTGGCCTCTTCATTCCTCAGATCATTTTTGACTCTGTTGGTCCTGTTACAGCAAATACTCAGTGTCCAGGGAGAGACAAGCAACAAGCACTTGGGGAATCAGAAAAGACTGTTTATTTCGCACCAGTGCTGGCCCAACAGCGGCACCTCCAAAGGCTGAGCAACCAGTTCGGGTTTTACTGATCTTTTATACATATATGCTTCCGGGTTGGGCAGGACTAGTACCGTCAAGTTTCTGGTTCCTGACTGCTGGCTGATGCAAGAGGCAAGAACGACTGCAGAAGACAAAAGCATATAAGGGGAGTATCGGGCCTGGGACATCTGGCTGGTCCTTTTTATTTGCGTTTACCAGCTTTCCTCCCCAGTCCCATCTTGTTGGCTAGCATCTCCAAATGTGGGACACCTGGCAACACCACAGTGTTGCCTGCCATGTTGTTTGGGAAAAATCTGGACAATCAAAGGGAGACAAGGGAGCGAAGGCCCACTTACCTTCTTCTTTGCTCTTTCCTTTGCTTTCACCTTTGTGAAATACACACACACACACACACACACACACACACACACACACACACGGATTCTTTTGGTTGAGAGTTGGCTGCGTTTCAAAGCACTGATGAGTTCGAACTGAAAAATAGAAATTGTGTCCCTAAAAAAATACTTCTTTGCCATCTATTACCTCAATTGAACTTAACCCCTACTGATGAATTACCATAGCTACACTGTTTCTGATCTTATTCTAAGCCAACTGATTTTCCAGTTACATAGATTATTTGCAATTCTGTAAGAGAGACTTGACTCTTCTCCATTGAGTATTTAATCTTTTATTTATATCATGGATTCATTTTTTATGCTTTGGGTTATCATCACAAACTGCTGTCTTAACCGTGTGTTTATGACGCTTAGATATCTTGCAAACACTGAAGAGATCTCCCCTCCCAGAGATAGCCAATTCCAAGGAATAATAAAGGACTCTTCTTTAAGTCCTCCTTTCAAATGCAAACCAACCACTTCACAATTAGCAGGAGAGCAGACCTCAATTCTAAAATGTAAATGACAATCACAAAGTGCCTTTCGTGACCCTTCTTCCCTTCAGGTTTTCTGGGGCAGACATTCCCACCAGATTCCAAGGCCCTGCCTCCACAGCCCACCCTCTGGCATTTCTAGTGAGCAGGGGTAGAGGCAAAGGCCTAGGCCTCACCCAATGCCCTTTAGACATTGTGAGGCTTCAGGAAAAGAGGAACTAGCCAGCTCTTCTCCACAAGAAGGGTTGGGGATTCCTCCTTGAAAACACAAACAAGAGAAAATCTTTTTCCTTGGTACTGTTCCTGGATTCTCTGCTTCAACAGATTGTGTGTTCAGGTGGAGAGAGATTTTCCTGAAGCCAGGGGACCACCTGGGTCTTCCTCTCTGCCAAAGAAAGGAGGAGTAGTAGAAGGACAGAAATGGAATGGTGTGGCTGGGAAAGACAGCTGGAGTGCTCTTAGTCATAAAGGCAGTTGGTAGAATAATAACCATTTAGTGAGGAATAAGAGAACTATTCAGAGGCCTGACACTGAATGCAAGGAATGTTAACAGCCAGGTGGAAAACATGAATCTAGCATCCCCTTTCATTGTAAGCAATGATGCTTTTCAAGGTTGAATAACCGTTAATACGTATTTGCATAACGACCTTCTTTTTATTCTCTGAATTGCCCCCAATGAATTGCTTTAGAATACCTGTACTATTCCATGTTAGTGAGCAAAGGGAATAAGAATGGCCACTAGTGGAAAATATAGAACTGTAGAAAATGATCAGAAAATGTTCAGCCCCCTTTGGTTATAGGGACTATGGATGGTGAAGAACAGACTTGGAGAGGCTGCGATTTTTGATGGAGGGAACTTGGGACATTGTCTAATTTCCATGATCCTGGATCATCCTAAGATTCTGCAACCAAATATTCCTTTTTGTTTTTAAATGTTTATTTATTTTTGAGAGAGAAAGCACATGTGTGCATGGTGGGGAGGGGCAGAGAGAGAGGAAGACAGAGAATCTCAAGCAGGCTCTGTGCGCCCTCAGCACAGAACTCATGAACCATGAGACCACGACCTGGGCCAAAATCCAGAATCTGATGCTTAACCGACCGAGCCACCCAGGTGCCCCTCCAACCAAATATTGTTTTATCTGCTTAAGTCACCCTGTAAGGGTTAAATTGTAGTGTAGGCCTAACCTGTAGCCTTAAGAAATAACAGCTTTGTTTTAACACTGTAGATTAAGAGATAACAGCCTTGTCCTATCAATCAAGGGAACAAAAGTTTAAGGGAAATCAACTGGTTTATGTTTGATTGGATTGGGGCAAGGGCATGTCTGAACTGTTTCCACCCCCATCTGGGAACTATTTCTTTGTTCTGTCCCCAGGTGATGATAAGACGATGGGGTCGGCTATAAAAACTCTGTACCCCGGCTGTTCGAGACCGCACTCTGGTCAAGAGTGTCGGTCCCGGTCGGTTGGCCTTGCCTCTCATTGCAATAAATTTTGTTGTGACTGTCACTGGTGCCCGTAGCATTCTGTTTCAGGAGTTGTGTGGATGCAACAACCCTACTTCCTCTATGAGACACATTCACTCATGTAAGGAGGATAGATCCTGGAAATGGTATAAAATGATTGAAGGCTAGAAGTGCGGGAACAGATAATGAAATACTCTCTGGTAGAAGATTCTGCCCTGCTCTTGGACAAAAACATCTTTTTCCTCTCTTCCTATCCTCTACTCTTCTGAAGCAAGTCACTATGCATAGCTTATACTCCAGACACAGCTTATACTCAAGACAGCAAGGTAGGAATTAAGTTCCATCTCTTAGAGTAGGGAGGAGTTTTATAAGTTATTTGGAATTCTATAAGGAAGACTTGACTCTCCTCCATTTATTTAAATATTTAATCTTTTATTACACCAGTGTGGACTCCTGGATATTTATCTTATACTCCGGGTGTAAAATAAATCATTGGGTATCATCCAATACTACTGTATTAACCATGTGTTTCTGATGCTTGACATCCCTGAAGCGACAACCCCTCCAGGGACAGCCAATTCCTAGAGATAGTAAAGGACTCTCTTTTGAGTGCTCCTTTCAAATGCAAACCAACCACTCCAGAGCCATCATCCCACCACCTCCTCTGTTGGGTTCTCACACTCAGGACTACTATCCCCCTGCCTTGATTAGCCAGGTCCAGGTATTAGGGGCAGCCCTTATGCCCCCCAGCCACTGAAATTATTCAAACTGGCCCCAAATCCACTTAACCCACTTATCCTGCCTTACCATATTCTTTCCTGCAGAAGCTGCATTAGGAGCTCTTGCCCACATTTCCTCCTTGCTCCCTTGGCCTCCCGGTCAACACTGGTGCTTTCTTGTGTGGCCCCTGTGGTGTGGCGTGCCCTTCCTCTCTGTCTCCTGATGTGTTAGCCTTCACCATACATGAACGACAAAAAGAAAAAAAAAAAACCTTCATTTTAAAAGTACAGTAAAACCTTGATTTGTGAGCATAATTCGTTCCTGAAGCATGCTTGAAATCCAAGGAACTTGTATATCAAAGTGAATTTCCCCATAAGAAATAATGGAAACTCAGATGATTTGTTCTACAATCCAAAAATATTTATATAAGATGATTACATTACTGTAATATAATATAAAATAAGAAAGAAAATACAAAATATAAAGAAAAATAAACAAATTAACTTACCTTTGAAAACCTCCAGGGCTGGTATGAGGGAGACGAGAGAGAGAGAGAGAGAGAGAGAGAGAGAGAGAGAGAGAGAGGAGGGTTATTGTGTAAGACGACTTTCACTATCACTGATGGAATCACTGCTATCTATTGGCTCAATGGAATCTTTTGGGGCAACTTTAACAAGGAACCTATCCAATGACACTTGCTTTTGCCTCCTTTTTATGATTTCGCAGAAATGTGACATTGCATTGACATCACCCGTAATCCTGCAGCGAAAGAGAGAGACCAAGAGAGGGAAGAACCATTGGCTCCTTTGTGATCATGTGACGTTCGGTGTCACGTACTACTCATATTACAAGGCATTGCTCGTCTATCAAGTTAAAATTTATTAGAATTATTTGCTCTTCTTGCGGAACACTTGCAGGACAAATTACTCGCGTTCCGAGGTTTACTGTACTTACTTATTTTGTTGCTCAAACTGTCCTAGCTTTGACAATGGGGAGCTCTTTCGGCTTGGCTCTTGTGTCCCTTTCACATGCTCCCTGTCTTCTTGTTTTCTGAGCACTTCCCTACTTTCTGGCACTACAAGATACTCCCGACTCCTACATTCTCTGCCCAGTGCCTAGAACAAGCCATTTCTCCCAAAGAGTCCTGGTTTCTTTTATTGGAGAATGGTACTGTGATTGGTTTTTGTAAATGAAGTGTTATTGGAACACAGTCATGCTTATTCATATTCATATCACCTACCACTGCTTTTACAAATGCAGAGTTGAGTAGTTGCTGGAGGCTGTATAGCCTGTGAAGCCTGAAATATTTACTATCTGGCCCTTCACAGAAAATGGCCGACCCCTTTTCTAGATGAAACTGGTTGCTGTATTTATTCTTATAAACATATGTAGACGTGGGGCACCTGGGTGGCTCAATTGGTTAAGTGTCTGACTTCGGCTCAGGTTATGATCTCATCGTTTGTGGGGTTGGGCCCCTTGTCAGGTTCTGTGCCGACAGCTCAGAGCCTGGAACCTGCCTTGTGGATTCGTTGTCTCCCTCTCTCTCTGCCTCTCTCTCTCTCTCTCTCTCTCTCTGTCTCTGTCTCTCTCTCAAAAATAAACATTTAAAAAAACACAAAAGGGGTGCCTGGGTGGCTCAGTTGGTTAAGCGACCGACTTCTGCTCAGGTCATGAAATCACAGTTTGTGAGTTCGAGCTCTGTGTCGGGCTCTGTGCTGACAGCTCAGAGCCTGGAGCCTGCTTCAGATTCTATGTCTCCCTCTATCTCTGCCCCTCTCCTGCTTATACTCTGTCTCTCTCTCTCTGTCTCTTAAAAATGAACATTAAGGGGCGCCTGGGTGGCTCAGTCAGTTAAGCGTCCGACTTCGGCTCAGGTCATGATCTCGCGGTTCGTGAGTTCAAGCCCTGCGTCAGGCTCTGTGCTGATGGCTCAGAGCCTGGAGCCTGTTTCAGATTCTGTGTCTCCCTCTCCCTCTGACCCTCCCCCGTTTATGCTCTGTCTCTCTCTGTCTCAAAAATAAATAAACGTTAAAAAAATATAAATAAAAGAATATTAAAAAAATATATGTAGAGGTTTTATGGAAGCCCAAAACAGGATCTGATACCAGGAATCAACGCTACATTTTCTCTTGTGGCATTTTGACTGTCACTGTGCATCTCCCCTCCATTCCTCTCCTCTCTGTCACGTAGTTCTCACCTCCTCCCTCTGTAGACTGCTAAATGGTTGGGAAAACTTTCACCTTCTAGCTAGTCTAGGAGGAGGAGGTGTATAATAAAGAAGGATCTAAGCAGAGCTGGCACCACCCCTGAGGATGGGAAAGAGAGCCATCTACACCTCTGGTCATGTGAGCTAGATCTAAGGGACAGAAGCTATTCTTTCTCAACACAATTACTCTTTTGCACCTTGTCAAATATGTACCATTTCCAGGAAGAATAATCCTTCCCTTGTATGTGATTGTAGTTGAGAAAAAACTGCTCACCTTGTAATAGGTCAACTTATAAGATATCAGAAAGCTTATTGTATGTAAGTTCGGCTTAAACTCACCTTTCATGAATAATGAGATAAAAGCTTATGTAGTTCCCTATTAGGGTTATCGAATATTACTAACCACCATATCTCGCTTGTGTAACTTCGCCTGCTTGCTAAATGGATAACTTAGGTGGCAAAACGCTCCCCCACCCCTTCTACCCAGATCTGGCCTAGGCAAGACCAACATGTAAAAAGTCACGAACTCACTGCCCCATGGTATCTTAGGTGTCTAACTATGATTGGTCACTTTAAATCCTCTTAGGACACCGACTTCAGCCAGGTCACGATCTCGCGGTCCGTGAGTTCGAGCCCCGCGTCAGGCTCTGGGCTGATGGCTCAGAGCCTGGAGCCTGTTTCCGATTCTGTGTCTGCCTCTCTCTCTGCCCCTCGCCCATTCATGCTCTGTCTCTCTCTGTCCCAAAAATAAATAAATGTTGAAAAAAAAAATTTATAAAAAAAAAAAAATCCTCTTAGGACAAAGAACTTTAAATTGATAGGTTCCCGCCAAAACTAACATCTGTGTGTCACAGTATAACTGGCTACCATGAAATGTTGTAAATTGTAATTGGTTAAATAATGACGTATTCTGACTTGCTAAAATCCATATAAGCTCACTGCTACCTTTGTTCGGGGCCATTCTTGGCACTTTTCTCCTTAAGATGGGGATATCAGGTTTGGCCAGACCGTGGATAAAGTCTTGCCTTGCTTCTGTTGGGTATCTGGTGTTTTTTTTCGACAGCACCCTGTTTCACACCTTAGAGAGGTGTGCATTGCTTTTTAGGGACATTTCTAAGGATGCCAAAGACATCAAACACTGGGGATGATCCTCACCCTCCCAGGGTCAGCTGTGACTAAGCAAAGCACAGCCTCTCGGGTGCTCAAGTTTGCAAGTCCCTACCAAAGTCCGAGGGGAGGAACGTCCTCCTACGGGGAGGGCAGGGTTTTCCTGAGGGATGGGTGGGCATGGGGGCACCCAACTGGGGGCTTCAAAGACAGACTACATTAGCTAGAGAGAGGTTGAAGAAGGACAGAGAGAGGGGGCATTTATATCAGACTCCCTCCTTTTGAAGGCCTAGTCTGGGAGGCTTTCCCTGGGGTATAGGAGGATAAAGTCCGGCACAGTTACAGCCTGACTCCATGGAGATGAAACCCTATGGCTCACTTATAGTACATCGGGTGTCCGGTCAGGGAAGACTGGGCAGCTGGGATTCCCAGGCAGGAACAGTAAGTGTTCTCCATGACTTAGCGGGGCTCCAGCAGGGAGAGGACAAGACACACACCAGCCGCATCGAGGCAGAGTCTCCTTAGGGCAGAAAGAGAGATCCGCACTGCTTTGCTCCTCTTAAAAAGAAAACAGCAAGCATCAAATGGCTAAGGCCCCAAGTCTGTGAACCCGGGCCGAATGCCTAATCTAATGGTAGTTTTAACCTCCCCAGAAAGGTAGACTTAACTGGTCCGTCAGGAATTTTCTGATCAGTAGCAATGAGGTAATCTGCCACAGGGGTTTTCTTCATCAAGACCCCTCTGCCCATCCCAGTAAGGGAAGGTTATCTTGCCTGAAACAATCCTTTCTTTTCTTTTGCTAATCACTTTTTTTTAATGTTTATCTTATTATTTTTGAGAGAGAGGGCTCCCGCGCTTGAGCAGGGGAGGGGCAGAGAGCGAGGGAGACACAGAATCGGAAACCTGCCTCTGGGCTCTGAGCTGTCAGCACAGAGCCCACATGGGGCTCAAACTCACGAACTGTGAGATCGTGACCGGACTCTTAACCGACTGAGCCACCCAGGCGCTCCAACTTTTGCTAAATAACTTCCTTGCTTCACCCTTCTTCCTACTAAAGCCTTCCGTTCTGTACAACTCTTTGGATCGCCCTTCTGCCCTATTCATACATTGTCTAATAAAAGCCAAATAGATCTTTAAATTTACTTAGCTGAATTTTGGTTTTTAACGCTCCATAGACTCCATACTCACATGCTGCTAAAGGATACCTGACAGGATTGCCAGATTTAGCAAGTGAAAAAGCTAGAACATGTAACTAGAAATGTTACAAAGCTAGAAATGTAGCTAGGTCAGTTACATTTGACCTCCGGCTATAAATAAATAATGAACAAATGCTGTTTTAGTGTAAGTATGTCTCGTGCACTACCTGGCACATACTCATAGTAAAAAAAAAAAAAAAAATGGTTGTTGTTATTGTTGATCTGAAATTCAAAGTTAACTCTTATTTTTTCTGGAGAACTGTGCCTGGCCTACAGCCTGCTTCATAATCTTTCACATCAGCCCCTGGAGCTGTAAGAAACTTTTCTCTGGCTCTCCAGAGAGACAAAGCAAATGCCAGAGGCAGAAAGAAAGAGGAGAGGATTGGCCCAATTCTCCCTGTGTGGGAAAAACCCTGAGCACCAGGCCACGCTAGGCCATTGGTGGGCATTCAGATGGCCCTGTCCTACCTCCATTTCTGTTCTAACCAGCTGAGGCCATGGTGATGGGCTGCTGGGGGGAGGTGGGGTGTAGGGGCATACACGGAGTTTGTTTCCATAGACACAAGGCAGTTAGGAATGTAATTATGTCTAGTGCACGTGAGTCCGGGGTAGGCATCTCACACCAGGCCTGCTCCTGCCGCCTCCTCTACTCCTCAGGCTGGAGGGGGCTCCTTATGTACTCCCCCTTACCTCAACTCCGGGCTGGCCCTGCTCCTCCCTTAGTCTTGAAACTCTCACATACGACTCATGTTTTCTGGCCCACTGCACTTCTACTGACACCCACTCCTTCCTCTTGTCAGGTCAGTCTTCTTACTAGCTCTCTTTTCTGCACAAAATGTGGTCGCCATTTTCCTCTGCTCATCCATGTAAGGTACAACTAAAATTCTTTATTTCTATGAAGACTTTCCCACTCCAATCTGTACCAAATTCTCTAAGTTGTCCTGTATACTTAACTACCTCAAATGTTTAATCGGCCTGTTTGTTATCTTGTGTGTGTGTGTGTGTGTGTGTGTGTGTATTTAATTGAAGTAAAATTGACATCAATATCCTATTGGTTTCAGGTGTACATCATAGTGGTTTGATATTTTTATACATCCCCATGAAGTTTTTTTCTTTTTTTTAAAAAAATTTTTTTCAACGTTTTTATTTATTTTTGGGACAGAGACAGAGCATGAACGGGGGAGGGGCAGAGAGAGAGGGAGACACAGAATCGGAAACAGGCTCCAGGCTCTGAGCCATCAGCCCAGAGCCTGACGTGGGGCTCGAACTCACAGACCGTGAGATCATGACCTGGCTGAAGTCGGACGCTTAACCGACTGCGCCACCCAGGCGCCCCTTTTTTCTTTTTTTTAAATTGAAAAGCAAAATCATAGCACTAAAAATTTAAAAAAATAACTTTTTTTAAGTTTATGTACTTTGAGAGAGAAAGAGAGTACACACAAGTGGGGGAGGGTCAGAGAGAAGGGGAGATAGAATCCCAAGCAGGCTCCATGCCATCAGCACAGAGCCTGATTTGGGGCTCGAACTCACAAACCGGGAGATCATGATCTGAGCCTAGATCAAGAGTTGGACCCTTAACTGACTGTGCCACCCAGGCACCCCAGCACTAAAAATTTTTTAATCATACATAATGGTAACAACCCAAATGACTTTAAAAATGCATTGAATAGCTTTCCAAATTTTACAATATTCACAGGGCTCCTGGTGGCTCAGTGGGTTAAGCATCTGACTTTAGCTCAGGTCACGATCTCGCGGCTTGTGGGTTCGAGCCCGGCGTGGGGCTCTCTGCTGTCAGTGCAGAGCCTGCTTTGGATCCTCTGTCTCCCACTCTCCTTGCCCCTCCCCTGCCCACACTTTCTCTCTCAAATAAATAAACAAACAAACAAACAAACATTTATAATATTCACATATAGTTTATATGGCTGCTGTCTGCCATATTTATATCTTTCCAGCTTTTGTGATCTGAGAGGCAAGGTTCCCTCTGACCTAGCTCCAAAACAACCACCCAGGAGGATGATTCATCCAGCTTGGAATACATGCCCACCAACCACAGTGTCCCCGTTCCTTTGAAACAATAACTGGGGCTAGAGGAATGACCTGTTATGTTTGGCCAGATGTACGCTACCCTGTGGCCACATATTAGATACTGTAGTTGACAGTTCCAGCAGAATCCAAATCTGAGCTGGCAAGTGGACTGGAGAAGAATAATTTCCCAAAGAAAGGGAGGCAATAATGGGCAGACAAAAACAACAGCTGTCTACGACAACCAAGATTCTCTTGAGTTTTGGTAGAATGACCCAATCCCCCCAAATCTGGTCATCCTTAATGAACTGAAAGCAAAATTTTTGAAACCAGGACTGAACTCTCTCTAAACTTAGGACTGAACTCTCCGGTAACGCTAAATGTTAGGGGACACTCTAATTTGAAAGACACTGAGTTTACATAATTTCATCTTCTTTCAGTTGAGCGTCTGAATGAATTTTATAATAATCAGATGGCAAGAAATGGCTAAGAGGGGATTATTGTTCTCCTTTTGAAGAGGAGGGCACTGAGGCTTGAAAGGATGGAAAAAACATATAAAAAGCCCATCTGGTGACATTCACTGGCCCATTGCCTGGAGTAAATCGAGACTTTTCCACCTTGCATCCTACACTCTCCACGAGTCTTCTAAAGCTCAAAATTTCAGTAGATTGGGGCGCCTGGGTGGCTCAGGCGGTTAAGCGTCCGACTTCGGCTCAGGTCATGATCTTACAGTTTGCGAGTTCAAGCCCCGCATCGGGCTCTGTGCTGACAGCTCAGAGCCTGGAGCCTGCTTCGGATTCTGTGTCTCCCTCTCTCTCTGCCCCTCCCTCCCCTCACTCTGTCTCTCTCTCTCAAAAATAAACATTAAAAAAAACTAAAATTTCAGTGGATTATTTTTTAATTGGAAGATGACTTTAGGATACACAGTAATATTTGTTTTTATTTTCCCCGGGTTTTAAATGAAAAGCCTTCACATCCTTTCAGGAATAAGGCAGAAGAAATGTTGTGTACATTGAATGAATACACCCACATAAGAAGGAATCGAAATTCTGCTTCCAAATCTAGATGGAAGGCTTCTCTGCCAACAATGTTTTGCTCTCTCATCAGCCATAAGTCTCCACTCATGTTTGTGTTTTTGCACACACCTATTCTCATATTATGTCATTGCTCTTAGAGTATCACTACCCACGTAAGAGGGAGGTGAAACAAAATATTCTCTTCTGATTTTCTTTTGCTAGAAAGTTTCTGACTCATGGAGCAGTTAAGAAAAAAGTCTTCTGAGCTCTGTATCCAACTTCAGTGTTTCCCTGCAACATATTCTTTGCAAAATTACTCACGTTTTTAATAGGTGTCTGTCAAAAAAACCCTGAAAAACTTAAGTGTTTAACGAAAAGTGTCACTCTCTCCCCTTCTACTGTCCCTGTACTCAATAGTAACCATTTTTATCTGATGTCTATTATGTGTATAGCCTTTTCATATAAATGTGAATACAAGTGTATATTCTCATTTTATCCCAGTTAAAAAAAAAAAAAGACAGTATTGTTCTAAATGTTGCTATTCTTTTTTTTTTTTTTTTACTGAGCACTATATCTTAAAGATGTCTCAGATTAGAGAGCTTTCAGAGAGACCTTCTTCATTCTTTTTTACAGCTGCATAGTCTTCCACCAAGTGAAGATGCCGTATTTATTAATGTACACGTGGATTTATTAATGTACACGTGGATTTTGTTATGTTTATTTATTCAAAAAAATTTTTTTTAACGTTTATTTATTTTTAAGACAGAGAGAGACAGAGCATGAATGGGGGAGGGTCAGAGAGGGGGAGACACAGAATCCGAAGCAGGCTCCAGGCTCTGAGCGGTCAGCACAGAGCCCGACGCGGGGCTCGAACTCACGGACCGTGAGATCATGACCCGAAATGAAGTCGGACGCTTAACCGACCGAGCCACCCAGGCGCCCCTAGAAAAAAAATTTTTTAATGTACCAGATCAGTGTGGTCTGTCATTCTCAGGAAACTTTGAACTTACCTATACAGTTGTTCCATGAAAGGAAGGTACATGCAAAATGACCTCCAAAGGCCAAAGGAGTCATAAGATTGAAGAAAAAGGCCCACAAAAAAATGGTTTATTAAGGGACTTACACACAGAAGCATGTCTCCGGCACTTGCAAGATGAATACATTTCCCAAACCTCACCTCCCGTAAGAACTGTTATCTCCAGGGGCACCTGGGTGGCGCTCAGGCTGTTGAGAGCCCCGCTCTTAATTTCTGCTCAGGTCATGATCTCTTGGTTCCTGGGTTCAAGCCCCGCATCAGGCTCTGCTCTGACAATGCAGAAGCTGCTTAGGATTCTCTCTCTCTCATTCTCTCTCTGCCCCTCCTGCAACTCTCTCTCTCTCTCAAAATAAATGAATACACTTAGAAAAAAAAAAAAAAAAGGAGTGCCTGGGTGGCTCAGTAGGTTAGGCAGTTAAGCACAGACTCTTGATTTCAGTTCAGGTCATGATCTTATGGTTCGTTGAGTTGAGCCTTGAGTTGGGCTCTGCACAGAGCCTGATTGGAATTCTCTCTCCCTCTCTCTCTGCCCCTACCCCAGTCATGCTCACTCTCTCTCTCTCTCTCAAAATAAATGAATAAACTTTAAAAAATTAAAAAATAAAACGAAAAAAACAACACCTGCTATCTCCAGAGCAGATCAAGGATGCTATGCCCCAAGGGTGGACTTAAGGGTGTGTGGTTAAACAAAAGAAAGAATGTCGAAGGCAGGGCTTGTGCTCCAGAAGGCCTCAAGTCACAGAGCAGCCATCATGGCCAATTTGTCTAAGATGGCGTTAGTCTGGTTCACACAACATTATTTCAGGCATGAGGTACATTGCCTTCTTTACTTTTTCGGATTGGTGCATAAAAGTTATTTTAAAACTTTCTTCCCATTTTTGGTAGTGAATATTTTTCAAATGAAATTCTTATGTAGAACTCCAAAATGTAAACCAAATGTAATGGGGTGTGGGAAAAAGTTACTACATAAGCAGCAGGATTAAAAAATCCCATTGGGAGAAAAGTGGTTTTTATATTGGGAAAGACGTTTATGGTTAGAAAGTGTGGTTTACACTTCTGCGCAAGCTATGCTTTCTACTCTTCTTTATCTTCCTTCTCCTGAATTTGTTTTAGTGTTGCTATTAAAAGATTTTATATTTAATAAGTAAAAAAACCTAAATGTACACATAACATTAACTTCTGCTGGTAATAATATACAGAATGTATGTGTTATTACATAACTTATAGACTGAAGGAGTAACCAGTTCTGTTCTTTCCCTCCTACCATAAACGATTCTAAAGCTGAAAAAAAGTTATGAAACAGCTGTTTTTAGGCACAGATAACAGATAGGTGGGGCTATAATCCTTGAAAGGAGGAAAATAAGTGATGTGTGCTCCACGTTTGTTTTGCTCTGATTTATGCCTGTGGGCATTCTCCAGACTGCAGAACACAGAGTTCAAGTCAAGAACACCAGGCTTCTGGAGCAGCTGAGAAGGTTGGAGTTTGTGGGACAAGGAACCAACGAGGAGGCACTGTCCTAGGGGACAGGAGAGGAGAGAGTAGCCAGGAATGGTCACGTGGTAGCTCCCTTGGCTCACTGGCTGAGGTGGGGACGCATGCACACTTACGAGGCTCACTGAAACCTAGCAAAGCAAAAACTGAAATAAAGAAGTAGATGAGTCTACAATTCTACTTGGAGAGTTTAACTCTCCTCTCTGAAATTTGTTGTATCATAGAACGAAAAGACACACACAAAAATCATGGATATAGAGACAGACAGAAAGATGGTGGTGGGGTAGGAGGATTCTAGGCTCACATTGTCCCACAAATACAACTATGTAACTATCAGATCATCCTAAACACTCAATAGTCCCACAAATACAACTATGTAACTATCAAATCATCCTAAACACTCAATAAATCAATCTGAAGGCTGACAGGACAAACTCCACAACTAAAGGGAGAAAAGCGGCCACGTCGAAGCAGGTAGGGAGTGCAAGAGATGTGTTTAGGGGAGAAATGGATCCTGGCTGCTGTGGAAGGGAGGGAGATGTGGTCTCAGAGAAGGGTGAGAGAGAGAGGCATACAGGGAAATGCACAAGAACATTTCCCTATAGTCATTGGCTTAGCAAACGAGAGGGGCTGAATTTGTGAGTTCTTGTAACCAGAGAGGCTTAAAGTTTGGAGTTTTATTTTATTTATTTATTTATTTTAAAAAATTTTTTTTTTTTCAACGTTTATTTATTTTTGGGACAGAGAGAGACAGAGCATGAACGGGGGAGGGGCAGAGAGAGAGGGAGACACAGAATCGGAAACAGGCTCCAGGCTCTGAGCCATCAGGCCAGAGCCCGACGTGGGGCTTGAACTCACGGACCGCGAGATCGTGACCTGGCTGAAGTCGGACGCTTAACCAACTGCGCCACCCAGGCGCCCCTAAAGTTTGGAGTTTTAAAAGTCAATGAGCTTCACAGGGAAAGCCTGACTTCGGCTCAGGTCATGATCTCGCCATCCGTGGGTTTGAGCCCCGCGTCAGGCTGCTTCCGATTCTGTGTCTCCCTCTCTCCCTGCCCCTCCCCCACTCACACTCTGTCTCTCTCTTTCTCAAAAATAAATAAACATTCAAAAATAAAAAGGAAAGAGCACACAGAACACCAAATCAGCAGCGTGGACACAGCACATACTGGAGATACTCCCCGAAGAGCCAGATCCTGGACACTGCATAACTTTTTCTTCGTAAGTCCGTTAGTTTCAGAAGCAGGAGACATAACTGGCTTTTCTAATACAGAGAAGCAGGCAGAGACTTAGACAAAATGAGAAGACAGAGGAATTCATCCCAAATAAAAGAACAAGACAAAGCCACGGCCAGAGATCCAAGTGAAACTGGTGTAAGTAACATGCCTGATGGAGAATTTAAGGAAACAATTATAAGGATACTTGCTGGACTTGAGAAAAGAATGGACGACAGTGAAACCCTTTACCACAGAGATAAAAGAGTTAAAAAAGA
Source organism: Lynx rufus (assembly GCF_022079265.1). Classification (NCBI taxonomy): domain Eukaryota; kingdom Metazoa; phylum Chordata; class Mammalia; order Carnivora; family Felidae; genus Lynx; species Lynx rufus. The sequence goes on along the minus strand of NW_025814824.1, from coordinate 40,606,928 downwards.
ATCAGATAAACAGAGTGCAATAAATAGATTAGAAACACACTTGATGCCATGAACAGCTGCCTGGAAGAAGCAGAGGAATGAATTAATGACCTAGAAGACAAACTCATGGAAAGTAATCAAGCTGAACAAAAGAGAGAAAAAAGAATTATGCAAAACGAGAACAGACTTAGGGAACTCTGTGACTCCCTCAAACATGGTACCATTTGTATTACAGGAGTCCCAGGAGAATAAGAGAGGAAAAAAGGGTGCAGAAAATTTATGTGAAGAAATAAAACTGAAAACGCCCCTAATCTGGGGAAGGAATCAGACATCCAGATCCAAAAGGCACAGAGAACTCCCAACAGAATCAACACAAGCAGGTCCAAAACAAGACATATTGTAATTAAATCTGCAAAATGCAATGATAAAGAAAAAAAATCTTAAAAGCAGCAAGACGGGGGCACCTGGATGGCTCAGTTGGTTGAGCTTCTGACTTTGGCTCAGGTCACTATCTCCCAGTCTGTGGGTTCAAGCCCCACGTCGGGCTCTGTGCTGACAGCTCAGAGCCTGGAGCCTGCCTCGGATTCTGTGTCTCCCTCTCTCTCTGCCCCTCTCTTGCTCCTCTTCTGTCTTTCTTGGTCTCTCATAAATGAATAAAGTTTATTTATTTATTTAAAAAAATGTTTTTTAATGTTGGGGCACCTGGGTGGCTTAGTCAGTTGAGCATCTCTGACTTTGGCCCAGGTCATAATCTTGCAGTTCATGAGTTTGAGCCCTGCATTGGGCTCTGTGTTGACAGCTCAGAGCCTAGAGCCTGATTTGGATTCTGTGTCTCCCTCTCTCTCTGCCCCTCCCCAGCTAGTGCTCTGTCCCTCTATCTCTGAAAAGTAAATAAAAACATTTTAAAAATAAATTAAAGAAATTTTGTAATATTTATTTATTTATTTTTGAGAGTGGGGGGGGGGTGAGGTGCACAGAGAGAGAGGGAGACACAGAATTCGAAGCAGGGTCCAGGCTCCAAGCTGTCAGCACAGAGCCCAACGTGGTGCTCGAATTCATGAGTGGTGAGATCATGACCTGAGCTGAAGTTGGATGCTTAACCAACTGAGCCACCCAGGCACCCCTATTTTTATTTTTTAAAAAGTATGTATGTATGTATGTATGTATGTATGTATTTTGAGAAAGAGAGTGAGCAAGCAAAGGAGGGGCAGAGAGAGAGGGAGACAGAGAATGCCAAGAAGGCTCCACATCTGTCACTGCGGAGCCTGACATGGGGCATGAATTCACAAACTGTGAGATCATGACCTGAGCTGAAACCAAGAGTCAGACGTGTAACCAACTGAGCCACCCAGGTGCCCCTGGACCAGGTGGACACAACACATATATTCAGAACATTTCATCTCAAAACAGCAGAATACACTTTCTTTTCAAGTGTACATGGGACATTCTTGACAATAGATCATGGATTAGGCCACAAAACAGGCCTCAACAAATTAAGGAAAACTGCAGTCAGACTATGCACCTTTCCTGACCATAATGCTATGAAAGTGGAAGTACCACAAGAAAAAATCTGGAAAGACCACAAATAATGGAGGTTAATAACATACTACTAAACAACAGGTGAACCAGGAAATCAAAGAAGTAAAAAGATACATGTAAACAAATGAAATGAAACACAGTGGTCCAAAACCTTTGGGATGGCAGCAAAAGTGGTTCTAAGAAGAAGTATGTAGCAATATAGGTCAACTCAAAAGCAAGAAAAATCTCAAAAAAACCCCACCTAATCTTACACTGAAAGGAATTTTAAAAAGAACAACAAACAAAGCCTAAAGCCAGCAGAAGGAAGAAAATAATTAGGATTAGAGCAGAAATAAATGATTATAGAAACTAAAAAAAACCCCAATAGAACAGATCAATAAAACCAGGACCAGGTTCTCTGAAAAAAATTAATAAAATTGATAAACCTCTAGCCAGACTTCTCAAAAAGAAAAGAGAGCACCCAAATAAATAAAATCACAAATGAGAGTGGAGAAATAACAACTAACATCACAGAAATACAAACAATTATAAGAAAATATTATGTAAAACTATACCAACAAATTGGATAATCTAGAAGAAATGAATAAATTCCTGGAAACATATAAATGACCAAAACTGAAACATAAAGAAATAGAAAATTTGAGCAGACTGATGACCAGCAAAGAAGTTGAATCAGTAATCAAAAAACTCCCAAGAAACAGAAGTCCAGGACCAGATGGCTTCATAGGCGAATTCTATCAAACATTTAAAGAATTCATACTTATTATTATCAAATTATTCCAAAAAATAGGAAAGGAAGGAAAACTTCCAAATTCATTTTGAGACCAACATTACCCTGATACCCAAACCAGATGAAGAACCCCCCCCCCCCCAAAAAAAAAAAAAGAGAACTACAGGCCAATATCTCTGATGAACATAGATGTAAAAATCCTCAACAAAATACTAGCAAACCATATGCAATCCAATGATACATTTAAAAAATCATTCACCACAATTAAGGGGGATTTATTCCTGGATTACAAGGGTGGTTCAATATTCACAAATCAATCAACATGATATATCACATTATTAAAAGAAAGGATAAGAACCATATGATCATTTCAATAGAAGAACAAAAAGCATTTGATAAAGTGCAACATCCATTCATGATAAAACCCTCAACAAAGTAGGTTTAGACGGAACATACCTCAACATAATAAAGGCCATCTATGAGAAACCTAGAGCTAATATCATTCTAAATAGGGGAAAACTGAGAGCTTTTCCTCTATAGTCAAGAACAAGATAGGGATATCTACTCTCACTGCTTTTATTCAACATGGTACCGGAAGTTCTAGCCACAGCCATCGAACAACAAAAAGAAATAAAAGGCATCTAAATTGGCAAGGAAGAAATCAAACCTTCACTATTTGCACATGACATGATATTCTACATAGAAAACCTGAAAAACTCCACCAAAAAGCGGCTAGAATTTGATACACTAATTCAGTAAAGTCCCAGCATACAAAATCAACATTCATAAATCTGCTGCATTTCTATACATCACTAATGATGCAACAGAAAGAGAAATTAAGAAAACAATCCAGGAGGGAGCCAAGATAGTGGAACAGCATGGAAGTTTTTTGTGTATCTCTCATCCATGAAATACAGCCAGACCAACACTAAACCATCCTGCACACCTAGAAAACTGATCTGAGGATTAACACAACAATCTGCACAACCTGAACCACAGAATTCAGCAGGTAAGCGGCACAGAGAGGTGAATTTGGGGAGCGAGAAGCTGCGAAGGGCAGGGAGATCCTTTTGCATGCAGAGAGAGGATGGAGATGTGGGGAGAATATGGGAAAAGCACCCGTCCCCAAAAGCAGCTGGAGAGAAAATGGAAAATTGGAAACAGCCACAGGGACTGAACTAAAAAGCGAGAAAGGAGAAAGGAGAGGGTTTAAATTCCATTAAGACTGTAAACAGCGGGAACAGCGGGAGTCTGCAACTCCACAGCTCGATACCTGGCGGTGCTCCGCTGGGAAGGGCAAATCCCCAGGAGCAGAGTGGGGTCTGGGAGGTTCTCGGGCCACACAGGGAGAAGCGGTTCCAGTGCTGAAAGGACATTTTGGTAGAGACTGTGAGGCCACCTGGTCCTAGCAGACCCCAGAGAATGGCCACATTCACTGGTGCTGGGACAAGGTCGGTAAGGGTGAAGCCTGGTGCCAGATGTGTGTTGTGATTTTCCATAATCCCTGAAACGCTGCTGCTACATGATCTCGTGAACTTTTTCTGGGGCGGGCTGGCACCTGGCCACAGTCTCTGGGCATCAGCAGCAGCATGGTCCCGCGAACATTCCTGGGTGCGGCCGGCACTCAGCCATTGCTCGGTGAGACCCCTCGCAGAGGGACGGAATGGGTGAAAGCTGCAGTCCCTCAGAAGTAAGGGGCTGGGGAAAACAGCCACATCTGAGACAAAACTCGGGAGAGAGGTACTACCTGGGGCTTGGTCACAGACAATGTAAAACTGGGGAGTGGATGAAAGCTGAAGACAAAGAATGGGTGCATGATTGCTGATTAGGGAGAACAGAGTTCCGATACCAGAGACTGGTTAGCTGGGTGACGCCATTTTTACTGCTTCGTTGCATGTGCATACACACCTACAAGTGCCACAACAATACACCCCATTAGGCTAACAGCGCCATCTAGTGGAGAACGGAGCCATTACACTAAGCCCCACGCAACTGGGCCAACCTCTCTCTTCAAGAACGGAAGTCTCACCACCTGCTTAGTTTATGCACTATAAAGCGCTTCATAGACTGACTTCTAGGGGAAAACAATGTAATTTTAGTTGTATTTCAGTCTGTTAGCAGGTCCATCTATTCAATTTTTTCTTTCTTTCTTTCTTTCTTTTTTTTTCCTTCTTCCTTTCCTTCTTTCTTTCTTTTTTTCTATTTTTCATTTCCTTTCTTTTTCTTGAATACAGAAAGAGAAAAAATCATTTTTATTTTCAATTTTTATTAAAATATTTTTCTTTAATTTTTTTCCATATTTTTTACTTTTGTGTAAACTTTTTCAAATTCTATTTTACTTCCATCATTTTATTTGTCTACTTCAGTGTATTCATTTTTTCACATTTTCAAACAATTTCCTTTTTTTTCTTTTTTCTCTTTTTCTTGAACACAGAAAGAAAAAAATTCATTTTTATTTTCAATTTTTATTAAAAATATTTTTCTTTAATTTTTTTCTACTTTTGCCTTGGTATACATTTTTTTTCAAATTCTAGTTTACTTCCATCATTTCATTTTAGTCTTCTTCAGTGGATTCAGTTTTTCAAATTTTCAAACAATTTCCTTTTTTTCTTCTTTCCCCTTTTTTTCTCTAATCTGTCAAGCCACTTTCTTTTTTTTTTTTTTTTAAATATCTTTTTTTTTTTTTTAATTTTTTTTTTTTTCAACCTTTATTTATTTTTGGGACAGAGAGAGACAGAGCATGAACGGGCGAGGGGCAGAGAGAGAGGCAGACACAGAATCGGAAACAGGCTCCAGGCTCTGAGCCAGCAGCCCAGAGCCTGACGCGGGGCTCGAACTCACGGACCGCGAGATCGTGACCTGGCTGAAGTCGGACGCTTAACCGACTGCGCCACCCAGGCGCCCCTGTCAAGCCACTTTCAACACCCAGAACAAAACACATGTAGGATCTAGCATCATTTATTCGATGTGTGTGTGTGTGTGTGTGTGTTAAAGTTAAAAAAAATTAAAATTAAAAAAATTAAGTTTTTTAAATTTTAACTTTTTCTACCTCATTAATTCCTTTTCTCCCTTCAAAATGATGAAACGAAGGAATTCACCCCAAAAGAAAGAGCAGGAAGAAATGACAGTCAGGGACTTAACCAACACAGATACAAGCAAGATGTCTTAACCAGAATCTAGAACCATGATAATAAGAATACTAGCTGGAGTCAAAAATAAATTAGAATCCCTTTCTTCGGAGATAAAAGAAGTATGGGGCGCCTGGGTGGCGCAGTCGGTTAAGCATCTGACTTCAGCCAGGTCACGATCTCTCGGTCCGGGAGTTCGAGCCCCGCGTCGGGCTCTGGGCTGATGATGGCTCAGAGCCTGGAGCCTGTTTCTGATTCTGTGTCTCCCTCTCTCTCTGCCCCTCCCCCGTTCATGCTCTGTCTCTCTCTGTCCCAAAAATAAATAAACGTTGAAAAAAAATTAAAAAAAAAATAAAAGAAGTAAAAACTAGTCCAGATGAAATTTAAAAATGTTATAACTGAGCTGCAATCACGAATGGATGCGGCGGTGGCAAGGAGGGACAAGGCAGAACAGAGAATCAGCGATATATAGGACAAACTTATAGAGAATAACGAAACAGAAAAAAAAAAAAGAGGGAGATTAAGGTAAAAGAGCACGATTTAACAATTAGAGAAATCAGTGACTCATTAAAAAGGAACAACATCAGAATCATAGAGGTCCCAGAAGAGAAAGAGAGAGAAATTGGGGTAGAAGGGTTATGTGAGCAAATCATAGCAGAAAACTTTCCTAACCTGGGGAAAGACACAGACATCAAAATCCAGGAAGCACATGGGGCACCTGGGTGGCTCAGTCGGTTGAGCATCCGACTTTGGCTCAGGTCATGATCTTACGGTTCATGGGTTCGAGCCCTGTGTTGGGCTCTGTGCTGACAGTTCAGAGCCTGGAGCCTGCTTCAGATTCTCTCTCTCTGTGTCCTTCAACCACTGGTGGTCTGTCTCTCTCTGTCTCTCAAAAATGAATAAAGTTTAAACAACAACAACAACAATAGCCCCCCACCCACTGCCTAGTTGCAGACAGGCTCTCCTTCGCTGTTCTGCCCACTGCTCCTTTGTGGTATATTCAATAAACTTGTATCTCCTTTGTTTTGCCTCAGGTGAATTCTTTCACCCTCTGTGCGTGGGCTTCCACCCAATCGTCACCCCACATTTGGGGGCCCCCATCTGATTGAGAGAGACACCACATTTAGACACGACACCAATGTTACATTAGTTTCAGCTCTACAACACAGTGATTCAACTTTTCTGTACTTATGCTCACTGAGGACTTCCAGAGCACAGCCCCTACCCCACCCACATTCTTTCTTTTAGTGTAACCACACCCTTCAGTACACCCTGAGGCATAACATCTTTGATCTGCTCTGGAGATAGCAGGTCTTACAGGATGTGGGGTTCTTGTCTTGGGGCTGCCCAAGACATGCTTCTGTCCTTCTGTCCATAGCTCCCCTTAATAAACCATTTCTTATCCTGCTGGCCTCGTTGGCCTATTTCTTCAGTCTTAAGACTCTTTGGCCTGGGGCACCTGGATGGTTCAGTTGGTTGAGGATCTGACTCTTGATTTTGGCTCAGGTCATGATCCCAGCATCGTGGGATTGAGCCCCATGTCTGGCTCTGTGCTGGGTGGGAAGCCTGCTTAAGATTCTCTCTCTCCCTCTGCCCTTCTCCCCTACTCATGAGCTGCTCTCTCTCTCTCTCAAATAAATTAAAAAAAAAAAACAAAAAAAGACTCCTTGGGCCTTAGGAGGTCATTTTGCGGATACATAGAACCGATCATTAAAACAGTTGATTTTCTGAAAAGATTAATAAAATTGAGAAGAACTGATTAAAGTAAAAAATAGAAGAGGCAAATTACAAATATCAAGAATAAAAAAGGAGATATGACTACAAATCATTGAGAAAGAATAATAAGGTAATATTATGATGGGCTTTATGCCAATAAATTTGACAACCTAGATGAAACATACAATTTCTTGGAAAAACCTAACTTAAAACTGATACAAGGAGAAATAGAACATCATTATAGCCACATAACACTGCTAAAGAAATTGCATTTATAATTTTAAAAACCTTCACTTGTGAATTCTATCAAAAATTTAAAGAAGAAATAACACCAATCTTACACATACTCTTTCAGAGAAAAAGAGAAAGGTGACACTTCCAGATTGTTTTCTGAGGCCAACAAAACCCTGGCAACAGAGCCTGACAAGACTATTATAAGCACAAACTATAGACCATTATCTCTTTTTTTTTTTTAATTTTTTTTAACGTTTATTTATTTTTGAGACAGAGAGAGACAGAGCATGAATGGGGGAGGGACAGAGAGAGGGAGACACAGAATCGGAAGCAGGCTCCAGGCTCTGAGCCATCAGCCCAGAGCCGGACGTGGGGCTCAAACTCACGGACCGCGAGATCGTGACCTGAGTTGAAGTCGGACGCTTAACCGACTGAGCCACCCAGGCGTCCCTAGACCAATATCTCTTAAAGAGACACAAAAACCTCAATTAAATACTGGGAAATTGAATCAAGAAACATATACAAAAGGATAATACACCATTACGGTATGAAGTTTATCTAGAAATGGAAGGCTGGTTGGTTTAACATTCAAAACTTAGTATCATTCGTTGCATTGACAGAGTGAAAGAAAAAAAGTTATAGCATCTCAATAGATACAGAAACAGCATTTCACAAAATTAAACATTCATTTATGACAAGTTTCAGCAAGCTACAAAAAGAAGGGAATTCCCTTAACCTGATAAAGAACATCTACAAAACATTTTAGCTAACGTTAACTTAATGATGAAAGACTGAATGCTTTCTCCATGAGGCTGTGAACAAGGCAAGATACTGTTATGGATTGAATGTTTAAACTGAAACTCTACTCTCCAACGTGATGGTATTTAGAGGTGATGTCTTTGGGAGGTAATTAGGAAGAGATGAGGCCCTGAGGGTGGAGCTCTCATGCATGGGACTAATGTCCTTATAAGAGTCATGAGATCTTGCTTCCTCTTTTTTTTTTTCCATCACGTGAAGATACAAGAAGTCAGCTATCTGCAACCCAAAAGCAAGTTCTCACCGGAACTCAACCATGCTGAAACCGTGAACCCAGACTTTCAGCCTCCAGAACTGTGAGAAAGTAAATTTCTGGTGTTGATAAGCAATTCAGTTTATGGTATTTTGGTACTGCAGCTCAAATGGACTAAGATGTCCACTCCTACTACTTTCATTCAGTATTATACTGGATGTCCTACTTAGTTTAATAAACCAAGAAAAAAGGAATACGACGTATAAACGTTGGCAAATAAGTGGTAAAAATGCCACTTGACATGACTTTCTATATAGGAAATTCTAAGGAATCTATGAAAAAGCTACTGGAACTAATAAGTGAACCGGCAAGATTTTAGGACACAAGATGAATAATAAAAAATAAACTATATTTCCACATTTTAGCAAAGGAAATTGGAAGTTAAAATTAAATCAATGATTTAAAGTATCATCAAAAATATGAAATACTTATGAATGAATTTAATAGAATAAGACCCATCCACTGAAAACTATAAAACAATTAAAGAAGACCTACTTAGGGGGCACCTGGGTGGCTCAGTCGGTTGAGTGCTCGACTCTTGATTTTGGCTCAGGTCATGGTCTCATGGCTCATGAGTTCAAGTCCTGCATTGGGCTCTGCGCTGATGGTGTAGAGCCTGCTTGGGGTTCTCTCTTGTTCTCTTTGCCTCTCTCCCATTCACGTGCATGAGCTCTCTCTCTCTCAAAATAAATAAACTTAAAAAAAAATAGAAGACCTACTTAGGAGATGTACACCTATTCAGGGATCGGCAGATTCAATATTCTTAAAATGTTAATATTCCACTATCCCTCAAATTATCTGTAGATTGAATGGAATCCTGATCATCAAAATCCCAGCAACTTTTTTGTAGAAAATAATCAGATGATTCTCAAATTTATGTGCAAATGTAAAGGACTGACAATAGCCAACATAAACTTGAAAAAGAAGAACAAAGTTGGAGGACGGGCACTTCTTGATTTTTTTTTTTTTTTTTAAAACCCTTTTTTTTTTTAAATTTTTTTTCAACGTTTTTATTTATTTTTGGGACAGAGAGAGACAGAGCATGAACGGGGGAGGGGCAGAGAGAGAGGGAGACACAGAATCGGAAACAGGCTCCAGGCTCTGAGCCATCAGCCCAGAGCCTGACGCGGGGCTCGAACTCACGGACCGCGAGATCATGACCTGGCTGAAGTCGGACGCTTAACCGACTGCGCCACCCAGGCGCCCCACTTCTTGATTTTAAGTAATATATACACCTATATATTATAATACACCTGCAGTAATACACCTATAATACACCTGTAGTAATCAATACCGTGTAATATTTGTATAATGATAACAGTTGAATAGATGATCAAGTGCAGAAATAGACCTACACAGGGGCGACTGGGTGGCTCAGTAGGTTGAGCATCCGACTTCAGCTCAGGTCATGATCTCACAGTCTGTGAGTTCGAGCCCTGCATCAGGCTCTGTGCTGACAGCTCAGAGCCTGGAGCCTGCTTCGGATTCTGTGTCTCCCTCTCTCTCTGCCCCTCCCCTGCTCATGCTCTGTCTCTCTCTGTCTCAAAAATAAATTAAAAAAACATTAAAAAAAAAAAAAAGAAATAGACCTACACGTATATGGTCGTTGATCTTCAACACAAGTGCCAAGGTTCAATGCAAGAAAGGATAGTCTTAAAGGGTGCTGGATGAACTTGAAAATATATACTTATAAAAAAAGAACTTGACCTTTACCTCATGCCATTTATAAAAATTAACCTGAAATGCATCATAGATATAAACATAAAAATGTTTTAAAATTATAAAATTGCTAGGTGAAAACAAGGGAGGAAATCTTTGCAGTGTTCGTTTAGGCAATGTTTTCTTAGGCAGGACACAAAAGCGTTAACCATAGAAAGAAAAATTAATAAACTGGATTTCATCAAAATGAAAAGCTTTTGCTCTTCCAAAGACACTGTTAAGAAAATCAACAACAAGTCACACATAGGGAAAATATTTGCCAAATTCATCTTGTAAAAAAACCTTGTATTTAAAATGTATATTTTACAATTCAATAGTAAATTAAGCAGTGCAATTAAAAGTGGGAGAAAGGTTAGAACAGACATTTCACCATGAAAAAAGTGGCAAATAAGCATGTGGGAAGATGCTCAACATAATTATTCACTAGGGAAACACAAAACCATAACTTGATGACACTACAGACCACTAGAATGATAAAATTCAATGAAGGACAATACTAATTTTGGCAACGATGTGAAGCACTTGCTACTCTGAAAAACAGCTGGACTTTTTAAAAGATAAAGTTAGGGGCCCCGGGACGGCTCACTTGGCTGAGCATCTGACTTCGGCTCAGGTCATGATCTCACAGTTTGTGAATTTGAGCCCCATGGCAGGCCCCATGCTGAGTGCCAAGCCTGCTTCGGATTCTCTGTGCCCCTCTCTCTCTCAAAAGTAAAAATAAACATGAAAAAATAAATAAAAATTAAAAAATAAAAAAATAAAGTTAAAATGCACTTACCATACATCCCAACGATCTCAATGCTAGATATTTACCCAAGAGATGTGATGAAAATATCTGTCCACTCAAAGATTTATACTCAGACAGATGTTCATGGTAGCTTTATTCACAATAGCCCCAAACTGGAAATAATCCAAATGTCCACCACCTGATGAATGGGCAAACAAATTGTGATATTAAAACAAAAAAAAAATCACAAAACCCCGGTCCATTCCATGTAATGGAATACTACTCACCAGTAAGGAGGAGCAGACCGCCAATACAGGCAAAGACACTGATGAATCTTAACAAAATTAGCTGTTAAGTAAAAAAAGAATTTCTACGTCTAAAGCCTCTGTTGAAAAAAACAGGTCAGTGGTTGCCTGGGCTTGGGTTCGGGGCGGGGAGTGACTGCAAAGTGGCACCAGGGGATGAATGTTCTCTGTCTCGTTTGGGGTCCTGATTACAGAACTGTCTACGTTTGTCAAAACTTATCAAACTATACACTTAAAATGGGTGAATTCTATTGCATGAAGATTACATCTTAGTAAAACTAATTTGTAGGAAAAAATACCGCCTTTACAGAAAGAAGTAATTCTATTTCCTTTTTTTTTTTTTTCCTAAGTAGGCTCCATGCCCAAAATGGGGCTTGAACTCACAACCTTGAGATCAAGAGTCTCATGCTGAGCCAGCCAGGTGCCCTATTTACTTATTAAATCAAATAAAGCACTACAGATTTTCTAAAAACAAAAGAAAGAAAGAAAAGGAAAGAAAGAAAGAGAGAGAAAGAGAGGAAGGAAGGAAGGAAGGAAGGAAGGAAGGAAGGAAGGAAGGAAGGAAGGAAGGAAGGAAAGGTTTAATTTGTGTTTAATAATGCTCAGAGCGAAACTGTAAGGCTTATTAAAGAGACTTTCGATAGAGGGTCCTAGGAGCCAATTAGCTGATTTAACCACTACAATAGGCCCGTTACTTATTCATACCTGGCAATCCAGGTAAGGCTGCTTTGCTCCTTCAGAGCATGTCTTGGTGAAATTAAGACATTGGAAGAGGGTTGCCAGTGAAGATTCATTCCACACTGGGAATAGCCCAGGGGAGCATTATTCTAAGTGGCATACAGGCTGTGTTCAGTCTGGGCTGGTCTCTGAGTGTTCCCCTAGCTGAATGAATAGGGCCCACGTTCAGCTCCCCTAACGATCTGATCAAGTAAGAGGATGGTTGGTGATGAAAACCAATCTCTTTGGAAAGCTGAATTTTCCATATGTGAATACCATATGTTGTTCACACCCCTTGGGAGATGCCCTTTAAAAAATCATGTCTTAATACACGAAAGAACCCTTACTCAGGGGAGAAGGACAGTTGTTCTTCTTAAAGAACTCCAAATAAAACATCCAATGAGCTAAAGCATGAGCCAGCTAATTAAGGAGGGCACATGGGATTTGGTTTCTCTAACCAGCTTGACGCAAAGCAATCCCCAGGGGGAATCTCAGCGCTCAGAGCCAAGGTCAGCTGTTTGCAATGTCCAAGTAAATATACTGATGCCAACTTCAAGGACAAGGCAGAGGGATAAAGAGCAAAAACAAATGATAATAAAGACGTGTTCTTTTTGCTGTTTCTAGAGAACACTTGGTAGAGAAAGACAGCTTTGGGGCTCGAGTGAGTCACTTGACCACTCTGGGTCCGTCTCTCTCTCTCTCCTCTCAATCACTCTTTCTGGTTAAACACCATCTGCTTCCATGGGCTATTATGAGGTTTAAAGAGAACGCACGCAGGGCATCTTAGCACAATGCCTCGTTCCAAGTAGCTCAGTGAATAGTAAATGTTATATGTAACAGGATGTGTGAATATTTTCTGTAGTTCTCTACATAGCAGAGGGATAGCATTGCAGGAGTAATTCCTAGAGGGTTAGGAAAGAGTCAGCAACTTGTCATAACAGGGATGCACTTGCCTTCATCAGGGGACGTGGCGGTGAGACATCCCCCGTGATGGGGTGTACTGGTTTTTCTGCTTGTTCACCTAGATCCTTCATCCTTCCCAGGAGGCTATCTTCTTGAGAGCTCTAGGACTTGAGCTCTATTGCTGGCTCACTACCAGTTGGGTTTGGCCAGGCTGACATACTAGCAGCAAATCAGAGAGGACGTTCTAGGCATTTCTCCCCTGCTGCCTCCCTGCACTGGCATTGTGCCATTGGCAGTGCTTGCACCCTTCCAGGACTACGCTACGTCCAAGCGGTTCCTTTTTTATAACCTCAGCTCTCTCTGGGTTCTCGTGCTACTCTTTCCTTGTCCTCTCACGTCCGGAATGGAAACGGCTTTCCAGTGTGACATCATCTCTTCTGTTAGCGCTCTCTTCTGGACATCTCTTCCATTAGCGCTCCGCACACCTCTATCATCAGGCCCTTTCTTGGCGTCTGCTTGAACCATCTAGGGCAAATGCTCTTTTCCGTAGGACCTTGACTGATCAGAGGTCTCACAGAACTCATAAAAGCGCCCGCTAGAGGAGGGTAAAGTTTTCACTGTCTGGCAGTTCCAAAGAGTGCTAGTGAAGCATAATAACGCAAGTAATAATTTCCCTGCTCCCTAAAAATTTTTCTGGAAACATTAGAAACACAGGTAGTGAGTTAGGGGTGGACTAGTCAAGCCCAAAGTGGGAGAAAAAGAGAAGCTGCTGCTGTCTGGCCATGAGCCAGAACTGGAGCGATGGGAGGAGAGGCTCCAGCTCAACGTGAAGTTCAAAGCCTGAACTGCGACGTGAAATTGATAGGTTCTAAACGGGCCAGGGGACCTTGCATTATCTGAGAATAATTAGAAAAGCCACAGAGCCTGCTTCCAGGGGGGAGAGGAGGAACAGCCCCAAGAAATCTATTTCAAAGGGGAGTGGAAGATGGATTTACTTTATTCTGGGATACCGGGGCATGCTATTCGATACAATGCGCCCTTAGTTTAGCCGTAGGAGCGATAGTTACAGCTCTAGAAAGGCTTGTTTGCACAGCATAGGTCACGGGGTGGAGCCCAACTGAGAGTTCAGCTGCACGCAGGCCTACCTAGCTCTGGCCTGGTTACCAAATCATTAACCTTGCCCTACTGGGATGGCAACGAACCTGTTCATTTCCTTATCATTTTAGGACCCGAGAGGTCTTTTCCTTCCCGTTTCTTTGCCCTGTATCCTGTGCGCGTGCTACACCGACTTGCAGATGTATTTATACATTTATATGCTGCCACAGAACCAATCAGCACAACTTCCTTGGTTTAACTTTGGTCTGTACTCTCTGGTTAGAAAGAAAGAGAAGCCGAGTGTTTTTTCTGTTTAGGTGGCATGCAGAAATCCGGGATGGATTTATAGGAGAGACATGGAACCAGAGAAGAGTTACCCAGAGAAGGACTGTTGTCACCCCAATCTGACTTCACGTGGTGCCAGTGTTTTATGCCACTTTCCAGGGGATGATACTTAGCTTTTTAGGCTCTAAACTTCTACTGTTAGGGCATCTCTAGGTGTTTGGGTCTGGGAGCCCGACTCTTTTTGACCAAAACCATATATATAAACCTAAAATGCCTGTTTGTTAATTAATGAATTAATTGTTCATATATTAAGTAGATCTGTAATTATCATGACCAAATAGTTGTGCCCCTAACCGATATATATATATATATATATTTTTTTAAATGTTGATTTATTTTTGAGAGAAAGAGAGCACAAGAGGGGGAGGAGCTGTCAGCACGGAGCCTGACACGGGGCTCAAACTCACCAACCGTGAGAGCGTGACCTGAGCCGAAGTCAGATGTTTAACCGACTGAGCCACCCAGGCGCCCCAGTACATTTTTGTCCTATTTGCAAAATCTATGTGGGAAGCCAGATTCCAGTAGGATTACTTGGTGAGCACAGAAGTGGCACAAAGGGAATCAGTTAGACGACTTGAATGGCTGATGTCACGTAGGTATGATCTATAGCAGGAGTCTGGCTGTGTCAGGTTATCTTGGTCCGTGGGCCAGGTGCCCCCTGGCCTGGCTCTGTGCTAGAGTTACCAAATCAGAGTCGGTGTCTCTGATTCTTGTTCATGCTTCAATTCCCAACCCAACTACAACCTGACAGATCCTCTTTCTTGAGGAGTGTTAACAAAGATGCTTCAAGGTACGTTCCCTTTTACTGGCCTGGGAATCTCTCATTGCCTACTGAAAGGGCGGGCCTACGCCGGCCGACTCCATCTTGTTCTGTGTCCTTCACCTTGACCACACCTCCTCCCCTTGAGTAAACCCCCCCCCCCCACCTGCCTAACAGGACTCGGACCCTTCCCCAGCCAATCGGCTGAGGCCATAGCCATTACCTCGCCGACTGCCCCTAGGCCCCAGTAAAACCTTTGTCCTTTTGAAACTCGCTTTCTCTCCCTGGTATCTCACCGCTGTGTCGGTGCAGGTAGGGGATTGAGCTCAAGCTAGCTCAAATAAAGGCTCTTTTGCTTTTGCATCGGACTCGGCTCCCTGGTGGTCTTTGGGGATCACGAATTCTGGGCATAACACCTACCTCTGATATAACTCTTTCTTCATTTATATGATTATCCTCTGAGAGGGCAGATTTTCCTTTTATCTCCATCGCCTTCGAGAATCCTGATTGTGGGTCATGTCTACCACCTGTGGGTAACAGATGGGAATGTGATGATCTCTAAGACTAGTTCTTGCTGAGTGCAATACTTTTCCTTTAATTTAATCTCTTTTTTTTTTTTTTAAGTAAATTCTATGCCCATCGTGGGGCTCGAACTCACAACCTCGAGATCAAGAACCACATACTGACTGAACAAGCCAAGTGCCCCCGAATGCTAGTTTGGCTCCTTGGGAGTGCAGGGCAGGTACAAAATGGTACGAGAGCCTGAAGCCGCCTGGTGAGAGAGTCGTTAAAGTGATAGCCCATCAGGCCACAGATTAGATAAGAAAGGAAACAAGGCCAGGACCCGTAGGTATTTCAGAAACTCCTGCTTCTGAGCCATTTCTCTGAATGGTTTTTGTCCTCTGCACCTCATATCAAAGGTTATTGTTTTTTAATGGTCACGTCTTGGATGGACCTAACTCTACCTCAAAAATCTAAAACTCTAAAAGCCCACACTGAGACCGCAAACTCTCATCCTTCTAGCTCTTGTTCTTTTACTTCCTTTTTTTTTTTTTAAGTTTATTATTTATTTTGAGAGAGAGAGAGTGCGCGGGAGGGGCCGAGAAAGAGGCGGAGAGAGAGAATCCCAAACAGGCTTCACACTGATGCAAGGCTCTAACCCACGAACAGGGAGATCATGACCGGAGCCGAAAAATCAAGAGTCAGATGCTCAACCAACCGAGCCACCCAGGCACCCTTGCTCTTCTACTTCCACGACCTTTAACCCTCAGCCTCGGAGGAACTCTGAAATATCTTAATCCCTCTATCTCCCCGGTCCGGGCCACATTTCCTTTCTTATCTGATCTGTGGCCTGCTGCACTATCACTCTGACGACACTCTCACCTGCCAGCTCCAGGCTCGCGTCTGCTAGTGTCTGTACCTGCCCCGCACACCCAAGGAGCCACACCTGCTTTTGCCTGTTTGCTTCCGCACCTGGGCAGCAGCAGGAGAAACAATCAGCCGATCAGAACCACTTTGGATGTAAACTCTTCAATCATAACGGCACCCATCTTGTAATATATGTGTATTTTTTTCTTAACCTGGTGGTGGTCAGCTCCTCTTCCGTTTAGCAGGTAGAGAATTACACCCCTCTCGGCAAGGCCTCTCTCTCATTGACCCCGAAGAAAATTAATAAAAGGAAAGCTGGTTTAAAAGAGAGTCAGGAGCCAGCAGGGGGCGGGGACCTCTCACGCCCGACCACCCTTGGTTAATTGCAGACCCAAAGGGAAGAGGGGTAGCTTGCGAGCTGGTAACGCCTTAGCTTCTACTTTACTATCCCAGCAGGAGGAAGAAGGTTTTTCCTTCCGCTCCGGCAACAGCCCAGCCAATGGGATTCTGTCACAGTTCAGCCAAGGAAAGGCCCCTATACTTGGAACTCCCAGTTTATTCCAATGGACTTTTTGCCTAGAACAGCCCTCCCTGCTTCCCCCCCTCCCCCCCACCCCGTTCCTTACCTTTGTCCTCTGGATTTGTCTGCGGTTTTGCCACAGCTTGCTTGTCCCAGATTGCAGTTATCTGCTATTCCAAATAAACCTGTTTTTGCTGGTAACATAACTGGCAGTTTTATTTTTAGGGTTAGCACCCAAGCTCTGCTTCCTTCAGTTTTTCTTGCATATCCACTTCATAGATAAAATAAAAGCCGTCCAATACACCACCTGGACTTCCCAACATAAACATTTACATGCAGCCACGTGTATATATATATATTTTCCCTCCTCTCTCAGAGAAGCCGTACCTCTGCTTACAGCATTTTAAGGTTAAACTTTCCACCTGGGCTCTGATTAGGTTATGGCTTTTTAAAATCATCTGTTTACTTTCTAACCATGGCAACCCTTTTCTGCTAGCTCCTTCTTAGCCTAAAATGTGCTCAATTCGCTTTTATCTTAAAACATAAAACCATAGCCCTTCCATTCACAGTTAAGCTCCTTAATAGTCTACACTGATTATGTCTTCATCTTCCTACCATCTGTCTCTTGCCTCTAGTGTTCCAGTGAAACGATTCTGGAAAATGTTACCAGTGGCTTTCAAGTTGAAAAACTCAACGGACTCTGATTTGATCCCAGTGCAGAAGTTAGCAGTGTTGGCCATGCTTTCATTAGTAAGCTTTTGTCATCCTTTTGAATGCCCATCATAGGACCCTCTTCTTCTTCTTCTTCTTCTTCTTTTTTAATGTTTATTTATTTTTGAGAGAGTCAGAGTGTGAGTGGGTGAGGTATAGAGAATGAGGGAGACACAGAATCCGAAGCAGGCTCCAGGCTCCGAGCTGTCAGCACAGACAGGGGCTCAAACTCAGAAGCTGTGAAATCACGACCCGAGCCAAAGTCGGACGCCCAACTGACTGAGCCACGCCGGCGCCCCAGGACTCTTTTCTTCTGCTGAATGATCCCTCTCATTTCTATGAGTCTTGGGGGAGGCAGATACTACATCTCACTTGGGGAGCTAAACACAGTCATTGCCAGCGTCCTCTGCAGAGAGGGCACTGCCCATGACTCAGGCTTGGTCATTCTGGTGCATCTGCCCCAGACAGTGAATCCATAGCTGAATCCATTCTTTGGCAAAGAATCTGGGTGAGCAAACTTCCCTCTGCTATTGGAGAAACATGTTGACAGCTTTCAGTTTCTCCTTGTTCAGGCAATACAAACAGTCTGGTCCTCGGAGACCGCAACTGTTGAAGCCTCCCCCAACCAATTCTGTGGTGTAATTTGTGGTTACGATTCTTATTGCATAGACTCTGGGTCCTCCAGGTGATTCAGTGAGCTTACCCAATCAGTAGCCTTACATTTTTTTTTTTCGCTTTATGTTTAAATCAACCAGAGTTGGTTTCTGCTGTTTGCAATGAAGAACTCTGACCAATACAACTTCATTTTTGAAATGCCATCGTTGCTACCTTTGATAGATTAATTCTCCACTCCCATTTCCTTCTTTAACCAGCAATCATTCCAATGTATTAACATGCCTCTGCAAACTTGAATGTATTCTCATATAATATGTGGTGTTTGTGTGTTGCTTTTCTATTTTTATTTTTTTAATGTTTATTTTTTTGACACACACACACACACACACACACACACAGTGTGAGTGAGTGGGGGAGGGGCAGAGGGAGGGAGACACAGAATCTGAAGCAGCCTCCAGGCTCTGAGCCATCAGCGCAGAACCCAGCGTGGGACTCGAACTCAGATGGTCAGATCATGACCTCAGCCGAAGCTGGACACTTCACTGACTGAGCCACCCAGGCATCCCTGGGTGCATGTTTTTAAATTCACATAAATGGTCTTTAGTCAGAAAGCTTTCTCTTTTCTAACTTTTTTTTTTAAATAAATTCTTGTTCATTTTTGAGAGAAAGAGAGAGCACTCGAGTGGGGGAGGAGCGGGGGGGGGGGGGGTGGGGGGAGCAGGCAGGACAGAGGATCTGAAGCAGGCTCTATACTGACAGCAGGGAGCCCGGGCTCTAACTCAGAAACTGTGAGATCATGACCTGAGCTGAAGTCGGACACTCAACCGACTAGAGTCACCTAGGTGCCCCTCTTTTCTAACTTTTTAAAAAATCAGCACTAAGTTTTAAAAATCTGCGTTGTTGGGGCACCACTCCCAGAATGGTCAGAAGAGTTGCCAGCGAAGGGGAGGAAAAAGTTTTCCTTCACCCTCTCAGGACCCCCGAAAAAAAAACTGACAAAGACGGATTAACAGGAGGAAAGCATACACATTTGACTGGATTTTTACATGTATGTGGGAGTCTTCACAGGAGAACAAAGACCCAAAGTGGTGACTAGAGCAGGAAGCTTTTCTACCTTTTATTTTTATTTAAAAAAAAATTTTTTTTAACGTTTATTTATTTTTGAGACAGAGAGAGACAGAGCATGAACAGGGGAGGGGCAGAGAGAGAGGGAGACACAGAATCTGAAACAGGCTCCAGGCTCTGAGCTGTCAGCCCAGAGCCCGACGCGGGGCTCGAACTCACGGACCGTGAGATCATGACCTGAGCCGAAGTCGGACGCTTAACCGACCAAGCCACCCAGGCGCCCCTTTTCTACCTTTTAGACTAATAAACAATTAATTTGTGAAGAATGGACGAGACAAAGGGGTTGGGGGGTGCCTGGGTGGCTCAGTGCGGTAAGTATCCCCCTCTTGATTTCAGCTCAGGTCATGATCTCACAGGTTGTGAGTTCAAGCCCCTCATTGGGCTCTGCTGACAGCAGTGGAGCCCTGCTTGGGATTCTCCTCCCTCTCTCTGCCTCTCTTTTGTGCTCTCTCTCTCTCAAAATAAATAAACATTAAAAAAAAAAAAAGACAAAGGGGTGGGGGCCAAAAGGAGTAAGTCATGAAGAAATAACTGGAAGATAAGGATTAATTTAAAAAGATTTGTTTGGGGGCCCCTGGGTGGCTCAGTTGGTTAAACATCTGACTTCGGCTCAGGTCATGATCTCACAGTTCGTGGGTTCCAGGCCCGAGTCTGGCTCTGTGCTGACAGCTCAGAGACTGGAGCCTGCTTCGGATTCTGTACCTCCCTCTCTCTCTGCCCCTGCCCTGCTCACACTCTCTGTTTCTCAAAAACTGAATAAACGTTAAAAAAAGTACTTAAAGCGGTTTGTTTGTACATATTTCTCAGCCCCAAATTCCCTGTGTGTGGTGATAAGAACGTCTTCCTTCTCCTAGTACAGAGAAGGCAGCTTTCACGTGGGAATTTCATTGACCTGTTTCAAGGGACAGGGTATGTGGGTGACACCTTTCTGCATTTGCTATTTTCTCAAATTCCTTTTGCTTAAGATATTCAATATGCCATATGCCATATTTTGGGGTAGCATGTCCTAAACCCCATCACTACTAACAATGTACTCATTCCTCACATTTTTGCAAATATAATGTATAATATATATATTACATATAATATATAATATGCAATATGTAATATATAATATGTAATATGATAATATATAATATGTAACATATATTATTATATATTATATATGTATGTATTATGTAATATATTATATTAGGATTTTTAACCTAAGTATATCTATATCTATGTCTATGTCTATGTCTATGTCTATGTCTATGTCTATATCTGTATCTATCTACATATTTTTTTAACCCAAGTATACATTTGTGAAACCACCATTTGGAGCATAGAGTTTGGAGGTGTTTTCCCTCAGCGGGATGGTGGGGGAGCAGTGGAAGTGCCCTGAGGCAGATTCTCTGACAGCAGAGGCTTCAACAGCAGATGTATTTGAAGTGAGCCAGAGCAGAATGGAGGTAATGACTGATGCTAGTAGGGTTCCTGAAATAACTGGGACACTTTGCCCGGAGATGGTTGACACTGTGAACATGACCTCCATTTGATTCAATTCTGGGTGGGCTGGTGGGCTGGGGAACATGTAATTCCTTTCTGCCTACCCCCAGACTATATAGCCTAAGACCTATATCTTACACATGGAACATTTCTATGTAGAATATTTCCTGGCCGAGAGTAAGCACTCACTAAATGTTTGTTGAATAAAGAGCTACATTCTCTTGACTTATTCTCTTCTAGCTTCAAAATGAAGAGGTTTGCCTTGTGCTGAAATAATATTTGTTTTGCTTTTTACCTCAAAGTCTCAGCCAGCCCTTCATTCTAAATTTCACCACCAGGGCGCCTGGCTAGCTCAGTCAGTGAAGCACCTGACTCTTGATTTCGGCTCACATCATGACCTCATGGTTCGTGAGTGTCAGCCCTGCATCAGGCTTTGCGCTGACAACGCAGAGCCCGTTTGGGATTCTCTCTCCCTCTCTCTCTGCCCCTTTCTCTCTCCCTCTCTCTTTCTCTCTCTCAAAATAAATAAATACATTGTTATTTAAAAAATTTTTTTTAATTATTTATTTATTTTTTAATGTTTATTTATTTTTGAGACAGAGAGAGACAGAGCATGAGCAGGGGAAGGGGCAGAGAGAGAGGGAGACACAGAATCTGAAGCAGACTCCAGGCTCTGAGCTGTCAGCACAGAGCCCGACGCGGGGCTTGAACTCACGCACTGTGAGATCATGACCTGAGCCGAAGTCGGATGCTTAACCGACTGAGCCACCCAGGTGCCCCAATAAATACATTTTTAAAAAGACTTTAAAAAATAATAATAATAATAAAAACTTCACCACCAACCTTGGCTAAGTAGTGTTCAACTTTTGATATCTCAGGTTTTTTTAAAAATTTTTTTTAATGTTTATTTATTTTTGAGAGAGAGAGAGAAGAGAGATAGACAGAGCATGAACAGGGGGAGGGACAGAGAGAGAGGGAGACACAGAATTGGAAGCAGGCTCCAGGCTCCAAGCCATAAGCCCAGAGCCCGACGCGGGGCTCCAACTCACGGACCGCGAGATCGTGACCCGAGCCGAAGTCGGATGCCCAACCGACTGAGCCACCCAGGTGCCCCAGATATCTCAGTTTCAATAAAACCTCCACAACTTGGTCCCAGTCTTCTCCATCCCGGTCTCATAGTACTTTATAATGTGCACCTGTGTGTACCTGCAATGTTTGAGCACAATATTGATGTCACAGGCCCCTGGGCTTTGTGAGTGGTTCCTATAATACCTTTCCCTGAATAACACCTCTTCTACACCTCTATGCCCTTGGGATGCCTTCTCACCCTTTGAGCTCCAGATCAGATATCACCTCTATAGCACAACTTCTTCGATTACGCCAAGGCAAAATGAGTCATCTCCTTTTTGAGTTCCACAGCAATTTATTCTCATGCGAATAGCCCTTACCTTAAGATGTCATAATTTTTCTCTTACCGTGTTTCTTCTGCAGTGAAGGGAGACTGTCTCATCAATAGGTGTATCTGGATCCTCATTAATTAGCACAGTGCCTGGTGCACAATACGGCTTGTGATAGGGTTCTCCCGAGAAACAGACCAACAAGATAGCTAAATAGATAGCTAAACTGATAGCAGGTGGATTTATTTTAAGGAATCATCGGCTCAGATGATTGTGAAGGCTGGCAGGTCTGAAATTTGTAGGCTGGAAATTCAGGTAACAGGGATATTGCAGTCCTGAGTCTGAAATCCACAGGGCTGGCCAGCAGGCTGGAAACTCAGGCAGTGTTCCTATGTTGCAGTCTCGAGGTCGAATTGCTTCAGTCTTTGCTCTTAAGGCTCTCAAACTAATTGGATGAGACTTTCTCAAGGTAATCTGCTTTCCATAAAGCCAACTGATTATAAATGTTATTCCTATCCCAAATACATTCCAGCAACATCTAGGTAAGCCTCTGACCATTGGGCACCATAGTCTTGCCAAGTTGAAACATGAAGTTAACCATCACAGTGCTCAATAAATTTTGCAGCAATGAGTAGATGTCTAATAAATATTCCAGAAGTTCAGAGAAGAGAACAATGGATTTCCAAACTTACAATCATCTTGACAAGTAGTAGAATAATTACATTTTGTTCATCCAGCAGCTAACCATGAGAACCTTAGAGAGAGAGAGAGAGAGAGAGAATATATTTGTGAATCAGACAAATCTAGATACATGAACACATGCAATATATCCATACCAAATACTTTTTTTTTTTTTTAAATTTTTTTTTTCAACGTTTATTTATTTTTGGGACAGAGAGAGACAGAGCATGAACGGGGGAGGGGCAGAGAGAGAGGGAGACACAGAATCGGAAACAGGCTCCAGGCTCTGAGCCATCAGCCCAGAGCCTGACGCGGGGCTCGAACTCACGGACTGTGAGATCGTGACCTGGCTGAAGCCGGACGCTTAACCGACTGCGCCACCCAGGCGCCCCCATACCAAATACTTTTAATCTAGGTGGGGGTAGTATGGCATTAGTCAACTTTGATCAAAGGTCTTTTTTTTTAGGGGCACCTGGGTGGCTCAGTGGGTTAAGCGTCCAACTTCAGCTCAGGTCATGATCTCACGGTTTGTGGGTTTGAGCCCCACGTTGGGCTCTGTGCTGACAGCTCAGAGCCTGGAGCCTGCTTTGGAATCTGTGTCTCCCTCTCTCTGCCCCTCTCCCGCTTGTTCCCTGTCTCTTTCTGTCTCAAAAAGAAATAAAACATTAAAAATTTTTTCAATTATTATTATTTTTTTACCTTTAATTGTTGTGGCACTAGCAAAAACACCTAAAGAGGCAAACAAGAATGCTTTGAAGTAGTTGTTTGTTCAGACAGAGAATGGCTAATTCAGGGGTGTTATTTCCAGGGTTTGACTCAGCTGTGAGGCCAGCAGGGTACAGGGGGAGCAGGACCACGGGACAGTGGTTTGGGGGTAAAGGGGTGGGAACGGGCACTCCTGTACAGAGCCTCCCTTTATAAAATGTTTCCCAGACTGGACCGTTTCCTTCAAGTGGCTCAGGAGGCGAGAGCGGAAAGATTCAGGGCTTTTTCAGGGGGAAAAGTTTCGTCATTTATAAAATAGACGTACACATAATGACAAATATAAGATTGAGCTGTATGAGATTACCGCTTTGCAACCACTTTTGGTTTGCAGAAATGGCAACGTCTTTCCAATGATTCAGCCAACGCACTTAGATATGAAGTTAGAAGTAAACGGGATGTAGGTAGTTGTAGGTTAATCAATCAGTTAACTGCTGGCTACCGTCAGGTTTAGGCTTGGGCTAGAGGCTGAAGCTACCCTGACCCGGAGGGGCCAAATGTAGCCCTGAGGTTTTTAACTCAGCTTCCCCACTCCCCCCTCCCCTCCCCCCAGAGGTCCCGAGGACAGCTCCAGCTCCTGGCTCCAGTTGGTGGAACTGCCTCTTTAACAAGACCTTGTTGTTGTTGTTGTTGTTTTTTCCCCAGCCAATATCCTGGTTTGGTACACTGAATAAAAAGAATCTCAGCGACTTGAAAAAAACTGGGAGATCAGGGACAAGTGAAACTGGGAGCTCACGGATGAAAGTCCTCATTTGTTCAATAATCCTCCCTAATCTGCTATTGCCAAAGTGGAAGCAAAATTGACCGATTTTCCTACTCTCGTCCCCCTATCTGCACACATAGATGGAGAAGTTAAAGGGATTGAAGTTCTCAGGGCTGACAGTAGGAGGAAAATATGAGAAGCAAAAGGGTGGGGAGATGCCCTATTTAATCAGCTCCCCAGCACTCACATCGAAATGAAATTATTACCAGTTAAATGCATGGATTGAATATTTCATTCCATTCTTCTGAAACCTCTCTTGGTGTTACTGTCCTTGCTTTAGAGGAGGAAGCGGAAGGGAGGAGCGCTAGACATTTCTTTAAAAGGATCCCAAATAAAGTTAAGAGCGATTTCCCACCAGTGGTTAGGAATGCCCACTAGTGTGGGGATTGCTAGCTTTCAGCACATTTCTTCTCTTGAATTAAAAAATTCTCTTGTAGGGGCGCCTGGCTGGCTCAGTTAGTGGAGTGTGAGACTCTTGATCTTGGGGGTTGTAAGGTCGAGCCCCACGTTGAGTGTAGAGATTACTTGAAAATAACATCTTTGGGGTACCTGACTGGCTCTGTTGGAAGAGTACGTGATTCTTGACCTCGGTGGGTTACAGGTTCGAGCCCCACATTAGGTGTCACGATTACTTAAAAAAATAAAATCTAAAAAAAAAAAAAATCTCTTGTAATAAAAAATGCCTGCTGGGGCAGTCTTGCGAAAGTACATTCTGTTTCACGTTGACGTATGTTTAGTTTCTCCAGGATACTGTGTAAGAGCTACTTCTCAGACTGACTTACCTTCTTACTGCCAGCTGCTTCTTCTGGTCTTAGACTTTTATTTATTATTTTAGAGACAGTGTGTGTGTGAGAGGACGAGAGGGGCAGAGGGCGAGAGAGAGAATCTCAAGCAGGCTCCGTGCTCAGCGTGGAGCCCCTTGTGGGGCTTGATTCCATGACCTTGGGATCATGATCTGAGCCACAATCAAGAATTGGATGCTCAACTGACTGAGCCACTGAGGTGCCCCTGGACTTTTTTTTTTGAGAGAGAGACAGAGACAGCGCAAGTAGGGGAGGGGCAGAGACAGAGGGAGAGAGAGAACCCACAAAGCCGTAAAATCATGACCTGGGCTGAAACCAAGAGTCAGACGTTTAATTGACTGAGCCACCCAGGCGCCCCTAAACTTTTTGTTTTTAATTGTCTGACTTCGATTATTTAGATTATGTTCGCAATGTCTAAAACATTCCATTTAACAAGGGCACAAAATGGAGGAAAGCAACTCTTTGGCACTGAGGAGTTTAGGATCGAATCATCATGTTAGCGGTGTTGATAAATGCAAGCTGCTGGCATATCCATTTTTCCACCCAGAAAGGAAATAATAGAAATGTCTAATGGTTTGAATTGGGTTTTTATAAATGTGAAAGGAAACCAGAGTTTCCTCTCTTGTTATTTATTTATTTTGAGAAAGACAGCACGTGTGCAAGCAGAGGAGGGGCAGAGAGAGGGAGAGAGGATCCCAAGCAGACTCCATGCTGTCAATGCAGAGCCTGAACCCACAAACCATGAGATCATGACCCGAGCCAAAATCAAGAGTTGGATGCTTAATTTGAGCCACCCAGGCTCCCTTCCTCTCTTTTTAAAAAACAGCATCTTTTGGGGCACCCGGGTAGCTCAGTTGGTTAAGCATCTGACTTCGGCTCAGGTCATGATCTCACGGGTTCGTGGATTCAAGCCCCACGTCGGGCTGTGTGCTGACAGCTCAGAGCCTGGAGCCTGCTTCGGATTCTGTGTCTCTCTCTCTCTGCCCCTCCCCTGCTCGCGCTCTGTCTGTCTCTCTCTCAAAAATAAATAAACATTAAAAAAATTAAAAAACAAAACAGCATGCAGTCTCACTATGGAAACTTTGGAAGTTATGGGAAAGTCTAAGGAAGAAATAATGATTCATAATCTTTCCTCCATGAGAGAGCCACTGTGAACCTTAGTGTATGTTTCCCTTTAGCCTGGAAAAGGGATTTTTTTTCAGATGTAAAAAATCCTGATGCAAAATAATTCGATTGTGAAGTGATTGCCCAAAACTCGAGGGAGAAAGGAAATAGGCTGGGAAATTTTTTAATGCTTTCTGCCCTCGCTCTGATATAATCATTCCTCAGTAACAGAGGACAGTGTGGACTTTGAGATTGCTCCAAAATGCTTTCGGGCTCTCGCAGACCTAACCTTTCCACTAGGGTTACTACATTAACCAGCAATACTGGTCCAGTGTCAACTTCATCTGATCTTTTCACAACTGGGCATCCTCCTCAATCCTTGCAGTTCAGGTCCCAGAATTTGGAATTTCACAGGAGTTTTTGGATAATTTTGATTTAAGTGCAACTGACTTCCATAAATGCTTCTCCTGGTGCAAACATTTAGGGACAGAGAAAATCAACTGAAAGATGACTTTACTTAGTAATCGAAGAGAGGCATTTTGAAGTGATTGAAGAGAGGGACCTAAGACGTGGCTGGCTCCCCTCCGTGGGTTAAGCTGGAGGCTGGAGGAGCTAATTCCTTAGAGATGCCAAGGTCACGAGGCCCCGGTGCTTCAGGACCTGATGGCAGAGGATGGCACAGAGTGGGGGAGGAGGTCCCCAGGGTTAGATCTGGGAGATAGTACATTGGGGTTGGCTTTGGAGGGCTCCCAAGATGCCATTTGCAGTGGCAGTGGCAGTTGGGGGGGGGTCCTCTGGGTGACCTAACATAAGGTGGCTGTCCACAGGGGAAGACAGACAAGAGGAAGAACCCGGAGTCAGTTGCTGCATGCATGCAGCATGTTGCATGCGTGCTCACAAGCTTCCTTGTGAGAAGTCCCAGAAGATCAGAGAAGAGGTGGCTGGGGGATTTTGCAAAGAAGGGTAGAGATCCTGGCTGAGGAAAAAGCACACAGCTGGTCACCAGGCATACTCTTTAGGAGCTGCATTTGGCTGCTGATACAAAGGTCTTCAACGACAGAGCCTTAAGCGACGTAGGCTGGAGAACTGCATGGTGCCATTCCGGCTGCGGTCTAACTCTCCTCTGCACAATCTTACAAGAGCACAAGGGCTTTGTTGGTTTCAGGATGGCTTTTGCAGCTGAGTCCATCACATCTACTTGAAGGTGGGAAGGATAGGCGTATTCCTTTGCTGGGGCTACCATAACAAAGTACCACAGACTTGGTGGCTTCAACAACAGTAATTTAGGGGCACCAGCGTGGCTCAGTCGGTTAAGCGTCCGACTTTGGCTCAGGGCATGGTCTCATGGTTCATGGGTTCGAGCCCCGTGTCGGGCTCTGTGCTGACAGCTCAGAGCTTGGAGCCTGCTTTGGATTCTGTGTCTCCCTCTCTCCCTGCCCCTCCCCTACTCGTGCTCTGCCTGTCTCTATCAAAAATAAATAAACATTAAAAAAATTTAAAACAAAATAAAAGAAATTATTTTACACAGTTCTGGGGGCCAGAAGTCAGAGAGCAGGGTGTGGGCAGGGTTAAGTTTCTTCTGAGGCTTCTTTTTTTGTTTATGTTTTTATTTTATTTTTGAGAGAGAGAGAGACAGTGCATGAGAGCGAGGAAGGGGCAGAGAGAGAGAGGGAGACACAGAATCTGAAGCAGGCTCCAGGCTCTGAGCTCTCGGCACAGAGCCTGATCTGGGGCTCGAACTCACAGATGATGAGATCGTGACCTGAGCCGAAGTCGGATGCTTAACTGACTGACCAACCCCCCCCCCCCCCAGGTGCCCTTCTGAGGCTTCTTTCCTTGGGTTCTAGGTGACCGGCTTCTTCCTGTGTCCCCACGTGGTCCTTCCCTCTTCATCCCTCTTTGTGTCCTAATCTCCTCTTCTTCTAAAAACACCAGCCATACTGGATCAGGGGCCACCCTGACAATCCTCATTTTAACTTAATTACCATTTTAAGGCCCTATGCCCCAATACAGTCAATTTTAGGAATTAGGACTTCAACATATGAAGGGGGCACAATTCAACCCATAGTAAAGGGGAAAAGGCAAAAGGATATGTCACGTCTTAGCTGATCAGCACGCTTTAATGGGCTTTTCCTGAAGCCTCAACCCACAAGCATCACATCTCACCGCTCTTCCTTGGCGAAGAGGTAGGACATGTAGTTGCCTGTACCTTGACACATCGCTGCACTTACTAAACCCGGGTGTGGTTGGTAAAGAAGAAAGGAAAATGGGTCTGTGAACGACCTAGCCGGACAGGAGTATTGGAGTTAACGTGTCTTCATTAGTAGCCACAGACAAGGATGGCTCTACGCCCCACGACTTATGTCGGCCAAGAAGGCACGTCTCTTCACTACGGACATCTATTCACCAGGCATTCATCTCGCGGCCTGCGCTAGAAGGTATGGAGCTTGGCGGCTGGCCATCCACCCCAGGCCTGAGCGTCTCCCTTGGGGTGAAAGGTGCACGTCTGCGTTTGTGAGGGCACCGGGGCTCAGGCTGGGGAGAAGGGCAGCGAAGGGGAAGAGAAAGAAAAATGAACAGAAGCCTGGGAGCAGGGGAGGGAATGAAGACAAGAGGCAATGATAGGCCGTGGTGAGGAAAGAGCAGGTCCCGTCTCCAGACACCGCAGAGCCCCCCGCCCAGAGCCAACCGGGAACAGTCCTGAAAGCCCGGCAAGCTTGCTGCGGAAGCCCCAGCCCTGTGACTTCTTTGGAGAAGAAGTACCCGTTTGGTCCTAACCCCTGCTCATCCACGAGCTTCCTGATTTCTGAGTCATCGATTTCCCGTGCTCCTAAAAGGTGTCGCGATGCGAAAAATGGACGTGATCAACGCTGGGCTAAGTCTGCTCATTTCCCATCAAGGCCACTGCCCGTGCTCCCCGTGGCTCTAGTGCTTCTGCATGAGTCAGTCACTGGGGTGTTGGCTGGCAAGTGTTGTTTGATTTCCGATGCAGATGTAGCCGTGCCCGCAGCTGAGGCGGGCACAGCTCCCTGGAGGGAAGGAGGGACAGCATCACCACGGTAATGAGATGACTGGCTGGGCACTGAGCTAAGCGCCTTCCTCCAGAAGGGCAGGAAGACGTCGTTCCTCCCTCTGTTCCCCGGTGAGTCATGGCTGACTTGCACAACCCCCTCCTTCCCCAGGAACAGCTGGCATCTCCTACTTCGCAGGAAAGTAAGAACGAAGGTCAAGGTGGGAAGCGATTGTTCTTCCACCAACATCGTGTAGGTTCTCTGGTTTTATCCTTCTAATTAAGATATAGGCCTCTGCTGAGGGCATGTGTAATCTGGTTAAACTTTTTTTTTAAGAAGCTCTGGCTGGTTTTATTACAGAATTTTTTTGCACGATTTACTTTTCACTAGTCTGCTCTGGCATGCTTCTTTTTCTCCTTCTCCTTCTTCTTCTTCAAATAGGTTTTTTAATCAATCAATTGATTTTTGAGAGAATAGAACACGCGCGGGCACACGAGGGGTTGAGGCGCATAGAGAGAGGGAGAGAGAGAATCCCAGGATTGCACAGCACAGTCAACCTTTTAAACTTGTGTGAGAATATATGTACTTCCTAGGGGCACCTGGGTGGCTCAGTCCATTAAGTGTCCGACTTTGGCTCAGGTCATGATCTCACCATTGTGGGTTCGAGCCCGGTGCTGATGCCTCAGAGCCTGGAGACTGCTTCAGATTCTGTGTCTCCTTCTCTCTCTGCTCCTCCCTGCTCACACTCTGTCTCTCTCAAAAATAAATAAACAAACAAAAAAAAGAATATATGTACTTCCTTCAAGGGGTTGATACTTAGAGGAGGAAAATATTCCTTTGGATGTTTATAAACATCCAATTCCTGAAGGTAGTTTTGATTTATTTTCTTTGCATCCCCAGGGCTTGTGGCAAATAGTACGTATGTAATACATATTGAATAAATGAAGGTTTTTAAAAATCACTCACATGAACACTCATGAGTTGCTGGTGGGAATAGAAAAGGGTGCAGCCACTTTGGAAAACAGTTTGGTAGTTAAACATACACTTACCATATGTGATAATTAATCTCACAGTCACCTTGGCTAGGTTATGGTGCCCAGTTGTTTGGTCAAACACCAGTCTAGATATTATTGCATTTATATAATATATGTTATATATATATTAATATATATAAATATATATATTTTTAGATGTGATTAATAACCATTATATATATATATATTTAATGTTTATTTATTTTTGAGACGGGGGGAGGGAAAGAGAGGGGAACAGAGGATCTAAAGCAAGCTTTGCGCTGACAGCAGCCAGCCTGATGCAGGGCGTGAACTCACAAACTGTGAGATTATGGCCTGAGCCGAAGTTGGATGCCCAACCAACTGAGCCACCCAGGTGCTGCTTTAAAATCAGATTTTGAGTGTGGTGGGCCTTGTCTGATCAGTTGCAGGTCTCAAGAATAAAGGCTGAGTTTCCTGAAGAAGGAATTCTACCTTAAGACTGAATCACAGAGACCCTCCCTGTGTCTCCTGCCTACCAGCATGCCCTGAAGATCTCGGACTGCAACATCAGCCCTTATCTCTTTTTCTTTTTAGAGCAAAAGAAGCCAGTTTCAAAAGCCTATATGCGTCTATTTAATTGAAATTCTGGAAAAGGCAAAACTGTGAGAATGGAAAACAGGTCAGTGGTTGCCAGGGCCTGGAATTGGGGGTGGGATTGACAATAAAGAAGCAAGAGCAAATTTGTTGGGCTGATGGAACAGCTCTATACCTTGATTGTGGTTAGATGACTGGATGCATTTGTCAAAACTCATCAATCGGTACATTCAATAGACTACTTTCCTATACACAAATTATTCCTTGATGAATCTGCCTTTATTTATTTAAAAAAATTTTTTAAATGTTTTATTTATTTGTGAGACAGAGACAGAGCATGAGCGGGAGAGAGGCAGAAAGAGAGGGAGCCGCAGAATCTTTAGCAGGCTCCCGGCTCTGAGCTGTCAGCACAGAGCCCGATGCAGGGCTCAAACTCATGGACCGTGAGATCATGACCTGAGCCAAAGTTGGACACTTAACCAACTGAGCCACCCAGGTGCCCCGATGAATCTGACTTTAAGAACAATCAGTCTGGGGCACCTGGGTAGCTTAGTCGATTAAACGTCTGATTCTTGATTTCGGCTCAGGCCACGATCTCAAGGTCGTGAAATGGAGCCCCACATTGGGCTCTGCACTAACAGCACGGAGACTGCTTGCGATTCTCTCTCCCTCTTTCTCTGTCCCTCCCCCATTCATGCTTTCTCTCTCTCCTTCTCTCTCAAAATTAATAAATAAACTTAAGAAAAAACAGTCTTTTTGTGGTCACTCTTATAATCTCTTTTTCTGTTGAAAGACATGGTAAAGAAATTAATTCTAATACATCACCGCTTTTTCTAGGAAGGCCGAAGTGTTAGATGAACTATAACATAAAACAAAAATTTGGGGGGGCGTGGACAAAAACTTTCTGTGAACTAGAGATTCTCACTTATTTGAGATTTGTTTATAAATTATTTTAGAGTAGGAACATTTTATAACTATTTAATGTAGTAGAAAAAAATCAATATATGGATGTTAGGTTATAGTCAAGCTTAATTGCAGTTATGTTTAACAAACAGTGATTTGCTTTTAAAATAGCTTTACCCTAGTGATACCTAGTGATTTTATACTTAATAATTAATATATTTTAAGAAAATAACTAGATTGGGATGTTTGGGTGGCTCAGTTAAGCACCAGGCGTTGGCTCAGGTCATGATCTCGCGGTTTGTGGGTTCCAGCCCCAAGTCGGGCTCTGTGCTGACAGTTTCTGTGTCTCCCTCTCTCTCTGCTCCTACCCCACTCACTCTCTCTCTCTCAAAAATAAATAAACATTACAAAAAATTTTAAAAAGAAAATAACTAGATTGGCTATTTTCAAAAGGACAAAAAATAACGAGTGTTGGCAAGGATGCAGAAAAAAGGGAACCCTCATGCACTGTTGGTGGGAATGTATACAGTTGCCATGGAAAAAAGTATGGAAGTTTCTGAAAAAACTAAAAATAGAAATACCAAATAATTCAGCAATTCCACTTCTGGGTATTTATCCAAAGAAAACAAAAACAAACACAATTTGAAGAGATATATGCCCCGCTATGTTCATTGCAGCATTATTTACAATAGCCAAGATATGGAAGCAGTCTCAGTGCCATCAACAGATGAATGAATAGAGAAGACATGTGAAGAGAGAGGAAAATGGGTGATGGGCATTGAGGAGGGCACTTGTTGGGATGAGCACTGGGTGTTGTATGTAAGCAATGAACCACGGGAATCTACCCCAAAAACCAAGAGCACACTTTCCACACTGTATGTTAGCCAATTTGACAATAAATCATATAAAAAAATATGTGTGAAATATTACAAGGGAATATTACTCAGCCATAAAAAGAATGAAATCTTGCCCTTTGCCACAACATAGATGGACCTCGGTGGTATTATGCTGAGTGAACAAGTCAAAGACTCGTACCATGTGATTTTCACTTATATGTGGAATGTAAAAAATAAAACAAATGAATAAACAAACAAAAAACCCCAAACAGATTCATAGATACAGGAAACACACTGTTGATTACCAGCGGGAAGAGAGTTAGGGGTGAAATAGATGAAGGGGATTAAAAGATACAAACTTCCAGTTATAACGTAAAGAAATCACAGGGATGGAGTCATGGGAGGCAGCACAGGGAATATTTATAGTCAATACTAGTGTAATCACTTTGTACGGTGATAGATGGTGAGCAGTCTTATTGTGGGGGTCATTTTACAATGTATAAGAAGATCAAGTATCTATGCTATACACGTGAAACCCTGAAGCTAACAGGATATTGTATGTCAAATATACGTCAAGAAAAACAAGAGGAAGCCATAAGACAAGAGCAAGAAACATTCGTGGAAATATTTTTTACAGTCGTGAAAAACGGGAGCTCGCCTAAGTCAATAGAAGATTGGTAATATCAATGATGTTGTATCCCCCGAAAAGCTATAGGTCTATATTTATTAACCTAGAAAAAAGACTGTGACAAAAGATTACAAAACAGAATACATGCTAGGATTTCTTAAAAAAAAAAATGCATGTGAGCGTGTATACTTTGTGAGTATATTTAGAAAAAAGCTTGAAAGCCTAGAACAACAAGATGTAAAGAGTCATAAATTATTTATAGAATTACAGAGCCAAGTTTCCGTATTGTCTCATTTTAAAAATTAAAGTATTTAACTTTATAATTAGAGACAAAATTTATTTCCACTTCGTAAAAGAAAACAAGACTTGTCTACTATTCCCCCACCCATCATCAAATCATTAAAACCTGATAATAATTATATGGGTGTCCTGGTAATGCAAAAAAAAAAAAAAAAAAAAAAAAGGAAAAGAAAAAGAAAATGGCTTCATTCATGTTAACATAGCGAATCCAGGTAGTTCAGCCTTTATAAACACGAAATGTGTAGCAGCGAAAGAAAAAATTGGAGAGGGGTGCAAGTTTTCATGCCATTCAACAAAGATATGTGGAAAATAATGCAATGGCTCAGTGGTAGCTCATCTCAGAAAGTGCTAGCACAACCTACTTTCTGAAAGCAATTACTACAAATCGCTGGGCCAGGGAAACTCAACTCGTTCCATACTGAGTGACAAAAACAGCAGCAAAACTAACCAGACACAATAACAACAAAAAATAATGACGAAAATAGTCACCAAACATTTTGCGATAAATTTTTTTTTTTAATATAAGAAATTGCTCCTCCTGGGGTGCCTGGGTGGCTCAGTCGGTTGAGCATCAGACTTTGGCTCAGGTCATGATCTCACAGTCAGTGAGTTCGAGCCCCGCGTCAGGCTCTGTGCTGACAGCTCGGAGCCTGGAGCCCGCTTGGAATTCTGCGTCTCCGTCTCTCTGCCCCTAACCCACTCGCGTTCTGTCTCTGTCTCGCTCAAAAAATAAACATTAAAAAAAAAAAAAAGAAATTGCTCCTCTAAAAGAAGACCCAAAGCAGAAATAGACGAACTTAGAAGGAGATGGTGAGGAAAAGGAGGCTATGGCCAGAAAGCAGGAGGAAATGAAATATGGGCTGGAGCTTATTCTAGAAATTTCGATATTGCTAACATTGTAATATATTCCATTATATTAATTTGAGGAGGAAATTATATAATTATCTCCGTAGGTGCTGAAAATAAATGCATTTGACCAAATTAAAAAACTCTGCTTGATAAAAAATACTGAATAAAATAGACATAGATAGATATTTCCTTAACATGGCAAAATAGATTGATCTCAGTTCAAAACCCAACCTCGAGCTTAATGGCGGAACTTAGAAACATTTCCAATAAAGCCAGGAACAAGGTAAGGCTGTCCATTGCCACCGCTATTATGTAACAGAGTGCCAGAGATTTTAACTAAGGCACGTAGACAATAGAAAGAAATTAGAGGTATAAAAATTGGAAAGGAGAAAGTAAAGCTATCACTGTTTGCAGAGGTTATGATGGTAAACTTGAACAACCCAAGAGAAATGAACAAGAAACTACTCAATAACTAAGTAGGTACAAGCTTAGTAGCTTTACAGATATATACACATCACAACCAGACAAAAGGAAGAAAAAGCCCATTTATAATAGCAACAGCAACAAAGTTAAAATACCTAGGAATAAACTAAACAAAAAATGTCCAAGACCCATAGGCAGAAAACTTGAAAAAATTCTTAAAGATGCAAAAGAAGGCTTGGAACCACAAATATAATTCTCCCTGAAGTAGTTTATAAATTTAATTCAGTCCTAACAAACATTTCAATAAGTTTATTTTTTTAATGTTTGTTTCTTTTTGAGAGAGAGAAAGAGCGCAAACTGCAGAGGGGCAGAGGGGACAGAGGATCCAAAGCGGGCTCCGTGTGGACAGCAGACAGCCCCATGTGGGGCTTGAACTCACGAACCATGAAATCATGACCTGAGCCGAAGTTGGATGCTTAACCAACTGAGCTATCCAGGCACCCTGGTTTTTTGTTGTTGTTCATTTTGTTTTTGTTTTTGTTTTTATTGTTTTAATGTTTATTTATTTGTTTTGGAAGAAAGGGAGGAGAGAGACTCAAGTTTATTTTGTTGAAAATGTTTTAGTTTTGAAAATTAAAAAGACATTTCTTTTTAGCGCTTATTCATTTTTGGGAGACGGAGAGAGACAGAGCGTGAGCGGGGGAGGAGCAGAGAGAGAGGGAGACACAGAATCTGAAGCAGGCTCCAGGCTCTGAGCTGTCAGCACAGAGCCTGACACGGGGCTCGAACTCACTCACTGTGAGATCATGACCTGAGCTGAAGTCCAATGCTTAAGTGACCAAGCCACCCAGGTGCCCCACAGTTTTGAAAATTTGATTCTAAACTGTATATTTAAAAAATAGTAAGGGGCGCCTGCGTGGCTCAGTCGGTTGAGCGTCCGACTCTTCATTTTGGCTCAGGTCATGATCTCGCGATTATGGGATGGAGCCCTGTGCTGGGTGTGCAGCCTGCTTAAGATATTCTCTCTCTCTCTCTCTCTCTCTGCCCCTCCCCTGGTTGTGCATGCACTCTCTCTCTCTCAAAAAAAAAAAAAAAAGTAAGAAAAACCTGAAGATAAAAGCAATGATAAAAAAATAGTAATATGGGATATTAAACATTATAAAGCCTCATAATACTGGCATCTGAAAAATAGAAGTTAGCACCATACCTCACACCTTATCTCAGGATAAACTCCTGGATATAATATTTAATGGATATAATATTTAAATGTGAAAAATGAAACCATAAATGTCCTCGAAGAAAACAGAAGGGAATCCTTTAAAACCTTGGGGTGAGAAAGGCCCTTTGACCTGTGACTTGAAATCCAGAAACCATAAAAGAAAAGGTGGATAAATTGATTACACAAAAGCAAAGTTTGCATGAAAATTAAAGCAAAAGCAAAAGCAAAATTATGTGACCTGAAAAGACAGACAACTGGGGCATAACATTTGCAACCCATATCATACACAAGGGACTGGTCTTCCTGGTAAATAAAGAGCTCCTAGAAACCGAGAAGACAAAGACTAGGAATCCAACAGAGGAAGGAGTGAAGAATGTCAACATCTGGAAGACTGGCAGAACTCCCAAAGTTTGATACCGTGTTCTGTGGGCGCAGCTGTGTGGAAATGGCATTCTGGTATACTGCTCGTGGGAGTATAATCTGGTTCAATGCCTATGGGGGGATTTGGGAACGTTTACCAAGATGGCTAACACACACAGCCTTTGACCCAGCATTTCTACTTCTGGAACTGTATGCTACAAGTGTTCTGACCCATGGGAAGAAGACGTCTCTACAAGGATCATTATGCAGCAATCTTTGCTTAAGCAAAGGGTTGAAAAGGACCAAAGGTCTATCGGTGGAGGGCTGGCTAAACACGCGCATACATACATACATATACACATATGTCAAATAAAATGAAATGTGAAAGCAATCAGGACATTGGCTATGTGTTGATGTGCATAGAGCCGTAAAATATACCATACATGAAGAAAAAAGGCGGAGGACACCTTTTGGAGTTAAAAAAAAAGTGAAAAATAAGACCCATATTTATATTTGTTATGCATGCAGAAAGAGATTCTGTAAAGATACCTAAGAAATTGAGAAAAGTAATAACCTATGGAGGGGAGGAACCTGGGAAGATGGGGGTATGGGAGGGAGACTCTGTACTTTTTTTTTTAAATTTTCTAGTTTTTGAACCATGTGACTGTATCATCTATGCAAAAACAGAAATTGAGAAATGTCTATAGTTCAGAGAAATAGAACAAATAAATTTCCTGCCACTGAATTTGAGGAAGGAAAGGACAGATTAGCAAGCCATCTGTAAAGACTTCTTTCAATGACAATAAATAGCCACTTTTCTGGCATTCTGTAGAAACAATTGGTAATACCGGCTGTAACATAAACCTCCAGGCTGTAAACTGACCATAGCAATTGCTTCCCTTATCAAAACAATGTTTTTAATGTTCTTTGAAGAAGAAGAGAGAATTTGTCCCTGTGATGTATGAAATTTTATTTATTTATTTATTTATTTATTTATTTATTTATTTATTTATTTAACTTATTTTGAGAGAAAGAGAGAGAAAGAGAGAGCACAAGTCGGGGAGGGGCAGAGAATCCCAAGCAGACTCTGTGCCATCAGCACACAGACCAATGTGGGGCTTGAACTCATGAACAGTGAGATGATGACCCGAGGAGATCAAGAGTCGGATGCTTACCTGACTAGGCCACCCCTGTCTGCAGTCTTATTTTGAAGCTATAATATTAAGAAAGTGCGATATTGGTACCCAGATGGACTGTTTGACCAACAGAATGGAATGCAAGGCTAGAACTAGATCCATTTGCATGTGACAGAGTTAGTGTCATAGATCATCGAGCTGTCCCAGAAATATTGCTGGAATAATTCATTATGTATGTGGTAGAAAATAAGATCCTTTCACTTCACTCCACAAGCAGGTAAATTGTAGATGGATTGAAGATTTCATTGTCAAGTGCAAAACTTAGACGTTAATACGGGAGAATATATTTATGTCCCACAGGGTAGTAAAGGATTTCTTAGATGAGACACAATAAGCATAAGACATACAGGAAAAGACTGAACATTTTGAATGTTTTTTAAAGTTTCTATTTAAAATTCAATTAACATACAGTATAATATTCATTTCAGGTGTACAATGTAGTGATTCAGCAATTCCATATGACACCCGGTGCTCATCACAAGTGCCCTCCTTCATCCCATCACCTATTTCACTCATCCCCCTATCTCCTCCCTCTGGTAACCATCAGTTTTGAGCATTATGAATATTAAAATTACAACTTCCGGACAAAAAAGACTCAAATATGAATGAAAAGAGAAGTCACAAATAGGACAAAGATACTGAAAACTCACACACAATTGAGAAAGTGATAGATAGTATCCAGAATATGTGTTGAACTTCTACAAATCAATTTAAACAGGAAAAGAAATCCTATATACAAATGAGCATGCAAATAGGTGATTCCTGAAAGAGAAAGCAAGAGAAGCAAATCAATGTATGAAAAGAGGACAAGCTTCACTTGTAAACAGGAAGTACAAAAAAAAAAAAGACAAAACCCCAAAAAACTGATACTGTTTCATAGACAACATTTTTTTAAGTTTATTTATTTATTTATTTATAATTTTTTAAATGTTTATTTATTTTTGAGAGACAGAGACAGAGTGCAAGCAGGGGCGGGGCAGAGAGGGAGGGAGACAGAATCCAAAGCAGGCTCCAGGCTCTGAGCTGTCAGTACAGAGCCCGACGTGGGGCTTGAACTCACAAACCATGAGATTGTGACCTGAGCCGAAGTCAGACACTCAACCGACTGAGCCACCCAGACACTCCTTAACTTTATTTATTTATTTTGAGAGAGAGAGAGAGAGAGAGAGAGGGAGAGAAACTCCAAGCAGGCTCTAGGCTGACATGGGGTTCAATCTGATCATGACCTAAGCTGAAACCAAGAGTCAGATGCTTAACCAACTGAGCCACCCAGGTACCCCTCATGGGCAACACTTTCAAAGAGGCCTAATTAGACAAAAATTTTAAAGATTGGTAACTTGCATTGAAACATTAAGTACTCTCACACAGTGCTTGTGCAAATGTAAAGTTGTATGACCATTTTGGAGAGTAATTTGGCAAAGTCTAGTGAAGTTGAAGGGTTCATATCCTTCAACACACACAAAAAATCCATTTCTAGGCACAAATCATAGAAAGAAACTCTGTGCTCAAGGACACATGTGCATAAACGTGCATTAACGGGTTGCTTGTAATCACAAAAACCTGGAAAAAAAACAGGAAAATGGATAGATCATAATACAGTCATATAAAAGAATACTGAACAGTGATGAAATGAATGGGCTATAGCTTCATGTATCAACATGGATAAATCTCAAAACAGTGCTATGAGGGGTGCAGCAAAGGCGGTTAGAATAGGAAAGTATATAGCAATCCAGGCCTCCTAAAGAAGAAAGAAAGGTCTCAGATACACAACCTAAACTTTCACCTTAAAAGGCTGGAAAAAGAACAGCAAATAAAACCCCAAATCAGCAGGAGACAGGAAATAATAAAGATTAGAGCAGAAATCAATGTTATTGAAACCAAAAAAACAAAACAAAACAAAACAAAACAACGACAAAAAACCAAACAACCAGTAGAACAGATCAATGACACCAGAAGCTGGTTCTTTGAAAGAATTAACAAAATTGATAAACCACTAGCCAGTTTGATCAAAAAGAAAAAGGACAGGACCCAAATAAATAGAAACAGGAATGGAAGAGGAAAGATCATAACCAACACAGCAGATATAAAAACAATAATAAGTGAATGTTATGAGCAATTATACACCAATAAAATGGGCAATCTGGAAGAAATGGACAAATTCCTAGAAACATATACACTAACAAAACTGAAACAGGAAGAAATAGAAAATTTGAAAAAAAAAAAACAGTAAAGAAATCGAATTAGTAATCAAAAATCGGCCAAAAAACAAGAGTCCAGGGCCAAATAGCTTTCCAGAGGAATTCTACCAAACATTGAAGGAAGAGTTAATACCTATTCTCTTGAAGCTGTTCCAAAAATTAGAAATGGAAGGAAAACTTCCAAACTCATTCTATGAAGCCAGCATTACCTTGATTCCAAAACCAGACAAAGACCCAATAAAAAGGAGAACTATAGACCAATTTTCCTGATGAACATGGATGCAAAAATCTTCAACCAGATATTAGTCAACCGGCTCCAACAATACGTTAAAAAAATTAATCACCACAACCAAGTGGGATTTATACCTGGAACGCAGGGCTGGTTCAATATCCACAAAATAATCAATATGATTCATCACATCAATAAAAGAAAGGACAAGAACAATATGATCCTCTCAATAGATGCAGAGAATCTCAATAGATGCATTTGACAAAATACAGCATCCCTTCTTGATAAAAACGCTCATGAAAGTAGGGACAGAAGGATCATACCTCGAGATCATAAAAGCCATATACGAAAGACCCAATGCTAGCAATCATCTTCAATGGGGAAAAACTGAGAGCTTTTCCCCTAAGGTTAGGAACAAGACAAGGATGTCAACTCGCGCCACTGTTGTTCAACATAGTATTGGAAGTCTTAGCCTCTGCAATCAGACAACACAAACATATAAAAGGCATCCAAATTGACCAGGAAGAGGTCAAACTTTCACTCTTTGCAGATGACATGATACTCTATATGGAAAACCCTAAAGATTCCACCAAAAAAACTGCTAGGACTGATTCGTGAATTCAGCACAGTTGCAGGATATAAAATCATTGCACAGAAATCGGTTGCATTCCTATACACCAACAATGAGGCAACAGAAAGAGAAATCAAGGAATCGATCCCATTCACAGTTGCACCAAAACCCATAAAACACCTAGGAATAAATCTAACCAAAGACGTG
This sequence comes from Lynx rufus, assembly GCF_022079265.1. Classification (NCBI taxonomy): domain Eukaryota; kingdom Metazoa; phylum Chordata; class Mammalia; order Carnivora; family Felidae; genus Lynx; species Lynx rufus. The sequence continues at coordinate 40,566,106 of NW_025814824.1, read as the reverse complement.
AAAAATCTATACACCGAAAACTATAGAAACTTATGAAAGGGGGCGCCTGGGTGGCGCAGTCGGTTAAGCGTCCGACTTCAGCCAGGTCACGATCTCGCGGTCCGTGAGTTCGAGCCCCGCGTCAGGCTCTGGGCTGATGGCTCGGAGCCTGGAGCCTGTTTCCGATTCTGTGTCTGCCTCTCTCTCTGCCCCTCCCCCGTTCATGCTCTGTCTCTCTCTGTCCCAAAAATAAATAAACGTTGAAAAAAAAAATTAAAAAAAAAAAAAAGAAACTTATGAAAGAAACTGAAGAAGACACACAAAAAAATGGAAACATATTCCATGCTCCTGGGTAAGAAGAACAAATATTGTTAAAATGTCAATACTACCCAAAGCAATCTGCATATTCAATGCAATCCCTATCAAAATAACACCAGCATTCTTCACAGAGCTAAAACAAATAATCCTAAAATTTGTATGGAACCAGAAAAGACCCTGAATAGCCAAAGCAATCTTGAAAAAGAAAACCAAAGCAGGAAGCATCACAATCCCGGACTTCAAGCTATACTACATAGCTGTAATCATCAAGCCAGTATGGTACTGGCACAAAAACAGACACTCAGATCAATGGAACAGAACAGAGAACCCAGAAATGGACCCCCAAACATACGGCCAACTAATCTTTGACAAAGCAGAAAAGAATATCCAATGGAATAAAGACAGTCTCTTCAGCAATTGGTGCTGGGAAAACTGGACAGCAACATGCAGAAGAATGAACCTGGACCACTTTCTTACACCATACACAAAAATAATCTCAAAATGGATGAAAGACCTAAATGTAAGACAGGAAGCCATCAAAAGCCTCGAGGAGAAAGCAGGCAAAAACCTTTTTGATCTTGGCCACAGCAACTTCTTACTCAACACATCTCCAGAGGCAAGGGAAACAAAAGCAAAAATGAACTCCTGGGACCTCATCAAAATAAAAAGCTTCCGTACAGCAAGGAAACAATCAGCAAAACTAAAAGGCAACCGATGGAATGGGAGAAGATATTTGCAAATGACATATCAGAAAAGGGTTAGCGTCCAAAATCTATAGATAACTTATCAAACTCAACACCCAAAAAACAAATAATCCAGTGAAGAAATGGGCAAAAGACATGAATAGACACTTCTCCAAAGAAGACATCCAGATGGCCAACTGACACATGAAAAAATGTTCAACATCACTCATCATCAGGGAAATACAAATCAAAACCACCGTGAGATACCACCTGACACCTGTCAGAATGGCTAACATTAACAACTCAGACAACAACAGATGTTGGCAAGGATGCGGAGAAAGAGAATCTCTTTTGCATTGTTGGTGGGAATGCAAACTGGTGCAGCCACTCTGGAAAACAGGATGGAGGTTCCTCAAAGAACTAAAAATAAAACTACCCTACAACCCAGCAATTGCACTACTAGGCATTTATCCACGGGATACAGGTGTGCAGTTTCAAAGGGACACATGCATCCTCATGTTTATAGCAGCAGTATCAACAATAGCCAAAGTATGGAAAGAGCCCAAATGTCCATCAATAGATGAATGGATAAAGAAGATGTGGTTTATATATACAATGGAGTATTACTCGGGAATCAAAAAGAATGAAATTCTGCCGTTTGCAACTACGTGGATGGAACTGGAAGGTATTATGCTAAGCAAAATTAGTCAGAGAAAGACAAATATCATATGACTTCACTCATATGAGGACGTTAAGACACAGAACAGATGAACACAAGGGAAGGGAAGCAAAAATAATATAAAAACAGGGAGGGGGACAAAACATAGACTCTTAAATATGGAGAACAAACAGAAGGTTCCTGGAGGGGTTGTGGGAGGGAGGATGGGCTAAATGGGTAAGGGGCATTAAGGAATCTACCCCTGAAATCACTGTTGCACTATATGCAAACTAACTGAAATGTAAATGAAAAAAAATAAATAAGAATAGACAAACAAACAAAAAATAAATAAAAAAGTGTTATAAAAATCATGTACATGTGGCACACAATACCATTTACATAAAGTTTAAAAGTTACAAAATAATACCAAAAATTGTTTATGGATACATCAACAATAGTGAATATAAACAAACAAATAGTAAAAGCATAAGAACCCTCCCAAGAAGTTCAAATTTATGATGGTGGTTATATTCTGTATGTTTGGAAACCTCATAAAAGGTAAGTGCATTTTTAAAATTTTTTTTTTTCAACGTTTATTTATTTTTGGGACAGAGAGAGACAGAGCACGAACGGGGGAGGGGCAGAGACAGAGGGAGACACAGAATCAGAAACAGGCTCCAGGCTCTGAGCCATCAGCCCAGAGCCTGACGCGGGGCTCGAACTCCCGGACCGCGAGATCGTGACCTGGCTGAAGTCGGACGCTTAACCGACTGTGCCACCCAGGCGCCCCAAAGGTAAGTGCATTTTTAAAAACTTTGTAGAATATCTTCCTTCTAGTCCACTGTCCCTAGAAATGATCATTCCTCCTCTTTTACCGATTGGGAGCCTCCCCAGCATAAGAACGGCTCGAACAACTGTTATTCCCACTGATTGATGTGTCATGAGTTGAAGTCTTTTTTGTCAAATGGGCTGCATACACCACTGTTCACTCCGGTTGTATTAAATCACATTGGTGAATCTATAAAGCATCCAATTTAGACCTGTCCCCAACCCCCCATGCAGACCTCCAGGGCCCCTTTATTTAAAACGCTTGGAGAAACAAACATTACATGCATTGGTTCTGCTTTTGCAAGAATGACAGATGGTTAAAATGACTTTTAAATGGGGGTACCATTGACCAATTTTTTCCCTTCCTAATTAAGTTAACAGCTATTCTGTTTTGTAAGTGAGGCATTTCAACTCTGGCTGCTCCTTGATAGTTACCCAAAATAGCCAAAGCTAGTTCTAACCCAGGCCAATTGAACCAGAATGTCTGAGATGGAATCAATATTGGCCTTTTTTCCCATGTCCCCTAAAAACCTCCCCCTTCCTCTTCTTCTTTCCTTTCATGGAGCTTAAGAAATAAAAATTAATGATGTATCTTTTTTTTTTTTTTTTTTTTCAACATTTATTTATTTTTGGGACAGAGAGAGACAGAGCATGAACGGGGGAGGGGCAGAGAGAGAGGGAGACACAGAACCGGAAACAGGCTCCAGGCTCCGAGCCATCAGCCCAGAGCCCGACGCGGGGCTCGAACTCCCGGACCGCGAGATCGTGACCTGGCTGAAGTCGGACGCTTAACCGACTGCACCACCCAGGCGCCCCGAATTAATGATGTATCTTAAGCTCCTTACATAGCCTTCCTACTCCTATAAAGGTAACCACTATCTTGATTTTCTTTTTAATGTTTATTTATTTTTTTATTTTTTTATTTTTAAAAAAAATTTTTTTTTCAACGTTTATTTATTTTTGGGACAGAGAGAGACAGAGCATGAATGGGGGAGGGGCAGAGAGAGAGGGAGACACAGAATCGGAAACAGGCTCCAGGCTCCGAGCCATCAGCCCAGAGCCTGACGCGGGGCTCGAACTCACAGACCGCGAGATCGTGACCTGGCTGAAGTCGGGCGCTTAACCGACTGCGCCACCCAGGCGCCCCTTTAATGTTTATTTTTGAGAGAGAGAGAGAGAGAGAGCGCACGCATGCATGCACACACACATGCACACGTTTGAGTGGGGGTGGGGGTGGGACAGAGGATCCAAAGCAGGCCCTGAGCTGACAGCAGAGAGCCTAACGTGGGGCTCGAACTCAAGAACTCTGAGATCATGACCTGAGCCGAAGTCGGAAGCTTAACTGACTGAACCACCCAGGCGAGCCAGATTTCTTTTTAACTTAGATTTTTATAAGCCTTTTGGTTTATGAGACTTGTTCTCCTTTTGGCCACTCTCCAAGGACACCTTTAATGCTGCCAATTTAAAGAGAAGCTGTAAAGAGACTTCTTATTTTGAGCGACGTCCACGGACAAACGATCATTGTGATCTGGAGCTGTTGCTGCTACTAAAATTTACTTACAAACTGATTTGCTATGTGCAAATTCAACCCAGGCTAGACTTGTTATTTTGTCCTTCGTAGCTATTTTTGTGCCATAATACTTTGTAGTAGAAATGAAACTAAATGAAGGTATTTTGAGAGGAAAAAAAAAAAGGCTATTGAGAATTGTCGACGTAGCATGGAGTTTCCCAATTCAAGTTATATCTCTGTCCTACATGGTTTATAAAAACCAAGGTGTGGTCACAGTGGGAGTGTGACACATCCTGGTTGTTCAGGGTTGTTCTAGCTCCTGTGGTGAATGGACATGCATAATTGATAGGAGGAATTGAGTTCCATGAGTAATTGATATTTGAATGAAGGAATATACAATTCTGTGCGAAATTAACCTCAAGACACTTGACACTTTGAAAAAAGACAGTTTAGATGAAAAACAAAGGTCTGTAGCCAACGTAAATGATTGAAAGAAAACAGGGAACTTTTAAAAGGGGGATAGAAAGATGTCTATGACATTGTAGAAAGCTGCTCTCTAAGGTTCAGTGTGTTCAAACGGATGACTAATTATGAGAGTGAAAGGGTTCAAAGTATGTCACCCCCAAATATGTCACCTTTGCATATTTATTCTGAGCCGAAGACAGCTGAGAGTCAATAGATGCAGAAAAAAGCCTTCCTGTGTCTAAGCAGAAACTTCTGAGAAATGAGGACTGCCCCAAATCCTCTCTCCTGGGGAAGTTTTACAGCCATAAGGGGTTGGAAAGTGGGCACCAAGATGGGCTTGCACAAACAAATCTTAGGAAAATACCCTTATCTTCCATTAGTTTCCCCATATATTTACCTTTCCACAATTTACTGCCCCTAGAAGCTATTTTTTTTTTCATTGCTTTCTCTCCTCTTCAAAAATGTATTGCCCTTTGTTACAATGGTATATAAGTCTCCAGTGCTGAGCACCTCTTTGGGGTTTTCATTCCATTTCTGTAAGACCCCTACCCATATGCATACATAATCAATCTTTTTCTCCTGTCAATCTATTTTTTTTTCAGTCTAATTTGCAGGGCCCGATTTACTGAACCCAGTAGAGGGAAAAGGTATTTTTTTGCTCTCCTGCAAGAGTGAACACTAAATAATTATATGTTTAAAATGAACCGTAAGAGCTAAATGTAAAGAAACTTTTTTTTTTTGGAAAAAAAAAAAAAACTTTGGGAAAATATTTTCGTCAAGATTTTGACTCTCAGTTGAGTGATAAACAGAGCAGCCAGGAATATCCTTCTCTTATTTTAAAGGAAATTGGGGGAAAAAGGGGATTTTTAAAATTGCTTATTTATTTATTTATTTTATTTTTTAACGTTTATTTATTTTTGAGACAGAGAGAGACAGAGCATGAACAGGGGAGGATCAGAGAGAGGGAGACACAGAATCTGAAACAGGCTCCAGGCTCTGAGCTGTCAGCACAGAGCCCGACGCGGGGCTCGAACTCACGGACCGCGAGATCATGACCTGAGCCTAAGTCGGCCGCTTAACCGACGGAGCCACCCAGGCGCCCCTTAAATTGCTTTTTTAAACGGTAGGCAGTAAGTAGGCTTGAGTTTTCTGCCATGACCTGGAAAAAAAAGTACTGAAGTCTGTGGCAGAACACAGTTCCAAACCCCCAAGGTATCAAACTCATAGGCAGAATCCATGTTTAAGAGCAAGACTTCATCCTAGGGGTGCCTGGGTGGCTCAGTCTGTTAAGCATCCAACTTCAGCTCAGGTCATGATCTCAAGGTTCGTGTGTTCAAGCCCCACGTTGGGCTCTGTGCTGACAGCTCAGAGCCTGGAGCCTGCTTTGGATTCTGTGTCTCCCTCTCTCTCTGCCCCTTCCCCACTTGGCTCTCTCCCTCTCTCTCAAAAAGAAACAAACATTAAAAAATTAAAAAAAAAAAAAAAAGAATTCATCCTGGAAGCACAGGAAATTAATTAGACCAGACCATCTTGTCTAATTGACCTGCTTTTTTGGTGTGTGGCTCTCTGAAACTTTTTGGACCCTCCCAGGATTTTCTAAAGTCAGCTACAAGTGACTTTTGGCTATTTCCAAAGTGAATAATCCTGAGGTTATGAAATAAAAGACAAAATCTGAAGAGGATTACCATGAAGAAGAGTTATTACTAAAAGTATATGTGGACCAGTGATAACATTATGAGAAATGGTGCATTGTCTCCTAAAACAAACATTTTGGCTACTATTCATTGAACACTTATTGGGTGTCTACTCTATGCCACAAATTGCAAAGTTTAGAAGAGACACCCATTTGGATGTGTCTTAGCCACTAGTATGCAGTGAAACTGGTTTTGGGACTCATAGCTGCCGTGACATGTAAGCTGGGACTAGGTTCCTGGCACATTCATTGCTGGATCTTGTCCCCAGTGTTTTTTGACAAACATTTCTTGTCTATGTCGGTCAGCAGTATATCTCTATCCCTGTCTCAGCAGTCGACCAATTAGCAAGAAGTCCAATGACATCAAGGGTATTTTTCTCTTCTTGCTTTACTTATCTGTTTTTCCAGATTTTTCTATAATGCAAAACATTGCTTTTATCATAAGAAAAAGAGTCATTTTAATTTTAAGAACCGAATGAGAGAAGAGCAATGTTTAATCCACTTGACAGTGATTTGTAGGCATGAAAAGAGCCCCATGCCCAGTGAAGGAGCTGTAAAAGGAGACTCTTATCACTGAGTTTTTTTTATCTGGGTTTACTTGTTTCCATAATAGCAACCAGGGCATCTAAGAGTGGGTAGGTTTACTTTTCTGTTGAATATGCACTCATTATCTTGTAAATTAAATTCCTGCCCTATTTGGCTATAGGGCACCAATGACAGGGAGAGCTGGGACCCAAAAAAGAGTACCCTAAGAACAAAACAATCAAGGCAAAAATATGGAAAAGTTTGTTTAAAAATCCCTCTGTCAATAATTATACACTATGCCTCCAGTTTGTCCAAGCAAAAAGAGATTCAAAACGTTATCATGGATATTTCCCAGAATAGATGGTCCTATTGCATCTAGTTTTTTATCTGTTTACATACCTAAGAGATGATCTACTAACATCTAGTGAGTTTTATCTTGTTAAAATTTAAATTACTCCTCAACACTTTTAGTAAGTTATAAAACACTGGTTCACACTCAGCTTTTAGGGATGTTCATGAGAGAAGTAAGCATGTGGAGTTGGTTAAAGGAAATCTAGTTAACTGGAATATGTTTATCTTTCAACTGTCTGCCTTTGGTGCCCATATGCCCAGGGCAAGCTAAAGTTTTTTTCTTCATTCACTCAGTGACTGTTAACCGGGAGCTTCCTAAATGCAAGATTAAATGCCTGTTGAATACTAATAATGGAATAAGCACTGTATTCATCATGCTCGTACATTTAAAGCAGGTCAGAAGGAATCTGATTCTGACTCAGTTTCACAAGTGTGTGACTAGACAATTTAGGACTTTTCCTAATCAAAGTGAATCATGAACCCTTAACCTCATTTGTTAAAGGCTGTGAAACAATGTCAGCTTTTTGGGGACAACTCTATAATTTACCTTTCCTTTCTTCCTTCTATAGAAAAGTGTCCTTTTTTTCTCCTCATTCACACCGGATCCCTGCACTTCTGATCTCTTAATAGTAATCAGTCGAATGAATTTTCATTTATATCCATCACACTTAACGTAATACATGCTATGGGTTTCATGCTTTGGCTGATGGTGGGGTTCAAAGACAGCAGCAAACTCCACCCCAGTATCTCATACAGGTTTGGCAAGTGTGATGACAAATGTAAATCAGAAATAATTGGGAGGAACGTCAATAGGGAAGAAGGGACATCAGGGAAGAGTTCCTAGAGGAAGACTGGATTGCTATATATCAGGTTCTTATATCTGATTTTTGTAGAGATTTCAGGAAGGAGATATAAAGTACTTCAAAATTAACAAACCTCAAACTGAACTCATGAACTTCCTCCCCAAATCTGTCCTCCTGTGTTTCCCCACTGGGGAGCCATCATTTCTTGTCACCTCCACCCACGTAATCATCCAAGACAGAAACCAGGGCACCAGACTCGGTTCCCTTTCTTCTTTCTCCCTGACCTACTTCAGGAACTGGAGCCAGCCTGCTGGGGTCACCATGTGAGGGTGGCACCTTGGGAGGGGATCTCCCCGTTTTCCCATGGTGACACAGCGAGGTGGAGAAAGACATTCTGTCAAGAGAAGTTTGCAGCTGGCAAAACAGGATTGAGCGCTGAGGCCGAGGCTCAACACAATGATGAAAACTGCAAACAAGGATTGGGGTTGTTGTCTGGGAGGTCTGCAACCAAGATAGTCTAAGGGGTGAACAGCAGGCTGAGAAGGGTGGATCATAAGTGAGATTTTAAAAAAATGTTTATTTATTTGTTTGTTTATTTGGGGGGAAGGGGCAGAGAGACAGCAGAGAGATGGAGAGAATCTCAAGCAGCCTCCTTGCTGTCAGCACAAAGCCCAAGGCGGGGCTCGATCCCACACACTGTGAGATCATGTCCTGAGCTGAAGTCAAGTACTCTCATCCGCTCTCTTGGTTGACCATCCCCTTAATATCTACCATCACAAGGTTATCTTAGATAGTGCTGATTGTCATCTAAACTCCAAAATGCCATGGAAAGGCTCAAATCTTCCATCAGTTTTTCATGCTTACTGTAGGAGAACTCATACCGATAGTACCACTTATAGACCTATCCTATAGCAGCTGTTCCTATGTCACTGCATTTGCATATGCTAGTCCCTCAGTGGAATACCATTTCCATCGAAGAGGGCCTGGTGAATTCCTCCTTCTCAATCCTTTATAATCGAATACAGTTAACAACTCTCCTTGTCTTTCCTTTCTCCTTGGCATAAGATAGTTGCTTTGTCCCAGTAGCACCAGGCACATATTCTACAAAAGCACCTTCTACATTCTCTCTTCTTTGATAGACTGAGTTCATGAGGTCAAGAACCACCCATCTTCCTCTTGCTTGTAGTGAACCCAATTCCTGGCACATAATAAGTTCTTGATCAAGGTTTACTGAGTAAATACTGTCTTACAATAGCTTTTTAAGCATGTGTATACTTAGTGCAAGACTAAGCTGTATCTCCTGTAACAACCCAGACACTCTCTTGATTTATTGAGTAAATATAGGGAGGGGTAGCCATGTGTTTGCTGGTCCTATTCCATATTATTTTTCCCCCAACTTCCTTCTGTGGTTATTTCACGATGCAATATTTTGTTCTGTCTAAATGATATCACATGCGGGGAGACAGATTTCCCACCCCCACCTAATAATTTGACTGGCTAAAATGGATTTCCCATTCATGTATACAGGCAAATCAGTTATTTGAAACCGTGGCTATACATAAGTCATATGAGGAACTTGAGCATTTTTAGTGCCTGGGGCCCATGTCAGACCAAATAAATCGGAACCTCTGGAGTGGATTCAGGCATGAATAAATATATGTATGCTTTTTCAGGCATCAATATTTTCAAAAAGGTTCCCAGGTGATTCCTTTTGCCAAGATGACAAAGCACTGAGTTATATGCTGTTTAGACCTTGTCATTATCCAGCTCTAAATGATCTTTTCTTAGTTAACTGCATCCAGAACACGATGGTAGAACATATCAGCTGGCTCTTATTCTCAGCAAAGCTTAGCTGCTTCACTGGCTATTTTTTGCCTGAGTAGTGGCAGTCGGAGAAAATGACAAAGGTTAGCATCCATATGTTTGGTACCTTTTTTTTTTTTTTTTAAATTTATTTTAGAGAGAGAGTGCAAGTGGGGGAGGGGCCAGAAGGAGAGAGAAAGAGAGAGAGAGAGAGAAAGAGAATCTTAAGCAGGCTCCACCTTGCAGCATGGAGCCTGATGTGGGCTCTATCTCATGACCCTGGAATCATGACCTGAGCCAAAATCAAGAGTCAGATGCTCAATGGACTGAGCCACCCAGGTGCCCCTGTATGTTTGGTATCTTTGATGAAAGAGGAATTAAGATCAAATTAAAAAAAAAATGTTTATTTATTGGGAATGCAAGCTGGTGCAGCCACTCTGGAAAACAGTATGGAGGTTCCTCAAAAAACTAAAAATAGAACTACCCTATGACCCAGCAATTGCACCACTGGGCATTTATCCAAGGGATACAGGTGTGCTGTTTCGAAGGGACACATGCACCCCCATGTTTATAGCAGCACTATCAACAATAGCCAAAGTATAGAAAGGGCCCAATTGTCCATCAATGGGTGAATAGATAAAGAAGAGGTGGTTTATATATACAATGGAGTATTACTCGGCAATCGAAAAGAATGAAATCTTGCCATTTGCAACTACGTGGGTGGAACTGGAGGGTATTATGCTAAGTGAAATTAGTCAGTCAGAGAAAGACAAAAATCATATGACTTCACTCATATGAGGGCTTTAAGAGACAAAACAGATGAACGTAAGGGAAGGGAAACAAAAATAATATAAAAAGAGGGAGGGGGACAAAACAGAAGAGACTCACAAATATGGAGAACAAATGGAGGGTTACTGGAGGGGTTGAGGGAGGGGGAATGGGCTAAATGGGTAAGGGGCACTAAGGAATCTACTCCTGAAATCATTGTTGCACTAGATGCTAATTTAGATGTATATTTAAAAAAAAAAAAAAGACTATGGAAAAAGTAATGGAAAAAATTACAGTCACCTGTCCAGATGCTATCACTGTGGGATGCCTAATGTCTTGTGAATGAGACACGTATTGGTATTGTCTTTGTTATAAACATTTCCAACAACAACAACAAACCATCTACTGACCACAGGATAATTATTATACCCTCTGGAGTAGTTACTGTTAAAACATGTGTGCATTTTGCTGAGAAAGCAAAAGAGGATCTTTGCCAATGCTTCTGCTATCTTTCTTTTTTTTTTTACGGCCTCAGAGTTCCACTGTGAAACTGGGGATTTCCAACTCTGCTAGCTGTGTTGGATCAAGCAAACTGCGCTAATGAGCCTTGCGCCACAGTATTTCCAGCCCTCACAAATACGAGGGCATACCTGAAGGAAATGACTGAAAGCAAGGGCTCTGAAATCAGATGGCTTGAGTTTTAGAGCTGCACTCTTTACTCGCTGGCCAAGTGACCTTGGCCAATGTACTTAAATGACGTCTTTCTCAAAAACCTTATCGGGAAAACGGGGACAAATTAGTATGCAATTCCTAAGGCTTTTGTGAGGATTAAATGACATAATCTACCCAAAGTAAAAAAAAAAAAAGTTTATTTATTTATTTTGAAAGAGAGAGAGAGAGAGAGAGCATGCACAAGCAGGGGAGGGCAGAAGGGAGAGAAAGAATCCCAAGCAGGCTCCACATTCAGCATGGAGCCCAATGCCGGGCTTCATCCCAGGAGCTGTGAGATCATGGTGTGAGCTGAAATCACGAGTTGGACGCTCAACTGACTGAGCCAAGGTGAAGGTCAAATTTGAGACGAGTTTCAATCTACCAAATTGACCATTGATAATACTTACATGTCCCTGCTACTTGCTCACCAGTGCCTCAGACTCGGGGAGAGCAGAAGCAGTAGAGATGTGGTCTTTGTGCACCAGGAAGAGAGGTGAAGGGGAGAGAACAAATCGTGAAAAGTACTCCTGTGTTCCAGGCATGATAGTAGGCGCTTCCTATGTGACGTCTCTTGTAAGCCTCATGACAACCTGGCCAATTAGATGAGGCTGTCATCACCTTACATATATGAAAACTGATCCTCTCAATTCCTTCATCCACAAAATGGGAATGTTAATTGTATTTATCTCCTTTCTTGAAGGTTAAATGAATTAATACGTTTTAAACTCTCACCATCTCTGGAACATACTAAGCACTCAATAAACGTGAGCAATTATTGGTATTGCTTACGTTCCCCCAAATAGCAAGTGGCAAGAGAGATTAAACCCCAAGACTGTCTAATTTCAGAACTCAGGTGTTTTTCTCTCTGCCTTGCAGCCCAAGTGGGGATTTAAGAATAATGCTATGAAACTGCGGGATAAAGTTATAGTAGACACAGCACATAAGTATCAAAGGCAGGTAGAGGAAAGATCATGAGTTCTACACACTTGTACTCAGTGAAGGAAGCCATTGAGTGTGGGGCACAGGATGTAGGAATAAAAAGTCTTTATGTTTGGGTGGTGGCCCATGGAGGGCAAGGCAGCTTGGACGGCACCCCGGCACCCTGCGCCCCAATGCTGTAGCCTACATGCCGGCCATTAAGCATGTGGTGACGGGAGCAATAGGTAAAACTTGCCTACTGATCGGTGACACAACTAATGCATTTTCTGGAGACCACAGCCTCACCGTCTTTGACAACTGTTCTGCCAATGTTATGGTGGATGCAAAACTGGCGAATCGGGGCTTGTGGACACAGCTGGGCAAGAAGATGACAGATTACGCCCCCATCCTCTACTCAAAGGGATGTATTCTCAGTTGGGTTTTCTCTGGTGAGTCCTGCATCTTTGGAAAATGTCTGTGTACAGAGGTATCCTGAAGTGTGCCACCATTGTCTCAATGCTCCCATCATCCCAGTTGGAACTCAATGTGATCTCAGGGGTGGTGAAGATAAGGCTGAGGAACTGAAGGCAAAGAGGCTGATTGCTGATGCCTATCTTTGAGGTTTAGCCAAGGCCAAAGACATCTGTGCTGTAAAGTACACGCAGCACTTGGCTGTCACACAGTGAGCCTCTAGATGTGTTTGATAAAGCTCTTCTTCTTCAGTGGTTCTCTCCCACCTCCTGTCAAGAAGAGGAAGAGAAAATGCCTGCTGTTGTAAATGTCCGAGACTCTCTCTTTTTTTTTGTCCTGTCCCCCTTTATACCTTTGTACAATTTGCTCAAAACCAGCGGTATCTTCACACTCCACGCCTAGATTTTGTTACAGATTAGTTTTTCTGTAAAACCATTTTGAACCAGTGGATGATTTTAAGGCTTTGCTTATTTAAAGTGTAAGAGTTCAGGGGTGCCTGGGTGGCTCAGTCGCTTCAGCATCCAAATCTTGACCTTGGCTCAGGTCACGATCTTGTGATTGTGAGGTCAAGCCCCGCCTCGGGCTCTGAGTTGATGGTATGGAGCCTCCTTGGGATTTTCTCTCTCCCTCTCTCTCTTTGCCTCTCCCTCTCTTGCTCTTGCCCTCTCTCTTAAGAAAGTTAAGAAAAATTAAAAAAATAAAATGTAAGAGTTCAAACTTTCACATCCTATTAAAATTTAGCCCTAAAGTGGATAAAAAAATCTGAATTCAAGTCCTGTCTTTGCCATGTATTAGCAAACTGACTTTACGTTAATTATATCTGTATGCTTATTTCAATGTCTACACTTGTATAAAATGGTAATAACAATAGTACCTATTTAATGGCTTCTTTTTTGCAAAAATGAAATATGATCATCTATATTAAAGGCTTATACTAATTAAATTATTTTTAGTTAGGTAGAGGAAAGAATTTGGGGCTAGGACTTAAGACACACAGTTTCTAGGGGCGCCTGGGTGGCTCAGTCAGTTAAGCATCCAACTCTTGATTTTGGCTCAGCTCATGATCTCACAGACATGGGACTGAGCCCTGTGTGGGGCTCCACGCCGGGTGTGGAGCTTGTTTGGGGTTCTCTTTCCCCCTCTCCCTTTGCCCCTCCCCCACTTGCTCTCTTTCTCTTTCTCTCTGTCTCTCAAAAAAGAAAAAAAAAGGGCATACAGTTTCTAATGTTAGGTCTGCCATGACCTAGCTATGTCACTTTGAGTAAATTCCTGGACATCCTTGCTTTCAGTTTACCCATTATTACATAAGGTAGGTAACCAAGTAGCAGCATGGTAGGCATTCAGCAAATGTTATGTCATCTCTTTCTTTCCAGTTGCTCAGAAAATGACATAAGTGGAACGAGTTACTGCTTCACAACTGTGGCTGGGTGTCGTAATCATCTGCGGGGCTTAATAAAGAAAGAAATGACAAGTCAGAACATGGGCATTGAAAGCCATGAACTAGGTGATCTATGAGATTCCCTCATGGTCCAATAATTGATTATCTTTAGCTTCATGAAGAAAATAGGACTTGTGTTTAATTTTACATTATTGTTTTATTCTCCTTTTTCTACAAATCATCGGAGTCCATTTATAACATGTAACACTAAAAGGGAAAACATGAGGATCAGGGCACCATGAAGGGTTATTGTGATGGGGAACCGCACTCAGGCAGGGTGGCTCTTCGCACAGTGCCTGGCCCAGGTGAGGCTCTATGAACAGCAGCTGAATGGATGAATGGATGAATGGATCAACCATAGCTCTCCCCAAACATCAGTTCATGAAATGGGTTTGGAGAAACACTGGACAGCTGACTGATGTGTTCTCTAGAACACAAGTATCTGTGTTATTGATTAAAGGCAGCCAAAGGGAGTAGGGAATAGTGCGGGGAAGGATTTCCAGGAGAAGGGGCAATTTGGGTGGGAACTCCCGGGTTGGACTTGGAGTGTTCAAGGTAGTGGGAGATGCATCTGAGGAGGTAGTAAGGTCAGATTACAGAGGCTCTTGAAGGCTGAATAGAGAATTGTACATTTGGTGTTAGAAAGGGAAGTGTTGAAGCTTCAGTTGCTGACTTCCTGGCCATGGCCAACTCTCCTATATTCATGAGACCATCTTGTACTTGCAAAGCAATTTTAAGGACATAATGTGCAGCAGCTGGGAAAGAGGAGACACCAGGAGGCAGCCCCATCTTTGTTTTCTTCTGGGAAAAGACAGTAAAGTATTCAGGACAGTGTTGTCCTCTGACACAGTGTGTGCCTCTAAAGGGTGTGATGAAAATTGTCAGTCATACATTCCTTCTGTGAAATCATATTGTTGACAAACCCTATGCCCACCCCCAAGTCTTCCCAGAATCCCGGGAGCCCATCTAGCTCTCTAATGGACACTAGATCCAGGTGCCTGTCCTCCTGCAAAAAACAATTGTAAGTTATATCTTACAAGTTACAAGTTGTAACTTACAACTGAGTAATTGTTAAGTTACATCAAGCAAGCTACTGGGAAGAATTTCACTGCTCCATCAGGGAGCCTGTTGTGACTTGTGACAAACTTCCACCTTGGCTTGGTTGTCCTTACCTTTAGAATGGCATCTTGTAGGGGTGCCTGGGTGGCTCAATCGGTTGAGCATCCAACTTCAGCTCAGGTCGTGATGTCATGGTCTGGGAGTTCAGTTGTCAGCGTAGAGCCCACTTCAGATCCTCTGTGCCCCTCTCTATCTGCCCCTCCCCTTCTCATGCTCTCTCTTTCTCAAAAATGAAGAAAACGTTTTTTTTTTTTAATTTTTTTTTCAATGTTTATTTATTTTTGGGACAGAGAGAGACAGAGCATGAACAGGGGAGGGGCAGAGAGAGAGGGAGACACAGAATCGGAAACAGGCTCCAGGCTCTGAACCATCAGCCCAGAGCCTTACGCGGGGCTCCAACTCACGGACCGCGAGATCGTGACCTGGCTGAAGTCGGACACTTAACCGACTGCGCCACCCAGGCGCCCCAAGAAAACGTTTTTAAAAATGCCGTCCTTTAGTAATAATCTGTATTGCTTTAACTCCAGCTATTTTCAGATTATCCATGTAGTCTATAGCTACACCCAAATGTACATTTAGGAGAGGGTCCCCTGGGCTTTTCTCCTCCCCGTCTTGCCTCTTGGATTCCCATCAGTGTTCAAGAGCCTTGAGGTCAAGGGACTGGGCCTCACTTTCCTTTGTCTGCCACTGCACCTGCCACCATGCTGGCCACCACACTTGGCCCTGACCGTGTATATAAAGCCAATCACTGCCTCCCTTGGGATCTCAAAGAAGGCTCGATTTCATTCAAAACAGACAAAACATACTGCCTTGCCTTTTGTAATAAGCCCTGAACTCTGTTTAGAGAGGGAGAGTCAATCCAAGTTATCAGCCAAATACCTTGTCCTGCAGGGTGATGGTTGTGCTTTTTCTTCTTTTTAAGAGATTGCTCAGAACGATGCTTTTCTCCAACTATTCCAAACTCCATTCAACAAATCTGTGTAAAAATCTAAGAACTGCAAAATGAATGAGTGTGTAAGTATGGGTGAGTCATATGTATGGGTGTATAGCATTCCATGTTTCCTAGTTAAGAGTTTGCAGTTGTGCTGGTATTTTGTGAGTGTGTGGGTCAGAGGGAAGATCAAAACACTTAACTGAAAAGACTCGTCTAGTCATACCACGGTCATTCTAAGCCTTAATTACAGACATAAATTGAAGTGGCACTAAACATTGTAAATAATATTCAGGGATTTTTTTTCTTTTTTTAAAAAATTTTACTTATTTTTTTAAATTTACATCCAAATTAGTTAGCATATAGTGCAACAATGATTTCAGGAGTAGATTCCTTCGTGCCCCTTACCCATTTAGTCCATCCCCCTTCCCACAATCCCTCCAGTGACCCTCAGTTTGTTCTCCGTATTTATGAGTCTCTTCTGTTTTGTCCCCTTCCCTGTTTTTATATTATTTTTGTTTCCCTTCCCTTATGTTTATCTCTTTTGTCTCTTAAAGTCCGCAGATGAGTGAAGTCATATGATTTTTGTCTTTCTCTGACTACTTTCACTTAGCATAATACCCTCCAGTTCCATCCACATAGTTGCAAATGGCAAGATTTCATTCTTTTTGATAGCCAAGTAATACTCCATTGTATATATAAACCACCTCTTCTTTATCCATTCACCCATCGATGGATATTTAGGCTCTTTCCACACTTTGGCTATTGTTGATAGTGCTGCTATAAACATGGGGGTGCATGTGTCCCTTTGAAACTGCACACCTGTATCCCGTGGATAAATGCCTAGTAGTGCAATTGCTGGGTTGTAGGGTAGTTCTATTTTTAGTTCTTTGAGGAACCTCCATCCTGTTTTCCAGAGTGGCTGCACCAGCTTGCATTCCCACCAACAATGCAAAAGAGATCCTCTTTCTCCGCATCTTTGCCGACATCTGTTGTTGCCTGAGTTGTTAATGTTAGCCATTCTGACAGGTGTCAGGTGGTATCTCACGGTGGTTTTGATTTGTATTTCCCTGATGATGAGTGATGTTGAACATTTTTTCATGTGTCAGTTGGCCATCTGGATGTCTTCTTTGGAGAAGTGTCTATTCATGTCTTTTGCCCATTTCTTCACTGGATTATTTGTTTTTTGGGTGTTGAGTTTGATAAGTTATCTATAGATTTTGGACGCTAACCCTTTTCTGATATGTCATTTGCAAATATCTTCTCCCATTCCATCGGTTGCCTTTTAGTTTTGCTGATTGTTTCCTTGCTGTACGGAAGCTTTTTATTTTGATGAGGTCCCAGGAGTTCATTTTTGCTTTTGTTTCCCTTGCCTCTGGAGATGTGTTGAGTAAGAAGTTGCTGTGGCCAAGATCAAAAAGGTTTTTGCCTGCTTTCTCCTCGAAGCTTTTGGTGGCTTCCAGTCTTATATTTAGGTCTTTCATCCATTTTGAGATTATTTTTGTGTATGGTGTAAGAAAGTGGTCCAGGTTCATTCTTCTGCATGTTGCTGTCCAGTTTTCCCAGCACCAATTGCTGAAGAGACTGTCTTTATTCCATTGGATATTCTTTTCTGCTTTGTCAAAGATTAGTTGGCCATACGTTTGTGGGTCCATTTCTGGGTTCTCTATTCTGTTTCATTGATCTGAGTGTCTGTTTTTGAGCCAAGGATTTTTTTTTTTTCTAAAGCCAGGTCAATTTGTTTCTCATACTTTAGGAAGAGTTCTTCTTGAGGAGAAAACACAATGTGTCCTCTATTATGTTACCCTTGGTCAGTTTTTGTTATTTCTAGTACAGGCAGACTCTACTTTTGTACATAACATACTCTTGGAAATGTGTTTGTAGTTTGAGTACCTGAAAGTCCAGTAACAGTCTCACATGTGATAAAGAGGATTTCATTCCTAGAGACCTAGAATATATCAGGTTTATGCAGGGCCTTCTTTCCTTGCAAACAGGTGACTTGTTATGAGAGAGAGGTTTCAAAGGCACCTTACTCTGGGGTGAGGTTAAGGGAAGCAGGAAGGTGAAAGGGGGTGCTGGGCTCAGTCGAAGAATGCTAGATGGACTCCCCACAGCATGGTGGGGTGGGGGGGTAAGGAGAGGAGAAAGCTCCAGGCCTCCAGATGCCAGGCACTGTGAGGTATGTTGTCCCTCCAGGTAAGATAGGGACACCAGTATGGCCATGTTAAGACCTGGAGGAGTGATGTCTCTGCTGACCTGAATGGTGACACCACGGCTGAAACAAACAACTTTCCCCTACACCTTGCCAAAGACTGATGCCCCACAGGGACAGTGGCTTACAGATGACATCATCATGTGAGAACTTGAAATTATCATTGGCCAGCTGAAGTAGGAAGACTAAATCCAGGCATATGCTTTAGCAGTGTGAGTGTATTGAAATTGAAGACAGTCAAAGGCTTCTGTCTTGGTCTGTCGGGGCTGCTACAACAAAATACCACAGACTGGTGGCTATAAACAGCAGAAATTCATTCCTCACAGTTTTGGAGGCTGGAAGTCTGAGATCAAGATGACAGCATGGTTGGGTGAGGGTTGCCTTTGGACTGTTGACTTTCGTTATATACTCACATGGTGGACAGGGCAAGTGACCTCCGTAGAGCCTCTTTTATAAATGCACTAAGCTCATTTGTGAAGGTTCCTCCTCTCAAAGGCAACCCCTTCCTAACACCATCCCACTGGGTATTAGGATTTCAACATATGAATTTTGAGGAGACATAAACATTGAGACCGTAGCAGCTGCCTGTAGTAGAGTTCCCTCCCATAATTAAACACCAATCTTGCTACATGGAAAGAAACACACAAGTAAACTGAAATATAATCCGTAATTTGTGACATTTTGCTTCTATAGATCCCTGGATGAAGTTGCATAGTGAAACAATTCAGAAAATAGCAACCCAAAGGTAAGTGTATCCTAGGATTTGAGGTCATTCATGGAAGGATATAGTGTCACCGTGGTCAGTTACAGGCGTGCTTTGCTTTATGCAACAGATGTTTTCCAAGTTAGTCAATTTTTTAAATGGAATCATGTCTTTAAAGTATTAAGCATTTATTATTTAAAGGAAAGTTTTAGTGAATGCTTGCATTATATGATTCTTTGCTCATCATTTCTCTTCTGGTAATTTTAATTTTCTTAAATGTTGAGTCCAGTAGCCAACTCCAAAATGGCTCCCAGCGATCTTCGCCTTTTGGTTCAATCTTACTTTGTCCCTCTCACACCGAATCAGCGCTGGCCCTATTTGACTAACAGACTAAATGCAAAAGCGATGTATGTGACTTCTGAGGCTGGGTAGTAGCAGGCATTGTGTCTTCTGCCTGAATCTCTTGGACCACTGGCTTAGTAGAAAGCCAGCCCCCATGTGACAAGGACACTCAAATAGCCTTGAGGAGAGGGCAGGAACTGAGGAACTGAGGAACTGAGGCTCCCGAACAATAGTCAACATTGACTTGCCAGTCACGTGAGTGAACCCTGTCAAGGTTTCAGATAATTCCGCCCAGCTCTCATCTGATTATAACCTCATGGGACACCGAACCACAGCTGCCTCGTGAGCTCCTTCTGAGTTCCTGACTCATAGAATTGTGAGAGAAAATAAATTATTATTATTGTTTTATGCCACTAAATTCTGGGATGATTTGGTAATTAGTGATAAATAATAAATACATTAAGTTTCTGGAAGTAGAGGATACCTGTCTTATTTAGTTAAACCAAGAAAGGTTTGTTATTTTTGTGATGGGTGATGGCTAAACTTCTTGGATCTGTGGGTTTATAATTTTCACTAACTTTGGAAAAATTTTGGTAATTTCTTCAAGTATTTTTTTCTATTCTCCCCTCCATTTCCTCTCTTTTAGTGACTCCCTTATACATATTTTAGGGTGCTTGAAGTTATCCCACAGCTCACTAATGCTCTATTTATTTACTTTTTGTCTTTTTATTTTTGTGTTTATTCTGGATTATTTCTGTTGCTGTATCTTCAAATTCATGAATATATTTTGCAGTATCTAATCTACTGTTACTACTATTTAGAGTAGTTTTCATCTCAAACATTGCATTTTTCACCTTTAGAAGTTCATGTTGCGTCTTTTGTTATGTCTTTAATTTTTTTTTTTAATGTTCATTTTTGAGAGAGTGCGTGCAAACAGGGAAGGGGCAGGGAGAGAGAGGGACAGAGGATCCAAAGTGGGCTCTACACTGACAGCAGAGAGCTTGATGTGGGGCTTGAACTAATGATCCATGAGATCATGACCTGAGCCAAAGTCAGATGCTTAACTGACTGAGCCACCCAGGTGCCCCTTTAATGTGCTTTTGTTTATTTGTTTCTTTTGGTTTTAAAATTTTTTAATGTTTACTTATTTTTTAAGAGAGAGAGAGAGAGAGAGTGTGTGTGTGTGAGTGGGGGAGGACAGAGAGAGAGGGAGGGGGACACAAAATCCAAAGCAGGCTCCAGTCTCCGAGCTGTCAGCACAGAGCCCGATATGGGGCTTGAACCCAGGAACCGTGAGATCAGGACCTGAGCCGAACTGAAGTCAGACGCCTAACCGACTGAACGAGCCAGGGGTTCCTAATGTGTCTGTTTAATATGCTTGGTCTTTACTTTCTTGGATATATGGAATATCATAATTATTGTTTTGGTGTTCTTGTTTATTCATTCTTTCATATATGTCAGTTCTGAATCTGTTTCTATTGATTGGTTTTTTTTTTCTCTTCATACGGGTCATTTTTTCCTACTTCTCTGCATGCCTGATAATCTTCAGTTGAATGTCAGACTTTGTATCTTTAATCTTGTTGAGTGCTGTATATTTTCGGATTTTTATAAATACCGTTGAGCTTTATTCTGGGATAACCGTTAAGTTACTTGGAAACATTGGTTTACTTCTGGGTCTTGCTTTTAAGCTTGGTTAAGGAGGATCAGAGCAGCATTTGGTCAAGGGCTAATTTTGGCTCACTACTAAGGCAATTCCCTTCTGAGTGTTCTACTTGATGTCCTATAAATTATGCTATTTCCCACTCCTTCTGGTGGACTATTAACTCTTACTGGCACTGCATGATCTCCTAGGATTGTTCTTCTAATCACTGATGTGCTGATGATTCATTAGCCGAGGACTCAAGGGGGAATCTCCTGCAGATTTCCAGATTTCTCTCTGCCACTCTCCCTTCTCTAAGACTGCCCTGTGAGCTCCCTCTCTCTCCCTGGGATTTCATTTGCTTCCTCCATTCAGGGGGACTATTGGGCTTTATCTAATTTCTGCCCCCCTAAGCTACAGCATGGAAACTCTTTCCAGGTAGTAAATATGGGTAGTGATCAGGCTTATTGGGTTTGTGTCCTATCTCTCAGTCACTGTTATCCTACACTGCCTGATGTACAATGTCTAAAAAAGATTGCTTCCACCTACAATTATTACGCACACTGTTTTGTTGTCATTTCAGGCAGATAGATAAATCTGAGCCTTGTTACTCCATCTTGTTGAGAAGCAGAAGTTGCTTTTTTATCTCTGAGATTGGCATAAATAATGGCACTGCTCCGTTGAAGCTGCAATGTCTGTGTATTTTTGTGTTTGTTGATGAGTGTGTATGACAAGGGCAAGTGATGGGGAAGGTCACAGGGATCAAGGTCATTTCTTTTAAAAATTAATCTTCAAATGTATGTTTGAAAAGTATTTTTTAATGTTTTATATTTTGATTAATTTTTGTTGTTGTTGTTGATTTATTTTTGACAGAGATAAAGTGCAAACTGGGGAGGAGCAGAAAGACAGGCAGACAGTGGATCCAAAGCGGGCTCTGTGCTGAAAGTGAAGAGCCCAATGTGGGGCTTGAACTCACAAAGCAGGAGCTCCTGACCTGAGCTGAAGTCAGATGCTTAATGGACTGAGCCAGCCGGGGGCCCCGTTATTTATTTTTGAGAAAGGTACCATGAGCAGGGGAGGGACAGAGAGAGAGATGGGGACAGAGGATCTGAAGTAGCCTCTGCTAGCCCAACTAGGGTCTCGAACTCATGAATTGTGAGATCATGACCTGAGTCAAAGTTGGATGCTCAACCGACTGAGCCACCCGAGGGCCCCTGAAAAGTGTTTTCTCAAGATATGAAAATAATATATGCCTACGTAAATAATATAAATATATCACAGAGAATATAATGTGAAAGTGAAGTCTCTTGAATGACTCATAACTTTATCATTCAGTCCCATCTTTAAAGAAAAATTTTTTTTTAATTTTTTTTATTTTTATTTTTTTTAATTTTTTTTTTAACGTTTATTTATTTTTGGGACAGAGAGAGACAGAGCATGAACGGGGGAGGGGCAGAGAGAGAGGGAGACACAGAATCGGAAACAGGCTCCAGGCTCTGAGCCATCAGCCCAGAGCCTGACGCGGGGCTCGAACTCACAGACCGCGAGATCGTGACCTGGCTGAAGTCGGACGCTTAACCGACTGCGCCACCCAGGCGCCCCAAGAAAAATTTTTTTTATTTGAGAGGGGGGTTGGGGGAGAGTGCAAGTGGGGAGAGGTGCAGAGGGAATGAGAGAGACAGAGAGAGAATCTTAAGCAGGTTCCATGCTCAGCGCAGAGCTTGATGTGGAACTGGATCCCACGACTCCAGGATCATGACCTGAGCAGAAATCAAGAGTTAGATGCTTAACCAACTGAGCCACCCAGGCGCCCCAAAGGGGAATTACCTCCAAATGATAAAGAGCATCTACAAAAGCCCACAGCTAAGATCATATTTCATGGTGAAAGGCTGAATGCTTTCCTTCTAAGATTAGGAACAAAGCAGTATGTCAGCTCTCACCACTCGTATTCTGCACAGTACTGGAAGTTCTGGTCACTACAGTAAGTAAGACAAACAAATAAAAGACATACAGGATAGAAAAGAAGAAATAAACCTATTTCTATTTGCAGATGACACGGTCATCTATGCAGAAAATTCCAAGGATTCTACAAAAAAACTCCTAGAACTAATGAGTGAGTTCCGCAAGGTCATAGGATACAAGATCAACACACATCTCTCAGAAGTATTTGTACATACTAACAATGAAAAGACAGACACCAAAATTGAAAATGCAAAACCATTTACAATTGCTCCAGAGAAAACAGATTATTTAGGAATACACTTATCAAAATGTGAACAATATCTGTATGCTGAAAATTACAAAATTTTGATTGATTAAAAAAGTAAAAGAGGGGCGCCTGGGTGGCTCAGTCAGTTAAGGGTCCGACTTCAGCTAAGGTCACGATCTCGCCGTCCGTGAGTTCAAGCCCCGCGTGGGGTTCTGTGCTGACAGCTCAGAGCCTGGAGCCTGTTTCCGATTCTGTGTCTCCCTCTCTCTGACCCTCCCCCATTCGCTCTGTCTCTCTCTGTCTCAAAAATAACTAAACGTTAAAAAAAAAACAAAATTAAAAAAAAAAGTCAAAGAACACCCCCCCAAAAAGGAGACGTACTGTGTTATGGGTTGGCGGTGTCACCATGGTAAAGATGCTAATTCTCCTCAGATTATCTATAAATTTAATGTAATTCCTATCAAAATCCTATCAAGCTTTTTGGAAATAGAGATGAGGTTATCCCAAAATTTGTGGAAAGGCATAGGCCCCCAAATAGCTAAAACATTCTTGACAAAAAAGATCATGGGGGAGGAATCACTCTTCTTAAGGCTTACTATATATCTGCAGTAATCAAGACAATGTGATAGTGATTGGTACAGAGGCAACAAGAGAGAGAACCCAGAAACAGACCCACACAAATCTATTCAACTGACAAGTGAAAAGGTACAATAGCAATTCAATAGAGGAAGGATAGCATTTTCAACAAGCGGGTTGGAACTATGGGACATCCATGGTCAAAAAATGGAACTCTTTGGGCTTGATACGTCATTGTAAATTAATGAACTTGAAATTACTTAAAATGGCTTCATAAATGGGGGTGAAGGTATAGATAGCAATAACACCTACCTGAAACCATACACCTTGGAGCTTTTAATCTAAATCACTTCTGTTTTTTGGTTTTGGTTTTTTTTATAAAGTGCTTTTAAAGTAAATATTTCTAGGGGCACCTGGGTGGCTCAGTCGGTTGAGCATCTGACTTTGGCTCAGGTCATGATCTCACAGCTCGTGGGTTCAAGCCCCACATAGGGCTCTGTGCTAACAGCTCAGAGCCTGGGGCCTGCTTCGGATTCTGTGTCTTCCTCCCTCTCTGCCTCTAACCCACTCGCATTCTGTCTCTGTCTCTCTCAAAAATAAATAAACATTAAAAAAAAACAAGAAAAAAGTTCAGGATCTAGGACTAACTAGAGTTTAGAAAACTAAAGTTTTCTTAGATGATTCATGAAAGGAAAAACTGCACAATAAGAACTCATCAAAATGAAAAATTCTGTTCTGTGAACGCCCATGTGAACAGGGTGAAAAGACAGGCTATAGAATGGGAAGAACTATTTGCAAACCACATATCCAACAAAAGACAGTATTTAAGATACTCTTGGAACCCAAGAGTAAAGATACAAACAACCCAGTTAGGAAATGGGCGAAGGCATGAATAGGCATTTCACCAAATAGGATATATAGAGGGCAAATAGACCCATGAAAACATTTTCAACATCACTAGCATTAGGAGAATACAAGTAAAAACTATAATGATTTATGATTAAATAGCAAAAATTCAACCAAATAAAATTCAAGGATGTGATTAGCTATATTAATTGATATACGAATCAGGCAACATCTCATCTAGCAGATAAAAGCTAGTCCAAAGGGCTACAGAAAAGGAAAGGTTTTTATTTTATTTGTTTAACGTTTTATTTATTTTTGAGACAGGGAGAGACAGAGCATGAATAGGGGAGGATCAGAGAGAGGGAGACACAGAATCTGAAACAGGCTCCAGGCTCTGAGCTGTCAGCACAGAGCCCCACGCGGGGCTTGAACTCACGGACCGCGAGATCATGACCTGAGCCGAAGTCGGCCGCTTAATCGACTGAGCCACCCAGGCGCCCCAAGGAAAGGTTTTTAAAGGTAGAGACCAAGCAGAGAAAAGAATCCATTATTTTAGCAAGGTCGCCCCTCTAAGGGGTCTGTCAGTAAATAGTGGTGACCAGGAAGTTCCCGCGTTGACTGGTTAAAAGGCTACATTCCTGGGGGGTTTGAACTCCAGTTAGGGTAGATATTAAGTCTTGGTTTATTGACTTAGGTGCGGCCTTAACCTAAATGACAACATTTTGGACCTGTGGTTTTGTTTTTAATGGTAAATACCTATCAGAATGACTGACATAAAAAATGGAGACAACTAAAATGCTGGTGAGGGTGTGAAGAAACTAGATCACTCATACATGTCTCATGGTAATGTAAAATGGCACAGCTGCTGTTTCTTTTAAAATTTTTTTTAATGTTTATGCATTTTTGAGAGACAGAGGGAGACAGAGCATGAGCGGGGAAAGGGCAGAGAGAGGGAGACACAGAATCCGAAGCAGGCTCCAGGCTCTAAGCTGTCAGCACAGAGCCTGACGCAGGGCTCAACCTCACAAACTGCAAGATCATGACCTGAGCCGAAGTTGGACGCTCAACCGACTGAGCCACCCAAGTGCCCCACAGCTGCTGTTTCTTATAAAACTAAATATCCAATATCGGCATGACCCAACAATTGCACTCTTTGGCCTTTACCCCAGAGAAATGATAACTCATGTTCACACAAAGACCTGTGCATGAATGGTCATCGCAGCTTTATTTGTAATAGCCCAAACTGGATGTTCTTCAACAGATGAATGGTTAAACCAACTGTAGAATATATGTTCCCTGGAATACTACTTAGCAATAACAGAACAATCAATGGGTACGTGCAAGAAGTTGGATGAATCATGAGGAAATGATGCTCAGTGAAAAAAGCCAACCCTCCAAAATGGATCCTATATAATCCCACTCATATAACATTTTTGGAATGACAACATTTTAGAAATGGAGGACAGATTATTGGTTGTCTGGGGTTAGGGATGAGGGTTGGGGGTAATGGGCCATCGGAGGGAGGTGGGTGTAGTTATCAAGGGACAACACAAGGTATCTCTGTGGTGTTGGGGCTAACTGCTCAACTGAGTGTGGTGGTGTACCCACAAACCTACACGTGTGACAGCACTGTATGTAACAAAATAAACCAACATCTGCGAGTACAAATGAAACGAGGACCAGCTGAATAAGATCAGTGAATTCTACCAATGCCAACATCCTGGATATGGTTTTATACTCTAGTTTTGTAAAATGTTACCACTGAGGGGAACTGAGTAAAGTGCACATAGAATCTGTCTTAAAAGGGGCGACTGGGTGGCTCAGTCTGTTAAGCGTCTAACTCTTGATTTTGGCTCAGGTCATGATCTCACAGTTCATGGGTTCAAGCCCTGCATCAGGCTCAGTGCTGACAACGCGGTGCCTTCTTGTGATCCTCTCTCTGCCCCTCCCCTGCTCTCTCTCTCTCTCTCAAAATAAATAAATTAAAAAAAAAGGTGGGTGGCTCAGTTGGGTGAGCATCCAATTCCTTTTTTTTTTTTTTTTTTTTTCTTTTTGAGCATCCGATTCTTGATTTGGCTCAGGTTGTGATCCCATGGTCGTGGGACTGAGCCCTGGGACGGGCTCTGTGCTAAGCGTGGAGCCTGCTCAGGATTCTCTCTCTTTCCCTCTTCCCCCCACCCCACTCTCCCTTTGCTCCTCTCCCCTGTTCTCCATCACTTTCTCTTAAAAAAACAAAAAGTAAAAAAAAAAAACCCAAAAGGATAGTGGGAGCATTACTGACAAGAGTCATGGTCTGGGCTATCAGAATGGTCTGAGTATATCAGAATAAACTTCATATTTGATAAGACAGCATTTTGCATTTTGCATTTATGATATGACCCCCAACTTCTATTTTTAGGCTATCTTCCATGACATACTTAGGCAATCCCAGCATCTTAGCCCCTCTGAACTCCTTGCCATTTCCTAAAATGCTTAGTGTATTCCAGAATAATAAAGGAAGGTGTATGGCTCAGGGCATTGATTCCCCAACCTGGCTATGTGTCAGAGTCTTACCCAGCACGGTGTAGGGATCAGGATATTTGCTCTGGCCATGTAGTCACCTAGGAATTATAATTCTAGTAGCTTATTCAAGTATTTGTCTAAACAAAGAATGTTGTCTTCCATTCTGGTGCTAGTGATTAAGAATGTCACCTTTTTTAATTTTTTACTAGCGTTCTCCTGCCTGGCATTTCCTGCCCCCACTTCTGCCCTTCCTCTTCTACTTCTCTCTCTCTCTCTCTCTCTTTTTTATTTTTATTTTTTTGACATTTATTTATTTTTGAGAGACAGACAGAGCGTGAGTGGGGGAGAAGTAAAGAGATGGGGAGACACAGAATCCGAAGCAGGCTCCAGGCCCTAAGCTGTCAACACAGAACCCAACATGGGGCTCGAACTCAAGAACCATTGAGATCATGACCTGAGCCGAAGTTGGATGCTCAACCAACTGAGCCACCCAGGTGCCCCTCTCTTCTACTTCTCTTAAAGCCACTTCCTTAGTAAAGATTTCTTGTCCATTCAGCTGGATGGAATTGCTTCCTTCTTTGAAATCCCAGCACTTTTTTGTCGGTAGTTTATGCTCTCCGGGCTGTATTTTGGCTATTCATTTACCAGTTTAATGTTTCCACTAGATCACAAACAATTTGGGGGCAGAGTTCATCATCCTTTAATCCTTCACACTGCTGGGTGCTGTTGAGACAGACATCAATAAAATGCCTGCTAAGTCCTTGAGGTGCTCGCAACCTGGTGAGGGAGATGGCTTTGCCAGTAAATCTCCTTATCTTCCTTCCACAAGCTGTGGAGAAGCCGAAGATCAGTGTCCGGTTTCAATTTCTCCTGAGGCCCCAGTCACAGTAAGAGGCAGATTATATCTGCAAAGATTGATCCTCTCCACACATTACTTTGTGTTTGTTACTGTTTCACTCAAGTTGCTAAGTCGCTGAAGCCAGGAACTCTCCAGAGGAATAGCTCACTTGGGGGAAGAGATGTGGAAGGTAAAATGGCTGATGGGCCAAGTTTCATCCCATCTTCGAAGTTAGCAAGTCTCCAGGGCTTTGGCACACGAAACAAAAACAACATCAAAAGAAAATGTAATACACACACACACACACACACACACCCCAAGGACAGGAAAGGAAACCATGTAAAGTGTTGCACTTTCTTTTTCCCTTTAGATTTTACATTTACTAACATGAATAATATAAATGTGATCAAGACACAAAGCTTTGATTAAGTTAAGAGGCCTACTGAATCTGAATTGCTCATACTATGTGTCCTTTGCAAAGTGGTGTGGGGGCTCTTTTCTGTAGTCACTTTGATGGACACATCAAAATCTCATATTTAAATGTCTATATTTTGGCCCATTTGCTAGAGCTAGTCACATGGTCCCATTAACTGGAAGGTGGCCAGGAAGCAGTCTCCCACGTACCCCAAAGTAGACAAGGCCTAGATATTATTCATACTAGTAATTCTAGCACGTGACTAACCTTGTATTTTTTAGATCACAACTTAAAAAAATTTTTTTGAATGTTTTTCTCTATTTTTGAGAAAGAGAGACTACACAAGCGGGGGAGGGGCAGAGAGAGAGAGGGAGACACAGAATCTGAAGCGGCTGGAGGCCCTGAGCTCTCAGCACAGATCCCCACGTAGGGCTCGAACCTGGAAACTACGAGATCATGACCTGAGCCAAACTTGGATGGCCAACCAACTGAACCACCCAGGCGCCCCTAGATCATAACTTTGATAAGAATTTTTATAGTACCAGGTAAAATGTAATAAGCATATCTGTGTAATAGATATTTTATGTAGATTACTCTTATGTTCCTTATAACATCTGTATGACTTAATAATTGCCTTTCTACATGAAGAAATTGCAGTTTCGTTGTATTAAGTGACTTGCTAGGAGTCACAAAGCAGGGAAGCCGAGATTCTGTTTGAACCCATGTTGGACCCTGGCTGTCCACCCTATGCCAATCTACCAACCTGATGTGAAGGGTCCATTGATGAGCCAAAGAATTGGACCGAGTGAGATCAGCTGAAAATTCAAGTTAGAAATGATGAGATGCTACTATCCAGATTCTAGGGGGGTGGAGAGAAGAAGCGTGACAAAAGTGAAGTGACAGGACTCCGGGATTGATTAAATGTGGGATTGTGGGGCAGCAGTGAGTCAACGATGACTCTTGAGTGTCCTGACAGTCTGAATGGGAAGGGTTTAATGTGCTATATGAAGCGTGGGAGGAGGTGTCAAGCTGGCTGACAAAGCACAGGTTTGGAGCTGGGGAGGAGGTCCAGCTGGAGACGCAGGCTTGGGAATTCTACTCTTAGATGACAGTTTACGTGTGCAGTGTATAAGATCCTCCAGAGGGCAGTCAGCATGGGATGAGAAAAGTGTCAAGACAACTTCTGGGGTGGGGTCAGGAGAGGTATGGGATCCTACAGTTCCCAGGGAAGGAAGAGAATGGAGAGTAAGGTATCACAAGGAGCAGAGCGCGTCTACCGGAAGGTCTCAGACCTCTGTCTCCATGACAGTATGGACTTCATCCATAAAAATTCCGTTTTATGAGAGAGTGTTCCATCTTTGTTGGTTAGAGCATGTCCCTAACTAGAATTTTACCATTAGACATACAATTTTTTTTTAGTTTTTTAATGTTTATTTATTTTTGAGAGAGAGAGAAAGAGACATAGCACTAGTGGGGGAGGGGCAGAGAGAGAGGGAGACACAGAATCCAAAGCAGGCTCCAGGCTCCGAGCTGTCAGCACAGAGTCCGACATGGGGCTTGAACTCACGAACTGTGAGATCATGAGCTGAGCCGGTCAGACGCTTAACTGACTGAGCCACCAAGGTGCCCCTAGACATACAATTTTTTTTTCAAACTGGGTATTAATGAGCTCTGGTGTTCAGTTTTAATCTTTTGGCCTTTAAGAGTGGACATTCAACTGAAAAGATAAAAAAAGCAGTTGGAAACAGTGAATCTAAAGCATGAAAGAAAGAGAATATGCTATCTTTAACATCACAGGAGAAACAAAACCAGGAGAAAGACAACAATTAAGACAGTGTTTCAGAATGGGATTGGGGTGGTGCTTTGTAAACTCCAAATTTCTCAACTGGTCTGAAATCCTAGTTCCTCTTCCATTTTTTACCCTTCTCTTTGCTGGGTTTTCTTAAGCATTAACTGCCCTAGGATGTCTTCCCCGACGACACCGAAGTCAATCCTCCTCAAACTCTCTTGCTACTTGGTACTTACTTTTGGAGAATTTGCAAGGTGTGTGCGCCCGGAGGCAGATTAATGTTTACACCACGAAGCTAATGAGATTTCAACTTCTGGGTCCCTCACGTGCTCAGGCTGCTCTCGGCTGGGAGCTGCTGACAGTTGTAGGGTGTTTCCAAGTGTGCAGGGAAAGCCGCATTGCAACCCAGAAGCATTTCTGTGAAAGCATTTCTGATAAATTGCCCAAAGAGATATCAGAAGACAGGGATCTGAATCTCCATGCCTCTAGCATTGAAAATTATTTACTTTCCCATTCTAAATACTCATATCTAATTTTATATTTCTGATTTTGTGCCCCCAATTCCTCTTTTGCTAAATCGTTATACATTTTAGGCCCACAAAACACGGATCTGCCCTGTCCGTACCTGGTGACTACTAGTCACTAGTGAGTAAATCGTCCTGATTCAAGCCCCTTATTACACCTACAGGTTCAGCAGGGTGCTTTGCTCAACGTAGGCTACAATAGACGTTTGCTGAATGAATACAGGTGGCAGAATAAATCATGAGTTAAGAAAATCCCAGAGTTTGGGAGAGAGAGTGTGATCAGGACTCCTAAGAAACGTGACAGGCGTTGAGGCACACGAACTGCTCTGTGGTGGTGAAATGGGGATCAGAAGAAGAAAAATTCTCAGGACTTTCAATTTCGTCTGGGGAAGTTGGGCCTAGCGGATATGGTAGCTTTCTTTTCTTTTTTTTTCTTTTTAAATTTTTTTTTTAACGTTTTTATTTATTTTTGAGACAGAGAGAGACAGAGCATGAAGGGGGGAGGGGCAGAGAGAGAAGGAGACACAGAATCGGAAGCAGGCTCCAGGCTCTGAGCCATCAGCCCAGAGCCCGACGCGGGGCTCGAACTCACTCACGGACCGCGAGATCGTCCGACCTGAAGTCGGACGCTTAACTGACTGCGCCACCCAGGCGCCCCTTTCTTTTCTTTTTTAAATCTCAACTGTGATATAGCAGAAGCTTCAAAAATAATTCACGCGTACCTTCCCTTGACTGGCTGCGCTAAAAATTCATAAAAAGGAGACTATAGCAGAGCTAGGCTCTCTAGCATAAAATTTTACATTCTTCATTCAAGATCAGGTCAGAGATCTTTGCTTTAAGAATTTTATGGGATAAGAGCTTAGATCAAGTTTTCTAAATTAAAAAAAAAATTTTAATGTTTATTCATTTTTGAGAGACAGAGTGTGAGCGGAGGAGGGGCAGACAGAGAGGGAGACTCAGAATCCGAAGCAGGCTCCAGGCTCTGAACTGTCAGCACAGAGCCCCATTTGGGGCTGGAACTCACCAACGGCAAGATCATGACCTGAGCTGAAGTTGTACGCTTAACCAACTGAGCCACTCAGGTGCCCCTAGATCAAGTTTTCTATTTAAGGTAGAGGACAAAGATTTTATATGAAAGGTACCTGAAAAGTGGTGTCTATCAGTTTTATGGGAGACAAAAAGCTATTTTCTACTTCAAAGAAAATTCTTCAGTTTCAGTTTCTGTAACCGAGCATCATGTCTCTTGTCTTCCAATTAAGCTTTGTTTTTACAGAGATTTTACTTTTTAGGTTTTTAAATTTTCTTTTATTGTTTTCATGTAGATTTAAAAAATGGCTAGGAAGATGAAGTGAGAAGTATAAAAAAACATGCATTTGAGTTGATTGTAGGTTATACTTGGGTTAGAGACAAAACTTCATCAAAGAAAATAGAATAAAATAAGATTACAAAAAATCAGCCCAAATCTTTATTCTTTATTGTTTCATCAACTTTTCAGTATCCATATTCAATTTTTTAAAATTATTTATTTTTGACAGAAAGAGAGAGAGAGACAGAATGCAAGCAGGGGAGGGACAGAGAGCGGGAGACACAGAATCCGAAGCAGGCTCCAGGCTCTGAGCTGTCAGCACACATTCTGACGCGGGGCTTGAACTCACGAGCTGTGAGATCATGACCTGAGCCAAAGTAGGACGCTTAACCAACTGAGCCACCCAGGTGCCCCTCACTGTCCATATTCAAATGGTTGATAAACAAATGTCTCTAAGTGAATCCTTGCTGGCTTTGGAGTGAAAAGTAGTCTATTAATCTGCAGTCTGTTTACTCAAAACGAGTATGATGATGTTACTTTTATCTCAGGTTAAAAAAAAAGGAGTGAGGGGTGCCTGGGGGACACTTCCCTTTTTTTTCTATTTATTTTTTTCTTTTTTTAATTTTCTTTTAAATTTTTTACATTTACATCCAAATTAGTTAGCATATAGTGCAACAATCATTTCAGGAGTAGATTCCTTAGTGCTCCTTACCCATTTAGCCCATCCGCCCTCCCACAACCCCTCCAGTAACCCTCTGTTTGTTCTCTTTATGAGTCTCTTCTGTTTTGTCTCCCTCCCTGTTTTAATACTATTTTTGTTTCCCTTCCCTTACGTTCATCTGTTTTGTCTCTTAAAGCCCTCATATGAGTGAAGTCATATGATTTGTGTCTTTCTCTGACTGACTAATTTCACTTAGCATAATACCCTCCAGTTCCACCCACGTAGTTGCAAATGGCAAGATTTCATTCTTTTCGATTGCCGAGTAATACTCCATTGTATATATAAACCACCTCTTCTTTATCCATTCACCCATCGATGGACATTTGGACTCTTTCCATACTTTGGACATTGTTGATAGTGCTGCTATAAACATGGGGTGCATATGTCCCTTCAAAACAGCACAACTGTATCCCTTGGATAAATGCCTAGTAGTGCAATTGCTTGGTCGTAGGGTAGTTCTATTTTTAGTTTTTTGAGGAACCTCCATACTGTTTTCCAGAGTGGCTGCACCAGCTTGCATTCCCAGACACTTATCATTTTAGATCATTTATATTCCACAAGCACCCGCTAACATTCACTGAGCATGCACAATGTGCACTGTGAGCAGGCACTTCACTTACATTATCTGATTTACTCCATGTGCTAGATTGTGTTCTGATTTCCACCTGACAGATAAGGAAACCGAAGCGTGAAGACGTGTGGCAGAGAATGTGTTACCACCCCCATATCCATTCTCCCCTTTCTCCTCAGCAATAGAAATGTCCAGTTTTCAGCTGGGCATAAGTACCAGAAATAGAGATTTACATTTCTCAAACACAATTTCTCCACCAGTGACAATGTTAAAATTAAGATATATCTAATACTATGTAAACATTAACATTCTATGCCCCACTCCACGTTGGAAGGAAATAACACATTCCTTGGGAAATTAATTACCAACTGGTTTGCCCTTGTGTGAATTTGGAAGTCAAATGTATGTGGCCCTGGGATGCTTGTGTGGTTCAGTCGGTTGAGGGTCTAACTTTGTACCCAGAGAAGGTACATGTGTGGCTAAACTTTGCTTAAGCATAAGTTATACTGTTATTGGTTGTGGAGTCAATACAATGAGTCACCAATATATATTAAATAAATATATGTCTTTGGAGAGAAATATATATAAAACAAAGTTATGTTTTCATCAGTTGACAAAAACGTGTGGCGAGAAACTTGCAGGACTAACCTTGTATTTCCCCTAGGAGCAACGGTTCAGTATTTGCTAATTTGGTGTTGGTCAAACTACCGCAAATAATGAGAATAAATTGTATTATTATTTATTCTAATTTTAAGTCATACAAGGACATTGTAAAATAATGTAAACAATAGAGGGATGTGTGAAAAAGAAAGTAAAAAAACACCAAATCCTACCACTCAGAAAAAACCATCAATGTTACTATTTTGATAACGATTATTTCAACTACTTTTTTTTGCATATACACGCATCCTAAGTATAAGTAGGATTGTGATTCTATAATTTCTTCATTCAAATGTAAATTATAATTTTAGGATTTTCAGAAAGTTATTAAAAATATGACTCATAAACACATGGAGGGCATATGCTAAAAAATGCATCTAATTCATTAATAAGAGAATGAGTAGGAGAGTAACACAGGTTCAGAAGAGCATAAAAGAAACGTTGAAAGAAAGAATATAAAATGAGGTTGATAAGTGGAATGCAAAACTGGTTAAGGTACTATTGAACAGTAACACTTAAACCTTTGGGGAAACCTTTTTTTGCTGGATAGAAATTGCTTGCAACTTATCAATTGTTTATAAGCTGACATCTAACTTTACAGAGCCTGGGAACAAACCATTAGTCAAAGAAGTCAAATAAAGTCAAATAAAATAAGTCCAGTAAGTCAAATAAAGTCACAGAAAGTCTAATGCTTCTTCGACAGTATTATGACATCATGCACTAGTAAATGCAGTAAACCTTGGATTGTGAGTAACTTATTCTGCAAGTGTCCTGCAAGACGAGCAAACATTTCTAATAAGTAAATTTTAACTTGATAAATGAGCAATGTCTTGCAATATGAGTAGTAAGTGACGCTGAATGTCACATGATCACAACTGAGCCAATGGTTCTTGAAATTTGCTTTGATATACGAGTGCTTTGGATTGCAAACGTGTTTCCAGAGTGAATTATGCTTGCAAGGTTTTCTTATATTATAAGTGAATAATAAGTGAAAAAATTATAATGCATTAAATATTGACCCCAATTGCCTTAAATTCTTTATTTTTATTTTTTAATGTTTATTTATTTTTGAGACAGAGAGAGACAGAGCATGAACAGGGGAGGGTCAGAGACAGAGGGAGACACAGAATCGGAAGCAGGCTCCAGGCTCTGAGCTGTCAGCACAGAGCCCGACGCGGGGCTCGAACTCACGGACCGTGAGATCTTGACCTGAGCTGAAGTCGGACGCTTAACCGACTGAGCCACCCAGGTGCCCCTGCCTTAAATTCTTAAAATATAATTAAGACATAGTTAAACAAACAATTTTGTTAGGGTGAAAAATGTTCCATGTCACTAAACAATATAGTTGTAAACAACAGCTGTCTAGCAGGAGGTAATGTCTCTGCATCAGCAACGTCTTTGAGGGAGGCCCCTGTTGTTGACACTCAGTAGACTTTTCAAAAGCATTTAAATGAGATTCTGGTATTTTAGCCATTGTTTTTGGAATTTAACTCAAGACTTTTTCTGAAAAATACTTGCGGAATGCCAATATAATTTTTTCTTATATGTAGACGTTGAATGAAAATGAAAATGTGTTGAAAAATATGTGTGTTCTCATAGGTTTGGTTATTTAAAACTAAGAGATAGTCTACCAGAAAAGCAGTGGAGACATGTTCGCATGGTATCTCTTTAGTGTATTCTGAAAATTCTTGTGTCCACCCCAAATTCTCCAATAGACAATTCTCTCCCCAGGGGCAAACAGTGTTACCTGGTTCTTCTGTATCTTTCCAGATTATTCTCTGCATATAGAAGTAATATGTATCTAAAGGATGCTGAATGTGATAGTTCTTGTTGCCTTTTGGTTTGGGAGGTCCCAGAGGCCTATAAAACAGTGTGTGCCAAAGGCACACTTACAGGCAAGGCAGAGACTAGATCAACTCTGTGGCTCATGCAAAGGGAGCAAGTTCCTACATCTGCTCTGTGACCTTGAATCATTACCCACTTCAAGGTGATACAAGAGAAAGCTAAGAATTCCTTAGCGGTCACTGAAGTAGTAAGAGTAAAACTGGAGGAGAGGGTTGTTGCGTCCTGTGCAGCCCTCTCTCTACCCCACTCTGGCAGAAGAGAAGAGGCAGCTGGGGACTGTCCTTCTCTTCCACTCTAGCGAGGGAGTTTTCAATAAAACCACTCAGAAAGTGTGGTAGGCATGCACTGGAGCTTGGGAGGCTTAGGGTCTGGTGTCTGTCTATGGAGGTCTATGTGAAGCTTGGCTGAGGACTGATCAGGAAGGAAGGGCTTCACTGGGGACGAGCTGGGCATCCTCTGACCTTAGGGACAAGTGTGTATTTCTCAGACATCATTAGATGAGGCTGATTGTAGGTTGTCGTTAATGGGATCCTCAGGTATTTTCCAAGAACATCTGGAGAGATGAAGGGTCCCCCGTCACCCCACCAAAAGAAGCAGCTTTTGTGGGAAGCACTGGGGATGAGGGAGGTTATAATCCATACTTGCAGAAGTTTTCTAAGAATCTGCAAAGGCCCCCTGGGAGAAGAAGGATCAACATTTGTGATCTGCACACAAAGAGGGCCCCTGTATTAGTCAAGTTAGAGCTTTTGTCTCCTTTATTTTCTGGACCTGGAGGGTCCCCCAATCTTAAGTTTTTACTTGTTTTTATTTTTAATTGAAGTGCATTTAAAATATAATGTTGTATAAGGGTGCCTGGGTGGCTCAGTCAGTTAAGCGTCCAACTTTGGCTCAGGTCATGATTTCATGGTTTGTGAGTTGGAGCCCCACATCAGGCTTTGTGCTGACAGCTCGGAGCCTGGAGCCTGCTTCGGATTCTGTGTCTCCCTCTCTCTTTGTCCCTCCTCTGCTCATGCACTGTCTCTCTCTGTCTCTCAAAAATAAATAAATGTTAAAAAAATTTTTAAAAATATAATATTGTATACATTTAAGGTGTACAACATGTTAATTTGATACATTTAAAACAATTTTTTGTTTATTTATTTTTGAGAGAGAGAGAGACAGAACGTGAGCAGGGGAGGGGCAAAGAGAGAGGGAGACATAGAACCCAAAGCAGGCTCCAGGCTCTGAGCTGTCAGCACAGAACCTGACATGAGGCTCGAACCCATGACCCGTGAGATCATGACCTGAGCCGAAGTCAGGCACTTAACCAACTGAGCCACCCAGGTGCCCCAGATACATTTATGTATTATAATGTAATTGCCATTGTAGCAGTTGATAGTGCCTCAATCACATTATATAATTATCATTTTTTTTTAGTGGTCCGAATAATTAACTTCGTGTCTATTCTCAAGTTTGACAATTGTAATACAAGATTGTTATTTATATTCACTATACTGCGCATTAGATCCCCAGGATTTATTTAGCAGTCACTGCAAGTTTGTATCCCCCAACATCTGTCCTATGAGGGGCCCAAAAGTGTAGCTAGTGATAGAGGCAGGAAGGAAGAGTGAGAAAAAGTAAGAACGGGCTGTTTTCCTGCGTTGCAAAAGCCTGAAACGGGGTGGGAGGAAGTTTTAATTTGAATGACATTTGGAGTTTTAGGATTATGAGGTTGGATTATAGAACATCTCAAAGTGATGTTACAAGCTATGGCGCCTGCCCCGTAGGAGCAGAAAATAACACAACCAGCAAGGAAGGGCAATGGGAGAGAGAGAATTAAGTTGCTTCCTGCTTGTACGTATCTTATCGTTTCCTGCTTGGTATACCAGTCACGACTGTGGGTCAGTGAGCCCCACCCCTGCTGGCCAGTGCCGTACTCACCAGGCTGAAGCAGATACTGGGGGAGTGGTTGCTGCTGTTTCCTGCTCTGCTTGAGGGGGCCGGTATCCAAATCCTTAGTTTCCCACTGGAGACTAGGTCTGGGTCAGGTATGGCAGGGGACTCAGAATAGAAGAGAACAAAGGGCTCCAGCAACTGCCGAAAGTGAAAAGAGGAAGGGAGGCTGGTTAGGTGAAACCAGTGTCAGGAAGGAAAGCCTGGATTTTTGAAGTTCCTTCTTGCTGGTCTTAGTGTGGGAGGCCGGACCCCGGTGCCAGGCTGAGACCGGGTCGAGCCACGGCTCCCTGTTGACTCAGCCAACCCGGTGGTTCCCCCTCCCATTCCCCCACTTGCAAAGGCATACGAAAGCCTTGTCAAGGCTGAGAAAGCTAATTCCTGAAGCCTGTGGTCTGTGGGTGTTGGCAGTAATGTTACCCCCTTTTTTCTACCCCGGGTCAAAGAGAAACAAACATGGGAACTGTGTTTTGCTAGCAATCTATCAACAAGGTCTTGTTGTGACCCGTTTAGAAAGTTCACAAGGTACACAGAACTAAATGTTTTGGCTGGCAGCGATCATGTGAAACCTGTTTATTCTTAGAATGACCTGATCCATAAGAGTCTTGATATAAAAGATTGTGTACAGCAACAATAAAGCCGTCCCTTGGGCCATCAGCCCAGGGGACCCTCCTGTTCCCAAACTGGCTTCTCTTCTCTTTTCTTTCTTACATTCCCCTGCCCTCAGGACCCCGATCTCGGTGTTTGTTGCGCCGGTCGCAACATCTTAGTGCCTCTGCCTGTCCTGGCATCCACGTCACATTTGTGGATCCTTTCTCTCTGTCTCTGGATTCAGAAGACAGCTGGCATCTGGCATCTGGGACACGGCCCAGTGTAGCAAAGAGAGCCCTCTCCCCATTCACATAGTACTCACTGCGGAATGACTTGGCACAGACTTTCTGGAGGGCAATTTAGTCATAGGTCGCAAAAGCCTTGTGATATTTATACCTGCGTAAGAGTTAGGGTTAGGTTCGACTTCAACTAACACCAAAACCCACAGTAGCTGTAACTTAAGCATTAAGATGAGAGTTTATTTCTCCCGTGTGTAAAATTCCGAGAGAATGTGGACTGGCACTTGCCCAAGTTTCAAGGAGAATGCAGATTCTTTCTAGTATAATCATGAACTAGCATGAGACGATCCATCGTCCAGGCAGCAGGATGGAGTGTATCCAATGGAGAAAAAAGGGAAGGGTCACAGAACCCCTGGGTCTAAGGAAGGGTCCTGGAAACTGCCACGTAGCTGTTTTCGCTCCCGCTTCATTGAGGAGCGTCCCCAATCACACGGCCATGCCCAACTGTAGGGGACTCCGGAAAAGGCAGTGGTTCCAGATGACCAAATATCTGGCTGAGGATTGTGGAAGAAGCGTGAAAGAATATTGGGGAACAATTAACACAGTTTTGTGCCTTGCTTATTTCACTTAAATAATGTATCTTGGAGATGATTCTGGATCATTGCTTAAAGAGCTTCCTTATTCTTATGTATTTTATTTTACCTCATTGTTTGGAAGCATCGCAAAGTATTTCGCTAATCTCCTGTTGTTGGCTAGTTAGCTGTCAAGCTTGCATTATCACAAATATTGCTGCAGTGAGTAACCTTGTGCACAGGTAGTTTTACATATAGGTGAGTATATCCATAAGATAAATTCCCAGATGTGGGCTTGTTGACATTCTGTAATTTTAGTAGATTATTGCCAAACTGTCCTTCCTAGAACTGTAACAATGACAGTCCGGTATCAATAATAACCCTTTACGACACGTTTTATCAAATTTTCTATCTTCATCCATCTGATAGTTAATAGGCAACTAAAAATTTTTTTTTAATGTTCATTTTATCTTTGAGACAGAGAGAGACACAGAGCATGAACAGGGGAGGATCAGAGGAAGAGGGAGACATAGAATCTGAAACAGGTTCCAGACTCTGAGCTGTCAGCACGGAGCCCGTTGCAGGGCTCGAACTCATCAACTGCGAGAGTGTGACCTGAGCCGAAGTCGGACCATTAACTGAGCCACCCAGGTGGTCTGGCAATTTTATTTAATTTATTTATTTATTTATTTTTATTAAACCTTTTTTTTATTTTTTATTTTTTTTAACATTTATTTATTTTTGAGACAGAGAGAGAGAGAGCGTGAACAGGGGAGGGTCAGAGGAAGAGGGAGACATAGAATCTGAAACAGGTTCCAGGCTCTGAGCTGTCAGTACAGAGCCCGACGCGGGGCTCGAACCCACAGATGGTGAGATCATGACCTGAGCTGAAGTCGGACCCTTAACCGACTGAGCCACCCAGGCGCCCCTGTCCGGCAATTTTAAAATTTAAAAGCAGTGTTACAATTAAAAATTTTTTCCATATATCTTTGCACTCTTGTCTGTTTCTACAAGGTAAGACCATAGAGAAGAATTACTGAGTGCAAAGTTATGCAAAATTTTAAACTCTTTTTAAAAAATGTTTATTTTTGAGACAGAGAAAGAGAGGCAGAGTGCGAGTGAGGGAGAGGTAGACAGCGAGGGAGAGGCAGAATCCAAAGCAGGCTCCAGGCTCTGAGCTGTCAACACAGAGCCTAACTTGGGGTTTGAACCCACCAGCTGAGATCATAACCTGAGTGGAAGTTGGATGCCCAACCGACTGAGCTACCCAGGCACCCCTAAAATTTTAAGCTCTCGATCCTTGTTGTCAATTTTTTTTAAGGAAGATGTGCTAATTTTCCCATTCACCACCTACAATGCTTGAAAAGAGATCCCTTAAATAGAGTATAAAGAGATAAAGTGCAGCAGTGAGGAAGATAGTTTTTAAAAGTATTTTTTCCTTCCTTCCTCCCTTCCTCCCTCTCTTTCTTTCTTTCTTTCTTTCTTTCTTTCTTTCTTTCTTTCTTTTCTTTCTCTCTCTCCCTCCCTCCCTCCCTCACTTCTTTCTTTCTTTCTTTCTTTCTTTCTTTCTTTCTTTCTTTCTTTCTCTCCCTCTCTCTCTCTCTCTCTTTCTTTCTTCAGGCTCCATGCTAAGCGTGGAGCCCATCGCAGGTGGAATCGTGACCTGAGCAGAAATCAAGTAGGTTGCTCAACCAGTTGAGTCACCCAGGGGCCCCGTGAGGAAGATGGTTTTTAGAATCAAATATGCCAGAGTTTGAGTTGGATTCTTTTAGATCCCCTGAAGAGTATTGAATTATTATTATTGTTATTTAATGAAGCATAGTTTTTACATGGTATTACATTCATTTCAGATGTACAACACAGTGATTCAACATTTACATACATTATGAAGTAATCTCCAAGGTCACTTATGTTTTAATCGGTTGACTTGGCTAGACATGAACATAAACACTCTTTCCCCTGCAGCCAGTGGCTGCTGAAATTTCATTTCTGCTCTTTTAAGATCAACCAGGCTGCTTGGCATTGGCCTCACATGTGCATGGCCTTGGGGGACAGTCAGAGATCGGGGCAAGAGTTCATGCCCCCAGAAGTTGGAGCTTTCCCCTCTACCCCTTCCCTTTCCTGGGTAACTCTTCTCGACTTCCAGCTGCGGTGGTGGCTCTGCACTCTGTCCTCAGCTTCTGTGAATTAGTTCGACTGTACAGATTGTCCTCTGGCTAAAACCATAAAAAAACAAGAAAGTCACAGAGTAAGTATGAGACCCCAACAGCTTCAGAATCTACCTTCTTTGGGTCTCTCTTCAGTGCATTTAGGTAGGTTTTTTTGGGTCAAGAGTTGTTAGCCTCAGGAAGTAGTTCTCTGGGCTTATTTCAGCCTTCTTTGCAGTGTGACATCTATGATTTTTATTGATCCCTTGTGCATGAACAGTGCCATTAAAGTACATTTTGAGTCCGCCAAGGGTCTATGTCCCCAAAGGCCTGGAATTGCCTGATAATGACAAAACTAACAGCCATTATGGTGGGAGGCGGGTGGTAGGGGAGCTCACAAATTTCTGGGACATGTTCGTGGTACTGAGGCAGATTTGGGGTATGTAAGCCTTTCCTAATTGCCTCCAGGCAATGGTTATATCCCTGAAAAATACCTTTCAGCAAAGGGCCTTCACATGGTATATCTCACTCAGTAGTGACTTGGGGCCAGTCATCTGAGAGCCTCAGTTTTCTCATGTGTAACGTAAGCCTTGCCTACCCCACAGGACTGTCATCAAAGTGCTTAGGAGACGAGAGAGCAGTTCAGACCTGCAGAAATAATACTGTGCTGCCTCTGACCTTAGATGCACAGCTGAGGTGGTCAGAGGATCCCAGGCTACACCTGAGAGCCATCACCCTGAAGCCCACCCTTTCTACCTTTCTTTCTCCTTCCCTTCCTCCCTCCCTCCCTTCCTTCCATTTATTTATTTATTTATTTATTTGAAGGATAATTGACATATGTTATCCTATTACTTTCAGGTATACATCGTAGTGACTTGATATATATATTTTTTAATGTTTATTTATTTTGAGAGAGAGAGAGAGAGAGAGAGAATGTGAGCTGGGGTGGGGAGGTGCAGCGAGAGGGAGAGAGAGAGAAATCCCAAGCTGGCTCCACACTGTCGGCGTACAGCCTTATGTGGGGCTTGATCTCACGAACCATGAGAACATGACTGAGCTGAAATCAATAACGGATGCTTCACCAACTGAGCCACCCAGGCACCCCATGACTTGATATTTTTTATACATTACGAAGTGATCCCCACTGTAAGTCTAGTTACCATCTGTCACCATACAAAGTTGTGTTATTGACTAAAAGCCTGCTTTTCAATGTTTAAATGTGTTTCCAGATAAAGCTGTCTGTTGGGAAACCAACAGGGAATTCCAAGTCAGCTGGAAACATCAAAGAGACAGTATACAGGCAGTACCAAGTATATCGAATAGCATAAATGATTTCACCTTCAAAGTCTT
This sequence comes from Lynx rufus, assembly GCF_022079265.1. Lineage (NCBI taxonomy): Eukaryota > Metazoa > Chordata > Mammalia > Carnivora > Felidae > Lynx > Lynx rufus. The sequence continues at coordinate 40,523,605 of NW_025814824.1, read as the reverse complement.
TTTCTTCCCAGAAGCACATTAGCTGGTATGGCATGGTGAGGGAAATTACTTGCGATAGCTGGGAATTTGGGAACATGGAAAATGACCTACTTGGCTCCTTCCACTCACCACCCACACTCCATCATAACTGAAGGTCAAGGATGGCTTCTTTCAGTCTAGCTACTAGAATTCCAGCATTTATGTACTTTAACACCCTATTCTCTATTTGACATGCCCAAAAAACGTGCAAGAATTGAAGTGCATTGTTCAAAGGTTACAAATCCAGGTCTCAAGGAGCTAGGAGATGAGGCTTTACCACAGGTGGTCTGACATCTGGGTGGGAGTCAGGCTCACTTGGAGCAGTGATTGGCTTTTTTTCCCTAATTTTTTAAAATGTTTATTTATTTTTGAGACAGAGAGGGAGAGAGCAAGTGGGGGAGAGGCAGAGAGAGAAGGAGGCACAGAATCTGAAGCAGGCTCCAGGTTCCGAACTGTCAGCACCGAGCCTGACACGGGGCTCGAACCCACGATCTGTGAGATCATGACCGGAAGTGAAGTTCGACGCTTAACGACTGAGCCACCCATGCCCCCGAGCATCTACCTTTTTTTTGCACCTGTCAACTAGGATTAAATAAATAAGTAAATAATATAAATAAAAAACAAAAATAAAAATAAAATGTGTGAAAAATGATATGAAAGTGGTTTTATTGAATCCCATGGAAAATTAAGGGATATTCTTACCACCTAGACTTTGTAGTTGTGGGAAGACTATCAAGGAGAAAACTGTCACAGCCTTTCATTTAGATGGCATGTTAATGTTAGATCTTGTGTCCTAAGTAGCAGCAAAAAACACTTTCCTAGTTTCTCATCCTGAACTCTTGGGGGGGGGGGCTCTATCTGGCGGGTAGGCTGCTTGTGCCCAAAGGACTCAAGTTGCTTACCACAATTTAGAACAGTGGTTCTCAAGGCATGGTTCTTGAATTAGCAGCAGCACCAGCAGCAAACGGGCCCCACCCTGTGCCTAGATATTCAGAGACTGGCAGTTGGGCCAGCAATCTGTGTTTTAACAAGCCCTCCAGACAATTCTGTTGCATGCTCAAGTTTAAGAATCACTGCTTTTGAGACACTTAGAGCTAATTACTATAGTGCTGAGTCAAAACTGATTTCAGAATATAGATGTTGCTACATGTAAGTCTTAAAAAAATTTTCCAAGGCGTATTTTTTTGAGAGAGAGAGAGAGACAGAGAATGAAAGAGAGAGTGAGGGAGAGAGAGAGAGAGAGCATGAGCACAAGTGGGGAGGGGCAGAGAGAGGGAGACCCAGAATCCGAAGCAGGCTCCAGGCTCTGAGCTGTCAGCACAGGCTCCCCACTGTATGTAAGCCTTATGGAGAAGGTTTGTGTCTGTGACTCCTCCTCTAGGTGAGTGTAGGAACCGCCTGGTATAAACCCAAAGGGCCCAATGAGAAGTGTTGCAAATGCTGGGCCTAAAAGAGGCTGTGAGGGCAGAATTGAAGATGGTCAAAGATAATGACTGGTTTACTAAAGCTGTGCGTGAAATACAAAGAGAAGGTCACTAAACAAAGATGCTAGTATCCTTCAGAACGTGGAAAATTTTTGGACTTCCAGGACAAAGACTCCAGCAATGTGAAGGGAGATATGCCAGAAAAGAAGGCCCAACATTGCCCAGAGAAAGAGGACTTGGGGGAGGTATCCTCAGGAGGGAAGGTGTACCTGGGCTGCCAAACTGCTCCAAGCCCACCTGTCCAAGCCCACACCGACTGGAAGTTACAAATGCTTTAGCTAGATGAGTGGGAAGGTATGTGGAGCATCTAATAACACTTTGAATTAGACACGTGTACGTTTAGATTTAGGTTTGTTTGCATATCACAGAAAACTCAGTATAATGGTAGCTTAAGCAAGATAATAACGGATTTATCGTTCACGTAACGTAAATGTGGAATTGGTACTTTTGGGGCAGCTCCACTGTTATCAGGAATCCAGACTCCTTTTGTCTTTTTATTCCACCATGCTAATTTTTGGCTTCCATTCTCAAGGTATGGTTCAATAGGACAGCAGAAGCTCCAACCGTCACATCTCTCTTCCCGGCTGTGGGAAGGAGGAGAGGCAGAAGGGGGAAAGGGCACATGCCTTTGTTGAGTCATTTCCCTCAATTTAGTTTAATAATTTAATTTAATTTCTTAAAGCTTATTTATTTTTTTTGAGAGAGACAGAGACAGCACAAGCGGGGGAGGGACAGAGAGAGCGTGAGAGAGAGAGAATCCCAAGCAGGCTTCGTCCTGCCAGTGTGGAGCTCAATGTGGGGCTCAAACCCACAAAGCCATGAGATCATGACCTGAGCTGCAACTAAGAGTCAGACACTTAACTGATTGAGCCACCCAGGTGCCCAGAGTCATTTCCCTTTAAATACCTTTCCTCATCTGAAAAAAATGTGATTAGGGGTGCCTGGGTAGCTCAGTCGGTTAAGCGTCCAACTTTGGTTCAGGTCATGATCTTGCAGTTTGTGGGTTCGAGCCCCACATTGGGCTCTGTGCTGACAGCTGGGAACCTGGAGCCTGCTTCGGATTCTGCGTCTCCCTCTCTCTCTGCCCCTCCCCCATTCACGTTCTGTCTCTCTGTCTCTCAAAAATAAATAAATATTAAAAAAATTTTAAAAATGAGATTAATATAATTTAAAGAGACATAGGGAAAATAAATAGGAAGATGATTGGAAAGATTTTAGAAACATAAAAAATATATAATGTATAAATATATACTTATATTTACATATATATTTAAAACAAAGAACTGATAAACTGGTAAACTGAATGTTGACCCAGCTCCAAAATGCCTAGAATAGGGATATTCTTAAGGGATATTTCGGCCTCCACTAAATGATGAGTTTTCTTCCCCTAGCATTTAAGCCTCTCTCAGAGACATGAATTAATCCCTTTTAGGTCATGGAGGGAACTCTAAATGCTTATATAATTTTGAAAAAATGAGTTGGCATCAGAGACAGTTATCATGCTTTGCACATTATCCTAAGAAAAACAGTATTTACTTTTTGTATTTCACGTAATTTGCCATCTTTAATGTCCCTCATTATTACTGGTTCTGTCCTCTTTACAAAAACTTACTATGCTATAGCATTGGCTTTACGAGGCCTAAACAAAATGCTCTGTGTACTATGAGCTTTTTTATACTTTCATTTAGTCACTCAATAACCATACATTAAGTATCTGTTTTAAGTTTTGGGCACTGGGGTTTTATTATAAACACAAAACACAGGGTTCCTTTCCTGATGGGAGTTTACATTACAGTGTCTGTGTGGAGGTGTTGCTGTTGAGGGAGATAGACCAAGAACACATAAACAAATGAGCAAGATAGTTCAGATAGGAAAAAGTGCTATAGTTAGGAGGACATGGGAGCGTGTAATTGAGAGGGAGAGGCTATGTTAGAAGGGAAAGTTCTCCTCCAGGAGCTAAGATATGAATGTGAGACAAAGCCATTAACAAATGTGCAATTTACAATGAGCACTTATTTCGTGGTTACGGTCATCTAAAAATTTTTGTTTCTAAACAAAATTCCCACTACACAAATGATGAAGATACAACTTCTTTTTAAGTCAAGTATCAACAAAAAAATGCTCCATCTGTTAATGCCAAAGATAAGATTGTGAGCAATATTAGAATTATTTTGAAATCCAAACAGCTGTCAGTAGGTGTGCCTTCAAAAAAAAAAAAATCAAGCACTTGCTCTTGCTTAATCTCTATATTAGTTACTTTTGGGAAATGAAATATTTGAGTATCTCACTTGACTGTTAAGAGTACAATGTTATCAGCAAACTGGCAATGAATTCTGTGGCAAAAATGAATCCATTCTGGTTTTTGAAAGAATCTGTTTTATATTTGTGATTCATGATCTTGTAGAATCCTACATGTGCAGAGAAAGTTGGCATCTGCCAGGAGCAAAGCAAATCTGATTAGATGTTCCAGTGGCTAGAACATATTCATTTAGTGTTTACAACTGGCTTCCTTAGAAATATGAGTGTTGCTTATCTAGTGACGTGAATTTAAAACATACAGAGCCTTGAGCACTGGGTGTTATATGTAAGTGATGAATCACCAAATTCTACTCCTGAAACAATTACATTACATATTAACTAACCTGGTTTCAAATAACATTAAAAAATAAAAATAAAAACAAAAAAAAACACACCCCAAAATGATTCCATTGGAACAATGTATGTTAAGCATAGAAAACCTCTAAGAATATACATTAAAATGTTAACTGTTTAAAAAAAAACAAACATACAGAGCTTCAGATATGATCCCTGATTTTTTAAGAAAACCCACCAAACTTTATAAGAATAGATTTCCTAAAAAATTGGACTTGATTCTCATAACATCAACATACTACAAATCTAGAGCCAAGTTTTTTGTATCTCTTCACAATTTGAGATGAAATTTGTAAGACAATAACAAAGCATATGGGAGAGGGAGAAGCCACCAATGAGATGGTTTCACGTCAAAAAGATGTGATATTAATTTAGGAACCAATGAACTTTAAAAAGTGGAATCATGTGTGAGTAATAGAGCAGAATCTGGACCCAGACGGGAATCTAGCCTCAGAAAGTGAAGCATAAACAGAAAAGAGGGTGGAGGGGAGGAGGAATGGAAATTTTCAGGCGTATTGGAATTAAAAGACTCTTAGTTCCCTTCTAGCCCATATATTTGATTCTAAGAGCACCCAAAGAATGTGTTAACCAGGGGCAGCTGGGTGGCTCAGTCAGGCGACCTATTCTTGATTTTGGCTCAGGTCATAATCTCAGGGCCAAGGGATTGGGCCCTGGGTCGTCTAGTTCAGAGTCTGCTTAAGATTCTCTTTCTCCTTCTCCCTCTGCTCCTCCCCTGCTGGCTCGCTCTCTCTAAAAAATAAATAACTAATTTTTTTTTTTTTTTAAAGAAGGTGTTGGGGCTCCCGGGTGGTTCAGTCAGTTAAGTGTCCCACTTTGGCTCAGATCATGGGAGTTTGAGTCCTGCTTCTAGCTCTGTGATGACAGCTTGGAGCCTGCTTCAGATTCTGTATCTCCCTCTCTATCAAAAATAAACATTAAAAAAAAGAGAGAGATGACCAGTTAAAAAAATGACCTTATTGAGAATACAGATAACCATAAAATTTACCCATAAGCATACAATTCAATGATTTGTAGAAAATTCAGAGTTGTGCAACCATCAGGACAATCTAACCTATTTTTTTCATTGTTCATGGGATAGAAACCATTGTAGAGCAAGTTTCAAGGATGCAAAGGGGATTTATTGAAAACATGTGTAATAGACATGTGTGGGCAGTTGGTTTACTGAAACAAGTAAGGAGAAAGAGAGGGAGAGTGGCTGGAGGCAGTACAGAACAATGGTTAAAAGCTACCCCTTGAAGTCAGACTGCTGGAGCTCAGATTCAGGCATCCTTATTTGCTTTAAAGCTGTTTGACCTCAAATAAGTTACTTAACTCTCTGAGCCTCAATTTATTCATCTGTAGTATACTAGTACCTACTTCATGGGGTTATGAAGGATAAATGAGATAATATGTATGAGGTGCTCAGCATAGTCCTGACCTATAGTAAGTACTCAACAAATGTTAGCTATTTTTATGATTATCACTGGATGACCATTAAATAGCCTTTCACGAACCAGACACAAAAGACCACATGCTCTATGATTCAATTTATATGAAATTCTAGCAAAGTCAAAACGATGGTGATAGAAAGTAGACCAGTGGTTGCCAGAGGCCATGGAGGGGGGAGGGGGCATGAATGACAGCAAAGGAGCACAGGGAACTTTTGGGATGGTGTTTTGTAAACATTTGTCATGGAATTAAACTTGGCGAATTTGATTGTGTGTGAAACAAAGCAGACAAAAAATACCCCAACCCTAAAAAATATAGCTTTTAATTTTCTAGTTGGATAGTTTAATTATTACATGTTAGAAGCAAGAATGAATTTCTAAACTCAGCCGGCAAATATTTGTTGGGTACCTATTATGTGCAAGGCACTGTTCTAGTGCTGAGGATACAGCCTTGAAGTGGACAGCATCTCAACCCTCATACAGCTTACAGTTCAAGCATGAATTAGATACATGTATTTGGGCCCACAAAAGTCAGTGTGGGATGTTATGCCGACATAATCGAGACAGGGGAGTAGGAGGAGGGGTAGAGGAGCTCCAACTTATATAAGTATCTGTTCCGTGGATTTTCCTTTATTTTTCAAACATACACAGAAGTAAACACAGCGTGCCTCTATCTGACGTAGTGTTTGGGCACGTGGCGTGACAGAGGCCTCTGGGTGACAGGTGATCTTGAGTGACCCAGGGCTGCCCTCTGGTCCCCATTATCTGTGAGTCTCACGTGGCGACGCAAGCGGACTGGCATCGGCCCACGGACCAGGTGGACGCTTCCACCGGCCTGTAGAGTAGCGCGCCCTCGACCTCGTCAACTAGGCGCTCTCTTGCCTCCAGGCTACCAAGAGCCCCATCCTCTCCCGCCCCCACGCCTCGGCAGAGCTCACTATGCTGGGCCCCGGCAAGCACCCGCCCAGAACGTGGGCCAAACCACCGAAGTCTCGGCCTGCGAGATGACTCCGCCCACCAAGCGACCCTACCCACGGGTGACCCCGCCCACTCGGGGGGCGGAGACTCGTTGCGGGAACCTGGTTAACTCTTCAGTTTGAGTCGCGTGGGGGGGCGGGGCGAGGCCTGCGGGGGGCGGAGCTTGCGGCGAGGCGGGCCGCTTGGCGCGGGCTAGGGAAATGGATGCTCTGCTGGTCTGCGGGCGCCGGGGGCGGGGAAAGCACTCGCTCAGCTCGGCGCTGGCCCCGCCCGCGACCCGGCGGGAGCCCGGGGCCGCCCCCTTCCTCCCTCACGGGCGCTGGGCTGAGTCCCGAGTCGAGAAACCTCGGAGGCTCTGAGCTCCCTGTCTGGGTTTGGGTGGCTGCAGCCTGAGGAGGAACATGGCGCTTGTAGGCAACGGAGCAGAGCTGGAGGCGGACGAGGTACTGGCTGGTGGGGGTGCGGGTACTGTCCTTGGAGTCCGGGAGGGATGAGCGAGCCCGGCAGGGACGGCCAGGGTCCGCCCCCTTGGTCCCCAGTCTGGGACAGGCAGCCTCCGGTTCGGAGGAGGGGGCAGGGGCTGCGGGGGGGGTGGGGCGTGGGGAGGGCACCCGGCCTGGGAGGTCTTTCCCTGCGGCCGCGAGGAGGGCGCTCGGAGCAGAGGCGCTGCGGAGTTTGGGGCGCCGGCACCGCGGGGTCGTGGGATAGAGGACACCACGTCGGGTCGGCGGGTGGTTGGGTGCGAGTGTGCGGGAGCGCGGGACTCGCAGCCCTGGGCTGTTCTGAGACTGTTCAGGAGCGCCTGGGCTTTTTGAGGTCTGACCCTGAAGTCCCGATACTGGCCCTCGGGGTTTGTGGAATCTCACTCCTGTGGAAGTTTCCAGGTGGCAGAACCGAAAGGCTTCAGTCGGTGACAGGAGGAGGACAGGCTGAGGAAGGAGCCCCAGGGGTGTTTGCGCGAGCGGACAGGGCACGGGCTGCCGAGGGGCCGGAGGGCTGCAGGACCGGAGCAGCAGCCCAGGAACTGGTGCTTTCTCCGCAGTCCACAGGGCACGGGCCTTTCCCACGCAGGTCCGCCGTGGCAGTGGTGGACGGGAGAGAACCGACTCCGGCCTCTTCACTTCTCCACTGTATTTAAATAGCCATTTCCTCCGGTGGCGGGCGCGCGGGGGTCTGAGCACCCTTTGGCGCGCGCGCTGGACCTGTTGAATTATTGATTGTTCCTTTCAGCCGCACTTGGCAGTTCCGGAGAGACGCTCCCTCTTGCGCTGGAAGTTGAGGCCGGCAGCAGCACCCACATTTGCTGCTGCTGCTGCCATTTTACCTGACTTGAATTTTACAAGTCGCTGCTGGAGGAGGTTTAGTTTCAAATGATGCAATAGTGGAAGATCTGGAGGAGGCGGGTTAAGATTCCAGTCCCATTTCTTTCATGTTGGAAAACTCCTGACAACGAATTGTGTTCTCAGTGTAGCCCTTAATATAAAAACGAAACAAAAACCAAACTGCAGCTCCTTTACACGACTGACCGTCAAGAGGGCAAGCCGGGTCATTGAGAACCTTCCTTACAGCCAGTCCCTTGCAATGAGGACCCCCAAGACCACAAAACAATGAGCCACAATTTGCTAAGTTGCATCTATTTATTGTTGAAACTTTTACACTAAACATAAAGGCAAGTGATGAAATAGCATATTTGTTGCTATTTTCATCCATGACAACCTTTCTTTATTTATAGCTTTAGGCTGTCTTTGTGGTATGACCTAGAGCCTCCTGTTTTTCTTTCCTCCTTAGTTCTTTTCTTTAATCAAGGTAGTAACACTTTCATGGCGCTTTGGCCATACATACACTCCCTTCCTCAAAAGTTTTTATGGCTGTCTGTTATATATTAAGTATTTATATATCTGGCATGCAAGGCCCTGGCAAAATGATCTAAATGTGATGTTCCAGCCTGTTCCCAACTGCTTCCCTTTGTATAACCAGTTAATTTGATCAGTGTTATGCCCATATTATAGATGAGGAAGCAAGACTGGAAGTAGATAGTAAATATGGAGTGAATTTTTGAATCCCTAGTCTGCTATTCTAAAAAGATTTGGTAGTCTTAGGGCTATATAATTGTCTAGACCGGAGCATTGTTGAGAAAGAAAGGGGATGCTATTAATAATTAACACTTGGACAGTAGGTGTGAATTGGGACTGTCCTGGGCTTATAGAAATACATAGTCATCCTAGCTATGCCCACTGCTTACAAGATGAACCGAAGTGTTAAGCTACTCTAGCTAGGGAGGAGGACTCTAGTTCTGTGGGGGAAGTTAGGTCTGAGAACAACAGAGAGCTTGGCACACAGCTTCTTGGTAAATACACATTTGTTAAATGAATGAATAAAAGCAGAAATGATGTTTCTTAATAATTTCTCATTATTTGCTTTATTTTTCTTTTTTTTAAATTCAGTAACTGTTAGGCTCCTGTTAACATGTAATGTACTATGTTGGTCCTAGGAGGTGAGCAAAGTATAAACAAATTTTTTTGTTCCTGCCAAATTCACATTTATCCCTCACAGTATCCCATTTCTATTGGTATAAATTTTGCAAACATTAAAAAAAAATGTTTATTTATTTTTGGCGGTGCCTGGGTGGCTCAGTCAGTTGAGTGTCTGACTTCGGCTCAGGTCATGATCTCATAGTTCATGGGTTCGAGCCCCGTGTCGGGCTCTGTGGTGACGGATCAGAGCCTGGAGCCTGCTTCGGATTGTGTGTCTCCCTCTCTCTCTGCCCCTCTCCTGTTCGCGCTTTGTCTCTCTCTCAAAAATAACTACACATTAAAAAAAATAAAAAAAAAAAAGAAAATGTTTTTTTAGTTTTGAGGGGGGGGAGGGGCAGAGTGAGAGGGAGACACAGAATCCGAAGCAAGTAGAGCTGTCAGCACAGAGCCGGCTGTGGGGCTTGAACTCACGTACGGTAAGATCATGACCTGAGCCGAAGTCGGAGGCTCAACCCACTGAGCCACCCAGGCCCCCAAATTTTGCAAACATTTATTGAACATTTGCTCTGTGCTGAAACTTGGTAGGTGCCTTAGAAAGAGAAGACACCGTTTTAGCTCTCTAGGGTTCTCTGTCTAGGTAGGGAGATATGACATGTGTATAAGAACTCCAGAATAGAGCTCAAGGCCGTGTAAGCAAGTAGGAAGTAGTGCATTGTGGACTGGGTACCCTTGACTTCCTTGTAGAAAGTCCCTAACATTTCATTGGTCTGAGCACTCTACCATGTCTACACGGAGTGAACAAGAACTGGCTCTTCAATTTTACTGGGTGTGTGAAACTAAGATGGCTTATTTCAGCTGGGGAGCTTTTTAAACACTTTAATATACACTTGATAGGCTTTGTGGCTATTATTTTATATCCTAGGGAAGTAGAAGGGGGCCATGCGGTGTAGTTGGAAAAGTAGCTAGGAATTAGACGAACTGGGCTCTCTGTCAGTAATTTGCCCGTTAGCCATGTATTCAGTATGTGTGCAGACATCTGCCCGCAGATACAACGGGGCACCAGACTGATAAGGTTTCTGTCTACAACTTAGTGATTTCATTGAGTAAGTCTCATTTTCTTAGGGTTCTTTTAAGTTTCCTCATCTGAAGAAGGTGGGGCTGGATGAACCCTAAGTGTTCTTCCATTTCTAGAAGTCTATACTTTTGTGGGGGGGATGCTCCTTTTTGGGAGGAGAGCTAATAAAATGGGACTTCCTTTTCTTTCAGAGTTTCTCAGGAGGTGATGGTGGTAGAGAAACTGTCATGGTGGCTGGGGGATGGAGTGTTTTCTTAGGTAAACTGGTATTTCTTGTTGTTGTTGTTTTTCCATTTAGTTGCTAGGAGGATAAATGTGGGAACACAGAAGTTAGGGCTTGCAACCTCAAGGGTGGCAGAAATGGGTTCTGGAGGGAGGCAAAAACATCTTAGATATTACAATGGTTTTATGGCCCTTCAGAGCTTGATCAACAATATCTTATTACTTAGTATTAAAATTTCTTTCCTTGAGTTTTCTTGGGTATTATGTAAGCAACGTTCACATCAAGTTCATGACAGATATACAGTATGTATGCAAGGTCAATACTATAAACCTACGACAAATAGATGGGAAGGACTGGAGAACTTTGTATCAGTTACTTGATCTTTAAGTTCTGTCTCTCCTGGTGACCTCCTCCTGTGTACAGGCCACCCATTGGCTGCCTTGTGGATGTTGCTTATGTTTGGCCCTGAGTGCTTTCATGAATGACTTGGTATCTGAAAATTAAATAGGAACAGGTTATATTTTATTATTTAATCCTATTAAAGTTATTCAGTCCATCAGTAGTTGTCAGGTACTAAGAAAAGAACATATCAGTAGTATCTGAATGAATATCTGCAGCTACTTAAGTTAAAAATTCTTTTCTTCTGTGAAACAAAAGTTCACTAAAAATAACTTTTTTTTAAGTTTCCATTTTTATTTTTTATTTAAGTAATTTCTACACCCAGTGTGGAGCTCGAACTCACAACCCCGAGATCAAGAGTCACATACTCTTCTAACTGAGCCAGCCAGGCACTCCCCAAAATAACCTCTTTAAAAAGTGATTTTTAAGAAGACAAATTTTCAATTGTTTTACCTTTGAAAAATAGCAGTTTTGAATGTCTGTTAAAAATTTGGTTGCATTGATATTGTTATGTAGAAATTGGAAATTTGCATGTGTAATCTGATACATTAAAAGCCACTCAGCAAATACAGTTATAAAGTTAAATGTTAATAGCTTTAAAATATTCAATTTAACTTAGGGGCGCCTGGGTGGCGCAGTCGGTTAAGCGTCCGACTTCAGCCAGGTCACGATCTCGCGGTCCGTGAGTTCGAGCCCCGCGTCAGGCTCTGGGCTGATGGCTCAGAGCCTGGAGCCTGTTTCCGATTCTGTGTCTCCCTCTCTCTCTGCCCCTCCCTCGTTCATGCTCTGTCTCTCTCTGTCCCAAAAATAAATAAACGTTGAAAAAAAAAAATTAAAAAAAAATATTCAATTTAACTTAAAATATTTATTTTAACTTAAAATATTTATTTAGGTATTCCAAATCCATTGTTGAGTAAAAAAGAAGAAACTTTATACTGGCTTTTTTAATGTATAAAGCACATATACATCTCAGTGTTATTAAACTTTCATGGTGGGTATGGTTAGGAAAAATTGTCTGAAAGGGCTCCTTAAGAAGGCTATATGGAAAAAAGTGAGAAACACTGGTTGAAGAAAGAAACGGCTAATGTGGCAGGTGCTTTTGTGGCCTGCCTTTTTGGCTCAGGGTTTCTGAGATCTAATTCTAACTTAGAAAATTTATCTTTGGAGTTTTAGATGAAGTTTAGATAAGATTGATTGCTACAGTTTTTTAAAGAATCAGATTCATTTTTTTTTTTAAGTTTATTATTTTGAGAGCAAGAGAGTGCATGCATGCCAGCTGGGGAGGGACAGAGAGAGAGAGAAAGAGAGAGAAAGAGAGAGAGAGAGAGAGAGAGAGAGAGAGAGAGAGAGAGAGAGAGAATCCCAAGCAGGCCCCACACTGTTAATGTGGAGCCCAATGCAGGGCTCAAACCCACGACCTGTGAGATCATGACATGATCCGAAATCAAGTCGGACGCTTAACCCAATAAGCCACCCAGGTGCCCAAGAATCAGATTCATTCTTTTATTCCCCCAGTGATCACTGAGTACGTCTCAGGTGCTAACAGTCTGTACGTGCTGGAGGTACCCACTAAGATAAGACAGCATTGTTGCCTTTGAGGAACATACGCTCTTAGCAAAAGACACAGTTGTGCAAGTAACTAGTTCTGTCTTTGGATCAAGGTAGGTTTTAGGTAGAAGGGTCATGTAATTTATTGTCCGTAGCAGGGCAGCATGAGAGTAAATGGGATGCTTTTAGTAATTACCCTAGGACAACAGGTGCAACTCAGGGATGCCACCCTAGTTTAGGGGCTGACAGAGACTTTAAGATAAAGAGATAGATAGCATTTGAACTGGGTCTTGCATGGTGAGCAGGCTTGTGCCCGGCAGAGCAAGTGGGATATGGCACAGGCTTTGTGGAAGTTGAGATGGGCAGGAATGAGAGCACACCTGGGTTCAGCAGGGCCCCCAGCCAGCGGGAGGGAGAGCCAGTGAGGGCTGAGACCACAGAGGCCAGCTTGGATCATGTGGTACCGCATCTGGAGCATATCATGCTAAGTGTGGGTGAAATCTCCTGAAAAATGGGAATCTGGAAGGTTTTTTAGCCAGGCAAGTGTGATAAGGTTATTTCTTTTAGGAAGAAGAATCTGGTGAAGTTAATGCAGCCAGATTGTGGAAGTGGCGGCAGGAAGGGCGAGAGGCTTGTTGCAAGAGTTAATGTGGGAGGAGGTAAGGACAAAAGTGGAGCAGAGGCCACGGTCTTTGAAAGAAGTGGCCAGATGTGAGGGAGAACATGGAGGAGGAATTGTCTTGGGGGCCTTTTCCCCAGTTTGAGGGTCAGCGGATGGGGAGGGGTGGGGAGCTTTCAGTGATAATTCTGGGTTCCTTGTGTGGCTGGACTGTGGTGCTGTTAACACACGAGGGATGGGTGTAGAGGACAGGGATGGGGAGTACCTCATGTAGATTATGCTCACCTTTGTGGCTTGCTATGACTTTCCTTTTTTTTTTTTTTTTTAATGTTTAGTTACTTAATTTGAGAGACAGCACGAGTCAGGGAGGGGCAAAGAGATAGAGAGAGAGAGAGAAGAGAGAGGATCCCACGCGGGCTCCGTGCTATCAGCACAGAACCTCACCCTGGGCTTGATCTCACAAACAGTGAGATCATGACCTGAGCCGAAATCAAGAGTCAGGCACTTAACCGACTGAGCCACCCAGGCACCCCCTCACCGTGACTTTTCATTACTGAGGGACTGTTTATGAGTGCGTGAATTTGGGCAGGGCTGAGAAAGGGTGTTTACAAATTGGTTCTGCAGATTAGTGGGAGGTAAAAATAGCATCAGCTTATGCCATCAGCCTCCACGTCCTCCTCAGGTTAACCAACCGGCAGTTTTCCTGATTTGTTCAACCTTGAGTCTTTTGAAATCCCGTCTCTTCTTGGAATGCCACCTTCTCAGTGAAACTTGCCTTCGCTTTCTCTTCCCCGTCCCTTCGTACCTGGATACCCGCTTCCTTCCTCTCAAGTCCAGTAGCACAGGTATGCTCTTTCTAGGCAGGTCTCCGGTCTTCCTGGGGTTAGCTGTTTGCCTTCCCTTCTTAGCTTAGTTCCCTGCCCATTGGTGCTGTTACTAATTATCGACGGTGTGAATCTGATAGTGTGAATTCTGTGAGGCTCATGGTTTCCACCTAACCATTTGTTGACATCTTCTCAGGCCCGAGTGTTGGGGGACCCGGTGGCCATCTCAGGTGGGTCTCCTGAAGTCACTGTGTGCTCACTTTCCAGAAGATGAGTATCTGGAGACTGCCCAGTGCTTGTGAGGCTTTCTGGGGAGAGCTTTCTGTTGGTCCCCGACTGTGTCAGAACTTTCTTCCCACTCCTTGCTTAGTGGATATTGGTCCTCCACCCTGGCCAGTTGGCCATATTGGTTGGGTCACCACACCTCTCTAAAGGGACTCCTCAAGTGTCGAATGCCTGAAGGTTCAAATGCCATTATGCTACTTATGCTCTTTATTTAAAGACTGTGGCTGTGTAGTAAAGTGCTTCCCTGCTGAGATCCTTAGGCATGTCCCCTTAGTATTGCTGATATTATGCTGACATATACATAGGGCCTACATATTTTAAAATATTTTAATGAAATAACGTGACATATATGTATTTGTTGGGTCTGATTGCAACTAGTAAGTAAGAATTATTCAGTCTAATTTGATGTGTTGAATATTGCACTAGGTGCTGTAGAGGCAAACACAGCTCCAGCTCTAAGTTGGGGTCTAGTAGGGAATGGGAGCAGGTGTACAGACAAATAGATGTAATACTCTGTGCTGAGACCATAAAGGAGGATTGCCAGGGTGCTTTGGGAACGCAGAAGGAGGGCACCTCATCCTAAAGGGAGGATGGGTAGTCAGGGATGGTCTCCTTGAGGAGGCCATTTCTTAGAAAATCTGGATTTTACAGGATGAATAGGGGTTAACCATGAGGAGAGAGTGGGTAACGAGGGGAATTCTTGAAGTGTGTCCCAGGGAGAGGGAACAGCAGGCAGAAGGTATAGAGGTGGGGGGAGAGTCGGTAGTGCTCCGGGTGGCAGAGAATGAGTCTGGAAGGGTAGGATGGGCCGTCCGATTCTTTCATGCCAAATTGTGGGTATTACCATGTGCATTTAAGGGTTTAAGCTAAGGAGAGGTGTGGAGAGACCAACGCTGTAGGTGGCTTTGTCTGGCAGTGCGTGGAGGCTGATTGGAGGGAGACAGGACCCCAGGTGGAGAGGCAGGTGCTTTTCTGGTGTTTTGTTTGTCAGTGGCTGTTATAGCCCTCTGAAGGCCCACTGTATGCAGGTGTAGCTAAGCACTGGGATAACATGGTGGGTAAGATAAGGAGCAGACACTTGAGAACGTGGGCCCAAACGCACAACTCTAACTTGGAGTCGGGGAGAGGCCAGACAGAGTGTAAGTACCCTGGTGCTCCTAGGAAGAGGAGAGGACACTCACAGGGCAGTCATCAGGATGTCATGCCCCCACCCGCAAGCAGCTGACTTGGTTTCCTGACCTAGTCTTTACTACCCAGCTGTGTGATGGAAGAGCAAGTCCCTTTAAGCCTTTTGGGCTTTGGTTTCCTCACAGGTAACGTGAAAGAGGTGACATTGGCCATCTATTTCTGAAGTCCTCTTGAGCTTTGACATCGATGATCTAGATGGTGGTTTTGATCTGGATATTGAGGGGTGGATTTCAGCAGGCAGCAGCGGGACAGCTCACACCTTCATTCCTTGAAGCGGAGGGAGCCACAGAGGAAACAGGCTTGGGCAAGGATGGAGCATGACGGAGGCCATTGCGTGCAAGTGGGGGGCGTGCAGGGGCTGTGTGGCTGAGGCAGGAGGGCAGTGCTGTGTGTGTTGCTGCAGTGCTCAGCTGGGGAGCTGGGGTCTGTCTTTTTCTATTTTCTTTTTTGACAGTGGGGAGACACATGTGTCCTCCTGTATTCGGGGAATGTGTTTCCTTCCCTTCTCCCCTCCCCTCCGGTCCCCTCGGCTCCACACCCCCGCCTTTTTTATAAAGGAAGCAGTGAGGATTCTATTTCTTGGTTTTGCTTTGTCCTTTCTCAACTTGTTTCGGAAGTTTTAAACAAATGACTGTCCACTGCAATGCAGTGGTTAAGGAGGCAGACAAGTCAGACATGCCTGAGTAATTCCATAGACTTACGTTTCATCACGTAGACTCTTACTCTTGGCTGAGTTCTGAGATGCAGAACCACATGGCGCACCACTGCTGTCTCTCCCCGCTTCCTTGGACTGCTCCGTCCCAGAGTTCTGGGGTTCCTGGTCTTTTTTCTTTTTTTTAAAATTTTTGTTTTTCAACGTTTATTTATTTTTGGGACAGAGAGAGACAGAGCATGAACAGGGGAGGGGCAGAGAGAGAGGGAGACACAGAACCGGAAACAGGCTCCAGGCTCTGAGCCATCAGCCCAGAGCCCGACGCGGGGCTCGAACTCACGGAGCGCGAGATCGTGACCTGGCTGAAGTCGGACGCTTAACCGACTGCGCCACCCAGGCGCCCCTCCTGGTCTTTTTTCAACTCGTGAGTGCAGTCCTTCCATTCAGAACTAAAGGAAACAAACCTCAGATTCTCACATCATTTCTCAGGCCAAAGAGGGTATGATCTTTCTGAAAGGAGGAGGGCAAGACAGATGACAGGGTGAGAGATTCCTCAAGAGAGGGGAATGAGGCCTAACTGCAAAGCCTCTCCCAGGAGCACTCATTGTGCAGAATCACTGGCTGAGGGCTGACTGCCCAGGAGCACTCCCTGTGCACGGCAGTATCGAGCTTCTGAAGAGGGCCAGCTTGGGTTCAGATCCTGGCTTCCCATTTGCTCTGTGACCTCGGGCATATATTTAACCTGTCTGATGCTCTTCATTTATAAAACGAGAATAATGGTACCTACCCGTAAGGGTGCTGATGAGGCTGAAGTAAGGGTCTACTTTACAAAGCTTGGCATATAGCATTTTCAGGATTACTCTGAAAGTGGTAGTTCTCTTTTCCTTTTGCTTACCTTAAGATGTTGCTGCCACTGCCTACTACTTAGGGGTTTGGTGAAGAATCTGTGTGTTCAGATATATTTTTACCTTATTTTTGCAGCCAACTGAGAGGGAAACTCTCTAAGCATGCATTCAAGAAACAGGAAGTGACTGGCCCAGGGTCCCTCAACTCACTTAGGCATGGAATTGGCATTAGAAGTCAAGTGCTCTAACTCTACATTCAGTGCCCTTCTCACTAGGTCAGAGGGTGGCAGACTTAGAAGGACAAATGTACTCTGCCCCCTTCCTGTCTTTGTCAGTAAAGTTATATTGGGACACAGCCCTGTCTGGTTGTGTAGGGGTTGCCCGGGACTGCTTTCACTAAACTGCAGAGTTGAATAGTTGGGGCATAGACTGTATGACCCACGTGGCCTGAATATTTGTCAATTCTTTATGGAAAAATTTTGCTGACCTTTGTACTAGGTGATTTCAGGGCCTATACGTAAGTTGTTTATAATGTGTTGTAAGCCTTTTGAATTCAATTTGCTTGTTTTCTTAATATTCCTATAAGCATCAAAAACTAGGAAAAAATAGGAATTTATTTGACACATCCCATGAAGTGGTACGGTACACGTTCTGGAGTTGGACACGAGTTTGAACTTCTCCTCCATGTACTACCTTGGATAAATTAAGCTTCGGTTTCATCTGTGAAATGAACATAATAAAACCTACTTCAGTGGGTTATTGTGGAGATTAAAGTCCTATAAAGGGCTTAGCATATGGGGCACAAACGTTGGCTCTTGGCTCTTTTGTTATTGAGGCTGCACGTGTGGATGCTTGACATTGTTTTCCCAACTGTGTAAGAAACTGGCCGTGTGAGGGTCGGCCCATCCAGGCTCCGGCGCAACCCCTGTCGCAGTTGGATTCCTTTAGGATAGATGCAGGTACCTCTCAGGCTACTCCCAGGACTCCAGCCCAGGCAGTTCTGCGTTTATAGTCCTCACCCTTTCCTTCCCTGAGGTGGTGGGGGGAAGCCACTTAACCACAAAAGAGAATGGGAAACAGAGGCTCAAAGCAGAAAAGTGTGGATATTTGTCAGGAAGGCATTGGTACTCTCACTCATATTTTGAAAATGGCTTTTCCCTATTGACACGTAGTGGTATATATGGTAACCTTTGGTTTTTCTAGACATTATGCTGTACAGGACCATCCCCTCTTTAACACTGGCGAATGTCGTGGCATTGTTACAGTCTTTTCAGGTAGCACCTAGATGTTAACAGGAGACCGTGACCTGTGAAAGGTATGCTTGTGTTCAGT
The DNA here is from genome assembly GCF_022079265.1 of Lynx rufus. Taxonomy (NCBI): domain Eukaryota; kingdom Metazoa; phylum Chordata; class Mammalia; order Carnivora; family Felidae; genus Lynx; species Lynx rufus. The sequence continues at coordinate 40,505,561 of NW_025814824.1, read as the reverse complement.
TACTTGGTGTAAGAGGTTAAATTAAAAGGACAGTGTGTGTGCACTCCTGGTGTGGAGGGGCTCTAGGGTTCTTGCTCAACCCCAAAGCAATGTGCCATGCCAGACTGCTCTTCCTAAAGTTCAAGTCCTACTAAAAATCTGTTCACAGCTTCTCATTGCCTTCGAAGTATTTTTTTTTTTAATCTTTATTTTTGAGACAGAGAGGGAGAGACCGAGCGTGAGCAGGGGAGGGGCAGAGAGAGAGGGAGACACAGAATCTGAGGCAGGCTCCAGGCTCTGCACTGTCAGCACAGAGCCTGATGCAAGGCTTGAACTCACAAGCTGTGAGATCATGACCTGAGCCGAAGTCAGAGGCTTAACCGACTGAGCCACCCAGGTACCCCTGCCTTTAAGGTATCATGCAAACACCTTAGCACGACGTATAAGGCCTTCCCTAGAATCTAGCTCATTGGTTCTCACACTTTAGTGTGCATACGTCACCAGGTTAGGGGAGTGGGTGATTTGTTAAGATGCACATTCCTACGCTCCCCCGCATGAGCCATTCCTATTCAGTAGGTTGGGGCGGGGGTGGCTCCCAGATGTTTGCATTCTTAACAGGACTAATATCAGCCATGCTGAAGTGCTTGTAGTTCCCCTTCTATGCCCCAGCTCCCAGGTCAGTCCTTTCTCACTTCCCAGCTTTGGATATGCCATTTCATCACCTGGCCAGTTCTGCTTCATCATTGAAGACTTGGGGACACCTCTCCTCCTCCAGCCTTCTTAGATATTCCCTCCTTTCGTCCTGTGGAGGTGCTTAATAACTGTGCAGCATTCCTGGCTGCCTCGAAGACGAGATAATCCTTTTTTGGCATATGTGCCACGACATCTGGCAGGGATGGGATGTAGACGCTCCGTTGTTCCAAAAGGAAAGGGTGGTCCTTCTTCTCTAGAGCAGAAAAGGAATTCCCTTCAGGGGTTTCTAACAATGAGATGTTTTTATCTTCTCAACCAGGAAGGAGAATTCGCCTCCCTATCTATTAGCCTTATTTCAGTACACTTGAAAATCAAAACAGCTTTATTGAGGGGTGTAAATACATACCATAAAATTGACTCCTTTTTAAGTGTACAATTCAGTGATTGTTAGGAAGTTTACAGAATTGTTCATAGATCACTACAGTCCAGTTTTTTTTTTTAAATTGAGGTATAATTGGCGTAAAACATTATATTTGTTTTAGGTGTACAACATAATGATTTGATATTTGTATATATTGCAAAATGATCATCATAGTGGGCCTAGTTAACATCTGTCACCATACATAGTTACATTATTTTTCTTGTAATGAGAACTTTTAAGATCTATTCTCTTAGCAACTTTCCGATATGCAACATGTTATTATTAGACATAGTCACCATGCTGTACCTTATATCCCCAGGACTTACTTATTTTTTAACTGGAAGTTTGTACCTTTTGACCCCCTGTCATCCATTTTGCCCACCCCCCCAACGCAATCCAATTTAAGAACATTTCCACACCCCATAAAGATTCTTGTACCCATTTGCTCTCACCTCAATACACTTTTAACACTTAAAATAATTGAAAAACTTAAAATTGCTAGGAGAAAACAAAATTTCCCAGGCAGAAATAAAGATGAGATGCCATTATATATCAGAGGAATAATGCAAAAGTGTTAGGCATCAAAAAAAAAAACAGGACTGGAGAGCAAGGTGCATTTGGGTCAGTACTTGATTTGGCTTTTACACTATCGATATCAGAAGAGAGGTTCGAGGGCTACATGTAATTTGTGTCCAAATGAATAATTTGTCCCATTTGCAAGAAAGCAGATGTGTAGTGTACATGGATAAAGGTTTTTCCTGATTTTCTAGTTCATTTCCCAAGGCAGATTTCTACCCAGTATGCTTAGCTTTTTATCCAATATGTTTAGTTCTTGCTAGAGGAATAAACAAGCAATTGCATTTCTAAGCCATTCGCAGTAGAATGAAAGGGGCTGTCACCACAGCTGAAGTCTCAAGTGGGATGAAGAATCAAATGAAATCAGCCTCTTTTTAAGCATCCCTGAAATTTCGATTTGTTGTGTGTCTTCTCAGGAAGGCATGTGAGAGAGAAAGTAGAAGGAACATGGGTGGGCTTACAGGTTAGCAGACACGGGTTGAGTTCTGCCACTTGCTGGCAGTGTGACCAGGGGCACGTTACTTAATCTGATTCTCTGTGAGCTTCAGTCTCTCATTAGTCAAATGGGATTCTACTGCCCATCTTAGAGGTGCCGGGTGCAACCCTGGCACCTCACCCAGGGCCTGTCATACTATAAATACTTAGTTGCAGCCATTAATTTGAATAGCATCTGTGTATAGATTTCATTTTTTTTTAATTAAAAAAAATTTTTTTTTAACATTTATTTATTTTTGAGACAGAGAGAGACAGAGCATGATCAGGGGAGGGTCAGAGAGAGAGGGAAACCCAGAATCCAAAACAGGCTCCAGGCTCTGAGCGGTCAGCACAGAGCCCGACTCGGGGCTCGAACTCACAGACTGCGAGATCGTGACCTGAGCCGAAGTCGGATGCTCAACCGACTGAGCCACCCAGGCGCCCCAGTTTTGTTTGTTTTTTATTTTCAAATTCAAACAGTGGTAAATGTCCTTATGGAGAACTTGCCTAAGCCAGGTAACCAAGGGCAAGGCAGGTGGAACCATAGTTTCCTCACTCCTGCAGCGGGGCTGAGTGAAATAGCATGCGGTCTGGCTGGGGTAGATAGGGAGCATTCACAAAATGAGGATGACTGGAGTTTATTCACACACTTGATGCTTTTAGAAGCTTGAGGTGTTCACATTTCTAACAGTTTGCTTGTTTAGTGATAATAGCATATGTGTGTATGTGGTATTTCTCCCAGCTTTTCCAAATAGAAACGATTGAGATTCATGGAATTCATTTTCATCAAAGAATAAACTTTTTTTTCCCATAAATAGATGAGATGACTTTACTGAGATGTGAGGCTCCACAAATCAAAATGTATCTAATTATTGGGGCGCCTGGGTGGCTCAGTCGGTTGAGTGACTTTGGCTCAGGTCATTGATCTCACAGTTCGTGAGTTCAAGCCCTGCGTCCAACTCCCTGCCCTCTGTGTGGAGCCCACTTTGGATCTTCTGTCCCTCTATCTCTGCCCTTCCCCCACTTGTGCTCTCTCTGAAAAAAAAATTTTTTTTTAAAAATGTATCCAATTATAGTTGACATTTAAAAAAGTATAGAGCTACTAGCTTAGAAAGAATCAAAGAATCATTTTCTTCTTTTTTTCCTACACTTTATTTTTTAAAATTTATTTTTTACATCCAAATTAGTTAACATATAGTGCAACAATGATTTCAGGAGTAGATTCCTTAGTGCCCCTTACCCATTTAGCCCATCCCCCCTCCCACAACCTCTCCAGTAACCCTCAGTTTGTTCTCCATATTTAAGAGTCTCTTCTGTTTTGTCCCCCTCCCTGTTTTTATATTCTTTTTGCTTCCCTTCCCTTGTGTTCATCTGTTTTGTATCTTAAAGTCCTCATATGTTGTTCTCTGACTGACTGATTTCGCTTAGCATAATACCCTCTGGTTCCATCCATGTACTTGGAAATGGCAAGATTTCATTCTTTTCAATTGCCGAGTAATACTCCATTGTATATATAAACCACCTCTTCTTTATCCATTCACCCATCAATGGACATTTGGGCTCTTTCCACACTTTGGCTATTGTTGATAGTGCTGCTATAAACATTGGGGTGCATGTGCCCCTTCCAAACAGCATACTTGTATCCCTTGGATAAATACCTAGTTGTGCAATTGCTGGGTCATTGGGTAGTTCTATTTTTAGTTTTTTGGGGAACTTCTATACTGTTTTCCAGAGTGGCCGCACCAATTTGCATTCCCAAGGAATCATTTCTTCTTCTTAAGGCTTACTTGTTTTTACCCCCCTTTGTAGTTTGTGGAGGAGGAGGTTATATTTGAATTTAGCTAAGAGTCAGAACTTCAGGTCTGTGTATCTGGGGAAGCAGGTTTCACAGGACAGTAGATTAGGCTCCCCTCAGGGGTGTGTGACATGCTTGAATGAACTCCTGTCTCTTTATTGGAGACCACGGAGCATTCATTCCATTTCAGTTGTGGCAATTTGGAGAAAATTGTCCTTTCTGTAATTATTTCAAGAGCAAAGACAAGGCTTTGGGGAAACAAAACAGTATTGCTTAACCAAAACAGCCCTGCCTGTGCCTCATCTGATTCTCCATCTCTGTTCCCCTCCCTAAGTTTCCCCTTCTTTTACTCTCACATTTCTTTCATAATCTAGTCCTGTTGAAACTCACTCCAGAACATGACTCCTTATGTAGCCTGCCCGTTCTCTCCATCCACACTACCACTATGGGTTTCTCATGCCCTCACTTCTCGGAGAGCATCCTAACTGGTCTCCTGGCTTCCTGTGCCTTCTGCTATCTGTTCCAGTCTGCAGCCCACATGCTCATTCACAGACACGAATACACGTTACTCCCTTCCTTAAAACTTTAAGCTTTCTGTAACATTTGGAATAAAATCCTTGCTCCTTCCCGTGGTCTATGTGGTCTGCCTTTTGCTTTCCTCCTCTGGCTCATCTGCTGTTCTCCCCGTCGTCGGTCCCTGTGTTGTAGCCATCCTGGCTTCCAGCAGATCTGCTGAACGCACCCTGTACTTTCCCACTATGGTGCTCTTGCATGTTTCCCCAGCCTGGCAGACTTCAGCCAGGTCTTCACATGACCAGCTCCTTCTTAACTTTCCATCCTCACTTTAAAGATCAGGTTCCAAGTGTGGCTTTCCTGAGGCTCTGTCTTCAAAGCAGCCTTTCTCTTTTCTCTATCATGCATCCTTTTTATTTCCTCTTTGATATGATCACAGTGGGTATTATCTTGTTTATTTTTTTCTCTGTCATCTGTCTGACTCCATCAGGTTTCAGGGCAGGAAGCAGAAATTGCCGTAGGTCATTTAAGTAAGATGAGTTTAGGAAGGGAAATAGGTGATTACAAAATGCACAGAGAGGCTGAAGGAGCAGCTCTAGGCTGAGCCTCCAGGGAATGACCTCCGTCCCATCCAGAGCTGACTGCTTAGGGGAGGTGCTCCTATTCCCTGGCTGATTCTAGAGCCAGATGTTCAAGGCACTTTGCAGTAGCTGTCATTCAGGGATCAGGAAGCCAGAATAGAGAAGCTTCCGTTGCCCCTGCTTTTTTATACACAGGGAACTGGAAACTGGACACTGGAGCACTGCTTTTGAAACTACCTTGGCTTCGTCACTCCTGTTTGACAGCAGAAAAGGCCAGAAAGGGGCAGGAAAGTGGCCTTAGCCTTCTGGATCTTGTACAGGGGAATCTTAGTGGGTGTACCTTCATTTTCACCCAGAGTCGGTCCACTTCCTCTGCAGTAAATCTTCAAGGCTCGCAGGAACTCCTGTCTCTGAATTATACTGAAGTTCTTCAAATGTCAGTTATGACTCGAGCAGAACTCTATTACGATTGATTTCTTCTGTTATTTCTAGGTGCTTTTCAGCTTCTTAATTTTGGCAGTTCTTTGTTTTCAGGTTGGCTGCATATTTTTTTGCCAGTTTTCAGTACAGATAGCTCTCTCAATTAAAAGAAAGTGATTTTAAAAAAAAGAAGAAGGCGTTAGGGGCGTTAGGGTAGCTCAGTCGGTTGAGCGTCCAACTTCGGCTCAGGTCATGATCTTGCGGTCACTGAGTTCGAGCCCCTCTCAGGCTCTGTGCTGACAGCTCGGAGCCTGGAACCTGCTTCAGATTCTGTGTCTCCCTCTGTCTCTGCTCCTCCACCACCACACTCTGACTCTGTCTCTCAAAAATGAATAAACATTAAAAAAATTTTTAAAAAGAAATAAAGAGACTTAGTTTTAGAGTTTAGACGTCTGTTACTGTGATATAAATGCTGGTGGTCTTTTCAGTTCCCTTCCGAGTATTTAGAGCAATGAGCAAACGGCTAAGAATTGGTAATGAAATGGCTTCAGGTGGCAGCAAATGGAGCAGACCTTTAATATTCTCGTTGTAATAAAGCCAGTTTTGTAATGTACATTGGTGTGTAAGTCACTGGCTACATACCTCATTTTTGTTAGGAGAATCAGAACAATGATTGCATCTTATTGTTAAAGTTTTGGTGTGCCTTAATCTTGTAAAATTCCTTGGCAAAACAGAATTCTCATAATAAGCAAGTTCTAGGTATTAGATAGCATATGCTTAGAGGGGATAAAGAGTGAGAAATTTAAAAGTTGCCCAGGCCAAATTGGGGACAATTGAAGCCAGTAATGTGTGTAGGCATTTTATTTTTATTTTTAAAAAATTTGTTTGTTCTTGAACGAGGGAGAGTGAATAGGGGAAGGGCAGAGAGAGAGAGAGAGAGAGAGAGAGAGAATCCTAAGCAGACTTCGCATTGTCAGTGTGGAGCCTGATGCAGGGCTTGAACTTATGCACTGTACCATCATGCCCTGAGCCAAAACCAAGAATCAGACGCTTAACCGACTAAGCTACCCAGGCGCCCCTGTGTATAGGCATTTTAAATAATGGGACTCCTTGAGCCTATATTGATGATAACTAGATAGATAAATGGGGATATGGGAGGACTTTCACTGTCAGTAAAAGGAGGGAGTGCTGGAGTTGGAAAATCAGTCTTTAGCTATCATTAGTAAACATGGAGTCAGGCAGCTATCACCAATGTGCTAAATCTAGGGGCAAATTTGGATGGGGGGCATATTTACACGATCTTACACTGTCTTACCACAAACTCCTTATTAATTGCAAGACAAAAATAATAAGAAGGTAGTGGAGAAATCAGACAACACCTTGGCCAGGTGATCCAAATTACTGTCACTAGTGGGGACAGATGAATATGTGTGCCTCCAGACACAAATGACCTGACAAGGACACAGTGTCCCTTGTGTAGTAGCCTAACCTGTATCTATCTAATCATGAGGAAACATCAGAGAAACTTTAAATAAGGAAGGTTCTATTTACAAAAAAAGGAGGGGAGTGCTGTGCTCTCCAAAAATGTCAATGTCATAAAAGACAAAGAAAGGTTGTGAAAATGTTCTAGATTAAAGGAGGTGAAGGAGACATGACAGCTAGATAGATCTGCACTGCAAGGGAAAAATGTCAAAAAGGAGAATTGTTGGGTCAGCTGACACAATTGGAATATGGACAGTAGTTTCAGGTAGTTAAATTTATTGAAGTGCATGACTGTACCGTGGTTTCATAAGAGACTATCCTTATTAAGAAATACACACTAAAGTATTTACAGCAAAGGGGCCACAATATGAGAGTAATTTACTCTCAAATGGTTCAGAAAAAAATTAGTGGCTAGGTACCTAGGTAGAAAAGATGGACAAGGGGCGCCTGGGTGGCGCAGTCGGTTAAGCGTCCGACTTCAGCCAGGTCACGATCTCGCGGTCCGTGAGTTCGAGCCCCGCGTCGGGCTCTGGGCTGATGGCTCAGAGCCTGGAGCCTGTTTCCAATTCTGTGTCTCCCTCTCTCTCTGCCCCTCCCCCGTTCATGCTCTGTCTCTCTCTGTCCCAAAAATAAATAAACGTTGAAAAAAAAAAATTTAAAAAAAAAAAAAAAAAAAAAAAGAAAAGATGGACAAGGGAGGTAGAAGGGAGAGGGGAGAGCAGATTATAAAGCAAATGGGGCAAAATGTTAATAATAGATGAATCTGAATAAAGGGCACACAGGTGTTCTTTTTACCGTTCTTATTCTGGTAACTTCTGTAAGTTTAAAATTATTTCTAAATAAAGAATTAAAAAAAAATGTTGTCTAGGGACTGAAAGTGCTGCTTACTTATCCTGGGCATGGAAGCATGTAGGTTATAAAACAAATTAGTTGAAATGTCATGTTACTTTACCTTGCCGGAGTTTTTTTCTAGGAATGTTGAATCTGCTTATCTCAAAGTAATACTTTAAGCTTTTTAAAATTGTTCTGATTGTTCATTTTTTACATTATATAGATAATACATAAAAGCATTCTTGTTGTAAAAGATCTAAGTGATGCAAAAGTCAAAGCGTGATCTTTCCATTGACCATTCCCTGCTTTCTCCTTCTCAGAGGAAATCAGCATTGAGTTTTTATGAATATATTCCCTATATCTTTCCAAGGACTAGGCTTTTCATTTAATATTTCGTTTTTTAAGTGTTTTATTTATTTTTGAGAGAGAGAGAGTGAGAGAGCGCATGCAAGCGAACACGAGTGGGGGAGGGGCAGAGAAAGAGGGAGACACAGAATCCGAAGCAGGCTCCAGGCTCTGAGCTGTCAGCACAGAGCCCGATGCAGGGCTTGAACTCATCAACTGTGAGAGCATGACCTGAGCCGAAGTCGGACCCTTTCCCGACTGAGCCACCCAGGCGCCCCTTAATTTAATATTTCTTAGAGATATTTCCATGGTTTGTTTTAGTCTTTATATAATGACTGAAGAGAATTGGGTAATGTAATTGTGCTGTAATTTATTTTACTATTTCTGTGTAGAAGATCATTTAGGTAGTGTCTAACTTTTTCCCAATATAATATGTTCCATAACAGAAGGATTCTTGTGTGTGTGTATGAATGTTCTAATAGCATAGATTCCTACAAGTAGTATTGCTATCCACGTATATGCATTTAAGTTTTAAAATAGATACTGTAAGACTGACTTCTATATAGACTGTAGCAAAGGTATGTGTTTGTTTTCCAGCATCTCTCTGTCAAGTGTGGATATTATCAGTCTTGTATATTCTTGTCAATCATATGGGCATACTGCTACTACTTTTTAGGTGCACATTTCCAAGTTTATTGGCTATTGGATTTCTTCTTCACTGAACAGTACTTTTCACACCCTTTATTGAGTGTTTTGGTTGTTTGTCTCTCATTGACCTGTAAGAGAGTTCTTTACGTATTATGAATAATACTTTTTTGTCTGGTAAAGGTGCCTTAAATATTTTTTCCTAGCCATATGCTTGTCTTGGAAGTTTAAAAACTTTATATGGCCCTATCTTTTACTTTTTTCTTTATGATTTCTGGGTTTTTGTCTTAGAAAGATTGTCCTTGTTTCAAGATTATAAAAAAATATTCTTCATTTATCTTGTGTGTGTGTGTGTGTGTGTGTGTGTGTACTTAATCTATATGGAAACTTGTATATGGGTTTAATTTTATTTTTGTCCTAAGAGATAACCAATTTCCTTAGCATCACTTATTATAATTCCTCACTTATATATAATTCTTCTTTCTTCAATTGAAAGATTTAACTGAATCATAAAATAAATATGTATATATATATGTGTGTGTGTGTATATACATATATATATGTATGTATATGTATATGTACATATACATATATCTTCCTGTGCCAACTCCACAGCTTTAATTTGGCAAGGAAAATTCTGTTTTCCTTTCAGATAAATTTGAAACCACTTGTAAGATTACTGGGCATGATGGATAGGAGCTCAGGCTATGGAGTCAGGTAGGCCTGTGTGTAAACCATTTATTAGCTCTGGGATGATAATTACACCTCTTTTAGAGAAACCCACTGTCTGGTTTATATGAGACAATATATTAAGATGCAAAGCGTAACACTTGGTGTATAAACATGCGAAATATTTTATATATTCTCATAGTGACATTTGATGTGTTCAGTAACCGTAGGATAGCTTATTAATCAGAATAACCTTTACTTTGACTTAAGAAACTAGTGCGTGCGTGCGCGCGCATGCACACACACACACACACACACACACACACACAGGTGAGCAAAATTTCTATCGACAGTGATGCTTGAAGTGTAAACACATGCGTTTGTGCATTCCTGGACCACTCATTTGTTTCTTTATTCTTTCAAATAGTAGTTTCGACACAGTTGCCATGTGTATGCCTTGTGCCTGGTTGGTATTATGGATATACCTCACGGAACCTGTGGCCTGGAGGGAACTCAGACACAAAACAAATGACCATGTACCTAAGTCTGCGAGATCTATGGTGTGGAAAGAAGTTGTATCTCCATAGCTTTGTTTTGGTTTGATGAGGGTCATTTTGTCAAATAGCTCAGTTTGTGGAATTTGCAAAATTTGTTTCTCAAGGAGTTTTAAAGGTTTTAATGACAGTGCATAAAATCACAGATTCTGAAGTTGAACTTTGTGGGTTCAGATCCCAGTTCTGTCAGGTCCATGCTTTGTGACCCTGAGCAAGTTATTTAACCTCTCTGTGTCCCAGTTTCATCATCTGTAAAGTGGAGATCACACTAAGCCACTTCAGAGGGCTGCTAAGAAGAACAAATGAGTTAATACATGTAAAAGCATTTAGAGCAGTGCCTGGTACAATGAAGAGTGCTGCAGAACTGACACCATTATTATGATAGCCTTATAGTATCAGCATCCACATTTCAACACTTCGTATGGAAATTTTTTATATTAGGTCGTTCTCCAAATCTTTAAAGAACCAACTTTATGGAGGTATAATTTGCATGCACTAAGATGCATCCATACTAAATGTACAGGGTAAATTTCATAATTGTGTACACCCATTTAACCACCACTATAATTGAGGTCTTGAACATTTGCATCAGCCCCAAATGCCTCTGCTCCCTGGTACTCCTTTGCAGTTATTTCAGATTCTTTTTAATGCATTAGTTTTACCAGATTTTTAGTATTTTCCTTTTACATGTTTAGGATTTTAAATTAAAAAAAATTTTTTTTGATGTGTGATGTATATTACATTCAAGATGCTATTTAAATGATCTGTACTAACTCATTCTGGCAGCCTCTCCTTTCTGCCAGTTTTGAGTAAGTTTCCATATTTAATTGTTTCTTGTTAGAAACCAAAATGTCAGCATTTCACTTATGATGGGATCGATTCAGTTATTGTCTTAGAATGTGAAGTTTATTTCTCGACATTATACAAATGTGCAGGTAGGTAGGCATTTAGCTTCTTGCTGAAAATTTCTTGCTGTTGAGAGGGAAATGTTGGTGGGAGTGAAGGAGAATTTAGTCCAATTTAGTCCAATTCTCCAATTTAGAGAAGTGAATGTATTGGAGTTTTAGCCTCGTCTCCCTTAGAATGCCCCAAGAGAACAGATTAACAGTTTTCAGCATCTCTGCTTTGCTAGCCCCTATAATTCTCATGAGGGTAGATACCCGCAGAGGGAAGGTGCTGTCTGAGTGGTCCAGTATTTGGTCACGTATAACTTTTCCCTGCAGTAATAACAACAAAAGTAATAATTTAACGAGAGCTGGCATTACCAAGTACTTATGGACAAGACACCAAGCTAAACTTTACATACAGCTTATGTAATTCTTTCAACCCCACATGTTTGGTATTATTGCTATTCCCATTTTACAATGATGAATATGAATCTTAGCGAATCTAAGTCGCTCCCTTATGGCCACACATAGTTAATAAGTGATGGACTCTGTACAGCTCATATTCTTAGCATTACTTCCCTCTTCAATTTAAAGCTTAAGGCTTTGGGTTTTGGTAAATTACCCCTACCATTTTATAGATTTTTCACATCTGTGTCTTACTCTACCTTCAAAATATCCAATTGGACAGGTAAGGAAATTTGATGTTTCATCCAGTTGTGTAAATATAGGCAAACTTTTTTTGGCGAGAGGCCAGATAGTATTTTCAGCTTTGTAGATCATTTGGTTTCACTTGCAACTACTCAGCTGTGAAGTTGTAACAGGAAAGCAGCCATACACAATTTGTAAATGATTGAGTGTGGTAGCGTTCCAATAAAACTTTATTTACAAAAATAGGCGGCAGGCTGGATTTGGTGCATGGGTTTGCTGTGGTGGCCTGATCTGTTTGGGGACACCAGGACATGTCAGCCAGAGGGAGGTAGAACCAGTTTTCTTCATGCCAAGGGTTGTGCTACCCAACTGCCCTGGCTGCAGCAAACCGTGCCACTCACCAGTGCCTTTAGGAGATACAAGTCCCAACGATAATAGCGGTTATGACTAATGTTTTGTATGCAGTCATTGTTGTACATGCTTTCGCCGTGTCATTTAATCCATGGACAATCCAGTGAGGTGGGAAACTGAGGCACAAAGAAGGACGATAGCTTGCCCAAGGCCCCAAAGCTAGTGTGTGGAGAAAGCGGGATTTGAACCTCTTGAGCTCAAGTACTCCTTCCTCCTCTCTCATGAATTTTGGGTTTTCTTAGTTTGAGGGCTCCTTTGAAGCCTTACTCGTCAGGAGCTGCCTCTTCTGAGTACTTATCTTCAGTGACAAGATTCTGTGGCCTACTTTTAAGGCATTTTATGTAAAAAAAAATTTTTTTTAATCTTTTTTAAAATACTTATTTTTGAGAGCGAGACAGAGCATGAGTGGGAGAGGGGCAGAGAGAGAGGGAGACCCAGAATCTGAAGGAGGCTCCGGGCTCTGAGCTGTCATGTCAGCACAGGGCCCTATGTGGGGCTCGAACTCAGGAGCTGTGAGATCATGACCTGAGCTGAAGTTGTACATTTAACTGACTGAGCCCCCCTGGTGCCCCTTAAGGCATCTACTTTGGAGCAGAGCTACACAGGAGATGCTAACTCAGCCATAGCTGGGAAATTTGGGGGTCCAGCAAGATGATGTAAGAGGTTTCGTTTTGCTCATCCGTAGGCTGCCCTTGAGACTTTTCAGCTGTAGAAACACTTTAATGATAAGAAAAAACATTGTTTATTATGGTCTGTGATCTCAGTTAAATCTCACAACAGTGCTATAAGTGAAGTGGTATTATAACGATTGTACAGATGGAAAAACTGAGGCTTAGCTATGGGATATTGGGTACATTAATTAAATCTCTTGGTCTTAGTTTCCTCATTTGGATGTAGTAATAGTCTTATTTCACAGGGTTATTATGAAGATTAAATGAGCTAATGCACGTCAAGGATTTAGATCAGTGCTTGGCACTCGGTGTTGTTACCTGTTGTTATGAGAACACAGTAGAGGTGAACTGCTCACTTTTTATGATTGTCTGTAAATTAGAAATAAGCATCCAAGAGCCCAGTGTGGTGCCTGGATGTTGGTAAATGGAATTGACAGTTATTTCTTCATAGGAAGAAGCTGTGGTTTCTGTGTCCCTTTTAATTTTAAAGTACCTCTGCTAGTGATGGTCTCAAAATGAGACAGTTGAAAATGTCAAAACTCAGCCTTTTGGTTCTGTTTGCTGCTGTTTGTTTTGTGTAAAATTATTCCTTTGCACAAATCGCATGTCCTAAATACTATCCTGTTGACAGTAGATCCGGTGGGGTTTGCACCAGAGGACTGGAGCACTTGACATGTTAAGTGGTTAGCAAGGTTCCTTTTACAGCCGTAAAAATAGTAGGTGAGTAGACGGTGTACAGGCAAGTAAAATAATTTCCTCATTTATGTTAAATAAATTTAATAATACACAGTTGTGAAAAACATATTTTGCTTATGTCCTCTTAATTGCACACATACACCACTCCTCTATGAGAGTCTATCCAAAGTCATGTGTACTCTGTCATATAATGGTAATTTACAGGATTTGTTCAGTGTAAATTTTGACTATATACACAGTTTTCCCCTTGAATGCTCACCTTAGAGTTTAACCCCTGTCTTAGCTGTAACTCAGCTCCATAGTTCTAATAAAATGCAGAAAAGGAACTTCTTTTCCCCCTTCATAAGGTTAGCTGTTTCTGTTTTGTTTTGTTTTGTTTTTTTGGTAACACCCTCATTCATGTGTTGGAAAACTAGAGCCATGCTGTCCAGTTCAGTTGTTGTTTGTGAGAGTGACATCTGGTGGTTTCTTTTTAATTCTCATCATGGTTTCTCTGTGCTTGGCTAGAAGTTCTTAGAAATTCCAGAGAATCATTGTGTGAGTCACTTTGCTTGATACTTAACACACTAACTAGCTATTGAGTTAGTGCCACTGAATCGTCTCAAACTTTGAAAAGCCCGGCATTCCTTTTAGATGCAGTCTCTCTGACTGCCAGCCTTCCCTGAGGGATTTTATTTTAGCATGTATAATGGATGAACAGCTGCCTTATTGGGGAAGATTTCTGTTTAATTCACAGAAGCTAGGATTTTGAGTAAGGGATGATATCTGTGCCATCATCTCTGCCTTACTCATGAGGAAGCTTGAACCCTGAGAGGTTGCGTGTATTGGCCAAAGTCACACTGTGTTGGCCAAGGTCACTCTGCTCCCCAGTGAGCTGAGGTCCTGAGCTCTGTGCCCTTAAGTTATGTTAATCATGTCGGGTGACACACTGAATTACTGAATTAAGAAGGATCTGGGCATCAAAGGAGATGAGGTGAAGGCATTTTAAGATGGGAGAAGTAAAGGCAGTTAACATTTTTGAGCACCTATTTGCTATAGATATTCCCAGATACATTTTTTTTTGTCTCTCTTCCAAAAGGGGGTGCAGAATCTTTAGCGTGACAGGGTTATCGAGGAAATCCAGGGAGGGATCCCAGTCTGTCTCTATGAGTCTGCTGATTCATTCCATATCTGAGAATTTAGTATCCTGTGGCATTGTATTTATTGATTCTGTGTTGAGTTGGACCTGTACGTGCATTATCTCGCTAGCATCCTTGCAACGGTTCCGGGCAGGTGATTGGAATCCCCATTCTACAGGTGGGGAAGTGGAAGGATTGAAAGGGTGAGAACAAGCCCAAATGTAACTTCCAGGCCTAAATGTGTGTTTTCCACCTTACTGTGGTGGAAATGTACTACATTGCCCCTGTGATGCTTGAGTGAATCATTGAATAAAACCTTACTCATCGACATGTAAGAGTTGTTAAGTGAAAATGTGCTTAATTTATTTTTGTGTTCCAAGTAATTCTTCCTATGGAATTGTTACTCTATATCCCAGTTTTCACCATCAGATCTATGATTTTTGGTAAATGTGAAACTTAAAAAAAAAAGGACAGAACTTGTGGGGTAGTATCAGAGTACTTTTTTGGCATGAGAGGAACAGAGAGCCATATTAATTGACCATATTAACTGTACTCAGTGTGAGACTATTTTCAATGTCAGGTGACAAATGTGTAAAAAAAAAACTTTTAAGGCCCAACTTTTTTTCTTCTGGCAGCTGATTTATTGTTTGTATTATTAAAATTTTTAAAAACTCTATTTTTGAATAATCTTTGAAAACCTACAGTTTTTTTACTTTGTGTATCCCCCCAAATCAAGTTTTACAAACCTTCTGGGTAGGTTCAGAAGGTGAACTCTGTCGTGTTGTTGTTGTTGTTGTTGTTGTTGTTTTTTAATCTGTTCTATTTGAGAATTATGTTCATAGTCTGGTCTTCTGAAACCATGGGTAGGTCACATTTTGTTCGCTGCAAAGGCCAGGTGGGAACTTGGAATATGAGTGTGTGTATGGGCCCCAATTGCTTTCCTTCTCTTTGATGAAGAGCGCTGTGGGTCAGATAAGGTTTCACAGAGAACTTGCTTTGATGTTAATCCTCTAATGCGAGTGTGAGTGGTGGTTGCGCCCTTCGTACCCAGTAAATGGGATGCTGAAGCTGGGCTTTACATTTGGCTTCAGAGGGTTTCAGGGCATCGCTGCTCCCTCACACAATATGAAATTATAAAAAATGTAGCCTTGCATATAAAACACAGCTGGCTGTAACCCTCAGAATCCAATGGGGGAGTTTAAATGCTCTGGCAGGCTATGGGCTCCTCTTTGAGCCTGACAAAGGTAAGGAGAGAAATGGATAGCAAGTGTGAGCAGAATGAAAAATTATTGCTGGGAGATGAGCCCAGGGTTTATATGTTTTTTAAAAAAGGTCTTTGCCCAGCCTTTCTTCTAAAAGTCACCTCATTAACACCCCAAAAAGATGTTTTTTTAGTGAATTAACCCTAATTTAGAAAAATCAATGCTTTGTTGATGTTATAGTGGGCAATGATGTCACTTCAGTTTATGTATTTCTCATATGATTCCTGTAGCAATGTGCCCCTTCTCCTTTCATGTGTGAAAAGATGTACATCTAATACCTGAGAAATCCTGGTACACCACTACGATAATGATAAATTCTAACATCTGATGTCAGTCCTGTGTCCCATTTTGAACATCTTGTTTTTTAATTAAGTTAAATTAAATTCTATTTTAATCAGTATAGTTTACATACAGTATTATATTAGTTTTAGGTGTACAATATAGTGATTCAACAACCATTTTGAATATCTTAATTCTCTTCATACTCATTTTGAATATCATTCAGGGGTGAATATCAGGCCCAGGAATGTTTGTGGTCCTTGGGATCCCAATATCTGTGGCTATAAATCCCTGCCCTAGTCCCAGGGGAGGTTGGGCCATCCTTTTCATGTCTCATCTCCCTGGGAATGGTCCAGATGTGCCTTAGAGCCAGGGGCAGAATCTGTGACCTGTCAGAGTTGTTGGCAGCTCTGGGGTTCTTTGAGTCCATGGTACCAAACACACAGCTTCATTGGTCAATAGAATGGAACATTGGGTGAAAGCTCCAGTGAGGAGGGTCTGGTATTATGGGGTGGGGGGTGGGGGGCTCCCACTGAGGAGGAAGGTGTCTACAGAGCCCCATCAAACCTTGTCATCCCTCTCTGAAGAACAGCAGCTCGATGAGAACAGGGTAGCATCAGCTCACAGACCGGTGAAGTCATCCGTATGAGAGACGGAAAAATGGTGGAAGAGGCAGAGGAGGAGGAAGAGGTAAGGGAGAGAGGGAGAGACCTAGAGAAGTGACTCAGCCTTTTGGATTTGTGGTATCTAGTTTTCATTTCCATCATGTTTCTTCCTACTTCTTGGAGTAATAGTTGCCACGCACTCCTTTTCACACTGCAAAATGAAGTAAAATTCAGATGGAGAGTCTTGAAAGGTTGTAAATCCGTTTGGGCTCTTTGGAAGTTAATATAGAGTATTTACATTACTACTTTTAATAGCTTATTTGGCTATTAAAATAAGCCAAATAAGGCTTAAACACTAGGGATCAACAGAATGTAAACCTTTTCATTAGTATCTTCATTATTTAAGATTCTTAAATGGACATTTGTTAAGAACTTGCTGCTACTTACATGCACTTGCATGCATTTTTGCTACCCAGAATATGACAAATATAACAAATTAAGATGAAAATTGCTTAAAAAGCCTTAGTAGTTGATGTAGCACCCCCATAACCCCCTCCACGCCCCCCCCCCCCCAACACTCTGTTCCCATGAGCAGGGTTCTCCATCTGAGGACAGGGGGAAAGTTTCAGGCTCCCCACCTAGCAGGAGCAGGCCCGGGAGTGCTAGCCTTGCCTCCAGAAGGCCCTCCAGGGAATCCTTCATGTACAGAGTCAGTCCATTTGCTAAATTGCAAAATGAAACCGCTCAAGGTAAGGACCTTTCCTCTCCAGACAAGGGTACTCAGCCAGCCAGTCAGCCAACGGTTATTTGCTAAGAGTCGGTGAAGTGCAAAGTACCGTGCTAGGTTCTAAAGTGGATTTAAAAGCAGTGTGATGGCCCTTGACTCCAGCCAGGGAGGCAAGATAGGCTCTGGGAAGAGCCAGGTACCGTGTTGAGGCAATGTGTGATCAGGAGCCAGGTGTGGCTCACGTAAGTGTTTGTTACACTACACCCAAGGGTAATTGCTCCTTAAGGTTCGCCCAGCGTGGCCATGGGGGAGGCAAATGAGGTAGCCTTCAAGGAAGAAACTAAACACAGGCGCTTTCTGTGAGCACATCATGTTTGTCAGCGGGGTGATCTTTCCTCTCTTAACTGTCATTAAACTTGAAGGACTCTGGATGCTTTCCTGACTGTATGCGTTTCAGCTGGGGTCCACCTCGTGAGCCTACCCAGGCCTGGGAAGTTTAAGGGAAACAGCTTGTGGTGATCACTGGGGGAATAAAAACCAGCTCTGGAGAAGCACTGGGAAGTTGGTGGTGAGTGGAGAAGCAAAGAGACTACAGGTAGAGCGGTCTCATTGCACTCGGTGGAGACTATATGCGAGCGTACTTGGTGCTTGGGTGGGAGGCCATTGATGATAAGCAGTCTGTGCAGACCTAGTGCCAGACCTGGGATCTAGATGGGAGTCCACGGAGGAAAGGAGCTCCTGAGGCAGAGGCAGGAGAGGGACAATTTGAAGTGGATGTCGGGACCTAGAGAGAAAGAAGGAAAAAGAAGCCATTGGCCCCTGGGTATGTGCTGCGGGAGGTACGGGAGACTTCTCTGACTTCTGTCTTCTCCCCCGTGGAATCCACATCAGTTTCCCCAGGGATCTAGGAGACCGTATTTGCAGGTACCTAGGGAGAGAGTGTGTTGTCAGTGTTCACGTCAAAGTATAATTTCCACAAATTACAAATATAATTCCCAGAATGATATAAAATGAACGTGTCAAAAGTTTTATTTGACCCATCTGTGGAGGAAACCACTGGGATGGTAAACTGATTAAAAGAATATTTGTGGAACTGGGTATTTATAAAGCAATGTTAGATTAAGATTACTAGGTTATACATAAAACTGGGTAGTATCCTACAGGGTAGTAAAACTATAGTCTTTAAGGTTTTACTACCACTCAGAAATCTAGAAGTTAACATGTAACTTCACGGTATTTGAGTTCTAATCAGATAGTAAA
This sequence comes from Lynx rufus, assembly GCF_022079265.1. Classification (NCBI taxonomy): domain Eukaryota; kingdom Metazoa; phylum Chordata; class Mammalia; order Carnivora; family Felidae; genus Lynx; species Lynx rufus. The sequence goes on along the minus strand of NW_025814824.1, from coordinate 40,487,019 downwards.
TAGCAAAGTCAAACACAAGTATATTCTCCTAGAGAATGAGCTAATCCCTGGGAGGGCCTGCTCAACCATGTTGCTGTATGACCTTGAGAAGATATGCTGTCCCCTCCTCTCCCACCCCCTTGCAACTTCTGCCCAGGTGCCTTAATATCAAGTTGTGGATGGTTTTAACAGTAAAGAAATACTTTGGAGTTAAAGATCTGAGCTTGAATCCCAATGCCTTTACTTACCAGCTGTGTCATATGGGTCAGGTAATTACCTATGATTTACCCCGATTTACTTGATGTAAATTGGGAGGAGCAAGTGAGATAACTTTTGTAAAATGCCTGGCACATGATATGTGCTCAATCTTAGTTCTCTTTATTTACCCTTCCTCTTTCCCAAATGAAAACATTTCACCTTTTGTCTGGCCTTCATAGAGCTCTCTCTCTCTCCCTCTCTCCCTCTCTCCCTGTCTTTCCTCTCTTTCCTCTAGTTTATTAGAATAGTACTCTAGAACTCTGGTGCATTTTCTCCATTCCTAATAGAGATATTCTATTCAATTTTCATTATTCATCTAAATGGAAAAAAAATTGAAATTAACGTTCTTTTTTCTTTTTAAAAAAAATTTTTTTTTTCAACGTTTATTTATTTTTGGGACAGAGAGAGACAGAGCATGAACGGGGGAGGGGCAGAGAGAGAGGGAGACACAGAATCGGAAACAGGCTCCAGGCTCTGAGCCATCAGCCCAGAGCCTGACGCGGGGCTCGAGCTCGCGGCCCGCGAGATCGTGACCTGGCTGAAGTCAGACGCTTAACCGACTGCGCCACCCAGGCGCCCCTTTTCTTTTTTTTAATTAAAAAAATTTCCACAGCTTCTGGGGTGCCTGGGTGGTGCAGTTGGCTAAGTGTCCGACTTTTGATTTCAGGTCAGGTCACGATCTCACAGTTTGTGAGTTTGAGCCCCACATCGGCCTCTGCACTGATGGTGCAGATCCTGCTTGGGATTCTGTCTCTCTTTCTTTCTGCCCCTCCCCTGCTTGTGCTCTCTCACACACACGTGTTCTCTCTCTCTCTCTCTCTCAAATAAACTAAATTTCCACAGCTTCTGTGTTGAGATGTAGTTAACATTTAGCATTTTGTCAGTTTAAAGTATACAATGTAGAGATGTGACATATGTACATTTGTGAAATGATTACCATAATAAGGTTGGTTAACGCATCCACCACCTCACCGAGTTATGCTTTTCTCTGTGCTGGTGAGAACTTTTAAGATCTTTTCTCCTAGCAACTTCCAGATACACAAGGCAATATCGTTAACTATGGCCCCATGTTGTACAGCGTCCTTTATTTAGAGAACGCTCTGCTTATGACAAAATGGAGAGATGTTACTTAAGTGAAGATGATTTCTTGTGTGAGATTCTTATTTTTTCTTCTTCTGAGGGAGTATTTCTTGCATAAGACTAAAAGCCTCGTCTCCTTTTAAACTGAGAGCTGGCTCCCTGAGCTGTCCTTCCTTAAGGGAACTCGGGAAGTCTTTCAGTGTGTGCTGCGTGCCCTGCTTTGGGTTGAGGTTCACGAGCAGGGGACAGTGCGCGGTAGCCTTCCAGGCATGTGATCTCTACGTTCCCCCTTCCTTGGCTAAAATCGGCCCCGGGTGGGGTTGACAACACCAGACGGACTGTGAGCTGGTATCTGGTACAGGCAGTGGACCATCACAGCCGGATTGGTGTTCCTGGAGAGCAGAGTTTCTCCCTTCTCCACGGTGTCTTGATGATAACGGTGTGCTGACAGGTGAGACGTTGTGCTGTGATTCAAAATGACAACATCTGTGATACCAACAGCCTCCACAGACTTTTGATTTGGAGAAAGGAGTCTGCTTCTAAATGGGGATTTTTTTAATGGAGGCCAGAGAAGCATCTTTTTACTTCTGGCTTAGGTGCCTTTGCTTCAGGACTAGTTCATTTCTCTTCTGGTAGTTAATTGATGAGCTTCCACTTTTGCTCCAGGAGAGTGTGGTTAAGTTTGACTTGCCGTTGACTCTACCTCCCTCCCAATGTGGATTAGCGGGTTGGGGAATCCAGAGTCTGACCTTCTGCCACTACTTGCAACGTTGCATCTTCTTAGTATTTACACGTTTTCCCGCCCCTTTCCTGCCTAAATGTAGAGCTCAGGTAGCCCTCTTTCCTCATTTCTGCATCAGAGCTCTAAATGAGGTGATGTGATCAGTGCCTTGACAGTCCGAACTCCGTTTACGCACTCGTTAGGCAACATGTATTTATTGAGCAGCTACTGTGCCAAGCCCTGGTGATTTTTCTGTAGACGTGATAAATAAGAACCTGCCTTGATGGAGGCAGGCTGTAACCAAGTAAGTAAACAAAATGATCGCAGATTATGATAAATGTAATGCATGAAATAAATCAGATGATGAGAAACTATGAGCTGCTATTCTTAGTAATTTTAATCAGGGTCATTAGAGACAGTCTCTTTGTGAGCTGAAAACTGAAGGATGGGAATGCGTCAGCCACAGGAAGAGTTGAGCAAAGGGCCTTCTGGGAAGGAGAGAGCAATGAAGAGAGATGTAGGAGGGGTTTGGCTTGTTCAAGGACCACAAAGACAGGCCTGCACATGAAATGGAGGGAGCCAGGGTGCAGGTGGGTAGAGAGGTGGCCAGAGGGAGGTAGAGTTGCTCAAGGCTCTGTTGATCATGGGAAGGAGTTTGGTTGATTCTAAGTACAATAAAGCTTGTAAAAAGGTCTATGACAGTGGGATGGCAAGAGCTAATTAAAGGAAGAGAAAGAAAAGAATATAGTTGTGTGGAGGCTCGATTGGAGAGTATCAAGTGTAGGAGTGGGGAGACCAGTGAAGTCCTTGTGCTCGGATTATGGTGATGGTGGCATGGATGCAGGGAGAAAGATGCTTTGACAATTGGACTAGAGGGCACCTGGGTGGCTCAGTCCATTAAACATGCGACCCTTGATTTTGGCTCAGGTCATGATCTCACGGTTCATGAGATTGAGCCCCAAGTCGGGTTCTGTGCTGACAGTGTGGAGCCTGCTTGGGATTCTCTCTCTTCCTCTCTCTCTCTGCCCCTCCCTGGCTTGCTCTCTCTCTCAGAATAAATAAGTAAACTTAAAAAAGAAAATTGGACTGGGTTATGTTGGGTCCCATGTATTTGGATGAGGAGCCTGGTTTGATTTTTGTAAGCTTTATATGTATGTACATTTGTGAGTGGATGTGTATTTGTGAGTGTGTGTGTATGACTGAGTTTATGAGTGTGTTAGTGTGTATGAGTGTGAGGTGTGTGTGTGTGTGTACACACCTGCACTTGGGTTTTTCTCCTGTTGTAGCTTTTGGACGGGCAGACCAGTGGCATGAAGGAAAGGGCTGTCTTTTGTGGACACATTAACTGGGGGAGAAAAGGTGATGGCAGGAAGACTAGCTAGAAGGTTCATGAAGCTAGATGTGAAAGGAAGGTCCGGGGGATGCTAACAGCCACAGAGCAAGAAAAGACGAAATTGGGCAAGTCCAGTTTGTTTTATCCTGCGTGTGGTATGAATGAGACTGAGGAAGGAGACACAACGCCGTTAAAGAAATCACACTCTTCAAACTGGTCCCATTTGATTGCTAGTTTTACTAGTCTTAATTATTTAAAAAAAAGATTAACCCTTACCTAAATTCAGTTGCTTGATTTCTCTAGAAGACAGTCCCTTAGTGGGAGTTGAGTGACTCTACTGCATCCCATCCCAGCCACCCGCCGCCCCTGCATATACACACATAGTCTTGATTCTTGAGAAATTCACTGTATTTTTTGTTCCCCTCCAGGACATCTTTGAAGATGCATTGGAAACCATCTCTATGTAAGTAGTAACACAATAAGAAGTATGTAGTAAATAAAACTGGACGGTTTTCTTATATAAAATGTAAATATTTCATTGTGACTTTTTTGGGTGAGTTGTGACTACTGCCAGAAAGCAATACTTCTCTGTAATTCAAGAGTTAGGATGTATTTATTAATACTTAAGAAAGGATCTGTCTAGGGGCGCCTGGGTGGCTCAGTCAGTTAAGTGCCTGACTTCGGCTCAGGTCATGATCTCACAGTTCGTGATTTCAAGCCCCACATCGGGCTCTGTACTGACAGCTCAGAGCCTGGAGCCTGCTTTGGAGTCTGTGTCTCCCTCTCTGTCTCTCTGACCCTCCTCAGCTCACACTGTCTGTCTCTCTCAAAAATAAATAAACATTAAAAAAAAAAAAAGAAAGGATCTGTCTAAAGTTACTAGCAAGTATATTTTTGAGTATTATTTCTTATAACCTTAATTAAACTAAAATAAAAAATTGTTTTCCAAAAAATTTAATTTTGTTTATACCTAACCTTTTATATCTTGTCCATATTTTTTTTTACACGAGTAACCTCATATTGCAGAATTTTGCTTTTGGTTTGCACTTAATTTTATTGCAAGCATTTCCTGTAAGTTTACATAGTTTTTGTAATGATTTTATATGATATCCTATTAGATCAAGTGGAACACCACAATTACTCATTTCTCCACTGTTAGACATTTAGATTATTAGCCAATTTAAAAACTTAAAACTAGGTAATGAATATTTTCATGTATTTCGCTTTGTCATATTGTTGAATTACCTGCAAAGATTCTGTGAAGATTAACTTCACAGATGTAGGATTACTGGATTACAAGGGATGGAGATTTTTATTGCTCTTTATACAATATATTTCAAATTGCCTTTCTGCATTAATCAGCTCGGGCCACCGTAACAAAGCAACACCGTAACAAAGCAGCTCGGGTGGCTTACACAATAGAAATGTATTTTCTCGTAGCTCTGGAGGCTGGAAGTCTGAGCTCAGGGTGCCGACACAGTCAGGTTCCAGTGAGAACACTCCTGGCTCGTAGGTGGCTGCTTTCTCTTGATGTCTTCACACAACAGACAGACAGACAGACAGACAGACGTCTCCTATATAAGTACTAATCCCATCATGAGAGTACTGCTCTCAGGACCCCGTATACACCTAATTTTCTCCCATAGGCCTCATCTGCAAACACCATCACGTTGGAGGTAAGGGCTTCAACAGCTGCATTTGGGGGACACAGTTTAGTCCATAGCACTTTCAAAAGGGTTTTATCAGTTTATGTGGCCACCAATACTGTGTAAGTGAAGCGGTTTCTTTTGACTAGACTTTCCATAGAGCATCACCACCACTGGGTACTGTTTGAAATGGTTTTGTTAGTCAGATAATATCTAATTGCTTACGTTTTTAAACTTTTTCTTTAGTGCTTGCTTTGGCAGCACATATACTAAACTTTTTCTTTATTACCATTGTTCACGTTGCAGTTCCTTTTATATGAATTCTAGTTTTCTTTTACATGCTTAACTTTTTTTTCTCACTGTTTCTCTTATGTAACTTATGACCTGTAAAACATATATATTCTTCAATTTTCTGTTATATTTGCTTCACGTATCTCCCCAGTTGTTTTTTCTTTGTTAGTTATACATTTTTTATGTTGTCCAAATGTTTTAATGTTTATATTGTTGAATGTTTGTTTATGTGGTTTAAAAAGAAAAAAGCTGAATTGTGATTAGGACTGAAAAAAAATAACCTCTTTATTTTGGAACAATTACTGTGAAGATGGTACAGAGAATATTTGAAAATGACTTGAATTAGTTGTAAATGTATATTGCAAATTCTAGAGCAACCACAAAAAAAAAAAGAGATATATGTAAGAAAGGAGATAAAGTGAAATCATATAAAATAATTAAAATCACAGAAGGCAGAAAAAGTAAAAAACAAAAATAGGAACAAAGAACAAGGGCAACAAATAGGAAACCAAAGAATACGGTAGGTATTAATCCAACTGTATCAATAATCACTTAGAGTATCAGTGGTGTATGTATGCCAATTAAAAGACCAAGATTGCCAGCATGGATCGAAAAGTATGTATCAATGACTTTAAACATAAAGACTCATCTAGATTAAAAGTAAATGGATGGAGGGACACCTGGGCGGCTTAGCTGGTTTAGCATCTGACTTCGGCTCAGATCATGATCTCACGTTTCGTGTGTTCAAGCTTGGTGTTGGGCTCTGAGCTGACAGCTTGGAGCCTGGAGCCTGCTTTAGATTCTGTGTCTGTCTGCCTCTCTCTCTCTCTCTCTCTCTCTCTCTCCCCCACTTGTTCTCTCTCTCTCCCTCTCTCTCTCTCTCAAAAATAAGTAAACATTAAAACAAAGTAAATGGATGGAGAAAAATATACCATGCTGACTCTAATCAAAAGAAAGCAGGAGTAGCTCTATTAATTTTAGACAGAACAGGCTTCAAAGTAAGGAAAGTTATTAGAGATAAAGGACATTACATAATGATAGAAGGATCCATTCTCCAGGAAGACATAACTGTTCTTTTTTTTAAAATTTTTTTTAAATGTTTATTTCTTTTTCTTTTTTTTTTAATTTTTTTTTTTTTTTTTTTTTTTTTTTTTTTAGTGTTTATTTATAATTGACAGAGAGAGACAGAGCATGAGCGGGAGAGGAGCAGAGAGAGAGGGAGACACAGAATCTAAAGCAGGCTCCAGGCTCTGAACGGTCAGCACAGAGCCTGATGCGGGGCTTGAACTCACGGACAGCAAGATCATGACCTGAGCTGAAGTCGGACGCTCAACCGACTGAGCCGCCCAGGTGCCCTAAATGTTTATTTATTTTTGAGAGAGACAGAGACAGAATGCGAGTGGGTCAGGGACAGAGAGAGAGGGAGACACAGAATCCAGAGCAGGCTCCAGGCTCTGAGCTGTCAGCACAGAGCCCGATGTGGGGCTTGAACTCAAACTGTGAGATCGTGACCTGAGCCGAAGTCAGATGCTCAACCGACTGAGCCACCCAGGCGCCCCAGCATAACCGTTCTTAATGCGTGTGTATGCATCTAACAACAGAGCATCAAAGTACATGAGGCAAAAACTAACAGATGCGGCTGTTATCGTAATTGATGACTTCAACGCACTTCTCAGAAATGGACAGATCCAGCTGGCTGAAAATGAGTAAGGAAATAGTTGAACTAAAAACAAAAAGCAAACAAAAACCCCTGAACTTAACCCAACTGTATTGAATTTAGAACCCTGCGTCGTGCCAACCCTAAAATTGCTAACCTACCCTTCCAACACCATTTGCTGTCTGTGAAAGAAAGAAAATTTATGTATGATGCTTCCTTTGTGAAATAGTAAATTCATTAGAATAATGGTGCTCTGTTTCTGGGCTTTCTGTTTTGTTCCTTTGATCTGTATGTCCGTGTTTGCATATAAATTACTCATTCATTCAACTGTTTCAGGTGTTTCATTGTTAGTATGACTGGTTCTTAGAACAGCAGTATCCCAACAATGACCCTGTGATGGAGATGTTTTTGATTCGTCGCTATCAGAAACGTTTTGTGTACTTTTAAAACGTGTGTGTGTGTGTGTGTGTGTGTGTGTGTGTGTGTGGCTGCTCCTACTGTCAACTGTGTTATAATTTTTCACATCCTGAAAACAATAGTTTTTTTTTTTAATGTTTTTATTAATTTATTTTTGAGACAGAGACAGAGCATGAGCAGGGGAGGGGCATAGAGAGAGGGAGACACAGAATCTAAAGCAGGCTCGAGGCTCTGAGCTGTCAGCACAGAGCCTCACAAGGGGTTCGAACTCACGGACTGCGAGATCATGACCTGAGCTGAAGTCGGACGCTCCACCGACGGAGCTACCCAGGCGCCCCTGAAAACAATAGTTTTTTTTTTTTTTTTTTTTTTTTTTAACACTACCTCACTTCCTAAGTTTCTCACATTTTATTTTCCATTCATTGCCTCTTTTAGGCTCTTTTCAGCTCTATACATCTGCCATCATTTCCTGTTTCTTTTTTTTCTTAGAGAGAGAGAGAGAGAGAGAGAGAGAGAGAGAGAGAGAGAGAGAATGAATATCTCAAGGAGGCTCCGCGCCCAGCACAGAGCCCGACACAGGGCTTAATCTTGCAACTGTGAGATCATGACCTGAAATCAAGAGTCAGACACTTAACTTAGCCACCCGTACACCCTTCTTTTTTCTTTTAATTTTTACTTCCCTGTCCTGCTCACGTTAGCAAACTTGCAGGTTTAACCATTTTAGAATTTATCTTGTTCTTTTAGATTTCTGATCTGCATTGTTTCTTGTGTCCCTTAAGACTGTCTCTTTAACAGTTTTGTGTTTCCTTTTCAACTTTGCCAAAATGTCCCTCCCTGGTACATGTTCTTGTAAGTAGCAACATATTATAGTAATGTATCACCAAATGCATTATACTAATACAGTACATTATCTCATAGAGAGCCTCACCTCCTTGACATAGAGACCAAAGCCAGAATGCGTAGCCAAAGTAGATATTAGAGTTCACGTTCTAATAATCTTGCCTTTTGCTTGTAGTAGTGGCCTCTATCCAGAGTCTGTTTATAATTAATTTTTACCTGATTCTAATAAATTTTGCTTTTTGGCATAATTTTGCCAGAGCTCTGGAAGGTGTTGTGAGGGGGGTGGTTTAGAAGTCAGTTTGTTGATAGTGACAAAAAATGGCAGTGAAAGGAGAAAGAAAATATGGCATATGGTCATGGAACTCCAAAGCACAGCCACCTGGTTTTACTTTGTTTAGGTATTCAAAACGAGATGTCCCTTTCTGGAGAGACGGGCCCTCAGATTTGGTGGGCTAACCTGAGCTTCATTCCCAGCCTGCCACTTACTGCCTGAGAGGCCTGGGACTAGCTTCTCTGAGTGTCAGTTTCTTTCATCCTTGCCTACATTTATTGGGAAGATAAAATTCATTTAAATGCGGTAATGGGAGTAAAGCACATAGTAGGTGCTCACTAAATATTGGTACCTTACTATTTCCCCCATCCTCAACCCTGATTTGCTGTTCGGTCTCCAGTGAGAAAATCATGTTCATAATTCTGTCTCTGAGACATTGGGAAAAGGTTAAATTTAATCTAGTACATTCCATTTAAAAAGGTGGAGTGTCACATATTGGGTCACATATGTTAAGGAAATTTTAGAATGAGTAGAAATGTTTTAAGATGACATTTTCAGAGTTAGTAGGATATACTTCATTCACAGGGAAACCTCACTTGGATGGATCCTTTTATTTCCTCAACATAGAGTGTGGTGTTTCTGTACCCAGGTCTCTTGCGTTACTCATCTTTTTTGAAATAAAAAAAAAAATACTGAGAAGTAGTCCATTAATTCAATCCTTTTCTTTTAGCAGATTATTTCCCCTGTGATTACAAATATGAGTTAATTGCAAACAATTCTTCAATTTTTTTTGTATGTGAACTTTTAGTTATTTCAGTTTTTCTTGAATTTGTGATGCCATGACATTCCTTCTGTGACCTTCTAGCCGTTAAGCTCAGTAGAGCTCTTTTTCCGCCTGCTGAGTGAACCACATGTTTTGTTTTATGTTTCTAGTGCTAACAGTGATGCTTCAACTTCTCTGTAGCAAGAGATGGTCCCCATGCCAACCTGATGATTAATTTATTCCTGTGAATATTTTTGCCCGAATTTCCAGTGAACAGATGCAGGCTAAGAGATGAGAGAGGCCTTCAATCATTTCCACAAAAGAAAACTATTTTCTGCTCTCCTTTTCTGCTTAATGGATTTACCACCACAGACTTAGATTTTCCTACTTCCGAATCTTTGTGGTAACAACTGTGTTATTTTAACTGACTCTGTTGGGAAGTTACTAGGTTTGCAAACTGTTAGATCATACAAACATCTCCACCGTTTAGAACTGAAGGGAAAATGAGAGGCTTTTTTTCCCCTTTAACTGTTAGTGACACATCAAAGAGGTCCTTTTTAAAAATTAGAATTGTGGGGGTGCCTGAGTGGCTCGGTCGGTTAAGCGTCCGACTTCGGCTCAGGTCATGATCTCACGGTCCATGAGTTCGAGCCCCACATCGGGCTCTGTGCTGACAGCTCAGAGCCTGGAGCCTGTTTCAGATTCTGTGTCTCCCTCTCTCTCTGCCCCTCCCCTGTTCATGCTCTGTCTCTCTCTGTCTCATAAATAAACGTTAAAAAAAATTAAAAAAAAATAAATAAAAATAAATAAAAATTAGAATTGCGTATGAACTTTCCGACCTGCTGGGTGTAAGGAGCTGACCTCTGAGGGAGGGACTATTAGTTAGACCCATGTTCTGATCCATAGGAATATGCCAGGGGTTTAGTCGTGCTGCAGTCTCTCGCCTCCTGATTGAACAGTTCCCTGCTGACATGTGCCCCGTGGTTCTCTGATGACCAGCATTCTTCTCTCCCAGTGTTGGTGCACAGCTGTCATCTCTGACAATACAGTGGTGGGTACAAGAAGGGTCTGTGTGTAAATTGACTGCGATGTGGCACGTGAAGAATAAATAGAATGTTTCAGGTTCCAGAAGAGAGCGAGAGCTAGCTCTCTTCTGGTTGGGAGGTGGAAGCCTGGCACTGGTGTTGAGTTTCGAGGGATGCCAGGGTTACCTGACACACCTGTGGACACAACGAGGTCGGGTCACCGAGGATCCCTGGCCTCTGTCAAGTGGAGACCGTGGATGAACCACATGGGATCACTGCGACTTGGTAGTGTTTTCGATGAACCTCCTTCTCATAAAAACCACTAGTGGGCAATGAAACAACCGTCTGATTAACTGGAGGGCCCAGGTCAGGTACTAGTTAATTAAGACTTTCTTTTTTATTCAGAGACGGTGAGAACAGGTGCAGGTTTAATATGTTCTCAGCAGTGATCTATTATATTCCATAGCATCGTATTACCTTTCTGAATTTATCCTTACCTAGAAATCTGTATGTGTTGAATCGAGTCCTGAGACCGTGTGATGCAGAGGCGATGGATGTGTTTATGTGCAAGAACTGTGAATTTATCCTTACCTCCAGACATTGAAGTAGGCAGACATTTTTAACCAAGTGGTAAGAAGCTTATGGTGGAAATAAAAATATTCTGTAGCATAGCATTTTAAGGGACTTTTTCCTTCTTCCTTCTTCACACCTTTTCTTTTGAACTGTAAATTGTAGATTATAATGAGATAAAGTTTTTAAGCCCATTTTTTTTTTTATGAGGTTGGATCCACTAATTATTATACAATAGTTTGCTCTGTTTTAAGGTCATTTTGGGTGAAAGTCAGCAAATGCTAGCTGCAGAACATCTAGTTAATGTTTTTCTTCATAGTGGTTAAATTATAAATAGTAACTCCAGGCAGAGTCGGATTTCCTTTCGTTTTTCTCTGAGTTTGTTTGGCCCCACTCTCCCGTCCTGGTGATCTAATTATTGCTCAGATTGGGAGGGGGGCTCTTTCCATACCCCCACACCTGGTTTTTTTCAACCAGGTTGACTATTACCTTATTAGATTTAAGATGGCATTTATGTCGTTATCTTATATGCCACTGAGGAAGAAAACACAAGAATTTTACAGGAGACCTTGCATAAGGGAAGGAAAAATAAACCTGTAATGCAGGAGGACATGGTAAGGGAAATTGTGTATTTCAATTTTGGTACTAGGTAGGGAGGGAAAAGAAAAACCTCTCATGAGATTCTCTGCCTGGATCATTTCTTTTTTAAACAGCCCCATTACAATGCTAATTTATATCCCATAAAATTCCTGTTTTAAGTATATAACTCAATTAAGTGTCGTATAATTATAGAAGTATACCACCATCATTATAATCTAATTGTAAAGCACTTTATATAACCTGAATAGACACCTGTGCCCCCTTTACAGTCACGGCGCATTCCTGCCCCCACACCTAGGCAATCACTAATTTCTGTCTCTAGATTTGTCTCTATAGATGCTTCATATAAACAGAATCACACAATACATGTTCTTTGGTGTTTGGATTTTGAAACTCCTTCGTGTTGTACCATGTCAGTATTTCATTCTTTTTTTTTTTTTTTTCAACGTTTATTTATTTTTGGGACAGAGAGAGACAGAGCATGAACGGGGGAGGGGCAGAGAGAGAGGGAGACACAGAATCAGAAACAGGCTCCAGGCTCTGAGCCATCAGCCCAGAGCCTGACGCGGGGCTCGAACTCACGGACCGCGAGATCGTGACCTGGCTGAAGTCGGACGCTTAACCGACTGCGCCACCCAGGCGCCCCGTCTTTTTTATGGCCGAATAATACTCAGACGTATGGATATTCCCTGTATTGTTTATCCATTCATAGGTTGATGGACATTCAGATTGTTTCTAGTTGTTGGCTACAGTAAATAATGCTGCCATGAATAACTGTGTACAAGTCTCTTGTGGACGTGTTTTTGCAGTTCTCTGGCGTGACTATCTAGGAGTGGAATTGATGGGTTCTGTGGTATGCCCGTGTTTACCTTTTTAACGCTCTTAATTTGAATAGCAAGCTAGTTTGTGGTCTGAATATTAGTTATCAGTGTGGCCCAAACGACTTCAAGCAGGTAATTTCATTTTAAGTGGATCAGGTTGGTGGTGCCCTCAAGGGATTGGCCGAAGCAGATGTACATCCTCTCCCTGAGAACTTTGATCTAGGCCAGTCAGAGCTGCTGTTGCGTCAGCAGAGTGGCTCAGTCGGTTAAGCACCTGACTCTGGGTTTCGGCTCAGGTCATGATCTCATGGTTTGTGGGTTTGAGCCCCGTGTCCGGCTGTGTGCTGAGTGTGGAGCCCGCTTGGGATTCTCTCTCCCTCTTTGTCTGTTGCTCCCCCACTCATTCTCTCTCTCACTCTCTCTCTCAATAAATAAATAAACTTACAGAAAAATTTTTTGAAATAGTTACTGTCAATTTTAAGATGCATCCTGGTTTCAGGCATATTATGTGATGAAAATTTATGTGTCAGAGTTAATGAAATACAATAAATGGAAATAAAATTCCCCCCAGAAGCCCAGACTGAACAGTATCCTTAGTGTCTTTCCCCTGTGTTGTTACTACTTGAATTGCCCTTCTTTGCATTTTCTTTTGTACTCTTAGGTGTCCTTTAATGTTCTGTTATTATATTGGGAACTTCCAAGATGAGTGTATACGTACATTTTAAGTTAAGGTACATATATTCTTTTTTTTTTTTTTTAATGTTTATTTATTTTTGAGAGAGAGAGACAGAGCATGAATGGGGGGAGGGGCAGAGAGAGAGGGAGACACAGAATCCAAAGCAGGCTCCAGGCTCTGAGCTGTCAGCACAGAGCCCGATGTGGGGCTCGAACCCACGAACCATGAGATCATGACCTGAGCTGAAGTTGGATGCTTAACCGACTGAGCCACCCAGGTGCCCCCAAGGTACATATATTCTGTAAATGCTCCCTTTCACTCTGAGGAGGATTGACAGGATGTCATAGCTTAAAGGAAAGCTTCTTAAGCATCCCTTTGGTCCATTTGTCTTCATCTTACCAAGGAGGCCCAGGGGCCAGGGGAAGACTTGGTGTTCTTGATGGCAGAATGACTGAATGATGAACCCCTGTGGTTGCCACTGTGGTTGCCCCTTCCGCAGACTCAGGAACCTTTCTGTCACTCAAGCCAGCTAGCAATGCCCAGGTTGTGTTTGAAAGCCAGAGGCACACTGCTCCCAGTGCTGAGTTCCTCACCTCCTTCATCAGTGCCCTTCTCGACATGGCAACTGCTCTGTGATGCTCTGTCTGGGACTATTTTGATAGTTGTAACGGGAAATAGGTCCAGTCATTGCTTATGTGATCCCTCGGATGTTTCACAGACACCTTAGTTTACGTGTTGCAGACTGAACTCGTGATAGTCACCTGCCTTCTCCATCCGAAACCTTCTCCTCTCCTTGTCTCCTATCTTCTTTCACTTGGTCAAGCCAGATACTTGGGAGACATCTTTGATTCCTTCTCTTTCCCGTAACTTCCATGATTCCAGGTCTGATGATGTCTACCTCCAAATTTATTTCCCGTCTGTTCACCCCTTGCTCCCTCTCCTTTCTGTTTCATTAGCTCGAGGTAGTCTCAGGTTTGCCTGAATTACTTTAAGAGCCTCCTGCTGTGTTTTCTTGCTTCCCTTATTCTCTGTCCTTCCGCCTTCCCAACTACACTCCGCTCATTCTCCACACAGTGGCCAAAGTTACCTGGTTTTTAAAAGAAATGAATTTCAAACAAAGTGGAGAGGATAGTAAACTGAACTCACCTGTGTTCATCACGTACCTTTAACAGTTGTGAACCCAAGGCCAATTTATTTCATCTCTAATCCACCCCTGGGTTATTTGGAATCATATTCTAGACATTATCACTTATTTCTACTTTTAAGTATCCCAGTATGTACTTCCTAAAAACAAAGATGTTCTCTTACATAATTATTGTTAGGATTTTAAGTCAGGAAATTAACGTTGATACAGAACTGTTATCTAATCTGTATGCATTATATGGTATCCTTTAATTGACATTTTAGTACATAAGGTAAAAATTAGGTCTCTTTTTATTTTTTTTTAAATTTTTTTTTTTTCTTTCAACGTTTATTTATTTTTGGGACAGAGAGAGACAGAGCATGAACGGGGGAGGGGCAGAGAGAGAGGGAGACACAGAATCGGAAACAGGCTCCAGCCTCTGAGCCATCAGCCCAGAGCCCGACGCGGGGCTCGAACTCACGGACCGCGAGATCGTGACCTGGCTGAAGTCGGACGTTTAACCGACTGTGCCACCCAGGCGCCCCTATTAGGTCTCTTTTTAAAAGCATCATGAGACTATTGTCTCACCTAAAAAAACTGACTATTCATTGAAGATACTGTCAGTGTTCAGATTTCCCTAACAGCATGTTTGTTTGAATTGGGACAGAGTGATCCTTTTAGACATGAAATGGTATGATGTCACTCCTTTGCTAAGCATCCGTCCGTGAGTGTACATGTCTCTGAGGATGAAGCGGCCAGTCTGCCTCAGTCCACAAGGCTTGACGTGGTCAGGCCGCCACACACAGATGGAAACCTGGTCCAGGGCAACCCTTGCCCTCATTCACTGCCTTCTAGCCACAAGCCCCTTTCCAGTTTTAGACTGAGCAAGCCCTCCACTGCCCTAGATTTGAGCTGGTGTCTCAGATTGGAGTGACTTCCTCCTAATCCTCCCTGGGCTTCCTCCTGGCCATCCTCAGTTGTCAGCTTGAGTGTCTTCCTACCTTTCTTAATGACTCCAACTAAATAGGTTACTCCTCCCCCACTTCCCTGTTTTGTCATCCTGTTTGCCTCTCTCATTTCATTTGTCATGTTGTAGTTCATTGTTGCCTGCTTTCGACCATCTGTTTCCTTTTTGACCTAAGTTCCATGAGGATGGGACTGGTCTGCTCTGCTCATCATGGTGTGCCCTGTACCCAACACCATGCTTGGCGTGTAGTAAATGCTCAATTTGTATTTGTTGATTTAATGAATTTCTTGAATTAATGTATTAATTGGAAAATGTAGATGAGTATTCAAAGTAGAATGCAAGGAGTTTTAGTGCATTAAAAAAATCCCGTCATCATTTATTGAGAACTTACCAGCTACTGGGCACAACGATAATTGCTGTAATCGTTCAGAGGGAGAGTGAGTTAAAGGAGTTTTGGGGATGTGTATGTTTCTTTTTTAATGATGATTAATTACAGCTGGTAGGTTGCTCAACCCAAATAAGTACATAATTAGGTAATGTCCAATTGTTTGGGCATAGTGAGCATTACCCAGGATGGTTGGTGTCTCTGCCATTTCTCAACTAGGGGCTGACTCACGTCTCATCTGAAGTGTATGTAAATGAGCTCAAAATGCTTAGTGGTATAGGGAGCTCGACTGCCTTTTGTTAACTTTCTACCATCTTTTATTTGCCTTGTTTTCTGATACCTTCATCCATCTCGATAAAAATAGCCTCCTAAAATGACTAATAAAACACTCAGAATGCAGATACTTGAGAGCTTTGCCTTTGAAAAAAAATTTTCAAGCGTTTATTTTTGAGAGAGAGAGAGAGAGAGAGTGAGCGAGCATGAACAGGGGAAGAACAGAGACAGAGGGAGACACAGAATCCAAAGCAGGCTCCAGGCTCAGAGCTGTCAGCACAGAGCCTGATGTGGGACTCAAACTCACAGACTGTGAGATCATGACCTGAGCAGAAGTTGGATGCTTAGGCACCCAGGTTCCCCGAGAACTTTGCCTTTTGAAATGTGTCAAACGTCTCCACTGCTTATGTGCTGAAAATTAATCAGTCTCTCTGGTTTTCCCTCTCTCCCCTTCTTCCCACTGTCATCTTTTTGTGTCGTCATGTTTGTAGAGCATCATGGGTAGAACTCCTCAAAGGGGGAGTGATATTTGCATTGGCTACATTTATGTATCATGTGCAATTGAGTATAATGTATGATACACATTTAATATACAGTCTAAAGGCTTAGCCACTAACAAATCTGAAGGTCTCTGAAACTGCTTAAACTGAAGAGGTTCTGGGGATTTGTGTATGATTTTTATTGTCATGTAAAGTGACTTTTGTGTTATTTATTTTATTTTTGTTGTCCAGAGTGAAAGTATTCAGATCAGCAGGGAGTATCTTTTTACCTGTAAGCAGAATGTTACAGCTAGAACTCAGTGTGTTAAAGCTCCATGTAACTCTGATGAATTAACATTTTTTAGAGGTATACGTATAGTTTTATCTCCTCTGTAGGCGATACAGTTATGAGCTTTTAGTTTCTATTTTGGCAGTAAGAATGTTTTCTATAAGGGCAGCTTGACTTTATCTTTATGCAGTTAAAAAAAAAAAAACAAAACTCTGTGTGTGTGTGTTAAGTTCTATGTGTCAGATCCCCCATTTATTTAAGAGATTCTTTGTCATTTAAAGTTTGCCTGCAATTTAAAAGAAATTACACTAATAACATATTATTTGCTTTGATTAAAATAATTCTGTGTACTTACTACAAGAAAATTAATTCCAAGATCAACTGTTTAAAATATGTCTATTTTGAAAGAGCATTTGGAATGTCCCAGTGCAATTTTATTGTTTAGATACATAGATGGATTCCTATATTTTCAGAACTTAGTCACTAATATAGTATAAGGATGCATTTTCAGACAAGTCAGTGTAAGTAAAAAAATTATTCTGTAATGTATGTCTTTAACCTATGAAGGCATTTACTTGAATGCATTTTATAAAACAGCAACGTGTAAAGTGGATATAATGTGACCTACACGTCAGTTAATTAATGTACAATGTCACATTGGGAGCACGGCTGTTTTTGTAAAACCAGTGTTGCTGACAATTATAAGAAATTTTGATGCAACTATTTTCATGCTGCCTCACAATGGCTACTTCAAGACATAAAAGCATTTTTCAAAAAAGTGAAAAAGTAAAGAAGACATTTAGTTAACTCTCACAGATATTTGAGAAATAAAGAGCAGCTGCTACCCTTGACTGTTTTCCCATTTTCCCATTTCCAAGATGTACCTCATCAGACCAAGGATAAGGGGAACATGCCTGGTTTGGATAACTTAACAAATGTTTGCCAAGCACATTCTCTACATTAGGCTGTTGGTTAGTTTGTGCGGTCAGACTCGATGTAGGGAACATGGCTATAGGTGGGGGCATCCAGGAAGTTTCCAGTCTCCCTCCTTCACATCATCTGTTCTCTGTCCGAGTTTTGGTGTTGATGCTAGTACAGAGGCTGAAGTATGGAGGGACATGGTGTGGGGACGTACATATAGGCTTAACATGGTTCTTCGTAATAAAGAAAAGCATTGGGGGTTTTATTTAACTATTCAAAGCAAGTGAGGGCAAGTGATTCTGTATTCTCTAGGTTGGAAAGTATGTTTTAAGCCTGACACCAATAGGAAAAGAGGGATAGTTTTGACCAATATGACAAAACCCTCATAAACTCAGTTAAAAGAGAATTAACTGGGAAAATATTTTGAGCGTATATGGAAGAGGGTTAATCCCAAAAAAACAAAACAAGAAAGAAAACGCTTTGATGGCACACATTGCAGAGGGATGTTACTGAAACAGAAGAAATACAGGTCTTCAAGGCTACTGTGTTTGTTTTCTGTGGCTACTGTAACACTCTAGGTACTGTAACCACAAACAGTGGTTTAAACAATACATGTTTATTTTCTTAGAGTTCTGCAGGTCAGAAGTCTGAAATGGCTTCTCACTGAATCAAACCCATGGTATGGCCATGACTCTGCTCCCTTGAGAGACTCCAGGAGAGAATCCATTTTATCGCCTACGTCCAGCCTCTATGGGTGCATTTCTTGTGTCACTTGGCTCACGGTCCTTTCCTCCAACTTGAAAGTCAGCTATTTTCAAATTGCTCTGCTTTCAACAGTCACAACATCTGCCTTCTATGTCAGATAGATCTCTGCCTCCCTGTTACAAAGATATGTGTGATTGCTTTTGGAGCACTCTCGGTTAATCCAGGATAATCTCCCCATCTGAAGATCTTTAATTTCATTACACCTGCAAAATCTCTTTTCTCATGTAAGGTAACATTCACAGGTTCTGGGGATTAGGACCTGGACATCTTTGGGGGCCATTATTGAGTTTAACACAGCTAAAAATAGCACATCTGGTTGAACAATACACACACCCAATTATTTTGGGTTTGGATATCTGAACATGATGGGATTATAGGGTATTTATAATTTCCAAAAAAATCCCTTAGGGTCACCTGGGTGGCACAGTCAGTCGAGCGTCCGACTTTGGCTCGGGTCATGATCTCATGGTTCATGGGTTTGAGCCCCGCATCAGGTTCTCTGCTGTCAGTGCAGAGCCCACTTCAGAGCCTCTGTTCCCCTCTCTCTGTCCCTCGCCAACTTGTGTGCTCGCTTGCTCTCTCTCAGAAATAAACAATGAAAACAAAGTTTAGGTTTACAGAAAAGTCAAGAGGATAGTACAGAGAATTTCCATATACCCTACACCCAGTTTTCTCCCATTAGTAACATCTCAACATTGGTATCATAACTTATTTTGATGAGTGAACCAGTGTTAATACAGTATATCACTAACTAAAGTCCATACTTTATTCAGATTTACGGAGTTTTTACAAAATCGGTTGTGATGATTTTTCAGACTTTTCTTTCTTTTTGATGACCTTTGGCAGTTTTGAGGAGTATTTGCAGGATGGCCCGCATTGGAATTTGTTTGGTGGTTTTCTCATGGTGAAACTGGGGTTATGGATTTTTGGGAGGAGGACTACAGACATAAAGTGTCATTTTTATCATTTTTATCATATCATTTCAAGGGTACATGCTGTCAACATGATTTATCAGTATTGATGTTGACCTTGATCACCTAGAGAATGACATAATTTATTTGGATGGGTGGTGTTTTGTTTTTTTCCTTAGAATGCATCATTACGGTCACGTCAGATTCATGTCAAATTGTTATTTCTTCTCAAAGGAGTCTTTTAGCTTTTATGAGATTTTGAGCATAGCTACATTAATTTTACATTGAAGATTTAAAAAAAAAGTTTATTATTTAGAGAGAGGACACAAGCAGGGGAAGGGTGGAGAGAAAGAATCACAAGCAGACTCCACACCACCAGCACAGAGCTCAAACCCACAAACCATGAGATCATGACCTGAGCTGAAACCAAGAGTCGGATGCTCAGCCGACTGAGCCAACCAGATTCTGCTACACTGACAATTTCTTAGAAACGTGGTAACTCACAATTTTAGGGATGTCTGAAATTACCTGGGTGGTTTGCTTTTTGTGATTTCTCAAAGATGATGTTCAAATTCACGCTAGATCCATTATTTTCTTAGCTGTTGCACATTATTCACAAAAATATAGCTGGACTTAAATCTTTTGGTATAGGAAAACAGAATATTAGGTAAAAAGATATTCATGTTGATGGGAAAATGTAGGTGTGAAATACACTGTACTTATTAATTAATAATTCTATAGTTGGGCTTGCCTCTCTGGAGAAACCCTGACCTCCGCAAGACTAAGTCTCTTAAATGTTTTTCTAAGGGGTCTTTTAGTTCTCCTGTGAACACAGTACCTAACACACATGTTATCATTTGCTGCATATCTGGCTTCCCTGCTGGACCGAGAGCTCCAAGGAGCAGGGACCATGTGTGTTCTCACTATTGGGTCCCCTGTGCCCGGCACACAGCAGGCACACAATGTATGTTGACTGACTGTCAGTGCATACGTTAACTCTTTTGAGCACTTTTAGGAACAGGTCACATGTATGGGTAAATAATCATAACATAAAGCCATGTGGAAAAGGTAGTATGTAAATACATGTAAAACAATAGTATTAAAACTGTATATGTATATATAGGGAGGAAAAAGACTAGAAATAAATATTACAAAATATTAACAATGGTCATCTCTGGGTTATGAGATTATGGCTGTGATTATTTCTCCTTTGTTTTCCATTTCTCCAAAAGGAGTTTATTATTTTATAATCAGGAAATACCTGATACTTTTGTAATCAGTGGAAATGGTGAGCTCATCATGAAAAATGGTTCAATTCTAGTATGTGAAAGGGCACCTAAAGCAAGACAAGAAAGTTGCAAAGTCACTGGCCATCTCTAAGCCTACATTTTTTTTTTTCTTTTTGGTTTCATCAAAACCAGGTCAAATATTGTTTAATATTAATTTTAAAATGCCATTTAGAGCTACACTGGCGTGACTGTTAGGTCATATGTGTGTTTCACTGTGCTAATTTAACTTTTGTGCATTTAACCTGTTAAGATTAAAAACCTCAGAGAATTTGATTTTCCCTTATTTTAGTGTTTGAAAGGAGTTCATGGGATACAGAAGTTAACTCTAACCTGGGAATATCTGCCTGCTCTTAACATTTTCTTTAAGATGAAAAACAGAATTCATTTTATTCCTCAACTGGCTCTGAATGGAGATGAATCCTTGGATTAGGTGAAAAATCATTAAGAGACCCAGGAGGATTGATAAAGCCATGCCATTTGTGTTTGTCTTGCTGTTGCTCTAGGATAATTGCACAGTGATGGATCAGAATTGGGCTGCAGCGGGGACTGGGGGAAAAATCTCCCGGCATTCCTTCCCGCAGAAGCGTCAGCCACGGCTGCGAGTGTAGCTGCCACTTTAACTGACATGTCTTAAATTCTGCTCTGGGAAGCCTGGGATGCTGTCTGCCCCCCTCCGCAACTTCTTTTCTTATGACCGTCAATTGAGAGTCTCACTGGAGACCAAGAAATAAAAGAGAAACTGAGGATTTTTGTTGGCCTTTAAATTGAGGAGTGTCTCTTCTTTTTGTTTGCCTTAAAAAATCTGGTAGAAGAGAGGGAAAGGCATCTCCACAGTGGGGCTAGATTCATTCCTCCAAAGTTACAGCTGCTCTGAATCTGTGAGTATGTTGCATTTTTAAAGCTGTTCCTGGGGGTATGATTGCAATGTTCTGTTTAGATCTGCGAGGATTCAATTTAAGGAAAGCCATGAAAATTTAAAAAATAGTTAAATCTCATCGGAGACCTGCAATTTTTGTTAGTTGACCTTGTCTTTATTGAAGGCTTCGTGTCAAGCCTGCCAGGACGCACCCCCCTACCCTCCTTTTTTCGGGCTTCCTGAGGGTGAGTGCCGAAATGGGAGAAAATAGTCAATCTTGCTGCTGCAGAGGATGTGGTCTTCCCGGGGTGCTGTGGCTGGTTTTAGTGCTGCTGCAAGGTGTGCACGGGGCTGCAGAACAATGGAAGGATGACGACGGCTCACTTTGGATTCACTGTGCTTGTCTTACGGCCGTTGCTGGCTTCATGATCGGGTTTTGTTTCGTTAGGGTGATTAAAACCTTACAGAAAGATTAAATACGCTGGCATGCTCTCAGGGTAGCGTGGGTTGATCGAGACTTTACCTCTCACCGTGAAGCACTGCCTTAGCTTCCCCCTGTCTCTCTGGTAGAAGATTACGGGGAATGGGAGTTACCAAAAAGTGACCTTTGCATGACTACCCCTTTTCTAATTGTGCGTTTGAATTGGTGCCATTTTTTTTCTGATGACGTAGATTCTTTAGCCTAAACATCTGTCCTTAGTCATTGTGTCCCACTTTCCCCCTTTGGAATTTACTGGAGGCTAGAACTGTACCCTTGGAGAATTATTACTGGATGAATTTTGAACGTTTTGTAAAGGTAGAGCTTAAGTTGTGAGTGCCATCAAAACCCCCATAGGTTCTCGATTTGTCTTTGTTAAATGAAAAGTCTTATTATTTCAGGGATTCATATCATTTGGTTACTGATCTCATTCCTTTACCATAAAATCACATTAGCTGAAGCAGTACCTAAAAGTTGATTTGTTCACAGATCAGTAGTCAAAATAGTTTTAAACACCAACTGATAATAGTGAGATTTGTAGACGTAGAACACATTTGACTTAGGGTGACATATTGTATGAGCTTTGTGGGTACCGGTATTTTGGTTGATTTCCTGCAGTATAAAATAAATCAAGGATTTTGAAAAAGAAACTGTACCACCCAGAGATCAAACATCTGCTGTTTTTATTTTTAAACATTTTGTTATACCTAAATGTAGCAACTTTGAATTTAATTAGGAAGGATTCCTAAAAATAGGAAATTCTGCCTTTTCTAGACTTGTAAAGAACTTGCTTGCTTGCATACATGCATGCATTTGTTTGTTTATTCATTCATTCAACAAACATTTATGTTTATTGCAAAGTCCTTGCCAGGCTCTCGGGATATGATGATGAACAAGGTATTATATCTGCCCTCATGGAGCAGATATTTTTAGCAGGGGAGGGGATCATTCAAAAACTACCTTATTATTTCATTTCAACTGTGGTATTATTCAACTTCTAGATAGTTTGTGGCCAGATGTGTGTAGGACATACAAATACTTGCAACTAATTCTGCCCCAGATCTTCTGAAGCCACAGATCCTTGGTGGGCTTGAGCTGGAAAGAGATTTTGAAAATAATTTAATTAGTTCAACAAGCATGTGACAGGCGCTGTGTAAGTGCTGGTTTCAGATCAGTAAGTAAGAAATGGTCCCTGCTTTGGAGGCAGTCAGGTAGTCAGGCAGGCAGTCTAGAGTGAGGGGAAGGGGAATTGGTTACGTGAGTATATCTTAGAATGTTATTGATTCATTAATTCCATAAATATTTATTGGATGTCTGCTGTGATGTTGGGTGCTGTCACAGGAACCGTGCTGGACACAGGGATGGAGTGGAGGGTATGGAAGATATGCCCTCTGCCCTCTGGAAACTCTTAAGGGCTGTGGTGGAGAAATGATAGGGTGCTGTGAGCATACACAGGACGGGGGCCAGGGCTTCCTTCTCCTTTACCGAGCATCTGCAGGGGGCCAGCCACAAGTTGGTACTCTGTGTACATTAATCTCCCCTCCCATCCTATAAACTACGCAACTGTTTCTGCTGTAAGAAACATGAAATCCCAGGTACAGAGAGCTTAAATAATTTGCTTGAGGCCACACAGGAAGTAAGTGGAGGAATTAGAGATTGATTTAAAATCTCTGCCCCTTCTGAGGGTCTCCAAACTGCTCACCAGCTTTCCCTGGTGATCGTGGGCAACTAGGTTTATGGACCATTCTGATACTGCTGCCTCAATTTACAGATGGGTAGGGAGTGAGGACGAGATCACATGAAGAGGGCCAGGAACCAGATTTCCTAGCCGGCCTTTATTTCATTATTGTATCAGAAGATACTAAGAAACCGAAAGCAGAATTAAAAGCAATGAACAGACCAAAACGAGTAAAACGATGAATTGTTCAAGTAAGAACAAAACAAAAATAACAGCAAAGGCCTGAACCTGTAAAGGTGTTCGGCTGGCCTTGGCTTTGAAGAAGAAGAGTCCCTGCCAGACCCAGACCTGCCTTCCCTGACAGCCCTGGGCTCCCTGTGCTACCTGATGGCCTGATGGTTACTTGTGAGTGAACTAGTTGGGACTTTTTTTTTTTTTTTCAACAGAAAAAATATCTTGGCTTATTATGAATGTTCATTCGGGCACTTAGAGTTTATTGGGGGATACAGATAAGAAACTGTCGTTAGTTCAAAAAAAAAGAAAAAGGAAAACGAAACTGTCATTGAGACGAAGTAGGATAAATAAATGCTGTGGTGATCGACTGGGTATAGCAGGAGGGTTTATTAAGTACCAAGGCCCTGAGATATGACAGACCATTAAAGGAGAGGCAAAACTTTCTCCTCTACCCTCTTAGTTTTATTGCCTGGGCCCTGCAAATTAAATGGACAAAAGACAGATGAGGAAGAGAGAAAAAAGTTTAATTGTGTACACATGTGGGAGTTGACACACACACAAAACGTGCCTTAGGGGGTGGTTAGGATTTGGGACTTCTATATTATCTTAATAAAGGATGATAAAGTGTGGAGAAGAAGCTAGACAAAAGAAGGGGTTTTAGGCTTCAGGATGAGGGTTAAATTGTAGGAAGGTGACTAGGAAATCTATGGTAAATAAGGATTGTTTAGTAAGGTCTCTTGTGCAGATAAGAGTCCTCTCAGGTGATAAGATTCATCTCCGAAGTAACTCTCTTCCTGATATGAGAGAGGCAAACATCTTTACTAAAGGGAATTTCTGCCCTGCTTTTAGACCAAAATGGGGAGGGCGAGAGCTAATTGACTTCAGCTCAAAACAATCTTTATGTCAAAGTGACATATTTTGGGGTGATGTAGTCTCATCCCTTTCACGATGATCTCTTCGGGTTTATCGAGAAGCTTGGGAGTCCTGCAATTCTGGTGATGATAGGCCGGTCAGAGGAAGACAGATGCCAAAGGTATCTTGCCGAGGAGCTGTGGCAAGGGCAGTGACAAACCACCGAAGTGTCTTCATTGTGAGGATTGCATGGATCACGTTTGGAGTGGATGGCCCCGACACAGTATGAGGCAGGGGTGGGGTTGGGAGAGCGGGCCTCAATCCCATGATATGAGACCTCTCTCTCCTGGTTCCAACACTCTGGCCAAAGTTAATAATTTAGGGCTTAATAGGCTTTTATGGCTTAGGCTGAGAATTTGAAGTGTGTGTGTGTGTGTGTGTGTGTGTGTGTGTACATATTCATGCATGTATGTTTATACACACAGATAGATACATATCAGTTATTGTATAGAAGATATGATTTCCAACCCAGTGATTTATAAACAAACTTACTGGAAATCCCCACTTAACAACGCACTTACAGCTCGTATGGTGTTTAATTCCTGCCCCCCCCCCTTTTTTTTTGCATCAGACTTCTCATTTGATTAGCAGAAAGCTTGAGGCCTATCATGAGGTAGAGCATTTTGAGAACCAAGTGGTTTCCTGAACCTTTTTGCTCCATCATCCACTAAGATATCTTAGTGGAGAAGAGATGAACTAGACTCTTCTAAAAACGTCCTGTTTCAGGGGCACCTGGGTGGCTCAGTCGATTAAGTGTCTGCCTCTTGGTTTCGGCTCAGGTCACGATCTCACCGTTTGTGAGTTGGAGCTCCGCATTAGGCTCCACGTTGACAGTGCGAAGTCTGCCTTGGGATTCTCTGTCTCTCTCTCTGTCCCTTCCCTGTTCGTGCTCTCTCTTTCTAAATAAAGAAACTTAAAAAAAAAAAAAGTGTCCTGTTTCAGTCCCAATACCCATGGTAAGTCTGTCTTTGTATCTCTGATGACAGACAACTGTGCTAATTGCAGTCTCCTTTTATAGACAAGGAAGATGAGGTGCCCCTTGAAGCCCTTGTACCTAAGGGATACCCTTAGCCATAGGTTGATTTGGGGGGTAGGCAGCCCTCTCCTTGTCTGTCTTGTCTTGTCTTGTCTTTTCTTTTCTTTTCTTTTCTTTTCTTTTCTTTTCTTTTCTTTTCTTTTCTTTTCTTTTCTTTTCTCTCTTTCTTTCTTCCTTAAAATAAAGCCATAGTGCATTCCTGGAGACGTGTGTCATCAAAATTGATTGATTGGTTGATTTTTTATGTGTGTGCCTTATGCCCAGAGGTTTGCCTAACATTTTGCATGTGCTTTCCACTTTTTAACACCACATTTACACTTCTGTCTTTGGTTCAGATTGGGAAAGACAAACTGCATATATGGGCAGATTCTGTGAACATGAGTTTGATCTGACCTTCAGGCATGGTTTACTTTTCTTTTGATATTTCGTCAGTCCACAGGTGTGGAAAGTGTTTAGTGACCATTCAGGTAGTATGAATGGATCTCTTTGGTGATTGTTTTGTATTTGTGTTGGGTTATAGAATATCTCATTTCAAGTCCTTGTATTTTAGAAGGCTGGGAAGTATGGGAGCAAGACTCAAATTTCTCTCGTACTTTGGGATTATAGTCATTTTCTTTTTGAGTACCAGGTGGGCCAGAATTTGAGCATTTCTGTGATCCAGCAAATCGGGCCCTAATACGTAGCATTTATGTGTCATCACCCCTCCTTAATATTAAGTTGGATGTTTTTGTTTGTTTGGTTTTAAAGGAATAGGATCCCTTTATACCAAAACCGATTTGTGTACCTGCTTGATATCACAGGCTGGATGTATACAGCACGCTATAAAAAGAGCCACACGTTGAAAAGTTAAAGAAAATTAAACTTTATTTTTAAAATGTTTGTTAGAGAGAGAGAGAGAGCGTACCCATGCATGCGAGCAGGGGAGGGGCAGAGAGAGAGGGAGAGAAAGAATCCAAGCAGGCTCTGTGCTCTTAGTGGAGAGCTGACGCAGGGCTTGATCTCACAAATTTTGAGATCGTGACCCGAGCTGAAACCACGAGTCAGACACTTAACCTACCGAGCCGCCACCCAGATACCCCAGAAAATTAACCTTTAATTACTTGAGTATCTACATGCTTCCCCTTCTGGTTTGTTTGTCTTACCTAATGTTTACTGAAAACTACTTGTTTGGGAATGAATGACTCCCAGGATAACATATTCAAGGGTATTTTCCATGACCTACATGTGTGATATAAAATATAAGGTATTGAGACTGTATTTGGCACAAGGGTGTTAATATACAATCAGTACAAATGTCATTTATTCATCAAAAACTCAGTGAATATCTCTTTGCTAAGACACAGAATTTCTGTCGTTAAAAAGCTCATCTCTACCTACCACAGCTGACAGTGAAGTAATAATCGTACTGTGATGAGTTTTAAATTCTGAGCCAGGAACCAAGAGGAGAGACACATTATGTAGCCTGGAAAAATAAAAAAAAAGGCTTTTAGGTAGCCTTTTTTTCCCCCTCTTCCTCATGGATTGTGAGCCAAATGAAAGTAAAACTTTCTTAGTGTTGCTTTTTTGTTTTTTTTAAATGTTTATTTATTTGCTTTGAGAGAGAGAGGGAATCCCAAGCAGGCTCTGTGCTGTCAGTGCAGAGCCTGATGCGTGGCTCGATCCCACGACCTGAGCGGAAATCCAGAGTCGGACCCTCAACCGACTGAACCATCCGGGCGCCCCTTTAGCATTGCTTTTTAAAAATTTGTTGTAGTTCGTAATGTTTTAGAAGAAATGATGAACCGCCCTCCCCTGCCCCATGCAGCGTCACACGGAAGACCTGCGTTTACTCTGCATCTTGAAAATATCTGCATGCCTACTTTGAGAAAATGAAACTGGCAGAGTGTTGCTTAAGTAACACGGCTGCAGGAAACACCCAGCTGCCGAGTAGCAGGAGTGGAGTGGTCTGTCTAATGGGAAGTTCCTGGCCCCAGTCACTTAAGTCACTTAACTCTTTAACCAACATCAGCACCACACTTATGTGGTTTTTCAGCTTAAAAAGTGGTTTCACAAAATGGACTGCGTTTCCTCCTCATAACTCCCGCGTGAGGCAGAAAGGGTACTGTCGTCCCTCCTCTGGCTTTTTGTCGGTGCGAATGCTCTTTTTGTTCTGTTTTGTTTCTTGCTCCCGGTTTCTTCTTCCCTGTGACAAAATACACCTAACATAAACCTTCCCGTCTTCACCCCTTGTTCAGTGTGCAGTTCAGTGGCACGAAGTACGTTCACACGGTCGTGCCACCATCGCCGCCATCCTTCGCC
This sequence comes from Lynx rufus, assembly GCF_022079265.1. Classification (NCBI taxonomy): domain Eukaryota; kingdom Metazoa; phylum Chordata; class Mammalia; order Carnivora; family Felidae; genus Lynx; species Lynx rufus. The sequence continues at coordinate 40,459,177 of NW_025814824.1, read as the reverse complement.
AGAAGTCTTTCATCCTGTAAAGTGGGAACTCGATACCCCTTGAACAGTAGCTCCCCACTGCCCTCCCCAGCCCCTGGCAACCACCTTTCTGCTTTCTGTGATTGGTATCCCTTCGCTGCCTTTTGCACAGGAGGACACTGGAATCCATAGAGGTGGTGAATGGTCCAGCGTGTCACGGCTTGCAGGTGACTTGCACATCTGGGGCAGCAACCCAGCGTTCAGCCTTGTGCCCCAGCATGCTTCTCCTGAGTCACATGACAGGGCGGTGAGAAAGGGTGACTAATAAGAGATTAGGTACTAGCTTTCTGTTAGAAAGAAGAGAACCCTCCAATAAGGGTTTTGGATTTTTTTAAATTAAAAACCAGCAAAATGACATTGTAGCTGCCTAGATCTCTTGCCAAGCTGACATTCCATTGCTGTTTGTTTTAAATAATGCAAAGGAGTCCCATTTGCTTTGCTTAAGGAAAGAATCTGCAAAGATACAGGCTCTGGTTTTAGTTTCCAGCTCTGTCCCATTTACCGTGTCTATGAGCAGGAAAAACGGCATTTGTTGGGAGCAGTTTGTTTTTTTCTCCCCCCCACCGAAGAAACCCTAAGTGCTGCTGTCCACTTTCTTAGTGAGCAGGGTCTGAGGCGTGCTTTATATTTTACATGAAAATGAACTTTTGTTCTTTTCAACTGTTCTCATTTTGCTCTGGAATTCACATCCCCAGTGAGGACAGGAAAAAAAAAACATTAAGTTGTCAGTGAAAGAGCACATCATCTGTTCACATTTCAAATAGTCTCTTTTGGAGTGACTCTGATTTTTTTCTGGAGGGTGGGGTAGTGGGAGAGGTAAGTGCCCAGTCCAGTAAAAATTTAAACTCTGCATCAGGCCTGTATCTTCCTCCTCAAAGGTTCCCCTTGCCTCTCCTTCCCAGCAGCACCTGAGTGCAGGAACACAATCTGTGGGGACAGAGCCCTACTCTGGCTATTGCCCTTTGGTTAATTGTCTCATCTAAGTGGATGTTTTTGCATTAACCTCTGGCCTTTTGCTCCCTTTGCCCAAGCACCTGTGATGGCCGGATCTGTTGGTGTACCCGTGACCCCGAGGGCTTGGCATTCCTCACTGGCATTGGCTGGTCCCCAGGTGCCCAAGGTCTATGGCCACCCTCATTTGACCCTGTCTTTGTCCTTTGCTCCAGAGTCATGCTCTGCTGTCTTTTAAAAACATTATTTTGCAGTACATTCAAACTTCTCAAAAGAGTATGAGAATGACACAGAGAACTTTTATATACCCCTCCCCCATTTTTAACAGTTTGCCACATTTGTTTGATTATTCTTTTTCTGTATGCACATTACTCTATGTTGTTCTGAGTCATTTGGGAGTAGGATGCGGTCCAGAGAGGGTGGTCCAGAAGGGGGAATCGGAACCTTCTCCACGTGAGCGAGGGAGGGAATGTTTGTTCTTTCCTTTTCTCTGCTTTCCCCCAGCTCTGCTTGTTCCCGAGTTAAGCTGCTCTGCTTCCAGAACTGGCTTTGAGTCCTTTCTTTCCCTGGCTGTCGGCTCCTGGTTGCATTTCCAGTTGTTGGTCCTTTTAGAACAGTGTGGTTCTCAGGCCAGGTGTGGTTGTTGGGAGCAGATGCGAGTACTGCCGACCTCCACGCGCTTGTCTCTTTATTCAGGTAGGCAGAGTCCCCACCGGCATGGCAGGTTGGCCTGGGGGGCACAGCAGACAGCTTGCTGACGTGAACACAGGCTTTTTAGTTGGACTGTTGATCCAAATTTAGGCACTCATAAGCAGGATAAAAACAACGTGACTTAGCAACATGGTAGTAAAACGTTGTAAGTTATTTAAAGTCTATATTTTCAGATATCATCTTTGAGATCATGAACTGTATGACTTTTATGTGTCTAACACCTGATAGAATGCTTGCAGCGTGGTGCTCCCAGATGTTTATGTGTGAAAATTAAATTTTAGTTTACTGAATGTAACCCTTTCATTTCGCGCATTACTTTTTTAGTTTTTATTTTTATTTATTTTTTAATGTTTATTTATTTGAAGGGGGAGACAGAGGGAGAAAGAGAATGAGAATCTCAAGCAGGCCCTGCACTGTCAGCACGGAGCCTGATATGCGGCTTGAACTCACGAACCATGAGATCGTGACCTGAGCTGAAATCAAGAGTTGGACTCTTAACCGCCCGAGCCACCCAGGGACCCGGTGGATTACTGTTTTAGATTGTGGTCCATTCCCTGCTTCCTTTTCCAGCTTGCTTGCTTGCTTTATTAATTAATTAATTTTTGCTGAGTTGGTTACCTTGTTTTTTATCTTAATCCCGGTTTCTGATAAAAATGTAAAATTAGGGTGAAAGGAAGTACCTTTCCAGTGAATCTGTTTTAATGGACCTTCCACTTCCATATTTCATATTAGGCTAAGGGGACACTGGCATATACCTTGCTGACACCCACACAGGCCCTGTGGACTGCGTTTTTCAGACCCGCCAAAGATGGAAATGGGGCTGATAGCGAGAACTCCTGATAGCATCTACTGATTTCCATCCATGAGAGCCAGTTCCTTTCAATAAAGGAATAAACCCATTTTCAGCCAATAGGTAGATACATTAAAAATCACGTGGAAATCATAAATGTATATATAAAATAATAAGTTTGAAAACAGTTTGGGAATATAGTATTACAGGTATTTTAAGTTCAGAACTTTAAAATAACACTGGAGTGTGTTATCAATGTAGGGAATAGAAAAGGTAAAATTAGAAAAACTGCAACATTTAAGTCCTGACTTTTTCAAAGTAGTGAAAATTTGGAAGGGTTCTAAGAGATGTAAAATTACATTAGAAACACGTTGGGTAGCGATGCATTCTAACTTCCTCACTTGGAAAGGGCTAAAAATAATACACTCTTCTTATATATTTTTCCGGAGAACTATTGTAAGCTGTGTGTGATATAAAAGGGGTGATCAGAAGGTGTTTCCTTAAATTAATATTTAAATGTCCCCTTCATGAATTTGAACTTAAATTGCTCAAAATATATACTTTTTTTTCCCAATTACTAAAAATAGCTCATGATCATTTTTGAAAATTTGAAAAAAGAAAAGCATGAAGAATATAAAAAATCACCCAAGCCCTACACATAATGTGAAAGAAAGCGTACAGCTCTGATTGAGGAAGCCTTTGTACTAAGTCTCAGCAAGGATTATTTAGGGGCAGATTATTTACCTTATAAATTCATTAATACCTGATTTATTAGAATAATTGTCTTCTTCGTTGGTCCTTGCCCTTTGGCCTTTTCCAGCTTTTTAGATCTTCCCTCTACAGGAACGGGGCTCTAGTGCAGAGTGAATGTTGACATCCCTTTGCCTTGATTCTGTAACACTGGCGACGGGTCTGGGATTGAGGTTGCCAGTACAGCATATTTGGGGTACCCGTTGATTTCTGGGCTGTTCTTGCTATACTAGCTGCAGCTGCCGTACCTCCCTTCTTCTTTGATATCTGGCGATGAGAGTGGCTATTTGAAAGGAATCCTCCACTGGGCAGAATTTGGTCTGGTGAGCAGTTTTCTTTAGTAAGAAACACAAGCTGATCATATGGTCCAAAATAGTAAGCGGTAGATTTCCTGGAAACCTGGTGGTGATGTCCACTGGCGTTTTGTGTTTATGGCTCCAGTGGACATGGTCCAGACTGTAAATTATATAAATGGTGCCTCCAAGAGAGTAACATTTGGCCTGTTTGCTTTCCTCCCTTTTCTCCCCCAAAGAGAGGAAAAAACATGAAGGATATGAAGTGTCTTTTTATTAGTTTTTGAAAATTTTATTTCTTTTTTTCCTTCTTTTGAAAATGGGATATCTTTTAATTCACTGTTCAGGAGCATAGCACATTGCGTTGGATTTACTGGAGGAATTAAATTTGAATCGATTCTGCTAATTATGATTTGAATGAGAGGAAAAAATTATAAAAAAGTAGCTGTAAGCTTTTCATTTGAAAATAGTTTTACCTAGTGATTAAAAATTACAGCAGTATGAAACTCAATAATAAAAAGACAAATAGCCCATTTAAAAAATGGCCAAAGAACCTGAATAGACGTTTCTCCAAAGATCTACAAATGGCCATTAAGTAGCTAAAAGATGCTCAACATCCTTAGTCATTAGGTAAATGCAAGTCAAAACCACGATGAGATACTGTCACACCCACTAAGATAGACAATTTTAATAAGTGTTGGGCAAGATGTGGAGAAATTGGAACTTCCCTACATTGCTGGTAAGAATGTAAAATCACATAGTCACTTGGAAAAATGGTCTGACAGTTCTTCAAAACGTCAAACATTAACTTACAATACGACTCAGCAGTTGTCTTCATAGGCGTATACTCAAGAGAAATGAAATACATGTCTACATTAGAACTTGTTCATGAATTTTAATAGCATTATTCAAAATATCCCAAAAGCGGAAATAACACATATATCCATAAACTAATGAAACAGTAAACAAAATGTTATATCCATACAATGCAATATTATTTGGCAATAAAAAGGAATGATGTACAAATATATCAACATGTATCTTGAAGACATTATGCTGAATGGAAAAGCCAGTCATGAGAGACCACATATTGTATAATTCCATTAACATGAAATGTCCAGACCAAGAAAAATCTGCTCATATTGAAAGCAGATGGGTGACTGCCTAAAACAAGAGATGGAGGGGGAAATGTGGAGTGACAGCTAATGGATGGACAGTTTCTTTTGAGTGACAAAATACACATTGTGGTGATAGTTGCACACCTCTAAGAACATACTAAAAGCCATTGATTGTATACTTTAAATGGGAGAATTGTATGGTCTGTGAATTTATGTCTCAATGAAGCTGTTTAAAAACTTAAAAAAAAATAAAGCAGTAAAATCAGGGCAAGAGAAGGACAAATGTTCCAACATACTCATCCCTGTAATTGAGATACAATGTATTGTTTTTCTTAGGCTCTGTCAACCTAATCACAGTATTTTTCACTAGCTGAAAATACATTTCTTTTAACTTCTGAATACAATACCTTGCATAGGAGTAGAACAGACAAGTCATTCTATTTGGTTAAATTGTTTTTTTAATCTTTCTTATTTTTTAAGTAATGCAACGTGGGGCTTGACCTCATGACCTTGATATCAAGAGTTGCATGCTCTACTGACTGAGCCAGCCAGGTGCCCCTTGGTTAAATTCTTTTTTTTTTTTTTTAATTTTTTTAACGTTTATTTATTATTGAGAGACAGAGACAGAGCATGAGCAGGGGAGGGCAGAGAGAGGAGGAGACAGAATCTGAAGCAGGCTCCAGGCTCAGAGCTGTCAGCACGGAGCCCGACGGTGGGGCTCCAACTCTCAAACCGCGAGATCATGACCTGAGTAGAAGTCGGACGCTTAACCGCCTGAGCCACCCAGGCGCCCCTAAATTTTTAACAATTGTGCTCACTTTGGTGGTACAGATTATAAAACTGAAGTGATCTAAGGATCGTTTTGCATGGAGGATATCTGAACATCAGAGCAGCGTTCCATATAATAGAAACCTTTAGTAAAGGAAATAAGATCAGACCTGAATAAATGTGTATAGATGTGAAAATGTAGTATTGTAGAGATAGTGTTAAAAAAAAAAAAAGCCCAAAATTCAGGGGCGCCTGGGTGACTCAGTTGGTTCAGTGTCCATTTTCTGCTCAGGTCACGATCTCTTTGTTCATGAGTTCCAGCCCCACATCGGGCTCTGTGCTGGCAGCTCAGAGCCTGGAGCCTGTTTGGGATTTTGTGTCTCCTTCTCTCCGCACCTCCCCCACTCATGCTTGCGCGCGCTCTCTCTCAGAAGTAAATAAACATTAAAAAAAATAAAAAACACTAAAACCCCCAAAATTCAACCCAGTAAATTTGAAGATCTAATTGGCTTCATTAAGAGATTGATGAATGGGGCAGCATCCCATCTAGCAAGTAGAGGAGTTGTAAGAAAAGGGAAGGTTTTTATAGGGAGAAGGTGGGGGCCAGAAAGTTATTAGCAAAGAAAAGGATTGTTCCAGATGAGATTTCTTTCCCTTAGGAGGAATAGCGACAGGTCTTATCATGCAGATGACCTCATCTTCCTCTGGGGGATGGGGAATGCCCTTCTGGCCACTCAGTGATGCAGACTCATCGGCCCCAGATGGGGAAATTTCCTGACCGACTGGTTAAGACTGCCTTTCTGGGGGAGGTTGAATCTAGAGTTGGATTAGTTATTAAACCCCAGTTTGGGACTCAGCCTAAGTGACGCCATTTTGGGCCTGTGATTTTCGTTTTAACAATGTCAGAGATTTATTTATCAATGAGGAAATCAGCAAGATGTTAAAACTGGTTCCAAGAGCATTTGGGTAACTGAAGAATGTTGGAATAAGGTTTTTTATTATACGCAAAATTTACTAATCTCCTGCAAGGCAGTAAAACCATAACCTTACCAAATTATCTGCATAATTACCAGACCAAAAAATCTACAAGTTCATCTGTTACTTAATGTGAACCTTAATTGGTAGTAAATACCAAATCAAGCAAAGGTATATATGCCTTACAGAATTCCTGGGATGCCTGGGTCTCTCAGGCAGTTATGGCTAAGCCTCTGACTCTTGATTTCTGCTTAGGTTATGATCTCATGGTCTGTGAGAATGAGCCCCGCATGAGGTTCTGTGCTGACAGTGTGGAGCCTGCTTGGGATTCTCTCTCCCTCTCTCTCTTTACTCTCCCCTCCTTTCAGAATAAATAAACATTTAAAAATAAATTAAAAAAAAATATTCCTGGGCGCCTGTTACTGCTCCAAGAGCGTTGAGAGGATGTGTGCTCTTCCTTTTGTGCTATTTCCAAGCCAAGAGTAGCTGAAGGATGAGTTATTCATTGGTGTTGGGATAATTGCCTATCCATGTGGGAAACAATTAAATTTAGCTCTCACTGTATGCAAAAGATTCCAGATATACTCCTGTCATTTTCTCTCTGTATTGGAAGCATTTGTCATAAAAAAAGAAGAAAATAGGTTCTTGATGAAATATGATGTAGTGTAGGTGAGTGAATTAGGTCTACATCAAAAAATACCGTTGAATAAAAAAACCAGTTTGTAGCGTGATATACTTACTGGGATATTAGTACAAATTTTAAAATACTGTAGAGTTTCTGGGACTTCATGGACATGTATACAAAAACATAAAGGACTAGAAGGATCTAATCTAAACTTTTATACCTCTGAATATGTGAATAAAATCTAACATTATTAATAATTAAGTTCTGCTAAATTCAAGTCTATTGTGTCTGGTGAAGACACTGTAATTGTAACTCTCAAACATGCAGCATTTACCTGGCATAGCAAGCTTGAATTTAGCAGAACTTAATAAATTTCAATGTTTTATATATATGGTATGTCACATATTGTCAAATCACTGGGGCAAAAGATGTGGTCTTTTAAAAATTATCTTGGGAAAAATGCCAAAGATTAAAAAATACACAGCACTCTCTTGTACTATTCAAATTTTATAAGTAGATAAAAAAATTGAATATTAAAAGGTAATAGCACTGGTAAAATTATGGTATATAATGTTTATGGAGGGAGGTTGTTTCTAAGTATGCCCTCAAAATCAGAAATGTTAAAGGAAAATAATTAGTTTTCATTAAATAAAAATTTCAAAATTTGAAATTGAGGAGAATTTTGTAATTAAAACTGAAAGTAAATGGTACAGTAATTTCAGAGACCATGTTTTGCTGGCCCTTATAAATAAATCTGTAATAGAACAGATGGGCAGGAGTGGTCCAAATGGATAGATGACCTTTTGAATAGATCTTTTTCCTTTTTGCTCCTAAGCAGAGGTAGCTGTCACTGCCCTAGAGTCTGGTTTATGTAAGTGCTCAGTGCTTCCTCTATTCTGGTGAAATAGTCTTGTGATGGAAAATAACCAGCCTAAAGTACATTTCTTCCTAGCTGTGGGGTTTTCTTTTCTCCTACCACCCACATCCAACCACCTTTGTAAGAAGAACCTTGATTTTCCCCTAACCTGATGTATAAAATTTTGGGAACTTGATATATTCAAGACAAGATGAATGTTGAATATAAAATATTACAAGGTATTGGGAGGTCTGAAAGGTGGGCTATAATCAAACTCCACTTAACTGAGGGCATTGCACATCTTAGAATTAAAAAAAAAAAATAACTAAAACTTTCCTAAAAGGGCAGTCAATAACCCTTTTCTCTCTAGGCTTGGGTACAGTTAAGAACGGAAGCAGGAGACTGGTGATTCTATTACAATACGGGCGTTGGGGGCGGGGGGAGCTTATTCTTACTCCATGAAAATTTCCTTTTCTAGCATGGCCCCGCCTCCACGTGTCTGTGGTGGGAGCCCTGGGTCGATGAAATGGCCTAAGCATCTGCCAACCAGATCAGTCTCCACCTCCTGAATGTTACTGTAGAACTCTGTGGTGTATATATAATGAGAAATGAAGCTGGTTTTAAAAAGAGGATCCCTAACAAAACACACGCTCTTTAACTCAAGAATTTATCCTCAGGAAACGATCAGGCAAGTCAGTAAAGAGCTTATTACAATATTGTTTGTAATCGCAAAACATCGGGAGCAATTTACATGCCCCCAAAATAAGGGGCAGGTAACAAATTATGTTACAGTAACTATAAGAAAAGATTCAGGATAAATTAAACATACAATGAAGGAAACTAGAATATATCACCCCAAAATATGCCTGTTTGACCTGTAAATCATTTTGAGCTGAAGGCAATCTAGAAGGAGCAAACACTGTAATAGCTCTCCCTTTTCTGCCTAAAGGCTGGAAATAAATTATCCTTTTACTGGAGAAAGACATTTGTATCTGCAAGCCTTTGAAAGTGACCCTTATCTTCCTAGTTACTTCATCATTTTCTACCCCTACCCCAGGCCCTTTGTCTTGCCAATTTTTCACAGATTTGAAAACTTCCTGCTGGTCTTCATTCTCCGGTGAAGGCCCTCGTGTACTTATACCAGTTCAACAAAATTTATATGCTTTTCTCCTGATAATCAGTCATTGTCCATTTTATCTTCAGACCCAGCCGGGGACTCTAAGAGGGTCAGAGAAAAGTTTTTCCTTTCTTTCAATAATATTCCATTTATTTTTATGGAAAAAATTTTTTTAAACATTTATTCATTTTATGAGAGACAGAGAGAGACAGAGTCTGACCGGGTGAGGGGCAGAGAGAGAGAGAGAGAGAGGATACAGACTCTGAAGGAGGCTCCAGGCTCTGAACTGACAGCACAGAGCCCGACATGGAGCTTGGACTCAGGGACCGTGAGATCATGACCGTGAGATCATGAGCCGAAGTTGGACGCTTAACCAACTGAGCCACCCAGGTGCCCCTCAATAATACTCCATTTTAATAAAATATAAAAATACCTGTATAGATTTACTTGGGAAAAGTTCTGGAAGGATATTTATATACAAGATACAATGTTGTCTTGTTGTCTTTGGGTGGAGAGCTTTGGGGGAGCTGATTTTGGTTCATTTTTTGTGTGTGTGTACTAGAAAAAAAAAGTTATTTTATTGGTGCTGTGTTTCAGGAATGTTCACCATGTAACAGTAGATAGATTTTTGTTACTTGATTTTCCGAATTGATTAGAAATGAAGGTGAGATGTACTAAATAATTGGAGGGCTTATGTTGTATACTTGAATTTATGTGGTCTTTTCCTGTAAGACAAAGAAATAAAAACCTTATTCTGCTTTTTTTATTAATAGGTTTTCTCGCACAGATATGGCAGCAAGCAGCCAACCCTTTGCATCACTTGACACAAAACAGTCCACTGGACGGCACGGATCATCTAACGTGAACAGGTCAGGAAGAGGTGCAGGTGTTTTAGGGATGTCAGGAGAGGGGTCCAAGCCGTTGGTGAATTGTAATGTTGATGTTAGAACAGGGCTTTGTGTTTTGCTGACTGATGTCCATTTGACAAAGTAGGAGGGGGAGACGGAGCTGCCAAGGGGCTCTGAAGAGGTGGCCCTGTCAAAGCAAAAGGAGCACAACTAAATGACAACATTTGGGGCATAGCTCTCTTTTGAGTCTCTTTTATTTAAACAAGTTTTAGATCATTAATTTCACATATAAAATAATATAACCACATTGCCAGGCATTGAAGAAAATGGAAGAAAGGAGAAACAGCCACCGTAAATATGACCTCTTAAACACAGACTGTTATTTTGGTGTATTTCATTCTAGTCTTTTTCCTCAGCATGTATCTTTTTTTTTTTTTTTTTTTCTTTTCTTTTCTTTTCTTTTCTTTTCTTTTCTTTTCCTTTCCTTTCCTTTCCTTTCCTTTCCTTTCCTTTCCTTTCCTTTCCTTTCCTTCCCCTTCCCCTTCCCCTTCCCCTTCCCCTTCCCCTTCCCCTTCCCCTTCCCCTTCCCCTTCCCCTTCCTTCCCCTTCCCTTCCTTTTCCTTTTCCTTTTCCTTTTCCTTCCTCCCTTCCCCTTCCCCTTCCCTTCCTTTTCCTTTTCCTTCCTCCCTTCCCCTTCCCTCCTCTCCTCTCCTCTCCTCTCTTCTCTTCTCTTCTCTTCTCTTCTCTTCTCTTCTCTTCTCTTCTTTTCTTTTCTTTTCTTTTCTTTTCTGTCTAATGTTTACTTATTTATTTTGAGAGAGAGAGTGAGAGAGTGTGAGTGCACACAAGTAGGGGAGGGGCAGAGGGAGAGGGAGAGAGAGAGAATCCCAAGCACGTTCCTTGCTGTCAGCACAGAGCCCAAGCAGGGGTTGAACTCACCAACTGTGAGATCATGACCTGAGCTGAAATCAGGAGTCGGAAGCTTAGCCTACTGAGCCACCCAGGCACCCCCTGGGCATATACTTTTTGATATGGATGCAACCATAGGGTTTTCATTGAATATTGTAGTATGATTTTTTTTCTACTTAATATTCTTGTAACCTTGGCTTAAGGAGCATTTAAAGAAATGTTGAATATAGAAAATTCAGGAAATATAGAAAAGCACAAAGGAGAAAATAAAATGTGTATTACCATCACTGTAACTTTTTTGTTTTGATATTATTTCTTTTTTTCTTCATATATAGACATACTGATTTTTTATTAATTGGGATCATATTAAATATCCTATTTAGTAACCTCGTTTTTATTTTATTATTATTTTTTGCCCTGCCCCTCCACCTTTTTTTTTTGTAGTCTGCCTTTTTTTTTTTTTTTTAATTTTACTTTTCCCTAATCTCTATACCCAACGTGGGGTTTGAACTCATAACCCTGAGATCTAGTGTCACACGCTTCACTGACTGAACCAGCCTGGTGACCTGCTTTTTGAAAGTTAATATATCATGACATTTTTCCTGTCCATTAATATTTTTTGTAATAATTTCACATTGAATTGCTAAGTAATGTTTTCTTTTCCTGCCCATTCTCCAATTAATGTAACTGTTTCTTTTTCAAAATGTATGTTGTTCCTTTATCATTTATGATCATTTATTGAGGCAACCCTGTTAAAGCTATGCTTTAGTACCACGAGAAAGTGCTTTTTATCTGTCCTTACAGGTTTATTGAACTTTAAGTCATACAGTAGATCTTTAGCATTTCAGAGTCTGCATTTGAAACCTCAGCTATTTGTGAGTGTGTTCGTAACACTCCTGAAGTTGGCAGCCTGTTGCAAGACTCAGCTCTCACCGTACAGAGACGGGGTACAATAATTTGAAGATTGATGAATGGAAATGAGGTTGAAAATAACTTCCGAGGATCTTTAGGCATTTATTTTTCACATTACTCTTTCATTCCATATGTCCCTGCTTATGGAAATCTGAGCTTTCTTTAGAAGTAGGAGTTTTCTCCCTCAGAGTTAACCTCTAAGTCATCTGATAGTTTCCTAGGTAACTACTGCATCAACATTTATAGGTCTTCCTTGACTTATGATGGGCTTATGTTCCAATAAACCCACTGTAAATCAAAAATCCATTTAATACACCTGTCCTGTCGAACATCATAGCTTAGTCTCGCCTACCTTAAATGTGCTCAGAACACCTACATTAGCCAGCCTGCAGCTAGAAAAGTAACTGAGGTGGGATTGTGTTTTCATGTTTGAAGGCATGAATTTGGAGAGGTTGGTGGCATGGAAATTCGACTTTCAGTACTTTTAAATAAATCATCATACTGCTCATTTACTTGCCGAAATATTTTCCTGTTAAAAGTTGTTACACAAAACATTTTGGAGAGGGCTCTAATTTTAAAGAGCAAAACTTCTGTCAGTCATAAATAACTAACGGGTAATTTTTAATAAAGGGTAAAATCATAATGATTATACAAACATAAAAACGAACGCATGTTAAAGATTTTGCTTAACTCATTAATCAGTGAGGGAGCTAGGCGGATGTTATAATAGATTCAAAGGAGAAATCCAAAACAGCACAAATTTATATGGACTTAAGGAACGTTGAAATTAATGTCCAAAGTCAGCAAAACTAACTCCTTACATGAAGGAGAAAAGGTCATTGAAGCTGCCTACTGAGTTTACATGTCTGTAGACAACAGTTACTTTGCATTGCTATCAGTTACTTATGATTTACAGAGTTGCGATGCAACACTAAAAAAACACTGATTAAAAAATGGTTGGAGGACCTGAATAGATATTTTTCCAAATATCTATTTGGACCCCTATGTTTATTGCAGCATTATTTACAATAGCCAAGATATGGAAGCAGCCTAAGTGTCCACAGATTAATGGATAAAGAAGGTGGTGTATATACGTACTATGGAATATTACTCAGCCATAAAAAGGTTGAGATCTCGCCATTTGCAACAACACAGATAGACCTGGAGGGTATAATGTTAAGTGCAATAAATCAGATTGAGAAAGACAAATATCATGATTTCACTAACATGTGGAGTCTAAAAAACAAGTGAATAAACAAAAAAAATGCAGATTCAGACTCATAAATATAGAAAACAAACTAATGGTTGGCTAGAGGGAAGGGGCATGGGTGAATGAGCAAAATGGGTGAAAGAGAGTGGGAGATACAGGCTTCCACTTAGGGAACAAATAAGTCATGGGCATAAAAGGCACAGCATAGGGAATATAGTTTATAATATTATAATAGCATTGTATGGTGACAGATGGTAGCTACACTTGTGAGCAGTTAGCATAACTATAGAGAAGTTGAATCACAGTGTTGTATACCTGAAACTAATGTAACATTGTGTGTTGACTATACTCAAATTAAAAAAGAAAACACAAAGGGCCTGAGTGGTTCAGTCGGTTAAGCATCCGACTTAGTCTTAGGTCATGATCTCGTGGTTTGTGGGTTTGAGCCCCACATCCGGCTCTTTGGTGACAGCTTGGAGCTTGGAGCCTGCTTCGGATTGTGTTTCCCTCTCTCTCTGCCCCTCCCCTGCTTGCGTGCATGCACTCGTTCTCTCTCTCTCTCTCTCTCTCTCAGAAATAAAATAAACATTGAAAAAAAAACTAAAAAAGAAAACACAATGTGCAGAGTTGTATGACAGTTCCTATAGAATCAAAAGCAATCTGAAGGAGTCTCTTCTACAGTCTAGATGGTAATCAGTTTTCCACTGAAGCACATTTTTCCCCCTGCATAATCAAACTAAAACACAATAACTTTCCCTGTCCTATGAATCAAGGTAGTTCCCACCCTTGTGGTCTTTGTGAGGGCTATCAGCCTTATTTGTTGATTTATTCCATCCTCATGACATTTTCACGAAGGTGGTGGTATTCCCATTTTACAGATAAGAAAGGCTTTAGAAGGTTTCAGAAGGGTTAGAATCCCAGTCTTTCTTTCTCCAAAGGGTACACACACACACACACACACCCACACACCCGCAACAACTTCTAATAGTAAAAGCTATTGAAATGCTATGTATTTTTTTCTTGATCCTTAGGTCAACATCAGTGAAGGTGGATCTCAAGTGTGGCCTAGAAGAATGTTCAGTGGCATTGAACTTATTTCTGAGTAACAAATTCACGGATGCCTTAGAGTTGCTTCGACCATGGTAATTAACTTAATTTCTTTTAGATAAAATACATTTTTACAGACGTTTCTGATGAGTCTTTGATATATTGCTTGTCAGTCAGCATATCTGCATTGCCGCCTGAATATTTCTAAGCTAATTTGGTTGAGACGCCTTACTTTTGGTCAGTTTTAATATCCAGTTAAAAAAAAAATCTGTTTTTTTCCAAATTTAATCAGTAGAAAGTTTCTGATTCTCATATTTTAATTTCTATATGTGTTTAAATATTGTCATCTCATATAGTTTTGTGGAGTTTCATTTTGCTCTTTCCAGTGAGATACTTTAATGGATATGCCTCTAAAGGTTAAATACCTTTGACAGAAGTTCCCTTTGAAATGGGGATGGGAAGAATTAGAATATACTAATCTCAAATGTTAAAAAGAACTTTTCTTTAAAAGAAATTTAAGATAATAAAAAATGTTATTGGGACTCCCTATTTATGTGATAAATAAGTTAAGCAGTTTAATTTCAGTTGATAATACCTGTTAATTGTTCAAATGTGGCAGCAAAACCTGTGCTTAGCCCGTTTACTAGGTGTCACCTTGAGCACTGTCCCCAACTCCACAGTGTGACTGTAGCTGGACAGGAGTAATCATACCTTGTGCCTTCAAACGCAACACTTAACTTGGACGAAACTTAGACCTGCTAATAACAGTTTTCTAGAAGGTTGCTCGGGTACAACAGCGGAAATCTCCTTTCTTTGGTCGGTAGAGTAATGTGAATCTGATCATGGACTTTCAGTCCTCCTACGCTCATTATGGTGAGTGTTGCATAATGTATAGAATTGCCGAATCGCTATATTGCACACCTAAAACTAAAATGACATTGTATGTCACTACCTACTTCAATAAAGAAAATGAAATTACCTCCCGAGAAGCTGGTGTGGTAGTTCTATTAAGATGTAGAAGAGCTGTGATCACAGTATTTCAGGGGTTAGGACCAGAGGATAAGAGATGCTACAGCCTGAGAAAATGGCCCAGTGTTGTCTCCAACACTGTCCACCCTGCCTGTCTCCTGCCTCGTTTCCCTCTGTCCTTCCCAGACCCTCAGACTTCTTTCTCTGTCCATCTTCTGTCTCTGCTTCCTGGTCTTCCTCCTCTTTGCCTGCCTGCCTTTTTCTGTTTGTCTCTCCTCTCTCAGCCTGCCTGCCTGTCTCCTTCACTTTTTATTCACACAAGACCCCACTCTCCTCTGCCTCAGACACCCCAGCTGGTGGTAACATGGAATGACAAGAAGTGATTGAGTGTTGTATTTAGTCAAGATTCTCTCATCTTGATGCATGTTTCACTGTTAAACATAGGTTTTCCCACTGCATACTTTTTTTTTTCCCTCTTGGAGCTTTTGGTTTAAAATGCGAGGTTTAAGACCACAATAAATGATTAACTTTGGGCTGCTGTTACTCTTTGTGGTCTTTTGAACAGCCAGTGACCTTGCTATTCAGGACAAACTGCAAATTACCGAAGGATGTTTAGAGTATTTCCATGAGGGAAAAGAAGAATGTGGCTTGCTTTTATTTTGCATAGCAGCGGGCTATGGTGGATGATATTTGACTTAAAAACAAAACTGCGCATTAATATTTCAAGTCTTGTAAATAACTAATTGAGTCTTATAAATAACACGATGAGAAGTTTTGAGAAAAGAGATGGTAAGGTTTTCACAGTCTGAGAGTCTGGGATGTGTCATACCTTAAGACTAATTAATGCCCGTAAGAGTCTAAGCAGTTCTTCCTGATAATTTAGTAATTTGAATTATCAAGAACTTTATTCAGGAACTGTGGATAATGGGATTAGATTACATACGAAGTCTGGAATGTACTTTCGTCTGGGCCCTTTGTGGCCAACCTAATTTATTGCAAAAGTCTTGCTTCCCTTTGGCCTCCAGCTGGGAGTGGAGATGAACTGGTTTTAAAAATGGGTCTTTATCTTTCAAAAAATATATCAGAATCTCTCTGTCACAAAATACATTTCCAGTGGCCTGTATTTTAGTACTTCTATCAACACTAAAGATAGGAAGTAGGTTCCCGGTGTTTGGGAAAAATTGATTTGCTTTGAAAGGTTTTCTACTAAAAGAGTCCGCAGGCTGCCCCCTTGTGCTGAAATGGGGAAAAACAATTGTCAGCTTCTGCTTCAACCTGGAACATTCAGTGCTGCCTGCATGGGCGTAATTTGGAAAGTCCTTGATACTTGAGTTTTTTTTTTTTTTTTTTTTTTGGGACGTGTCTTTCACAGTCTATATTATTTCAGTGATTATGGTGAAGGAGTAAAATTTATCGCTATACAAGTCATGATATGTTTTTACTAGGATTTCTTCTGGTCTGTATCAGACAAGACCTGAATGCTCTTAAACTGCATTGAAACGTATTAATTCCTTTTTTTTTTTTTTTTTTTTTTTGCCCCCCAGGGCTAAGGAGAGTATGTACCATGCCTTGGGCTACAGTACTATTGTGGTGTTGCAGGCCGTCCTGACCTTCGAGCAACAGGACATCCAAAATGGCATTTCTGCCATGAAGGATGCATTACAGACCTGCCAAAAGTATGAACTGAGTAATTAAATACTTGAGATGCAACTACAAACCTTTATGTCTGTGTGACAGAGTGAGCGTGGTTTGCCTGATGGAAAGCTCTGTTTGAAGTTGGCCACAATTGTAGTAAGGGACTTGTACTTCCAAGCCTCCTGGCCTCACATAGTTGTATCTAGTAGAGTTGAAAGTTCCTGTTGGGAATTATAGAAGATTCTTGTTTGGCCAAGCAGTTGGCATCTGTGCCTCCACGGGTTTTTCCCTCCCCCCCCCCTTTTTTTCCCATTGGTAACTTCAGTCACAGCAAGCATCTCCCAAGGGTCTCCGTGGCACAGATGAATTCAGCTCCTGCCTGCCAAGCCAGGCCAAGCAAGGAACTCTCTTTTTTTATATGGGCGGATGCTGCCTGTTCGGAAGGGAGAGTTTTATTTGTCTAAAAGGACATATCTGGACAGTTCTGGTTGGTGAAAATGAGATGGATTTTCAGTTTTATTTTAATCTTTGCTCTGTGTGTATAGCAAGACCCCAGCAACAGCTGTTAACCAGCACTGGTGACACTTAATGTGAAACAATATCCTCATGGAATTATGTTGCAACCCTGCAAATGAAGAGTTTCCCAATATCACACTCTAAGTCGATTCTTAACCTGTGGGTGCCTCTTACCAGAGAAATACTGATTTCAGCATCGTGCAGGTGCTTGGCAGGGCTAGTGTTCATTGTGTTGTGTGAGTTTGTCCACTCACGTGTCCAGTAAGTGTGGATGGAGTGCCCACAGGAGATCGGCTCAGGGCTGGGTGCCGGGGACACAGTGTTGAAAAGGGTGCTCTCTGCCCTTTAGGGTTTAGAGTTTGAGGTTTGCAGTTCCTCCTTGGTAACTCTTTGGTGTGACTGAGACTGAAATGAATGTCCAATGAAAGTGAACTCGGCCTGATTTATTATTATTTTTTCTTTCTATTTCCCACCACCCTTCTACTTTTTCTCCACAGATACAGGAAAAAATGCACAGTTGTGGAATCGTTCTCAAGTCTTCTTTCTAGGGGCTCATTGGAGCAGCTGACTGAAGGTGAGACTCATTTAAAAGATTAATATTTCCCTGTCTTGGGAAGGTTAAAACGTGATCATACTCCTAAAATTCAATACTTAAGCATATAATGTAAAGTAAATGGAGTATTTTTTCTCTTTCCCACCATAACTCACCCTGCAGGAGTGACCACTGTTAATGGTTGGGTTAATGGCTCAAGATTACCCACCTAGCGGAGTGAGGTTCCATCTGCCTTTCTGTAAGCCACAGCTCTTTCCGTTGTACCTCACACATTTTCTTGTAGGCTTGTAGTAAAGGGAACAGAGTGTTCATGTATGGCTGAGAGAGACATCTTGAAAATAGATGCTGCTGCGTTCTTACCTTTTTATAATGTCTTTGACATGACACTTTAGAAAATCTGGAATAAGGTAGGAGGTTACTTCTTCCTAATTTAAAAAAAAAAAAAACAAACGAGAAGATGCTAGTATACACTTATTAGAATGTCCCTAATCTGAAACATCAAAAACACCATGGTTGATGAGAATGCAAAATTGTATAGCTACTTTAGGGGAGACAGTTTGGCAATTTCTTACAAAACTATACATGCTTTGTTTGGCCTTACAAACCAGTAATCAGTCTCCTCAATATTTACACAACGGAGCTGAAGACTTAGGACCAGCACAAAAATCTGCACGTAGATGTTTACAGCAGCTTTATTTGTAATTTGCCAAAACTTGTCAGCAACCGAGATGTCTTTCAGTAGGTGAATGGCTAAATAAACTGTGGTGTATGTAGACAAATGGACGATTAATTAGTGCTAAAAAGAAATGAGCTATCAAGCCACAGAACGACACAGAGCAACTTTAAATGCATATTACTAAGTGAAAGACGCCGATCTGAAAGGGCTACATGCTGGATGATTGCAAGCATATAACATTCTAGAAAAGGCAAAACTGTAGAGACAGTGAAAAGATCAGTGGTTGCCTGGGGATGGGGTGTAGGGATGAATAGGTAGATGGAGCACAGAGGGTTTTTAGGGTAGTGAAAAGACTTTGTATGCTATCATGATGATGGATACGTGTCTTTATACATTTGTCCAAACCCATAGAATGTACAACACCAAGAATGAGCTCTAATGTAAACTGTGGACTTTGGGTAATTATGATGTATGAATGGAGGTTCATCAATCGTACCACTCTGGTGGGGGATGTTGATAACGGGGGAGGTAGTGCATGCATGGGGCAAGGGATACATGAGAAATTTCTGTACCTTCCCTTCAGTTTTTCTATGAATCTAACACTGCTTTAAAGAATAAAGTCTTAATTAGAAAATAATAAAAATAAATGAGCTTGTGACTATAGCATATTCTGAAAAACAGGTTAATTTAGACTTTTACATCCAAAGCCATGCTTAATTAACATTTTAATGCAGGCTGAAGATATTTCCTTCAGTAGACTAAGGAGTTTATGATTCACAGATATTCTGGTAAGGTACCTACTCATAAATGCCAAATGGCTAATTTTGAGAACTGAGGAATATAAATCAAACAGAGTGAAGGAACAAGACTTTTATAAATTAAGTTGCATTTTATTCCTAATGAGTTTGGCTGTCACTGCAACCCAAACAGACTTTGTGTTCAAGGAGGCATGTCAAAACATTGTAGCTTTAGTATGTGATTTGTTTTTCCTCTTGGTAATTTTCATTTACATCCTTCAGTGGCTGGTTGTCTGCAGGAGTCAGTATATTTAATTAAACTTTTCGTGGGTTTAACATGGAACACACCCATTCTTCTCTCGTGCCTGGCGTATTGCCCTGAATGTTTTTCAGATTTCCTTTGAAAATAGATCTGTATATGCAGTACTTAGGATGGGAAAGGGATTTAAGATGAAGGATACTTCCGTATAGTCTACAGAGTTCAAATTTTCTTGACCTTTCAGCTCTGTCTTCTCATTATGTCCTTGAGCTGCTCTTAGATTTGTCCATTTTTAACTTAACCCTGATACGTCTAATCCTTTGGATGCCCATACCTCTGCACGGACTCAGCGTTGCCTACTGAATCAAGCCCAGCCTCTGACGCTTAAGGTTGTCCATAATTCAGCCCCGACTTACCTTTCCGGACTCATTTCACACTCCTGCCTTTACACACCTTGCGCTCTCACAGGGCCTTCCCCGCACATGCCCAAGCCAGCAATCTGGGGTACTGAGTAGGCTTTCAAAGTGGGAAATTCCAAACTGTTCCCACTTTGTTACAAATGTACATAGAAAGAAGAGGAAATTCAGGTGACTGTAAAAATCGAAGACTGCTTTTATTCCTCTGAACGCTGAGTAAATCCAGAGGGCCAAGGGTAGTAATCGTAGCGAAAGTAGCAAACAAAAATGGAGCGCTTACTCTGAATAGTGAGCTCTGCTTGCAGCACCTCACTTGATTCTTCAGCTGTGAAGTAGAGACATTATGAGCTGGACTTTATACATGAGGTAATGGATGGGGGGTGGTGGTGGGCGGGATGACCAGCAGAGAGAGGAGGGATGACCCGAGGGACAGATGAGCTGACCGGAGATGAGGAGGGATGACCGTCAGGGAGAGGAGGGATGACCACCAGGAAGAGGAGGGATACCTAGTACACGGCAGAACCTTTCCCCTAGCCCAGGCTGTTAAATACGCCAAGCTCGTTTCCTTAAGTAAAATGCCAATTTGCATCCCATGGATAAAACAGGAAGCTGCTGATTTTGTTTACCCAAAAACGCAAAGGTTTCTCTCCTACCCTAATCTCTGCAAGTACAAGGTATTGTTTAGGAAGATGGGCTGTGTGTTTTGGGGCACTCCATCTGTCCCTGGGATATACATAGCTTTACACCGTCCTTTTTGTGAGTGCCTTGTTCCTGTGCTAGATCTCTCCATGATCAAAATAGCCTGACGTGGTGCTGATGCTGACTCTTTTTATATCACGTCATGACTTGGCACTCAGGGCCGTACTTTTTTGC